>NC_134216.1:33915000-35222500 GCF_965140235.1 Caretta caretta
AGTGCCACACTACATGGATACAAAGAAATAGCAGGAAGCATCTCCTTATAAGCCAATCATAGCAAGATATTAACGTTTCTGATTTTCTGACCTCCACGGTGTGTGTGTTCTGTGTTTTGCACTGTGGAACAGCTTCAATCTTGGAGGTGCAGGACAAACAATCACGTAAAGCTTTAGTGTTTAACAAAATTAAGTACCTGACAAAATACTGAGTGGATTGATAAACAGGTGTAAATCAGTAAAAACTGAACTCATTTAATAGAAAACCCTGGTAATTTATCAGTAAAATGGGTAAAAACTGAAAATGTGGAACAGTAAATATCCCCTATACTTTAGGCCTTCTCCTCAGGACCGGAGGTCTCCCTTCTCTGAGGCCTCTGTGAGTCTGGGCTCAGATAGCTAGCTAGCTGGCTGGGCTTCCCATCTTTTCTTGTCTTTTCCCTCTCTCCCTTCCTCCACTGGCACTTCCTTCCTGTGTATCTTTATCCTTCTGGGATGATGGGCTAATTGGCTCTTTATCTCACCCAGCCAGCCAGCCTGATTATCTGATTACCACAATCAGCTCTGGGGGTAGGGGGAGGAAGTGAAGGAAATGGGAACTAATGGATCTTGGAGTGATCAGAGTGCAAGCTCACCTGTTCACTCCCTGCACTCTGTCTCATGACTCATTGCATTCATTGTTTGGAGAGTACTGAAGTACCTAGGGACCAAGGACAGAATGTGCTTGTGATCTTTAGCTGTAGATTTCTTCTAATTGTGATATATGCAGTGATGTACATATGTTTGAATGTACTTTTGCCAATGGTATAAATATCCCATTTTAAAAAATGCTAGATGATATAATCTAACCAAAGACATTTTAAATCAATTTTGCAAAATACATTTTGCTTCTAAGGAACAGGAGTGATAATTTTTTGATCTTTTTTGACTTTTGGGTCCCCTGATGCTGGACTATTTATTTTACATGTTTGACAAAGTATCATAGAAACATAGGACTAGAAGGGACCTCGAGAGGTCATCTTGTCCAGTCCCCTGCACTCATGGCAGGACTAAGTATTATCTGGACCATCCTTGACAGGTGTTTGTCTAATCTGCTCTTAAAAATCTCTAATGATGGAGATTCCACAACCTCCCTAGGCAATTTATTCCAGTGCTTAACCACCCTGACAGTTAGGAAGTTTTTCCTAATGTCCACCCTAAATCTCCCTGGCTGCAATTTAAGCCCATTACTTCTTGTCCTATCCGCAGAGGTAAAGAAGAACAATTTTTCTCCCTCCTCGTAATTGGCCATCAGCTAAGAACTAAAGTGGTCAGAAGGAAATTATGGTTTTTACCCATCAAGCAAGGAATCCTTCCAATTTCTATCTCAATACATTTGGGGCAGACAAGTTAGAAAGTAGAATTCACTGTTAGAATCATTATCCCCATTCTCCTAGCTTGTAAGAAAAATGTATTTGTAATCAGTAAGATTGGGGAAGACAAGGAATACTAAGTCACAGTTAAATAGCATAGTAACTAGAGAAAAGTCCTGGTGTATGAACACCATAACTGAAAAGCTTATTTCCATCTCCTTCCATTTTGAGGATAATTTTTGTGGGTGAGAGTATAGTGTTGATGTTCTTATCCACCTGCCATGGATTGGGGTTTTAATCCATATTGTCCATTCTACTATGAGGCCATTCAGACATCAGGAGATTTGAGTACACTCCATTCTGTGGGCCAGATTGTGCCCTCTTAGGTTCCCTATCGCAGGTACTGCAACAAGTGGGGCTAAGTCCACACAAAACTAAAGACTCATCCCCTCAATTAAGGGGGGAGGAGCCACTGAACCCTGTTAGCAACTGACTATGGGGAACAACAAATGAACAAACCGGGACAGGAGTAAGGGTTATAGGGCCAAAACAAGGTATCCAGAGGGGAAGTACACATTGAGGATGAATTAACTTTTTCAGGGAAGGTCTGCAGGGCCAGAGGATGTACAAATGTGCATCTCCTCTGCCCCTGGCTCACCCAATCTTCCTCCTGTTCGTCCATTGTGAACACCAAACTGCATGGAGAGGGTGTTGTTGGGGTAGGGTGGAGGGAACTAATGGTGTCACAAAAGTGGTTTAGCCACCACTTCCACACCAAAGGTGGAGAGATCACCTATGGCAGAACCTTCTATGTCTGAATCTTGGAGGAAACAATGAGGCCATATGTACTGATTAGTGCTATCCAAATACTGCTACAAAAACTTCCCTTGATATTAATTTGGAATTTTAAATTAATTTGCTCTAGCTCTGTTCACACTCCTTTGGGGTTAGCTTGAAGGAATATTCACTGATGCAGCAAATTTTAAGCAAATATTGCAGAATATTCACGGAAAGAGAATTCTGAATGTGTAGTCATGAGTATTCACACTGGCAACCTGATACATACTATCAAGGAATAGAAAATTAACACATGGTCTTTTTGTCTGTGGGAATGTGCCATCTCCTCAGGGATAACAAAAGGAAAATGAGGGGAAAACATAACAGGAGTTCACAGTATTTACCAGCTGAAATAGAGGGAGAGGCAGCAGCCAGCTGCAAAAGAACCATTTTAGCATTACAACTGGCTGTCTCTGCCAGATTTAAAGGGCCAGCTCCCAGGATGGCATGCTGGGAAGATAGTCCTTATAAGGAACTACTTAGGGGGAGTTGGTCATCATCAAGGAAGAAGCTTGTGCGGATGAGAGAACTACTGTGTTGTGTGTATCATTATTGTATCTCTGTGTCCGGTTAAGACAGCACACCTTTGAATAACAGATATTCACAGTATACTGTTCATAAACAAACTGGCCAATAATTATTCACAGTAAACAGTAAATGAATCAATTTGAGAAAATCACATTCTGTTCACAAACAGTTCCTGAAAAGAAAGAGGTGAATTAATCATGATCAATTATTTGACCAGCTCTAATAATGGGATTGCAAACCCACCTTCTTACAGATAGACAGATTCATTTGTACCATGGTCCCAAGTAAGTCCCTAACCATACCAAGGAATCCTTGTTGGAGGACCCTTACACCTATGCAGAGTCCCACTGACCTCAATTAATAATTCTGAGAAACAGGTCTTCATTTTGAACCTTCCTTGAGCACGTTAAGATGATGTGAACACTGTTAATATATTTAACGTAAGATGAGTTTGTTTTGTTTTTGTAAATAATTTTGCAATAAACCTTAGTTATTATATTCCCAAATGTATTGTCCGCTATTTCTGAAATGTTAGAGATCTTGAACTCTAACATGAATGAATACTCTAGCAAGGTCTACTTGCCTTGAGGAGAACCTGATATACTTTATGACCTAAATCTCTAAAATCTGCTAAAGTCTACTTAAATTCTGCATAGAGAGTTGAGTGATCAATCTCTGATAAAGTGCTGGCATGTGAAACTCCTGAGAAATTAGAGAATGTGTCTAATCCTGCTTCTTTTCATGGACTTCAGTGGGAAAATGAGCAGGGCCCTAAGTTTCATATTATAACGATATTTAATAATTAATAATAGCTTTTTTTCTTACTAATGTCTAACTTATTACAATCTGTTCTAGTGTCCCATCCTACAACAATACTCAGATTAGTTACTTAACCCATTACAATAGTATTTGTTTTTAAACACACATTGATATCACTTTATTTTACAAATCACATGTATCAAGCTGACATTATTTTAAATTACAAAAACTTGTTCTAACTGAAGAGCACAAAGTAACACAAGTTCACTGCCTACGATTCACTGTAAATAAGACCTAACTCTGAAGGAAAAATAGGCACAAAACCAAGAGGAACCAAACAAATCAATTATAGTCATTACAAGGTCACTAATAGTAATGTATTTCACCAAACATGTCTGTAGCCACTTGACATACTATAAGTGTAAGGGTGGGTCTTTTCATTGACTTCAATGGGGGTTAGATTGGGTCCTAAATCAGGATAAGATGTGGAACATAAAATCTTGCATTTGGAAAAAGGTTTTAAAATCTAATTGTAAATGTAATGGTTTGCATTTTAAAAGGTGCTCATCTGTTGCTTCAACACTTACAAACACCACATCAGAGTTTTGCTAATGTAGAAATAACCCCTACTGCCAACACCACCCCTGAGGTGGCAGCCTACCCACCTTAGGCTGGATGGCCTGACTGTTTGCTGTCTGCTCCAGCCAGAGAGCTGGGCTATAGACTGCCAATTGCCCTGCCCTGACCTAAGGGGCCAGGGTCCTAGCCTCTTTGCTTACATTTACTGCGCTAATCCCCTATCTATTGGCTATCAGATGCTAGGTGGTGTAACAAGATGGAGCGTCCTCCTTTTGAGGCTGACAGGGCAGAACCAGTCTAAACCACTACAATGGATAATAGTCTATTTAGAAAGGATTTCACCACACTATCTAATATTTTCTGATTTTTGGCTTTTTATTAGTAAGGACATTCCCATAAAACTGCGATCTGTGCTTTTTATGGATTGATCTACTTTTACTGTTTATTCTTAGCCTGAAGTCATAATCCTCTGTGTGATATCACAATCATGTCCACAGCGGTGATGTCACGAAACAGAGGTTTATGGCTTCCGGTGGATAACAGAAGAACTCACGGAAATATCAAATAATAAAACAACACAGCATCACCACCACTACTGCTAATAATAATATGGAAATGGGAGAAATATAACCAGAACTCACGCTCTGTTGTGAAGCTAGAGGCTGTTGAGTAGTTCTCCACTCTCTCCCAGCGCCCGTTAGCTGCTTTTCTGACTGGATCAGGGAGGATTGTTGAGTAGGTCTCAGTTCCTCCTCTTCCCCACAGCCTTCCTTGACTAGAAGTGAGGGGTTTTTGGGTGGCTGTCTGCTGCCTTTCTATCACTCCCCCTCTTCAGAAGTTGTCTTATCTCTGGAGTTAGGGAATTCCCTCAGTTTCTCCCACTCCTTTTGCCCCTTGGTGGGTTTCTTTTTCTCTACCCTGGAACATGAACAGGGAGTACTGAATGAGAAGGAGAGGCCTACAAAGCCAGGCAGCAGGCCCAGAAAGAGCAGGTCTCTGCATCCTACCCCCACGGAGGGACCTTGTGCTGCTCACCACAGTGGAAGAAGAGGGGAGCTTAGGCACAGAGAGGACTGAGGAAAGAGGCAGGACACAAACCAAAGACTGGCACCCACAACTACTGATTGGAATGAGAATTGGAAATGGGATTTTCATGCCAACACACCTCACTGGAATTCTTGCATGTCGAGCTTTTAGCAGTGTTGCCAACTCTCATGATTTTACTGAGAATCCCACAACATTGATTTGTTCTTAAAGCCCCTGCTCTTGGAGTGATGGGATTGCATGAGAAACTCAGCTTTCATTTTTTTAAAAAATAAGTTTTTGGCTGCATGTTTGAAGAGAAAAGCTTTAAAATATGACCTGAAGGCTTAAAACCCAGAAAGCAAAGAGCCCCATAAGTTTCATTATTTTAAAAATCCCATGACTTTTAAGTTAATTTAATGATTATGGGGGCCTGACTCATTACATTTGAATGCTTGGTTTGGCAATACTGTCTCAGATTTACTTACAGAACTAGATTATTTTGAACTCTATTACAATTCCAGAACTGATAATAAGAATAAATAATAGTATGTGGCACTTACAATACATAGTACCTTTACCCAGTAATCCCAAAGAAACATTAATGTATTAAGCTTCACAACTCCTGTGAGACAGGTAAATATTAAACTCCTAAAAATGAGTTTACAGATGTACAGAACGTTATATGACCAGCTCTAGGCCACACAGAGTTCATGACATAGATTCTGGCATTCCTCTTCTTGACATACATCTTTATTCTTGTTTTTTAGGGCCCTCAGCCTATTTCTGCATCATATTGCTGCTCTCTCTGAAAGGAGGAATAGGTCACCGGCAATATTCTGCTTTTGAGAAGCAAAGGGAAATAGACCACCAATGGCCTCTGCATGAGATCCTGTCATCTTGAAATGGTGGGAAAATGGGCTTTGTTGTGCAGGATCAGTTTTGTGTGCAAATCAGTGGAATAAATGATTCTTACAGAGGCTATCAAATTTTTGCTTTCTCTAGATAAAATTTAGCCCTGTGCAGTACATGCATCATCCTCTGTTAATCTCTTTTTAAAATGTATTTAATATACACTTAAAATAACAGTATTTCATGTGTGAATAAGATAACTTTTTGTTTTACTTTCATTTCAGAATTCAGGGTTTGAGTAATGTTGACATGTACTGCTCCCTTTTTTTAGCAGAAATTACTACTTATAGAATTTGGGAAAACACTAGTACGGAAAGGAGTCCTTAGATATCCGCACAAATAAGTAGCTCTTCTGAGAGCATTTCAACGGCTTGGGCTATGTCTACACTGGAGAGCTTACAGCGGCACAGCTGTACTGATGCAGTGGCACAGCTGTAAGATCTCCCATGTAGCCGCTCTGTGCTGATGGGAAAGAGCTCTCCCATCAACATAATTAAACCACCCGCAACAAGTGGCAGGAGCTATGTAGGTGGAAGAAGCTCTCCTGCTGACATAGCGCTGTGCACATTACCACTTATGACAGCAAAATCTATGTTGCTCAGGGCTGTGTCATTTCACACCCCTGAGTGACGTAAGTTTTGCTGACATAAGTGGTAGTGTAGACATGGCCTTAGTTGTACTATATGGTAGAGGAGAGACAATGAGATTTATACATATACTCTCCATGCACCATTGTGAAAATATAGCCCCAATGGGTCCTTAGATCTAAACCTACAGTTTTTATATTACAGCATTTTGTTTTCATGTACCGATATATAAGATGTATGCATTGCTGCAGTGACATATATTTAGCTCATCTATAGGAAACATTACCATTACTCATAATTTTGCTACTCCTTAATTGTCCTTCTCATTAGTAGGTTAAAGTATGCCTGATCACTTCTGGGTGAATAATGCTATTCTATTACAATATTAATTAAATGGAGGGGAAAAAACCATTAGAAATCCTCTTACACATGCCTGGGTAATGCAGCTATAGTTAAAAATTTCTCAGCTCTTCAGTTTACCAATCAAGAGGTTTATAGTTTGATAGTTTACATTTGCATACAAACCTTAGCCTAGATTTAAATAGTTTTCTCAGAGTTTTAAACATGACCATCCCTTTCTCCAAAATCATAATTTTTAATGCTTTTTATTATATTTCACTTAATTTTGAACAATCAAATTTGTCAGGCCGTTGGTCTATCATAGAAGCTAGAAATGGAAAAGTCCTGTGAGGACATCCAGTCCATCCCTCTCCCAGTGCAGAGTAGTTCCCCATAGTATATTTTATATTACTTTGTGAAAGGCTACCTTTCAATATTTTAACTGGTAAGGCTTCCATCAATTTTCTTGGAAGTCTAGATCTCCAATCTAACATGTAATCTAGGCCCTATTGCTTTAAAGCAGATTAATATTTCAGTTTGAAAAGCAGCTACTGCGTAAGCAGCCTGACTCAAATGTAAAAAGCAAGGAAATTCTGAATCCATAATTCACCTTCCACCCTCTGACCCTACCAACCGCCATATTAGTGTGCTCCCACCAAAATACCAGCTTGTGTTTACAGTTTCATTTCTCCTGATGGCGTATGGGCGCGTGCACATGAGCACTTGCTCTACGTGCACTCAAAAGGTTCATGATCTGGAGAGCTGAAAATATAAACACAAGCTGGTATTATGGTGTGACTAGCGGTTTGTGGTTCTTTGTTTGAATACTTCAAAAATGGGCACACTGGCCAGAACAAAAGGCAAAAAACAGTGCTGCTGCTTTCAGTATGGAACTTTAGTGGCTCCTGTAATTCCCACACATACACTTCAGGTAGATCAGAAGTCACCCTATCCAACTGAGACCTGCCCTTCAACCATTTAGTTTTACTTAGTTCACTTTAATGCAAGATTTGTTTTCAGGTATAGAACATGAACACTTTGCTTTTCGTTTCACATGTTTGCAAGCACCATGCTCATGTAGGCCCACATCCAGAAATCACTTAAGCAGAAGAATAGTAAGTCTGTTGGGACTTTACTCATGTGAATATGATTGTTCATGTGTTTAAGTGTTTGCAGGATTAGACCACTAGTTAGGGTGATCAGACAGCAAATGTGAAAAATCGGGACAGGGGGTTGGGAGTAATAGGACCCTATATAAGAAAAAGACCCAAAAATTGGGACTGTCCCTATAAAATCGGTCATCTGGTCACCCTACCACTTGTGAGAATTCATTGTCTTCATAACACGTATTTAACCTATTGTTTCATGGAACTGGCTCTTCTGCTTGCTTTGGATTCTCTTTTATGCTCTCTTGAATCAACTCCTGCCTAGACAGAGCCCGACTGAGCAAAGCTCCAAAGTGGCATGAGCCTGCCTATGGGGATACAATTGAATGATTGTGAAATTAAACTGGTGCATGTTTTAGACCAAGTTTTTCCTCTCTTTTTTTTACTAGAGATGGCTCCACTTTTCTGAACACTGTTGGAGAGAAAAAGTAAAAGAATTAAATTGAAATATAGTGTACTATGTGCAGGATCACATCAGGTTATGTTGTCATATTACATATAAGAAACAAACTTTTTTTCACAAGCAGGTCTACTGCTGAAATACAATAACAGTGTTCAAAGTAAAAGTGGGCATTATTGTTTGTCAAATCAAGCTGTTGTTTTTTCAACAGACATTACAAATTGGTTCTACCTTCTATTGAAGCTCCAGTCACCCCATAAAACTTAATTTAGGCAATAGTTGCCTTTAGAATCTAAAGAAACAGCTGACAAAAACAAAGTGATCTTCTCAAAACAGCAACAACCCCAGCTAATCTAAAGATACTAACACAACCACTTGACACATTCAAGAGATATGGAGAGTTCTACTATTACCGACAATTCTTACTGTAGAGAACAGTTGTGCTATAATTATTGTAATAACCCCCTGATCATGAAAAGAGCAGGTGGTTTACAAATATTATCAGTCACTTTTGATTGAAGGGAATCCATCCTACAAACAGAAACGAATTTTTTTCTTACAACATTGAATATCTTACACAAAAATATATATCACACAATAACAAAATTCTCTCTTTCAGGTCAAAAACTTTCCTTATGTATTTGAGACACGTTTGATCACTTTATACAAACTGCACAACTGCAACTCCCATCATAAGGTAGAACATCTTGCTTCGTTTTAATACATTATTCTATATAAGAATCCTCACAAAGACAGCTTGTGAGCATTTCACAAATTATAATAATGGAACCACCTACATGTATATCAGTGCTGACAGATCTGGATCATCTTATTTTCACCTGCAGTAAGTTCACTCAGCTGAAAACTAAATTATACAATGAACAGCTTTGTTGTAGGAATATGCATGGCCTTATTTTCCACCACCATGTTCAGAACAAATGCATGCAACTTGCACAGATATTTAATATCAATAGTAATAAATGATAATGATCTTTTAACTGTAAAGGGCTTTTCATCCAGATGGATTCCAAAGAGCAGAGCTTTATATGCTTTGCAAACTCTACTAATAATACAGATTATATGGGATCATTTTGACTACCATTGAAGTGCAACTATTCAACAGTCACTCCACACAATAGTTTAGCACAGGAGAAGGAGAAGTATACTGTATCCCATTGAAACTAGCGACCTGATTCTTCTCCCATTGAAATTAGTAGCAAAAAACTCCCATTGACTTCTATGGTGCAAAATCAGGACCTAGATGGGGAATGTAGGTAGACAGAGTTTGGCCAAGATATTGGGGCTAGCATTCCTACTTTTAGAGTGTTGTGGGAATTTTGATGACCATGTCAAACCCAAACCTCTGCTTTAATGTCTTACCTTAAAAACAAACATATTGGGTGAATGGTTCTGTGCAAAAGAAAGAGGGCTGATGCGGCAGTGTCATTTGGAACTCTTGGGCTTATTCACTTAAAGCACCAGTTTGCACTAACTCCTTTGTGCATTTTGGCAAGATCACAATTTATTATGAGATGGCCTCAAGCTTATAAAAATAAGCTATATTGCCCATTCTTCATTACAATGAAAGGACAATACCACTTATGCCATTAATTTGCTCTTGAAGACTTGTCTTGGCCACAAACATGAAGATAATTAATGTATACACAATGACAAATTAAATACATTTGTATGCAATACCAGTGCTGATAATGCATGACTTCCCTTTTTTCTGGCATCAATCAATGTAAAAACAAATTAAAAACAGCATTCTCCAATGAGCCTTTTGAATACTCTTGTACCTAGCGGGATCCTTAGCATTCATACAAAGAACTGCTTGTTACACTGGTTAAAATGTCCGAGACTTCCAAATATGAGAGTTTCTGCATGCCTAACATCAAATAGTGAGACTTCTTTACTCTTATTTCTTCATTCAAAATACATAAAGATTGCCTGGTCCCTTGGTCAAATCAAAGACTTTGTCTTATTCAGATTTTCTTCTCATGGTGTAGCAGTTCACAAAGGTAGAATCAAAGAACAAATTATACATATACATTATTATTCTAACAAAGTATAAACAAGTAAAAACCCATTCTACTTCATTTTCAAAAGTAATATTACATCTGAAGTGTTATCTTAACTAATTTGAAAGTAGCCATAGAAGTATCAAAGCTAGGTAAACTCTTCAGTAGTTTGAATAAAATGTAACAAATGATCCTCAAATGAATATAAAGGAGGAATTGAAATAAATGATAAATGAAAATGAAAAGGTCTAAACAGTGTCAAGTTTACTACCTAGATAAACAGCCGATACATTAGAAATCTAAATTCTATCCAAGGAACATTCAAAATAATCAGAATACTGTGTATATCAAATAATAAGCAATGTGTTCTGTGTTGCAAGACAAAAATTGTATCGCTTTATATTTTCAAAGAGTCAATCTTACTTCTAAAATTGGTCCTCCCTATCTTTCAAGGCAGTTTTTGTGTGTATAAGGTAGTAATTTTTGAGTCATGTAGTGCAAAAGGAGGAAGTAGAGATGCAAGTTGGCTACCATTTGAAGTTTACTCCAGATGCAGCACCCTGCTTAGTTGAAATAACTTTTACTAAAGTACAAAATTTTAGTAAAGTAGAAAACTTGATTTTTCTAGGCATTGTGGTCCAGTGGAGAGAGCACAGGACTGGGAATCTGGAAACCTGGATTCTATTCCCAGCTGTGCCACTGACTTGCCAAAGATATTTGCTACTAGGGTAACCGGATGTCCCGATTTTTAGGGACAGTCCCAATTTTTTGGGTCTTTTTCTTATATAGGTTCCTATTACCCCCACCCCATCCCAATTTTTCACAATTGCTGTCTGGTCACTCTATTTGCTACTCCACATATGACTACAGCTATTAGGAATATTCCTTCTTCCACGCTTGCTTAGTTTAAAACTAACAATGCACTACCATGACTGAGGACAATTTAAATAGACTGGCTTTGATGTTTCTACAGTGACTACTTTGCTAGATGGGGATCTTGAAGATTATTCCTTTTGCAAGCATTTGTAGTTATCCTACAAAAAGAAAAGGAGTACTTGTGGCACCTTAGAGACTAACCAATTTATTTGAGCATAAGCTTTCGTGAGCTACAGCTCACTTCATCGGATGCATACTGTGGAAAGTTTAGAAGATCTTATTATATAAACACAAAGCATGAAAAAAATACCTCCTCCCACCCCACTCTCCTGCTGGTAATAGCTTATCTAAAGTGATCACTCTCCACCAGTCCTTGCCTACAGACAGCCCCCAAACCTGAAGCAAATACTCACCAGCAATCACATACCACACAACAGAACCACTAACCCAGGAACCTATCCTTGCAACAAAACCTGTTGCCAACTGTGCCCACATATCTATTCAGGGGACACCATCAAAGGGCCTAATAACATCAGCCACACTATCAGAGGCTCGTTCACCTGCACATCCACCAATGTGATATATGCCATCATGTGCCAGCAATGCCCCTCTGCCATGTACATTGGTCAAACTGGACAGTCTCTATGTAAAAGAGTAAATGGACACAAATCAGATGTCAAGAATTATAACATTCATAAACCAGTTGGAGAACACTTCAATCTCTCTGGTCACGCGATTACAGACATGAAAGTCGCTATTTTACAACAAAAAAACTTCAAATCCAGACTCCAGCAAGAAACCGCTGAATTGGAATTCATTTGCAAATTGGATACAATTAACTAAGGCTTGAATAGAGACTGGGAGTGGCTTAGTCATTATGCAAGGTAGCCTATTTCCCCTTGTTTTTTCCTAACCCCCCCCCAGACATTCTTGTTAAACCCTGGATTTGTGCTGGAAATGGCCCATCTTGATTATCATACACAATGTAAGGAGAGTGGTCACTTTGGATAAGCTATTACCAGCAGGAGAGTGAGTTTGTGTGGGGGGGGGGGGGAGGGGGGGAGAAAACCTGGATTTGTGCTGGAAATGGCCCAACTTGATTATCATACACATTGTAAGGAGAGTGATCACTTTAGATAAGCTATTACCAGCAGGAGAGTGGGGTGGGAGGAGGTATTTTTTTCATGGTTTGTGTGTATATAATAAGATCTTCTAAACTTTCCACAGTATGCATCCGATGAAGTGAGCTGTAGTTCACGAAAGCTTATGCTCAAATAAATTGGTTAGTCTCTAAGGTGCCACAAGTACTCCTTTTCTTTTTGCGAATACAGACTAACACGGCTGTTACTCTGAAAGTTATCCTACAATTCACTGTATTTCACAAAGCTAACCCAAACCACATAGCTAGTGTAGTGAACACTCATTTGTCTAATATTATTTTCATATTGCTATCACTTCAAAAACATAGATCCATTACTGAGTGCAAATAAAGTAAATGGGTGCAGCTGAGCCCAGAATTTGACCTTTAAAAACATTCGTAAAGTTTTCATGTTTTTACAGAAACAGCCATAATAGAAGCAATTTTGCTGAGTGGATAATGAATTCAGACAGTGAACATTTGACCTGGATTTTTGAAAATAATTAGCATCTTAAGTTACCTGAAAGATGTAGGTAAAGTGAGCAAGTAGTTCTACATCAGCACATTTACAATTAACAATAACATTATTTAAAACCAGGCATTAAGAATCATAAGCATCTGTAGCAACAAAGAAACATGCAATAAAGGACTGCAGAACTGGTTAGGGACTACATGCAATTGGTCAAAACAATAATTAGAAAATATTGAATACAAAATGTAATTGTTAGGCAAGGTTAGCAATCTTGGTCACACATAATTTTCAAATAAATTGTAAATATGCAAAATAATCTACTACTGTATTCAAGTCTTGTGGACAAGAAGGCTGCACAAGAAATTTTTTTCCAATCAATGAATATATAACAAAAATGCAAATGGCCAAGGAAGTATATTAGCTTAGTAGGATAAGTGATGATAAAAAGGATATTTAAAAAAAGGTTGAATTTTGAAGAAAAAGAAAAGGAAGATTGTTATGGAAAATTTAACATACTAATTACATACCCAGTAAAATAGACAGAAGATAAATGGAAGCTTAACTGTATGGGGATCATTATTCAATATTCAGCCTAAGAGCACTCACCTGCAAAAACACAAGCATACCTGTCCAATTTTTTTGAATATTAACATTTGATAGTTTGCTTTGTTAAATGTATAATCTGAGATGTCACTCAATTTAATAATTACGAGAATAGACATGTCATGGAATAGTGTAAAGACACTCTTTTATATGGCAGCACCTTGTTAAATAGAGAGATCTGATGATTAAATTACTGCATAACGTTTCTCCAAACAAAAGCTCACTCTTGTCACGATTATTGTTTTGTCTCTGATATACAAATAGCAAGATTTTGTAAACCTGTTAAAACTGACTAAACAATTTCTTTAAACAGGGCAAGAGTATAGGGAAGTTTTTAAAGATATAAAGATAAATGTATACAAGGTCACTGAAAAAGAGAAGAGTGCTGCTACAAGGCTCTGATGGCCTAAGGCAATCCCTAGTGAGTGTACTCATGGAAAGAAAGAGATCCTGGCAATGAACAACTAAGTACAGTAGTTCTGGTTCTATAGTACCCAGCCTCTTTGTTTTTCATAGATTTTTTAAGGCCAGAAGGGACCACTGTGATCAGGTACTCTGACCTCCTGCATAACACAGGGCACAAGACTACCCTGAATAAATTCTTAACTCGAGTCCAATAGCTGTGCTTCAACTAGAGCATATCTTTTGGCAAAACATCCAATCTTGATTTTAAAATTTCCAGTGATGGAGAATTCACTACAATCCTTGATAATTTGTTCTAATGATTAATTACCCTCACTTTTAAAAATGTGCACCTTGTTTCTAGTCTGAATTTGTCTAGCTTCAACTTCCAGCCCTGGGTTCTTGTTAATTTTTTGCTCTCTATCAAATTTCTGTTCCCCAAGCAGGTACTTATAGACTGTGATCAAATCACCCCTTAACCTACTCTTTACTATGCTGAATAGGTTGAGTTTCTCGAATCTGTCACTGTAAGGCATGTTATCCAATTCTTTAATCAATCCTATGGCTTTTCAGTGAACCCCCTCCAATTTGTCAACAGCCTTTTTGAAGTGGGACCACCAGAACCTGACACAGTATTTCAGTAGCAGACACATCATTGACTAGAATATAGAAGTAATCTAACCTCTCTATTCCTACTCAGTAGTCCCCTGTTTATACATCCAAGGATCACATTTTAGCCCTTTTGGGAAGGGACATTGAGAAGTCATGAAGTGCAGCGCCTTCGCTGAGGCAGGACTAGGTAAACGTAAACCATTGCTGACAGGGGTTTGTCCAGCCCGCTTGTAAAAACCTCCAATGATGGGGATTCCATGAACTCTCTTGGAAGCCTGTTCTAGTGCTTAACTGCCGTGATAGTGAGACGTTGAGCTACAGCAAATCTACCAACTTGTCATGGGTGTCTGCCCCTTTAATCTTTATCCACTTTTTTCAAATAATCTACCATTTTATGCATCTATTACCAGTGATATAACTTATCAACCATCTTGAGGTTTCTGAGTTTGAGGCAATATGACTGGTGTAATTTTAAACCTTTAAAATATCATACCTCATAGCTTCATTTACATCCATATTAAACACTTGCAAAGCTCTGCCAGAGTGTCTGGAGAGCAAAACAGTCATTCTCCAGTCATCAGGATATTATGTACGCTACAGATTATTTCAAAGGTGGTTAAGTATTCATTAGTACAATCTTTCTCCCTGTAAGTAAGGTACAGTTTGTCCCAGCTCTGGGATCTCTGGAGAGAATTGCTTGCTGTCTGAGGGTTCTGTAGCCATATCTCCAGCATCTTGTGCCCAGGATCTCTTGCCTCATGCTTCCACTCCTTCAGTTCCTTGGCTCACTGATGTGCAGCTTGTGCCAGCTGCAGTGCTCTCTGCTGTGCCTCTATTTCCACTGCCTGTTTCTTCTTCTCTGCTTCCCGCTTTTGCTTCTCAGCTTCCATTTCCAGCCTTTTGGTCTGCTCTGCTATTTCCATCTTTTGGACCTCATCCAGTTTGGTTTTCCTGGCTGCCTCACTGAGAATTGGGTCAGGTTGGTCTTCTAAGCCTGCTCCACCACTGCACTCAGTCCCCTTTGATGGATCAGTCTGATCTCTTTGCTGTTGATCCTGCTTACTCATACTTTCCTTTGTTTCATCACCTTTACCCAAAACAAACAAACAGAAAATAACAAACGAATATTTTCTTGATTGGTTTCCAGTCTTTTTACCTTTGAGTCTCTCAGTTTTTGGTTAATAAGTGCAGGGAGCATGATTTTGGTTAGCTAGCAAGTGGGGTACCAATCCTACCAACTGCACCACTGTGACACTTCTCAGGACACCCTGGGCTGTGAGTCACCTTGTTGCCACCTGCCTCCAAAGCGCGGGAGTCTTGCCTGTACCTGCTAGGTGCTATCTCCCTAACACTACCAGCCTGTCTGCCACTCAAGCACTCTACTGGGATCATCAGCCTCGTCTTTGGTTAATAACAGGTAAATAACAGATTCTCCCCAACCTATGAGTCCCTTCAAAGTGTCCCCCTGTGGTATCTAGCCCCTGATCACTGGATGCTCATGGAAATCCCAATTCCTCTGTTTCCAAACAGGAACAGTATACCGCAATTTACTTGTTTTACCTTAGGCCTCTAGTCCTGTAACATGCACAACACTTGGGTTCAGTTATAAAACAAAATAAAATTTATGTAAAAAAGAACAGAGATTCAAATAAAAACCAGTGTGAGAGATAAGTATAAATGATTACATATAAAATAACATCATAGCACACATTCTAAAGCCTAAACTTAACTAACAAGTTATCCTCAAGGTTTTCTTCAGCATTATTCAACCAAGTCTGCTTGAGAACTTTTTTTCAGGAAGCAAACTCACTCTCTGTTTACTTCCTAGGTGAAGGATACCAAGGTGTCTCTTTGTTTCCCTAATTATACCAAATTAGACCATTGAGGTGCACCTCAAGGTAGAGTTCTCCCTCCCCACCACTGATTATCTATTCCTGTTAGTTTCCTTCTCAAGTCTCCACCAGCTCTTCATTAGTATTTGACTTAGAATTACAATAGACTCCAATTATATAACACAATAATACACAATAGTCCCTCTGGTGATAAGTGTCTCCAACCCCTTGTCTGGAGGAGTTTGTCTTAAGACATGCTACCTTTGAGTGACCGATTTTTAGCTACAAACCTAGAGAACATGATTTTGTGTGTGTGTGTGTGTATTAAAAATTACTCTCCCCACACGTTCTCCATACATACATCTCACAATGGTTATGATGACGAATGTGATACAGGTTTTCATTAGAGACCTCACCTGTACCCCTATATTCCACAGCATCCTCTGCCAGTTGGCATCCAGAGGTTCTTGGGTCACAGTTTAGAAAATTGTCATTTATAATTTTTAGAAATTCCAAGAATATTTTACTACTGGCAGCATGAGACCTTCAGTATATATCACATGATTGAAACTCCCCATGATAACACATCTTTTTTTCTCTACACATTATCGTTGGGTGTTTGAGGAGCTGGTCATCCTGTTCTATAGTGTATTTTATAATCTGTAGCATACACCAACTAGTACCCCATCTCACACTTTATCTTTTAGAAATTAATCCATAAGCAATTAAGTTCCTTTGCTTCAGAGTTGTTAGTGACGAGGGGCTTGTCTACACTTACAGAGTTGCATCGTTGCAGCTGTACCACTATAGCACTTAGTGAAGACACTACCTGCGCCAACAGGAGATCTTCTCTCATTGGTGTAGGTACACTATCTCCCTGAGAGGTGGACGCTATGTTTAAGGGAGCAGCCCTCCTATCAACATAGCACTGTCTACTCTGGGAATTTGGTCAGTATAACTGCATTGCTCAGAGGTATGGAAAAATCAATGTAGTTATACAGACATAAATTTGTAGTGTAGACCAGGATTCAGAAACAGGTACAGTAGAACCTCAGAGTTATGAACACCAGAGTTATGAACTGATCAGTCAACCCCCAACCTCATCTGGAACCGGAAGTACACAATCAGGCAGCAGCAGACACACACACACACACACACACACAAAGCAAATGCAGTACAGTACAGTACAGTACTGTGTTAAACGTAAACTACTAAAAAAAAAAGGGAAAGCAGCATTTTTCTTCTGCATAGTAAAGTTTCAAAGCTGTATTAAGCCAATGTTCAGTTGTAAACTTTTGAAAGAACAACCATAAGATTTTGTTCAAATTTATGAACATTTCAGAGTTACAAACAACCTCCATTCCCAAGGTGTTCGTAACTCTGAGGTTCTACTATAATGCCATTTTTGACAGAGTGCCATTTCCCCTTCCCCATTTGCCCACTTGATTCTTCCTAAATAGGATATAACCAGTGATTTTAACATTCCAATCATGTGAATCATCCCTTCAGGATTCAGTAGTGTCAACTACGTTCAATTTATGCTAATAAATGAGCAATACCAATGCCTCTTGTTTATTGCCCACGGTCCTAGCATTGGTGTATAGACAGTTAAATAATTTATTCTCTTCAGGTCCGTGACAGGGTGTACCAGCCCCGCAGTGGTTCAGAAGGGGTTAATCATACTCTGTGGGCTGAGGAGGCCATGCCCCCTCATCTCTGCTAAGCATGCTCCAGCTGGAACCCGGATATAAAAGGGAGCAATTCAGATCAGTAGGGGCTGACTGTCGAAGGAAATGGAGGTGCGCAACAGGGTCCTGTGGGGGTAACTGCCGACACTCCAGGATGTGGAGGCTAGCCAGACTGTGACGACCAACAGCTCCCAGGCATCCAATGCCACAGAGGGAGGAGAGGTCATGGGACCCCCAAGATGACTAGCTGTGGAGGAACTGGTAGGAAGTATCCCAAAGGGACTCAACAGGGAACCATTCATAGAACCGGGGCTTAGCTCAGCATGTTTCAGCAGGATCCCCGCGGAGCAGGTGGTGGGCAACCTGTGATTGCCAGAGCCCTGGGTTGTGACCCAGTGGTGTAGGGAGGGCCCAGGCCCTATACCCTGGCCACCACTCGCCCTGAGGCAATAGCCCACCTCTCCAGCCATCAGGCCATGCTGCCCTACCGCTCAAGTGTAGCCATGTTGACTCTGGCTATTGGGCCACACAGCCCCAGGAGAGAGGGAAGCCCTTTGGACTCTGGTCACTAGACTGCACTGCCCTGCTGCTCAAGGGTGGCCCTACTGACTCTGGCCATTGGGCCAGGCGCCCTGTGAGGGAAAGCACCCTATTGACCCTGACCGTTAGACTGTACTGCCTAGAAGTTAAGGGCGGTCTTCCAGACTCAGCCGTGGGGTTATAACACCCTTCCCCCTTCCCAAAAGGGTGATGGGGTGTACCAGCTCTGCAACAAGGTCCCTTAGTGCCTTGATTAATCTTTTATTCTTGACATCTTAATTTTGTTTTAAATGGATGCTCCTGTTTCCCTTTTTCTCCCTCTCCTTTTGTTGTTAATGTAATACCCTCTTGACTAGTCTAGCCAGTCTGTCCTTGAGAAGATGGAGGCCATCCAAATTGTGCAACCCCCTCTCCACAGAAGGTTAACCAGTGTTCTATAAAACCAAAACCATTTACCCTGAACCGCTTACCTAATCAGTGGTCCACATCCAGAATCTTTACCTTCTGTCTTCCTTCATTCATGGGACAGGAAGAATCTCCAGGAATGTTACTAGGACATTTCTGTCCTTCAGCATCCTTCTGAGATCTCTGAAGTCATCCATAACCTGTCATCTGTGGCTGGGGGACAGGTGGATTTTGGGTATTTGGAGGACAACCAGGCCTTATTTCCTACAGACAGGGTTGGTGTGGCTTGGTGTTTTCAGTTGGCATGACATTTGTATTTCTCCTTGGAAGCTTCAGTTTATTTGGTAAACTCTTGGTGAAACCATTGAATGTGGGCAACTAGATCTGCTGCATCAGGGACTTGGGAGTCTGGAGGTGCAGCTGAATGAAGTCAAGGGTGGAAACCATAGTTTACGGAGAATGGGCTGTCTGGTAAATGCCTGGATGGAGTTGTATGCAAACTCTGCATACGGCAGAAGGATGACCCAGTCGTCTTGATGATAATTGAGAAAGTAACACAGGTATTGCTTAAGGACCTGGGTCACTTGTGACGAGATGATCTGTTGCTAGTTAAGGTTATGAGCAGTTCAAAGATACTCCAGATTCTTATGGTCAGTATGGACCTGGACTGGGACCTGAGCCAGGGCAATGAAAAGTCCCTAAAAGTGGGGGGTCACCAGCACCCAAACTGTGGCCCCACCCCTGTGCTGCCCCATTCCTTCCAAGTCCCCACCCTCACACCGCACCTTCCCCCAAGGCCCTACCTCCACACCTCCTCTTCCCCCAAGGCCCTGCCTCCCGGTTGCTCCTCTCCATCCCCTCCCCAAGTCACTCACCCTTACAGCTAGTAAAATGTGGGAGGGATTTTTAAAGTGATGGGGCCACATGGCCCCCTGGTCCCCGCTGTTCTGGTGTCCCTGACCTGAGCTCCTTCTAGGTGTCACCATCCTTGAAAAGCTGTCTTTATCACAAGTATCTCTTTGTCCCAGATATAATAATTCTTCTCAGTAGGGGGTTAGTTTTTATGAATAAAAGGCACAGGGTTGGAGTTGGTTATGAGAGCCAGTATGTTGTAACAGAACAGCTCTAATGACAAAGTTCAAAGCATCTGCCTCTATGGTGAAGGGCTTGGCAGGATCCAGAAGCATGAGAATGGGACCTGAGGTAAAGGATCTTTTGACCTGATCAAATGCGAACTATGTCTCTAGTGACCAGACGAAATGGACTCCCTTTCAAAGAAGCACAGTTATGGGAGCAAGTAGGGGAGAGAATCCTTTGATAACATGCCTGTAGAAATTGGCAAACCCGAGAAACTGCTGTATGCCTCTTATGTCCTTCAGACATTCCACCCAGAGATGGCAGATACCTTCCATGGGTCCATTGTTAGCCCTTTGGGGGAGGAGCGCAATTGTGTCTGTATAAACTTACATAACTTCAGTTTGGTGTAAAGATGGTTTTGGCAGAGTCTGTTGAGCATGTGGCACACATGTTGCTCGTGCAGTGCCTGATTTTAAGAAAAACCAAGAACAACATCAAAAAACAAACAAACTCACAAGCTAGTTCAATATGTTCTGGAAAATATCATTGACAAAATGCTGAAACATCACTGGCCAGTTACATCACCCAAAATGCATAACCAAATATTCAAAATATCCATATTGGGTGTGAAACTGTCTTCCATTCATCACCTTCCCTAATTTGGACAATGTTATAGGCCCTGTGAAGATCCAACATAGTAAAAATCTCAGCTGAGTGGAGCCTCTCAAAGAGTTCATTAATAAGTGGCAGAGAGTATGGGTTTCAGACCATCAATTTGTTCAGAACTCGACAGTCAACGCAAGGGCGAAAGGAGCCATCTTTCTTTGCCACAAAGAAGATTGAAGCCCCTGCCAGAGAAGTGGATGGGGCAAATAAACTCCTTCTCTAGGTTCTCGCAGAGGTACTCCTGGAGCATTTGGAATTCAGGTTCCAAGAGAGACTACTGTGGCCAAAGGGGAACTCGGCTCCAGATTGCAGGTGAACTGGACAATCATAAGTGTGATGGGTGACTAAGTAGCTGCCTTCTTTTTATTGAAAACATCAAGGTAATCTCAATATTACACTGGGACTCCTGAAGTTATCAAGGGGATCACAGGAATGGGGGAAGTCATCTTCAGTGTACCTCCTTTGGTTTCTGAATTCTCAAGTAGGTGGCAAAGATCGCACCAGAACATGATTTTGGGAGGCAAAATTGATGGCAGAGTCTTGATGTGAAGTGTACTGTGCCTGGCCTCCAGCAGATGAGCGGATCATGGGTGATGAGAAAGGGAATGCCAAGGATGACAGGGGAGTGAGGATCATGCATGGATCATACCAAACTGTTGATCCTCCCAGTGACCTTGGAGAGTGCTAAGCATCAAGGGTACCATTTGATGAGTAACTGATATGGAGGAGAGGAGGGATCTGTCAATAGACTCCATCCAACCAGGGATGCTCCTTGGCTAAATTGGAATGTTATGACTCCAGGCAAAGACTAAATCCATGAAATTGTCAGAGGCCCATGAGTGCCCTCAGCTTGACCTCTGATATGGAGGGAATGTTGTAGTCAGAGGGAGAGTTGGACAGTGCTGGCACAGTGTCCATTCATAGCTAAGGTGCCGGTTGACAAGGAGAGGTGAAAGGTCCTGGAGTGAAGTGGGGACACAGGCTCAGCCTAGACACCTTTTTTTGGGCTGAGACGAGGCGTCTTTCTGGTCAAGACACAGCTTGATTCTTAGCAGGGCATCCCACACTGTAGTCACTACAGCGTAGTGTCCAAATTCCCCATAATACAGCAGAGGCCCAAAACATGACACCCGCCCTTTTCTGCATCAGAGAGACAAGGCTGAACTTGGCTGATCTGTGTAGGCCCTTGTGATGAGAATGCGGATGGGACTGGGAACTCAACTCTCTCTCCAGGCAGCGTTCAGTCAGGATGATCATCAACATTGATATACAACTTGACCAAGACGCCAAGGTCAGGTGGCAGCTCCACCCATGCCAGCTTGTTCTTGATTTCCTCGCTTAGGGCATGCTGGAAATGGTAGTGCTGCACCACCTCATTCTATTTAGTGTCTGCTGCCAGATGCCAGAACTCTGTGGCAAACTTGGCGACCAACCTGTTTCCCTGATGCAGCTCCTGAAGCGTGTTCTTGGCAGACTGTGTGCAATTCGGATCAAATACAATGGCCATAGCTTGTACAAACTCTTTGAACTGCCCCCAAGAAGGGGCTAGAAGTCTCCAGATGGGGAGTTTCCCAGGCGAAATCCTTCCAAATTAGCAGATTAATAATAAGTCCTACTTGACTCTGGTCAGTGGAGAACAAGTAGGTGCTGAAGCATGAACAGGAGCCAGGATGGGGTCATGAAACCATGGAACTTGTTACCATCCCCATCAAACTCATCAGGCGTTTGACTCTCCGGCTCCCTAGAAGCTGGGCTAGCAGCTATGCGTGGGATGGCTTGAGCCTATGGGGCTGCAGTTTGTGCCTGCAAGGCCATAACCTGGGCCTATAGAGTCTGCAGGATTCCCACAGTGTCTGGCAGGGGCATGGCTGCCTCTGCAGAATCCATCTGAAGGGCAGTCCAGCCACTTACCCATGCTTGGTCAATCTTTTTGGCTGCTCTAACTGTCAGCAACCAAGCTGTGGGTGGTCTGGCCTAGTGGTTGAAGCAAGAGTCCGGCTTACTGGTTAGCATTGAATCCATATGGGGCATGTCAAGGAGTGAAGCCAAGAGTCAGAGACCATAGCCTAAGATAAAGGATTAGCTGGAGTCACAGTGAGAAGGCTAGCAGAGGATCAGAGGAGGGAATCAGAGGTTACAAAGGAGCTGGGGGCTGGAGCAGGGACAGGCGGGGCAGGTCTAGAGACAGCAGAGGCAGGGATAGGACCAAGAACAGTGGCAGGCTAGGAATGCATTGAGCCACCACTGGACTGCTGCTGCTGCTGAGCCTAATCATCAGCCTGGAGACTCCCGCAGGCAGCCAATCAGGTGGTACAGTCAATCAGAAGCTTCTGTCAGGGCCAGCTGTACTCACTGGATTGCCAGGGGACTGGCTCTGCTGCAGGCTGGCCTCTGACAAAAGGCACTGGGAGTCTGCAAATCAAAATTTCTCCAAGGCCCTGTCTAGATAGCAAAAAAAGATGCTTTCTTCAGTCAAGTTAGCTTAATCATGTGAGCTAACATTATTGGAAAAACCCCTTAAACATCCGTGTAGACACAATTGAACATCTTTGCAATCATGGTAGCTGGTTTTGTTGTAACCTAGACTGTAAAGGTGTTTTGTTTATTAGGTTTATCACACGCTCAAATTAGGCACCAGCAATATGACTACAAACCTAATTCATATCCATTTAAAATTACCTGGTTTCAGCATTTTCATTTGAGGCTGAGAAAGCTTTTTACATTTACTTTCAATTAAGTAAATGATACTTAACTCATCTGGATTTAGCCCTCATTTTTGTAAATGGGACCAGGTTCTGAATAATACTTTAGAAGATGCTGTGACTACTCACTAATCTTCAATATGTTTCATTTATGCAAAACGACTAAACAAGGGAGCCCATTTTTTCTCCGTTGGTCAGTATAATTGAATATGTAACAACAATAAAATAAAATGTACTTTTAACACAAATTATGCAAGAAATAGAGTAATGGTACTTAAACTATATGACACTGAAAGTTATATTATCACATCATGAGGCTCCCCATAAGCAAACTAAATTTGCAAATCTTTTATCAAAAATAAATGTACACAACCGTAATATTTGCATCTACATTCCAGGAAAATTAATAAACATGTTTTGTTATTTGATTATCCTAGCAATAAAAATCCGTAGCTGATCAAATTTTTGACAGCCTGCAGTTACGGAGAAAGAGTGGCCTTCCTGAGCCAAAGCTCGGAGCCCATGGAAGAGTGACCATAAAGTAATGTACTTAGACAGTAACACAAACAACAAAAAGAGAGCTCCTTAAATGCAGAGAGAAATCTGGAGGCATATCAATTTATAAAATTGGTTGAAATTCGAAATCAAGTTAATGTTAAGAGGGTTTCTTTAGATCTTTCATACAATGGAGCTTCAAACTGTCACCACATGGTCCCAAATATTTAGGTCTCCAAATACCAACTGTTACTACATATAATTAAAATCCGTTTGCAAGCATTAATCAACCAAATCAAGCTAACTCGTGAGATGGGATAAATTGCTGCTGTCTTTATTTATGGCAGATAGCCAATATTATTAAAATACCTCACTTGACCAGTACATTCTACTTACACGCCCAATATTTCCCATTAACATTCATACGTTAATTATTTGTATGGTGAGGACCCACTCCTGAAGCACCAAAATTATATTTTAAGAAAGTTTTTATGAGAAAAATGTTGTGGGTGTAATCAAGAAAATGAAATAATTGTGTTTTAAACATTTACTACAGCTTTTATTGTGATCAACATGGAAAAATGAAACCAAATATGTCATACAACAATTATACAAACTGGTATAGATATAGGTAAGTAAAATGTGTCTCATTAAGAAACACACATTTTTTTTATTCACAGGCAGGCACATTTTACTTGCATATTTCTTCTAGGAGTCTCAGTTCACAACTAACTGTATTAAAGTACAAAGTATTTGTTTATATTACTACGTTAAATAGCTATTTTCAAAGACAGTGGACCTCCCTAGTTGGGCTCCTGAGGAAAAGAAAAGTCTACCTTTATCTAGCAAACTGTTCACTATTTGTACTATGGTAGCACCTAGGGAGCCCAACCAAGACTGAGGTTCCATCATGTGAGGACTGTACAAACACATAGTTAAGAGACTCTCCCTTCTTCAGAGAGTTTACAATTGAAACATATAAACCACTGAGGATCTGAAACAGAGGGATGGAGAGATTCATTGACTTGTCCAAAGTCACACAGCAGTCAGGAGCAGAGCCAGGAAGAGGATCATTATTCACTGGACTGCACTGCCTCTCTAATCTAGCCTAGCAATTTAGTAGAAGCAAAATGTGTCAGAAGCACATAGGATCAAGCTTCGGATGCCAAGCTCACCCACTAGCTTCATGGAATTGCAGAGGTTGAACAGGGTCAGTAGCATCACATTCAACCTCTCTGCAGCTGGCTTTCTGAATGGTGCTGACAAGTTCTGTGAGGGATCCTGTAACAGAACCTATTTGAATTGTTGCATATTGAACTCTGACCCACAACCTTGAATCAATTCGGATCTTAGGCTCTTGAGTAATCTCAAAATAGTTCATTATAGGCACTTCTGTGACAAATTCTTTTAAATTCCCCAAAGCTTTTCTCTTGCCAGTGCCTTTCTGTACTATCCTCAAGTATCATTCTGAGTGGAGCATTGAATTGTGAAAAATTTAGGGATTCATTTGTTTAGATATGTTAACATGCTCATGAACCTGTGTAAGCCTTTGCAGTCTTTTGCGTTGTACAATTGCTTTTTGCCATTCTTGGGTCCACCAAAACTCCTTTGTCACTGATTATATATACTACATAAGCAATCTCATTCAGCCAGATCTGGCAGAATTGTTTCTGTTCCATTTAGAGTTGTTTTGTGTCTACATTAGAGAGCTTACAGAGGCACAGCTGTACTGATCTTTCATGTAGCTGTTCTATGCCGATGGGAAAGAGCTCTCCCATTGACATAATTAAACCATCCCCAACAAGTGGCAGTAGCTACGTCGGCAGGAGAAGCTCTCTCGCCGACATAGTGTTGTCCACATTGGCACTTATGTTGGTGTAACTTATGTTGCTCCGGGGTTTGTTTTTTCATACCCTTGAGTGTCATAAGTTTTGCCTACATATGTGGTAGTGTAGACATAGCCTCAGACACACTGCAGAACATTAATCAGTCTCTCATTGTGTTGTTGATAATTTTTACTCCAAATCAGCAAATCATCAATTTCTATTCCATCTAGACCCTCAAAGATCCTCAAATGATCTGATGTATTGTTACACATCAAGTGCTGAGGCCATACTGAAGTTGATTAAACATATTATTTGAATCAAATGAGAATTGACATAACCCTTGTCAAAACTGAAAATAGTTTTGGAGTATACACATATACTCCTTAACTATTCTCATGGGGTAGTGCAACTCTACTGTGATATCTGTGCTTACGCAGATATGCCACTGTCATAAATATAAAGGGAAGGTGTAAACCCCTTTGAAATCCCTCCTGGCCAGGGGAAAGCTCCTCTCACCTGTAAAGGGTTAAGAAGCTAAAGGTAACCTCGCTGGCACCTGACCAAAATGACCAATGAGGAGACAAGATACTTTCAAAAGCTGGGAGGAGGGAGAGGAACAAAGGGTCTGTCTGTGTGCTGCTCTTGCCAGAGACAGAACAGGAATGGAGTCTTAGAACTTTTAGTAAGTAATCTAGCTAGGTATGTGTTAGATTATGATTTCTTTAAATGGCTGAGAAAAGAATTGTGCTGAATAGAATAACTATTTCTGTCTGTATATCTTTTTTGTAACTTAAGGTTTTGCCTAGAGGGGTTCTCTATGTTTTGAATCTAATTACCCTGTAAGATATCTACCATCCTGATTTTACAGGGGGGATTTCTTTATTTCTATTTACTTCTATTTTTTATTAAAAGTCTTCTTGTAAAAACTGAATGCTTTTTCATTGTTCTCAGATCCAAGGGTTTGGGTCTGTGGTCACCTATGCAAATTGGTGAGGCTTTTTATCCAACATTTCCCAGGAAAGGGGGGGTGCAAGTGTTGGGAGGATTGTTCATTGTTCTTAAGATCCAAGGGTCTGGGTCTGTAGTCACCTAGGCAAATTGGTGAGGCTTTTTACCAAACCTTGTCCAGGAAGTGGGGTGCAAGGTTTTGGGAAGTATTTTGGGGGGAAAGACGCGTCCAAACAGCTCTTCCCCAGTAACCAGTATTAGTTTGGTGGTGGTAGCGGCCATTCCAAGGATAACGGGTGTAATATTTTGTACCTTGGGGAAGTTTTGACCGAAGCTGGTAAAGATAAGCTTAGGGGGTTTTTTCATGCAGGTCCCCACATCTGTACCCTAGAGTTCAGAGTGGGGGAGGAACCTTGACAGCCACTGTGGCTTTACCCATTAGTTTCATTTCGTGCTCGCTACATGAAACAACCTTAGCTTTTGGTTTAAACATTAGGCAACCATTAATTTTTTTGTATCAGCTGATTGTAAATTTTGTTGCACTTTAGCTCTATTTTGAAATGGAATGTTGATTCATTTATTTCTGAAGTCACAACTAATCTGTTGTAGAACCTGATTTTGTGAATTTATTATGAGACTCTGCAAGAACCTCTCTCTCTGCATCATTTTGTCATCTTCATCATCATTGCTTTGTCTTTCAGTATGTTCATGAATATATTATGCTTTTGTATATCTTTTCAATTTGTGCTGAAAACAGAACCAATACACTTCTGCGGAATGGTTGCTTTTATTGTGCACATAACATTGCGCCCCTTGAGTTGGACCTTTTTGCCATGGGTGACTGCATCTATGATTATTGAAAACAAATCTAGTCTCTGCCATTTGTTTACTCTTGTATTTTATCTTTATGCCTTAGAATGCATTTTTAATTAGATAGACTTCAGTTCTTTCACTGCTTACTAACACTTTCAGTTGCGAAGCAGTTTTCATTAGTTCTGCAAATATTCACTGTTCTTTTCTCACCATAACCTTGTTTTGACTTGGTTATCACTTATACCTCAAATAATTTGTCCATCTGTTAACTGATCAAATTCACATGACTTGGCTTTATTTCTGAAGATCTGTAACAATGGTCAATGGTCTCCTCTGGCAGCTGGTTTATTGTAAAAATGTGCCTTTCCCACAAGTGACATTCTTTTGTGGATCAAAATAGTCTTAAAAGTTTTGAATGGCTTCATCTAGCAGTTTGTAGTCTTTCTCATGGAATGTATGTATATCTCCAATGCCCTTTGTCCTGCAGTGTGGAGGACTTCATCCTCTCCAATTCCACTTTCCTCTCCAGTTTTTGGATAGGTCCCTTTCCAGATTCATTCAGTTGGCTTCATGGGCTCAATTTTTGCTATTTACAGACCCTAAGTAAAAAAAAGCTAATAACAAACAGAATGCTGGTAACGATCCAGTCAGGTCTTTATTTCCTGGCCCCCGTCAAATGACATGGGTAAGGAGTACAAAAAATTATACCCAGTGACCTAGCAGGAGACTGTATTCAGTGATTCCAGGAAACAATGACCAGCACTTGTTTCAGAGTAACAGCCGTGTTAGTCTGTATTCGCAAAAAGAAAAGGAGTACTTGTGGCACCTTAGAGACTAACCAATTTATTTGAGCATGAGCTTTCGTGAGCTACAGCTCACTTCATCGGATGCTTGTCATCCCTTTAGTACAGGCAACACCCAGCTCTCTTCAATTAGAAGATGAGTTACTGTAAAGAAGGGTCTGAAAGGGCTGGGGATGGTTAAGCCTGGAGGAAAACTAGGGAATCTAGCAGGCCCCTCCAGAAAAGTTTATATAATCAACCACATTGTACAATGTACAGACAACCTGCTGATTAACGTTTCTTCAGAGGTAAAATTCATATTAGGAACATTATTTTGAGCATTTTTACTCCAAGCTGCAGTGAAAGCCTAAACAATAGGTATATTATGATGGAAATCTTCTCCTATGTACTTATGCTAGTTGGACCACAACAGTAAGGGATTTGGTGGCAGTACAGAGAGTGCCCTTCATATTAAATGACAATTTGGAAGTGTTTAATAACATATGGTCTCTTCTCCTTGACATATATGATTAAGAATATATCTTTTGTATATCAAAATATAAAATACCATCTGTCATAAGTAACAACTATGATATTGGCTTTATATAGCCAATTAATTCACTGTACTTTCTAATGTAAATATTTCTCCTATTTTCTCTTTTTTCTTGTTCTGTATCTATATTTATTTATAAAATTTCAATAAATGTATATCTAAAAAAGTCAACACTATGTCTTGAAATGTAATTAAGAATAACAATGAAAGTCTGTTTTCACTTTGTATTTTAAAGATGAAGGGCCAAATCCTGAACTGGCATAAATCGGCATAGCTCCATTGGCATCAGTGGATTTATACGGATTTACATCAACTAAGGATATAACCCAGCATGTTACTTTTCCCTTTAAAAAACAGCTATACCCATTAACTCTGATGGCCTCTTTCCTTTCATGAAATGCAGAGTTTCACAGGTCTTTCTCCAAAAATGTGGTATTCCTTTGAGATATGAGTTGAAGAGAAGTGAGAGTTTACATATGACATTCATGGCTTGTTAGGGATGTACAATGCTCGAATTTGAATAGACTCATGGAGATATAAGAGTTAATATCAAGAGCTCAATAAAAATCAAGAAAAAGTATATAAGATTCCAATTTCACTAATTCAAAGCATACCTGACTCTTATAATTTTATAAGCAAAAAATGAACTTTTTATCTTTTATTTAAATGGGCTTTTGACCACGTCAAAACTTGGAAGATTCTCAAGATTCTCATGGCAGGAGCACAGTGACCAAGCTTTCCAGGTTAAATGAGTGAGATTTTAATAGTCTAATTGAAACATGGTGCAAATTCTCTTATTGTCTGAATGTGATACTTAGACATACCTCGGAAATGTATCTCATTATGAGATACAGTGAAGACAGCTAAAATGTGTTAAAATATCATGCAAGTCCTGTAAAAACCTGCAGGGTGGAGACAATGCATTTTAATGGAGATTTCTGTGGACATAAGATACTCATATTAGGCACAAATTTACCTCTGTCACATGCACCTGCTGTTATCTGGCTGTTTATTAGTGCAAATTGACATCGGAAATGCTGAACATTATAGAGGAAGGTCATATATATCTGTATAGCATGTAAAATTCCCTCATGATGCTTCTAATTTTGGGTGTGCCCTTGTTTTGGGTGCCAGTTCTATATTTTAAAGTGCCTGGGAGATGGAAAGTTCCAATGCTGTAAGCATTTAGAAACTACTTGAGAAAACCTAAAATAGATAACATGAGAGAACTAGTTCAGATTAAATAACAAATTATTTCAACTTTTGCTCAAATTTCAAATCAATCCCTTTCCAGAGTTTGGAAAACATCATTTTTTTAAGTATTTTTTTCATATCTCTGTGCTTCCTGAATTTAGATGGGTTTGGAGGTGGAAATAACAAGCAAATGTGAAAAACTAGTTTTGCAATATTTCTGACCCAAATGAACCAGTCCAGTTTTTTAAAGAATCATCTGAGGTTTAGGATGCTTATTTGATGCTCCTTCTCCTGTTTGTCTGAAGCTAAGGAACTGTGAGAGATAAAACTAAAAGCAACCTTGAAGTCTTAAAGTGCAGTGAGACTTGAATAGCTCTAGCTTAAAGTGCAGAAGAATATACAAGCACACTTCCTCCTTTTTGTTAAAATAGCTACTTTAGCTTTAAAACTGTTTTCCCCCAACTTCCTTGTGCTTGTTTACAGTAATAAATTAATAGAAACGGCTTTAGACACAAGAAATATAAGTGAAAATCACTCTGTCCTAGGAAAAATCATAGACAGGTCCTCAAGGAATCCATTTTGAAGCACGTGGAGGAGAGGAAGGTGATCAGGAACAGTCAACATGGATTCACCAAGGGCAAGTCATGCCTGGCCAACCTGATTGCCTTCTATGAGGCAATAACTGGCTCTGTTGATATGGGGAAAGCAGTGGACGTGATATACCTTGACTTTAGCAAAGCTTTTGATATGGTCTCCCACAATATTTTTGCCAGCAAGTTAAAGAAGTATGGATTGGATGAATGGATTATAAGGTGGATAGAAAGTAGGCTAGATCGTTGGGCTCAATAGGGAGTGATCAATGGCTTGATGTCTAGTTGGCAGCCGTTATCAAGCAGAGTGCCCTAGGGGTTGGTCCTGGGGCCAGTTTTGTTCAACATCTTCATTAATGATCTGGATGATGGGATGGATTGCATCCTCAGCAAGTTCGCAGATGACACTAAGCTGAGGGGAGAGAGGTAGATATGCTGGAGGGTAGGGACAGGGTCCAGAGTGACCTAGACAAATTGGGGGATTGGGCCAAAAGAAATCTGATGAGGTTCAACAAGGATAAGTATAGAGTCATGCACTGGTGTTTCCTGCATGTACTCTACATTCACATGACTTCCTGTATGTGCCCAGGGTGATGGTTGCAGTACAAATGCTTGGATGGAGAGACAGTGTTAATATGAAACACTACATGCACTACTGGAGGCTGTTCTTATGGGTGAAGCAGTTTGGTTTCTCTTCACACACTGAAAAATGAAATTTTCATTTTTCAGATAAATCAGTTATGAACACACTACCCTACTAATGACAGTTAGGATGGAAGAATCCCATGCACTGCTACAGGCTGGGGACTGACTGGCTAAGCAGCAGTTCTGCAAAAAAGCACCTGGGAATTACAGTGGACGAGAAGCTGGATATGCGTCAACAGTGTGCCCTTGTTGCCAATTGGGTTGCATTAATAGCATTGCCAGCAGATGGAGGGAAGTGATTATTCCCCTCTATTCAGCACACCAGTGAGGCCACATCTGGAGTATTGCATCCAGTTTTGGGCACCCCTCCCCCTACTGCAGAAAAGATGTGGACAAACTGGAGAGGGTCCAGCGGAGGGCAATGAATATGATTAGGGGGCTGGTGCACATGATTTATGAGGAGAGGCTGAGGGAATTGGGCTTATTTAGTCTGGAGAAGAGAAGAGTGAGAGGGGATTTGATAGCAGCCTTCAACTACCTGAAGGGGGGTTCCAAAGAGGATGGAGCTAGGCTGTTCTCAGTGGTGGCAGATGACAGAACAAGGAGCAATGGTCTCAAGTTGCAGCAGGGGAGGTCTATGCTGGATATTAGGACAAACTATTTCACTAGGGTGGTGGTGAAGCACTGGAATGGGTTACCTAGGGAGGTGGTGGAATCTCCATCCTTAGAGGTTTTAAAGGCCTGGCTTGATAAAGCCCTGGCTGGGATGATTTAGTTGGGGTGGTCCTGCTTTGAGCAGGGGGTTGGACTAGATGACCTCCTGATGTCTCTTCCAACTCTAATCTTCTATGATTCTATGATCACTTCAGGATATCAACCAACATTTGAAATCTATATATGAGGACATTTGGAAAAAATAAGAATACATTTTAACTCACTGAAATCTTTTGGAGTGGGAAAGATCTGGAAAGGAATAGAGTGGAAAACTGTAAGAATATTGCTTTAAAATAATGATTATCTCACTAATTAACATGTGTCTATCTAATTCATGTCTCTGCTCATTTATACCATGTTCATCACCATACTTTGAGCACTTAGTATTAGAGCTACTGTGTCTGCATGGCAGTATAAGACTTCAGATAAGGTTGTTACAGGGCCTTAAAAGGAGAGAATCAGAATGTGTGTTGCTGAGGCTACTTAAGTACAGTTTATAGCTTTACTCCTCTTCTCCTCCTTCTCTTTAGTTCCCCTCTTGTGAGTTGCTGAACATCCTCAACTACTGTTGCTTCGGGCTCTGAGATAGCCTGGGACCCCACAAATCATAATACTAGCCTTGTATGTAACCACTGCAGAGATCTCAGGGACAGCCATAGGAAAATAGAAACTGCCATACTGGATCAGGCTCAAAATCTATCTAGTCCACTATCCAGTCTCTGGCACTGGTCAGTACCAGATGTTTCAGAGGAAGGTGTAAGGTTTAATATCTCTTTCAAAATTTGTTGTAATTAATTATAACTCCAGATATTTTTGATATTTGTGTAAATATCTAATGCCTTTCTGAATCCCGTTAAGTTCTTGGCCTCAACAGCTTCCTGTTGCAGCAAGTTCCAGGTTAATTAGACGTTGTGTGAAAAAAATCCTTTTATCAGTTCTGAATTTCCCACCTTTTAATATCATTGAATGTCCCCTTGTTCTTGTTTTATGAGATAAGGAGAACAGAAATTGCCAATTTATCTTCTCTAGACTATTCATTATTTTATATAATTTATCATGTCCCCTCTTATTTGTCTCCTTTTAAAGGTAAACAATCCCAATCTCTTCATTATCTCTTCATATGAGAGTTTTTCCAAGCATTTTATCATTTCCATGCTCTTCTCTGAACTCCTGCCAGTTCTGCAATATTCTTTCTGAGATGAAGTGACCAACACTGTACACAGTATTTCAGATGAACCTGCACCATTGATTTATATAAAGGCATTAACATATTCTTTGCATTATTTACCATCCCCTTATGCTTCCTAGCATCTTGTTGGTTTTTTTAACTGCAGCTGCGTATTAAGCAGATCTTTTCATTGAATTATATACAGTAATGCCCACGTCCCTTTCTTGTGCTGATACAGTAAATTTATTTAGAACACCACAAAGTGTTTGAGAAGTTTAAATTTTTCCCTCCACCATGCATCACTCTTCATAGACTGACATGGAATTTCACTTTTAATGTGCTGCCCATTCACCTAGCTTGTGAAGTTCCTCGTGGTCCTGACTAATCTAAATAACTTGGTGACATCTACACATTTTTAGCAGGTGGATTAGGTACTTGTGAAATGTGTCTCTCGCTGAGTTTTGGAACTGATTGCTTCCTTTCGCTGTCAGGCGTTTCTAGATGCCCAACACTATTGATGCCATGGCTTTGGCTGTGGAAGGCCAGCTGTACCTTTCTAGCGGGAAGGGTATGGAGCGAACAATCAGTGGCCCCCCCACACAGAGGTGAAAGTAAGCCAGAATGGTCCAGTATTGTCTACCCATAAGAAAGTGGCTGCCAGTACACAGCCAACGGTACCAGCAGGGCCTCTGATGAGGGGCGGGGGGGGGGGGGTGAGAGAAAGGTAGCAGCTGCCCTGGGTTTTGGCGATTTAAAAGGTCCTGGGGCTCCTGGCAGCAGCTGGAGCCCCAGGCCCTTTAAATTGCCACTGGATCCAGGGGCAGCACAGGCCAGGCAGCACCAGAAGGGCTGGCTGCGGTAGTCTGGCCCCAGCCCCACCCCGTCTGCCTGAAGCCCCGCGCCTTCCAAGGGCCCAGAGCCACCTCCCCAAGACCCGGGCCCTGCCCACTGGTAAGTCCTTTAAGTTACTTTCGCCCCAGAACAGAAGCGCCTGGGGCCTGCGAAACATCATTACATGGTGCCAGCCCCCGCCTGTCCCCATCGGCCCGCAGTAGTGCTGCCTGGACGGACGTCCTGGCTCCACCTTACGGCAGCGGGAGGAGAAGGCCCCTCCACCGGCAGGGGCGCGAGCCAGCAGCCTCCCCCGCCCCGCGCCTCAGGTTCTTCCAGGGGAGCTGGGGGATGGAAGCTCTACGCTCGGTGGGGGCGGGGCTACGTTACCATGGGTCTGACCCTACCAAGCTATTGGCTGGTGCTATGGGAACGGAAACCGGAGGTGCCCTCTGAACCGGGAAGTGTTTTCGGGAGGCCTGGGCGGACTGGGTTTGAATGAAATCCGGCTGATTCATCGCGGCCCGCAGCGGAGGTGGAACAGCGGCAGAAGGGTCCCAGCCCCAGGTGAGGGCAGAGGCCGCTCGGGGGTGTGGGTCGTAGGCCCTCCCGCGACTTGGTCTAGTTCCTGGGCCTTCCCACGGCCCCGGCTCCGAGCTGTAGGGGCAGGGCCCGCGCGGCACTGGGCGAGGAAGTGATGAGCGGGGCCGGGTGCGGGGGTAGAACCGGGCTGCCGGACGCTGGTGGGAGGCCCCAGGGAGCTGGGAAGGGGCTGCGGGACAAGCGTTAGGGACGCGGCCCGCTGGGGAAGCGTCGCGGCTTTTGGTGGCTTTCCCCTTTCTGTGGAGAGCGTTAACCCCTTCCCTGCCCCAGGCCTGTTATCGTCGAGGTGCCTTAGCCTGTCCCAAGGGCCTAGGTGACAGCATGTTGCGCCTCTTCTTGGGAGTCGCTAATGGCCAATATTCTGCGCTGATCTTTATTATTTCCAACCACCCAAACGTGCCTTGGGTAGCTTGCAAAAACAAGTGAGTGCATTACCACCGCATGAAAGAGCTTGCAGTCTACATTCAGCTGGACTTCATGACTTTGTTGTGAACAGGAGAGGAGGGACAAGAGCTGCACTAGTTCATGTGTTTAATCAGTAAAGCATGTACACAGCTTGATGGTTATTATAAATTTGTTATTGTTTTTAACGCCATGGTGCCCTATTGGCCCTGGTGCAAGGAATGAGAACTGCTGCAAGACGCTCAAATGCTCCTATAACACTATTGCTGTCATGTTCTGTTCTTGGAGTACACAGACTGTATGGTTTTCAATGCTAATAGGGACACTACTACCACAGTAAAATAATTATAGGCAGCCCTGTTTGCAAGTTCATGTCAACTGGCAGCAGTGACCTTTTCTGGTTCTGTAGCAATGTTAACTATATGTAATACTCACTCTACTGACAGCTGAAATGCAGCTCTTCTGGGGTGAAGCATGCAGTTGCCCAATGGTGTCCAGTAGCACTCTCGGATTGTATTTAACAAATGTTCCTGGTGAGCATACCCCTATGGTTTAGTCTTTCTTGAATTTAAAGAAACAAACCTCTGAAAGTGCCCTTATCCTTGATATTGAACCTTCCAAATACAAGTGGAGCATAAACTGGTCATATGATCACTTTAGATAAGCTATTACCAGCAGGAGAGTGGGGTGGGAGGAGGTATTTTTTCATGCTGTGTGTATAAAATAAGATCTTCTACACTTTCCACAGTATGCATCCGATGAAGTGAGCTGTAGCTCACGAAAGCTTATGCTCAGATAAATTGGTTAGTCGCTAAGGTGCCACAAGTACTCCTTTTCTTTTTGGTCATGTGTTGTCTTTCAAAGTCTGCAGCTATCCCCGGTGACTTTACACTTACTCACTGCTTTGTCAAGCAGTAGCAGCAGTGAGTGAAAACTGACTTGTCTTGGCAGCTTTCAGTGCAGCTATTTATGTATTACCAGAGAAGTAAGAGAGGGGGGAAAAGCAGAACACAGTGTAGGGAATGGGCTAAGGAAGAGAAGGGAAAAACAGGAAAAAGACATTTAAGGTAACAGGCAGGTGAGGGATAGTGGGGAAAAAACAATCTATATAGGAAAGAAAGTGGAGTGAAGCTAAGAAAGCAGGTATAATGAGCAAAAGTAGTAGTACAGAATAGAATTCAGCTAATTTTATTCAATAGATTTCACCAGTTTTTGTAGGTTAAATATTTTTAGTATTTGGCTACTGGTAAAACTGTCTAGTATATCTGACAAATAGGTATCTTTGGTTTTTTGTTCAATCTGTTTATATCAAATATATTTGTAGTATATAGAAACATCAATGGTGAGGCATGCATTTTCCGATTGCGATTTAAATTATTTCCGTTTGAAAAGCTATGTATTTATATTTGGCATTCTATTGGGAAATCTGCCATAGTTTTGTCAGCATTTTGAAAATGATCTCTTCCCTCTCGAGGGGTGTGAGGTGCTGCATGTCTGAGCTGTGAATCACATTTCTAGCTCTAAAGCTTTTGATTGGGCAGAAGATTCTGCTGACAACAGTAGTATTTGTGATCCCTGTAATATGGGAGGATGGAAAGAGAATCTCTTGATAGATTTCTAAAGCAGTCAAGAAATTGGTTTGCAAACATATTTAATGGCTAGAACTCTTCCTGAATGGTTTGGGATGGATTGGACCTCAAACGGGTTAATCTTTGCACATAAATAACTTTATTAGGTGTTCATGAAAAACTTGTGATCCTTTATCTACTGTTGTGATAATCTACTGTTGTGTAGATCCTTGTTACTCTAACATGCTGACACCTACTATGACTAACTTATCACTTTAAAAGAATCACATGGAAATTAGACACAGATTTGTAAAAGTTTTGAAGTAATCAGTTAAGAGGCACTATTCAGTAGACCATCGAAACACTAACAATGTCTGATCATTCTATCTTTTAATCTTTCATAGAAACTGCATAATCAAATATAAACTACTAGCACAGAACTTTTTCTTCTAGGGCTGTCAAATGATTTTAAAAAATTGCAATTGTGAGATAGTCAATTGCAGTTTTAATCACACTGTTAATAGAATACCAATTTAAATGTATTAATAAATATCTTTGCAAAAAGAAAAGGAGTACTTGTGGCACCTTGGAGGACTCACCAATTTATTTGAGCATAAGCTTTCGTTGCATCTGATGAAGTGAGCTGTAGCTCACGAACACTTATGCCCAAATAAATTGGTGAGTCTCCAAGGTGCCACAAGTGCTCCTTTCTTTTTGCGAATACAGACTGCTACTCTGAAACCTGTAAATATGTTTGGATGTTTTTCTTCATTATCAAATATATTTCAGTTACAACACAGAATACAAAGTGTACAGTGCTTACTTTATATTTTTGAAGCTGTGGGGGTGAGGCTGACTGCCCAAACTGGAGCCCTGCCAGCGTGGGGGGGCTGAAACTGAAGGTGGAAGTCATGGAATCTGTGACCACCTTGACAAAATCGTATTCTTACTTATAAGATGCAAATAAACAAGAGTTTAAGTTTTAGCATGGTACTATAATAGATGCTTGCTGCCACACATGGAATCTGTGTTCTGCTCTGAGTTTCTTCCTTTTATTTCCATGCTGGGTGTGCTAAGCAGTGGGAAACTACCTAGTGACTCCAGCTGTCTCCTGTTCTCCTCGAAGAATGGTGGATCTCTCCAATGTGTGACTTCTTAGGCAGTAATAATGTGGAATACTTGTTACCTTGTTACTGTATTACAAAGTTTTAGCAGCAGTCTTTTGGAAAGATTTAAAAAATCCTAATGAATGGAAATGAGGTATTAAATAGAAACAGGTGGAAGAATACTAAGAATAAAGTTAGTTGTCTAGAACCCCTATCATTGTGTTTAATGCAAAATCTGAAGTGAGTGTTCCTTTTTTGCCAGTTTTTTTCATACTCTTACATTGTCTAGTTCAGTGGTCCCCAGACTGTGGGTCACATCCCTTTGGGTGGGGCATGGAGAAAAGAGGGGGGAGGTGCAGCGGGGCCCGGCCCAGCCCAGCCCCCACAAAGGGGCAGGGATGGAGTGCTACCAAGCTCTGCTTTTCTCCCAGCTCTGCTCTGCGCAGCCCCTGGCTGCAGCTGCAGCCCTGGTTCCACTCCTGGCTGCATCTCGGCTGCCAGCCCCCATTCCTGGCTGCCGGGTCCTAGCCACAGACTGGCCTCACCTCCTCTCCCGGCCTGCTGTGTGTGTGTGTGACACATTCTATTACTGATGGAGGCTGGGGGGGCAGGCATGAGAGGAAAAGTTTGGGGACCACTTGTCTAGTACCTATATTTACTCCTTAATTGCTATTCTGTTTTCTGAGTATGTACCTTTTCCCTAAATGTTCTAGGAATCCCAAAGCACTCTGCAAACTGACTTTTCAAATGTGCTAATTACTGACTTAGCTACAAAATTTCATCTTTGTTAAGATTTTTTTTCTGTATATAAAAATAACTCTAATTCTAACTTTAACACTCTATCTCAAAAAGTTATCAACCTTCATAATGAACCCAACCGCTCATCCCAGGATCCAATGATGAGTCAGTTTTTTTAAAAAGAAATTACTTCACTGTATAGTCCTGGTTTCTTAGTAGAAATAATGGGCAGTATAGCATGAAATGTAATTCTGAGCTGCAAGTATATAGTAAGACACTGAAATCATAAATTTTTCAAGTTGATTAAAAGATCTGAAATTCACTAGGTCTTAGGCACAAACACAGTACTCTCATCATCTTAGAGAGATGATTATATTGCTCATATCTGTTCTCCTGGGCCATGTGGAAAAAAGTCCGTAGTAATACCACTCAGTGCTTCATCTTCAAAGCACTTTATAAACATTAACTGATCTGTAACCAAAAATTGGGTTGGTTATGCTGATTGAAATCCAGAGCTCTTGGTGGTTGGTATCTTGTACCAGTTACATTTAACCATTGATGTACTTTCTAGGTGGCTGTACTGAAGATTCTCTAAGGAATTTCCAGTTTCAAGTCAATCCGCAATTTTCATGAATTCCTGCAGTGCAGATTTTTAAAGATGTACGTTTTGTGTCCCATTCCTCCTCACTGAGGTTCGGCAGTGAAAAAACTACAATAATGGAGGTGGCATAAACAATATTTGAACTACACTAGTTCAGTCAAGCACACACTCAACTAATGCAATTACTAAAAATCAAAGAAATCGCTTGCTAAATCAGCAGTCACAACCACACTAACCTACTCCTAGACCTTACCAGGTAAATGGACTGCCCACATGCATTCTAATTTCTAACCTGGAATCATTCAGTGTGCTCATCCAGTTCCTCAGAATCACTCTCAAACGGAAAACAAATGTAACTTTTCTTTGACCTCATACTTTCATATGGGAAAAGTTAAGTTTTTTTTTTTTTCTAATTTAGTGTGGTGCTGGGGATAGGTAGAGAGCAGCATTTGGGAGGAAGATTAGGCCATATACTATGTACTGTGCCCTGCCTGCCTCCCCAGCATCAGGGACTGACTGGGGAACTCTGAAGAGCAGAGCTGGAAGGCAGTGCCAGAACAGAAGTACAGCATGTTCTGACAGACCTGCCCATAGTGTATAAAAATCTATTTATTTTTAAAAATCGGATATTTTTATTTAAATTGGATTTTGTTTTAAGTTGAATATATTCTTTTTAAAAATCTTTTTAAAATTAAATTTGAAACTGACAACCTATATTAAGGCCTAAATTTATTATAATCTATTAAAATAATTTAGAATAATAATAAAAACATGCTGCATAAATGACCCCTCAACAAATTTTAATTAGTTATAAAGTGCTGTTTTAATTATATACAGAATCAGGGGGGAAACAATCTTTAAATCTGGCTTGAAAAAGTCACAATGTCATACTGCCTTAGGTATATTATTTTTCACTCTTTTCAGTAAAACAAATGCTGGTATTTACCTTTTTCTAAATGTAAGTTTCTGTGCACAGAAATGCTTTTGGTTTAATTACTTTTGGTGTCAGTTCAGCTAGCATGTGCAGAGAGAATATTTTTCTTCACTTGGCCTAATAGTTAATTCAAAATTCAGAAATGGATTGGTACTTGAATAAGCGGGAAAGCTTGTTTTCCTTTTCCAGTTTATGAATAAAAACCACATGGGAGTGAATGAGAGCTACCATTTTGAAAAACGTGAAGGACATGAGGCGAGATTTTCAAAGGAATTTAGGCACCTGAAGACTAAGGTTGCCACCTGTCTGGTTTTCACCTGAACAGCCTGGGTTTTACATTGTGTGTCAGGGTACCATTTGACAAGCCTGGATGTCTTTAAAAAATAAATAAATACATAAATAACCTGTGGCAACCCTAAGTGAAAGGAGGCAGTGCAGCAGCCGCTGCTGCCTCTGGGGCCATGATGTGCAGGCAGGGTTGCATTTAGGGGTGGGCTACCCAGGCAAACGTGTGGGGTGCCAGGCTTAGAGGTATGGGAATTGGGGTGCCAGGGCAGGGAAAATAGAATGTTTGAAGTAAAATGTTTCAGATAGATAAATGTATCAGGTATTCCCAAAGAAGCCTTCAGAAGCTTAATATAGGAAGCGAAAAGCTCCGTTGCAATCTAGTTTGCAGCAATGGGCAAATTTGATGGGAAAATATCTGAAACAGAACAACATAGACCGGACTTTAGGCAATAGCAATTGTCCTAGTGCAGAAGAAATTGAGGAAAGAAGTGTAAATGGTGGAAGTCCTATTACTAAGGAATTAGCAGATTTGTTTGAAGATAAGAAATGGAAATAGAGAAAAGTGATGGAGAATTGTCCAGTTTTCCTGGCGGCATAAAGGAGAGTGATGATAAAGAGGAATGTGGCTCACATGAAAAGAAGAGTAATGACAAAGAAAAATCTGGTTAATGTGAAAAGGAGAGAAACGGTAACGAAAAATCTGCCTCTGACGATGACAGAAACAGCAGTGAGAAAAATTGTACTCCACAAATTGATAAATCAGATCCTGCTTTATGGCCAACTATCCTAAACTCTGCTGATATTGATCATACAGTTTTGAATGGGCAGGACAAAATTGAAGATATGACGTTTCCAGTAAATGAGCAGAAGCGACACTTCTCAAAGTCACATTGCAAAAGAGTGCTTGAGAATGGTGAAAAAACTGAATTGGTGTTGGCCGATTTACTTGAGATCAATTGACAAAGTGTTCTGTTTTTGTTGCAAAATATTTGACAAGAATGCCAAATTGTTGCTTGTGCTTTCAAGATACAGTTACTGGCTTAACTTAGTTGGTACTCTGAAGCAATATAAAAAGTGACTCTGCCATTTTACTGTCTATTCCAAATGGATGGAGGGAGAGTCCAGGCTCAAGCTGAATAAATGTATAGACGCAGAAAACCAGTGCATTATTAATGTAGAAACCCAGTATTGGAGGAATATGCTTGCGTGTCTGATCTCAATTACCCTCTTTCTTGCAAAGAATAATTTGGCTTTCTGGGACTCATCGGCTAAGTTTGTTCACTGAACATAACGGTAATTTCCTTGGGTTTGGTAGAGCTCCTTGGGAAATATGTTGATGTCATGTGTGAGCATCTGTGTTGAGTAGTTCGTAAAGTAGCTATGGACCAATCAGTGAGAATAAACCTTTTTTTTTTTTTTTCCGGAAAACAACTTCAAATGCAAAACAAGATTAAATGAATTATTTAAATTGATGTTGCTTGCTTGCTAATTTAAATCAATCCACCCTGGCTCTGTCTATTGTTCTTACTGAAAATAAAACTAAGGAATAAAAACTGTTATCCTGTTTATTATTAAAACTTCAAACTTAGCTAGTCTATGACTGAGGTGTGGAAAAACATAGCCTTTGAAGTTTGTGATGAGTATAGGTACTGGTGTAGCTCTGGTGAGCTGGAAAAAAAAGTGAGACTAAATTTTAAAATTGGGGTGTTTGACACTTTTCTCAGGGGGAGGGGGGGGGATATTGACAGTATCTAAGCGGACAATGTCCTAAAAAAATTCAGATGTATCTTGAATAACTTTGTTAGATACAGAGACTAAATTTAATCAGTGAAAGGTTTCAGTTCTGCTATAAATTTGAGAAACTTGTTGCAGCGTGAACTGCTGATGCCTCCCTAATATTTCCAAGTTTAAAGACAAACAATTAGGGACAAATATTTTCATGTTTACGATGATCATATAACACCTATTTATGGAGTTACATCCAAGGTTAAACCTGCTTATCTTTCTGGAGAGAAGAGAGGCTATTAAAATGCTTACTTGAATTTTACCTTTCCATGTTGCAGCGAGACTCTGGGAAATTTCTAGCCATGTGATAATTGTGTAGGCTTTATGTAGTACATGGAGCTCTCTAGCTTAGAGATTCCAGATGGCATATGAAAAATCTGAAATAGAGGTTAAGTAGTTAAAACTCAGAAAAGTTCAAAACACAGTGCTGGGGTAACTCATTTTTGTATTTGTGCCTCTCCAATGGCATAGTCCCTTGAAAACCCTAGTAATGAAACTATTCCTTTCTCTGTACTCTTGTTTTTAAATTACAACTGTATTCTTTTTTAGGAAGAAGACATCATAAACTTCTTCATAGACATCCAAAAAGTGGGAGCTGCAGTTGGGATAAGGATTACTATCTGACTTGTTGACAAGAACAAGAAAACTCTAGTTGAGTGCCAGGTGAGAAACTAAAATTTGTTCCACTTCATATATTCATCTCAAACTTTGTTACCTGATAAGATAATGGGTTCTGATAAATAACTTCAAAACAAAACAGGTTCACTTTGCTTAACTTTGTAAAAGCATTATCAGGGGGATTACAGCTGTATTAACTCATGGAGTGGACCTTTTCTCCACTTAATTGAAAGTTACTATCCAGCCTAGGTTAGCAGTAAATAAAAACTGTAATCCTTGATATCTGCCTGGCCTACCTGAAATAAATTATGTGGTCATTGTAGGTCCCAGTGGACAAGTAGTGGTTTTTCTCACAAAAAACCCAGCACAGTTGGCGTTAATTGGCATACACTGCCGTTTCATCAGAAGTACCAAACAATGACTGTATGGGGAATTATCCTTTCCACACCCACTTTGGGATTGCTTCCCCCAGATCAGTGTTGAGACATTGCTGGTACAGTACAGAGAAGCTTATGCCTGTGCTGAATTTCTTTTTGCAGATAGAGCATTTTGGTCTCTATGGCTGTCAGACATTTTTCATGAGCACCAAACTCACACCTGAAAATGAAGGCATTAATCTGTGGCTTTTTTATTTCCTCAGTCTTAATATGATGTAGTCTCTATCCAAGATACCTTTAAAGGGATGTCTTCTGGTAATGTAGGTCCCAAATGTAGGATTTGATGTGTTCTCTTTAAAAATAATATTTTAAAAACACCAAAAGGGAATCCAAACACAGCACCACTCTGCTGGTGCACTAGAACTAGAAAGGTTTCAGAGTCGCAGCCGTGTTAGTCTGTATCTGCAAAAAGAAAAGGAGGACTTGTGGCACCTTAGAGACTAACAAATTTGTTAGTCTTTAAGGTGCCACAAGTCCTCCTTTTCTTTTTGTAGAACTAGGAAGTGGAACTGACCACATAAAAAAGTGATGCTGACCAGACTATTTTTATCCAAGTTGTTTGAAGTACAAAAAGTAAATGGCATAAATGGTAAAAACTATTATGCTTGAATTTTATTTTAATCATCTCACAGGGTGCTAGTAACGCAGGGAAAGACAGTTGAATCTGACTGTGTCCCTTAAGCTGGAAGAAAAATAATTCAAAATTCTGGGTTTTCGATGATAAATCAAATTTATAGATCTTGACAGATAGCTAGTTAATAAAAATGTTAACATCTTTTGAAAGATCAATAGTGTTGTCTCTAACATCATTCCTACAACTTCAAGATCAAATTTGTTTTCGTTTTAATATACAGACTAAAATTATTTTTTAAGTCTTTAAGATCCTTCACCATTTTTTTCCAGTTCTCAAATATACCTTTGCTCATGTCCCTTTTTGTCTGTACTTGTGGCTGCATAAAGCAAGTTCTGGAATTTGTTTTGTTTGTGATCGCTGATGGTGTTTTGTGATTGAATATTGCATGTGGTGGGAACAAACTCATTTGCCATGTAAATATGGTCACTTGCTGTTTTCATTCTGTTTTTATAATGTGGGGGTATGATGGTAAACTTGAACAGACTTTGTAGTCTTGAGCCAAAGTTGTGCAAGATGGGGTTTGCTCAATAGTCTTGTGGTATTAAGGAAATCCATTTTTGGCCTTGTACTGTATCTTTCACTTCCAAGTAAGTGTGATAAAGCAGTCAAGACTCATAATTTGTCTTAAAACTCTAAAAATGAAAACCATGTTTCAAGTTAAAATTGAAGGCTTAGAACTTGTTGAAAAGTGAGCTTTTCTTAGTTATTGAATGCCAACCCACAACTGGGTTTTAGTGCTTGCAAATAAGTGCTTGCACGGTAAGTGCTTGCAAATAAGAACTGTAAGGTAAACCAGGCGAGCCGCGAAAGGTTCCTGAATCTAACTGGGACAGTACACTTATATTGAAATTGTGTGTGTGTATGTGTATATATATGCTATCTAAAAATATGTATGTTATTTCTGAACAAGAAAATGATTTGGTCAGTGAAATGAATAGTAGCTCAAGTCTTTAACAGTGGCATGGTTTAATGGTCAGTTGAGGCCATATAAAACTACATAAAATATTTATCTCATTGTCATAGAAATCAGAAAAGAGGGGAAGTTCAGTTATTGAAGTAATACTTTTCAAATACTCTAATGGAAAGAGCTGTTAAATTTTGTTGCTGGAATAGTCTCCTTCTAAGGTATTCTATATGCAACATTTTAAATGCATGAAATGACTGTATTGCCCCATGTATTCAAACTAAATGCATTTGATGTTTACTTTACAGTATTTCTTTAAGTATAATGAGTTCATTAAAAAAAAGCTTTAGATGCTAATTCAGAGATCCATAATCTGTTCAGTGTCTTTCACATGCAGTTTTTACAATAACTGACAAGCTGTAAGTTAATTAGCACAGAACTTACTAATGAGGATGTAAAAAATCCTTACTTTTAAATTAAACTTTTATTGATGCATGCTGGACAAAATTGAAGGAAATTCAGTCATACCTGTAATATGTTTCAGGCATTTCCCCCATGCAGGTGCTCTTTCCAGATAAGTAAAACATTATTGTATGATAACAAAGTTTTGAAAAGTATGACAAAAATGCTTATCTTTAGATATTGGGATAACCCATAACCAAAGCAATAAAATAAGGTCTGTTAATTAGCGAGGAAGACAGCTTTTTGAATTAATATGTGGTGTTAATTAACAGGAAGTCTGATGTTGTGTTGTAATTACCACCAATATTTTTGACATACTGAGTGACTGAAGGTGAATTATATAGATAGCAATTTAGTAAATACTTCTGAGCTTAGGAACGTTTTCCTTTGTTTCTGTTCTCTAGAAATATGGACAGACTTCTACGACTTGGAGGAGGCATGCCTGGGCTAGGACAGGTTAGTATACAACTTGCAAATATATTCTTATTACATTTATCATAGTTTATTTTTATAATTACCAAAATACCCAACCTTTTAGCAGCAAACAACTGACTTCAGTTCTGTAATAATGTAAATGTATAGAAAGCATTGCTGTATAGTCTATGCATGAATTTTGTTGATGTGCATTGCATTGACACTGAGGATGAACTTCCAAAATTTACAGAATTTGCAAACATGCTGTGTATAAAAATACAGGATTGTTTCAATATTTCATGTGATGTCTAAACAATGTAGTCCACTGAATGCTGATGTATCTGCAAAATTAAACATTAAATAAAACAAATTGCAAATTAAACTGCTCAATAAAACTGACCTTGCAGTCTTCGGTTTAGTCAATAAGAATACCTTTAAATACCATTCATCTGATGCAGTGAATAAGTAGATTTCATAACACCTGAGATACCATGGGGGTAGGTTCTCATATGGATTTGTGGAGGCTATTTGAATTGTTTCTAAAAGAATTAATCACACATGTAAGTAGCCTTGCTTACACATATGTAGTTCTTAAACACAGTAATGTTGCTTTTTTTAGTAACCGTCCTGCTTATGGAGTAAGGGCCTTTCTGGTAGCTTTCCAGTTCCTATCACAAACTTTTCAACTAATATGTGGCCTCCTCCATTTTCTCTCACCAGATGATACCACCTGTTGTGTTTTTTTTCCAGCTGATTTGTCCAGAGGCCTTAATATTTGTGTGTATGCATGTGCATCTCTCTTTTGTGTCTGTCCGTTTTCTTCAGAGAGATGAGGGCAGCTTCATCCTGGGTGTTTAGCACCCTGGATGCAGTGGAACTAGTTTGGGTCTGCCATGGGAGGGTGGACAGGACACCTGGAGTCTAAGAAGAATGTATTTGGGACATGTTGGTGGAACCATTACTATGTAGATACGCCAGTCTTGTTTCCAAATAGTGTGGGTAAGTAAAGCTTTGTGAGCTACATCATTGTCTAGGTCTACTGGAAGGATTGCTTCTCATGACTCCAGTGGAGTTTCCCTCGGCCACACCCAACAATCTCAGCTTAGCATGGTGGTCTGGGTTTACTCCCCCTTAATGATTTTTGTAATATATTGCAAACATTAACTTAGTCTGTAATTCCCATCCATATTTGGCTCCTCCGTGTTCATAGTAACATATGTTTTGAAGTCCCTGGTTCATTGCTATAATTCCTGGGATAGTTGCAAATCCTTCAGATTCATAATTTTTTTCTGTAATGTGTTTCTAAGTGTCCAACCCTAAACAGGAAAGTAGACATCAGTAGTCCCCCAAACTGTGGGGCGCCCCCTGGGCCAGCCCTCACAGGGTGGAGAGGGAGCGCCACCCAGTCCCACTCTGACCCCAGTCTTGGCTCCCGGCCCTGCTTGCAGCCTCAGACCCACCCCCCAACCCCAGCTGCGGTCCCAACCTCAGCCTCCTTACTCCTAGCCACACCTCCCCTCTCCCTCTTCACTCCCCTCCCCCCGAGCCGCAGCCCTGCTCCTGGCCCCAGCTCTGGGGGGGTGCACAGACAGGTGTAAGGGGGGCACAGTGTGAAAAGTTTGGGGACCACTGGTGTACAACATGTTGAAGCATTCAATGATGTGCTTTATCTAACATGTAGAACTACATCTGCTAGTTGGGTGGCCAGATCACCTTCATTTTTTTTTTTAAGTGATTGTTCCATTTTCTCTTTTTCAGCTAAAATTCTCTTCACGCTCCTTTAGTGCAACTTCAAGCAGTACTCAGTTATTTTTAGCTTCGCTTTCTTAAGCAGTTCTGAGATTTCTCGTTACTCTGTGCTGCCAGTCAGCTTCATGACTCTTCATTTTTCTAACATATGCATAGTCTAATCACTCAAGCTTTCACTTCTTAGTCCTCTCTGAACTTGATGCACATCAAAGCTGTTTTTCAGATTTACAGTTAACTCTCTAGCCTAACTCTCTAGAATTTCCCAATTTTAATCTGAAGACAAATATAAAATGTAGGAGACAATAAAATGACATTCAAAAATAAGCCTTACAAACTCTCCAGCACCTGGCTACAGAATTTCTATCCATGTTTAAATATAGAAGTGTCTCCTGAAGAAACTTGTGAGAGAGTGAGGGGATTTACACAGAATTTTATTTATTTATTTTAAATTTCAGGCAGGGGTGAAAGTAAAATGCAGCTCTTACCAGTACGGGGCCAGCTCTGGCTCCCCCAGAAGGGGCGGGGCCTCAGGTGGAAGGGGCGGGGCTGGGATCAGCACATCTCCCCCCCCTCCCCCCCCGCCAGCCCATCTGCGCTGCCTGGCCCGCGTCACCCAGGGCTCCAGCAGCAATTTAAAGTTGCACCCCTGGGCAGCTACTTCTTTTGCTCCTTCCCCCCCACCCCCCGTGGGTGGCCGAGGGGGCGAAAGGGACAACGACATTAAAGCACTGCCACGGCAGTGCTTTAACGTCGCTGTCCCTTTTGCGCCCCCTATCAGTGGCCCTGCCGGGTTGTCGCTGCCCCTTTTGCGCCCCCGCATTGGCGGCCCTGCAGGTAAGGGGTGGGCGCAAAAGGGGCAGGAATGTTAAAGTGCCATGGCAGCGCTTTAAAGTCAACGGTAGGGCCAATACTGGCGGCTACTTTTTACCGGTACTTCGTACTGGCCTGTACCCCCTTACTTTCACCCCTGATCTCAGGAGAACTACATTGCTGCTATTGCTGGTTGCAGCTTGAGCTGAGTAATGTCATGGTTACTTTTTTAGCTCTTTGGTTGATTAAATCGATAGAGACGTACAAAAGAAAGTCACTTATGCCCATAGTTTATGTATTGGTATATGCCTGAATTTGAATTGGAGATGGACAGTTTTTATCTTGGATATTTTTGCTGGTAGCAGAGGAACTCCGGACTGAATCAGACGGCTGTTAAACTGAAAACAAACGCAGGTATTCCCCAGAAATACTTAATCCTGTTACAAAACTAGTGATATCTCTGCCAGTAATGCCCCTAAATTGGACTAGTCTTGAAACTATTGTACATTCCTCCATCTAATCATTCTGTTACAAATGACTTTTGTTTTTGTTGGTTTTACTTTAAAAGTTAAACCTCATAGTAAAAAAGCTTATCCAAGTCAACTATTCAAGTTTGTTCCTCTGCTAATATGAGAATGTATTAAGTTTGCTGCTCTTTATACAATTCTTCACATATTCTGAGGGCAGTATTAAATAGCTGTAGGTAACTCCTTTCTTGAACCATTCTTTGAGATTGATTGATTGCCTGGCAGTTGAAATGGGTGATTTGGTCTATGACAATAGCCCACTTCCATTGATATGTAACAATGGATCAACTCTTAGTCAACAAATGGCCACTCAGTTAATCTTTACTAACCGAGCACTGCTCCGTCTTTGGTGTCTCCATCACAAATTTCCCTCTTTCCGACACTACCTCATCTCCTTCAGCATTGCCTTTCTTCTCCCCTCCACCTTGCCCTGCCACCTATTCCTTCCATAACCTTCAATCCATCAGCATCCACATATGCTGTTCTGCTCTCAGCCCTTTCCTCTCATCTCTCTATTTCCTCTACTCCACTCTGTATCAAAAGTCAAATGTGGTATATGCTCCCATCACAAGGTCAATCCCTCAAACCCTCAGTATCTGTTTTTACGCTCTTGTTCTGCTGCTGCTGAGCAATTCTGGTCAAAGTCTCATGACCATGCTGAATCAAAACTACAATTTCACTCTTTCTTCCTTTAACTTTGTCATCTTCTTAGCCAAACAGCCCTACTTCCTATGCTCAACTCTAGCAGCTTCTTCTTCCTCTGACTTTCTCCTCAAGCCCTTCGCCTGCCTGTTTTCTCCTCCCTTTCCATGTAGGATCTTGCTGGTTTCTTCAAAGAAAAATCATTACCTCCCTCCTCTCCCACATCACTGACAGTGAGACTTATTGCTTGTTGTCCAACTCCAGCCCTTCATGATCAAGTAACCTCCATCTCCTCTCATCTTTTAACTTCTCTTGCTGTTCTGCTCATCCCATTTCTCACACTTCTTCACCTCACACACTCATCAGATTACTTTCCTTATCAGTATAAGCCGGTGTTGGTCCCCTCATCTTCAAAAAAACAAACAGCACAAGTACAAAACTTTTAACCCTACCTTCCACTTCTCCTGTCATTCAGTATCTCTTTGAACATGCTGTGTACAACTGCTGTTTTGAGTTCTTATTCCAATTCCATTCTTGATGCTTTCTAGTCTGGCTTCTGCCTTCATATTCCACTGAAACTGCTTTTATTAAAGTCTCTAATGACCTCTTTTTCTGGCCCAGTCTCACAATCTGTATCCATTATCTTTGACCTTTTGGTGGTTTTTGACACCTACTTTTTGAAATTTTGTTCTCCATTGTGGTTCTGTCCCCTCATGATTTTCCTCTGACCTCATTGGTTGCTCTGTGTGTCTCATCTGGAGGGCAGTCCTTCTCCCCTCTTTCCTTTTCTGTGGGTGTCCCTCAAGGTTTTGTCTTTGTTCCCCATCTCTTTTCCCTCCTACACACCATCTCTACTTCCCCTACCTCACTTATCTAGTAACATGTTGCAGTGTCAACCCCTGCCATCATGCTGCTTACATTCCCTAGTCAGTTTCTGCTTCAAACATCTCTGGGCTCTCTTCCACATTGCACCTTTTGCAGGGGAAGAACTCCCTGATAAAATGAATACTTTCTGTCAGATTTCTCTTTAGAATCACCTCTGCTGACCATGGGTAGGCAGGTAACTAGCTGTGACTCTTCCTACTCCTTTCCTCCCTACCCGCATTTAAAACAAACTACGGTATGTGTAATTAACAAAACTGACTATTCTTCAATATAGTGTTTGTATGTCATATGTCCATTCTCTGCTGTGTCTACATGATTTTAGACTGTAAACTGTTCATGGCAGTGATTGTCTCTTTTGTATTTGTACTGCACCCAGCACGTTGGGGTCTCAGTCCTGGTTGGGCCTTTGGGTGCTACATAATACAAATTACTACAATTAAATAATCTTCCCAGTATTGGGTCTTTGTGCAAACAGGAGATCTGGAATAAGTAATTCTCTGTGTCAGTTAATAATGAATTGAGATAAAAAATGAGACCAAGGAATTGATTTACAGGAATCCTCTTATATATTTAAATCTTACTTTTCCCATCATTTGCCTGTGAGGGCAAAAGAACCACCCTGAAGAATTTAGTTCAGGTCAATGACTGTTAGTTGTTTAAATACCAAGGAGATTATTTAGAATTTGAAGACGTTCCTAACATTAGATATGTTAAACGAATCTATACGTTGTGTACAGCTAATATATGGCATGAATCCTTTTTTGGAAGCATGATTTCAATAAAAGTGATATCGGACCCAACAAGAAGCAAAGCTACCTTTGTGAAGTATACTTCTGTGTTCAGGAGGTGGAAAGATTAATGAATTTAAAAAAAAAAAAAAGAGGTCTGTCCTAACATCTGGTTCTCCTACCACTCATGTCATTGTTTTCCTTCCGCTATTCTTTTCCTTCCATCTATGCTTATTTCCCCCCCTCCCTTTCTGTAGTGTTGGAGAGCTGTGCCTGCAGCACAGCTGATTGGTACGCCACTTCCCTGTTCTGCCTAGATTGTGTGCAAAAGACAAATTAGGGAGTATAACTCAAGCTTTAGGTTTTATTGGGGCAGCAAGAGAATCAGTATCACTGGGACTTGGAGGAACACCCCTTTTCATTTTGCACACAATTTGCTGAGATATTAATTGAATCCATTACACCTGTCTTTACTAGTCATTGTCCTCCATGCCACAGGATGTGTAGTGATGTCAATTCTGCATATGCATGTTTTAGTTAGTCCTATTGATTACTACCTCCACTATTCTTCCTGTTGTCCAGAGGGTACACAAGATGAATTTAATAAGAGCTTTTGTTGGTGTCGTCCTCCCTGTGAGGCTTTCAAAATGGTAAGAAACCAGCTGTTTTCTACCCATGCTGACACATCCCATCCAGTTATTTTTCTCCACCCAAATGTGATCAATAACACGTAAGAAAGGCCTACGTTTCGTGTTGTATATATGTGCTACACTTAACAAAGCTCTGATGTAGAGAGCAATGAGATCGTTTTAAAAATATACCTTATTGTTCTTAACCAATCTTCACTACTTTAATGTATTTTTAAAAACTTTAGTTTTATTTGACTGTTCATTATTTTTTCATGCATGTAAGTGCTTTACTGCAGTAAACCAAACGATCGTTATTCTGACTGGATGCTTTAAAGTAATCCATTTGATGGAGGGTAGAGAGTAATCCAATTTTTTGGGGGGGTGAGCTGTGTCTTATGCAAAGTGTTTGCACCTTGACTTGAAATAAAGAAAATAGAAGTGCAGATAGCTAGTTTATTTGAATAATGGACTTGCCAATTAGCCATCAAGTGCTTCCATCTGTGAAATTGTTGATCAGATGGGTTAGCTGGGATGTTTCCAGATTAGGGCATTATAAATGGCACTTGAAAACTGTCACTTTGATTATGAGGTTTCATGCATTGCACTGTTTGATGCTGTGGAACCTTTTTTCCTTATATATATATTTTTTTTTAAAAGAACACAGTGATCCCATTTATGAAATCTGTGGCACCAGGGGAACTTGGGAGACCTGCCACTGATCTAAAATTCTGCATAATCTGCTCATCTAATCAGTGCAAGGATTAAACACAATGTTACTAGTTTCTTTTGTGAGCTTCAGAATGGGGGTTAGTGATCTGGCAGGCACAGGTGGGTGAGGTTCAGTGCAGATCCCTTCCAATTTGCAAATTAAATGCAAGTTTCCTTTATACTAATTAGAGCAACTGATTTTTAGATATTCCTGCATCTCTAAATAAACGGCATATTGGCTTTGGCCTTTCTGCATGCTCCTGGATATTTATGCATATGTAATGGCACACCTTGTCGGAAGTTTTGTTGGTTAATAGCACACTTTAGGGATACAACACATTTCAGTTAAATTGGAGGAAGTTTGCAACTTTACTGAGCACCACTGCCTATTTAGATTAATGTCCATCTGTTCAGATTTGGTATCCACAGGCACTTAAGCAGCTTCATCTTTTTTCCACCCCTCTCTTCCTGGGCCTGTATGCTCATGGCAAGGGTTGTGCTACTCTGTGTCCTTGCATTCATCCATATTTAATTATTAATATTTGTTTTTGCACTATTGAGTTATTATCTCTCCAGATATGCTAGCAGAGGTGGTTGGGACACATAAGAAGTGCTTGAGGAAACAGTCATCTTAATGTTATCCAGTCCTACTTTTTCCTTGCTATACATTCCTCAAATACCTACTGACAAATTTCTTTTGCTTGGAAGTTGCAAAGAGATGTGGTGCACCTATTTTGTGCTTTGATGTCCTACCTGAAGAATCTTTTCATTCAGATTCTTCCTAAAGATGCACTTCTTCCACAATGCATTCAGTCATAACAAATAAAGTAAAAACAGAAAAAAAAATTGATAGTTATTCTTGCAGAGTCTCAAAGTGCATCCTGTCCTTTCACACTGGAAACTCTTTGGAGTAGGAATGCTGTATTTTGCCTTAAATCCCTTTAAATGTTTCCCTGCACAGCATGTGATTTGGTACCCAATATCAATACCCACAGAGCACTAGAGTCCCCTAATTAAGCTGTGATGTCCAGATAAAGTAGAAGAAAACCTGGGTTTACCTATTGAAATTCTGCGTGGATATAAGTTTATACACACTAAATTCCATTATTTGCCTTGAGGCTCTCTTCCCCATACCCACTGAGGATGTGGTCTCTAGCCAAGAAATAAACACACAATCCCTTTGGGCAGTGAGGGAGGAATCTTGAAGGCAGGAATACAGGAACTTTGCAAAACTAATTTCTAACAGTTGTTAAATCGTTTGTATTTTTCTTAACTTTATCCAGAACTTTAACTCTGAATTTTCCAGGCTTTTTAGCATTTTTGGATGAGGAGTATGATCTTGTGTTGTGCGTGTGAGAATTATGGCATTCTCAGGGGTTCTTTCCACCTCCACCCTCCTCTGATATTTACAACCTTAATTCCATCTTAATGAAGTTTTATTATATTCTGGAAATTTGCTTTACATTTTTGAAAATGAGTAGGAGGCAGTAATGACTGCAAGTACCGTTGTCTGGCCTTACTTTCCTTACACTGTTTTAGTGACTACTTGAGTTTTTGATTTGAACAATACAAGAAAACTGGAAATAGCTGCAGTCAGGTGGATACTTTATTTGAATACATTTTGTTAACAACATTCAAAAATATCTTTTAAGGATTATAGACTCCCTTAAAGTAATGTATATGTATAACTAATTCTGCAGTATAGATACATTTTTAATGATTGAAAATAAGCTGTTTGTTTGTAATAAAACAGGCTAATTGGGATTCTGGCTGGTCATCTTTAAAATAAATTGTACTGAGATCAAATTTCAAGCTTAACTTTGATCCCGTAGGCACAAAGGCATTGCTTAATCTGATTGGACCTTTGGATCCCCTAGTGTTTAGTCTATAGTGAGAAGGGCATGAGGCAGTAATTTAAACTGTAATGAAGAATAAAAAGCACATGAGTAAAATCATTTTCTAGATCTTGTCTGTCTAGCAGCTTCAGGACATATGAACACTATTTTTTGTAAGATAAACTTTTAACATCTATTCAAAAGAAGAAAAATTCTTGGTCACCAGTTGAACAAAACCTAATTGAATTCTTAAGGTTTATAGGAAATAGAATCTGTACTTAGGCCTTTCTGAAAGGGTAGCTCAACCAATTCCTTAAAACTCTCATTTAGAAGATATTAGCAGAGGCAAAGAAGAATTTTTGTGCAAACTAGTCAAAATTAAAAACTTTGGATTGATCAGCTAGCACCTGATACCAAATAATTTGCATGTTTTTTCGTGCTCATTTTAACCTTTTTATACTTCTGTTATGGAAAAAGTCTGACCTGGCTCTCTCTCTGCAGTTACCCCGTAAGAGATATAGACTGCACACTTGGAAAAATTACTTAATATTCTTAAAGCTGCTGTTTTTAGACCCAAAGCTTCTACGAGTTTGAGTTACTGTCGCAGGCCAGTTTAACTGCTCATGTTTTGAAGCCTGCCAAAGCTTCCTGACATAATGTTATATTCCCCATTCTTTATATGCAAGACTGATGGTATGAGACACTTTTTATTCCTAGTACAGCTAGAGTTGCTATTAATTTTAGTTACCTTAGTTTTGCTCTAGGGGTATACCTGAATTATTGAGGTTTATCTTTTTGCAGAGGAGATGGGCAATTGGCAAATGTACTGAGAGACACTGGATTTTCTTGTGCAGTTTTATCTTATCCCAGCTAGTTTTGGGTTCATCACAGTACGTGCTTTAAAACACCAGCAGAGGCCTTGATGTTTGCCCAAGATTAGTGCTCCAGTTGGAGGATCAATATACGATAAATGACTAACTGCAAACATTTCTATAATTTTCTCTTTCTGATAGTATGTGAATCAACTAGAGAGACCATGGTTTGTTTATAAATATGTAGTGTTTTATAGCTATAGCATGTTTGTTTGCTTGTTTGGTACAAAATGTTTCTAGACATAGTGCTTACTTGCAGAAGTTGTCTGGTAGATTAAGAAGTATTTGCAAGAAACGAGAGAGGTAAAAATGAAATATGCTGAATGCCCACTATGCAGACTGTGCGGATGGTTCAGCATGAATTTTAATTTTACTTCTAAAATTTGTTTTCCCTCTGTAAATTCCTCTGGTGTTTCCTGATTTGTTGTTCATTCCAGAAGTCTTCATTCTATGACTTCACTGGTGTTAGAGGGCTATTAATTTGCTATACTGCAGGATCTGCAATATATGTTTTTTTTTGTTTTTTTTTTGTTCTGGTGCATTATATGAAGGGAACTGTTGAAATCTGAAGTTTTACCCTTTATCATGGGGACTGAATAAAACATCTATATTTAATTCAAGTATATTCTATTACCTTTTCATATAATACATATTCTGATTATTTCACAGCAAAAATTGTACCCCTGGGTTCAAGCTTCATTTTTATTTTTCTTGGATTTATATTTTAATTCTAGGAATTACTGTGTAAGTGAGATGACACCATTAAAGGAGTCTTAGCTTTTTTTTGCCAATTGATCATCAGAGTGTACAGTGTACATTAGCAGACCTAAAAGGAATTTATGAAGTCCAACTAACCAATTATATGTAGCTTTTGTACTATCACTAGTACATCTCTCTGTAAATTGTCATATTCCTATGCACTTTTGGCAAGTAACGGTCTACAACGTGTTACATTTTACTCACTGTTTCTGAACCTTAGTCTGTTTGATTTACATTTAGAAAATATAGTAGTTCCAAGTCATTTAAAATGCTTACTCTTTCAAGAGTCTCTTCAATATGAAAAGCAAAATAATTCTTACTCCACAGTAGTAGGTGTTGCATTTGTGCCCTGGTGACTTTTCCCTCCTATATAACGTGCACAGGGACTTTTGTCCAGAGGATTTCTTTTGGAGCGAGTGGTGAAAATGCTTTTGTCCACGTTCAGAAGTAATACAGATTTTAAATTAATCTCCCTCAATTGTCTTTAGGTGTAACAGCTGAAGTTATGTACTCCAAAGGGTTAAGTCAGCATGAAAGAATTCATTTCCACTTTAATGACCTAGCCTTGCTGGGTTAGGACGATGGGGAACATGCTTCTGACTTGTACTCCTATTGCCAATTAACACCTCCTATAACAGGTGTCCTCAGCTAGTCATTGAAGCAGAGGCAGTAGAAATAGTTTACATGCCGCTTGTTTTTCACACTAGTTGTTTAATACTCACAAAATTAAAGTATTAAAAGGTTTTCTTACCTTGCTGGTTAAGAAATAAACACTGTAGCTTTGGATATTTGTGTGTTTGTCTTGTTTTTTGTATTTTAAATGGTGCCAGTTGTAAAAATTTGAGGTGTTGTATGCATCAGATATTATATTTTATGTAAGAATTCATCGTTGTTGGATATCACCTCAAAGAAATATATTGTACATCATGATCTTACCTCATTGCATCTTTTTACAGCTGTACCCATTTGGTCAAATGGGGCTTTTTTGTTGAAATCCCTTCTTTGTTGAAATGAGACACATTTAAAATCCAACTTTTATACAATTATTGTGACAATAGAGCAGTATTGACATAGAATTAAACAATAGAAAATGTCTGAAATATTTCTTTCACAGTTGCTATCGATCTCAAGTCCACTTTTATATACATATTTTAAAGAAATGTAAAACAAATAGTATAAGTGACAGGTAGTGCTCGAAAATGACACTTCACATTTAATCAGCAGGTATTTTAATAACGTAATAAAATAGGCTAAATTGATACCAGTTCACACTAAGAGAAAGGTGGAGTTTAATATACCTAAAAGTGTTAACAAATTTGCTAAAAGGCCTGAATAGATAACACTTTGAGGCATTAGTTTTCTTGCTGTTATAATGGCAAATGCCTTATGTAACACTTAATCAACAAAGGCTGTCCAAGTAAAAGTCACAGCTTCTTATACTGGATCATATTTTAAACATGTAAAAGAAAAATAACCCCTCATTTAGTTTATCCTCCCGTTCTGTTCATAGAACACTTATTGAAAACTTAATTTTGCTTCACTTAAATAAGAGACCAAACAAATGCTTATTCATGATGCAAGTTTACCAGTAATCCTAATTTCTCTAAGTGATAGCTTTTATTAAAAAAAAAGACTGGTTGTGCTTATGGATGAGACGATTGGCTTGAAGGCAAGTCAGTTCACTGATTCCGTTTAGAGGTAGCAGCATCTATTCCCCCCCTCCCCCCCGATTGATTTTAATGTTGTGGAATGCTTTGTGCTTGCCGTATGTATTGGTAGCTAAAGATTTTTTTTAAAAACTGTTTTCCTTTGACTTTTTATAGTGATTGTATTGTCCTTATTTATAAAAACAAATGAAGGAATTTCTCACATATATGTCTCCTGTGATGTTATAACCCCCATTCACTCTCCTGTTTTCCCAAGAAATTATCCAGTAGGAATAGGGGAAGGTAATATTTCCTATTTCTCATGTGAAATACAATAAAGAATTTTTAGGGTGTTGGAGGGGACTCTTCTGGCTATCTCTAAACAGCAAAAAGGAGCAAAAGCACATTTTTCTTTTGCTGATTATCTGCTTATATAATGAAGTTGTAAATATCTAAAAGTTCAGGTTTGATGCACCATTTAATTTAGCAGTAAGGTTCATCAATATAGTGCCCCTTCACTCAAGCTGGCAGGCAGTTAAATTTACTAAGGGTGACATTTGCACCTGGTATGAAGGTTCCCGTGAGGCTCTCAGTCTTGGAGCTCACAGAAGGGGTACACAGGCCTCTGGAAGGCTGCAGTGTGAATGGGCCAGAGGAGGGTTCCTTGGAATCTGAACTGTTCACCCAGACACCAGATGCAATGGACTTGTGACCACTATTCAAGTGCACAGGCTAGAATGGCAGCCACTTGTGGATCACACTCTGGCGTCTGAATTGACTTAATTTTCAACACATGGAAGCATTAAGAGAATTAGAAAACCAACATTATAAACCTTAAAGGCTATTTTGAAAAAGTCGGTGAACTGAAGAGTTACTTTTCCAGAGGATTGGTACCTCCTTAGTTTATTTCAATTTTTTTTAAAGTATTCCTTGCAGTCACCATGTCAAAAGCCTTTCTCTTCTTAATGCAGTAGTTGAGTATGTAGTGATTTTAAAAAACAAAAAACAACCTCCCACAACATCTAGTGGATAAAAACTATGTGCAAAAGCAGCATGATTTAAGAATACATTATGCCAGACAAACTGATAGAATTACAAGATTAGTGGATGAAAGAAAAGTAGATGTTTGTGCTTTAATAAAGTATTTGATATTCTGTATCACTAATTCCTGCTCCCAAAATTAGTTTGAATCACTTGCATCAGAACACTGTCAATTGGTTAAAGAACCACATGTAGAAAGTAATACATGGCAATTTGTCACGTAGGGTACCACAGGGATCAGTATTAGGTCCAGTGTTTAACATCTTTTTAATGACCTAGAAGAGAGTAAACACCATATTAACGAAATTCACAAATGATCGTATGTTTTGTGGAGCTCTGAACACCGGAGGACAAAGCAATAGTGCAAAGGGACCAACGCTGATTAGAAAGTAACATGAGATTCATTCTAGGGAAAATGCAAGGTAAAACATCTTTTGCCAAATAAAGCAAAAACACAGATAACTGGAAAATAGCAATAATGCTGAATAGCATGTAGGGATGGTGGGAACCTAATTAGACATGAGTTTGCAATGAAATGTATTAGCAAAATGTCCAGTACAGATTTGGGCTATTTACAGAGAGGATTCACACTGCAGAGCAAGGATGTAAAAATCCCTCCCTATATGGCTCTGGTGAGAGACTACACATGGAATCTTGTGCTCGTTTCTGGCCAACTCCTTTCCAAAAGCTTAGGCTAATTCAAGAGGTATCAGGGAAGAACAGCGAAAATGGATAAGGGGCTGGCAGAATGATTTTTTTTTTTTTGGTTGTGTCCCTAATTCAAGGAAACCTCAATACTCAGGGCCACACTTAAGCATGTGCTTAAAGTTAAGCACATGCTGAAGTCCTATTGATTTTAAAGTAGGGCTGTCAAGTGATTAACAAAATTAATCGTGATTGATCGCACAATTTAAAAAATTAATTGCAATTGATCGTGCAATTAATCGCACTGTTAATAAAATTTTAATATAATATACCATTTATACAACACCATTTTATACAAAGTGCGCACCGTACACTTTGTATGCTGTGCTGTAATTAATATATTTGAAAATGTAGAAAAACATCCAAAAATATTTAATACATTTCAGTTAGTATTCTGTTTAACTGTGCAATGAAAACTGCGATTAATTTTTTTTTGAGTTAATCGCGTGAGTTAACTGTGATTAATTGACAGCCCCACTTTAAAGTTAAGCATATGCCTTGCTAATCGGGACCTTCCTGGGGAAAGATTGAATGTTAATGTGCAACTTGGCCAAGTAATGCCTATGGGGGAGAGGGTAAATAATATTTAGGTTTGTACCTGGGGTGAGGCAGATTATTTAGGCTAGTCCTGTGGGAGGGTTGAGACAGGGAAGGTATTGTTGGAACAGTTATTGGGCAAATTACTTAACCTCCCTGTGCTTCAGTTTCATTATTTATAAAATGGGGATAACGATGTTGACCTTTTGTAAAACACTTTGAGATCTGCTGATGAAAACACTATACAAGAGCTAGATATTTATTATTCCACAGCCTAATAAATCATACTGCAAAAGACTTATTCAAGCTATATTTTCCCTTTCTCAAATTCATCCCGCTAATTCCAAAAATACCTACTCCCTCACTTTCTGTGGGGGTCCCCACAAGGTCCTATCTTAGTCCACTACTTTTCTTCCTCAGCACCCTTCTCTGTAAGTGAGATCACCCATTCACATAATTTCAGTTATAAGTTTCAGACTAAAGATTTACTGGGTGACCTAGGGAAAACCCACTGAAAGATGATGGAATGGCCAGAGAGGTAACAGGAAAAAATAGAGGGGAGAATGGAGTTGTGAAAGATGGAGGACAAAATTTCAAGAATGACACTGTTGACTGTAGCCTCTAACAGGCTAGAAGTGAAGAGGGAGGGATGAGAGTTTTAGGAAGGAGACTTCTTCTGGTGGCACCACACAAACAGTGAGTTAGATGTTGGGTAAGTGATGTAGCTACTCTATCACGGCAATATCATCCAGAGACATCAAGCACATTCATCCACAGTCAAGATGATAAAGAAGGCAGTCCATTACCAGGTAGCACACTGTTTATTCTTGATCTCCAGAAGGGCAAGACAGGGAGCTTAAGCAGCTCAACTATAAAAATGTAAGTTAAACCACCCATGACTATTACGTATCCTGTTGTAACGAAGAAGGATCTTTATGCCCTTTGATTGTTCTAAGGGGCATGTGAGAGCTGAGTCGGAGAGAGTGGGGAACATAAATCTGAGTTGTCTGTCTCAAGAAATGCGCCAGCAATCCAAAATGAAGTCCTGGACCACCTTTTGCTACTATTCCTTAGAAAAGTGGTGTCTGATATACTGCCCAAGAAGCTCAACTGTTTCAGAAAAGGAGAGTCTTGACTTTAGCTGGTGTTTCTGATGTGGCTTTGAGATGAAATTGTAAAGTAAGCAGTCTTGATAGTTGGCTGTGTGCAGTAGTGTGGCCAGGACCTTATCTTTTTTAATCTGGGGAACAATGCCAGCCAGGACAGGAAACTGGAGTAAAGAGTCAATGGTGGCAAATAGGTATATAGAATTGTGGATGCAGGGATCAAGGAGTATAGGACTACTGCTGGTTGACCAGAAAGATGGCAGAAGTAAAGAGGAGAAAACTAATTTGTAGTGGAGGAAGTCATCCGGATTTATTATTAAAATGTTCCACAGAAAAAAATCCTTCTTGTTGTATAAATTACCTTATAACATGCCAAGGTGGGGGTGTGTGTGTGTGAGAGAGAGAGAGATGTACATACACAAATGAAAGTAGATACAATAGGTGAGTGGTTTTTATACAAACTGAATTTACTAGTAGTTTTAGCTCTTGACTTTATCTTCAGATTTTATGGCCCATAAGGCTGGTCAATAGGTCTCACTTGGATCTGTGTTGGGAGCATGTCGTTCCAATATTACTGTTTCACTCTAAAAGTGAGGAGTTATTTAATGAAGTTGTCTAAATCTAGTCTTTAAACAGTGCTCATCACTTTGGCATTGGAATGCCTTCCAAAATTATAACATACAGTCTCATATAATTCTTTTCCCTTCACGCATCATGGACTGGACTTTTTTTTTTTTCCTCATTGGAATTTTTTCTAGTTATTCCACATTTACACAGCATTACTAAGAGTAAATGTACCCTGTTGTCTCCTTTTACGAAGACTGTAATACAAACACATTTGACTAATGAAGTACTATGACTTGGGTGGTAAAGGGATAAAATGAGATGTGGTTGTCTAGAGAAGGTCATCTTGTCCCTCACTTCCCAAAAACTGCATAGTTTTATCTTCAGATAGCCTGCTTTTTTTCCATTTCAGCAGTACACAATACCTTCCTCAACCAATCATTCACACCTGGGACAATTGTGCTAATTTTTGAATAACAACTCATAAAGCAAAGAGCGAAGTGTTTTGTTCACAGCTTTTCCACCTAGGGATTGGAGATCCATTTTATGTTCACTGTACCAGTGTATCTGAAAAGTGCTCCTGTTGCCTTTATCTGCAAGTCGTCTTTAACTGAAAACAGATGAAGCAAAGGGAAACTGCTGTTTGTGTTGGTGCCAGTTAATCATGCTAGCCCAGCAGCATTTACATTCACACCACTGTAAGAAACACATAGTTAATTGGTGAATTGGAGATATTTTACAGCTGAGGAAGGTTAGCATTGCTGAAAGACTTAACTCTTACTAATGGAAACTCGTCACTGATTCCGTATGTTTTGTAACTGGTTTGCACCCAGCACAATATTTACCAGTTTATTTTGTTTGATTTCTGGCTAGGTATCTAGATATCATAGGTAAGTTCCCCTAAGTTGCAAAATAGGTTAGTGTAAAAAAAGTGCTGTATGTTTTCATTGTAAACACTGCAACCAATGGATTTACTGTACATAAAAGCACAGTCAGGTGCACAGTGTTCTTAGTCTTAGAATTTTGTGCAAAATAAAATAGAAATAATTGGAAAATGATGCAATAAATGTGGAGTAAATAGTTAATAATTTATTCTGTTTTGTAGGGGCCACCTACAGATGCTCCTGCGGTGGATACAGCAGAACAGGTTTATATCTCTTCCCTTGCACTGCTGAAAGTAAGTATTCTACAGTCTTTACTGAAAATAGCACTTAAGATATAAAGCATTATCTTTGTCTAGTATTCCATAAAGTGTAAAAAGTTTATAGACTTGTAGTGTGGACAACTTGGTTTTTGACTGGATTATTTGTTTAAATGTAGTTATAGAATCTTACTGTAAATGTTCCAGTTATTTTCTTGCCACCAATCTTTATTGCTTGTATTATTCTTAGCACTATTCCAAAGCTTTACATTTTCAAAACACGCAACATGCTGTTAACTAATGAGTAAAATAAAAATAAGAACAGTGGCATTTTGGTAGAGGCAGAACTATCCCAAATCAAACCCTGAATCTCTTGTAAATAATACCATAGTATGTCATTGTAACTTTTGGTCTCCCTTCTAGATGTTGAAACATGGTCGTGCTGGTGTTCCTATGGAAGTTATGGGTCTGATGCTTGGAGAATTTGTTGATGATTATACCGTCAGAGTGATTGATGTGTTTGCTATGCCACAATCAGGAACAGTGAGTACTTTTCAGTAGGAACTAGAGTAAATGTTTTCTCTCACATTAAATAATTGTACATCATGTTATGTTTTTCCTTCCCCTCATCCCAACACACATAAGGTATGAAAAACTACTAATGATATCGGTGTCTGGATTATGCCCATATTAAATGTCTAAAGTCTGTTAAGAAAATGTTTAAGTTGAACTTGGTTAGGGGTTTAAGTCAAACCTATGGCTCCCACTAAGTCCTTAACTAAGGCCTTTATGCTGTCCATAGCTATAGTACCCCAGTGTTTAAAGTTTGTAAACTGGTGACTTCAAGACCTGTATATCCAGTTGCAGTACTGATGGAGGTATTAAGGCCACATTGCAAACTCTGGAAAGTAAGAGTTTGATGGAAATGATGCCATGCCCTTAACTGTAGTGGCACTGCTGAAACTGTGAATTTGAATCACTTCTCTGGGGCAGAATTTGTACTCTAGTGGCACGACTGTTAGATGATATTTCCTTTGTGTGGAAAGGTGATTGGTTTTACTTGAGGTTAAGAAATTGAATTTTATTAAAAGAGGGCAATGAACTGGGAGCTGGAATTGAAATTTATAGTGGCACTGTGTGTAGGTTGAATGAAATATTGGTCTTAATTAAAGAGGCAGTTTCCTTAATTGCCATCAAGATTACATATAATTGAAATATTAAAGAATTCTTTCTGAGTTTATTTTATGCATTGGCTAGCATGTTCTACATAGTCAGTTCACTGCCTTTGTTGATGGTGTATGCCCTTTGCCAGGCTCTGCAAGAGGGTATTTACCCTTACCAGTGGCAACGGACCTGAAACTGGGCTGGCAGTAAGCAGCAGGAAGCAGTGTGCACAAACTAGAAATGGAGAGAACAGATGAATTGGTTTTTTTGCATGGTTGGTGGTAGTGCTCACCCAAAATACCCTACTAAACAGAAAACTCAACATTTTTTTTTTTTTTCAAGGAACTACAGGAATAGATTTGTTATATTTAAATAATGCTCTGCTAGAACTTTGATTTATTTAAAAATTACATAATTTCCAAAAAATCCGAGTAGACAAACTTGAATAAAACTGAGAAGAGTAATGTCTCATCATTAGTGAAGCTATTAGATCATTTTATGTCAGAGCAGTAAGAGTTTGTTTGTTTGTTTCTGTTTGCATGCATGTTTATCTTTTAAATTACTTTATATGTAAATACACTAATGCTGTCTCTCTTCCAAAATCAGGGTGTCAGTGTAGAGGCAGTTGATCCTGTATTTCAAGCCAAAATGTTGGATATGCTGAAACAGACAGGAAGGTAACTGTTTCAAAGCAACATCTGAAAGTTTAAGTGGCGTACTGTGTGGGTTAGGCTTCACATTCCATATACTACATGCAAGACCTGTGATCTGTGGGGTGTTTGTTAATGTTAAACAGTAATAATTGACCTAATATTATGATGAATATCGCATCTTATACAACCCACTTCTCCCCATGGTTTTCAGGAGATACACTTCAGATCCAGATGAGTGTCATAAACTTCCTTCTCTTATTATCATAATAGTAAGCCTCGGTTTGAATGCCCCTCTAGTTAGTATATGGAGTTGCTAGAAAATAACTCAGTTTAAAGGAACTAATGTTTGTACTTTATAAATAGGAAAGCATTATTACTTTGGGTATTTTAGCTTTATTTACAGGCGTACAGTTACATTTAGTATATAAAAGAAAGGGGGAAAAAACATTTTGATAAAAAGCATCTTCGTGTTTAAACAAATTTTTATTTTACTCTAACTCTCAACAGTTGTCATCTGCTTCCTCAAATTCTTTTACTGTGGAAAAAACTTCAAAATTAATGTTAGCAAAAGGCTCAGCAGCTGAGCAGAACAGTGCAAATTGCTTTTTGACTGAGTTTCTAGTTCTACTGCTGGTTTAATTGATATTAATCCTTTCCCGCCGTTTGTTCCTGCCGTCCATGTCTGAAATGGACTTTCTGCCGTGAAAATTCAACTCCTGACTCCAAGGAGTTAAAGAATAGATATTTACTTGAGCTGAAAGGGTAAAAACTGGTTCAGGGAAGGTGTGGTAACAGGGTGAAAAACTGAAAGCTTGATCTACCACTGCTAATGTGCATCCCTTAATGATAACACTCCTTTGTCGCACTTATTCATTTCCATGTTTTCACCATACGATGGTGAGTAATTTAAATGTTTCTAATGGTGCTTTTTTCACACCTGTGTGTCTTTTCTCATCCTAATTGATACCCTGTTACTTCAATGTTTCTTTTCATATCATAGGTTTTTATTGCTAGGAATTTCTAAATGCCCTCTTCGTTTCAGGCCTGAGATGGTTGTTGGTTGGTATCATAGTCATCCTGGCTTTGGCTGTTGGCTGTCTGGTGTGGATATCAATACTCAGCAGAGCTTTGAAGCTCTATCGGAAAGAGCTGTAGCTGTGGTGGTGGATCCTATCCAGAGCGTAAAAGGAAAGGTACAGTAGGTTTTTTAAAATTTTTTTAATTTACTTAACTAAGATTTAAAATAAAAACGCTATAAAATGCATATTAGTTCTTGAATGTTGGACCCACATTTCAAAAAATCTCAATGACTCATTTAAATATTCTGTCTGGTTATAAATGAATCAAAAAACTCTACTGAAAGTGTACCATTTTCATTTGTTCCAACACTTGCATCAAAAGTCCCTGAGCAAGCCTGTAGCCGTAAGCCATATTATATATTTGGAATAATCAGTTCTAACCAAGTCATCTGTTTGCTATTCAAGAACCATTCAACACTTCTACCATTTGAGCCTTTTTCTGAATAAACAGATAATCCCGGTCTATAGTGTTTTAAAATTTGAGATATTAAATTTTGGACAGATAGTTAAAGCTTACTAATCGCAAATTGGGAAGGGTTCAGCCCCTAACATGAGCAGAAATAGTGCTTTATTTTATAAGCATTGCACATGACAGTTTCTGGTGGTATCTGCATTCCAAATGTTTTAGACAATAAAAACTTCCCTAAAGACTTGGTCTCAGCCATTTAGATATTTGAGTAAAAATGCAGATGAATGATTAAGTATGTTAAATGATTATGAAAAGATTAACTTGCAAAGTACATTGGGTTATAGTTGTCCTTTGTTGAAATCTCTTTTGTTCTTGTTTAGTTCTTTTTTTATTTCTTTCTAGCCCCATATGCCATTTTCCTATTTCCTGCCTCATGACAGCAGGGAGCAGCTCTATTATCACCTTCACAGAGCTGTCTGCAAATGTGAGAGGCAATTCGATTTTGCTCAACCACAGGGAGAGTGGATTAGAAAAACTACAGAACGTACAGAAATTGGCTAGGTGGTTACTGCTTTAAAATACTGCTGAGATGTTTTGTTTGAGCATGCACTTCCATTGTACTGTAGACCAATTATTTAAAATAAATCCTAATATAGATGTATGACATTAATATAATTTTATAAATAGTTTGAAAATATTTGTTTTCTGTATATGAAATACAGTAGTTATATAGCAAGATTATATTAAAGCTACCCACCAGCTCATCTAAATATTACCATTACCTCAGAGTGCTCATCTGTTATAAAATTATATGTGAACTCTTTGACATCAGATCATTATGACTGAGCAAAACTGGGGTCCATTCTAAATTTGGGGTCTATTCTTAGTTTTTTTCAAAGCGAAAAGCTTGCCTATATAAGTATTCATCAAACCAAAATATAAGTGATTTAAAAACAAATAAGCTTCTGGAGCTCTAGAAAATACTAAAAAGAAATTAAATTGACCCAAATGTCTTAAATTCCTGATTACATAACTGATATGTTGGAGGGAAAAGTGAAATATTTTGATAAAATATGTACAAGATTTCCTTAGTCATCAGTATGTATTTTCTCTTTGTTTCTTCCTGTGTTATAAAAATCAGGACAGGTTGCTTTATATTGTATCAAAGTCAAATAACATGTATTCTATTGCTGCATTTTTAAATTAGATCAGAGTTAATATTAAATTAATTGCTAAATATGTTATCTTCACAGTAAATAACACTGCTGTTCTACAGCACTTATTAAGACCAAGTGTATTATCTACTCTTTGCTGTAACTGTGAATGTCATCTTTGGGGGAGAAACTAGACTTTGACTTTTTCTGTTATCTTTTTATTTTTCCTAATCTTGAATATGAGGTAGTGCAGGTGTAGTCTGGTATTTTTTGTAAATATAAAAATAGTTCACAACTTTTCTTATGACGTTGTCCGACTATGCTAGAAGGGAGGATAGGAGACACTGGATGTGGTTTATTATGCAACTTTATTCCTAAATGTCAAGAAGTATCTGGCAGGTAAAAGTGTACAGTGTCAGTATTTCCATAATAATTTACATATACCTTGTGGTGTGCGAGCTGCTGGAGCTCTTGAAAATACTAAAAGCGCTCTCCCTTAACCCATTCTGGTTGCCAGCCAACCAGCTACTGGGACTTCACTCCCCCTTTGAATAAGGATGGAGAGGGCTGGGTCCCTGCCATACCAGTTATAGATGCATGAACCCTCCACCCCCAAATTCCTCTCCTTTGTAGAATAACTCCTTTAAATCCTTCACCAATCTATTTTATCTGATCGCTGCATTTTTTCCCTACGGAGTACCTGCACTGGACATCTGCCCCACACTTACGTAATGAGTTGCGACATCATAGCCTAATCCCTGTTTCATGTTCACACCAGCTAAACTGCCAATCTGTTGAGGGAAAAATTCCTCCCCAGATCTTTGAGAAAGGAGCGTGACTAGTGTTATGCCCACAGTGAATCATGACGAAACCTGGTATTTAACTACTTTCATGGGTGGGAGTGTGGGTGCTACTATCCCTGATCCAGGTAAAAGAGGGCTTTTCCTGCACGGGCATGGACCTAAATAGTCTGTTCTCTTCTGGTCCCCTGTGTGGGGCATGGGTCCGTGTCCCCATGCTGATCTGGTTTGAAGCTCCTGCAGCAAATCACTCTTCAGATATTTCGCCTCTAAAGGGGAGACACCTTTTCCTACAAGCCAGACAACAATTCCCACTGCACAACATGCAGTGAGGTCATTGTTACCAACTCTTGTGATTTATATTGCAAGTCTTGCAATATTGTTTATCTTAAAGCTCCATCTCCTGAAGTCAAATGATTAAATAAGTCTCAGCCTTCATTTAAAAAAAAAAAAATGGTTCTATTCCTCATGGTTGTGGCAAAAAGCTTGAAAACATGACCAGAGTGTGCTTTAAAGGAGCAAAACCAGAAGGCACATAAAAATAACTCTTCACATTATTATTTTAAACCAGTTGCATAATTTTGCGGGGGGCACCTATCTCATGATTTTTTAAACAGTTGAAGTTTGCAGTGCTGCTCATATTAAAAGATATTTGGCCTATGGAAATCAACTGAACCCACCATTTTGCTGTGATCATACTGTGATCACAGATCATTCCTCCTCATACCCTTGACCAACACAGCTACCCAGCAGAAGTTTTTAATGTAGACATGGCTTAAATTGAAATTTAACTTTTAGGGTGTGTTTTAAAGGTGCTGTTTGAAAACATAGAATAATAGAAATATAGGGCTTGGACCCTCAGAGGTCATCTAATCAATCTCCCCATGCTGAGGCAGGATTAAGTATATCCAGACCATCCCAGACATGTGTTTGTCTAACTAGTTCTTAAAAATCTTCCCGTAACAGGGATTCTGCAACCTCCTTAGGCAACATGCTCCAGTGCTTTAAATATCCCTGTATTTAGACCGTTTCCCCCTAATATTTAACCTAATCTCCTTTGCTCTAAACTAAGACGATTACTTCTTGTCCTACCTTTGGACATGGAAAACCATTGATCACTTTGTTTTCTTTACAACAACATTTTACGTATTTGAAGCCTCAGCCTTCTCTTCCTTAGATTAACCGTGGCCAATTCTTACAACTTTTCCTTATGGGTCACATTTTTTTAAACTTCCTATAATTTTTGTTGCTATCCTCTTGATTCTCCAACTTATTCATATCTTTCATAAAGTGCGGTGGGATTTTCATTACTTTAAATCTATATCATTAAATGTTTATCACAACTTTTCCCCATAACTGTGTACCAGCAATTCTAATGTATTGTCTAATGGTATCCTGTCTATAAAATAATAATTCCCAGCAGGTTTATCATAACATAAAGCACAAGAGTGAAGCTTGAGTTAGCTGGTTAAGGTTGGCTGATTACTGTTACCAGAGTTTGGAAAGTATTACATTAATTTCTGGGGTTGAATTCATTTGAAAATAAATTCATTTTAGTCCACATAGGCACCAGAATAGGATGTGGGAGAAGTGACCTCATGCAGGTTTATTCCTAATTGTTGCCGCTGATCTGCTTATGTGATTGTATACCTGTCATTTAACCTCTCTTTGCCCCAGTTTCCCAATCTGTAAAATGAGGTAACAGGGATTAACCACCTTTGTAGAACATTCTGTAATACATGCATTAAAAGCTCTGTAGAATTGCTAAATATTGACATTTTTGTTTCAATTTCTAACATTTTTAAGTCTCTCCGGAGCTCACTATGTGTTTGCCAAAAATTGTCAGATTTTTTTTTTAAAAACTACAAAATCAGCAGCTGTTCCTCATCCCTAAACCAAAAAATAACTACAATAAATCCAACATAATCAATTCCTCTTTTCCCCCCCACCCCAAACATCAGTCTTTATCAGGTCACTCCTTCCCCCAAAGTCTGGTAGATAGGTAGTCCTTGCAGTGTATTTTTAAATTGCAACCTAAAAGCCATGGCACCACTGAAAACAGTTCTGGTGAGTTTTTTCCAAAGGCACTTTACTGGTTTTCTGTGATTGATACTTTAAGACATTATTCCAGGGTATTTTACCAAGTATTTCTGTTATTAGGTGTATATTTGATGTGAGAAATCTGTTTCTCAAATCAAAATACGGTTTTTTGTATTATTCATATATTAAACAGGGGTACATATAAAAATCTCTCTGAAAACAGTGGTTTAAATGTCCATTGCATTGTAGTAGTCCTTGTAGTAACGACACTGTCAAAATGACTGACTGACAGAAAATACCTATAATTTGTAACAGAAGAGCAATCTGCATTTTCAGAAGGGATCAACTTTTCTTTGAGAGGAAACTTCTTTTGTAAATAAACTGCATGTATTATACAAAACTATTAGGCATCTTGTCAGGTAAACCAAATATTATAAAGTATCTTGTGCTTCTGTCATTTACCTGAGATAATTCATGAGAGCTTGAAAGATACTGCAATTTTGTTGTTTATTGCTCATTAAAGAGAGCCCGGGGGGAAAAAAAACTGGTTTTTGGATTGATACAAAAATAGAATGTTTTAGATGCCTCAGAAGTTGTGCCCAGGATGTTGGGTAGCTTGCCATTTTCAAAAAGCTCTTCATCCAACCAGTTTGTTTCTAATGAACTCTAAATTGCATAGTCCTTTCATGTTTTTTGGATTCTTTTCATAGAAAAGGGATAATCTATACAAATTAGCTATGAAACAGGCCAGATACATATTCTTTTCAAAGTAGAGTTAAGAGATGCACTATTGTTATTTTACAGTAGCACCTAGAAGTTTCAACCAGGACCCCATTATGCTAGGTTCTGAAAAAAGGCATGGTCCCTACCCTGAATATCCTTCAATCTCAATACATAAAGGTTGGGAGAAAGAAAACATTCTCATTTGCCAGATGAGAAACTGAGGCACAGAATGTAAGTGACTTGCCAGTGGAGGTCTGTGGCAGAGATGGAAATTGAACCCGGATATCCTGAGTCTTAATGCAGAGCGTTAACCACAAGATCATCATAAGCATAATATTTCCCTCTGTTATTGGTTTGCTTATTCAGGTTTCAGTTTAGAATGATAAAGCATACTGTAGCTATCATAGAAAACATTGGATTAAACTGTGTCCCTTAGAGTTTTGTTGGCTTGCTTTATCCTGCATAAATGAGATTTAATCTTTTCAAGAATGGTCATGGTTAGTTTGAACTAAATGAAATAAAACACTACACAGAAACTAATGGTATGTCATCTCTTTAACCACAACTTCATCTGCGTGTGTGCCAAATGACCTCCCTTTCTTAATGGAGATCTCTCCTAAAAAACAAATTTCTTGCATCAAGTCCTAGAACTCTGATTCTGCCATATATATATATTTCTAGATCTTGATTTGAACCTGTCTGTTATGTATCTGAACTATATTATTTTGCCTCTTTCTGACTTAGATGTTAAGATCTTTGGTGCACAGGACTGTCTTCCTTTGTTTCGTTCTCAGCACTGAACAGTGCACATTGAATAGCATAACTTTATTTTGCTATTTTCAAACTTCATATTTTAAGACTAGACTTCCTTAACACATACTTTCCCAAACAAGAAGAAAGAAAGCTGGACTGCTCTCCAAGACAGTCCTTTCTGCTGCAAATCAACAGCTCAGTGTCTAAATCTTCCATAGCCATATAGAGCAGGGGTGGCCAACCTGAGCCTGAGAACTAGCCAGAATTTACCAATGTACATCGCCAAAGAGTCACAATAATATGTCAGCAGCCCCACATCCGCTCCCCAGCCTGCAGCGCCTTCCGACAGCCCCCACCAATCAGCACCTACTCCTCCCACCCCCCACCCCCACCCACTGCAATCAGATGAGGGCATGCAAGGCTCAGGGGAAGGGGCGGAGTGGGGACAGGGCTTGGGGCAGAGCCAGGGGGTTGACAAGTGAGCACCCCCCAGCACATTGGAAAGTTGGCATCTATAGTTCCAGCCCCGAAATCAGTGCCTAAGTAAGGAGCCACATATTAACCTCTGAAGAGTGGCATGCAGCTCCGGAGCCACAGGTTGGCCACCCCGATAAAAAGTCTTAATAACTTGGGAAAATTATCCAGTGCTCTAATGGAGTCAAATGATTATCAATTATGCCTTACATAAAATAAGGGCATTGAAGACCGTTCCAACATAGTTTCCTTCAACTGAATTTAAAGGCTCAGTTTTTGTTAGTTTCCTGAAAGGCTGCATCCTTTTAGCCATAGCTGTCTGTCTTAGGGTTTTCAATGGGCTCCTCACTATTTTATGTAAGGATTAGCATTTCCTATGTATATTCAGTGTCTTTCCCTTTTGTTTGTTTGTTTGGAGTGTCCACACAGCAATGGAAGAGAGAATATTTTTAAGAAGTCAGAATAATATGACTGTAAAATTAGAATTGGTGGAGGGACAGGTATAGTACCTGAAACTGGAAATTGAGATTGGCCCTTTAAAATCACCTCTTGGAGTTTTTTGGTGTTGTGTTTTTTATTTTGGTTTTTGGTAAGTAGTCTGGAGTCATCTGATAAGTTTTTGGTAGTCTATATGTGTGCATTTAGAGAAGAATAAGAATACATCCATGTTATGTTCTCGGTCCCCTTATGGGCCATTAAAAATATAATTTGGAAGTATTAATCTAGCAGTCTGTTGTTGTTTTTTTTCCCCTCTGCCCATGGCCCTCCAAAGTTTAAAAAAGTAACCAGCCAAGTAAAATCAAGACCCAAACACATAAACACTAGCAACTTGGCTGTAATACTAATTCTGTGGCTATTTGTTGTGAATTATTTTGCTGATACCACTTCCACAGTAAATTACTCTTCTGTTGCTTTGTAAAAATACATGCTATTGATTGTTTTTGTGACAAGACTACTTTTTCCTGATGCAATATTCATTATTAACGTTTGACTTACTAACATTGCTGTTTAGAAATTTTAATTTATACCACTCAAGTATTAAGGACTCCTTATAATGTATAACTTTGGTAGAAACTATTACAAGTAGTAGCGCAGGGATTATGCCTTTCAATATGTTTGTACGGTGCCTAACACATTTTGGGCACGATAGGCGTATAAATATTGTTGACCTTTCCACTGAAGTGTTATGCATTGTCAATGATCATGTATTAGTTCTGTTGATATTGTATTGTCAGACCCATTATATCTTCAGTAAAAATTACTTTAAAATGCCACATTCAGTGGGCCTAATCCATTTTTTTAAGCATCACCACACAGACTGAAAAGGAGGTGCCTAGGTGCAAGGTTATTGACCTAATAGTCCCTTTTGAAAAGAAAAGAATCTGCAGGGATCTTGAGTATTTTTGGTCTTGTATGTATTATAGCTGCAGAGATTGAAGAGAGAAAAATTGAATGGTTGAGAAATAAACCAACCAAAGAAAAAGCTTGGTATTTCTTGAGTTACCTTTGCATTGCTTATTAGGTGATCTTTACTATTTTAAATCCTGTAGTAAATAATCACAAGAATGAACAGAGCACAAGATTTTGGCTGCTCTGTAATTGTGATTTTTTTTTTTTCTTTTTAGATCCATAAATGGCCAGATTGTGAGAACTTGAAACTAAAGTCATTTATTTACACCTGGTACCGGCTTCCCCAACAGTGTCACACCAATGTACTTCAACTCTGATCTAGAGTGATGTCCCTGGAGGTCAGAGTAGTTCAGTCTGCATGCCTGATCAATCATTGACCAAGCCCAGTGAAATTGTCAGCAAGAATGTCAGTTGTGATAGTGTTTTGTGATGTGGATATCCGTCCACTATGAGTTAGAATGGGATCACCAGTTTATTTTACAAATAGCCAAATAACCAACAAAGATCTGTCAAATGGTAGCAACTCAATCACTATTGAGTGAAACACGGATTCATTGCAGTGACCTACAGGTGAAAGGCTGAGGCATCCTAATCTGAGCTAAGCAAAATTTCAGCCTTGAACTCTGACTTACAGGGAAATGGGAATTTGTCTTGGTTTTGATTTATAAGAAAAGCAGGAAGCAGATAACTTGAATTATTAGAGAATGACCTTTTTTTAAGCATCACATTTTTGTAATAGTAGATCCTGCATATTTAATTATGATATAGGTACCTGTGTTAATATTTGTACTTCCGTTCAGAATAAAATTTTCAAAATATTAGACAAAGTACAAATTATATTATTGTTCCAACTTCATCACCATTTTTCCTTCCTGTTTCATTGTAAAGCAAGCGAAAATTTTATAACTATACATTCTCAACATTTTTGTTCATGTTAGTGCATCATGTATTTTGCACAAATAACGTCGTTTCTGAATAGAATATTACAAATCCAAAAACTTGCATTTACAGCCTTCATTGTTAATGTGAGTGTCAGTGTTCTGATTTTTTTTTGGATATGCTGTGCTCTCAATCAGGTGATAAATGCTTGCTTAGTAAACTGTTTTTATAGGTTATTTCAGTTCATTCCCTTTCCTGAAACAAAAAAGTTCCAAGTATACTTTTCATTGAAAAGTATTAAATGTTTAAATACCTTTTACCATGGTGAATGTGGAATAGTCCATTTATCTTCATTAAGGCATATAGCTTTAAAACTTGTGGCTTTGCTACTTGAGTTATGGATGCATGCCCTCACTTGTCAAGATAAATGTATTATACCGTAGTTGTCTCCCCCTCCCAATATGGATATTCAAGTTGTGCAGCAGATTTGACCACAGTAAGCAATTCTCCAAGGATGAAGAAAGAAAATGCACATACTCCTAGGAATCTTTTCCAGAGATAAAATTGACATTTTATAAATAATTTCCATGTTGCAAACTTCAAACTCACAATCACAGCAATTCAGCGATATGAATTTGGCATGAGTCAGTTTCAGTTCTTAGTGCTTTTCATTGGAAATGGCATAAAAAGTAAGATTTCTCTGAATTTTTTATGCTGTGGGCTTACAAGGGACAGAAGATGTTCTTCACTTGTGGTTGTCTAACAGTGCATGGCAGCATAAATAACGAAATGGTCATAAACCTTAGCTGCACTTCTAAGGTCACATGTTCAATTTAATTTTTAAAGAATCTAGAAACAAACTAAGCAGTTGATAACAGGTCAGTTGCAGGTGATAAAAGATATTTTAGATGGGACATTACTTCTTTTTCCACACCTGGCATAGCCACATTATATCTTTTGCAGTTTTTTCTTATGCACTGGTAGGTTTGTCCACAAACAATAACAAGATTCTTGAATTTCAGGGTAACAATGCATTTTTAAAGATAGCTTTCATATTGCATAGATTTTTTTTTTCCTGCACAAATATTGATGTCAGGAAAGTTTAAGTTTGAATAACAAGGATAATTTATCTCTGTCTGCAATTTGTCACTGTGTGTGGAATGGCATGTAAAATACAGGTATGCTTTCATAAAATGAGTTTTTAGATTTGCTATTGCAAAACCTTGGAGAATTGAAATATGTCATTCTTTAAAATATTTTATATAGAACTTTTGACTAAAAATTCCACCCCAAAAACCAACCCCCCAAAGCTGTGCTCAAATGGGCCCCACTGCATAAACTAGATTCATTGTCATTAGCAATAGAAAATGTCTTTCTTTAAAAAATATTCAGTTATGTGACTATATAGTACTTTGTAAATTAAAGTCCTTGTATTAAACATCAAACATCTTAATCAATCTAGTTTTTAAAGTTTCTTTTCAAATAAGTGTACAAAAGTAAAGTAAAAAAAGCAACAGATTTTTTTAAACTAACATTATCAAAAATTTGCTCTCATTGGCCAGACACAGGATAGAAGCATGAAAAAAGTGAATAACATATTGGATCATATTAAGCATAGCTATATACATACAGCCAAAAAATTACAGACGACATTGAGTTTGGAGATTATTTGAATTTTGACTATGCAAAATGTATTACTCAAACTGTTGTGGGTCATTGACCGAGCGACATGCTTGCAAAAAAGTATGCCATCTTTATTGTTTTTCAGATTATTATGGTTCTTGTAGCTAAGACAGATGTACAAAAAGATACAGTTTTTATTTTGTATTGGCAGCTTCCAAATATTTAGTATCTATTTCCAAGAGTTGCAATTAGTAAAGCATCCATGGTACTGAAATCCACACATCCCACAAGCTAATTATATTTGCAAGGTCAGATTGAATACATATTTTCAGAAAAATAAAGGGTTATATAAATGTCTCTTCTACTTGGCTGTTATATCACAGTTTGTTGATCTGGAGTATAATGTGTACAATTCACAAATTTGTCTGATAACAGAAAGTGGTGTGTGATTGTGTTTATTTTACTAACCAGTATATTCACAGCAATCACTTCCAAATATCTCTCCAGTAAAGATGTGTTAATTACAAAACAGACAGGGTCTTCTATTATATTAAAGCTACTAACAAGAAGACAGCAGGAATCACACATGTAAATAGCATCATCAACCCCTATTTTAGTCCTCTGTTTTGATCTGTGAGTTGTGCATAGACCAAAGGTGCTATTAAAGACTTAGTGTATGAAATAGGCAGCATTATATGAACAAAATTTATTCAACAAGAAAACAGACCTTTAACATGAATTTAACAAGCCTGAGAAATTATAAACTATCATATGCCGCAGATTCATGCAGTGATAATAAACAAAAAAAAGGAAAGTAAGAGGTTTTCTTAAACTAGCCAAACTGCTAATGGTTTTGTTATAAGCTGTCTATGTTGAAGTGACCTCTGAAAAGTCTTGAGACACTTTGTACCAGAAGAAATTAAATGGTCAGGATAGTGAAAGAGTTGCAGTGTGGAAAAGCATATTTATAACTGCTACCATCATAATCTGGAAAACATCCTACTACCATAGGCTTGAGTTGGGCTTTCAGAGAGGTAGTCTAAAAGCCTCATGCAAAGCTGTTACTATTTTTGTTAATACAGTGCATGCTGTAGTGAGGTAATAAGTACAATGAAAACTATAAATTTGGAACTACTGTAAATCCCTTAAATTCTTTAAGTAACTCTGAAAAATGGATTTTTCCTCTGCTTTAATTAATCCTGGGAGGTTCTCTACTTGGATTACAGTCTCTCTAAAGTTCCATTGTTAAATATGAGGTGACCATGTTGCTGTCATTTGATTGCATCGTGCTGTACTTCAAAATAAACACAGAAAAAAGACTTTAGCTTCTGCACACCTCCAAGTGCTCACAAGGGCTTTTTCCTTGAATCTTACTGTGGCATAATTAACACCTAGTTCACCCATTGCTCATTAGTGCACTGGACATTAATGAGTCTATTTATTTTGATATGATGCTCTAAAGGAGGAACCGATTTGTTCTCACTGTGCAAAAAGCAATTAGAAGATTTCACAGAAATGTAAATGTAGGGTATATTGCTGTATTTATGCTTTTATTGCGTACTAGATCTAAATTTAGATTGCAGGTTGTTGAGCATGTTGGTTTCCTTAAGACAGTTGCTATAGTGATGGCAATGAATTCCTTTAATCTTGGTGTAGCTAAAGTATTTAGTTTTTATTGGTTGTCATAATGCTACTAACAAGAAAAATGTCATTCAATTCATACTTTCTGTATTCTGTCTAGATTAGTTACCCTTGTTTTTTGAACATATAAGTATTGTGCGTTTAGGATTTCACATTAGAGTTTGAACAAGAAGGATGCTAACAGTTTTAGCAAATATTTGTGTTTTGTTTCTCCAGAGTTGCACAGAGAGAGCCTGTAATCCTTATTAATGTGAGTAGTGCCATTGAAGTGATGGAAATTACTTGCATGAGTAAGGACTGCAAACTTTAAATCACATTGAGTAGAGTTCTTAAATATTTCAGCAGCTAGTTGTCCAATATATTTTGCTATGAAAGTTATCCAACTATGACACTGTGAACAGTAGTTAAAATATTTGATTTACTATCAAAGCGGTGTTGCAATGCCTCATATGTTAGGAGTTTTAGTTTTCCTTTCAAAAATGTACCTTGAAAAGTAAACATGGAATCCAATGTTGGAACAATTATTAGACAAAAATGCCATTGCATTTTTGGATAAGTTCCATGGTTTCTAGTGGAGCAGTCATTTAAACTGCAGTTGAGAAGTGTAGCCATTAGGAAGTTAAATTATGATGAAGCACTAAGTTATGGTATCCTGCCAAGTTAATGTATCTTGCTCCTCAGAGTAAATTTTTATTTGCTTGATTTTCCTATCTAGAAGTCTCTGGAGGACTACAGTATGTGTCTTCTTCCCACCCCCATCTCCCCTTTGCTTTGCTTTGCTTTATTTGTACTCCTTACTTACTATAGTTGGGCATTTGCAGATGTTTCTAAATTAGGACATCTGGTTAAAATGGAATTTCAGGAGTTGGAAAACTGATAAGATATACTTTTATATATACAAACATGAGTCTTAAAACTGTCTGAGTTAAAGTAAAATCTGATGAGAACATTAAGAATATAATTGATCTTTTTGTATTACAAGGACGAAAAGGTAGATATGTTGGAACTCTTTTAGAGAATTGTTGATGTCTTATAGGTGAATGAAGTTTAATGGTTTAAAAAATCATTAAAGGAATTAAACTCTTCTTTAGCAAGATTAAAATTCCATATGCTATAATAATTCTTTCTGTGTTAAACCGGTTAATCTGTTTAATTGAGAGAAGAAAGGGGTGTGTGTGTGTGTGTGTGTCACAGGGAAGGGGAGAATGTTAGGGGTTTTTGTCTTTACCTTATAAATTCTTGTTATCTATCACCATGCTATCTGGCATAAATTGGGTCACTGAAATTCTAATAAGAAGTGAAGAACAATGACCTATTTGCTGAAGGCAACTTTAAAAGACAAGTTGGAGAAGGATCTGGCCAGTCAGTTGAGAGTCCAGGATTGTACAAGGCACTAATTTACAACTGCTTAATGGATAAACCATGTGAGAAATTTAATCTTTAAAAGAAGTTTATAACTTCCAATCTACTTATAACTGCTTATTTAGTGAACATCATTGCTGTGCTTGGTGCTGTATGCATTTAGCAGTAGACATGGACTCTTCCTAAATTGGATATGGACCATGCAGTCAACACACATGCACAAGTGGAAAAAAATATGGTCCTTCTAGCGGTACAAATATCTTCCACTACTTTGTGTATCATTATCTGTCTTTGATACTTATATCAAACATTGCTGTGTTTTGCTTGATGTGACTTAAGCAGCTTCTTTGACATGTACAGTATGTGAGATCGTTATTAGTCTGCCTTCAGTTTAAAATACTGTAAATTGTTACATTTTAAAATTTCCATATTAATCTCTGCCAGTTCATTTGTTACCTCTCTGTGCCCTTTAACATATCATCATAATTGCATTACATTCCCACTTAAGTAGGTTTATGGGTAGTATCCTAATTTGTTTAACTAGAAGGGAAGCACTTAAAATATTTTTTTTTTAATTTTTAAAATATGGACAATTTTTGTGTTCTTGCTTACCTGGAATAAGCTATTATAAAACAATGGGATATTTAGCTTCTCAGTATATTAGACCTTGGTGTCTTGGTGCCATGTGGTATTGTGTGAAATACAGATTACAATACAACTGCGGTGGAAATTTCTCGGGCATTTTAATGTAAGCTCTTAAAACTATGAAGCATAAATCCAGTTTAAGAACATGACAGAATTAGAATCTTTAAAAAATAAGGCCCCAACACTTCAATCAAAACCATGCGGGGCAGATGCCTACATCAGTGTGGCACCCCATTGACTTCAGTGCGGCTCTGCATAGGTGCGAGGTCTGGTTGTAGGATTAAGGGCTAAATAAATCAAAATCTTCGTTTGTAGTTATGAATCTATAATGATAGTTGGAGGTGACGAGGATAGTTTTTGTGCTGCATGGCTGTGATGTGTTCTAAGTTATATCTCACCTCACCTAGCAGCAGGTTAGGTGATTATTTTTATTATATGAAACCACTAAATATTTATTTGCAAAGGTTTCTTGAACAATTACAGCAAAGCATAGAAATAGGCTAGATGGAAGCTCTACTTTTTTTTTCTTCCATTTGTAATGAAATAACTGGATATACTACCTTCCATGTTCCTTAAATCATAAATGACCTTGGTCGTCTTTTACTCTATTTCTTACTCCTGAGCATGACACTGACAAGGACTTTTTAATCCATCAGACAGTTTATAGACCCTTTCTTAGTCACAAGAAGCAAAAAGCATCTGACTAGAAGGGAATACATGGGGCAAGTTCCTTGCTGGCTATAATTTTGTTGTCATTTCAAGTATTGTGGTGGTGTAATTGATGTGACAGGACTGGGCTTTAGACACAGTCCCTTAGCTTGTGCTCACTTTCAGTTTTTGTCTCTCTCTGTCATTCATTTTGATTAGATAAGATTTAGGTGACAAACATACATACCTATGAAGTTTATAGTATGTATATCTAGTGATCTTTTCAATGTTGTAAAATAAAAAGTACATAAAACTTAATAGTTCCATGAAAAATGTAGTTCTGGTGTCACCTTACAATACAAAGTAAAGAATTGTGTGCTGATGGCACAGTCAGCAGGAGGTTCTTTTTTATTAATATTATAATTAAAAGATTTTCTGGAAGAAGGCCAAAAACAGATGAGAGTTGATCATGCCTTGTCCACCGTTGCTTGGCACCATTGCTTGCATTTTCTAAAAAGAATTGACTTGACGTCTTGTTTTTACAGGTTGTTATTGATGCCTTCAGATTGATCAATGCTAATATGATGGTCTTGGGACATGAACCAAGACAAACAACTTCAAATCTGGGTCACTTAAACAAGCCATCTATCCAGGTAAAGTCAGTATTTGATGATGATAAACTCTGTTTTGTATTGAGTGGTGTTTAATCACAGTGATGCGACAAGTATCTTAAAATGTTACAGCTATAATTTGTATGTTATCCCTCATTGCAATATTTTAATGTGCATATAAAATTAACTTGATATTTGAATAGGTCTACTCCTAATTTATGAGTGTAGGATTGAGCTCTAAATTCGTCAGATGTAAACACAGAATTTAAGTAGATACTGTCAAGATTTGGTACAGATTTATAAAATGAAAAACTTAAAATAAATCTTTTGTGTGAATTTAGGAGGACAATACTCTAGCTTTTTTAGCTTTATCAGACCAGTGATACAAGAGAGGGCAAATGGTATCCTTTTTCAGTATTACAGTTTTAAAACTGCTCCTGTTAACATATGCTTGAGCTTTCCTAAAGCCAGGATGAGTAAATGGTGTTTTATTATCTACTGTAAGCATCCCAATTATATGTGATAAAAGAATAAATTACTCTTCAAGCAACCATTGAAAAATGCCCTACCCATTAATCATTATGGTCTCTTTCCACTTGCTTTACTGCTACATTTTTTTTTAATATATATATTCAACTTTTTAATGTGTCCTAAACAAATATTCCATCTCCAACTCTGGTTATTACATTGGTGACCTTGTAATTTGATGAAGTGTGTGTGTGTGGGGGGGGGAAATGGAATAGATCATTTGAATGTATAATTGACCATTTCAAGCATAATCCTCTTTACTTGAGTGTATTGTTTTTATATATCTTTGTAAGAATGTATAAAGTTTATAACATTGAATTTCTCTTTTGAATATTTACTCTATTTGGTTTCTGGTGTTGACGATTAAGGCCAATACTCTCGTCTTCAGTGAAGCCAAACCTTCATTGCAGAAAGCTTCTTCTGTTCTAAAACAAGAGTATCCTCCTGAGTGATTAATGCCTTATCCGTATTCTTGTGCCTTGACTTTTTTTTTCCTCAGTTTTTCCCCCCATGAAGAAAAATGTATTTTATTTTTAAATATATTGTAAAAGGCATGAATAGTTGCTACCAGGAAGCCTAATTTCTTCTCTGAAGATTATTTACATGAACAGTAATACTAATGTATGTTGCTAAATACGGCCTACTGAAAGACAGTATAGTAGCCACAGTAGAACTGAAATTAGATGCTTCAACTTTTATTATCAGATTGCTATCTTTGGGGAGATGCCAGCTAGCCATTGTTAAACTTCTACCTTCAACACATTGGTAGCTTTTATTATTTTATGCACTAAAACACTTTTTTATAAAGAAAAATGAGCAAAAATATTCATACTAGTAAAATAGTTAGTTTTAAAAGGTTGAAGTGTTTTGCTTTTGATTTTTAAATCTGTGAAAACTGCGAAGTATGAGTATGAAATAACCTACTAATGTTTTTGATTGGATACAGACAAGCCCATGCTTGCCTGTTTCAAGAGAATATATTACTGGGCTTTTTTAGGCTCTATGTAATGACCTCTCTTGTAAACCCCCATAGTATCATACTGCTTCATTATTTTTTGCAAAAGGTTAAGTAATATCTCACAGTCGAAGATCATTGTTGTTGTAGCATGGCATATTTCAGACATAAGTTTTTTTCACTAATTGCAAGTCAGCAATGACCAGTTACATATTTTATTATTACATTAAAATATTGCAGTTTGAAATTAAGTGTATACATATACAAGTTCTTAAGACTTATTCTTTCCACGGAGAACAAATGTAGATACACACATGTTATAACGTCCCTGAGTGAAATGCTGACCTCATTGAAGTTGATGGCAAAACTCCCATTGACTTCAGTGGGATTAGGATTTCACATGTCCCCTCCCCCATATTTTATCAAAGTCATTTTGTGAAGCATAAGGCAAGCTTATTAAAGACTTTAATATTACGGGACTTAAGTATTGCACGACACACACTAATCTTTCAGTGAAACAAAACACTTGAGGAACAATGTCTTTAAAATATAGAGAGCAAATAGGTGTACATTTTAGAGGTTTCCAATTAACCTGTTGCAGTGACTATTAGTACAGTTTCAAGATAGTTGGGAGGAGTAGTGGAGCAGGATTTTTTTTTTTTTTTAAGGGTTTGCACTTTTGCTCAGCTAACACCTAAGTTGAATTAACTGTTGCTGTTAGAAGGGAAATGATTGCAGGGGAGATAGTCAGTCTATTTAGGACTTGTACTCCTAAATCCCTTAGGAGCTCTTAAAAGTCTCCGCTTATCTACAGTTAAGTTAAAACAAGAGGATACAGATTTTCAGTTCGGGGTGGGGAGGGGAGAGCGAGAATTTCAAAAGAAACTACAGAACTTTTTTCAGTAATTTAAGGCTGAAATTACTATAACAATAAATAGGCAAGTGTTTGTTTTTGAGATTCTGTTGACTACAGTAAAGCTAAATGTGTATCTTTGACAATCAGCAGTTAACAAACTCTAGTGAACATATAGTCAGTTCATGAAAAATGTAACTGTTTAGGTATTTCTTTGTATAGCATACAAATACATGCAAAAAATCTATTTTCAACTTTATGATATCTATTAAATTTTAATTGTGGTAGGATTTTGAAGCACTAGAATGAAAAGCTGTACTTGCATTTTGTGGAACAAGCGCTAGCCATGAATAGCGTTAAGGAATAGACATCAATAAATAGGTGAAATGATCAAAATATAATTTGGAATATCAAATATTTCTCTACTTCTTAAATGTTGCATGGTATAATTTTTCACATCTTTTTTACATTGCGAGGACAAAACATCTGACAAGGATTTATGTTCATACACAGATTATTTCTACAAACTACATCTTAATCCAAGCCATACCTTAAGATGTACATTTCAAAAGAGTGCCCATTATTGTTTTGATACTACAACAAAGCAGCAAGATATGGAGCATACATATAAAGGTTTCATATAACCTAATATGTTTCTTGTAAACCTCTTATTGGTTGGTGAGGTGCTAGTGTAAAAACGTTGCATCCATAAAGGTCATGCCAGTAACTGGCAAGATAATATTGCATTTAATGTTGAAAATTTAAAACAGTCTTAATGCTAAAGGTCTATTCTGTAAATATCCTGTCTAACCAGCACCTGAAATGTAAATTACTGTTTCAGCTGTAACCACAGCTATACAGCTCAAATTATTAAAGATTAAAAATTAAAACCTTTGCCACATGTTTTAGATTTATAAGTGATAGTGTCAACATAAAAATCACACCTGTGTCTGAAATACGTTTACCTCCTGTTTTAAGTACGACTTAAGTTTACCATAAACAAGAGATTGGAGAGCAAATAATTAATTTTTTTGTTTACCGAATCTGTCTGCAGTTTACAAATAGTTGTACTGTTTCCTTGTTTGTATGAACCTTTCATGTGGAAACGGAAGAGAGAGCAACATTTTTTAAAAATAGGAAAATAAGATTGTTAGGAGCAGGTATAGTGGTTGACACTACCTATAACATTTTTTCAAAACTATTTCAAGTTGAGTGCTTTAGATAGTCACTTTCTTACTAATATTTTTCATATCTATGATAGTAACTTCAGTGTGAATATTTTTCTATAAACTTTTATAGGCTCTAATTCATGGACTAAACAGGCATTATTACTCCATTACCATCAACTATAGGAAGAATGAACTAGAACAGAAGGTAAGAAATTCAAGTTGAGTTCTACCTGGCTTATTCATAATCAAAAGTAGTCAAGATTCTCAAGGCCAGATTCCTGCCTCATTTACATCTGTACATGCTCATTGTCTTCATTAGAGTTGATTGGGTTTAACTAAAGCCAGACTTTGACTCTACAGTTGGAACTACAGTTGGTTCTGCTGATAATGCATGAGTCAAAACAGACTCCAGCTCAACTAGTGACTCTTTGGCGAGTAGAAATAAAAAGTAATTTTTTATCACTAAAGAATGATAAAACATGCAGATCAGGAAGTGTATCTGTTGAGATAGAGGCTGCTAATTCACATAGGCCCAGAACCTCAAAGGGAAGTAGGTACCTAGAAAATCACAGGAGCAACAGTGCAGTCCACAAAGCCTGAGTTAGCACCTAGACTCTTTATACAATGAATGGAGTGAGAGAGGTGCCTGAGAATGCAGGCCACAAAAGCCAGCATGCTACGTGAGGAGCCACCTAAGCTAGCCAGTGTGAGACGCTGATGAAAGGGGTGTATTCTAAGCCCTGCCGCTTTGATGGAGATAAGAGCCAAAATCCAGGTTGCAGGGAGGCACCTATCTCTGCTAGCTATCCACAGCCAGGAACTCATCTCCTGGAAGGAGGTGGCTTAGGCACCTAAGTACTTTTCATGCAAGAATAAGTTAGGCACCTGCATCATTCCACAAAAAACAGAAGAAGGTGGAGGTGGTGTCCTCATTATACCTTTTAGCTCAGTCACCTGATATGGGGGAGATAGGTTCTATTGCCCTTCCCTCTCCTCTCCTCCCCCGCTTTCCCTCTCTTCCCGAGAGGAAGAAAGCATTTGCACAGGAGTCTCCCACCTCTCTGGAGAGTGCTCTAACCACTGAGCTATGGAATATTCTGAAGTGGGGGCCCCTCACTCTCTTCTGTTGAAGCCGTTCCAGTGTGTATAAATAATTAATCTTTCAATAGGGTGACTAGACTGAGTCTCCCTCCTCCCAGTGAGTCATAGTGTGTGTGTGTCTGTGTGTCTCTCGCTTGCGCTCTCTCTCTTCATCTGGTGACTAAGTATTTATCCAAAGTGGAACAGATTCAACAGGAGAGAGTAAAGGAGCCCCACCTCAGACTATCCCATAGCTCACTGGTTAAAGCAGTCTCCTGGGAGGTGGGAGACTCTTGTTCAAGTCTTTTCTTCCCTTCAGGCAGATGAGTCGAGCCTGAATTTCACACACCCTCGATGAGTGCTTTAACCACTGGGATAAAAGGCATAAAGTGGGCACTACCACCTCATCCAGTAGCCTCTGATTTTGAATGGGACCTGCTCTGGAAGGAGCATCTGAGCACACCAACTGGAACAGGCCCTGTGGGGAGGAGAGGGTCTCCTCTGCCTATCTTTCCCCCATTCGTGGGTTGCACTGGGGCATAGGTGGGAGATAGGCATCCAGACACCTAGAGTGAGACAGCAGTGCACACGCCAAGAGAGAGAAATTTAGGCACCATGGAGTGAGTATAGCTGCCTATAAGATTAGGTGGCGGCCTAGTGGAGGTTTTGTGGATTGCAGTGATGCCTAAAACTGGGACTTAGGCACATAAGTACCTTTGTGGATCTGGGCTAGCGTCCCTTTTCATAGCAGAATCACACTTTCAACGGCTCAATGTGTTTGTTTGTTTACCTGTATTTGGATGACAGGTCCAACAGAACCAGATTCCCACAATAGGTCTCTCCCTTTTGGGTAGTCTGATCTATCTTCATCCTGATGCAAAGGCATACTTTCAGAAAAGCAATTCTAGATTCTTCAGGGGTGATTATCTTTTTTAGCCTTTTGACATGTTTATGGACATTCAAAAAACTTTACAATACAACCATGTAACATGATCAAACTGTTCCTAAAGTTCAAATATCTTTGCTCTAAGGGCTTCCTTTACATAAATGACTGGTAGACTGAGAATGAGACCTTTGCAACCTTGACTAAGTATCAATTATATACTAGAAACTGTCATAGAATCATAGAATATCAGGGTTGGAAGGGACCTCAGGAGGTCATCTAGTCCAACCCCCTGCTCAAAGCAGGAAAACCTGCAAGCATACCTGAACTTGTCTGAGCAAGTAAACAATCATTCTTAGTGCTTTAACTATTCTTCACAGGTCTCTGATAAAGGTAGCCACTCATTCCAAAATCCTGCATATGGTTGTCTGTAATGTCCACTTTTGTCTCTTATCAAACCATCTCCCTTTGGAGTGAAAGCCTGGGTTGGGGAGTGCATCTACACAATCTGAGTTTAAGATCTGTGGAAGCCTGGTTAATCTAGACTTCACAGCAAAGCAATAGTTTTCAGAGTAGTTTAGCAACTATGAAAAACTTTCCAGTCACTAAGGACTTAATAGTACAAATCCTGACAGACATTACAACCAAAGACATCAATCGTTGTAGGGATGAGTCTCTTTCCTTTAGCTGCCCTCCAAAGTGAGGGTTCTGTGGGAATGATTCATGATTCATCGTTTCTTTCCATGGCCACCTGACATGGAAAAGCAACTCCTTTGCAGATGTGAATTTCAGGCATTAGAGTTAAAATAAGGGGCCTTCAAGACTTCAGCAGTAAACCTCATATTGAAGAAGTGGGGACAAAATGGATCTATTTGCTTAGAACACCAGATACCTCCTGTACTGATCTGTAATGGGCAGTGGCTCCCCAATAAAGGCAGTCTTTGCATAGTGGAATGCCTTTTCTCCAATTCCTCTGCTCCATCAGGTTTTCAGAAAAGTAAAACAAGCCTCAGATAATTTTCATAGCACTTACTTAGGCTTATCAGTTTAAATGCCCGGATCTTCTGGGCATTGACTCAAAACCAAACCCAAACTCACTCAATCTTACAACATGGATCTTGGCATCTTATTAGATGTGGAACCTGAATGCTCTTTTTAAGGTGCAACACGTTATCTTGAAACCTAGGAAGACAGCTACATGGAGATATGCTAAGATGTGGTAAAATGCAAAAAAGTCCATGTGTTCCTGTCATTCATTTTTTGGGACAATTTGTTTTATAAAAGACATACTCAGGACTTGGTTTGGTTACTAGTAAAGTCCATCTCAACTACAACAGCCTACTGTCCTCCAATACAGGGATCATGAGTGCAGAATAAGTAGCTAATGTGCTTAGTCCACAACACCAAATTTCCTCCTGAGTGTGTCTAGAGGCCAAAAGCTTCATATGTCCCCTACCTAGCTGTTAAAACAGCCTCCTTTCTCCTGACAACTTCTATAATGCAGTTATGCATTGTCAATATCAAAATCTACAACAAACTGAAAATCTGGGACAGGGTAAAATAGATTATTATAAAAATTAAATAAGACGAGCTACTGCACTGATTGTGTATTATTAATTTTCATATTTCATTTTAAAAGATTTTCATTTTAAAAGAACTGCTGCAAAATTCCCAGTCTGCTGCAGCAGAATGCTACAGAATCCAGCGATTTTGAGTATAAACACCAGCTAAAAGCTGCTCCTGTGTACACTTACCATATTCAAACTGTTCAAGATCAAAAATGCTTTTGGAACATTTCTAATCTTTTTGAATTCATTTATCTACACCTCTACAAGTACATTTAGTAAATTAACTTTCTGTATCAAGTGGACCTTTATAGAGCTGGAAACTTATGTTCTGATGTAGATGTTAAACTGTATGACTTTATTTTGCAGATGTTGCTAAATTTGCATAAGAAGAGTTGGATGGAAGGTTTGACACTTCAGGACTATAGTGAACATTGCAAACTCAATGAAACAGTAGTGAAAGAGATGCTGGAGTTAGCTAAGAATTATAACAAGGTATTCACGTTCAACAATAAAGTTGAAATTGCTCTTATGAAATAACTGACTGTAGCAAATTTCATTGGATAAGAAGTTGATTACAGATCTCTTTGTATACGCTTATAGTAATGTCCTAGAAAATAAACACTAACTAGAACACTGAATAATTGCAAGCAAATAACTTTTGAGGCTTCAGTGATCACTAATATTTTAACACTCTCTTTTGGGGGCAGTATGGGAATGTTCATGTTTTGTATGATATATATATTGAGTAGAGTAACTTCCATGGATTTGGCAAATAAGGTATAACTCTGGCTATAATTTGTAGACCAAAGCTTTGTGAGCATTGAGTTCCTGATTGCTAACCAACTAAAGATTAACCATTGTTCGTACTGAATGCTGTGGGCACCTGAGTTTGGCCCCAGTTTAGCAAAGCACCTAAACATATGTAGCTTTAAGGATGTGTGTAATCTGTCCCATTGATTGTATTTAACTCTTTGAAGTGGATGGGTCTTGAAATCCTGTAGTTGCACCTTAATTCAGAATATTTTGGATTTAATTTGATTTCTCATTTCATTGCTGCCATCAAAGACTACTAGATCAAAGATTTAAAAAAATATATACTTCTATTGTAGTGTGTATTTGGAACTCTCTTTTTTAAATATATACAGCCTGATTCTTCACTCCATTACATTGGCAGAAAAAGTATCAGGCTCACACTTATTCATAACCTGTAATAATGACATTCCTAAATAAAAGAATGATTGAGACTTGCTCTACTTGTGAAGATACTTACTAGGAAAATGTACTGTATGTATTAAACATACTGTTTTAAAAAGTCTATTTTTAACTTGCTTATTGGAAGTCCCAAAATATTAAACGTGAATATTTTATTTAATAGTTTGTCAAGGACATAAACCCTCCAGATCAGACATTTTAACATTAAACATAAATAAACAGGGAACTTTACATACAAAAAAACCTATTTAAAGAAATATATAGAAGTTGTTTAAACTAGAATACAAAAATGCATAGTAAAAAATCAAACTTCCCTTTGTTAGAAACAACAAGGTTAATGCTGTACTTTGAACATTATATTTTTAACCTGTTTTATCTAGCTGTTGATGTGATTATTAGGTGCAAAATTCCACCCTTGTGTAACATTTTATCAGTTCTAAGTGTATTTTTCTTTAATATAGTTTGAGTAAATCTAAAATATCTGACAATAAAGCTGTTCATGAATCCTCCCCTTAATCTTTTGCACTGACATTTTAACAAATTTGTGCCACCTTTGCTGAGCAATTGAAGTGCCTTTCCTTTTGACTTAATACAGGCTTCTGAAACACTGCTGTCCTTTTGATTTTTAAGAAGAAATTATATTTTTATAATCTTGTGGCTCTAGAAAAAAGTAAACAAAATCTGAAACACCGACCTTTTTTGTATTTTTCACAGGCTGTGGAAGAAGAAGATAAGATGACACCTGAACAGCTGGCAATAAAAAATGTTGGCAAGCAGGTGAGATGTAATGAATTATTGTGAGGTGAAATAACCTGATTTTTTTTAAAATATATTTTAATATTATTTTAGTCACATGCATTGTAGGTGATTTCTGTGCTATAGTCTGGCTGTCCTGAATTCCCTACAGGAGTTGAATTTACACCTAATGGAGAATATTATTTAGGCCTCTGATTTTAGGTAATCTGCAGAGTGGTTACAAAATTGTCCTTTGGTAGCAAGGGTCTGCCACAACATTTTTATAATGAAGTTTAAAGGTATATTGTGGATAAATTGTTCTAATCTACTGAGGAATATCCTGTAATTTCTGCATCTTTCCTCTTTTTAAAAAGAAACAAACAAAAAAACTAAATACACTATTGCATTCTGAAGGAGTTATACTATGTTGTTTTTTTTAAAGAGGCAAGTCCGTCAGTCAGTCTGGTGCATTACACTGTGGCTGACGAGCCAGTAGAAGGGGAGTAAGTTCACCCACTATTCAGAAAAAATTGATGCTTGATGCCAATACACACATAAGTACACTAAACACCTTCGTGTTCCCTTCTGCTCCATAAGAAAAACAGTTTAGGACCATAATTAATATTTTGGGGGGCGGAGGGGAGGCTATTAAATGAAGTCCATCCTTCTGTCATGGCAGGATGTAATCTTCTGACTGAGGACTTGACAGATATTAAATTAGCGATATGTTTTATTTTAGCCTAAAAGCCAAAGAAAGAAAAGTGTTGAAATGGAAAAAGATTAAAATTGTTAAGAAAACATATTGTTCTCAGAGTTCAGTAGACTCGGGGGGCAATAGGAACAATGGATAGCTTTAAAAAACCTCCAAACTATTTTCCCTTAAAGGAGAGGCAGGATTTATTCATATGGCTGGCTGTAGTAGAACCTGAACTGTATTTCAGAGGATTATGGAATATTTTTGTTTCAACTTCCAACAAACTGATGTTATAACTTATCTGTAATTTTCTTCGAGTCGTACACTTTTGTAGCATTCCAATCTGTAGCAGGAAACAATCAAAAATAAATATATAGGAAGAACCATCTTTTTCAAAGATCTAAAACAGTAGTAAATATCCCTTCTTGTGAGCCTGAACCCAAGTGTAATCTACAATCTAAACAATTCTTTAAAAGCTGGTGCAGATTTTTTAAGTTAATACAGAGTTAAAAAGTCAGATTTTTTTCCTCACACATCCAACTTTTTTTCTAAAAGAAACTGTCAAAGGTATCTTGTAAAATCATTAAATGAAATAGTTTTATTTTCAGGTTTTTTTTCCTCTGTCATTTATACACCAAGTTCTGTAGACACACAGCTGCTGATGTGAATATTTGTCCTCTGTTTGGAAAGGTCCTTAGTTTGAATGGAGAAATCTTAAAGAACTACAGGACTTTGTAAATGGATTATACAAAAGAGCAGCTTAGACTTGTGACATCTGTGGCCATCAGAACTATTTTGTATGTGGAATAGGATCAATAAATATTTTAAATTGATCCTTTACTGTGTGCAAATGCTTTTTCTTTTTTTTAAATTTGTCTCCACTATTGTAATATCTGTATAGTGGGCTCTGCACAACCAAATGACATAATAGATTGAGCAAATGTGCTCTTTATGGCATAATGTGAGGATAATTTAGTTAGCCCCAATGCTGCAGAAGTTTATGTATGTGCTTAGCTTTACCACTGAGAGTGAACTTGTGTGAATGCATGAAATGGATCCATTTTATGTAGGTAATTTAATAATACTTGGCACTTATGTAGTATTTAATATTTTCAAAGCACTGTACAGACTTAAGCTCCAATTCTGCGGAGACTTGAGAACATGCTTAACTTTATACACTAAGTAATTCCCTTGAAGTCTGGGAACTCAGCAAGAGTTAAACACTGTGTAATATTCTTGAAGCCACTGAGACTACTCACAAGTGTAAAATTAAGCATATGTATAAATCTTTACAGGATTGGGGACCCAAGATTATATACAGCTTTGAAAATACAGAGCACCACATTTGTATTGCTAAGGTGGAATCCTGGCCTTGTTGAAGTCTGACAAAACACCCTGTTTTTCATTTTAAATAGTATGAATCTCACTTCCACAAAAATAGTTTCAAAAATGGGTATTTGAGTGATATAAATGTCTATTTAAGTAATAGGCTAAAATAGCTTCAAAAGAAGTTGTCCTACTCTCAACTTTTACAGACTTCCCTCAGGTTTTTCTTTTTAATATGGGGAATGAGGATAACCACAAAAATAAATTTGAAGGTCTGTCTTAACCTTGCAAAAACAAGAAGGTTAAAGCCATGACTAAAATTGCATTCCTAGCATATTCTGTTTGGCTGTAGCTGAGTTTACAGAATAATAATCAAAGGTAACGCGTGGGAAGGGAGGGTGTACATGACACCCCCATTTCTACCAGGTTTAGATGCCCTGCCCTGAACCCTGCTGCATGCCACCAGAACATGCGCGCACACGTGCTTTCTCGCTCTCTCTCCAATGTATAGGTTTCATGGTTAGTTCTAAAGTAGTGTTTGACTACAGTATAGTTTTTATTGACCTAGCTTCTAAAATCTGAGGCAACTACGATACTGTGAGTGAAATCCTGGCCCCGTTGAAGTCAGGGAGGAGTTTTGTCATTGACTTCATTGGAGCCCGGATTTCACCTGTGTGTGGAACTGCATAAAAACATTTGCTGTCACTGTATCCATCAAGAATTTGAAGAGACCGATTTGCTTATTAGCCTACATATAACATCTATGAATAATATGAAGAGCTATAGGGTCTTAGAAAATTAGAATCAAAGTTACATGCAGTATCTTGAAGGAAGGAAAATTTGGGGGCTTTAATAGGCTCTCAGTGTCTATTAATTCACTGTGTTCTCAAATAGTTGAAATCTGTCATTCCTCTAATAGCCTACTTTAATATTTATTTTTCAGGACCCCAAACGTCATTTAGAAGAACATGTGGATGTGCTGATGACCTCAAATATTGTCCAGTGTTTAGCAGCTATGTTGGATACAGTTGTATTTAAATAATGCATTTACTGTTAATGTGGTGCTTTCTGTGTATATTCTTCTATTGTTTTTAACACTTGGAAACCAGAGACTGCTGAAAGTATATTTGGTAAAATGGAAGACATCTGGCATCATTTGCAGTCTAAGAGCAGCACTATAACACCTTTCAGTCTCTGTTGTGCAATTACTTCTGTTTCTTTATGTCAGGGTCTTTGCAGATTCCAAAGCAGTTCAAGAACACAGAGTGGGCAAATTGTATTAAGTTTTCATTTAATATTTGGGGGGAAATCAGTAGTACATATATATTTTGATTGTTGCTACATAATAAAAATACATTTACAGTCTCTCGTTTGTTTAAGGTTTTTTGTCAATATACGGAATGGACAACATTGTAGAAAACTCATGCAGATAAATCTGGTTTCCTTTGCATTTTTAGTGCATATTAAGTGAAACATCGATGAGCTAGCAGAACTTCACAAATGAAATATGACTTCCATTAATCATGAGGTATCCTAGAAAACATACTTTTTTCATAAATAGTGATGAGTACAAAAGAACATTGACATACAATTTTTTTTATAATGCAAGACAACTCCATCTAATGCAAATGCTTATGAAAATGACATATGTTGATACACTGATGCTCAGCACATCTCCAACTGCCCTAACTCAAGCAGGTTCTTTCCTGGATAGCTGATATTCTATGATAGCAATTGACCTAAGAATAAATTTTTGAAGAGGTTGTAAAGCCCATATGAAGTTGGGAGGGTATGTCTCTCAATGGAGATGAGGATAGCTGAAGGGGAATAGACATGATGAGGAAGAAGCATTTCTGCTGTACCCTGTGCTTGTACCATAGCAGCCTGCTCTATAACCAGCTTCTTGAGTATAATGCAGCTTGACTCTACAATTTTCCTTTTACAACCCCCAAAAGGCATTTTCTAGTTCCTTACTTTGCCCTGCATTTTAGGAGCTCCACAGGAAAGGGACTGTGTTGCTGTTTGGGGGAGCTGGTGCATGTGATGACATAAGGGCCAGAAGGTACCAAAGTACTATCTTGGAAAGGGCAGGGGAAGGTTTCTAAGCAGTTACCATCTGGGCCTCTGAAGCCCCAGTGGAGCACAGCTTCATTAGGAGCTGAGCTGGATGGACAGTTTGATGCCTTCTGCAACACCCACTCCTCAACACACACAAACACTTCCTCTAAGACAGTTCGTCAGCACCTGCCAGTGCATATCTTCCGATTATCCCAGTTTAGGAACTATGCATGTTAACAATTTAAAAAAATATAAAATAAACGTTTTTGCGTGATCCCCAGTTTGCAACGAAATTAAGGGCAGTTGCTGCATAAATTAGCTTTTAATGTGCTAAATAATACAACCCTTCCCTGTGTCTCTAGTTTTACCCCATCTCCACACAATCAATTACACCCTGGAGCGCATGGTGCTAGTGAAACAAATAAGCACCAGAAACTACAGCTGCTTGGCATGAAATACTGCTTCTCACAGAATTATATCTGTATTTTGCTGAAAATGAGGATGTATGGCATGCACTAAATCAACAGAATATGGGTAATGCAGTAGTGTGCATGACTAGCATTCATGAAAGACTTCACTAGAAGCATTTCCTTAAAGTATGATAGCTTCCATTCTAAAACGTGGTTTTATTAAAACAACTAACCATAAACTAGTGCACAATAGGCTACTTCAAATGCCTCTGCTCACAATCTTGTACTCAAGTTATGGAACCCAAAATTGAAACACATTACTGAATGCTTCATTTGCATCTGTCTGCCAAGTAATGTAGCTATTGGCTCCATTTCTGTAGCATTAAAGGAATGTCTTGATACATGATGACCTTCATTGTATATTTTTTCCTTAGGAAAAAAAAACACCCATTGTAGCTAACTACTTTCCCCTTGCCCCTCCCCCAAGTTTCCTAAAATTTTATGGTTTGTGTATTAATATAGGTTTTAGTTCAGATTTTGGAAAGTTTGGAGAAATATCAACTCTATTTTTTTTCAAATTGATAAAATATCAATTTAATAAAGCACTTTTTAAAATAGTGGGTATTGAATTTTTTAAAAATTATTTTAAACAGTTATTTTCTGGATCCCATCTGTTTAGAAGAGTCCTTTTGGTGGGCCTGATGGCAACAGACCTAAATTTTCATTCTCTTTCTTTTCTGGTCTTTCTCTGTCTAAGCTTGCCTGGTGCCCCTAATTTCAGCTTTGTTTCTGATGTTACTGCTAAATATACTGTTGTGGAGCCTGGGGAAAGAGCTGGCAATGGGCTTCTCCAACAGAGCAAGGCCTGGAAAACAGGAATCACATGGCCTGTGTTATCATGCTAGTATATGAGACAAAATGCAAGATGTTGATGGTGATTATAAACAAAACTATTCAATGCACAGAGAAAACAAACTGTCACTTCTCCATTCTAATATATTAAGGGTTAATTGTAACAATATTTTGTGTACTTTCAGATGAAAATATGATTTTCAAGTCTCCTTTTAAAGGGAATAATAGTTAGATTCATAGAGTCCAAAGCCAGAAGGGACCACTGGGATCATCTAATCTGACTTCCTCCACAGGTATAGAACTTCCACCAAATAATTCCTATAGCATATTTCAGAAAAACATCCAGTCTTGATTTAAAGATTCACTTGGCACTTTATAAAGTAAAACCAGATTTGCTACTTCAAAAATTTTATAAATTGGTATTCAGAAAGGTACTGAGAAAGGAATTGAGACCAAGTTGTTTTTCTGGTTAAATGTACCACTTTCTTGTGGTGCAAAAACTATTTCCCAATGCTTTATCTAATGGAACAAAGGTGAAGAGGATGCCATGTCGCTATGGTATCTGAAGCAGACATGTTAAAACAAAAAGATTCCAAGAAGGCCCTCTTGGTTCCAGTCTCCATCTAAATTTAATTCCTTTGTATGAAAATTCAGCCCAGTTTCAGATGGATGAAAGCAATGCACGTTTGCACCATGGAGCAATCTAGTCTGAAATACCACTCCATGGAAAACCACACTCAGAATCCTGGTGTCAACTGAGAAACCAAGTGCTCGCTACATCACCAGCCTGAGCTCCCAATAGATATGACAAGCTTAGTGGCCAGGTTACCTTGAGCTAGAAGTTGTGCAGGTGGACAGGAGTCAGATTATGTGTAACACATAATTATGTGTAAGGTTGTTCCTGGACCTGAAGTAACAAGGCACAGACCACCAGCTCAAAGGAGACATGAAAGCATGGGGGAGGATTCTGCTATGAGCATCTTACAGGCACGGCCACAGCTTGTCACCTCACAAACTCTCCCCAGCAGGTGGAACTGAGGCCTCTGAACCTGAAGGAGCAGCAACAGCCAGAAGGCAGAGAGGGAGCATACAGTGGCACTGGCTCAGCCTACCTACCCAGAAGACCAGAGCTTGTTGCATTGGCGCCTGAGGAAAAAAGGAGTCTTTGCTCCTGCTTGTTCTGCTCCTAGGGTGACCAGTTGTCCCAACGTTATTGGGATCACACTGATATTAGAGGCTTTGTCTTATATATGCAACTCTACCCCCTACCTCCAAAAAAAAAATCCTGATCTTTCACACTTGCTATCTGGTCATCCTGCCCTCTCTCCCTGGGGGAAGAAGCTTGTTCCTCAGTCTTAGAAATGGCCTGGTCTTGTCCCTGCCCAGCTGTGAGGGGCTGGGCCTGGGAATGCTCTGTGGTTCCAGACAGAGCAGAGCCTGTTACCTTCAGTGGGGGGGGGGGGCGTGATGGACCAGGCCCCTCACCCATACATTGCTGCTAGGCCTGCGGCAGGCACCCCCCTAAGCTGCAAACACTTGGGCTTGCTGAGCTGATCCCGTCCAACAACCCCCCTCATTCCCTCCCTGCCCCTTGCCTCTGCTTGTGAGTCCCCCACAGCGCCGGCCGGTAGGAGAGACCCGCTCTGCAGCCGGAGGATGGAAGTGGCTTTAAGCTCTCCTGCCCCACGCAGGTCGCGAGCTCGGGGCAATGGGGAAAGCCCCCGCCTCCCTGATGCCCAGGAAGACAGGAGAGGATGCCCCGCGCACGCTGTTCCACCTGGATTATCCACGGAACCTTCAGCACTCCCCGCCTAACAGGTGGGGTGACTTGGGCCTGTTACACTGTGAAAATCGCGCCTGTCAACGTGGGTGTCTAGCTCTTCCCTAGTTTAATGAAATCGTTATTTGGGATCTCCCCTCCTCCACGCCCTAAATCTTTTCTCTGACAGGAGCTCTAGCAACACTTAAATTTATTTCTATGAATCGAGCTAACTGCTTCTGGCAAATCTATTACAAAAGATATCTCCCTCCTAGCCCTGCCTGTGTGATTCAGTCACTGAAAGAAAACACACGTCAAGTGGAAGGGAAGCTGGAGCGAGACGGAGAGATGGATGCCTTGTGCCATGCTTTTCTGATAATCTCCCGCATTACAGCACACAGATCAAATATTTATTTACTGAAGACTCAGTAAACATGACTGCAAATACATTAGGGCACTTCAGCTGTACAGCTTATAATTATTTCAAAAGGTAAAAGAGATGATACATTGTTCCTGTGTACATATGCTGCCTGAACGGAGTTTTATGGGTGTTTTATTTTTCCAACGCGGCAGTTACCTTTGGGGGGAGGGAGTTAGACTGAGAGGATGGGGGAGCATATCTTATAAAGGATGGCGTCCCGTTATTGTTCACTTCATAGTAGGCGGGAAAGCCAAATTCTGGAACTTCTACGGGGAGATAAGGCCTCCTCCAGCAAGTGGTTTGTACGCTCTGCACATTGAAATCGTTACATTCAGAGTGAATGCTGACACCTGGGCTCATTCTGAACCCAAAAGTCCCCAGCATCTTATCTCTTTCCTTCTTCACAAAAAGGGGAAAAATTAGGAAATCGCAGGTCTTTGATTTTTTCTTTCTTTCTATGCGTAGTCACAAAGCTCGAAAGGTCACACGGTAATGAGCACTCATAGCAAACACAGTATTCCCCCTCCCCCATTGTATCCCACAATAAAATCATCTCCTTCAATTTGCCATGATCGTCGCGACCAGGAGCCAGGTGATTATCCTAATTAATGTCTATCTAATTAAATTACTGTCAGCGGTTAACCAATGGCAGGAGCCGTTTCATCCGCTCCACAAGCAAGCAAGATCAAAAGTGAGTCTTTCCTTATTGCTGCATAGTGTCAATTGGCCAATCTCTTCTCCCAGGGAGAAAAAAAAAAAAGTAAATCAAACGTTGGGGAAGCATTTGGTGGGAGAAGTGCCTTCTGCCTCGGGAGGGTCCCAGGATGTCTAGTTGATGTTAAGAGGAGCCCTTTAGAACCCGAGACTGAAGGGTGAGTATATCGGTGCTTGAGCTATGCAGCTGGAGCATTGTCTTTCTCCCTCTGTCATGCTCTCCAAGAAATTTCTCAATGTGAGCAGCAGTTACCCACATGCAGGCGGATCTGAGCTTGCCTTGCATGATCATCCCATTATCTCGACCGCTGACAACCTGGAGAGAAGTTCACCTCTGAAAAAAATTACCAGGGGGATGACGAATCAGTCAGATACAGACAATTTTCCTGACTCCAAGGACACACCAGGGGACGTCCAGAGAAATAAACTCTCTCCCGTCTTGGACGGGGTCTCGGAGCTTCGTCACAGTTTCGATGGATCTGCTGCAGATCGCTATCTGCTCTCTCAGTCAAGCCAACCCCAGTCCGCTGCCGCTGCTCCTAGTGCCATGTTCCCTTACCCCAGCCAGCATGGACCCGCGCACCCAGCCTTTTCCATCGCCAGTCCAAGCCGCTACATGGCTCACCATCCTGTGATCACCAATGGAGCTTACAACAGCCTCCTGTCCAACTCTTCTCCCCAAGGTTACCCAACGGCGGGCTACCCTTATCCCCAGCAGTACGGCCATTCCTACCAAGGGGCGCCTTTCTACCAGTTCTCCTCCACCCAGCCGGGGCTGGTGCCCGGCAAAGCTCAGGTCTACCTGTGCAACAGGCCACTCTGGCTGAAATTTCACCGGCACCAGACAGAGATGATCATCACCAAACAAGGGAGGTAAGCGGCACTTGCGGCTGCTGCACGGAGCGACTGGACATTAGGTGGTGGGGTTGGGACTCCAAACTCTTCCTTACGGAGGCTTTTGAGGGGGGCGATCTGCGCTTAGTGTTCGGGGTGACTGACAATGCAACCCGCAAAGTCCGGCGTGAAAATGGGGAGCTGGACGGGTAGGTCACAGGGGGCGCCTGGGTGGCAGCTGCTAGGGTGGCTCGTGATATGCTAGTACAAGGTGCCTAGAGATAGGGTGCAGGTCCCTACCTGGCCAGCAGTCCCTCCGGAGAGGGCCCCCAATGCTGCTCCCTCCTCCTTTTGAACTCATCCCCTCTTCATACAGCCCTTTAAGGTCCCCCCTTTGTTATTTATCACGAAACTGGTTGGTTTTGTGTGTGTGTGTTTTCTTTTAACAGGCGCATGTTTCCTTTTCTAAGTTTTAATATTTCTGGTCTCGATCCCACGGCTCATTACAATATTTTTGTGGATGTAATTCTGGCCGATCCCAACCATTGGAGATTTCAAGGAGGCAAATGGGTTCCTTGCGGCAAGGCGGACACCAATGTACAAGGCAAGTTCTTCCAATTAACACTTTTCCCGACACATATTTAGGTGAGAGTAGTTAATTAAAGCCTTTGTGGACTGGCTCAGGCGGCTTCTTAAACGAGAATGGGCCAATGATGCTTTTAAAAAAAAATAAAAAGAGGGAGGGGGAGTGAAGGGTGTTCAGAAAATGCTATTTTAATCCTCCCCGGTTAAAACGAAGGAAGCATCGCCGGTAACGCTCTGCTAAGTTTAATGCGATTCACAGGACCCCTGTGTGTGCTGCTACAGTGGCAAGAAAGGGTGTGTGTGTAAGAATCGTGGTGTGTTTATTTGTTTCTTTAGGAAACCGAGTGTACATGCACCCCGATTCCCCCAACACAGGAGCCCACTGGATGCGTCAGGAAATCTCTTTTGGGAAATTAAAACTTACAAACAATAAAGGAGCATCGAACAACAACGGGCAGGTCAGTGAACCTCACACACGCTCTTATTTGTTGCTTCCAATAAAATCCTGAAAATTCAGATCAGATCCCTGTTTTCTTAAACAAATCATACTGCTAGGGTAAAACGTGTTAATTTCTATTCCTAACGAGTTGGAATTGTACAGGACTTCTGAGAAAGGGGGAAAAAATAATCCTGCACAACCCAGCAACAAAACCCAGACCCTGATCAGAGTTGGGTTATGTATGGGGGGAGAGGGGGAAGAGCATTCTGAAGTGGAGTGAATCTGTAGCTATCCCGCTAAAAGGGAGCGATGACTAGGTGGTGTCTTAGGGGTGCATTTCTCCTTCTCTGTTGAGTATAATCCTCTCTTGACAGCTCGGCCACGGCTTTTTATTCAAGCGCTTTAATACCAGCAAATATCCGTCTTTTTCTCCCTCTCCTCGCTCCAATTTAGCGTTTCTGCCCCTTTGTCCCCCTCCCTTTTCTCTGCCTGACAGATGGTGGTCTTGCAGTCCTTACACAAGTACCAGCCCCGTCTGCATGTGGTGGAAGTGAACGAAGACGGGACGGAGGATACTAACCAGCCGGGCAGAGTGCAGACGTTCACTTTCCCGGAGACTCAGTTCATAGCCGTCACCGCCTATCAGAACACCGATGTAAAGAGCTTGGCGCTGTATTTCCCGCGCGGCCATCCTCACCCTCAACCGGCCAGCAGCGCTTTAGAGCTTCCGAGGCCGGCTCGTGGGGCTCCGTGTAGGTGCCCGGGGAGAGAGAAGCGGATACACGCCGTGCAGAGTGCTGGCGCGCGCGTGTGTCTGCGGCCAAGGGGTGATTGAATCCAGCCGGCACCGTTGTATTCCCCCGCCCGGCAGGATCCGGGCGGGCTGGACCTCGGTGTATATATTTGACGTTGCAATTCTGTACCCTTTGCTAAAACCGTCACGAATTGTGAGCCCCAAATCCGCAACACGAGCAAATGTGTGGATCAGATTTCTGTTTCTTTGCATTTGCCCTGGTTAGTCTCACGAGCACACACAAGTCTGGCGTGGGGTCTACAGAGTGAATATTTCATAGGGGCGCAATAACCATCAGTTTCAACAGTGAACATCTTCTTAGGAGGCCAAGCGGAAACCCGATTGGCATTTATTATATTAAAACTAGAGTATAATATTGGTCAATAGCTGTTATGTTCCCATTGAAAAACACACATTTAATCTGAGGTGATTTTTAAGCAAGTCTGCAAAGAGCCACTGATGCTGCTGACTGTGTTGGGGGTGATGGTACATTTTAATCAGAATAAAATCCTGTTAATGTAGAGACAGATATTTTTTGCTCTCACTTTTAAATGGCATGCATTAAAATAAAAGTCGGTGTATTCCGTTTTCGATTGCTAAACCAAGCATAGATGCAATAATCTCTTAAAATGTTATATAAAAACACTTGAAATATTCATTTCTTATCCTAAATTTTAACTTTAATTGTGAATAATTACTTTTCAGAATAGACTGTCAAAATTATTTCACATTTTTATCAGTAATTGCAAGACCCAACAAATTTCCTCTAATTAAAACCTTTATAAATACGCTAAGCTTAGTTTTTATATTTTGAATAGCGGCAATTTGAGCAACTAATGAAAAAAAGATCGAACAGCTGTGCTTTAACAATGCGTCTCCTGTCCGTTGTCATGCTTTCATTATGTATAGGTACGAGAAAATACTCATTGATCCTCTATTTTCCTTCCCAGATTACACAGTTGAAAATAGATCACAACCCTTTTGCAAAAGGCTTTCGAGACAATTATGACACGTAAGTAAATGGTATTTTTATTATCCATTTTATCGGATGCGCCCACATAGGCCGGTAGAGACTCTATTTGGTTTAGTATTTGGGGTTGTATTAAAAATCTCTTTAATTATTTAAACATTGAAATATTCAGTATTGAACTTTAAAAAAAGAAAAGAAAAAAAAGTTCTCCCAGAGAAGAGAAAGCAAATGCAGGCTCCTAAACTCGGGACTGGGTTTCGGGTGACTGAATAGAAATGAAATTCAATTGTCTCCCTTATTTTTCATGGAAAACTCTTGGTTTCCGCATTAATTTGTACGCCTGGGTTAGTAAGAGGCAAATCTTCTGTGCCGAAGAGATAGCTGGAAGAGGCTGGCTAGCACATTCAATACAACCTTGTGCAGTTTGGGGACAGATGCTCTTCTCACCCCCTCTGCCTGCATCTGAGGCTGCGTGTGACTTTGGCAGTTGTGATGTTCTTTCTGGCATATGACTTTGTACCCATTTTCAAGTTCCAGTTTATTCAAGCTGTGTATGTAGGCTATGAAATAAGGACCTCTTGAATGGGAGTTAAATTACTGAATATAAATGACTCTTTAAATCATCCTGGACACTATACAGAGAGTTTTAAAGAAAATTTCTTCTGTTTCTCACTCTGGTTTTCATTTTGGCGTTTTTGCCGTTCCTATATACCTAATCTCTATAAATAGGAAATGTCTTCGTGGAAGGCAAATATACGTAGGGTTCATTATGCTTTTATCCAAGATCATTGGCCATACATACTGGTCTAATCTTTGACCGATGGTATGTTTGTGATACGGATTCAAACTTGGCTTTAGAGGTTTGCCCCATGCTCCTTTTCCCGCATTCAGTGGAACAGCCCAACATCTTAATGAGACAATGTACACTGGTCAATGGCCCCTGTAAGGAAGGTTTGGAATAGGTAGAAAGAGCACCCAAGCTAAGGTGCTATTTCTGAGTACTTCTGATTCCTTTTATCCCCAACACAGTGGAGATGGAGCACAAACAAAAATGAGACTAATGACATCTCACGCCCATCTCCTATTGCTGTGCCTGTAAAGCAATAAAATCAACAAACTGCTCTAGCATTGGAGTCTGGAAGGGAGAATCATCTAGAAAATGAGTGAGAAGTGCCCCTAACCCAGTGCTGCTCGGAAACCTGGTGAGAGGTGGGGAACTCAGACATAATGGGAAAGCCCACGGGTTTTTGCTCACCTAATTTTGCCTGAGCTCCTATTCAGTTGGAACAGAGTGGGCTGCTGACCACCTGCCAGGATTGGGCTCTGTGTTTAAGGGGAATATTTTTATTTTTTCCTTCTGAGTAAGAGAAACATATATTTGTTTTAAGGAAATGGGAACAGCCCCCCACATAAAGCCTTTTCCGGATCCCATTGAAGTCAGTAGGAGATTTGCCACGAAGTAAGCCCCACATTGACTAAAACACTTAAGTATGTGCTTAATTTTAAGCAGTTGCGTAAATATATCCCTATTCAGCAAATCAGTTAAACCCCATTGAAATAATGGGATTAAGCACACACTTAAAGCTAGGCATGTGCTTAAATGCTTTTCTAAATCAGGGCCTAAAACTGGGATCAAGCTCCTAGAGTGATCACTCTGCTTAAATTTAAAGTAGCTGGCTGTTAAATATTACACACATTTATTCTTATTTGAAAAATATAATTGTAGCTGGTTCACTCCCCTTCCCAAAAATGCAATGGAATGTGCAGCAAGTGATCAGAGGGAAAATACAGGGGTTCTGGTGATTTTGGTAAAAGCCGCAAAGGAGAAGTTAAGGAGTATTTGAGCATACAAAATAGGTCATTGGTGCAGTGCAGAGACGACATGGTCTGTGTAACTTAAATAGGACTTTTCTATATATAGGGTAGACTAACAATGAAAAACCTTCTGGACTTCTCCAACCACAACATGTCTCTGCTTTCTTTTCTTTTAAATTATAAACTTCACACGTATGTCTCTTTAAAAAGAGCTTAAATGCTGTCTAGCACATCGCATTTGTTTAAGGGCCAACTGTGTTCTGGATAAGTAATTTCAGGAGGCGTGGAGGGTTAATTAAAGCACAGTTTTAGCCTGAATGAAATGCACACACTAACTATTCATCCATTAAGGGTTTTATAAACACAAATTGCAGCCCAAGATTGAAAGCTTATATATAGGTTATCTTGGAAAAAATTGGGCTCATCTGCTTTTAAAATTCCTTCAGTAGGTGTCTGAAGATTAGCTGAAATTAAATTCAATAACATCTTGATCGTTGGTTTGTGACTCTGAACAGTAAGTGTCAAACCGCAGAGATAATTTTTCAGTCTGCCATTCACGCTGTTTGCTACAAATGGACCAGGTTACCTGTTGCGCGTATTGTGGGCTTGGTCAATTTTCCACAATGCAGAATTTCCCAAGGTACCATGAAAGATAGTAGGATGTTAGCTGACTTGTGGATTTTAAATAAATAAAAACAAGAAACTTCAGCCTTTAAATTACGACCCTACTAAATATATACAGAGCAAACTCTTTTTCAGTTTGTGCTCGCCTATTTTTTTTTAAACATTTAAAACGTTAGATCCACTTTGCGGGTGGTGTGTGTAAAATAATCTGATTTTTTAAAAACGTTTCTGGCCTCCGATAGCCTCCCCAGTATTTAATGTAAAGATGAACCAGAACTGTAGGGATATCTGCCTGGTTTGTTTCAGGTTGTCATGTCAATCTGGTCAACTGGTTTCTTTAAATCACGGAATGGCCCCGCTTCTGCACCTGTGCTAAACTCTTGTGGTTCTGCGTAATGCATTTTCGGGGTATTTCTGTTAAGTCTCTCCGCTCCGGGCACAGCAGCTCCTTACCGAGCAGTTCTGAAACGGGGCTCTCTTGCCAGGGAGTATGCACTGGGTGAAATCCTGGCCCCACTGAAGTCAATGACAAAACTCCCGTTGGCTCCAGCGGACCCAGGGATCCATGCAGGGTGTCTGCCTGCCTGCACCCTGCTCTGGCTCAGGACACCCAGAACTCTGCCCTTCTCTTTGGCAGGATCTACACGGGCTGCGACATGGACCGGCTCACGCCTTCCCCCAATGACTCTCCCCGCTCGCAGATCGTGCCTGGGGCACGCTACGCCATGGCGGGCTCCTTCCTGCAGGACCAGTTCGTGAGTAACTACGCCAAGTCCCGCTTCCACCCCGGCGCCGGCGCTGGCCCGGGACCAGGCAGTGACCGCAGCGTGCCCCACACCAACGGGCTGCTCTCTCCACAGCAAGCCGAGGACCCCGGGGCCCCGTCTCCGCAGCGCTGGTTTGTCACCCCGGCCAACAACCGCTTAGATTTCGCGGCCTCCGCTTACGACACGGCCACTGACTTTGCGGGCAATGCCGCCACCCTGCTGTCCTATGCAGCGGCCGGGGTCAAGGCGCTGCCCCTGCAGGCTGCTGGTTGCACGGGGCGGCCGCTGGGCTACTACACTGACCCTTCGGGATGGGGGGCGCGCAGCCCCCCGCAGTACTGCGGCAAATCCAGCTCCATGCTCTCCTGCTGGCCCAACAGCGCAGCCGCTACCCGGATGGCCACCAGCAACCCTTACCTAGGGGAGGAGGCGGACAGCCTGGTCACCGAAAGATCCCCCTTGCCGGGCGCTGAGGACTCCAAGCCCAAAGACTTGTCTGACTCCAGCTGGATCGAGACCCCCTCGTCCATTAAATCCATCGATTCCACCGATTCTGGGATTTACGAGCAGGCCAAGAGGAGGCGGATCTCGCCCTCTGACACCCCGGTGTCAGAGAGCTCCTCTCCCCTCAAGAGCGAAGTGCTGACCCAAAGGGACTGTGAAAAGAACTGCGCCAAGGACATCGGCTACTATGGCTTCTACTCCCACAGCTAGACTCTGCCCCGTCCCTTTGCTTCGCTTTGTAGTCGGGCTCACGCCGCCACGATCTCCAGTGAATACAACAGTCCTTTTGCACAACAACTTCTCCGCAGTTAGCGCACTGATCCCAACTTTAGCTGTATCTTTTTATTCCCCCCGTGAAAGAGTTTTAGCTGTAATCCTCGCTCCCTGATTCCCTTTCTGAAGTGTAAAGAAACCCTCCAACCCCTTTAGGAGATCTTGACTTTCTTTGGCACCCGGTGCTGGCGCTGATATGGGAAAGCAGCAATTCCTGCCGTTGAATCTCCCTCTAATTCTCCTAACCCCATCGATGAGCAGGATGTTTGACTCTTAAAACCATACAGCGCTTCCTTCCTTTCCCATGGATGGATAGTTGGGGATGTTAGTAAGTTTAGTAGAACAAAGCCTGTGAAACGCCTGTACATAGTGTTTAATTTATTGTAACGAATGACTATACCTTTTTGTTCCCATTGTGGAGTCCCAAAACTAGATCATGTTTAACTTTCTCGATTTCTCCTCTCCCAACCCCCAAAGTTCACTCTCTGTTCTAAATGCCTCTGGAAACACAAAATGTCCAATAGAAATAGCACTGAATAATGGGTTTCACACTTCCTTGCGATCCCTCGCATGGCATAAATTACTCTGTGCCCTAAACTGACACAGCTGAGGAGTATCTGTGCTTGCCCCTCAAAAGAATAGCGATCGATCCGGTTGGAAAGTCGATTAAGTAGCGGGACGCCTTCAAACAGCGAAGTAACCGCATCTGTAATTTTTTTTTCTTGAAGAGGAGTAGCTCGACAGCAACGTTATTTTTGCCCTATTTGTTCCTCCCACCCTTCCAAGTGCCAAATCCATTACTGGCCTGTGCAGGTGCCAAATATGCTGACAAACAGTTTCCAAATTTCATTGCAGTTTCTCCCCCTTTATTTATATTTCTGTAAATCGTTGTAATGAATAACCTACAAACGATATAGACGACTGAATTGTTGGTAATCATAGTGTAGTCCAGTGAAGATGAGTTGTGAGTTGTATATTTTACTGCATTTAGTTTTGGAATTGACTTTCATAAAGTAGATAACTGAATCTAACTTTCTGGGGGATACAATAAGTATTGCGAGTAAGAGTGATCTCTCCTCTACGTCTCTTACTACTTTGAGAAGGAGCATTCATAACCCCCAAGCTCTCCCCCGTGGAAGTAGAATAGTAAGTCTTTGAATTCTGAGTAGCAAATCTATACAATTAAAGCATTTTTATATAAAAAAAAAATCAAGTGAAATATGCATCAGGCAAAATAGTCAGCCAAAATTCCAGCCGACGGGGAAATTTTTCCTAATAGAAATTCAGGGTCATAAACGTGTGTATATTTTTGGCTCCTCTGTAAATCTAATGTTGTGATTTTTATATTTGTTCTGTTATGTGTGTGGAACTGAATGATTTATACAAGTGCAAGCTCCATTGAGATGTTTTGTTTTTTGCCCGTTTGTATTGTCTGTGTATAACAAGTAAAATAAACCTGGCAAAACGTTAACGTGGTGTTTGAAAGCAGTTTACGTTTTACAAAGATGCAGTTGAAATTATCTAACTGGCCTAGGGGGAAGAAATCCAGTGGATACTAATGGCAGCTCACTTTTCATGGGTTTCGAGTGATAGATTAAAAACATGCGGTCATTCCATTGTTTTCCTGTCCTATAGTGTTGTGTAGTTCCAGGTTTGCATTTCTGCTTTCCCAGGGGGACAGAGAGGAAGTGGGAGAGGAATGCTTTCTTCTTACCTGTCGCCTGACCAATGTATTGAGGTCTGCACTAGGAAAAGGGAGAGAGGGTTGAAGTCTCCTCAGAGTTGGGAGGTTTATACTTAAACAATTCTCTACACGTAAAAAGCATTTTGCGAAACGCAGCCTTGTCTTACGTTTGTGTGCGGAGTAGGGGCTGAGCGCTTACAGGACAGAAGCTGTGGCTATAGCAATGGTTTGACATAGTGTACCCTGAGGTGAGGTTATTGGAAATGCGAGCCCAGGCTATGCCACTCGCTTTAAAGGCTGAGTTCGTTAGCATTGGCTTGAGCTTTGGAACAGGACGCCAGACGCATTTCTGAGCCTGCATTGTGTGCTGGGTTAGGCTTCCATCCCCTCTCTTTGCCCATTTTCTGGTGGCGATGGGAGTTGGGGACTAAGCAGCTTCGTATCCTCTGGTGTTTTTTGTGCGGCGTGTGGGCTGTGTGAGCTCCACGCCGGGGTGGTTCCCTCCGTGGAGATCGGAGGGGCTGCACCCTGAAGAGCAAACGTAAACATGTCCCCCCTTTCATCACAGCGAGAACGAGCATCTTTGTAGCCCAGGGACGGTGCCGAAAAGCTTTTCCTGCTTGCTCCAGGTAGCTGCATCTCATTGCTCAGTGATGCTGGTGTGCAAAACCAATGCACGTCGGATGAAAAGGTGCTTTCTTTAGCCACCTTTATAAGCGCTACGTCTCTGTCCCAGTGGCTTAAATGTTGTGGAAGGGTGAAAATAAAAGTTTGAGGAAATGCAGAGAGAAATCGAAAATAATATATAGAGACCCAGACACAGCATCACCCGGAGGCTGTTGACTGTACCACTAGTCACCACTAGGCGGCTCTGTGCTGAGCCTTATTTTGTCTACCACAAATGACAGTATTTTTTCCTGTTTTTATATTAAGAAAAAGGGACTTTAAACAACACTAGTGGTTCCAAATGGCAGGTTATTGTACCCCTGGCGTGTACTCTGTGCTCCAAATGCCACCTCTCGGTGAGCTCCCTGTGTACTGCATGGGGTTCTCGGTGTCATAAACTCCAGCTGCAGACCGGTGCCAGTCGGAGGCAGCTGTCCGACTGCACAGAAACACGACCTGGTTGCCACACAACTTCTTGGGGATGGCTGTCCATGCACGGGGTCTGCTGGCCTCTCTGGTCAGTGGCAGCGGGGAACGAGCCCCGAGTACAGCGGTCACTGTCCGGAGGAGATAAAACGTGCACGGCAGAGTCCGACCCCAGGGCCAGGTGCCGCTTGTTAGACTCCGGGCGTGTCTTGGAAGCCCTGCGGAGGGGCGGTGTTAGCAGGGACCGTTCCGCGAGGGAGGTCGCTTTCTCTGCCGCACGGACGGAGTCAGCGCGAGGGAACTCCGCGCCCATTTGCCTCTAGTCAGCCAGCGAACTTCCACCGCCCTTCCCGAGGAAGGTTTTCAAAAGCTGCGGGTCAGACGTGTGGCGCCGCATGGCCAATGAGTGTGGAAGCGCGGGAGGGCTGGAGAGGGGTAGGCAGCGGCTGCGTATCTACACGTCCCAGCCCCGCTGCGCCGGGGAGGCAATCTAGGCAACGTGAGTAGAGCAGGTAGAAAAACTTGGACTTTAATTACTGCCAGCAAAGGGCTCTCAATTCTCAAGGTCAACCGGCTCTGATGTGTGGTTTAATGGGACCTCCTTTCCCTAGAGCTGGTGCTGTAGCTGGGAAGAGAATAGAAGCGGGAAACTGGGATGACTCGCGCTACTGGCTGGCTTTTGCTGTTGAAGTGTTGCCATCCCACAGACAGACCTGAGGCAACGGAGTGGTTTAATTTCTTTTAATCTCTCACTGACTTTGGCTGTGAGGTGAATGTTCAGGCATGCATTAGTTCCCTATACCCCGTTTTCAGTCTCCACTTGACTATCCAGTCCAGCGGCTCTGCTAACTGAAACCTGAAATCCAGCCATTGATCTTCACGTGGGAAGAGTTCAGAGTCTGGAGAGTTTTATAAAAAGCAGATCTATTAAAGCCAGAGCTGGGGGAGAACAGCCTATGCTTTTCTAAAGATTAACCCAGCCTCTTGGATTCAAGGCAAGCGCGGCACAAACTTGTGAGAAGCAGAATTGTAACCCAGTGGCTGAACTCTAGCACAGGACTTCAATAGGATTGTTTTGATAGATTCTGCCTTAAACCTCCAATCTCAGCCTTATTTCAAAGCGTGAGGATGCGTTTAAAATTTTTTTAAAAAATTGTGCCTAAAAGCAGCAATCTGGAGAACTTTCCGGAGGAGCAGACAGCCCTCATACACAAGTCCCCCACCCGACCCCAAGGCGCTCTCCCTCTAATGCTAAATGCCGAGGGGCACGAGTCTCCCCCGTGCCGTCTGCGTCCGAACGGGCAGGGTTGCTAAAGCAGGTGCACGCAGCCGGGCATGCTTGGAAGCGCCTGATTCGCGTGCACACACGTTTGCTCACGAAATCAGGTGTTTCTTATGCTCGTCGTCAGCAGGGTGCCTATCGGGGCACTTGCATGCACTAATGCCAGATTTCCGGTCATGACCCAGACCTTCCTTTGAAAATCTGCCCAGAATTTACAATGGGGTAACCACCAAAACATTTCGCAAGAATGCGGTCTTTGCCCCGCCTCACCCCAAGTGACTATGTTACTATAGGGAATGGTGGCATTTTATGTCCTCCCCTCTCCCTCCCCCCCCACGTACAGACACAGCAACAACACGGCTATATTTTTAACGGTACTGTCGGAAATAATTCCAGGTATTGCCCATCAGCCAAACCAGTTATTACATTTGGTTAATTTTTCACGTAATTGTCCCACTGCCGCACTAAACAAAAACGAATTAAAAACATAACCGGATTTTATTACGCAATAAGAATGTTGAAGTTCACACTCGGAGGTAAAACCCCTGATCTCCTTTTTGCTTAACCAGAAATATAAAATGGATCTTCTGTCTAAAAAAATATAGACAGTAATTTTGTACACAGCACCAGCTCGCTTCTCGGAATGATTTGAGGGACATAAACATGTTCGGATTATCTAGTGGGTTACTGAGTAAGTGAATAACGTCTGGGGATTGATCTACATCTTGGATTAGAGAGTTTGCATAAACAGGCTTTACTGTACATAACTGGTTAATACTGTAATTCCACAATTATTTCTACAGGAGACTTGAGATCAAAAGGTCCACTGAAGTAGAAAAGGCTTACTACGTTCCCTAGGTAGGTAAAACAATATTTTAAGTAATATTATAGATGTGTGTATAATATATATAATCAAGCATAGGCTAACTGACATTAAATATTTGTATTCACCTTGAAATATCAAGTATACAGTTTTTGACCTAGTGTATGTAGATGATGTACTTGCTGTGTTTTTCGGTTTATCTGAAACAAAACCCCTTGCTTGAATTTATTAGACCAGCAACTAATTGCACGAATTTTACATGAAGTTTGATTTGTGTTAATATTCCAGGCATGGCAAGAGGGGTTTTATTTTAATTCTCCTGTATAATAATAATAATAAATGAAGTTGCTCTCCTTTCGCTTTATCAAATTACGGACCAAAACTTCATGAGAAATAGATAATACAGAAGAAGTAGAATGAAATATAGAAGACTATGTAAAATTCTTTTACTGGTAATATTTCCTGTATTCACTAATATTTCACGTTAATACCGCATCAAATACAAGACAATGATTTACACTGTAGCAGATTCTGCAAAATTATGCTATGCATATTTGATGACATATTGCATATTTTAAACAGGGCTTTTAATTACTGGTTGAAATGTTTGCTTAAGTTATTTTTGAATGCTAGAGGAGAGAGGCTTGTGGATAATGTGAGTAACAGAATAGTGATATGGATGGTAGGACTTTGACTTATGGTATGAGGAAACAGATGGATGACGAGGTTGGTAAGAGGTAAAAGATGTCTTTGGCAACTTTTTAAGTTTCTCTGGCCATTTCAGTCTAGTGAATCATGCAAGGGTATGTTCATAACCAAATTCATGCCTCTTCGTTGTTTGCTGAAGTTGTCCTGATCCTTGTCATAAATCCATTGTTACCTTCTTTAGTCACCACTTGATCGTAGACTGAAAGGTCCTTAGAAGATACAAATCTTGTATTACCTGTCCAAAAAGAACAGTGTAAACTCATGGAGCTAGAAGAACAGATTGGGATAATAGGTGTAACGTGGAACTTGTTCCTCTTAATTTTCTCTGACTGGACTTCATTCCCTCCACGGGGACCCCGGGGACCAATGATTCCCATCCCCCAAATTGGCAACCTGAGTTTGAATAAGTCTGAGGATGAGACCTCACTGGGATAACCTTCATTATAGCGTCGCGCAATAGCGAGGCTAAAATTATGGTTAAGAAAAGCCTTTCATTCTCCCTTCGAACTGTCAGATGCTTTTACATTTCCCTCCCCCCCCCCCAAATTACAAGCTGGCATTTCTTTTGTTTGTTATTGGCCCAAAAGTGGTTATTTTGGGCAAGTTTTCTCAAATTATGTTTGACTTTTTGAATGATCAGGGTATGGGGAAAAATCAGAGAATGTATGGAGAAAAGGAGAAGAGATTTTGCATGAAGATTTTTGTGTGTGCTCTGTTGACACAAACTTTCATTTTAAAAGATGAAACTCGTTATAAACGTGGTCTCCAAAGTGGAATGTGTGACTTTCTAAGGGTATAAAAAATGGTTAAGGAATAAAGCTGCTGTAAACAGATGGAAAATAGGAGACTGCATGTATTCAGTACCCCATTCTGTTAAGCTATCTAAATATATACATATATCTAGACAGCCACACATTAAAATAAATGTACTTGCATTGATTTCAATGATCACAATGTGTATTTATTTGAATGTATGATGACATATGATAATACATTAACAAAATTCACTGGTTATATCAGTGTACAATCAGCTGAAATAGCTTGTCTAGAGCTTTATTTTGTATAGGTAATATTTCCCATTGCACACAGTTAAAACATCCACATATATAATATGGATTATATTTATAATAAAGCAATGTACTATCATTGGAATAGCAGTCTGATTTTTTTTCACCTCCATGTAAAATCTTAACTATAATATCACATTAACATGCAATTATTTCTTAATATTGAAATAAGAAATAATCAGTGGCTATTTTTAAGCATAATGACAATCTCAGTGGCAGAGCTAATACAGGGGTGGCCTCTGGGTGTACATGTGGACGCTTTTCAACATATTTCACTGACAAAAGGAGGTTTATGATACATATTTTCACCCAGGGCTGGAAAGTGAGCCTGACCTACACGCACCTGGCAGCAGTGGTTCCTGATCCGCAGGACTCGGTACATGAGATTGCATGGTGCTGTGACCCTGTGTGCTATGTCACATGCCATTCATTCAAATTTGGCCTGGTCAACTCTCCATATGACAGAGGGGGTGGCAGGGTCAAACCTGAATGGTCCTGCAACCCTGGGCACCACGTCACAACACCCAGAGAGGGGAGCCAGGTCCAGCCCTAGGGCACATGAGTGCTGGGTGGACTTGCTCTGAAAGCCGTATCCAATGATCCATTTCCCCCTGGTTGCAAAACTTGGCTCCATCACTGGGCAGTCACATGCCTAAGTGTTGTCAGGATCAGGGCCTCTTTAAATAATACTAAGATTCATGTATATTTAACTAACTGACCAATTAGGAATGCATTTTTATTGGCTTTTATTGTTATGGTTTAGTGGAAACACAGCATTGTTGAGCTACTGCAGTGTCATATGAGCTCCCATTGTATAATAAATAATATTGGAATACTTGGGATTTTTTTCTATAATTACGTATCAAAACATGACATGATGTAACAGCCCTCATATAAATAGTCATAATTTAATTTTTATGGGCCATGCTACGGCATTCATTGTTAAGCAGGATTCTCCACTGAAATAAATTTACTCCCAGGTCACTGCTCTGCCTTTTGGCTATCCATGTTTCAGAGTAACAGCCGTGTTAGTCTGTATTGGCAAAAAGAAAAGGAGTACTTGTGGCACCTTAGAGACCAACCAATTTATTTGAGCATAAGCTTTCGTGAGCTACAGCTCACTTCCTCGGATGCATACTGTGGAAAGTGTAGAAGATCTTTTTATATACACACAAAGCATGAAAAAATACCTCCTCCCACCCCACTCTCCTGCTGGTAATAGCTTATCTAAAGTGATCACCCTCCTTACAATGTGTATGATAATCAAGCTGGGCCATTTCCAGCACAAATCCAGGTTTTGGTGAGAAAACCTGGATTTGTGCTGGAAATGGCCCAGCTTGATTATCATACACATTGTAAGGAGGGTGATCACTTTAGATAAGCTATTACCAGCAGGAGAGTGGGGTGGGAGGAGGTATTTTTTCATGCTTTGTGTGTATATAAAAAGATCTTCTACACTTTCCACAGTATGCATCCGAGGAAGTGAGCTGTAGCTCACGAAAGCTTATGCTCAAATAAATTGGTTAGTCTCTAAGGTGCCACAAGTACTCCTTTTTCTTTTTGGCTATCCATGGAACCGGAGAACCAGCCATGGGACTGGAAGGATAGCAGAGCAATACAATATTAAAAGCCACCCCCACCAATGTGCCTCAACTATGTTTTGAGATGAAAGGGTACTTTGGCTTCATGGCTCAGCTCTTCAGAAGTATTTAGGTACCTAATTCCCATTGAGATGAGGATCTGAGCCCATGTCTGTTCAATACAAGGCTGCCAGTATGTATCCCTGTTTGGGTGGTGACATCTGCCTACTTGGAACTGAACTGAACCCATCAACTTATTATAAGGGCTGCTGTCAGGTTGTAAGCACTTTAAAACAAAACATTTCTTTCTGTGGAAATATCTGCTGAAGGGGAAAAGTTACTTGGTGGAGAATGGGTAAAATATAGGACTTTTCAGGGCCCCATCTTCTATGTACCCCCTTCTAGAATGCTGGGGAAAGGAATTTTGTTATGTGAACTGCGGATCAGTGAGAAATTCAGGTCTAGTCTCTGCATACTGCTTACGGACCTTCCATCGGGCTACCAAAGCTCCCCTTCCTACTGGCATTGGTTTCCCCAGTGCAGCTGCAGACTACAACCTCCCACCACATTGGGTTTGATCTGTGATGGTGAAGACTCACCGTCAGTAATTCAAATGACAATTTGCCTTATAGGCGCAGTTCCTCTTCCAGCAGGGAATAAAGTGGCTGTCTCCCATTTCCATGCCCTGACCATTGTAATAAAATAATTAAAGCATGTAGTTTCGCACATAGGCATTGCCTTCACCTTTGCAGGACCTCCCTTCTAGTACTGTGGCTCACTTTCTAACACATTTGCTTTCTTCTCTGTTTCATATGGGCAGGAGAGCATTTGATCCACTGTCACTACCAATTTGGAGCACTTTCACACCACTGACCTGGAGGTATATGGATCTGTTTCCTATTATCAATCCCCTGAACTCTCCAGCTGTCGAAAGCCTTTATGCATTAGTGATGAGGTTAAAATTTTAAAAGTGCTGAAGTAATTAAGGGACCTATTTTCCATTTTCAAAAGTGACTTAGGCACTTAGACACCTAAATCTCATTGAAAGTCAATGGGACTTATGCTCCGAAATCACTTCAGTGCTTTTGAAATTTTTTCCCATGAACTTGTTACTGAACACCGATTTTAGATAATAAAAAATCAGTATTTGTTCCAGAGTTTTGAAAATACTAGGGCCAAATCTTTAGATGGTGTAAATTGCTGTCATTCCACTGACTTCAATGGAGCAGCATCGATTTATATCAGCTGAGGATCCTGCCTTTTGCTTTGGACACTGTCTGCAGTAGGTACAGTTGGTTTGAAGGGACAAACTCAACTTAAAAAAAATCCTATGGTGTAAACTATTAGTTTTATTATGTTTACTAATAACATCTTAGTCAATGTATTTCTTACTTTTTTACTTTTGCATTTATCTAATTTTAAGACAATCAAAATTAATGTAGTTTTAATTTTGTTTATGGTCAGTTTTACTTTCTGGTTCTCATGGTTGCAATGTTTGGCTTACAAACACTAAAGGACTTTTAAAAAAGTTCTAATTCTTTTTTTAAACATTTAAACAAAGAGGCTGTTGGTATTAGGTTTTCCAAGAGCTTGCATTTACAAAGTTGAATTTTTAGGCCAAATTTACTTAGACATCACAGAAATATAGGGCAGGAAAGGACCTCCCTAGGTCATCTAGTCCAGTCCCTTGCACTGAGGTAGGACTAAGTATTATCAGACCATCCCTGACAGGTTTTTGTCGAACCTGTTCTTAAAAACCTCCAGTGACAGAGATTCCACAACTTCCCTAGGTCATTTTGTTCACCACTCACATCCTCACTGGGGCCGGAAGGCTCACTGTGAACAGTTGTGTCTGTGTATCTCCGAAGAGCTCCTTCCTGCTGAGATAAAAAAGCTTCCTTTGCTTTCTTTCTTTTTCTGAATGCTACCCCAGAGGGGTGTTTTCTTTCACTCATGACTGCTGTTCTGTACCAGCTATCGTTGCTCTCAACACTCAGTTGAAGGGGACAAATAAGCAGGCTGGTAGCAGGTCCTGAGTGAGGGAAGATATCAGCATCTTAAGGTCCTAACTGGCTCCTACTACTTCAGTTGACTGCCTGTTCTCCTCAAGTGGGTTCAGGGAAGCAGCAGGAAATAGAAGCTCCCTGAGAAGCTGGTGTTAATCAGTCCAGGCTCCTGGGGGCGTGAGAGAGGTACATAAGAGGCTCCTCCTCCTCTCTGTCCCTGCAGCTCCTGCTGCTTTCTGTTATTCTCTCTCACCTTTTCTCCTGCCTGCCTGTTATGTGTCTTGTGCCCTCCTTCCTCCAGCACAGCACTCCACCATATCTGTGCATCTAGAGCAGAGAGAATACATATGCACCAGCAGCAGACACAATTTTCTACACTCTGGGTCCAAGTGGCACAGCCCCTCCCCCCCACAGTCTGGCACCCGAGGCGGCTGCCTCAGTTCGCCTCATGGTAAGGCCAGCCCTGATCGGCATAGACGGGTTACAGGAGAGACTTTACAGCAGTGCAGCGGTATAGCTGTACTGCTGTAAAATCTGTAGTGTACTCATAGTCTTAGACTTGCTTCCCATGGGATTTTACCTACCAATACTTTGAGTTTGTTAAAGTCTGCCTTCTGTAAATCCATTGTCTTTATTCTGCTGTTTTCCCTCCTACTATTCCTTAGAATCATGAACTTTCACCCAAGCTGCCTTCTACCTTGAAATTCTCAACTAGTTCCTCCCTATTTTTCAAAATCAAATCTAGAACAGCGCCTCTCCCCTAGTCACTTTCTCCACCTTCTATAGTAAAAAGTTGTCTCCAAAGCTTTCCAAGAATTTATTGGATGATCCATGCCCTGTTGTATTATTTTCCCAACAGATGTCTGGGTAGTTGAAGTCCCCCATCACCACCAAGTCCTGTGGTTTGAGTTTGGATGATTTTGTTAGTTGTTTAAAAAAAGGTCTCATCTCCTTCCTGGTTAGATGGTCTATAGTAGAACCCGACCATGACATCACCCTTGGTTTTTGCCCCTTTTATCCTCACCCAGAGATTTTCAACAGGTCTGCCTCCCACTTCTATCTCAACGTTCCTTTTAATATTTCTAAAACTTACAAAGGCAGAATGTAAAGAAATTTTGCATAATCTTATGACCTATTTTTTGCTTCTGTAAATCTTTTATTCACTTTTCTGATTAAAATAATTTTTAGTGTTTCATATGACATAAACATACAGTATACAATCCTACAACTGAGACATACAATATTTGCACTTAAATTTAGATGTATTCCTAATTTTTAAATCTTCAATTATCATACTTAATAGAGGAGTTTTATAGATAGTCTTTCTATTTTTGGACTTTGTGTTACATAGGCTCAGAAGGTTAATTTTGAAGAGCGAAAGCTGTAATGTTAGCTTTTTTACCTTTACATGTCTCATATAAGTTTAATTCAATTTACTTCCATACAATTCCCTTTTAAAATTTTAATTTTATCTCAATCACTCTGTTCAATGAATAGGATTCTCATTTGATATTTTTCTTTTAATTACAAATCAATTACATTTTGTATGTAGAGGTAAATCTGAACAAGAAGTGTGTGAAGCATAGAAAGGACCAAAGAGTGAGAAATTAAATAACTTACAGTAGATTGTTCATATTAATGTTTATCACCAAACAAAAGAAATCCTGTTTATAAGTTTTCTCCATGAAGCTGTGTGAATTTGCACTTGTTTTGTAAGACATAAACAATTATTTACAGTCTAAATATAATTGATCAATGCCAGGTGGTCCAATGTAGACTTCCATTAGCAACAAACATGCACTGATTTTACACTTAGGCTGTTTAAAAATAATTGTCCTACTAGGTTTTATTCTGACCATTTAAATAGATCTTTGGAGTGTAATGCTCCAATCCTGCAAAGATTTACACACACATGCTTAACTTTACGCATTGTGAATAGTTCCAGTAGGAATGTATACAACACATAAAGTTATGCATGTGGATATGTGATTTGCTCAGTAACCTGTCCTCTGCTATAATTAAAATGTAGTCTACATTAAGGATCACATTCCCCCTTCACAGAGGGCCAGCAGAATGTTTAAACTCTATGACTAAGTCTTACGTGAGATACAATTAATGCTTATTTTGATACCAAGGCCGCAAAATAAATATTAAGCGGGACTGAAGTGGTGCATATGTTCTGCTGTGCCCTGCAGTGGTCATCGGCAGTGGGGATTAAATAGGGGACCTCTAAATTAGAGCTGGCAGTTTTGAAAAACTGAAAGGAAAAAATCAGTTCAGGTTAACCTGAAACTGAAATTTTCAGTGAATTGAAAAGTCAGAAAAAACTCATTTTGGATTGAACAAAATGATTCATTTAGTTTCCAGGCATTTTTAACCATTTTAAAAAGGAAATTTGGAAATGAAGGGCTACATTGACAAGGGGCCCTCCTCCATGGTTTTGTGAAACTAGCCTGAAACATTGTAATGTTTCATTTTGACTATATTGAGATGAACTGTTTCAACATTTCAGAATTTTTTTTGATGATGAAACAATTTTCTGAAATCGACACAAATTTGCAAAATGTTTTGATTGTCCCAAATCTGCATTTTTTTTGGCTAAAAAAGTTTGCTCAGATCTACTCTGGTTCTTAAACCATGAGTCCTTACTACCTGAGGTAAAAGACCTAGGCTCTGGTAGCCAAAGCTGTAGCAAGCTCATTTACCCCACCTACCACTAGAGAGGATTAAAGTACCACAATGAGTGGGTTATATGCTGGCCTTTGTGCTAGCTCTCTGCACAGGGGGAATTTTGCCCAAAGTCTTTAAGATGAGTTTAGGTTAGGAACGCTTTGGGTCAAATTCTGCTTGAGTATACAAATTTTATTGACTTCACTGGGTACCACACCTCAACATTTGATGGCAAAATCTTGTCTCATGGCTACTGCTTTTTGAAATAGCTATGGCATAAAAAGGTAACCAAATATCTAAGCATCTATTTGTCTTCTATTTTTGTTATTGGCTGATGTCATTGGTGTGCTAGCTTTACCTCTACAACCTCCTCCATTTTTTTGAACCATTCATCTACAGTTGGCCTATTTTTTCCCCCAGTGATCAGTAGCCAAGCAGTTACTAACGGATGAGAGATTAATTCTTCATTTCCTTTTGTGTGGCTATATCCACCAGGAAGCCCCAGGAGGATTACCAAAGGATCATTTGGTAATAAATATCTGACAGTTTGTGAGATTTGGTTATGGATTGCATCCCAATACTGTATATTGATGGCACATGCCCACCCTATATACGTAAAATTTCCTCTTTCACCATAATTTCTCCAACATTTATCCCCATTCAATCTTTCTCTATTTTGTAACTTCACCGGTGTAAGGAACCATTGAAACAGTATTTTAAAGTAATTTTATTTTATTGTGCTGCAGAATGAGATTGCTGGTACTGTTTTCCAGATCAAACCCCATTCCTCTTGGGTAATTTTTCTATCCAGGTCCTTTTCCTAGCATATCACATATGGACATTTTTTTGTTAGGAAAGTTGCCTGCAAAGATTGATATACATTAGTTATATGTATTTTTTTTTTTGTTTCCTAATTTGACCAGATGCCATTACTTCTATTAAAATTAACTTTCTGTATAAAACAGTCTTTCTAGAAAGTTGAGAAACATAATGCCTAACTTGAAAGTACCGGTATCATGGGAAAATGGGCCAGGTAAAGCTATTTGAGTTAGAAAAGTTTCTTTACTGAATACCTGGCCAACCATATGTATTCCATGGCTCTCCCAACCTTTAAACCTGTTGGTGCATTAAGAGTTTAAGATGTGGATTATTTGCAAAAGGTGTAATTGCAAGGGAAAATAATTTCTTGTCTTTAGTTCTATCCCAAACCAAAGCATAGCCTTTGCTAAAGGAAGTGTTTACCTTTCTGGAGGGTGTGATTTTTTTGTTTTAATTAATGCATGGCTGCCTAGTGATGATTACATTCCTGTAGTTTTCTTGTTCAGTAGAGACCCAGTTTTGGTTAGAGCTAGAGTGCCTCCAGTCCACTACTGCTTTAAGCTGGCTTGCTTGATAGTACCATAGAATATTTATACTAGCTAGTCCACCCTGTTTAATGGGTCTGTACAAAGTATCTGCACTCACTCTTGGTCTTTTCTTATTCCATGTAAATTTAATAACATTCTCTATATTCTTGTTAGGGTTTTATCTGTGATGACCACAGAAAGATTTTGAAACAAGTAAGATATCCTTAGCAAAATGTTCTTTTCAACCAAGAAATTTAATATTTCCACCAGTACGCCAGATCTTTTCTTTTTTATTTGCTGAAGTAGTGGTTTGACATTTAAATCATAGCGCTCTTCTACCTTGTTTGAGATTTGAATTCCCAGTTATCTTATAGAATTTGTTGCCCAGTTGTGCTCAAATGTTTTCTGTAGGAATACATTTTCAGAGTCTGGAAAATGTATAGTTAGCATTCTAGATTTGACATAATTTACTTTAAATCCAGATGCTTTCACAAAGTCATGGATTTCTTTAGAAACCAATTTTAGGCAAATATTTAATTTAGATAAAATAATATTCCCTCATCTACATAAATGCTATTTTCTGATGTGTTCCTGGAAGTTTTATTCCTCTGATTTGATTCATTGTTTCTTATCCTCTATGAAAAAGGTTCCATGGCTAGTGCAACAAAATAGAGGAGACAATGGACATCTCTGCCTAGTCCCTCTGTGTAATTCAAATGGGAGATTTAACCCAATTCACTCACACAGAGGCTTTTGGGCTGGTGTAAAGAGCAGTTATCCATTTAAGGAACTGGAGGCTAATGTCCCTATGGGGCAGAACTTGAAGCAGACTATTCTGCCAAAGACTTTCCCTGTGTCAAGTGACAACGAGAGAAATCTATCTTTTTTTGGTCTGGCATTATGGATGATTCCAACTCTACAAATGTTGTCCAACATTTACCTATCCTTAATTAATCCAGTTTGATCTGCATTTATATAAGCTGAGAACATGGACTGCAATTGACTAGCTAGTATTTTTGTTAAAATCTTTGACGTGATTCAACAGTGATATGGACCTTTAAGATCTGTATAAGATACAGTCTTTGCCAACTTCAGGAAGAAAAAACACAGTAGCTTCTTTCATGGATTGTCTCCCCTAACAGAATAGTGTTGAAGGTACTTCTCAAGGGACCTATTAAATATCTTGTAAAATTCAGCTGGAAAGCCATCAGCTTTCCTGGAGTTTACCAGTTTTCATACTTGCTATTGCCTCTAAGATTTCTTCTGCTGTTGTTTCTTTACCTAAAGTTTCTTTATCAATTGTGTTTATCTTTGGCAAATCTGTTACTTCTGGATATTTTGTAATAACTTCAGAGCTTGGAGTATCTGAGGAATACAGGTTTTTATAATGCACAACAAAAGTAACACATTTCATTAGGATGTGTAATTATCTTTTGCTGCTTGTTTTTAATTGGTGGAATAATGAGTTGCTCTTGAATCAGAAAGCCTTTGACAAGGTCCCTCACCAAAGGCTCTTAAGCAAACTAAGCAGTTATGAGATAAGAGGGATGGTCTTGAATCAGTAACTGGTTAAAAGATAGGAAAGAAAGGATTGGAATAAATGGTCAGTTTTCAAAAAGGACAGAGGTAAATAGTAGGGTTCCCCCAAGGATCTGTAGTGGGACCTGTGGTGTTCAACATATTCATAAATGATCAGGAAAAGAAGGTGAATAGTGTGGTGGCAAAATTTGCAGATTATATAAAATTACTCAGGATAGTTAAGTCTAAAGCTGACTGCAAAGAGTTACAAAGGGATCTCACAAAACTGGGTGACTGGGCAACAAAATGACAGATGAAATTCAATCTTGATAAGTGTAAAGTAATGCACATTGGAAAACATAATCCCAATTATACATAGAAAATAAATTGGTCTAAATTAGCTGTTACCATTCTACAAGAGATCTTGGAGTCGTCATAGATATTTTTCTGAAAACATCTGCTCGATGTGCAGCAGCAGTCAAAAAAAGCTAACAATGTTAGGAAAGGGACAGAGAGTAAAGCAGAAAATATCATAATGCTACTATACAAATCCATGGTATGCCCACACATTGAATACTGTGTGCAGCTCTGGTCAACCCATCTCAAAAAAGATATATTGGAATTGGAAGGGCAACAAAAATGATCAGGGGTATGGAAGAATTTCCATACAAGGAGAGATTGAAAAGAGTGGGGCTGTTCATCTTAGAAAAAAGATGATTAAGGTGGGATATGATAGAGGTCTGTAAAATTATGAATGGTGTGGAGAAAGTGAATAGGGAGGTGTTATTTACCCCTTCACATAACACAAGAACCAGTGGTTACTCAATGAAATAATTAGGAAGCAGATTTAAAACAAACATAAGGAAGTGCTACTTCACACAATGCACAGTCAATCTGTGGAACTCGTCACCATGGAATGTTGTGAAGACTTAAAGTATAACTTGGTTCAAAAAAGAATTAGATAAGTTTATGGAGGATAAGTCCATCAATGGTTATTAGCCAAGATGGTCAGGGACACAACCCCATGCTCTGGCTGTCTGTAAACATTCGACTGCCAGAAGCTGGGGCTGGACAACAGAGAATGAATCACTCAAAATTGTCCTGTTTTGTTCATTCCCTCTAGGCTGTCTGACCCTGATCTCTTTCAGAAGACAGGATACTGGGCTAGACAGACCATTGGTATGGCTCTTCTTATGTTCTTAAACTTTTGAGACAATAGCTTATCACTTTTATTTCCTTTTTCAGAACACATCTGCTTTGAATAACTAAAGGCTTTTTCAGTGGCATCTGTCATCAACATATTCAATTTTTCCATGCTATTAGTTAGCTGTTGATAAATATTTTAGAATCTGTGTTTTTATGAATGTCTTAAAACATTTTTACCTCCTGTTCTAGTTCTATATTGTCTTGAGCTCTTTCTTTTTTCAAGTTGAGAGGCTCTGCTTACCAACTGGCCCCTAAATACTGCTTTACTTGCCTCCTAGAGAAAACCTCTTCTTATATTGTCCAAAGTATTGAACAGTGTTCTCTTTAACTGCTGCAACCCAATATTTGTCCTGGAGACATTTAAAAAAAATCTTTGGGGCCCATCCCAGCAATCAAATATTACTTCCAATGGTGTATGTTCTGACCGTGTAATGGTGCTATCTTATTTGGAATTTGAGAGGTCTCTCCATTCAGTGAGCCAGAAACACTCTTCTTAGTGAAGTACCTTTTTAAAATTTCAGATTATTTTGAGGGGGCAGGGTGGGAGAGGGGGAGAACTTGTCTTCTGCAACCTTCTGCTCTCTTTTTTCAGAGGATTTAGGAGGTTTAGGGGGTTGATGGAAGTAATTACTTTGCTATTCCCTCAAAGCTCAGATTTCATGCAACCATTTTAGTTTGGCCCCCTGCTGGTGTCTCTTGCTGTATTCATTCCTAAAGAGCAAACAATTCACAAATTCTGCTGAGTGCAGTCAAAAATAAAACATACAAGTCAGTTTATAATTCACAAAGGTGAGGTCAAAGAGACTGAAACTGATGTGGCAAAAGATAATGAAAAGCTTCAAGGAGGGAGCAGCCATCTATGGTCTGGGTGATGGGACAGGAAAATGATTCAGCAGCATTTTGTGATTAATTTTTTTAATTGATTTTCATAAAGAAAAAAACAATGAGATGTATGAAAAGGTAAATGACTTACAGCCTGTGTATGTTCCCAGATACTGCACAGATACAGATCTCCAATAGAATTATGGAAATATGCAATTTTACAACTTGTCAAAGTTGCAAAACCAGACAGTATTACATAGATACAACATGGTAGGGCAGGGTAACAGTAATAAATTTTTCTACTGAATGCATCCGATGAGGTGAGCACGAAAGCTTATGCTCAAATAAATTTGTTAGTCTCTAAGGTGCCGCAAGTACTCCTTTTTCTTTTTGAGTAATAAAATAACAGATGACGTACTTGAACAGGGAGCATAGGTGCTGGAACTAGGGGTACTCGGGGTGCTGCTGCACCCCTGACTTGAAGTGGTTTCCATTATATACAGGGTTTACAGTTTGGTTCAATGGCTCTCAGCACCCACACTATAAAAATTGTTCCAGCATCCCTGATAGGGAGAGGAGGAAAGGAGGTGGGGGAAGAGGTGGGGTAGATGGAATGGAGGCCTGGAATTCTTTGAGCTATCTCAGCATTTTTATCCAAATAGATCTAGAAACGGGGTCCACATTTCTTCAAATTCATAGAGTTGCTCTCTATGGTGACAAGCTATTCTTTTTTTGGCTGGTAACTCAGATATGTCTGAATACCACTGCTCTGTCGTGGACATAAGATTTTATTAAAAATGTACTGGATGCTACAGAGATAAAGACCTTGTCCGCTGATGCTTGTTGGTGCTGTGACAAAAGAAAGGAACCCTGATGCATATGCTCTGAGACTCTCCAACAGCCAGGCAGCTGTGGAAAAAGGTGCACACAAGAATTTAAAATAGTGCTCAACTTGAGCAGCCAACCCTCAGCCAAAAATTATCCTTGATTATTTACCTCCTAAAACGGGCTTAACTCCGCTGCAAAGACTCTGGCTCTTGAGGGCTGCAATAATCACCCTGTCATAGGCGCTGGAACTATGAGTGCGGGGGGTGCTGCTGTACTCCCTGGCTTGAAATGGTTTTCATCATATACAGGGTTTACAGTTTGGTTCAATGGCTCTCAGCACCCCCACTATACAAATTGTTCCTGTACCCACTGAACGATTATACTAAAATAACAGCAGCATGTTGGATAAACTGGAGAGGTGAGAAGCAGGAGAGATCTGAAAGGAGATATGCAACAGAGTAGCTTGCTCCATGGGCTGCTGCACCTGGGCCTAAACCAACCCTGATAACAGGATTATCTCCCCCTGAGATTAATTTGGTGATTCCAGAACAAAGGGAGAAGAAAATTGCAGTGAAGGGGGGGAAGTATAGAAAACTGAAGTTATGGTTGTAGACACTGTTGGGAGCTAGAATGTTCTTGTAGTTCCTTAAATCAGCAGGAGAAAAGCTCAAGATTCAGGAGAGAGTGAGGAAAGCTCTCCAGGCAGGGAGAGACTACAAAGGGCGCCCCCTCCCAGTGCCCTGGAAAGGCCTGAAGAAAAGGACAAATTCCGGGAAGGAGGTGCTTGGAAGCAGAAAGCTAGTCCCTTAGGGAGATCAGCCCGTGCTAAACTGACACGGGAACAAGGACTGCGTGAGTTGTATTTTATTTTTGAAAGACTTAATGTTATTTTAGATTATCAGGAGAGAGACACTGAACTGGGGCTGGAGTCTAGAGTGCCAATATGCACCTGAGGACTCAATAAATTGGACTGCAGGAGGGGATTATTTGAGCTACCTTTGACCTGAGTGCCTTCTTAAAGGGCCCTGAAGAAGGGGGTGGGGGGAGAACAGAGGCAGGGTGCTGTAGAGTGACCTCTGGCCATGGGGGGGGGTGCTTGAGAGGTGGTTGCTTGTGTTACCAGATGGTTACAGTAATCAAAGCGAGAGAGAGCTGTGATAAGCCCAAAGCTTTTAGCATTGGGGACAGAAGAGATAAAATGTAATAGTGAAGTGGAACTCACATGTGGGTTGGTGCTCACAACAATTGTCTGGGCATGGCCTGTTGGAAAGGCTGAGCATTTAATAGGCAAGATGCTGAAAAGGTAAAAGTAGTTAACAGACACTATACATACACCTTTTATTCAGTCTCTTCAATCAGGATTACTAGCAATTGAATGTATGTCAGAACCACTAGTTTGAATGAAGGGCGATGATCACTATGTGATTTATAAGCTTTTTTTCACTCTCCTTGTGTTGCTAATCCTTTGTGGATTAGGCCCCACTCTCAATGCAAAATTATGTTAACATGTGCCTTCACTTTGGTCATATCTAAAGTATTAATTTACACTTGTTTTTGACTGTGAGTGGTGGCTGTAGAGTGAGAATTCCAACAGCACTGTGGCTTGTTACTCCTTCGGCCGGTCTATATAAAAAGTTGCCCTGGTTTAATTAAAAGTGAAATTTAAAAAAAAAAATTGCAATAATTGTAATTTACAGGTGCAATTGAAACTGATAGACAGCTAGTTTAAACCAATGAGCGTTCACACAGATTTGTACTAGTTTAACTAAATCTCTTTTAAAAATCAATTTAAGTTAAGGTACTGCAACTTGGGTGTAGAGAAACCCTTAGAAACCAAGTTCTTGTTACTCTAGTTACATTTTTGATAAGGTCAAGTATAAGCAGATCTACAAAGTGTGTGTTTTAAAAAAATGCTGCATAGTCTATTGATTTTTTTTAAAAGCAAACCCATTCTCCAAATTTATTTTTTGAAAAGCTAACAAACTATTAAATGAGCAAGTAACACAATATGTAATGATTTTTACACCATTTCTACAGTGCGTAAAATTGTAGTATAAAGTTGGTGTATATTCTAACAATTTACATGTTTATTTTACCATCTGGTAAATGTGTAAATGATATTTTGAGAAGCACATTTCAAATTCACTTTAACAACTTATCCCTGACAATATGTATCCTATCTTATGTACTGACTGAAAGGTTTTTGAAAACCTCTAAAAGAGATGAATCCAGCAATAAAACACACAAGTGTTGTAGGGATTTTTTTGTTAAATGTTGTTAGTATTTAATACCAAGTTTAGCATGAAATGAAGGGATTTTGCTATTATTGTATTTTGCTAATTAGTGAAGTTATAGAAGCATTTCAGATTATTCTGTGCATTAGAATATAGAGGATCATCAGGTTTCCTACAGAAACCATAGGGTAGCAATAAAGAAAGAAATACATTTTTTGTAAGTTGTTGTATAACTGTATCACCACCTTTCCAGGAGGTTTGAATTTACTATCTCTTGTGTCTAAATATGGGAAGCTCATTATTAAATGTGTTACAATGAACCCCAAGCAGATTGCTTTTTTCATATACTTTAACAGCACTTTGACACTTTGGCCTTCTGCCTTTTTATTTTAGTCTTCTGCTTACTGGTCTCACTGGAATGAATAAATAATAGGCACTTTCTTAAGCATCATAAACTTGAGAATAACCTTTTTTTTTAAGATTAACTCTTATTCATTCTTTCCTAACCAGTAAAAATCCCCCTCCCCACTCCAAACAGCAACAAAAAACCTGTATGGAGTACACCTCCACACTAATTGCCACCTGACCAATCTGCAAGTGAGGCTTGAGAGCAGATTTCAAATGTAGGTTTAAGCTAAATTTTGCCTTGTATTAGTCCTTTACTATTTACTAAGGGCAAGACTTTGAAATGCATTTAGGCAACTAAAGAAGCAGATAAGCACCTAAATAATCTGAATATCTGCACCTAATGTCCAGACTTTAAAATTCATATTCAGTCAAAACTCCTATTGGAGTCAATGGGAGACAACAAGAGTTTTGCCTGAATAAGCCTTGGAAGAAAAACTTCATGATTTGTTCCTAAAGGAAAAAAATTAAAACTCCTTAATAGATTCAGCAATTTTTAACAAGTGTGATATTTTAGAATGTTAAATCACATATTAAAATGGATTTTCTCAGTGGTAACATAAATATTACATTTGTATAGGTTTCTCAGTAAGAAATTTTTAATTCTTGCATCTATTTTATTAGCTACAGAATTAATTTTAGTACTGTACTATATTTGCATATTGAAGAAGACTGAATACCACAGATCAAATTCTACTCTCTGAGATACCAATATGAATTTTGAGTAGCTATATGAAACTGCTGACGTGCTCTGGATTTATACATGTGCATCCGAGGGAAGAATTTGGCCCCATAATTATAATAATACTTCATCCTTGCATAGCACCATCTTTAAATATTTTAAAGTGCTTTACAAATGTTCATTGATCATCGCTAAGCTTGGGAATTTTGTTTTATTGTCTTCTTTTTAGAAGATTGAAATTATTTTTCGAATCAATTTGTTCTTTTTCCATTGGATAGCCAGCTATTTTTCTTCCTCCTTCTCGTTGGAGCACAGACCATCATGAGACTTCCTATCTGTGTATCAGTATAATCAAAAATGACATCGTTAAAAATTGTAGGTTTTGTTTGTTCATCTGTATTCCCTTTGCTGATTGGCTTACTCTGCAGCGGCTCATTGCAAAAATGCTGTCAACCTTATGTAAACAATAATATACTGCTTTAAAAAACAAAAAGCCCTCTTCTCAGCCACAGAATAATAGAAGTTCATTTCTGCTACAAGAGAGCTTCATATATGTATTTATTACTGCTACAAGAGAGCTTCATATATGTAATAACAAGGAATCCGGTGGCACCTTACTAACAGATTTATTTGGGCATAGGCTTTCGTGGGTAAAAAACGACTTCTTCCAGATGCATGGAGTGAAAATTACAGATGCAGGCATTATTATACTGACACATGAAGAGAAGGGAGTTACCTCACAAGTGGAGAACCAGTGCTGACAGGGCCAATTCGATCAGGGTGGATGTAGTCCACTCCCAATAATAGATGAGATGTCGTCAATTCCAGGAGAGGCAAAGCTGCTTTTGTAATGAGCTAACCACTCCCAGTCCCTATTCAGGCCCAAATTAATGGTATTAAATTTGCAAATGAATTTTAGTTCTGCTGTTTCTCTTTGAAGTCCGTTTCTGAAGTTTTTTGTTCAAGTATGGCTACTTTTAAATCTGATCAGCATCCTGTACAGCAGACAGGAGAAGATCAAGAATGACCTCTCAAAACTGTAGACTCTCACACAAAACCAAATTTCCACACAAACTTCCACGTGGCTGGACTTCACAAAAACAAGATAAGCCATTTACAAAGCACACTTCACTTCTCTACAGAGGAAAAAGGACAGTAAACTATCTAAACTCCTACATGCCACAGGGGGCTACAACAGTGGTACCCTCAACTCGCCTAACAATATTGTTAATCTATCCAACCACACACTTAGCCTGGTGGAAGAGTCTGTCCTACCTTGGGGACTCTGCCTCACGAACATGCTACAGTTCTGTGGGTGATCTGGAAGCCTATTTTCGCCGTTTCCGACTTGAGGAATATTTTCAACACACCACTGAACAGTGCACTGACCCACAGGACCCTCCTACCAACACTGCAAGAAGAAGAATTCTGCGTGGCGCCTCCTGACGGTCGACATGACAGACTGGACTTCTACACAGAGTGCTTCCGCCGACGTGCACAGGCTGAAATTGTGAACAAACAGCAGCACTTGCCCCATAACCTCAGCCACACAGAACGCAACGCCATCCACAGCCTCAGAAACAACTCTGACATTGTATTCAAAGGGGCTGACAAAGGAGGTGCTGTAGTCATAATGAACAGGAGGCTGCCAGGCAACTCTCGAACACCACATTCTATAGGCCACTATCCTCTGATCCCACTGAGGAGTACCAAAAGAAACAACACCAGCTGCTCAAGAAACTCCCTCCTAAAGCATGGGAACAAATCTACCAGGACACACCCCCAGAGCCCCGACCAGGGGTATTCTATCTGCTACCCAAGATCCATAAACCTGGAAACCCTGGACGCCCCATCATCTTAGGCATCGGCACTCCTACAGCAGGATTATCTGGCTTTTTGGATTCTCTCCTCAGACCCTACACTACCAGCACTCCTAGCTATCTTTGAGACACCACCGATTTCCTGAGGTAACTACAATGCATCGGTGATCTTTCTGAAAACACCATCCCGGCCACCATGGATGTAGAAGCTCTTTATACCAATATTCCACATGAGGTTGGACTACAAGCTGTCAGGAACAGTATCCCTGATGAGGCCATGGCACACCTGATGGCTGAGCATTGTGACTTTGTCCTCACCCACAACCATTTCATATTTGGGGACGACTTATACCTTCAAGTCAGTGGCACTGCTATGGGTACCTACATAGCCCCACAGTATGCCAACATTTTTATGGCTGACTTAGAACAACGCTTTCTCAGCTCTCGTCCCCTAGTGCCCCTCCTCTATTTGGGCTACATTGTCAACATCTTCATCATATGGACCCACGGGAAGGAGGCCCTTGAAGAATTTCACCTGGATTTCAACAACTTCCACCCCACCATCAACCTCAGCCTGGACCAGTCCACATAAGAGATCCACTTCCTGGACACTACAGTGCAAATAAGTGATGGTCATATAAACACCACCCTATATCGGAAACCTACTGACTGCTATACTTACCTACATGCCTCCAGCTTACATCCAGGACACATCACATGATCCATTGTCTACAGCTAAACCCTAGGATACAACCGCATTTGCTTCAATCCCTCAGACAGAGACAAACACCTACAAGATCTTTAACAAGCATTCTTAAAACTACAATACCCACCTTGGGAAGTGAGGAAACAGATTGACAGAGTGAGATGGGTACCCAGAAATCACCTGCTACAGGACAGGCCCAACAAGGAAAATAACAGAACACCACTGGCCATCACATACAGCCCCTAGCTAAAACCTCTCCAGCACATTATCAACTATGTACAACCTATCCTGGAAAATGATCCCTCACTCTCACAGACCTTGGGAAGCAGGCCATTCCTCACTTACAGACAGCCCCCCAACATGAAGCAAATACTCACCAGCAACTACACACCACACCACAGAAACACTAACCCAGGAACCAATCCCTGTAGCAAACCTTGTTTCCTAGTCTGTCCCCATATCTACTCTAGTGACACCATCAGAGGACCCAACCACATCAGCCACACCATCAGAGGCACATTCACCTGCACGTCTACTAATGTTATATATGCCATCATGTGCTAGCAATGCCCCTTTGCCGTGTATATTGGCCAAACTGGACAGTCCCTAAGTAAAAGAATAAATGGACACAAATTGGACATCAGAAATGGTAACATACAAAAGCCGGTAGGAGATCACTTCAATCTTCCTGGACATTCTCTAACAGATTTAAAAGTAGCCATACTTGGGGGGGGGGGGGGGGGAACTTCAGAAACAGACTTCAAAGAGAAACAGCAGAACTAAAATTCATTTGCAAATTTAACACCATTAATATGGGCCTGAATAGGGACTGGGAGTGGCTGGCTCATTACAAAAGCAGCTTTGCTTCTCCTGGAATTGACGACACCTCGTCTATTATTGGGAGTGGACTAAATCCACCCTGATTGAATTGGCTCTGTCAGCACTGGCTCTCCACTTGTGAGGTAACTCCCTTCTCTTCATGTGTCAGTATAATAATGCCTACATCTGTAATTTTCACTCCATGCACCTGAAGAAGTGGTTTTTTACCCACAAAAGCTTATGCCCAAATAAATCTTTTAGTCTGTTAGGTGCCCCCGGGCTCCTTGTTGTTTTTGTGGATACAGACTAACACGGCTACCCTCTGATACTTGACACCATATATGTAAATAGCTAGTTAATAGATAAGGTACTAGCAGAGGGAACTCAAGAACATGTAGCACAGTACCCTACATTTTGTAGGACAACGAAAGTCCTTGCTGTGCACTGCAAATAGCATTCTCTGTGCAGCTGTTTGTCAGCTGCTAATATCTACATGTTCAAAGAGTTACTTAAACTTGTAACTGGCTTTAACTGGGATCAGATGGCAAATCCTACAAAGCACTTGGAAAAGCTGGTTGTCAGAGTCCAGAGGATGCTCCTTCCCAAATACAAACCTTTGAAGGTAGGCCTAGCTTACTTAGTTAAAGTTTCAGCCTTTGACTCTGAGCTGCTTAGCTTCTGTTCGTTCATATTACAATCACAACATGACAGTTTATTTTTTACGTGAATCTTAGGTCTTGATCCTGAAAATACTGGTCAGTAAGCATAGCACTTACTGGCACAAGTGCTCCCATTGACTTCAAGGTCCAGTTCTGTGAAGGGGTCCACCCATGGCCACATGGAGTCACTGTTATTTTAGTAGAATTCCATGCAGACTGATCCCTTTACAGGATTAGAGCCATAGTCTATAAATTGTGCCCTCGTTGTTTGAAGACACATGACCCAGGCCATTCCAAGACTGTTTTCTGAAAATGCTTAAAAAAAAAAAAGTTAAAACAACAAACCCTCAGCATTTTGATGTGAGTCCAAGACAGAACACCAATTCAGTGGTAAGTGTCTTGTGTGTTGTTCTTTTGCCTTCATTTTTTTCCTCTTGTTTTTGGGGGGGGGGGTGAGGGAATTTAAATCTTTATTTCAAACTCTGAAGTGAGTCTTCTGTTCAACTTTTCAGTGTGACTTCTATTTTTAAAAAATAAATCTATAAGATGAGAACGCTATAAAAAAGAATAAATGTATATACTGTCCATTGATAAATTCATCTAGGACTGCCATATGGAGAGGCTCATTATGACGTCAGGTGGAGCACAAAGAAAATTATAGTTATCACTTCTAAAGGGGGACCACTGCCCTACTCTCTCTAGCCCCCAGAAGGCTAAACCAATGAGATTGCTAAAAAATTTGAGCTGAGACTATAGCCATACACAAGTCTTTCCCAATGTAGTCTTGCTCCCTATTGACAGTCAGTTTTGCATTGAGGAACACAACACCAGTAACTTCCTGGTAGCTAAAATAATAGGGCGGGAGGGAGAAGAAGTGGTTATTCATAGAGAAACAGGAGTTGGCTCATAACAGCCAATCACCTGAATAGCAAATGGTATGACTGCCAATAGATGGAGAAAAGGCAAGTCTACTGGAAAATAGGAGCATTTAAGGGCCAAGAAAAGACATATGGCCTGTCTTTGCTTGCATTATAAGACTAGATACTATAAATTAAGTTACAGTATAGCCCAGCATTTTAACCTGAAAAATCTAGCACATGGCTGTAACTTCTGGTTTTTCATTCTTCCAAATTCTTCAGCTAACTTCTGAGCAATTTGTCAAACTTTGTTAATAATGCTGACTTTGATTTTTGTTTGTTTCAATGTTCAGCTGTTGAATTGCTTGCTAGTTAATGTTTGTCCTTTTTGTGGTCCTAAAGAAATCTTACTTTTGGAGTAGTCTCTCTTTCAAAGCACTTATAAAGGTGCATCTATACCTTCCTTTAAAGCACCTTATCTTGTGAAAGGCTAAACAAGATCTAAATACAATTAATTAACTTAAAACCAAGTGACCTCTAGCACCTACTTGTGAATTTCTTTTCTAAGTGGTTATGTGACAATACTTAGTGCTGTACATCTTCAAAACACAAGTACAAATTTCAGTGCATGATCCACTAACTGTTTGTTACTAGTTGTGCTCACAATTTATTTATGTGGGGGTATTTATTCCCATCTTACAGTGTACATATTTTGAGTGCTTTTAATTTTATGAAATATATTTCAGAGGTTTAGATGAAATGGATCTTTGCCTCACAAATGTAACTGGATTTGGTGGTTTCATACTGTTGGCCATTTGCAGCTACATCCAAAAATCACCACATAATTTGGAATTAAATCTTTACTAGAAAGACCAGTTTAGACATTCAGATCTATTTTCACATCACTACACATTTGAATCACAATTTACTGTCACTCCAGTTAATGCGAATAGAAGTTACACTTGCAAATCCCCCATACATTAATGGGAGAACAGATCCCCCTCAGTTTAGTTAACCATCTTCCAGTTGCCTGGCACTTTCCCCATCCCTTGTGAGCTCTCAGATATTTTAATTAAAGCCTTTCCTCTCTTTCCCCCATTCTCCTTCATTCAGTTCATTGGGCTGTAATTTTTTGGCATGATGCCTTGGCAACATTTGACAATTCTAATTGCCTACCTATACTGGTCTAATCAGGAAGCCCTTTAACTTTTGATTCAGGCTCCCAGAAATATTAGTCTTATTACTGATCCACTTCCCACTCAGGTCCCTTCATAGCCCTTTAATGGATTATTTGTTATGTATTGATAGAGCTCCATACTGTTTGTTTTTTGTTTCCTTTTTGGTGTAATCTTTCCTTTTTTTTTTTTTTTTTTTTTAAACAGTACTTTAATTTTAAACTTGTAGGGCTGTCTTCAGGTCAAATTAAGACCCTGCCTGAGCCAGAATTTGGCAATTCTATGATTATGACAGTAATAAGAAGAATACTTTTGCCCTTCTATAGCACCTACTATTTGAGGATCTCAAAGCACCTTATAAATGACACCTCTCTCTGATGGGTAAGCATTTTATTTTACAGATTGGAAAATGTAGTCAAAGACATTCAAATTGTTTGTCAAACATAACACAGACTGGTAGAACTAGGAATAGAAATCAGGGCCGGAACCTCATTTCATTGACACAGATTTTACATTGGCGTAATAGTTTCATTGAAACACATGCATTAGTAGGTCAAAAATATATTAAAATATTTAGAATAAATGGGTTTTTACTTTTTGTAGAAGAGATTCCACGACTGTTTTTACCCTCAGAATCTTACTTTCAGTAATGACAATAGCTCACCCCCCAAACTTCTTAAAAATGTCATTATTCTACAGGTGCATTGTGCTGGAGATTGCACCACTAAAACAATGATTGAAAAGGAGAGCCAAGAAAGTAATTAGATTGCTTAACTATACATAACACGGAGACTCAATGGAACTTTCCCGTAATGAGTGTGGCAGGTGACCTAAACTTTGAGAATCACTTATTTAGATGAACCAGTGATGAGTATATGCGCTGAATGTACAGTACTAGCCAAATGATGTCAGGAGTCTATTAAGGCTATTAACTGCTTACCAGAAACATTACTTGCATTTCATTTTAACTACAAATAGATGATCTTGGTATGTTGCTAGATTATTTAATGTTATGACCAAATCTGAAACCTTCCCAGTCTCCTAGGTCACACTGTAGCAGTGGAGGATAGCAATAGCTCCTCAGTCTCTCTACAGAAGATGGCATGCTAATATGACTCATGCTAATATGTGGTTCTGCCCCCCTGTAGTGGCTAGACCACATACAGAGATTTATAAGTCTATTACAGTTTTTGAGCAAATGAGCCTGGTTCTTTAACTAAGGCAGAAGAGGCTCTCAGATCCAGAGGTTCTGGGTTCAATCTTTGCAGATGATGACCCATCCATATTGTGTTACATTACATTGGTTATCACTCTGCAGCGGCGACTATCTGGTGGATATGTGCAGTCAGAAGGCCACTTGCACTAGTGCAATGTGTGTATAAAGAGTCTCTCTAGCAGGCCAGGGTAGCGAACACTTATGGTCCTGAAATCCATCCTCCTCACTTCCTACAGTAGAACCTTAATTGTTCTTCTGGGGGAGAGTTGCCTGTGCTCAGGAAGGCTGGATCTGGTCTTTGGAGGATACTAGATAGTGCCTGTTAATTTCCACCCATGTCTGATATGAGGTTAGAAAATACCAAAGAAGGTGGGGCAGGTGGAAAAGTCATAATGTGCATATAAGGAAGGAAAGAACACTGACATAGTAATAGGCTTGAGGTTGTTACATGTGTTTACTTCTTTGTTCTATCCATATTGCGATTTATAATAATACTTGACACAACAGTCTTCATAGGGGCTTTGCACTAGCATTAACTAATACAACATCTCTGGGGATTATTATTTTGCAAGTAAAATTTCCAATCTACTGAGGAACTGAAGCAAAGAGGCAGAAGTCTAAATTTTCTGTAGGAGATGCAGGCACAAAGCACTTCTGGAGGTCAGTCCTTGGGTATCTCAGTCTGGGCTCCCAAAAGCTGAAGCACTCAAAAGCTGTCAACATTTTGAAAATGTAGGTCTATGTGACTTGTTTAAGGTCACAGTGGAAACTATTCTCAGAACTTGGGTTAGATCTCAAGAGTTACTGGCTCCCAGTAATATACTCAGACCTTTAGATCTGTCTTTCACAGGACAGCTATATATTGTATTAATTAATATAATGTAATCCAAGTATTGTATGATTTTTCTTTCTTGTTTCCAAGGCCAGACAGTTTGTTACAGGATATGGAGAAAGTCTGTGTCATCCCACCAGCACAATATCTGAGTGGTCCCAACAGTCAGTTGAATAAAGAAAGGGAGATCAAAAATGATGGAAAGTGCAGTGAAACTCACTTCACAGTTTTCAGTGATGGCACTAGGCTAGTTTTGTAGGAGGTATAAGAAAACAAGGTGGAGTGGGAGGCTTGCATTTAGGGCAGATGGTAATGCAAAGTAATATGACTTTCTGGAAATAATCTTAAAATAAGATGAATCTAGTTATTTCCTGAGGAAAAAAGGGCTGAATATTTAACTGTGCAATTTTTCTAACAGTAATAGGGTTTTATTTGAAAAAAAGAAAATAACCATCACAAACCCTAGGTTTTTTAATAGTCCCATGTTTGCCTAGCGAGTATTTCTGGGCTGAGAGTATTGTGTGACTATGTGTCTGTACATGAGTTTGCGTCCTCATGATGGCTAGTGTAATTTTTTTGGTTCAGTGCTACATTGAGTGACTTCTAATGCAATCAGAATGCCATAGACAACACACTAGAGAGACAAGGTGGGTGAGGTAATATCTTTTATTGGAACAATTTCTGTGGTGAAAGATAGACGCTTTCAAGCTACACCGAGCTCTTGTTCAGATCTGGGAAAGTATTCTGAGTGTCATAGCTAAATACAAGATGGAACACATAGTTTAGCATAAGTAGTTAGCATGTATTCTAAGGGACCGTTCCAGGTGAAGTGGCCCATTAACACCCCTGTAGTCATAGGACAAAAATGGGGGTTAGTGGGTTAGAGTATTGTAATAAGTCATAAATCCAGTGTCTTAAGACCACTATTTTTAGTGTCTAGCAAAGTTATGAATTTAAGTTCATGGGCTTCCTTTTAGGATGAGGACTGATAGGTTAGATATAGAGTGATTGCTTTGTGAAAAGTGTTCACCCACAGGTGATGTAGTGGCTTTTGTCTTTTATCACTTTCCTGTGAGAGATCATTCAAGTGTGAAGTGATTGTCTGATTTCACCCACACAGTTGTTGTTGGGGCATTTAGTGCACCGGATGAGGTACACCACATGCTGTGATATGCAGGTGTAAGATTTATGGGGGCTGTTGAAATACGTTCTGCAGGTTTTGCATCTGTTGTATTGTCAGCATCTGTGCTGCTTTGAGTTGGTGTGTCCTGATAGTAGACAACAAATGTCTTGTATGCTTTGGCAGGTACTAGTTTATGTAGTTTTTTGTTGACAATTTTATGGGATTTGTAGCACTTCCATATAAATGCTGAATATAGCAGATTAAGTGAAAACTGCTTTGTCTTAAGCAGCCACTGACCTATTTCTATGCCAGTTTGGCTACTGTTATAGAAGACCTTGCTTTTTCTTTTAGAAATATATCTTTTACTTGTACCCTGGCATCAGAGCTACTCCAAAGTCAGACAGCAGTCTAATGTCAGTGGCATTTCATAATTACTTTAATCAGTTTTCCTATTTTGTTTATTAACAAACTTCCACTTTAACAGATTGACATCATTAAGGGCTTGTTCCTTCACTGTAATACGCAGATGCATAATTGATTCTTGTAAAATTAGTCACCATGCTTCAGCATGCACGTAGAGTTGATCATTTTACAATACAAGTGGTATATATGCCAGATGACTCCAAGGATATGTCTACACTGGCAGAGTTACAGCGCTGGCAGTTACAGCACCGCTCAGTTGTGTGTTCACACTGTCAGCTGCCTGCGCAATAGCATGTTCAAACTTGCGGCACTTGCTGCAGTATTCGGAGCAGTGCACTCTGGGGCAGCTATCCCACAGAGCACCTCTTTCTCTTCTGCTGCTAAAAGTTGTGGGAAGGCGGAGGGGGTCGCAAGGCATCCTGGGTCCTGTCCCAATGCCCTGTGACGCATTGCTTCGCATCCCAGCAATCCCTGTGCTTCCATCCACATTTGGTGCCATCTTTCAGTGATTTGTGTACTGCACTCTCTGCCTCTTTGGTCTGCAGGAATGGATCCCGAACTGTTGACCAGTGTGCTGCTCGCTCTGACTAACATGTTGTGAGTGGCAGTGGAGTTATTCCTTAAACTACAAAGGCAAGAGGAGTGCGATGTTGATCTCACCACGTGTATTAGCTACAACACGAGATTGCCTGTGGCATTCATGGAGATGCTGACCACTGTGGAATGCCGCTTTTGGGCTCGGGAAACAAGCACTGAGTGGTGGGATCACATCGTCATGCACATCTGGGATGACGAGCAGTGGCTGCAGAACTTTCGGACGAGGAAAGCCACATTCATGGGACTGTGTGATGAGCTCGCCCCAGTATAGGCACCGACTCCGGGGCTGCAGCACCCACAAGGGAATAATTAGTGGATGCTCTGCACCCACCGGCAGCCAAGCTCCCCCCACCCACATCCCCTCCTTACCTCCTCCTCCCCCTCCCAGCACTTCCCAGCTGCCACATAACAGGTGTTTGGAAGCACTAGGACTTTCTGGGAGGGAGGGGCAAGAATGGGGATGCAGTGCACTCTGGAGAGGAGGCGGTGAAGAGGCGGGGCAGGGCGGGGACTTGGAGGAAGGGGGTGGAATTGGGGCCGGGTGAGGGTGGTGCAGGAGTGGGGCCAGGGGTGGGGGTGGGTCAAGCACCCACGGGCAGAGGGAAAGTTGGCGCCTATGCACCCAAGCCCTCTGGTGCAAGGACACGACACTGAGAGCAGCCCTGGTGTTGGAAAAGCACATGGCGATTGCACTGTGGAAGCTGGCTACTCCAGACTGCTACTGATCGGTCGTAACCAATTTGGAGTGGGAGAGTTGACTGTTTGGACTCGTGTTGACGAAAGTGTGTAGGGCCATTAATTGCATCCTGTTCCTAAAGACCATGACTCTGGGTAATGTGCATGACATTGTGGATGACTTTGCACAAATGGGCTTCCCTAACTGCGGAGGGGCGATAGATGGCACGCATATTCCAATTCTGGCACCAGACCACCTAGCCACCGAGTACATTAATTGGAAGGGGTATTTCTCTATGGTTCTCCAGGTGTTTATGGATCACTGGGGGCATTTCACAGACATTAACGCAGGCTGGCCCCGAGAGGTGCATGACGCACATATCTTTCGGAACATTGGTCTTTCAGGAAGCTGCAAGCAAGGACTTTCTTCCTGGACCAGAAGATCACTGTAGGGGAAGTTGAAATGCCCATTGTGATTCTGGGAGATGCCTCCTATCCCTTAATGCCATGGTTTATGAAGCCATACACAGGGCAACTTGACAGCAGCCAGGAGCGGTTCAACAACAGGCTGAGCAAGTGCAGAATGACTGTTGAGTGTGCTTTTGGTCATGTAAAGGTCCGCTGGTGCTGCCTATATGGGAAGCTGGACATGGCTGATGACAATATTCCTATGCTTATAGCTGCATGCTGTATGCTTCATAATATTTGTGAAGAGAAGGGTGAAAGCTTCACTGAGAGCTGGACCACTAAGGTTCAGTGCCTGGAGGCTGAATTTGAACAGCCAGAGACCAGGGTTATTAGAGGGGCGCAGCGTTGGGCCATAAGGATCAGGGATGCCTTGAGGCAGAAATTTGAAGCTGAAAGCCACAAATATTTGTTGCTATGCTCGGGAGTGCAGTGCTTGTGATGCTAGGAGGTGATTGTGATTGGTTCAGACGATGCAATATGAAGGTTTAAGATAATTGTCTGTTGCTTTTCAGGGCTCTGTTTGCTTTCAATTAATAGAATAAAGATTGCTTTCAAACCAACACAATTCTTTTATTAAACAGCAACCAGAGGAGAAAGTCAAACAAAAAGACACCTCAGCACTGAGGGAGATGGGGGAGGGGAAGGTCCCAGGAGGAGGTGGGGTCCTGGGATGGCTAAAGATTTGTGTATGTTCATGTATCATATCCAACCTTCTCCTCTGGAGTACAGTGTAGTGGGTACTGTACTTCAGAAGGGCCAAACTGAAGAGGGATGGGTGTTGAGTGCAGTCAGTATTGGAAGTCCACAGTGCTGGACTGTGAGGGGGGAGGAGTGGAATGCCGCAGGTACAGACTGGAGCCAGGAGGTTGATAAGAGTGTGTTGGCGGTGTCTGGGGGGCACATGGGAAAGAGTTTTGCGACAGCAGCTGCAGGGGAGGGCGGGCGCAGATCTGCTCAGTTTGCAGTACTAGTATCTCCTGGAGTGTGTCTGCTTGGTACTCCATAACGTTTAAGATCTGCTCCGTGGCTTAATTCTGCGTGCCGCATTCTCCTTTCGGTCCCTCTTCTTGCTGTCCCACCACTCCTTTAATTCCTGTTTTTTCAGATCATAACATCACACAGAAAGTCCTCCTTAGTTCTTCATGGCCGCTTTCTAATGCTGCGCAGCTGTTCTGCCGCGGATAACAAAGAGGAAGGCTGGGCTCCCAAGGTCATATCTGTAAAGCCAAAATGCAACATTTTACAGAAGCAGTATTGTTTGCAACACTGATTCAGTGATTTAAAACAGAGCCAGTATTCACATACCTGTCACTAACTGGCTGACCCCAGGCAAACACACATGAGCCACAAGACCCTCAAAATGGTGAGCAGCCACAGGGGCAGGGTAAATCAGTGTTTTCGGACCCTAATGTACACTGGGCACATGGCTCTTGGGGAAAGCCAGCACTGTAGGGAGGGCCTGATAATCCTTCCTGTCCCCATATTTTCCACAGGATATGATCATTATGGAAGACATCTTGCTGCTAAGGGTGAACGGGGAATCAAGGGAGGGTCTTCTCCAAGACTGCAGCTTCCACCCTGGCCCCATTGTGGCTCACCTGTGTGCAGCAATGGTCCTCCCCTTTCCCCCCTGTGATGGCATAGTGGCATGGGAAAGTTACCATTAATGGGGTAAGAAATACAGCAGCTCAGCCGAAGAACCTGCGGCAGCGGATTGCCCAGTGTCTCCACGAGAGTTTCCTGGAGATCTCTTAGGCAGATTCTTGTGAAGTGATGTAGTCAATCAACAGCCCGTTCCGCCACTCAGAATAGGCATGTGGTGATGTGAATCATAGACACAAGCTTGCTTTCTGCAACCCTGCTGCCCCCAACAACTTGCTTCAGTGATTCCCAAAATCAGATCCACTTACCAGGGGCCTCCTCTCCTGTTTGCACTTTGCCAAGATCCGACAGTTGTGACTGGCTAGCCTCTTCCAAGGTAGAAAAGAGCTCCTGGCTGCATGCATCTCTGATCTCCAAGTCATCCTCTGCCTACTCCACCTCCACATCCTCGTCCAAGATTTCCCCTTCCTGGCTTGGTCCACTCTTGACTGGCATGCGAGCCACTGAAGTATCCACAGTGGCCTTTGCAGTGGAGGTGGGGTTGCCATCAAGTATTGCGTCCAGCTCTTTGTTGAACCAGCAGCTCATGGGCGCAGCACTGGAGCAGCAGTTTGCCTCCCGCACCTTGTGGTAGGTGTTCTGCGGCTCCTTCACTTTGACCCTGCACTGCAATGTGTCCTGGTCATGGCCCCTTTCTGTCATGCATTGTGAAATCTGTCCGTAGGTATCATAATTCCTATGGCTGGAGCGCAGCTGGGACTGGACAGCCTCCTTTCCCCAAATGCTGATGAGGTCCAACAGCTCGGCATTGCTCCAAGTGGGGAATCACCTGGTGCGTGGAGCAGGCATGGCCACCTGGAAAGATGCACTGAGACCACTGCACACATCACCGAGCAAACAGGAAGGGGACTTTCAAAATTCCAAAGGAATTTACGGGGTGGGGATGACGGTTGGTCACCTGAGGGCAGGGCAGTAGAGTTCAAACCGATGCCAAGAGAGGCAAGAACAGGCATCGTGGGACACCGCCTGGAGGCCAATCACAGCGCTGTAATAGACTAGGGTGTCTACACTGGAACTGCGGCATTGTACCCCGGGCGCAGAAAGCTGTACGCCTCTCATCAGGGTGTGGGTGTTTTTTACAGCACTGCAACTGAGCAGTTTCTGAGCTCTAAGTGCCTTGGCAGTGTGTACATCTCGGAAGTTACACCGGAGAAAGCTGCTTTGCTGCACAGAAACTTGCCAGTGTAGACAGGGCCTGAGAGTAAGATTTTGAAGTCCTAAAGATCTAACTTGGAAAGTCAGTGTGAAAGATGCCACTCTATCCTTTATTCATCCCATTGTTTAGAAATAGCAGCATAAACTGAATAGGGTATAGCACGAAAAATTCAGAGGCTCCTATAAATACGTAGAGTAGGGAGAAAGTTCATTAACAATGAACTAACAGCCTTAAATAACCTGCTTATGTCAGTTTTCTAGAATATTAATAGTATTTTAATATAGATTTCTTTTTAGTTTTTAATTATAGTAAATTAATTGGAAGAATTATACTGGGAGGAAAACTGTTACTGTTGTTTCTTCCAACTTTAACTACAATTTCCCTCATTTTACTACTGTAAATCTCTACTGTAGTAGAGCAGTCTGCCCTCTGGTGGACTGAGACTACCTGTAATATTGTCTCTTGACCAAAAGGCTTTCTGACAAAATAACGGCATGTATTGCTATGTAATTTTTCAAGGATACTTTGGTGTTTGTGAAAGTCAGAGGAGCAGGCTACAATGATGACCAATAGGTCTGAGAATCATATCAATTTTTAAAAGAACTATCTGTGGTTTTATTCTTTAATAGATGAAAACATATAAGAACAAGGAGCTGCAGTCAGGAGACTTGTAGCCATATAGGACCTGTCAGTATTTCCACTGTAAATATCAAGCTTCTTTGAAATAATTTGCTAAATCTAGAGATGCTATTTATTCAGCTAACTTCACATTTCATTTAATATTTTTGTTTTAGAAATTTTAAGTTCCTAGTGGTCTAGACTTGGTTTTCCTTTTTGATATTAACTAAATTAAAAACAGTTTGTACTTGTATTTATTGCTTTCATTACAGAAATTAATATTGTGTAACTTAGTTTGGTATTTTAGATATGACCCTCGGCTGAGACCATAACTTCTTAAACATCAAATGCAGAGCAATCAAGTGTTAGGGAATAAGGTTCGTGTATTTCAGGAACATAGACTTTTGAGATCTCTCATCTGAATAGCGCTTGAGTCACACAGGAAAACAGTGATGGCAGCCATATACTTAGGGGTCTACCAAATTCACAGTCCATTTTGATCAATTTCACAGTCATAGGATTTTAAAAATTGTAAATTTCATGATTTCAGCTATTTAAACCTGAAATTTCATGGTGTTGTAATTGTAGGAGGCCTGACCCAAAAAGAAGTGTTTGTGTGTGGGGTGGGGTTGCAAGGATATTGTAGGGGGAGTTGTGGTAATGCTACCCTTACTTTTGCACTGCTACCTGCAAAGCTGGGCCCTCAGTCAGCAGCTGACACTCTCTGGCTACCCAGCTCTGAAGGCAGCAGTGGAGAAGTAAGGGTGGCATGGTATGGTATCGCCACTCTTACTTCTGCGCTGCTGCTGGCGGGGCACTGCCTTCAGAGCTGGGTGCCCAGCCAACAGCCGCCGCTCTCTGGCCACCCAGCTCTGAAGGCAGCACAGAAATAAGGGTGGCAATATCACAACCCCCCTAAAATAAATTTGTGACCCCCTACAACTCCCTTTTGGGTCAGGACCCCCAATTTGAGAAATGCTCGTCTCCCCTATGAAATATGTATAGTATAGGGTAAAAGCACGCTAACAACCAGATTTCATGGCGGGGAGACCAGATTTCACTGCCCATGAGGTGTTTTTCATGGCCATGAATTTGGTAGGGCCCTACTCATAGTATCCCATGGAAGCTGATTCACTTTCTGAGGAGATCGTTATATGCATTTTTCCTGATAAGATCAATATCAGAGGTCATTATTCCCTTCCCAACCAGATGAGTGAAAGAGCAAGAGTGGGACAGGACCTTGGTTTTATGTCTCATCTGAAAGATGGCCTCCCCAGCAACACAGTGCTTCCCATTCCCATGCTGGGGTATTGGTTCAGTACAAACTCAGAGGTCTGAGGGCTATGTACGTATCTTACATAGGGTATTGTCTTCATTGCACAATTATCCTGGGTGATCAGAACATAGGTTTGAGCACCCAAACATGAGCAGCCGCACTGCAAAGCTATACCTGACTTTCTGGGTCCTCATTGTTGCTGTATTCCCCTGTTTGTGTTACTGAGATTTTTGGGGGAAAATCCCATAGTTCTTTGTGATGCAGCAGGTTGAGCTGAGCTGATTCTTTTCCAGTAAACTGTAGGCGTATTTGTCTATTTTTTCTGGGCACACGTGAGGGAAAGGGAGATTGTGGGAAGTAGAGCTGGTCATAAATTCTCCAGTGGAATGTTTTTCCATCGGAGAATGCTGATTCATCAAAATTGAAACATTTCATGGAGACTGTTCTATTTTGATGACATTGCAATGGAATCCAGACAGATTTCCTGCCAGTTAGCCCACCTGATGGGGAGCTGAAAGCCTGGGAGGCCTTATCCCTGCTAACCCTTTCTACAAATCAGATAGCAATAGAGAAGTTTTAAAACAAAAATCTCTCTAAAGGCCATTCTCGTTCTATGACAATATGCTGGATTACACATTATTATTAATGTGTATCCTACTCTAGGATTGTAATGTTATTTTCCAAATATTAAGGCTCTCCTGGCTGTTTCCAATCTTGTTTGTAAGCTAGTAAGTCATTTAAAGTCCAAGATGGGCCCAGTGCTCTCCAGTGCCCACAAAAGCAAAGCTCCTAATCACAAATTCAAAAGCGAAAAGAAAAGAATCCCCCCCCCCACCAGCCCCATACCAGAAATCCATTGTGTTTTTTAGAAAGTTATAAAATAGGCCTGTAAAAGGGCCCTGACATCCCGTGAGGGAGTTGAACTCCTTCCCTTTTCCTTCTACCTCCCCACACCCATTGTGACTAATTAGCTTTCTCCCAGGCAGGGTCACACAAACTTTTGGGGGTCTGGGGAAAAATCTGTAACTGAGGCCCTCAACCCTTCAAAAACAAACAAACAAACAATCCAAGGGTGCTAAAACAATGAGGGGAGGCCTGGGGCTGGGCTTGGAGAGTGAGCCTGTCCTGCACTCACCCTGTAGTGTCAGCTCCTTTTCCATGGGCTTCCTGTTGTGACTTGGCACAAGGGGTCACAGTACCAAATTAATCTCACTGCTCTGCCACCATGTCAAGGTTCCTTCCCCATTCTGAACTCTAGGGTACAGATGTGGGGACCTGCATGAAAGACCCCCTAAGCTTATTCTTACCTGCTTAGGTTAAACACTGCCGCCACCAAAGTGTTACACAAAAACCAGGGGGAAGTGCCCACGTGGAAACGTCCCCCCCACAAAATATCCCCCTAAGCCCTACACCCCCTTTCCTGGGGAAGGCTTGATAAAAATCCTCACCAATTTGCATAGGTGAACACAGACCCAAACCCTTGGATCTTAAGAACAATGAAAAAGCAATCAGGTTCTTAAGAGAATTTTAATTGAAGAAAAAGTAAAAGAATCACCTCTGTAAAATCAGGATGGTAAATACCGTACCGGGTAATCAGATTCAAAACATAGAGAATCCCTCTAGGCTAAACCTTAAGTTACAAAAAGACACACAAACAGGAATATACATTCCATTCAGCACAACTTATTTTATCAGCAATTTAAACAAAACATAATCTAACGCATATCTAACTAGATTGCTTATGAACTCTTTACAAGAGTTCTGACCTACATTCCTGCTCTGGTCCCGGCAAAAGCATCACACACACAGAGAGAACCCTTTGTTTTTTTCCCCCCTCGAGCGTTGAAAGTATCTTAGAATCATAGAATATCGGGGTTGGAAGGGACCTCAGGAGGTCATCTAGTCCAACCCCCTGCTCAAAGCAGGACCAATCCCCAATTTTTGCCCCAGATCCCTAAATGGCCCCCTCAAGGATTGAACTCACAACCTTGGATTTAGCAGGCCAATGCTCAAACCACTGAGCTATCCCTCTCCCCCATCTTATCTCCTCATTGGTCATTTTGGTCAGGTGCCAGCGAGGTTATCTTTGCTTCTTAACCCTTTACAGGTGAAAGGGTTTTCTCCTCTGGCCAGGAGCGATTTAAAGGTGTTTACCCTTTCCTTTATATTTATGACACTTATGTTGTACTATTTTGATTTGGAGAAATAAAACTCAAACCTGAAGAGCTGGGACTTAAATCATGCACTGCGGGGAGGGTTTTTTTTCATGCACTTGCTGGTGAGTTTGCCTTGCAGGGCATTCCTGTTATGACCAAATAATCAAATGCCAAATAGGATCTTCAGCTTTCAAGAGGGGCTGCACAGGTCTTGATTTGGTGCTATGTGAAAACTACTGAACAGACAAAAAAAAAAAAAATGTGCTTAGTTAGGTTGATATTTTGCTGAATCAGTTGTGTGGAGCCAGTTCATTGCTTTCATCCTTGGGAGGAGAGAAAACATTAGTTTTTATGAATCAGGCTCTACTTGTTAGTAAATGACTTAGCAAACAGGCCGTCTGGTGAAATTCACCAAAAGGTCAAACCTATTTTCCCGCAGAGTAGCTACTTACTGTAATTCCCTCCTCCTCACTGAATATCAGTGTTACATTGAACCATTATAACTGACATATTTACCATAACTAATTCTGTGAATGTGATTGGAATTTTACCACATCACAAAACCAATACACGCTTTAGCAATACGGTATTCAGCAATTTGTCTAGTCTCTGGCTACGGAATGAGGCTGAGGTGGATGCTAGTGTTTCATGATAAAGCTTAGCTAGTACAAGCCTGGATCTAGGATGTGTTATTGAGCCTCAAGGATGTGAGCATTACCCGACAGAAGAAAATTTCATTTAAATTTTAAATGGATTGATCCAAACTAAATCCTGTTACACAGTGTCAACTTCAGGTAATATTTTGAAAAGTCCCAAATGGATATTATTTCTGAAAAAGTTCAGTTGGACTTGACAACACCAGAAAAATATAATGATGACAATTACCATGGACTAAGTCAAATATATGTGTTTTGGGTTTCAGACCTTGTATGTGATAAAAGCAATTTGTGATCCGTGTTGATAATGATATCACTGTGTGACTCTTCAAATCCCCCCCCCCCCCACAAAGCCACTCCCTCCTGCTGAAGTTATGGGACTGAATCAGAGCCACATATGTAGCATGCTTCCTTCAGACAGCTTTAGACAGCCCTGATACAATGAAACTGTGAAAACCTTGCAGTTGATTATCAGACTTGTTTATTGATGGCACTACCAAGGGAAAACAGCAGACTGATATACAATAAAAAAACTTGGCAGACTGGATAGTGGCAATCTAGTTTTGGCATTTATATTGGCAAAAATAGACTACCAGGCCTACCACAACTCAGACATTACTAATATTACAGTATTGTTGGGTATTGCAGAATTGTAAGGCACCCACTGATATACCCTCTTACTTTAGCTGAGAATCTGGCCCTTACTTTTTTGTAAAACACATAAAATAGATTTTCCTGAGGGGAGAGCTAAGCCAGCATGTTCCTGTCGGAGCTCTTCCCAGCCCTGACTCCAGATGCAAAACAAGGACAAGTCTTAGGTGCAACTTTTACAGTTCCTAGGCATCGCTCGTCAATAAGAACTCAGCAACTCTTACAGACTCCAGGCTACTCCATGGGCTTACGTAGTAAGTTAAGGGGTTCTTTAGTTTCTGACACATTTAACATGTTGTGCAGCAGATATCTAACAAGGACCTCAGTGAGTATTTTAACTCTAGCAACACAATGGGTCAGTGCTGACACATCTTCATTGTCTTCTAGCTGCCCTTTCCACTGCACACAAATTGTTCTTTCTTTGAATTAATAGCGATCCTTATAGCCCAGGATGATTCATTACGATTGCCAATGCATATTAATAGCAGCAAAATTCATTCAGTGCTAGTAAAGGAAATCATGTGTGAATTTAAGTCCAGTTGGCAAGGTAATAAAGGATCTGAAATGTTGTTGGCTGTGCAGCAGCTGTCATTCCATGCCAATCTAAGCCATCATACAGTAAGCAGGTGGCTCTCACACATTGTTTTTACTACATATTTTAATTTTGCAAAGCCTCACTGAAATAAATAGGAAATGTGTTTTATTGATTTCAGTAGGGCTTTTTTATAAGCAAGAAGAGCATGTATGTGTTAATACCATGCAGCAATCTACTACATAGTAGGAAGACTATAGCAGCTTGTTATTCCCTTTAGCTGCAGTGGTATACCAGCCTTAAATATAACTCCCTTATGTTCATTAGGGATTTTACATAAATCCAGGAAGGAAAGGAAAGAAAAGCCCAAGACAGCAGGCATTCCTTAAGAACTCTCTTGTGATTAAGTATTGCAGCATCCTATTTCTTATGTCGGACCATCACTGCTACAAGGGCCACCGACGGAGGGCTTTCTGCTTTTCTCAGGTTAGTATTATTTGAGGGTTTGTCTGAGACAAACTTTTGAATCACCATGTTCTGTGCTTTGCTACATTATTATGCTACAAACAATTGGTATATTGATATACTATATCATACCAGTGCTGTGAGACTGTAACATTTTGTAGGGCCCCTTCCCCAAGTTATTTTGGGATTCTTTAATGTCCTGTGGAATAGGTCTGCAGGATTGAGAATACCCTTGTCAAGCTATGGTCATTCTTAGTACCTGTATATACACCATGTGGGGCTCCAATTCTGAATTTCCATGGTTATGTTGGTTTGCTTGATCTTCATTGTAATTCCTTGTGTTTAGTTTTATCCTGGGTGGGTGGCATGACCCTCTCTTTTGGAATAAGCATTATCTCCTGCTAGGGGTCTCCCTATCCCACCTACCCATTAAGTTTCTCCCTTCGTGAATTATTAATTGGCCTGGCAGAATGTCTTGTTTTGACTGATTCTATCCCTGGTTTCCTATACCCTATTGAGACATAACTGTGGTTGTGGAAGTTATTGGTCATAGAACTGGGAATGCATGAAGTGTATTATGGACGTTTCCATGTGAATTCTTTGCCTTTCATTTACAAAGAGCATTGGGAACAGAACATCGTTCCAAGGGGGGCATTTAGATTTAAAAACCAAACTATTAGATTGGGGGAGTAATTGGCATTTCCTCCTTTCATTTAGGCTGAAATTGAATCAAGATCTCTCAGTCTAGGCTCTTGCCTCTTAATGCAAGACACATTCTTCAAAGTGGACCAAAAACTAGTGATCTCAGTAGTACAGTTACTGTCCTGTCTGGCCTTTCCTGGTTGCCTGTCCTCTTTCTTCCCCCTTTCTCTCCTTTTCTGAGTCCATTTCTCCTCCTACCTGCCCCCTCTTCTACTCACTCTTCCCACCTTCTCATTCGTCTTGTTCTTTCATATCCTGTCTTTCTCCATGCTGTATCCTTCCCCAGTCTTCTCTCATTATTCTTTTAATGCTCCTTCCTCTTCTGCATATCATTTCCTTTTTCCATCCTCTTCTGTAATTCTTTTTCCTTGGGCCTTTTAAAATTCCAGCAGCCTTTATCCTGCATATCATTTTGTGTGTCACCTGATGCTGTCCCTCAGTTTCTTCCAACACCACAAGTGTGACTGCTACTCATGCAGCTTTTGTGTAAATGCAGCTTGAAAATGGAGAGATCAAGCCAACGGGTTAAAATCTCATGTCTTGGTCTAAAATTCAGTCAGCCCCTATAAAATAAAGAGATTAGTGGTGACAATTACACTAAATAGTACAATATATAATGGATCCTAACAGGATGTGATTAACTGCAATTATATTTTGTGAACACTGAGTGGCACTAAAGCCCAGATCACTGACAACATGGAGAGTATTCAAAATTCAGGCTGCTCACTCAGAAGGCTGCATGTTGTTAGATGGAGTGGTAAGTGGAGGTGGAAATAACTGATCAGACAGGTTTTATGTAGGAAAACCTGCACTAGGCAACATTATACATGTGACTCATTTCTCTTCTCCAGTTTAAGTTGTTTGGGGAATTCAAAACTTCTGCTGCTGCTAGCTGAGGTACTAGGGTGGCACATGTGGTGTAAATACCTAGCTTGATAGATATGCAGGAGTTCTTAAATTGTTCAGTCTACCTACAAGGATAAAATAAGAACTGTTCTGGCACTCAGCTCAATCTGAGGCATTTCTCTCTCTCTTTTTTTTAATTAAAATGATTTATTCATATTTTTGTTAATATTTGCATGTCTCTCCACTTCCTCATTCTAACCTGAAAAGGAAGTACCAGAATGTCAAAGAAATAGTTGTTTTTGTGGTAGTCCTTGGGGTTGTCAACTTTCTAATGATACAAAACTTCCCTGCTCTCTTCCCTGCTCTTTCTCTGAGGCCCCGCCCTCACTCCTTCCCTCCTCTCCGTCCTCCTCCATCGCTTGCTCTCCCCCACCCTCACTTACTTTCACTGAGCTGAGCCAGAAGGTTTGGGTATGGGAGGGAGTGTGGGCTCCAGTTGGGGGTGTGGGTTCTGGGGTGGGGCCGGGGATGAGTGGTTTGTGGTGCAGGAGGGTGCTCGGGGTGGGGGAGGCAGTTGAAGTACGGGAGGGGGTGCGGGGTTCAGGAGGGGGTTCTGAGCTGGGGTAGGGGGTGGGAGGGGCTTTGGGGTGTGAGCTCCATCAGGACGGCGCTTACCTCAGGCGGCTCCCAGTCGTGGTGCATCGGGGCTAAGGCAGGCTCCCTGTGGCTCTTGGAAGTGACCGGCTCCTGGAAGTGACCAACTCCTAGGTGCAGGCACAGCCAGGTGGCTCCGCATAGTGTGCACTGCTTGTGCCTGCAGGTGCTGACCATGCAGCTCCCATTGGCTATGGTTTCTCGCCAAGGGAAGCTGCGGAGCTGGCACTTGCGGAAGGGGCAGCGTGCGGAGCTTCCCTGATCGCCCCTGTGCCTGGGGACTGCAGGCACATGCCAGCTGCTTCTAGGAGCTGTGCTGAGCCAGGGCAGGCAGGGAGCCTGCCTTAGCCCTGCTGCACCACTGATCAGACTTTTAATGGCCCAGTCAGCAGTGCTGACTGGAACATCCAGGCTCCCTTTTCAACTGGGCATTCCGGTCCAACATCAGATGCCTGGCAACCCTAGTAGTCTAGATTAGTCTGAAACTTTGAGGATGAGCTTGTTTCTCAAAGTTTGGCTGATCAAGAGAAGGTTAGAAGAAGCGTTCAAAGCTTCGGGTGCTTATTTGAACCAGGCTAATCTTCTGAGTCACTTTCAGTTTGCTCCTTTCTGCAAGTGATATGTGCCAACTTACTTAAAGTGATGGACATGGTTTGGATTTTGCAAGTCCTCATTCATTATTCAGGTTTATTTTATACAACCAAAACCAGAGGTAGTTTTGGATTCAGGTTGTGATGGTGCATTCAGATCCCACTTTGGCTGAGAAGGGGTTATTGAGAGCCTGTGGGCTTAATCTGCATAGCACCATTACCCTTGTTAAAGGTCAAGCCTGGAGGGAGGAGTTAAGAGGAAAAGCCCAGCTCAGCTGTGGCTGACTGAGGGAACAAGTGGACAACCTCTTGTGCTAGCTTTGGGAAGGAAGACCTGGTTGGGGCCAGGAACTATCCAGAGACTGGTTGAGCCTCTCTGGGGTAGGTAGCCTGTTGCAGGACATTTATACTTGCTCTGTTACCAGTACCTAATCTCTTCTCCTTTTGGGATCTGCAAAAGAAATGACCCCAGGAAGGGGCTGTAAGAAAGAGCTAGAGAAAGACCAAGGGAGAAAGCAGCAGGTCTGAATTGATAGACCTTAGCTGCTCACTACAGTGCCCCTTGCCTGTTCCCCTATCAGCCCACAGAGGTCAGTGGCACAAAGACTGCATCCCCATCCAGGAGACAAGAGCTGGAAAGCTAATAAAGCCTGAAGTAGGGCTGAAGAGCGAGTGTGAAGCCACTGGGCTATTGCTGTGCTGGGATTGGTTTATCCTGGAAGGGGTGGAACTATATGTAACCCATCTGGAGGGCCAAGTCATGAGAAGTAGACTTCCAAAGACTCTGCAATGCCACATCAAGCCATGGGGGGCGGGCACCAGCAGTGAGTTACCCTTGTACAAAATCCCACGTATCCAAAACACACAAGTTTGGGGCTAGGTTTTCCCCCCTGAATAGTCTATTTTGGCTTATCTCTACTGTAAGCACAGAGTTACTGTGACTTGTTCATGGGATTTATGGGAATATATTTCCTATGGTATTCTAAGAGTTAAAGGCTTTGCCAGCACTGAATATCGAAACTGAATCCTAAAGTTTTTACTCATTCCCAACTGAGGCAAAACTCCCCAGATACGGAGAAAATTGCACTTAATATGTCTTAAAACCTCTGTAGGGTTCAAGTCAAGGCATAATTTGGGCAATGTAGTCAGGGTTAAAATGGTACTGCTGGAACATGCTTGCAATATTATGTGAAATATAGCTGGAATGTGGGCTAAAAAGTGTGCAATTCTAGGGACAAACTGCCAACCTCATATGCATAAAGTTATGGCCTTATTAATCATATAACAGTAGTAATACACTCTTGCATAAGTATCCATAATACTGTTTTTTCACAATCTATTGGAGAAGGGCTGTGGTTTGGCAAATGAGGATATTTACCAGAATCACACCCACCCCTCTCTTTACTCACTCCCTAGCTGTTTATCTCCCTATGTGGCCACTCATTTCTCACTCCTCCTCAATATATACCAAATTTATTTCACTTTGAAGCACTTTAACCCAACTCCTTAATGCCTTCTGAGGCCTGCCTTGGGCTTTTGTCCTTCCTGGGGAGAGGTGGAATTGGAAAGCAGACCTCTTTCTGTGAATGTATATTCTTTATCACTTTTGCACTTGAACACTTAAATATGGCATGTCACAACTATATAAAATTCTTCTAGGTTTCATGCACTAATCAGAGTGTGCATTATTAATCAGAGCAATACTTTGCTATCGTGCTATTTTATTTCTCTTCACAGCTGGCAGATGGTGTAGAGCAGATGATTCTATTAGGTGCAGAAGGCTTTTAAGGAGGGGGAGTATAATGGTACTCATTGCTTTTTGCCACCTTGCATTGCAGCTTTAGCCCACTTGTTCACACCATTTGGTGAGTCAGATAAGAACAACTTCCAGCTAAGAGAAACTGAGCCAGCTGGAAGGTTCCCTGCAACACCTGGAAGAGCCTCTCTTTACAGAAGTTAAAGCCAGGCCTACACTGGGTAAAAAATTTCCCTGTCCTAACAATGCTTCAACTGAACCAGTGCTAAAATTAGAGAGGGAATTGTTGACCAAATGTTTCTTTATCAGAAAATGCCAAATAGTCAAAACTGAAACTTTAATGGAAATATATTGGTGTGGACAAAAAAATTCACTGGACAGTGTCTCAGGATGGAATTTTTAGTCAGAATGTGAGAAAGCAGTCTATCCCTAAAGAGTTGTTAGCCTGGTGATTAAGGCACATGCCTGGGATGGGGGAGATCTAGGTTCAAGTCTTTGCTCAGAATCACGGATTTGAAGTTGGGTTTCCCAAATACCAAGCGAGTGCTCTCACCCCTAGGCTATTGGCTATTTTGGGTAGGGTGTCTTTCATGAAATATTCTGAAAGGTCTCATTTTTGTTCTGCATCAGAGTGAAAACCTCAACGCTTTTTTGGAAACCGAATTTGTTTTCTGGCTAGCCTTAGTTTAAAGCCAGTGGGAATCATAGCTGAGACATGGCCATAGGCACCAACTTTCCCAGGCGCTGGTGGATGCTCATGCCCTTCCTGCCCTGCCCCATTCCAACCCCTTCCCCAAAGTCCCCGCCGCAACTCTGCCCTTCCCTGCCCCTATTGTACCCCCTCCCCAAATCCCTGCCCCGGCTCCGCCTCTTCCCCGAGCGTGCTGCGTTCCCCCTCCTCCGTCCCAGCGCTTGCCGCATGAAACAGCTGTTTTGCAGCATAAGCGCTGGGAGTGAGGGGGAAAAAGTGGGCACATGGCGCACTCAGGGGAGGAGGGGGAAGCAGAGCGGAGGCGGAGGTGAGCTGGGGCGGGGAAGCGGGGCGGGGAGCTGCTGGTGGGTGCAGAGCACCCACCAATTTTTCCCCATGGGTGCTCCAGCCCCGGAGCACCCACGAAGTCAGTGCCTATGGACATGGCTATGGTGTCCTGAATATATGGGATATATGCCATCATGTACCAGCAATGCTCCTCTGCCAAACCGGACAGTCTCTATGCAAAAGAATAAATGGACACAAATCTCCCATCTTTTCATGTACTATATATATATACACATACCTGCTACTGTATTTTCCACTCCATGCATCTGATGAAGTGGGTTCTATCTCATGAAAGCTTATGCCCAAATACATTTGTTAGTTTCTAAGGTGCCACAAGGACTCCTCCTTGTTTTTGCTGATACAGACTAACGTGGCTACCACTCTGAAACCTGAATAGATTTTAAAAGCCTTGACAATGGTTCTGGCTGAAGGAGTCCTGTCAACTCTAGGGTTACCATTGACTAACATTAGCTCAGTATTTTGGGGTAAAGTTCCTTTGTGTAGACAAGGCCTAAGACTCTGATATGAGTCTTTGTCTACAGTTAGGTCCCTACCAAATACATGGTCCATTTTGGTCTATTTCACAGTCATAGGATTTTAAAAAGTCATAAATGTCATGATTTCAGCTATTTAAAGCTGACATTTTCACAGTGTTGCAATTGTAGGGCATCCTGACCCAAAAAAGAGGTGTGTGGGGGGTGTGTGTGGGGGTGTGTGTGGGGTGTGTGTGTGTGTGTGGGGGGGTTTGCATTACTGCTACTCTTACTTCTGCAATGCTGGCAGTGGCTCTGCCTTCAGAGCTGGGCAGCTAGAGAGCGACAGTTGCAGACCAGGAGTTCAGCTCTGAAGGCAGAGCCACCACCATCAGCAGCAAGAATGGCATGGCATAATATTGCCACCCTTACTTTTGTGCTACTGCCCACAGAGCTGGGCCCTCAGTCAGCAGCCACCACTGTCTGGCCACCCAGCTCTGAAGAAAGCAATGCAGAAGTAAGGGTGGCAATACCATACAGCGGCTGGCAGCGGCTCTGCATTCAGAGCTGGGCTTCCGGCCTGCAGCTGCCGCTCTCTGGCCACCCAGCTTTGAAGGCAGCACAGAAATAAGAGTGGCAATACTGCAACACTCCTAAAATAACCTTGTGACCTTCCCCTCCCCCCACCCTCCCAGCAACTCCCTTTTGGGTCAAGACCCCCAATTTGAGAAATGTTAGTCTCCCCCATGAAACCTGTATAGCATGGGGTAAAAACACACAAGAGACCAGATTTCACAGTGAGAGACCAGATTTCATGGTCCGTGACAGTTTTTCATGCCAGTGAATTTGGTAGGGCCCTAGCTATAGTGTTGCTCAGCTCCCACACGCTTGCAGCCTTTTGAAATGAAGTTGCCACTATCTGTCCACATTTTCTTTGACTGTCTGGTTGCTAGTGTACAGACTCGGCAAACACAGCTGATGACCACTTTAATATTTTCATGCAGTATGTGTATGTTCTGTGAAATACAAGGCTTCGTAATATGTGTGATTTAAAAAAGGAAAGATGGGAGGTGAAGGCCTATGGAGGGGACATGTGAACAGTGAATGGAGGAAGGATGATTAATAAGCTGTGGTCTTGGATTTAGACTCTGCAGAAATTGGACATATTTTTTTATTGTCATACTATCTCCACAATGTATGGGGATGAAAGAATAAACTTCATATCTCAGGTACTGAACAAGAGTTTAGGCTCCTGTTCTGGTACTACTTTCTGGATAAAAATCCGGGGTCAGATATGCCAGGGGGAGGATCATTCACACGTACATATTGCTGCCGCAAGTTAGTTGACTGCAGTGTCATCTTTGTCACAATTCCTAATGCAGAGTGTGGCATATTGTCTGATGTTGGTTGTTCTGCAGCTGGGACAGGTTAGAGTCATGAGACAGGACCACTGCATCAGGTGGTCTGACAGTTCTAGTCACTTTCTGACTACCAGCCTGTATGTCTATGGTGATATGACTAAGATACCTATCCCTTTCCTGTCGTTGCATGTTATGCATCAGATATTTATCATTCAGCATAGGGCTTCAAAAAGCTATGGAGCTGATGTTTCAGAAAGAGTGCAAGAAGGATTTTGCAAATTTTGATAGGCTGAACTGACGTGATTTAATCACAATTGCTGTAAACTACAACAAATGGCAACAGTATTTAATATCCTCCTCTTCCATATCTTGACTGAATTCTTGTTCATTTCTTTTGTGATAGTGAAGTCTGCAAGTTCATTAGTAGTTGTTACATCTACCACAGACCCACTTCTAGAATATTAAGTGGTAGATGAGAGAGGTAAATAGAGAACTGGTACTTGATGTTGTTTAACAGCATGAATGGCTTTGTTAGCATTGTGGTCAGAGCTGATACTGTGCTTTTATTTGAAGTAGATCTCTCTGGAAAATGGTAGGCATTTTCTTTTAAAGATTTTGGCAGAAATTAAAAAACAATATTTTACTGAAAATGTATCTTGTGCCAAAAACTGAAATTTTACTGAAAACTGATTTTTTCCCCCCCAATTTAAAAAAAAAACCCTCGTTTTGGTTTTTCAGTTTTCTTTTAAAAAACAAAAACAAAAATGAAATGTGAGACTTTCTTTTTGGGTGGAAAATTTTCAACTAGCTCTTTATTCAGGAGGTTTTTTTCTTTATCTATGATATCTTAATGACTGGATAAAGTATCAGCAACCATGGTAATAACATGCTCCTCTCACCTCAGGGTTGGCTAACGAACTAGAAGAAAGCACAGCACCTGTGAGAGTAGTACCCATAGTGGTTGCTTTTGTCGGCTTTCTTAAAGGGAAACCAATTCCCCCTTTTTTTCTTAGTCTACAGAATCCTGTGGAAGCAGATGCATTGAATTCAATCAAAGCAATTTACATCACATTACAGAGTCTCACATTACAGAGACTTGGTGGGATAACTCACATGACTGGAGTACTGTCATGGATGGTTATAAACTGTTCAGGAAGGACAGGCAGGGCAGAAAAGGTGGGGGAGTAGCACTGTATGTAAGGGAGCAGTATGACTGCTCAGAGCTCCGGTACGAAACTGCAGAAAAACCTGAGTGTCTCTGGATTAAGTTTAGAAGTGTGTGCAACAAGAGTGATGTAGTGGTGGGAGTCTGCTATAGACCACCGGACCAGGGGGATGAGGTAGATGAGGCTTTCTTCCGGCAGCTCACGGAAGCTACTGGATCGCATGCCCTGATTCTCATGGGTGACTTTAATTTTCCTGATATCTGCTGGGAGAGCAATACAGCGGTGCATAGACAATCCAGGAAGTTTTTGGAAAGCGTAGGGGACAATTTCCTGGCGCAAGTGCTCAAGGAGCCAACTAGGGGGGGCGCTTTTCTTGACCTGCTCCTCACAAACCGGGTAGAATTAGTGGGGGAAGCAAAAGTGGATGGGAATCTGGGAGGCAGTGACCATGAGTTGGTTGAGTTCAGGATCCTGACACAGGGAAGAAAGGTAAGCAGCACGATACGGACCCTGGACTTCAGGAAAGCAGACTTCGACTCCCTCAGGGAACGGATGGCCAGGATCCCCTGGGGGACTAACTTGAAGGGGAAAGGAGTCCAGGAGAGCTGGCTGTATTTCAAGGAATCCCTGTTGAGGTTACAGGGACAAACCATCCCGATGAGTCGAAAGAATAGTAAATATGGCAGGCGACCAGCTTGGCTTAATGGTGAAATCTTAGCGGATCTTAAACATAAAAAAGAAGCTTACAAGAAGTGGAAGGTTGGACATATGACCAGGGAAGAGTATAAAAATATTGCTAGGGCATGTAGGAATGTTATCAGGAGGGCCAAAACGCACCTGGAGCTGCAGCTAGCCAGAGATGTCAAGAGTAACAAGAAGGGTTTCTTCAGGTATGTTGGCAACAAGAAGAAAGCCAAGGAATGTGTGGGCCCCTTACTGAATGAGGGAGGCAAACTAGTGACAGAGGATGTGGAAAAAGCTAATGTACTCAATGCTTTTTTTGCCTCTGTCTTCACTAATAAGGTCAGCTCCCAGACTGCTACGCTGGGCATCACAAAATGGGGAAGAGATGGCCAGCCCTCTGTGGAGATAGAGGTGGTTAGGGACTTTTTAGAAAAGCTGGACGTGCACAAGTCCATGGGGCCGGACGAGTTGCATCCGAGAGTGCTGAAGGAACTGGCGGCTGTGATTGCAGAGCCATTGGCCATTATCTTTGAAAACTCGTGGCGAACCGGGGAAGTCCCGGATGACTGGAAAAAGGCTAATGTAGTGCCAATCTTTAAAAAAGGGAAGAAGGAGGATCCTGGGAACTACAGGCCAGTCAGCCTCACTTCAGTCCCTGGAAAAATCATGGAGCAGGTCCTCAAAGAATCAATCCTGAAGCACTTGCATGAGAGGAAAGTGATCAGGAACAGCCAGCATGGATTCACCAAGGGAAGGTCATGCCTGACTAATCTAATCGCCTTCTATGATGAGATTACTGGTTCTGTGGATGAAGGGAAAGCAGTGGATGTATTGTTTCTTGACTTTAGCAAAGCTTTTGACACGGTCTCCCACAGTATTCTTGTCAGCAAGTTAAGGAAGTATGGGCTGGATGAATGCACTACAAGGTGGGTAGAAAGCTGGCTAGATTGTCGGGCTCAACGGGTAGTGATCAATGGCTCCATGTCTAGTTGGCAGCCGGTATCAAGTGGAGTGCCCCAAGGGTCGGTCCTGGGGCCGGTTTTGTTCAATATCTTCATAAATGATCTGGAGGATGGTGTGGATTGCACTCTCAGCAAATTTGCGGATGATACTAAACTGGGAGGAGTGGTAGATACGCTGGAGGGGAGGGATAGGATACAGAAGGACCTAGACAAATTGGAGGATTGGGCCAAAAGAAATCTGATGAGGTTCAATAAGGATAAGTGCAGGGTCCTGCACTTAGGACGGAAGAACCCAATGCACAGCTACAGACTAGGGACCGAATGGCTAGGCAGCAGTTCTGCGGAAAAGGACCTAGGGGTGACAGTGGACGAGAAGCTGGATATGAGTCAGCAGTGTGCCCTTGTTGCCAAGAAGGCCAATGTCATTTTGGGATGTATAAGTAGGGGCATAGCGAGCAGATCGAGGGACGTGATCGTTCCCCTCTATTCGACATTGGTGAGGCCTCATCTGGAGTACTGTGTCCAGTTTTGGGCCCCACACTTCAAGAAGGATGTGGATAAATTGGAGAGAGTCCAGCGAAGGGCAACAAAAATGATTAGGGGTCTGGAACACATGAGTTATGAGGAGAGGCTGAGGGAGCTGGGATTGTTTAGCCTGCAGAAGAGAAGAATGAGGGGGGATTTGATAGCTGTTTTCAACTACCTGAAAGGGGGTTCCAAAGAGGATGGCTCTAGACTGTTCTCAATGGTATCAGATGACAGAACGAGGAGTAATGGTCTCAAGCTGCAGTGGGGGAGGTTTAGATTGGATATTAGGAAAAACTTTTTCACTATGAGGGTGGTGAAACACTGGAATGCGTTACCTAGGGAGGTGGTAGAATCTCCTTCCTTGGAGGTTTTTAAGGTCAGGCTTGACAAAGCCCTGGCTGGGATGATTTAACTGGGAATTGGTCCTGCTTTGAGCAGGGGGTTGGACTAGATGACCTTCTGGGGTCCCTTCCAACCCTTATATTCTATGATTCTATGATCACCAATTGTAATCCTGATTTAAATCAGCAAGCAGGAAAACTTGACTTAAATCATTGATTTTAATTATTTTGCTTTTGTACTTTTTAGTTCTTTTCCTAAAGGTAGGTTGACTGTCATTGGTAACAATTAAAACATTTGATTTGCATCTAAGTAGTATTCACACTAAATTTGTTGCTTCTTTTTGCTAACTAGGAGGTTACACCCTTATTTGAGCAATTATATAACAATGTTTTTTTACTAGAATAATTTTTTTTGCTTACAATTTGTGTCAAGCTCTGTTTGGATAGACATTCAAATTAAATGCATGAAATAGAATTTTTAACTAAATAAAACTACCTTAAATATGCTAGCTACAATACACTTGCATTTAGACAACTTATTAAGCTAAAAGCGTTTCTCTATAGTTATTAGTGAATTAAACGGATTGTTTCCAGTTTACATGGCCTTCAAGATTTTAGAACTGAGCATCTCTATTTTATTAATAGATTAGAAGAGGAAAACAAGCTTTCCTGCTTTTTCAAGTCCCAATTGGCTTCTTAATTTTAAATGAAATAGTCATTGAGACAATCTAGTTGAATACACTGAAATGAAGAAAATATTCTTTGTGCACCTGCAGACCAGGCTACTCCTGTCAGAAGTTGGCCCAAAAGAAGATATTACCTCATCCACCGTGTCTGTCTAATATATCCTGGGACTGACATGGCTACAACACTGCATAAAAGCTGGCTCAGCAATTCAACAAACTCTAGTCCAGGTGCTTAGGTAGTGACTTCAACCACTTCAGTGTTTGGCATTTCTTTAATTGGCAGCAAACATGTGCTACTTAATATTTTTTTTGTATTTAGTTTAAATGATTTTAATTATGAGTTTAGGCCTTGACCTAGATTGTCAATTTCATTTAATTTTGAATAGGATTTTAAAAAATAATTAAGTCCAATTTAAATTAAAAAAAAATTTCCTTTTTAAAATCATCGAGGAGAGTGGGTTTAATTCCCTCTGTGTGGAAGCATATCTCCTGGACCTTCACTGGGTTTGTGGTGTTACTTTCTAAGGGACCCCAAAGGACATGGAGACATTTTTCTCTCTAAGTCCTACGATGTAGGTCTCCATCCTGCCACCGCACTTGTTCAATGCGTCTCTAGAATGTGGCTGCTAGAAGATATAGTGAGAAGATACAGCGCCACTGTTATGTAGATGGGACTCAGATCAGCCACCCCTGTGTCATCACATGTAAATACAGCAGTCTCCTTTCCCAGTGTCCGCTAGAAGCAGGGCCATGGATGATGACAAACTGACTCAGTCTGGATGTGATGTAAATGATGCCAACGGACAGATTAGGTAGAGATAGTAACTGTTTCACTTATTAGAAATTTATGTCTGACTTGCATCTATACAATTTACAGCCTCAAGCCTGTATTGTATTCATTGCTGCTCCTGGATTAACAGGTGCTGCATTTTTTGCGTGTGTGTTTGTAGCTGACCCGGAATTCCTCTGAATCTGGCCTCAGTAATCCATGCCTTTGTAACCTCAAGGATAATTAACACAATATACATAACTTGGAGGTACTCTGGAAAAATACCTACGAGCAGCATTTTGCAGTAGTTTAGGCTTGTTACCTCTAGATGTTATGAGCATATAGCATAGTACTCCATGCGCTGGACTGGCTACTTACCACCTCGAGTGCAATTCAAGGTGCTAATTGAGCTGTAAAGCCCTGGATATGCAGGGATCAGTGGTCTGAAACTTAACTGGGGTTCTGATCTGCTGTCAGTTTCTGCTGTAGATGCACCAAGCTGTCAGCAGAAGGCCCGTGTTAATGGATCTTACACCTGCTAGCTTCCACTCACTGGTCCCTTAGCAGTCCAGGGCCTGAGTTCTTTGGGCTTTCAGAGCACAGTGTATGACATCTGTTAGGTCAAGATTTTAACTGATCCATAGACTGTGTATTCAAGATCCCATGTCATATGTGGTGCATCATGTCCAAATTATGTGGCAGAGAAAGTTAGCTTTTTCTCCCACAAACCTTCTATCCCTCCTGGGTTGTCTCCTCCTCCCCTTCTGCTCCAGTACAATTCAATCAGCACAGTATATCTTCTTTATCAATTTATTGTGTTACCCTCACATTTTCACTTTTTAAAATGTACTGCAAGTTTTTGTGTTTTGAAAATGCATAGAAGATATCTGAGGAATGCTGGAGGTCTTGACAGCTTGGCAGGAGGCAATAGGTCACCTGTGAATGCAATTGGTCATTCCGGTGTTTTAGCAGCAGAGGGCAGAACAGGTTTATTGAGCTTAGAATATGTATTGCAGAGAATAATGCACCAGGAGGGCAATGGATCTGTTGGTCCAGTCTCTCCCCTCTCTAACTCCTGTGATTCTGCCAACAACATGGCACTTGTAAAAATTGTAGATATTAGATTATATGTAGATATTGGATTATGTGTCTGCATTTTTCCTTTGTCCTACTCTGGACTTGCAATACTGCAAGCATATATTAGAAAAGTTGTGTTTTACTTATCTATGTGGTTAAAAGTAGGCCTTTAATATTGCTGAATTAGTATTTCTGTGGGTTTCTGTTTGTAGTTGGGAACACTCTTCCATTATGCATTTTTCTATTTGATTCAGATGAGAGATAGTATTTATTTTAGATTTCTCGCTGTCACTGGAGGGTGTGGAATTCAAACTTTATATTCATATTCAGTTTTTGTTCTAGATCAAATGTGAACATTATGTTCCCTCTTAATGGCTTGGTGGTAAAGACGCCCTGACTGATAACTCTTTTTAGTCCTTTTGTAAATGTAGTTTTGTTGTAGGAGGTGGTTGAATTGATGGGGAAGGTATGAGTGTCCTCCACAAATGTCTTGCATTGTCATGGGATGGACCTTTACTTATTGAATATACTGGTTATTTATTTCCATGAGAACCCCACATGCTTCTTACTCATCACAGCTCCCTCAGTCTTTTCACAGTAGATAGACCTCTAGGTAAAATGTGTTAGTCATATACTGGGTAATTGCTAGTTTTCTTCTATAAATAACTTATCAGGATCTCTTTATTTTACACTCTTCTTTTGTCACTCTATCAGGGAGTTACTAATGATATAGCTGTGAATAGAAATTCGCATCGAAAGGTATCATACTATGATTCTATCTTCCTGGAGATTTATATTTTGAATATATAAAGAATGGCTTTATCATATGATGTAAATCAGTCCACTAAGTACACTTATGATGTGTTGTGACAAAACATTAGCTAACCTAATTTTAACAAGGGTGAATTATGTCTGGTTCTTTTTTTAAGACATAGAATTTCACCCTGTTACCTCTGTTTTGAGCCCAGTAATACCGATGTCATGAGAAGACTAAAGATACACAGATAATCCAACCCACCTCCCATCAGTTTGCTGCATAATTGGAGTCTGTGGCACAAATACTTGTTTATTTTCCTACATACCTAGCTATTCCCTATTTGAGTATAGGTGGTGCGGTGGTTGTTGTCGTTGTTTTTTGAATGCTGAAGAGATGTTTTCAACTGTTTTAGCTTCTATTTTAAAAGAAGCTCTGAAACGCCGAGTATGATTAGACTTCATGTTATAAGATTGGCAATCAGAAGTAAGGACCTCTGATACATTGAATTCTTTTTGTATTTCAGCTAGATTACATAGGTTGTTGGGTTTCCTCTTACTACAATCACACTGATTGGCACAAAGCTACAGAGATTATACTGGGAATGGACACTTGGACAGATTGCTTCACTTTACTGGAGCAAAAGTGCTGCAGACAACAATCTTGCAGATATCCAGTACTGTATGTATTTGTCCAATGCAAGCATCATAAAATGTATCCCAACCATCTGACATATAATGTGAGGTCACATGGACACTGATCCACAGTAGTGATACCCTAAAATAAAGTCTAAAGCAAATGTAGAAAATAACAAGAGATATAAATGTTAATTTCCACAGCTTTTGCTCCTCTGGGATGTACTTTTCCTCTGTGGTCTCCATAAATTAACAGAACCAATCCTGGTGTTAATAGCTACACTACTGTTGTTGCTGCTCCCTTTTAAAAAATATGCCTCATTAACACAAACAAGATCCTGATCTAGATTCAAAGTATTTGTGTTTTTTTCAGCCTTGTTGCACAGGAAGGTTCTTATGGAAACTCTTTCTTACAGCATACACACTGATTTGGCAAAATGTGTTCAAGAAGACTTAGATTCAGGTCCTTTGAATGGCACAGAAGACATGCTAAACAACTTTCCCTCCCCTTTAAATGGCTGGTCAAAAGAATTTAGATGGACTGCCTGCTATATTGCAAAGGAAGAACAATATGCCAGAGTGACAAGAAAACAATTGGAGGAATATAACACTGTGGAAGCTACAAGACAGTTTAGAAACTAGCTATTATACAACAGAGTGAAGTAGATTTATAGTGACTGCAGTGGGATGTGAGGAAAGTTTAATTTAAACGGCCCCACCTGGTGGAGAAAACAGAGTAATAGTGTTTAAGGCCAGAAGGGACTATGAGATCATCTAGTCTGACCTCCTGCATACAATAGGCCACCAATGCCACACAGCACCTGTACACTAAACCCAACAACCAAAATTAGACTAAAGTATTACAGCCCACAGGAGATTAGACTATATGTACCACAGAAAGAGGAGACTCGGAGGTAGGCCCTCCAATAAAAACAATTTCTGTCAGAAGAAAGTGGCCTCTACCTCCCATTCTGAAGGGCATAATGCCCTATTGTGTAGCAAGGAGTCAAGAGTTTAACTCCTAGACTATCACAATTGTCTTATAATGAGAGAGATTTTTGTAGAGCAGTCTAAAGCTATAGATCAACTTTTGAAGATCTCACAGGTTGGATGCAAATGTTCCTCTCATTCCCCAGTGTGAAAAAGGTTTGGACATAGCAACAATATAACCATCTAAAGTTGCAGAATTATGTAGTATTTTAGAAATGACCGTGTGTGAAATCCACAAGAAAACAAATGCACACCATCATTGAGTGACAATGGCTTCTCTGAGAACATGATGGGAGACAAAATGTATTATGATTTGCTCTTTGCTAGACTTTCAAGCAAATTCATATCTGCATTACTGTGTTTCTTGTAAGAAATTCTTCTGGAAAAGATTATTGCATAGCTTTATCATGCTCTGCAAAAGTTATGGAAGATCATGAGAAGACTGAGAATGGGTGTCATGCTCTCATCACTACTGATCTGTACGCTAAAGGTCAAATGGATAATTTCATATTTGTAACTGCATATTGTTCAGTCTTCTAGACTATGTGCCAACCATTTCCCACAAATTACCTTCAGGAAACATTAGTGCTGTATGTTTTAGGATTTCAGGCCTGGGTTACATAGGCTGTCAATGGATGACTACATAGGAACTGCAGTATCAACTCCCAAAGTTTGCTGAAAGATGAAAAAGTAAACTCTGCCAGAATCTCCTGATTAGCCACCCTGACAGGATTGGGGAAAGTCTTCTTCCTATCCATAGCAGCTGTGAATCCTGGAACCTACCATAGAATTAAAGGACAATCTTGCTCCTAGGATTGAATCACTTGACAGAATTAAATGATCATCCTTTCTCATAAGGAACTTTGTATTTCTAGCAAAGAATTACATTCACAAATGATAACTCTCATTGTATAGTTATCTTGCATCCGTAAACTTTTAAGGCCTATTTTGGTTCACTATGTCGTAGACAGGTATTTTAAAGGGCTGGTGCAGTGACAGTATACAGAACAGCGAGCCTTAGTAGTCGTGTGTGAATCTTCAGCTTATTTATTGTTATAAAAATAATTCTGGGCTCCACAATGTGCTTTCTGATCTGCCTAGACTTTTATAATGCATTCATCATGTGGATGAAGTCCTGGCCCCATTGAAATCAAATTGAAGTTTTACCACTGATTTCCAGGGGGCCAGGATTTCTCTTCTGAGCGCCTTTGTACATAATACAGGTTTCAGAGTGGTAGCCATGTTAGTCTGTATCAGAAAAAAAAAAAAAAAAGAGGAAAAAAAATAAATTTGTTAGTCTCTAAGGTGCCACAAGCACTCCTCATTTTTTTTATTTTTGTACATAATACTTATCTGTGCGGTTGCTAGCCTTGTAGAAAATGCAGGTGAATTTGGTCACTGGTGTAGACTTTTAAAGCCAGACAGATATTTCTCATACAAGTTATAAAATGTTTTGCACTTGTAGATAATGTTGCATGCTGTGGAAAGTTCTCTCAAACCCTGCTGCTATCTACCAGAGTTGGCCACTTTTCAGGATGAATACACTCCATTTGTATTTCAGTTCTGCTAGTGTTGCTATTACCGACAGAAGGCCCTGTTTCATGCAGCCTCATGTTCTGAAAAGAGAACTGGAAAAATCTTTGCCTTTTAACGTGGAATTCATATGATAAAGTCAAATGGGAAGGAATTGTCAGATTGTTCTTGTGTTTTTATAGAAGATAAACAAGTGGTGAGGGGCAGTTATGAAGGTGAGAACAAGAAGGTTGAACTTGATGTGGAGCAGGGACTCTAGTAGGGTGTGATTTGGTTAGAATGATGGGCAAAGGATCTTAGTGGCTGCATTTTATGAGGGGAGCAGAGAGGAGGCCAGAGAACAGGAGGCTATGTCAGGCATGTCACTATGAGGAGGTGCTTGGTGGGGATCCCCTCCCAACTCCAGTTGGTTCTCTGATCTTTCTCATCCAGAACTCCTGATTTAAAGCTCTCATCATCTTTAGGAAAACTCCTCCTCCATCTCTGTGTAGCAGAAGTATGATTTAGAACAGTGGTTCTCAAACTAGGGCCGCTGCTTGTTCAGGGAAAGCCCTCGGCGGGCCGGGCCGGTTTGTTTACCTGCTGCATCCGCAGGTTCGGCCAATCGTGGCTCCCACTGGCCGCAGTTCACTTCTCCGGGCCAATGGGGGCTGCAGGAAGGGTGGCCAGCACATCCCTTGGCCCGCGCCGCTTCCCGCAGCCCCCATTGGCCTGGAGTGGTGAACTGTGGCTAGTGGGAGCCGCGATTGGCTGAACCTGCGGTCACGGCAGGTAAACAAATCGGCCCGGCCTGCCAAGGGCTTTCACTGAACAAGCGGTGGCCCTAGTTTGAGAACCACTGTACTCGGCCACAAAGTCTGTTTTCTAGTATATAATCAAATCTACAGGCATCTACAATTTTATGTAAATCACACCTAAATTAACTGTTCTGCTTCATCTTTGTTAGAAAACAAAGAAGAATTTTCTTTATTTTCAGCTAGCTTTTCTCCATAAATAAAGTGCCTATTAAAATGATTTTTGGACAAGACAGAAAACATGTAGGTCTGTGCAAACCCCCAAGAAGAATAAAGATTGAGGCAAAACTTCCACTGACTGCATGGGGCCAGGACTTCACTCCTAGTACTTGATGATATTGTCAGGGCTAAACATAAGATTCCTAATCAAAGTTCCAATCTTGTTACCATTGGAATCCATGGAAAAACTTTAATTGATGCTAATGGCAGCAAGATTAGTCAACAAGTTTGGTCTTTTACCAAGATAGTAATGGTTGTGCTCACTTTCTAAGTTGAATCCAGTCACTACCATGATTCTCAGTTTATAGAGATTTTATTTTCTCTTAAGCAGTCATGAAGCATATATGATTGGTTTCCATACTGGGTATATTTTACAGAAATGTATTACTGAATTATGTCTCCTGGATTAATCTTGAGGGATTCACTTATGGTTTTTATTTGGAGTACAAAAACCGTATAAGGCTGCAAATTAAACTATCTTTTGAGAAGCTCCATTTAAAAAAAACAACAACTTTTTGATTCCTATGCAGAACTTGAACACTCAAAACTGATGATATTTTTATTTACTGTTGCTTATGCTTGAGAGTGTGTCTCAGGCATGTATAGGATGAGCAGACCAAGCTAAATGTATAGTGCTTTCACTGTCCCATTTCAAGTACTGGACAAATCATTGTTTGGTCATTTTGCTATTAAATCTGGAAACCTTGTGTGATCTGACAGGGCCCAAGTTGTCTCAATTTTTCTGAAAAAGATCAGCCTAACAGATATGCATAGACCCCAATCATTGAATATAGTTTCAAGACTTCTAAATGTGGGAGACTTAAGCACTGTAGAGCTTATCTTTCTTTCTTGGCAAATTTTTCCATGGACCTCATCACACTAATGCACTCAATCCCATTTCTTATGTTTTTGTCCTTCCTGGTTGTTCCTCCATCTTCTTCAGTGTTCACCAGTATTTTGTCCTGCTTCAAAGGCTTCTATAAGGCTTCCCTGTGCTTCTCCTTGCTGCCTTACTGAGCTGCTCTCTTTTACTTCCCACTCCTTGGTGGCTGAAGTTTATCTTACAGGCTCTCCTGCTTTGTGTGAGACCAGAGAGTTTTGATCCTGCAACAAAGCTAATGCATCACATTGGCTTTTGTGCACTCTCTTGCAGAATGTAAATTTGGCATCTGACCACATAACTGCTATCGCTAACAAAAGATCTGATTTAAATCTTCGACTTTACAGAATCCTGATGGCAAAACACATAGGTGAATACTATACTGGATATGCTTAAAAAGCTCACTAAATTTACAAGACAAATTAATGTCCAAATCAAACTACATCGTCAGGGTGTAACAGAAGCAATTAAAAGACAGTAGTAAGAAAAAAATGGTCTCTCTCTCTCTCTCTGTTGTGTAATGGGAGTTCTCTGTAATAGAACCAGAGCTACAGCTGACTGGAAAACAAATAGAACTTTTGAAAATTTCCCCCCAAAATAAGTGACCTGTACCTTTTTAGAAAAACCAAAAGCCCAGTGATCAGGGAACTCGCCTGGAATCGGGGAGACCTGGAGTCAAGTTCCTGCTCTGATTCAGGCAGAGCATTGAGCTATTGGCTATTATGGGGTGGGTCTCCCCTTAAAACTCCATCCTGGACCTGAGGAAAGCTTCACCAAACACTACGTTTCCACACAAAGTTTGGTTTTGATGAATAAGCATTTTCCAATTGAAAAACGTTTAACTGAAAAATTCCCAGCTAGCTCTGGCCATCACCCTTCATTAAAATCACCTGCATAGATTCATGGACTAGGAGTGCTGGGTAGCACTGGTTTTGGCCATCTTGTGCTAGGGGCTTTATATCCATTGGTAATGTGGAGCTCCCCTACTTTGATAGTTGTGGTAAATGTAGTCTCCCCTTCGGTTGATGGAATAACATTAAAATCTGTGATGGTGTCCTTTATGTATATTGCCAAGCCATTATTTAGGATGATAATGGCTAGCTGTTAGGTTGTATCCATAGAGACAGTAGCACCTAGCCTGTTGTTCATTGCCAATATGGGTCTCTTGCAACATGAGGATATCGATGTTGTAAGTCTTCAGCAAGTTTACAAAGTACTTGCATTTTGCCAATGAGAGTCCTTCAACATTAAGTTGTAGGATTCTTATTCCACGGCCTATTTGGCATGTTGTAGGGCCCTGAGTAGGACCTTTAGGATTTGTTGAGTTGCTGAGTTGTTGAGAAGGACCTATGCACCAAGACCTTGACAATTCCCCCCCTTCCTCCTGCAACATCTTATGTTCCCAGAAAGGCTTGTGGGACTTTTGTGTAGCCTCATGCAATCAGGCTATGATCAGGAGGAGGCTTGGAAAGCAGATTGGGCTAAACAAGACTTAAAAAATAAGCACCTTTTGCCAGATCCCACGCAGAAGGCTCCTGAGTTTGACCTTCTATGGTCATCTTGGTCAACTCTGAAGTGAATTTGAACCAACCATGGTAGATGTGGATATCTAATGCACAAATGGAAAATCAAGGACTCCCCAATCTGTGAGTGTGGGTCCCCATGACAGACCATCAAACATATCACTACCTACTGCCCAATTTATAAATATGAAGGAGGCATTACTGCAATAAATTCTGCTACTCTTATGTAGCCATTTGGCTCAATCAACTTCAGGTGATATTGTAGTTGCTGCTCTACATCAGCCATATGAAAGAAGAAGCAGCTGGACATTTGTATGGCATTTAAAATTAAACTTAAACCAATATTCCTGGACTGTTCCTGAACAATAGAATTTTACCATCATTTAAAGCTGCCTGGCAGCAATGATGAGGAAAGAAAGAATGCCACTGAACCTGAAGGGCTAACAGGACTGTACGAGCTTGTCAATAACTGTGAGGCTTGCTGCTTAGATGTGTGCCCAGGAGGAGAGGGATGGAAACCAAAGGAGCCTGGCCAACTGTCAGAGCCAGAGCTCAGCTAGAACCAGAGTTTACAAACCCTTACTCACATGAATAGTTCTTACTCATGCACGCTGTCCCATTCAAGTGCCATGTGAGTAAAGGTTTGCATGATCTGACGCATACCTGTTTCTTCTTGCTTTCTTTGTTTTTGTTCTTTCCTCTTATGTTTGCCTGGAATTAAGGAGGGCCTGCACTAATTAAATTGTGAAAGGATAGCACACTTGGGTTTTTCAATCTTCCTTAGTGAGTAAAAAAATTGAGGGCTTAACATCCAATAAGTGTTCAGAGTAAATGAAAAATCACTGTGAGATCCAACTTTCTATTTAGTTAAAATACGGCTTAATGTCATGACAAGTTCTCCTTAATATCATAAACTTTCTACATTACCAGTCTGCAAGGTGAGCCCCAGATCCTGAACTGCTGTTGAGGAGCATTCGGCATCCCCCATCCTGAGGCATGCTAAGGTGGCTTTAAGCCACCTTCATACTTCCCCATGGTGGGTCTGCTTGGAGACTGGGTCAGTGCCTGAAGTTAAATTAGAGCAGACCAAGGATTGCCTCTAACTTTCACCAGCTGCCAGGGACTCTTCTGGCAACTGCAGTGTAAAGGATTTCTGGTCACATCCCTTTTTCCCCACCTGCACCTCTTGTGCCAGAAAGAGGGTGGTATAGAAATGCAGAGTGCCCAGGGAACTGCTTAGGCAGACTTAGGGCAGCTTGAACTACCTGAGCAGTGCAAAGCTGTATTATAATGGGACTAGAACTGGGCCTGAGTCTTTAACTTTGTGATTAAAAGCTACAGTACATGTTGTTACTGTTTATAATCTTTGGGAGCACTCCCCCTATGGTGATGTAGGCCATATAGGTTCTGAGGTCTATTAATGAGGAAATATAACAATACAGTACGGATAAAATCTATGAATAAAACAATTTATAGAATATACATATTTCAGCTCTTTTTGATTGACAGTAAAGGAGAACTGTGTGAGGAATGTAATTAATTTCATTATTGTAGCTTCTAGAAGCTTGATCAGGACTTATTTGTGCTTAGCACTATATGAACACACATGTCAACATACTAACTGGGTGAAATTCTATGGTGTTCTACAGTAGGCAGACTTGATCATAATGATCCCTTCTGGCATGAAAATCTGCGAATCTATGATAGTCCTTGCCCTAAGGAGCTTTCAGTGTAAGACAAGTGACATGAAAGATGGGAAGAAGGGAATACCATCAAAATACAATTTTATAAGCACATGTATATGTGTAACTTTAAACATTTACAAATAGATAAAGGCACAGCCAACCTTATCTGCCTTTCAATCCTGCCATCATAAATGTAACTGAAAGCTCCGATCTTGCAACCTTCACTGCTGCAAACTCAGTGTGGTGCAGTGGCTGAGAGAGCTAAAATCATCCTTGGATGAAGCAGCAGGGGACGACTCAGTTTAAGAGGGGTTTTGGTATTATGTCTGTACATGCTACAGTAGTGGTGAGCCCATTACTAGAATGCTGCCTTCAATTCTGGTGTCCACACTCTCTTAAATGAATGTTGACAAACTGGAAAGTGTTCAGAAAAGAGTGCCAAGAATGATGAAAAGTCTGAAAAACCTGCCTTGCAGTGAGGAACTAAAGAGGCTCAATCTAGTTTATCCAAGAGAAGGGTGTCATAAATATAAAGGGAAGGGTAACCACCTTTCTGTATACAGTGCTATAAAATCCCTCCTGGCCAGAGGCAAAGTCCTTTTACCTGTAAAGGGTTAAGAAGCTCAGGTAATCTGGCTGGCACATGACCCAAAATGACCAATGAAGGGACAAGATACTTTCATATCTGGAGGCGGGGGCGGAAGGCTTTTGTCTGTCTGTGTGATACCCTTGCTGGGAACAGATCAAGGATGCAAGCCCTCCAGCTCCTGTAAAGTTAGTAAGTAATCTAGCTAGAAAATGTGTTAGGTTTTCTTTGTTTTGGCTTGTGAAATTCGCTGTGCTGGAGGAAATGTGTATTCCTGTTTTTGTGTCTTTTTGTAACTTAAGGTTTTGCCTAGAGGGATTCTCTATGTTTTGAATCTGACTGCCTGTAAGATTATCTTCTATTCTGATCTTACAGAGTTGTTCTCTTATCTTTTTTTGTTCTCCTAATAAAGTTCTGTTTTTTAAGAATCTGACAGGGTTTTTTAGATCTTAAAAATCCAAGGCTGGCTTGTGCTCATCTTGTTTATTCTCAAGCCTCCCCAGGAAAGGGGGTGTATGGGCTTGTGGGTATATTTTGGGCGAAGACGTCTCCAAGTGGTCTCTTCCCTGATTCTTTGTTAAATTGCTTGGTGGTGGCAGCGTACCAGGTTTTAACCTAAGCTGGTAGAAATAAGCTTAGGGGGCTTTCATGCGGGTCCCAACATCTGTACCCTAGAGTTCAAAGTGGGGAACGAACCCTGACAAAGGGTAAGAGGTGATTTGATTGCAGTCTGTAAGTACCTCCATGGAGACAAATTTCTGATGGCAGAGGGCTCTTGAATCTAGCAGATAAAGGGATAACAATGACTGAATGGAAGCTGAAACTAGACAAATTCAGACTAGAAATAAGATGCAAATTTGTAACAATGAGGGTAATTAACCACTGGTGTAATTTAACTCGGGATATGGTAGAGTTTCACTTTTAAAATAAAAATTGGCTCTCTTTCTGAAAGATATGCGCTAGTTTAACCAGAAGTTATGGGCCTGATTCAGGAATTACGCAGTGAAATTCTATGGCCTCTGTTTAGGTCAGTTTAGATAATCACAGTGGCCTTTTCTGGCTTTAGAATCAGTATGTCTTTGAGAAATCCCATTGACTACAATGAGACTACTCAGGTGAGGAAAGATGACTGCTTAGTGACCTAAATTAGTGACATCTTGCATGTGCAGTATCTGACTTTCTTTTAGCCACACAATTGGATAATTTTTGTGAACATTTTTTAATAAGGTGAATTTTCAATTTGTAAATATTTTTAAATCGTTTCTTACAGCAGCACATTAACTTGACATAGGGCCCAGTAGAGTGAACAGCTAAAATCTGGCACAAAGTCTAAAACCAGAATACAGACATTGTTTTCCAAATTCTTGATTGATCCTTTCTTGGGAAAATGAAACTGACCACACCACATTTAACCCCTGCCTTGTAGCGTTAAAGTGCTACATATTGTCATTTATACACTTTCCACACTCTTCCCCCATCCATGTTCAGCGACTTCTGTGCAGAGGGATGCTCCATCTTTTGGGAAATGCTGCTCTCATGAAGATCGCCATCGACAACAATGGGATGACTTGTGTGAGTAGACGTTGGAGGAAAGGGTCCCTGTGATTCCCATTGCTAAGATTTTAGTCAGGTGCAAATCGTAATATGTTTCTCGAAATTACATAACATGGCTAAAGAATGTTGTGACCCGGAGTCTCAGAGGTCACTCAATTAGGATGAACTGCAAAGAATGGGGCAGGCAATCCTCCAAACTGTTAGATTTTCCAATCCTTATGTTTTTACCAAGATTTACCAAGCTAGCACAAAACAGCTTCTATAATACCTCACTGGTTACTCAGAAACCAACAACACAGTTCTCTTTAAGCAACCCAGCTGGCCTCTACCCAGAAACCCAAGTCATTTATGATGAGGATTACTGAAAATCTTATTCATCATATAAAAAAGTTCTACCAATCCCAAAGAATCAGACCCATTACCTCCCAGGTTAATGAATGTTCCAGATTTTACCAGATTCATGCTTACAGTCAATTCTCATTAACTAAAGTAAAAATTATTAAAAAAGAGCGAATTGGTTAAAAGATCAATATACATACAGACCTCAATAAAATTCTTGAGATTCAAATTCATAGCAGAGATGGTGAGCTTTGTAGTTGTAATGAGTTTTCAGAAATAATCCATAGGTTATAGTTCAATTTTTGTGTTCAGGGCGGGCTAGTTAGAAATGGGATCTCAGTCCTTGTCGCTTAAGCTTCCCCTGCATGAGGCCTCAAGCAGATCTGAGATAACAGGATCAGGACCCAAGCCATTTTTTATACAGGTTTCAGGCCTTCAACAGCTCAGAGTCCCTTGGAGAACAATAGACACTCATTTCCTAAGCATTGCTGGTAATTATTTGCACAGATTAACATAAGGCAGTTGCCTGTTTTTTCACCATTCGCAGAAGATTTGCTATACATATCAAAGAGAGATGAATACAGCAATATCCTATGTTTACAGTTCATCTAAATGTTAAGATGTCCTTTTGATCTCTGAATTAATAGAATACAGCATAGACAGGGACTGTTTGATTACATTGTTGACCTCTACCAATATATATGTAAATACACAAAAACGCAAATATTATCTACCCATATGTTTTTAAGGGTTGAATTTGAGTAATTTATCCTGCAGGATGCTTAACCCTTTCTGGTCATGTGTCACAAATGTAAATAGGATTTCACACACAGGGCAAATTATATTAGTGCACAGAAAAAGGGGCATAAATCCCCATCGAACAGTACACAAAGCTGGACCAACACTGGACCTTCTTGCCGCCTTTGTTTCAGCTGAAACAGAGCAGAGTCAAATTACCTCAGCCATAGTGGCAATGGACTTTAGCAACAGAGCAAACTCCTCTGCTTTCCAATAACATGGGAAACACCACTCGGCACTACCTGTCACAAAGGCAGCACAGTGGATCACATTGTTATTTATTTGCAGATCGGGAGGCAGAAAATGGTGCCAGAATGTGCATTTTTCTCTGTCCGCATCCTATCATGGAGTTGGTGTCTGAGTTTGAAAAAACAAAAACAAAACAAGTTCCTAGTACTAAAGTATATAGATGGGATATTCTACTGGATGCCTCAAACTAATTTACTTTAGCATGAATTACAATATGAATTGAGAGGTTTCAGAGTAACAGCCGTGTTAGTCTGTATTCGCAAAAAGAAAAGGAGTACTTGTGGCACCTTAGAGACTAACCAATTTATTTGAGCATGAGCTTTCGTGAGCTACAGCTCAGAACGCTACATAAGTGCTCTTTTCATAGTTGTATGATGTACCATTGTAGCAAGAAATGGGCTGAAAGAAATTTTGGCTACTAGATAGCAATTTTTTCCCAGTTTAGCAATAATGTATATTGCTCTAATGGATGGATAAGAACTGATAATCTCAGGGCCTCTCACTAGAGCTAGAATTATAACTGGGGAAGTGGCATTCTCCTTCTCTACTGAGGATGGGACAAGAAGTAATGGGCTTAAATTGCAGCAAGGGCAGTTTAGGTTAGCTTAGGGTAGTTAAGCAGTGGAACAAATTACCTAGGCCGGTTGTGGAGGTTTTAAAGAACAGGTTAGAAAAACACCTGTCAGGGTGGTCTAGTTCAGTGGTCTCCAACGTTTTTATGCACAAGATCGCTTTTTGAATTTAAGTATAACCCATGATCTACCCCGCCCCTTCCATAAGGCCCCACCCTGCTGACTCCATCCCTCCTCCCTTGCTCTCCCCTGTCCTCACTCACTTTCACCGGGCTGGGGCAGGGGGTTGGGATGTGGGCTCTGGGCTGGGACCGGGGAGTTCAGAGGTGGGAGGGGGCTCCTGGCTGAGCCTGGGGTAGGGGGTTGGGTGCAGATGGGGTATCCAAGCTGGGGCAGATTGTTGGGGTGCAGGAGGGGGTGCAGGCTCTGGGAGGGGGGTTGGGGTGCAGGCTCCTGCTGGGTGGCACTTACCTTCGGCAGCTCCTGGTTGGCAGTGCAGTGAGGTTAAGGCAAGCTCCTTGCCTGCCTTGGCCCCACACCACTCATGGAAGAGGCCAGCACACCCCGTGGCCCCTGGGCGGAGAGGATGTGGCTTTGCGCGCTGCCTTTCCCTGCAAGCACCGCCTCCGCAGCTCCCATTGACCAGAGTTCTCCATTACCGGCCAATGGGAACTGCAGGGGTGGTGCTTGCAGGCAGGAGCAGCGCATGGAGATCCCTGCTCCTCCCGTCCCCCTCCCCGCCCCCCGGGGCTGGCTGGCTGCTTCCAGGTGTGGCGCAGGGCCAGAGCAAGCAGGGAGCCTGCCTTAGACCTGCTGCGCCACTGGACTTTTAGCGGCCAGAGATCGCGATCAGCTGTCAGAGGCTCCAGGATCGACCAGTCGATCGCAATCTACTGGTTGCTGACCACTGGTCTAGATAATACTTAGTCCTGTCTCAATGCAGAGGATTGGACTAGATGATCTGTTGAGCTCCCCTCTAGTCCTACATTTCTAGGATTCTAAAACATTTAAATAAGAAATAAAAATAAACAATAATACATAAAGTAAATCTGTACTGAAGCATGACTTGATATATTCATAAAATGAAAACTAAGACAAACATACAATGACAATACAAATCACAGTAAAGGATATAAGGCCTGATATTGCAAGTCTCATGGAAGTCCTCTTTAATTGCATGAGTAGCACCATTTACTTACATATTATCTCTTGCTTGAGTTCTAGTTGGAGGATATCACCTTCAATATCTAAGCACTTCACCTTCACCTTCAGTATCTAAGCACTAAGGGATACAATAAGATATCATGAATAGGGTGAAATTTTTTTATTAAAAAGACATATTATAGTAGTAGTGAGTTATCTAACCATTTTGTGTCCAAACATCAGGTAGGTAGATAGCTCAATGCTAGCATTTATGCTTGCAATTAACTGTGCCCCAAATGGGAGAATGGGCTGAACCCTTTAAAAATGTGTCCCTTTTAAGGAGTAAAAATGGTTTTCAGCTGGTCTTAAAAACTTCAGCTTGATCCAGGGCTGTGTTGGAATTGTGCTCAGTACAGATGGAGGAGGGAAAAGGGTTAAGTTTGGGGGGAGAACAAAAGTGGACTTGCACCACTTTTTAAATTTCACCAAGATTGAGGCTAGCTGGGGACTGGGTTAGTTACTGGTGTAAACAAATACACAACATCTCTCTTTTCAGCTGTTTAATTTGGAGTTTTATCAGCATAAATCTAAAAGTGGAAACCCTCATTATCATGTTTATGTAACACCATCATAAATATGTATAAGGACTATGTTAAAGTCTGGCATAAATATGAAATAAAAGTATTTTAATTATCCTTGGCACTACTGAAATGTTAGAACTCTAAAAGATGGATGTAGTGCTCAGTGTTGCTCAGTGTCTGGGTTTCATTGCATATGTCACACTATATAGTGTGTTCTTGCTTGAAGTCCCAGATCATGGAGTTAAATGATTACCATAGAACCCCTATTTTATGAACTTTGGGGGTTGAGAAATTTGAAAAATTGAACACTTCAAAATTACAGTAGGTGCAGTGAGTAAGTTGCAATATGGTGCACTACATTGCTTTCTTCTTGCTTTCTTCAGTCCACTGCAAAGCAATTTCCAGTGCACTAAAGGCATTGAATGTGAGGGGATGTTGATTTGTTCTTCAACATCAGTTTCATTATGTGATTTCTCCCACTCCTGCAAAAATCTCAGCTCTCATTTAAAAAAAAATAAATTCTAGTCCTTGTAGAGCCAAGCCTGGATTCAATTATATGCTACAGGCTCAAAAACTAGAAGGTAAAGAATAAGAACTCCAAATTTATTATTTTTTAAAATGTCATGATTTTTAACTCATGATGTTTAGGGGCCTCACTCATGATTTTTCAATGTTTGGGGCTGGCTAAAACAGCATTTCTGGTCCATGTCACCCTAATAATAGAGCAAGCCTCTGCAGGGGCAACAGAGAACTCAGACCTTTCAGTTGGAAAGGAAATAGTGGTGGGGGAAGCTGTCAATTATTTCAAAATAAATAGCAAATGTATTCCTGACATATAGCTTGGTATTTATTTCTGTGTTACTATGTTTGTACAGTGTCATCCTTAATTTAGTTTAATTTAGATGTGAAACAAACAGGAAACATTCTGCATATGAATATTTTTGTAATAGTTACAATGGTTTTAAAATATTATGGAATGTTAGGCTGATCTCTCTGCCATGTACATGATTTTAAATATTCAATATCTTACCTATTTCTAATTAAGTACAAAAGTGTGGGCCCAGTCCGTTAAGGCCTTATAGTGTGATTCTCCCCTCGTCCCCACACTCGCTTTAACAGGCATTCCATGCATGGAGATGCTATAGCATTGGGCTTTTTATAGTGATGTGTTTCTTACAATGTAGTTTTAAGAGTACTATGTTATAGGCATCTTTACACATTTGAAAGAAATAAGGTTCTAGGACAATATTTTGGCCTTGGATACTAGTTTGCAGGTCCACTGTGAGTCCTGAGGCGATATGTGAATCCAGAACATGTAACTTAATTTTTATAGCTGTTCTTATCATTCAAAAAATCCAGACAGATTTTCACAAAACTAGGTCCATCTTTAAAGTTGGGATGAGGTTGATAGTGGGATGCAGCGCTTTTTCAGTATTTCACATATGTTCTCCGTCAGTAATGACTAAAACTTGATCCTACAAGCTGCCCTATGCCAACAGACCCTGCACATGCACAGAGGAACTTCTTGGATCAGGGCGTGGATGCCATTTGATAGCTATTAGGTGGCCTTTGTGAAACGATTTGGTTGTGTCAGTCTACTTTCTAGCGGTCAAGTGTTTGCATCATCAAAGCAGCACCACAAATGGCTGTAAGTTGTACCTTATCTGGCAGTTGCAGCAAGAAGACAGTGACTGAATAGGCACCTAACTACCCTCTTATTCCTGGAAGACATGTAGGCAGAGAAGAGCAGGGACACTTGCAGTAATGCTGCTCGTTGTCATACCTGCTCTGTAGACGGGAGGCTGTCAATCCAGTACCTTTTGCAAACGATAAACTCATTTATGAATCTTCTTATTTAAAGAAGGAAAATCATTTTTAGACTGCAACATGTCTTCTCAAGCTTCACTACAGAGTGACGTTTTACAGCTTAATTATAAGCTCCTGCTAATAGGGTTTTACAGTGTAAATGCTGACACAGCCTTAACTTTAGTGACATGAATGGTTCTGCTATGTTAATGATTGAAGACCAGAACCATGTAATAAAATATGCTTTTACCCTCTGTTTCTTTTCTCAGGCCAGGAGCACAGGTTTATATTTATCTGTGAAGTGCCATAGTACACATGATGCTGCACAAATAATAAATATCAGTTGACAACTTCAAAAATGGCTCCCTTATAAGAAGCTGTTTTGAATCCTTCTTCCCCCCAGAATTACCTCTCTAGTTGTATCTGTGTTGGTTGGTGTATTCCTTCACAGAGGTTCCTTCATGCAGAATTTCGAGATGGAATGAGATGAGGCTTAACAAACTATTTGCTGTTCTACTTTTAGACTGTTAATGACATATAAAATACAGGATATGGCGAAATCACTGCCTTTTTTGGGGCAGGAGGATAGAGTGGCAACAGGAGATGAAGGATTGATTGAGATTGTTATTGCTGTTGCAGTCTTCCTTAGTCTGAGCATGCATGCTTAATCCACATATATGTATGTGAATGTGCACGTTCTTTTGGGAGTCTGCTTGGGCAATGAAGGATCTGATAACTTTCCAGGCTCAACTGTTTACAGTACATGTAGCTTGCTAGGCAATGCTGCAGTTGCATAGTTAGAAGTCTGAGTGAGGTGATTGAATGTCTTGTGGACGCTTTCAATGTTGGATGCTGTCCTTGGCTTGAGTAGCGAGATGTTGGCATTGATAACTAATGGGGCCATCTCACTGTTGGCTCAGGAACTTGGAGCAATCAGCATGCGGTTTGAGGGCTTGGTAAAGACTGGATTGTGATATGGCTCTGAATCTCCACTGAGATCTGGATTATTCTGGTGGACTAGGGGAAGCTGTATAAGTACTAAATTTAGATGGTAAAACTGGGAATTAAACCTGCAAAAATTAGTTGGGTCCAGCAAGATACAGGTGCCCATTTAGAGTTTTTGCAGTTTTCTGGCACCAGGATGTGTTGGGGTCCAGATTATTTTGATGTACTAGCAGAAGGTAGTTCTTTTGATGGCCCAATTTCTGGGTTTATGGCCAAAGTTTGGTGGGATCGAGGTGCTAGATCTGGGTTTTTGCAGTGTTGTTATAGTGGAGCTCATCAGGGTCTAGATATTTTTTGAGATAATAGTAATGGCTACAGATGTGCTCTTTAAAACAGTAGAATTTAGAGGATTGCAGCCAAAATCTGGCAGGATCCTCTTGTAAATCATGAGTGGTGTTTTTTTGCAGTGCTGTTGTACAAGGATGCTTTAGGTTCTGGCTTTTTTTCTTTTTCTTGGAGTAGGAACAACTGAACTGGTTCTTTACTTAAGTAGTGGAATTTGTGGGCCGGGGGCCAAAAATTGTGTGGATGAAGCAGGATCCAGATGCCAGATCCAAGTATTTGAACCACTGTTGTGCCAGGATGCACTGATGTCCACTGTCTGCACCTGCTGCCCAATTATGCCTCAGAATTAGGAGATTGGGGCCAAAATTTGGCTGGATCCAGCAGGATTGCGGTGCCAGATGCGGGTTTTTGTGTTGCTATTGCACCGTGGTGTGGGTTTCTTGGTGCAGTAGCAGCAGGTAAACTTGTTCTGTCTTGTGAAGTACCAATTTGGGGGACTGGGTACAAAAACCGGCAGGATCTGGCAGGATCCTGCAGGTAGATCCAGCTTTTACCTTTTTCCTGCAATCTGGCCAACAGCCTCATGAGTGAGCAGGAGCCATGTGACTGTGGCGAGCTGGGGTGTGTAGTTGCCTCCTGCTTCAGAGCTACCTGATCCGAATACTAAGCAGAGCTGCCGCCGGAGCTGTGCATGTAACACGCTGAGGAGACTGCAAAGGAAAGTGTCCGTTCCAGAGGCAGCTCGCAACATGGAGATTAAAGACCAAGGAGCGCAAATGGAGCCGCTGCTACCCACGGTAAGATGCTGCTTGCTGCAGTCTGCCGCAAACCCCGCCAAGCAAGCGGAGCCGCTGCTGGGGATGCGAGCGCATCGCGAGGCGCAGCGAGAGATGCTGCCCTGCCTGCTTCTGTCCGTGCCAAGGTCTCTTCTTCCTTCCCCGGGGCCGGGGAACCGAGGGGGCTGCAAAGCCCGCAGGCAGAAGGGGCTTTTCAAGGCATTTCCCCCCAATATGGATGTGGTTTGGGTCACAATGCGTGTGGTTTTCACTGAGTGAAAAAACGCGATGGTTTGCTCCGGGGCTGGGAGCAGCAGCCGGGCTTGCTGTGTGCGTCTCTCGGCTCCAGTACGTGCGGAGGCGCCTGCCTGCATTTCTGTAACGAGGGAAGGGGGTCCCCACTAGTCCTTCTCGCCATACTCCCGGGTGCTGGGGGTGGGCACAAGTTGGTTCTGCTGTGGAAAGGGGTCACCTGAGTGTGAGGATCCCCGTCATTCAAATACCGAAGGGTTCTCTTTGGAAGAGTCCCTGCCTCTCTCACAGAGGGTCTGTCTGGGTCCCTCTGTCACATTCACACTCCCCCCTCTGTTCCGTGGAGGTCCCTAGCCCCCCAACTTGTACAGAGGGACACTGTTTATCTGTGGGGCCCCTGTCACTTGTGCTCCTGTACAGGAGTGGTCAGTTGGTCTGTGGGGGGTCCCTGTCCCCCATGTATGTGTATATATGCACATACATGTGTGTGGTATATGGTCAGTTTGTCTGTTTGAGGGAGGGTCTCTGTCACACAGAGACATACACATTCCATCCCTCTGTCTATGGAGCAGGCTTTCACACCCAGAGGGTCTGTCTTTTTGTGGTGGCTGTGGTACAGGCAAGCACACAGAGGTTGTCTGGGTGTCTCTGTCCCATGCACGGACGGTCAGTCTGTGAGACTGCATGTCACACACTGAGGGTCAGTCTGCAGGGGTCCCTCTCATGCTCACTCACAGGGTCTGTTTCTAGACGCGCGTGCACTCTCTCTCTCTCTCTCCATGCACAATTAATATCAGTCCAGTGAGACTTTTTTAGCATGACAAGTTGTACAAATTTTGCCAAAGTGTAAAAGGGAGCTGGACCCTTCAGCTCTCTGTCAGAGGTGGATAACATCCATCCATCATAGTGTTTAACATTCAATCACCTGTGGCCAGTTGTTGCCAGTACCTATTCCTGATCATTTGGTGGGTTGCTACACAGGACAATGGCATCTCTGGCATCTCTGTCCTTTCTCCTAGGATCAGGCACAGGGTTTCCACACTGATGTTTGGATGAGAAGGCTCTTGCGATTCATGATAATTTTGAGGAAATACCTCTTGTTGCAGTTCCTTCTGTTTTAGACCTTGGCACAGAGACATTGGAGACATGATCTGTAAGTCTCTTCTCTGCCACATTGGTTGCTTTGGGCTATACTTTGTGTCCCCCAATTTTCACCTCGTTTGTGGTCACTGATTCAGTATTTGGTGAGAGACTGCCATAGTTTTGTACATGTCACAAGAGTGAGATGGTTTGATGGTTCTGTGCAAGGGTCTGTAGCAGTCTAACTTGTTTATGTTTTTGATTTCTTCTTGCTAGTTGCTCTTATACTGGTTTAGGTGCTGATCTAGCATCTTGAATATATTTTGGGCTTGAGGTGGGGGTTGTTGGTTCCACTGATCAGAATTGCTGTCTCTGGGGAGTGACAGTGCATAGGGATGGATTGTGTTGCATTCAGGTTTAATTTTTGATCCTCAAGTAATTTTCAGTGGATGAAACTGCTGTGTTGGCTGAGAAGCTGAATATTCTTTCCTGTATGTTGATTAGCAGGGGGAATTGGCCCAGTTCTGTTCTGCAGCCCTAGTTACTGGAGTTTCTGTGCACACGGAGTACTTATTCACAGTTGTACAAACATAGGGTTTCTTTTATGGTTTTATCCCGATTAGATATTAAAGATGGGCCCTGGCTTTTCCTTCACATAGAAGAATGAGTTGGATTATGCTGTCAAATAGTTCTAGCAGCAGTTTTATTAGGTGGGGTCTCTGTGTGTGTCTGGAAGGTTGATTGTGTACTCTACAAGGCTCTATCTGTATGATGGATGGACTCACACACGCTCTATTTCTGGGAGGTAAGAGAGGTAGCATTGTTTTCCTGCTGTAGCAGTGATGCGAAGGCACAGCTTCCCCAGTCTTGAAGCTAGTTGTCCTGCAATGCTCCTCTGCACAGGGCAACATGAACCATGGCAGTTCTCCTGCAGTACTCATCCCAGCTGGTGACTGGCCTCAGTGCCCGCCTGGCCCTAAAGGGCCTTTATGTGCTCTCGGCTCTGAGTGTGTGGGGTCCTTGTAGCAGAGGACTCTGGCCGGGCTTAGGTATCTGGAGTCAGTGTTACCTAGACTATAGTGTGAGGTAGGTGGTGGTATTTTTAAGAATGAATCTCCCCTGGTTTTTTTTTTTTTTCTTTCCTGGGCTAATCCCCACCTCACACAGCTGTAAATAAATTCAGCTCCAGTTTAAACTGTGCAAGGACCCCAGTCCTGGAGCAAATACATTTTTATTTCAAAATATAATTTAAATTTGGTTTGGATTCAATTGGGTGTGAAGAAAAAGCTCCCAGCCCCCAAAGTTTGCTGGCTTCAAGTTACCATCAATACAGAACAAGAGCCAAAGTTCACCAGCGTCTGAGGTGGCATCTCTCAGTGAAACTTCAGCTCAGTATCTCATGCTGGGAAAAAAGTTGTTAGTCATGGCGAGAAGATGGCAAATGACAGTCCTATTTAATTTATATGTTCTAGTGCATTTAGCTATTGCAAAGGTCATAACCTAATTTGCTACAGAAATTCCACATTCAGCTTAACTATCAAAAGCGAATCTGTTTTCCTTGTTACCCTGAGACCTATCCGGTTATTATTTTAGGATGTGAGTTGATGTTTAAACAAGATCTCTTGCAGTTTGTAGAAGGTGATGAAATGTTTTGCTACCTGCTCTTCTGAGGAATTATATGGAAGTAGACTTCCTCTTCACCTTTTCCTTATTAGAGTCTCTTTTTTACTAACTCCTTTTGGAAAAGTTCCTCACCAGTAACAGCACTTCTCCCTGCACCAGGGGAGCCACTTTTCAGTGTGTTTTGCAAAATGAGGTGGTTGTGTGTACATTTCTTCATGGATTCCTAAGATATTTTAGTCTTTAAAAGCTGTTCTGGGAGAAGTAGAATTAAATTAAAAATGGAAAATCCAAACTAGAAACAATCTTTTCAAATTGCTGTTTTAGAAAGTGCAGATATGGCATTGCCACATTTTAGTATTCAACAGAGACTAATGGAATGGAATGTAAAATTAAAAAGGTCATAGAGGAGTTTTTAAACCAAGGGCTGGGGGAAAGCTGACAGGTTCAGAGGATCACGTGTTTGAGACAGAGGCATCTCTTAGGGGAGGATCTGTTAACAGGGATTCTCTATATCCTAGTAAAGAGAAAAGGATAGACATTGATAAAGTACGGGTAAGAACTCAAGAGAAACTGTCAAATGAAAAAGAGTCCCTATTCAATTACATCACATAAAGGCAGACAACTAAATATTGACAAATTTTACAAGTGCTTGTATACAAATACTTGAAGTTTAAATACTAAGATGGGTAAACTAAGGTCCCAGGTATTAAATGAGGATATTGATACAATAGACATCACAGAAACTTGGAGGAATGACAATAATCAGTGGGACATGGTAAAACCAGGGTACAAAATTTATAGGAATGACAGAGTAGGTCAAGCTGGTGGAGGAGTGGCACTATATATGAAAGAAAGCATAGGGTCAAATACATTTAAAAATTTGAAATGAATCAAAATGTATCATGAAATCTCTATTGATAGAAATTCCACACTTGAATAATAAGAATATAGCAGTAGGAATATATTACTGACCACCTGACCGGATGATGATGGTGATTGTGAAAAGCTCAGGGAGATTTGAGAGGATGTAAAAATAGAAAACTCCATAATAATGGGGGATTTCAACTATTCCCATATTGACTGGATACATGTTACCTTAGGATGGGATACAGAGATAAATTTAATTATATTATGGTCACTATTACCAAGTGGTTCAGCTATACTCACCTCTTGGACCAGATCATGCGCCACTTAGGACTAAATTAAGAATTGCCTCTCCCCTTGTGGGTTCCATGACTAGAAGCAGTCATTAATGGTGTCTAGAAATTTTAATATTGTTCTGGGAGGGAAAATACCAAAGAAACCTACCACAGTAGTATTATAAGTGATCTCTCTCCTGCCATCCATCTCCACCCTCTGACAAACAGAGGCTAGGGACACCATTCCTTACCCATTCTGGCTAATAGCCATTAATGGGCTTAACCTCCATGAATTTCTCCAGTTCTCTTTTAAACCCTATTATATTCCTAGCCTTCACAATCTCCTCAGGCAAGGTGTTCCACAGGTTGACTGTGCGCTGAATGAAGAAGAACTTCTTTTTATTTGTTTTAAACCTGCTACCCATTAATTTCATTTGGTGGCCCCTAGTTCTTATATTATGGGAACAAGTAGACAGGCCAAAAAAGAATTTGAAGAACTACTAGCAAAAGACACAAAAACTAAAAACAAAAAAAATTAATTACTCAGAAGCGGGAAGATGCCAAACAAATAGTGGGGCCACTGGATGACTGAGGTGCTAAAGGAGTATTTAAGGAAGACAAGGCCATTGTGGAGAAGCTAAATGAATTCTGTGCATCTGTCTTCACTGCAGAGGATGTGAGAGAGATTCCCACATTTCAGCCATTTTGTTTAGGTGACAAATCTGAGGAACTGTTCCTGATTGATGTGTCAAATTTATAAATTAAACAGTAATAAGTGACAAGGACCAAATGGTATTCACCCAAGAGTTCTGAAGGAACTCAAATATGAAATTGAAAACAAGTGGGGGGGTCAGTGCTAACCAGCCAATTCAATTAAGGTGGAAGTGGGCTATTCTCAACATGTGCCAGCAATGCCCCTCTACCGTGTACATTGGCCAAACCAGACCGTCTCTATGGAAAAGAATAAATGGACACAAATCTGACATCAAGAATTATAACATCCAAAAACGAGTAGGAGAACACTTCAATCTGCCTGGACACTCAATAACAGACTTAAAAGTGGCAATTCTTCAACAAAAAAACTTCAAAAACAGACTCTAGTGAGAAACTGCAGAACTGGAATTAATTCGCAAACTGGACACCATCAAATTAGGCCTGAATAAAGACTGGGAGTAGATGGGTCACTGCAAAAACTAATTTTCCTCCTGCTGATACTCACACCTTCTTGTCAACTGTTTGAAATGGGCCACCTTGATTACATTGAACTCATTAGCACTACAAAGGTGATTTTTTCCCCTCCCTTCTTGTCAACTGTTGAGAATAGCCCACTTCCACCTTAATTGAATTGGCTTGTTAGCACTGACCCACAACTTGGTAAGGCAACTCCCATCCTTTCCTATGCTGTGTATTTATACCTCTCTACTGTATTTTCCACTCCATGCATCTGATTAAGTGAGTTTTAGCCCATGAAAGCTTATGCCCAAATAAATTTGTTCGTCTCTGAGGTGCCACAAGGACTCCTCGTTGTTTGTGCAATGTAACTTATCGCTTATATCAGCCTCTACACCAGATGACTGGAGAACTTAAGAACAGCCATACTGGGTCAGCCCAAAGTATCCTGTCTTCTGACAGTGGCCAATGCCAGGTGCCCCAGAGGGAATGAACAGAACAGGTAATTATCAAGTGATCCAGCCCCTGTCGCCCATTCCCAGCTTCTGGCAAACAGAGGCTAGGGACACCATCCGTGCCCATCCTGGCTAATAGCCACTGATGGACCTATCCTCCATGAATTTATCTAGTTCTTTTTTGAGGATAGCTAATGTAATGTCTATTTTTAAAAAAGGCTCCAGAGGTGATCCTGTCAGTTATAGGCCACTAAGCCTTACTTCAGTGCCCAGAAAATTGGTTAAAACTAGAGTAAATAACAGAATTAACAGACACGAAGATGAACACAGTATGTTGGGGACGAGTCAACCTGGCTTTTGTGAAAGTAAATAATGCCTCACCATGAATTCCCATTAGAATTCTTTGAGGGTGCCCACAAACATGTGGACAAGGTTGATCCAGTGGATATAGGGTAATTGGACTATCCAACAAGGTCCCTCACCAAGGATCTTAAGTAAAGTAAGTAGTCATGGGAAAGAGGAAAGGTCCTCTTCTGGATCAGTAACTGGTTAAAGGACAGGAAACAAAGGATAGAAATAAATGGTCAGTTTTCAGAATGGAGAGAGGTAAATAATAGGGTCCCCAAGGCATCTGAACTGGGACCAGTGCTATTCAACGTATTAATAAATGATATGGAAAAAGGGGTAAACCATGAGGTGGCAAAGTTTGCAAATGATACAAAATTACTCAAGACAATTAAGTCCAAAGCAGACTGCAAAGAATTACAAAATGATCTCACAAAACTGCGTGACTGGGCAACAAAATGGCAGATGAAATTAAATGCACGTTGGGAAAATATAATCCCAATTATACATACAAAATGATGGGTCTAAATTAGCTGTTACCACTCAAGAAAGAGATCTTGGAGTCATTGTGAAGAGTTCTCTGAAAACATCTGCTCAATGTGCAGCAGCAGTCAAAAAAGCTAACAACGTTAGGAATCATTAGAAAAGGGATAGATAATAAGACCATAAATATCCTAATGCCATTATATAAATCCATGGTTCTCCCACACCTTGAATATTGTATGCAGTTCTAGTCATCCCATCTGAAAAAAGATATATTAGAAATGGAAAGGGTACGAAGAAGGGCAACACAAATGACTGAGGGTCTGGAACAGTTTCCATATGGGGTGAGAGTAAGAAGACTGGGACTTTTCAGCTTGGAAAAGAGAGAACTAAGGGATGATATGATAGAGGTCTATAAAATCATGAATGGTGTGGAGACAGTGAATAAGGAAGTGTTATCTACCCTTCACATAACACAAGAACCAGCGGTCACTCAATGAAATTAAGAGGCAGCAGGTTTAAAACAAACAAAAGGAAGTACTTTTTCACACAATATGCAGTCCATCTGAGGAACTATGGAACTCATTGCCAGTGGATGTTGCAAAGACCAAAAGTGTAACTGGGTTCAAAAAAGAATTAGATAAGTTCTTGGAGGATAGGTACATCAATTAGCCAAGATTGTCTGGGGTGTAACCACTTGTTTTTGGGTGTCCCTAAGCCTCCAACTGCCAGATGTTGGGACTGGATGACAGGGGATTGGTCACTTGATAATTGCCCTGATCTGTTCATTCTCACTGAAGGGTCTGGCATTTGCCACTGTCGGAAGGCAGGATACTGGGCTAGATGGACCTTTTGGTCTGACCCAGTGTGGCTATTCTTATATTGTTAGGTTGATATTCTTACCATATTACATATTGATTTCTGTATGTTAACCTCTTTTACTTACCAATCATCAATATTTTAAAAACCCTTTTTTAGTATGAATGTTTTAAAATTATAAGAAACAATTGTGGTTAATAAAAGATTGCTGTGAAGTCTGTGTGTGTGTGTGTGTGTGTGTGTGTGTGTGTGTGTAAAAAATTGTGAAAGAGAGTTTGCAGATTCTGTCTGTGAATGTCTTGGGCATAGGGTGACCAGACAGCAAGTGTGAAAAATCGGGATGGGGTGGGGGGTAATAGGAGCCCATATAAGAAAAAGACCCAAAAATTGGGACTGTCCCTATAAAATTGGGACATCTGGTCACCCTTCTTGGGCAGGTTCTCAATTAGAGTCAAACGCAGTTACTTTGCCTGTCTCAGTGGGATCCTTGCATATCCATGATGTTGCAAATGGCTCCCAAAAACACTTTGTTTATATAAAGACTTGTTTTAAGATTATTTAGGAATCATGTCTATTTCAGTTGTGTTTTAAGACTGTCATTGTTATGTTTTAAAATCAATATTAGTGACTAACTGATGTAAGCAGAATGTCTGTGTATAGCAGGAACTTCATCCTCTCTTCGTATCTACGAGCGAATTTGTACATACTTACTGATAGATTTTTTTTTTTCATGAATGATTGCACGGCATGTTGTTTTTCTTATGTTCTCTAATGACAGTGGTGGCAGTAATGCCACTATAGTTAATGATGAATTGGCTTTTCCGTTCTAAGATCAGACTTTTATCATCTTGCCTCTTTGGGTTGATGCTTTGGCAAGGAAGGTTTCAGTTTATACTCCCCTCTTCCCCTGGGATGAGTGGGGCAAAAATTTTCCCTCTTTGACCAAAATGGGCAAATCAAGGAAGAATTTTCCCATAGTTTTAAAGGTTAGGCTATTTTATTTTATTTAGATTTACTGTATATCAGAGTACGCTTAGCCTTGCTTTTAGAAGTGTTTTTTCACAGGTTCTGGAAAAAAAGGTCTAGTATATGTACATAGACAAAATTGCAGGAAGTTAGTCCATAACAGAACTTAGCAATGGATATTCACATAATTATGCTTTTGGTTATGATTTTATAAGGTTGAAAACTGGTTATTGTGAAATCAAGAAAGGTCAACGGCTCCAGTCCTGGAAGTAGATCAGCACAGTGGGGCTCGACACTGGGGAGTTGGGGACCGCCTACATGGATGCTCTTTTAGGATCAGGAGTTCATGCAGGTGGATATCAAACAATTGAAAAATAACTAAAACAATACATAATCTTACAGCACTGGTATTTCATTTGTATGTATGCTTGTGTGTACATTCAAAACTCTTGCTAGTGCTATACAAACAGTAGGGAATTCTAGGAAGCTTTTACAAAATCACATTACTTTGTTGTCCTAGGGGAAGAGAAAAGAGAGAGAACTCAAGTTGTGACTGTTTTTGAAAAAATAGTGTAGCTAGTGAGCGGGAAACTACTGTTCATAACAGGCCAAATTCTGTCACTCTTACTCATGATGAGTAGGACTTCCAGTGGGACCAGGGCCGGTTCGAGGTTTTTTGCCACCCCAAGTAAAAAATTTGCCACCCCAAGCTCCGGGAGTGCAACTGTCCAAGCCAAAAAAAAGGGTGGCCGGAATGCCGCCCCTGGAATTGTGACGCTTTGTTGGTGCCTAGAGCCGGTCCTGAGTGGGACAGCATGCAGAGTTAAATGTATTACTTAACAGGAGCATAAGCGGCAGAATGTGGCTCAATGTGTTTTATAACAATACTAAATCCCTGTTCACTTGACCAGGATTTAGGATTATCGCAACAGTTTTACAACAGTCAGGGCAAATTTATGGAGACAATGTTAATGGAAAACTATAGAGACAATGTTAAATTTTTCTGTTATGGCACAGAGAAAAGGTTACAAGGTTAAAAAATGCAATCATAAGGATAACGTTAGAATTTTATTACCGCTTCATCTGTTTTCTCTTGTTGCCACATGGCCATAAAGTCTGAGTGAAAAGACAAGTAGTTTTTTCCAGAAAGTACTGGATCTCAGTGCATCTCTTTATACAATAAAATAAGTAAAGTCGCACAGACAGTACTTTATAAACACACACCTGCCAATGTCATGATTAAGAAGAGAGGTAATTAAAACCCTAAGAAATAGTTAACTTGTGGCATACCAAACTTATACCTGTAAACAATAACTTGCGGCACAGCATCTGCTCATACACAAACTTTAGAAATGATATGAATGAGATACATTCACATTATGGAAAACATTAAAACAGATTATTTTTTAAAATGTGTCTGATTTGAGTACATCCTACACCTTCTACTGATCAGACACATTTGTGTTTTAATTTCCTCTTACAATAACTCCATCTTTTCTTCCTACTTCTCCCTTGGGAAAATTATGGAACCGTATGTATGATAAATCACTTCCATAGAACCACTCTGTAATATCATAAAGGATTGTTATGACTTCAGTGTAGTATCAAACAGAAGATTTAAGCTGGTGGAGGAAAAACTTATTTAAACATCTTCAATGATTAGCAGTATAATGGGTATGAGAGAATGAAACAAAAGCTATGTACTGTGCTTGCAGTACATTGCTTTTGTTTCAATGTTCTCTATTTTCAGTCTTGCCCATTGTAGAACTCCCTCTTTATAAGTATGGCATGATTGTTGTAATGTCAAATACAAGTTAACAGAAACTCATATGTTCCAAAAGGTTTGTCACTCCCTAAGGTGTATACAGTGTAATACAGTTGAAAACAAAGTGGTCATGAGTACAAAGAGCAGGTAGGTGCTTAAAACCACCCTTTCTTCTGGGAAGCTATTCCCAGGATAAGATGGGGTTTGAAGCAAGGTGAAAGTGGGAGGAGGAGAGAAGGCACTTGAGGTGTGTGAGGAAGAAGTGGGGGGATGTAGGAGGAAATAGGGACAGAATTTAAGTGTGGAAAGAGCTATGCACATCTGGAATTTCAGGACATTGCATTTGAGTGATGCAGAACGAAAGAAGGGGCCATTGAAGCTATTTGAGGAGGAAGTGTTGGGGTTAGACCAGAGGGGCAGGGAGATAATGAGTACTTGCATCATGAAGAAAGTTTAAAGTCTACGTGGACAAGCTGAGAAACTACATCTTCTAGTTAGCTCATAATATTCCCAAGGCAAATAGGGAGTGCTGCTGTATTTTAGTTGAGGGACAGCAGCAAAATTACTACACCCTCACTTAATTCCATCCAGTATTTTTGTATTTGAATTAAGTTATTTCTAATTTAAATAGATATTTTGATTTACTTGTTGATAGCTGTTTACTTTCTTTCCATTTATATAGTCTTAATTTGCTAAAATGTTTTGTACCTGTTTCTTTAGTACCTAATTGTTAGTAGAATTTCAGCTTTTATAGTCTTTTTTTCTCCGAAGCCCACTTAAAATGTTCATATACACCAAATAAGACAAGTCCCGGGGTCTTATTAACATACTGTGTTTTGATAACAGTACAAACTTACACACAGAACTGATAAGCAAGAAACCCACATGCTGTATTTGTGACCCACACCACCTTCTTGATATATCGAACATCCACAAGTTGAAGACTGTCACAATGGTTTGACTAGATTACATCTCAGTTAGGGCTTTCAGTGGCTCAGTTTTCAGAAACTATGTATCGGGATATACATGGGTAGTGTATTGTGTACAGTGAATGTGTGTGCTACAGGAACTGCTGAAGGAGGAGCTGTTTGCTTTTGTGGTGAGCACTGGTGCCTTCAGTCATTTATATTCATCTGAATATTTAACTGCATTTACCTAATGCTACAATCAAAAGGCGTGAAAGATCTAAGAGCCAAGTGACAGGTTTTGTGATGAAAGCCATTATTAATAATATGCTGGAAGGAAAAAATATACAATCCTATTACTTATGGAGCCAGTCCTGCAATGTGCTACACAGATGCAGATCCCTGCACCTTCATGGAGCCCCACTGACTCGGGGTCCATCTGCCAGTATGGCTGCAATTGCAGTATTGGGGACTCTGTATCTGACATCTGCAAAGTGGTGATTATTTGGAAAAACAAACAGGAATGTGGCGGTGCATTTGTCACGCCTCAGGAAGTAGGGTGTAATACTGTTGCAGATTGCTTGGAAGTTTCTTTTGGAGTGGCGTAAATTAGTGAATCTCTGTGAAGAGTACAGACAGGAAGCTGACTGTTTGTCAGAGGGTAACAAATATTAATCTTAAGAGGTTTGCTGAAGAATTGCTCCAAATCATAGAATCATAGAATTGTAGGACTGGAAAGGACCTCGAGAGGTCATCTAGTCCTGTCCCCTGCACTCAGGGCAGGACTAAGTATTATCTAGACATATTATCAAGCTATCTGATGTGGGGGACCAGCAATTTTTTTTTCCAATGTGCGCGCAGACTGGCAGCCGATGGCTCGCGGACCGGCACTGGTCCGCGAACCACCACTTCAAGTAGCACTGATCTAGACCATTCTTGACAGGTAGGATGTCTTAAAAATCTCCAATGATGGAGATTTCACAACTTTTCTGGGCAATTTATTCCAGTGCTTAACCACCCAGACAAGAAGTTTTTCCTCATGTCCAACCTAAACCTCCCTTGCTGCAATTTAAGGCCATTGCTTCTTGTCCTTTCCTCAGAGGTTAAGGAGAACAACACTGAAACCAGTTACAGTGGTACTGGATCCTCTACACAGGAAGTCATGTTCAATGGCTCAAGCTGTTGAAGTGTGGAAGAAGATTGAAAAAATCGTTACTAAATTGCAATTAGAATCTGGCAAAATGTGTATCATTATGATCAGGCTTAATACCATGTCATTTGTTTGGATGTAAGATCAATCCTTCACAGATGCCAGGTTCCACTCACAACAGAGGAATCACCACTCAAGGTATGTCTATGCTGCAAACAAAATGTGTGTTCTTAGCTCAAGTTAGCTAATCTGGGGTTATAATAGCAGTGAAGACATATCAACGCTGCTTTTAACTAAGATTAGTTGCTTAAGCCTCAAACTAAAGTTTATAGGGTGAGCCAAGGGTTGATCTTGCTCTGCTAACCTTAGTTAAATGCTAAATTACTGTGTCTTCCCTGATATTTTAACCAAGAGGTTAAGAACACACCTTTTTTTTTTTCAGTATAGATGTAACCTTCCTTTTTAATATTTAGAAGAAGGTTGGAAGTGGTCTTCTGTCAATAGTAAATAATTTCATGCCAAGTTTCCCTCTTTTCAGAAAACTATCTCTCAGATGAAGCTATAATAGCTCCTCAGTGGTGGTAACATCAGGTAAACATTTTTTGAGAAAATAAAGATATGATCACAAGAGTGGTGTCTCAACTGCTATGGATTCTTCTGCTGGTGTTCAGTGGAATCCAAGAATAGAATCTGCATGGGAACAGAGCTTCAAAGTTGTTTTTCCTTCTTGAGCATTTTAATTTTGAGGGGCAGGAAAATGCCTTTGAGTTTGAGTAATGGGACTCATAGGTTATTAACTTAGGATTTTTTGATCACTGATTATAACTGTGTAAAGTGTTGCATTATGGTATTAATGCTGATATGTTAATAAGTGAGACCATAGAGAAAGTTTTTATAATTTTAAACTGTTTAAATACTGAAACTTTAAACAACTTAATGTTAACATTGAAGTTACTTTTGCAGTGTTAAATTTTATTCTGCTTTGGATTTATAAAAGTTTTGAATAAAAATAAACTGTAACCTCTCATCTTGCAAACACATACGCATGTGCATAACTTTAAGCACAATTAAAGCCAATGACATAGCTAATGTGGCTAAAGCTGGCAAGTGTTTGCAGGACAGAGGCCTTAAATTTTCAATATTTTGTTCTGTTTACAGCAGTTTCTTCATATTTAAATAAGTACTCAGCTTGTAGTGACATTACAATAAGAGTGTTTTTTTAACGAATTTTAATCCAAAATGGCAATAGCAAATTTTTTTCTAATTAAATTAAATCTCCATAAAAGTGATTTAAATCAATTATTTAAAAAAAACAGGCTATTTAAATCCAGATGTTTTTTAAATAATCATTGACTTAAGTCACTTCACAATGCAACATTCTAACTTGAAAATTTATAATATAAATGCTTTTCATCTGGATTTAAATCACATCATGCTGTTTGAAATGTACTGGTGGAAACTCCCACAAATTCTTCTGTGGCAAAAGTTGAAAAAGGTATAACTGCAGTACTATAGAAATGTGCACCTCTTTTCAAGAGAGAACTGGAGAATTGAAGACAAGTAAAGCTTACTTGTAGACCAGTCAGTCAGCCTGTGTGTTGCAAGACAAGGGTACTGCTGTATGCCATGAGACCAGTAGGCCTGGGTATCTGGAACTCAATGGAGAAATTATACTCTCTGTCCACACAGAAAATGTGCGCACAGAAAATGGGTATATCCCATTGAACCAGCATTAAAGAATTTGTGGAGATCTCAAAACTACTATGCAACTAGTGTACTGAAGAGTTCCTTTCTCTAGCCTGGAGTTCAAAGTTTTACAAAACGGATCTATGTTAAACTTACAAATGCAAGTGGAGGAAAATTCCCATGAGTTGGTAACATAGTGGTACATAAAGGTCATACCAATACCAGTATTTGCTTTTTGGGATAACATTGACACCAGCCTTGTTCAAGTGGAGGTATGGATCAGATTTTGAGAGAGCTCCCAGGAGTACAGTACTGACTAGATGGCATTCCATTGGCTGGCAAGAATGATAGTGAGCATCTCAAGAAACTAGATGCAAACCTGCAAAGATTGGAGGTTTATGGCTGGAGAGTTTATAAGGAGAAATGCATATTTTCCCAACATAACTTTATGGTACAGGCCTGGTGGCAAATGCCAATAGTCTTCACAAAGCATCTATAAAAGAGGGCCATGGTGGATACCCCACTTCCTGCAAATGTAGGTGAGTTACATTCTTCTGCAGAATAATCCACAGGTTTGAGAGAATTTTAGTTAATCTCTCCATGTGTCCTACTTAATAGCCATGTTAGTAGAACCTTCCTATTGTGGGGGAAGGAGAATGTTATATTAGTACTTTAAATGAGTTTATGTAATATGAACAGTGCATGTTAAAAATAAGTTATAGGATAGTGGCAGTCATCTTCAGCCAGTGTTGCTTGTAAATAAACATCAATTTACAACTGTTGCTGATCTATAACTGGTGTTTTATACTTACTCTCAAATAAGTTCCAAAGTACCAGCAGTGTCAGCACAAGTGATTATGTATTCATTGTAGGTTACCTGTGTTGTCAAACTGATTTATCATATTCCTAAAGTATCCCACATCCTCACAGTCTGCCTAACACATTTCGTGATAACACAGAATACAACCCATATTACTACTGCTGTAGGCACTTTTTGAAACACTAGCATCCAGTAAACATAGTGCACAATTTTTTTTAAAGTATCTTTTCTCATATATTTGAAGAGATTATCAAATGCTTTAAGCAGAAAACTTGACTAACTATATAATTAGGGTACTTCCTCTTATTTTAAACATCTTTTCTCCTAGTGTTCACCATTATAACAAAAGACTTGACTGTGTCCATTTGTTTTATTGCACCATTACCACACTTCTAGAATTAGATGTGAAAAGGCGCCGTAAAAGGACTTGTAAACCTATGAGTCATTTATATTTGTCTAAAAATACATTCACGACATCATTAACAGTAGCTGTATTCCATACAATTGGACGCTATTTAAACTTTTCAGAGAAAAATATCTGGATAAATCCAGCATGGATTAATTTACACTCTAGATGTATTAGAAAGTGGCAAGGCCTTCTCACAGACCCTTGCCAATACTACACAAAGGAGGTTTTCTGTAAGCATGTGGCCATCGCTTCCCCCTGTAGATTAAGTGTGTTCATGGTCTTGGAATACCCGACCCCTCCCCCCCGTACCACAGGGAGACTTGAATTCGTTCTTTAATGGCCAAAGCAGCTGACTACCATGTGTACAAGTGTGCTTGAAACCACAGAAAATGCTGGTACATTGGTCTAGTACACACAAATTATGTTAAGAAATTATTAACGTTGCAGAGTCAAGCATCAAAAGTTAAGAAATGCCAGCACTAAGGGTGCCTGTCTAACCTTAATTCATCCCCACCTTGTGCATGAGCCTGATGAGCCAATCTTTAATTACAGAATCACATCTATTTTTTTTTCTCACCAGACCCTCTAACTCATTCCATGTACAGGATGGTCAATGCTCATTTAATGAGCAGCCATTCAGTGTTTTGTTTTCTAATCCATTGTTCAATGTGTGGCTACAGGCATTATTTAATATACACTATTGAAATCCTGCTCTGACGATAGAATTATTAATTTCCTTATGGGCTTTTCTGTGGTGCTCATCACTATGCCATCTAAGTGCTTCACAAATATTAATTTGTTTTCACAATACACCTGTGATGGGGAACTGAGGCACAGAGATTAAGGTAAAAGAAATTCACTAATTTTGGGTGCCCTGTGTGAGACACCAAGGACCTGACTCTTTTAGAGCACGTAGCATTATATGGCAATTAATATGATCAAAGCACAGCTCCCCTTGACTTCAGTTGTAGTTGTGGGTGCTCAGTAGTTGTGTAGTTGTGCGCACTTCTGCAAATCAGACCCTAGGGCGGGGCAGGCAAACTTTTTGGCCCGAGGGCCACATCGGGGTTGCAAAACTGTATGGAGGGTTGAGCATTTGTGAACTGTGATTTTTATTTCAAAGGCTTATAACTTGTCAAATTTGGGTGGATTTTGACAGGGGCAGCAAAAGACACCTCCCCTGTCACAAAGGCCACCTCTTGCTAAATCTCAGGTCCTTTCTCAAGAAGTGTGGAGGCATTAGAACTTCTCAAATAAAAGGTCACAATTTTTTTTTTAAATTGGGTAAAACAATAGATTTTTTTCCCCTGTCTTGTTCTCGGAAATGGCTGGACTGTTCTGGCTGAAATTTTCAAAAAATAAAATAAAATTCAGTCTGAAGCAGGTACCCAGCATGGAAAATTTCAGTCCATATTGCTAAAACTTACAACAGGAAGTGTCAGGCAACCTTAATCATAGGCAGTTCTAAATACACCTTCCTCTGTTTTGCAAACAAGTCTGGCAGCAGCTGAGCAGTGTTGACCTAAAAAGTGTCTTTGTAAACAAGTGGAGGGCTGTAAAACTAAGCTCTGACAAGAAACATTTTCAAATATTTTTTTTCTGGCGATATAACACAATCACAATACAGTATGTGCTCCTGATTCCTGTTGTGCCAAAGCATTTGGCAAATAAGCGAGGCTAAACATGTTTGCTTTTCATCACAAACAATCAAAGCCAAAATATAACTTAAAAAAATAGTCACAAATACACTATATGGGCTTGAAGGAGAGATCGCCCAGTAGAGATACTGCTTTTGTCAGCTTCAATTCAGAGGAGGGACCAAGAAAACAGACCTCTGACTAGTAACTAGGATTACTTGATTATATAGTTACCTAGAGAGCTTGTTAGGAGATCAAGATGAAAATGAAACAAAAGCCTATAGAAGACTGAAGAGATGGTACTATGACTAGAAGCCAGGTGTCTTCCCAAACCCTCATTTAGAGTAATAGCGAATAAGATAATGTAATCACTTGTTCTCAGTCGTTCTCTTGTTTTAGTGAAGATGGTTCTTTACCAAGAGGGGGAGACACTGGTAATACTTCCTTGCTGAGCAGAATTTGCTTCACGTGCCTCTATACTGTGAGAGAGTACTGTGATTCCTGAAAGCTTCTTAGTTGTGTAACCTTCCTTGGCTTAGCTGCCCACTCACAAGTTGGTGATATATACTAAGACAAAGCTTCTATATTTTATTTTGCATCTTCAGTGAGAATAAGATCCTCACAGAACAGGTATGTAATCTTTTAGGATCAGAGTAACCCATGCTGCATCTTTTCAGGCGGAGGGAGAGGAGGATGGTAGGCCATCCCCATCCTATATTTTAACCAAAAAATAAAAACAATCACACGTGCTTGCCATGGGGAGAAAGGGCTGCAGAAGTGTAACAGGGGACTCATATTATTATTATTATTGCATGTGGCAGCTCTCCTATGGTAGATGGGAGGATTTCCCTTTCCGACCTCCAGAACCTGGGTTTGGGATGGGAAGAAAAATTTTCAGCCTGATAGGCCACATAAGGAGAAAGACAGTTGCCTCCATCAGCACAAAGGACAACCTTCCTATCTGCAAAGCCCAAGAAGATCCAAAAAGCTTTTGCATGTTGGGCTGCTGCAGGGGCAAAGCTGGTATGGATGGGTCCTGTCCCTGCATCTAGATCTGCTGAGGCTGAGCCCTTCACCTCTGCAGAGTCCTTCTGGCTTTCGTGGGACTGCCCTGGTGCTCACTAGTTCCTGATGCAGGATCAGGATTTCAGTAGAGGGAATTTTTCTATATATATTTTTTTATCTATAGGTTTCTTCATAAATAGAGAGCCTATTAATATCATTTTCTGTATGCCATGTTAGAGTCATTAGATCTGTGCAAAAACATAGACTAAATAGAGCTGGTTGGAATTTGTGAATGAATTTTTAAATAAAAAAAAGGATTTTCAGAATCAGAAAACTAGTGAAAATGTGATATTTCTTTTTAAATAAAAATCAGTTTGTTTTCAATTAAACTGAAAAGTATAAAGTTTTTTGTTATCATTTTTCATTATGCTCTTTTTTTTTTTTTTTTTTTTTAATTTCCCTTGCTCCCTTCCCTTTCCAGTGGAAAATAGAAGGAGAGGTGGGAGAAAAAAGGAAAACCAAACAATTTCAAAACAAAAATTAGTTAAACCAAAAATTGTCCTGGAAATTATTTTGTTCAAAATTTTCAGCTTTTTTTAAAACTTGTAGAATGAAAATGACACAAACTTGGTGAATATTTTGTCACTTTTTTCTGTTTGAAGAACAGTTCTATGACTAAAGTCCAGTTATTGTCAGAGCAATAACCCCAATTCCCAAGTGATGCCAATCCTGTAAAGACTTTGCCTTATGCCTGTAGTTCCACTGCAGTCTATGGGACCACTTGCTGTGCATAAAGTTAAGCATGCGTGCAAGTCTTTGCAGGATCAAAGCCCAAACGTGATCCTCCAGAGACTGTATAACCATAATAATCTTTTTATGTTTCATTTTTCAAGCTTGGCCTGTGAAACTGTTGTTCAGAGCTAGTTCTTGGGAGTGGGGCAGACAGACACAATCAATAGTACTAGTCTGAGAGCCCTTGCCTGAGTGCCCATGTCATGAATGGTCCTGTGACAATAGTTTGAGTACTAGCGTCATGGGGAGCATAGTGAGTAACCTGTGAGTTTTTTGGCTAATGTCATTTTAAAGCGTCAGTTTTGGTATTCTGATTTGTGTCACTGCTGATGAACCAGACACAGGTGAGTTAACAAACTTTCTCCTTTATTAGCCTGCTCAGCCCTCAGAATTGCCAGCTCATGATTTTACTGTGAATTTTATGATATTCAGTGTTTGTAAATCGTAAGTTCCTGGAGTCAAGTGATTACATGGAAATCTCAGCTTTCATTTTAAAAAGTTGCTAGCCCTTGTGGTTATGTAGGAAAACGTGACCAGAGCACACCCTAAGGGCTCAAAAATCAAAAGACCAGTTAAAAGAAGCCCATTATTATTTTTTACAATCATCTGATTTTGGGGGGCCTGACTCATGAGTTTTGAAAGCTTAGGGTTGTCAATATTGTTATATGAGCCATTTTAGTGATGCAAGTGCTGTACAGGTTATATGATCTGACAGTTTAGGAGCAAGCAAGAGATTATTGCAACACTCTGAAACGTGTTCTGAGGTGAAAGATGCAAGGCAAGTACAAAGCAGGCAGCAGTATAATCATGTAACAAGGTGTTACCTGGAGGTTGCCCCAAACTATTTCTGGTTTGGCTTCTGTTCATTCTCAGCACGAAGATCAGAGTGCACCCTCATGATTGCAGTGGTCTCCTGTGTCTCTTTTGCAGTGCTGCATAAAAAGTAATGCATCTCTTGATGAAGTATGACAAGTTCCTTCGTAAATGGGCTCCCCTCTTTTCTATCTCCCCTTCCCTCCCCAAAAAGAAGATAAAAGAAAAAATTCATAGGCCATTGGTGTTTCAGTTCTAGGATTCAAATTTAGAGGGTTGGCTTCAAGAAATTGATGTCAATCTACAAATGTTCCCTTAATTTGGTTTCCCTTGTTTAACAGGCCACGTTTCATCACTTGGTACAATTTTAAGTAACATTTGGGTACAGTTGTTGTAGGAATCTCCTTTTGTTGTGGGTTTGTATGTGGAGCAATTTTGTTTGTGAACAAGATGATCTTTTTCTTTCCTGTATTGGTGGAATATGTCCAGGTGCTTATGCTCATTCTCCCCAGCCTGTTTTTTCACTGATTGGTCATGGAAGTTGCTGTGCTATCTCCTAGAACCCCGGTGACCGTAATGATACAATGTGCTCACCAGTAAAAGGAAAAAAATTGTAAAAGTAATAAATTAAAAATACCTCTTGTGAGGCAAAACATATAAGCTGTTTCTTGAGTGGGAAAAGGAGTGATATGTGCTATAAAGAGATGTTTTGTTTTGATTTCTAAATTCTTGCTTTTAATACAGTAAAAAGTATAATTTATTGGCATAGCAAATAGCAAGTTGATGATTCACTAGTAGTTCTGTTTTATGTGTATGCAATTAAAAACATTTCTAATCTAAAGAGAGGATTATGATTGATCTAGTTTAAATACTGTAATCCACAGACTGTTATGCTGTAATCCAGGGGAAGCTGTATTGGAATCAGTAGGCCTCAAATTTGCCCTTTTGTGATTACAGCCGTAATTGTGCATGTAGAAATTTTATCATTTAATATCCATTTAAAAAAAGTAAAAAACAAATCTTTTTAGTCTGGCATCAGTGGCTCAAAAACAGGCTCCAAACAACAACAGGAGAGTTGGTAAGTGTTTTGTACAAACCAATTATAACTCAGGGCTTTGATAAGAAGCCTTGTATCTTTCTAACAGTAAAGTGGTGAAATCATGATTTTTGCTACAAACAAGTTTTTTGGTAGACTAAAATACCGCTGATTTATAATTGATTAGTAATTTAGAGCCATTTTGTTACTTCAGTTTGCTTGGTTTCTGACTCCTGCTGCTGCTGTTTAGTCTTTTATTAATCTACTATCTCATAATGTAAGTTAGAAAACAAAACATGAAAGTATATTTGGTACTAATGAAATACAGATATTTTTATTTTGTCAATATCCAAGAAAGATTGGGTTAAATAATTTTTTTAAATGTTTTTTTGCTATCACAGACTCTTTCTAACATTGAGTGCATATGCAAATAGGAGCCTATATCGTAAGGGCCTGAGTCTCAGGGAACTTCCTTCAAGCCTGAATCCAATTTTTATGTATAATATCTCTTTGGGGATATATTGGTCAATATAGCTATAAATAGGTACTATGTAATAACTGTTGCGGCCAGGATTTTCCCAAGTGTCTGGATTTGGGGTTCTTCAGTTTTGGGGTACCCAACTTGAGAGATCTAACTAGACCTTACTTTTTCAAAGGGTGGGTGCTCAGCACTTTCTGCAGAACAGGTGCCTTACAACTCCAGTTGAGCACCCAAAATCACTAGCCACTCTGTGTGCAGCCAAGTTCTGTGCTCTCACTCACTCAACCCCAGTGACTTAATGGGCTTGTACTTGTGTAATTGAGGGCATAACTGTGTGTGCTTTGTATGCGTATATATATTGCGTATGTATGTACATGCTGTATACCTATGTTCTTTTGATAAATTGTACTATCATGCAATCATGTAGATAACAATGAGTAATAAATAAATACATCACCCCTCGTCTGCCCACTCTTAAAATGTATTCTAATCCCCTGATCAGCTTCAAATAGCTTCCTTTAAAACAATTACCATACCAGCAAAATGTTTCCTCCTCCTTCCCCTAGTTGCGGAATTTTCTCCCAAATTACTTGAGCCAAAGGACCAGGATGAGGAAGATTGAGTACTGGGTCAGTGGCAGGATTTCTGTATGTGAAGTCTCACAATTTTAAAGTCACATATGTTATGGCTGTGCAGGGATAGAAGTGGGAGCGGATACCATTTGGAGGTGCCAGTTTTGCTACTATATTACAAAGTTATGAGATATCCAGTACCTACAAAAATCATGAGATCAGCTGGAAAATCAAACGGTTAGGGGAAAAATCTTGTGTTTTAGAAAGAAAGAGCCCCCGATCCTCCCATAGATGTTTGTGTTTCAGCAGCGTTGCCACCTCTTGTGATTTTTATCACAAATCTGTGCAATATTTGGGGTTTTTCTTAAAGCCACAGCTCATAGAGTCAGGTGATGACATGAAAATCTTAGCTTTTATTTACAAAATAAGTAAGCTTTAGCCCTCATGGAGGTAGGGAAAATGCGAGCTCTAAAAAGCTCAAAAAACAGAAGGCAAATCAAGAGATCCCAACATGTAGTTGGCTTAAAAATGAGATTTTAAAAAATAATCTCATGATTTAGGAGTCCCGATTCATGATTTTTGAGCACTCAGGATTGGCAGTACTGGGAAATGAGCTCGCACAAAAATGAGGGCATCTTCCTCCTGACCATAGGATGCCTACTCTGCATGGAGGTCATTTCACTGTGACAGTTTGCACCCCTGATTATCCTTAGTGTGTTCCACCTCTCCTTATTGTCCTAGCTTCTGCATGCCAGATTCCACCTCTCCAGTCGTGCTACCTCTTTTGGCTGACACACTCCTCTGGCTCCCCCATCCTGTTCATTCTTTCACTTCAAAGGGAATGTGGGGGGCTGCTGCAGTGCTTAATTTGTAATGAAAGAGGTGCTCGGGCTCAAGCAACTAGGGGCCAGAGCTCAAGCAATGTTTTTACTTTTATAACTAATGCGGGAAGCCCAGGGGCAATGGGGCTATGAACTGCCAAGCCTAGAGGTTCTGGGGCTCAGCCCTGGTAAGCCCTGGCACAAATTAAGCACAGGGCTGCTGGCAGGCTCTGTGGTCTGGCTTCAGATGCACGCAGGATCTGCAGGCAGCAGCAACTTCTAACGCTTGCTGACTTAACAAGCTAATTGGTGGCCTCTGGTGGCTACTATTCAGAACTGTAGGCAGTTCATCTGAAATTCCTGAGCTTGCCTGCATTTTTCCTGTGGCTATGACAAAGTGTTCCCGGACCACTACATTTTTAATACCATGATTGCTGGCAACTTTCATAGCTTCCCATGGAGCCCAGCACTCGCTTCTAGCTCTGTAAGATCTGGAGATAAACTTTAAAGTCATATAATTCAGAATTTCTTGGCCAGATGGATCACATTCTTCTTGCTCTTCATCAGGTCCATAAGATCTGTCACTAGCAACATTGCAGCTGGAGCTGTGGTATTAGGCATGGACCAAGTGAGGCCTGGGCCTGTGGGAAGGAAACTCATTCTCACTGACCTCAACAACAGCGGTTTTCAAGTTCCTCGGTGAGCTAGACTTTCTTAAACTCGTAGTGTGACCAGAAGGTGTGTTGGGAGTTGCCAGTGCACTAATTTTACTTTCATGTGCCACAAGGTTCATTCTCTTTGATACTTCCATGTCTCTGAAATTTGCTGTTGAATCAGATGTTGAAGCATAACCATAATCTTCAGCAAGCTGCTTTTGTTGAATGTGGTGGCAGAAGGAGTGGAATATCATTCTCAGCTCTATAGGGCCTCTCCCATTGCCTTCAATAGGTACAGGAATCTTTTGCTAAACGTGGGTGACTTCAAGGGCTTGGTGACCTCCCTAACCACAACTCCTCCCTGAGTCTAGGTGGTCCCTGTGCTTAGTCTTCAGGAAGTTTGTGAATTTTGTTGCTGTGCCCATGTTTACAGATCATCTGAACCTTGAACTAAAGTTATGTTCAAGTAGGTTCAAGAGTCACATTTGAAGAGTTGTTTGGGTCAGCTGCTAATAGGATTCAACTTTGCAAAAGCTGCGAAGTGCCAGTTCAACAACTCTTGTCTGCCATCTTGGATTCACTCCTTGTGGTGAGAATATGCCCACACCCTCTTTTGAAGCTTTATTAGGAGCTTCAAAGGGGGGACAGTGTTACCAGTCAGCCGGAGATACTCACTGAAGAAACTGACAAAGGCTGGTCAGTGTTTTAATTGTTGTTTTATTAATTATAAAACATTCTATTAGGCTATGCTTCGTTACTTCATTAGGCCAGCAGCGGTTAATGCATACTTGCTGAAACTACTGCCAAGGAGCATAGAAAGGAGTTCCTGAGGCTTTGGCTGAGTGTTGAGTACAAATTAGAGCAGATGCCATGTTCTGTGGAAGCTGCCAGGGTGGGCTTGAAGAACAGTTTTGCTTGGCTCAGTTTTTGAACTGCCACAGAGGACTGAAATCAATCTGGACCCAATGTCAGTGATGAAGCAAGGACAGGTACCACAGGAGCAAACATCTTGGTATTCAAACCACATCCTGGCATTTCAGCAATAAGATAGAAAATTATTTTACTCCTTGTTTTGCTGCAGTGACATACAAATCTTTCATGTTTGATAAAACAACCAGTCCTTTGCAAAGTTAGAATATGGATTACCAAGGGAGTGCTTGTTGTATTTTTCCATCTACTTCTACTGTAGTACTGCATATGTAAGACCAGTAGTAAAAGTTGAGCAATAATTTTGACAACAGTCTTTATATACTGACAATTGGCTCATGGGTCCCTTTCCATCAATCTCAGACTCTACAGTCTCACTGTTTTCCCAATATGTGACTGAGAGAAAGATCTGGATGAAAGTGAACTGGCTGCAAAGACAAATGCTCATTGGTTGGCAGGCAGAAGCAGTTAGAGGAAAAGACAGATGCAGTATCTCCACTGTCTACTGAGCGTGTGCGCTCCCCTTTCACCAAAATAGCTTGCATTCCCAGGTTTCCATTCGATTCATCATGGTTCCTGGATTTCCAGGGAGGAGCTATAGCCCGTAGTCCATTTTCTCTAGTACATTTGACCATTCCTGGCACTGGGGATCAATGCCGCCTTCACCTCCAAACTTGACTGCTGTGCTGCATTTTATTTAAGACTACTTTTGAAGACAATTTGAAGTCTTCAGCTAGCGCAGAATGCAGCTGGGCTGCAGTGAACACATACTAGTAACTCCTGTACTCAAAGCTCTGCGCTGGCTCCTCTCTTTTCTTTGAGTTGCAAATCAAGACATTATGGAAAATCTTTAAATCTTAGAATAATTTGGGACTTGCCTACCAGAGAGAACAGCTCTCATCTGGTATCAATAGCAACTTAGATCAACACGGATGTTTCTTTTGTCAGTCCCTGGAGTTAAACTCCCTAGAACTCATCGCAGAAATAAGGCATTATCTTTGGGCTTTGTTCTCTTTGGCAGCCCACCACAGCCCAGCCTTGGGGCACCTTCAAGGCCTGATGTATGGTGTTTACTTTTGAGTTAGAATTTGCTGCTTGTTTTGGTTTTGCTTTATGTTTAGGCTGGCAGCAGTGCTTATGCTACCTCTTATGGTAGATCATGGGCTCAGTTGTTCCCATCTGTTGCATGATATGGAGTGGAGCAAAAATTAATTTACATGTTACACCCTCTTTTTAGCAGTGAAAGTGACCTAAAGCAAGGTCAGCCTGTGGCAGTAATGCCTCACTGTTGTGCCCTGTGCACAGATAGTGTGTTTTTGAGAGTGGCCCCAGAGAAAGGGGGTGTGGGTACAACATCCAGCTGAGCACAGAATGAACCCCTGAGTGTAATGACCACTGGGTCTCAAACATGGGTCTGCAGGGTTCATGGTAGTGGATGCATTGCAACCCTCTACTTGGCAGCTTACTGACAATTATCTGGGACCAATGAAGACCAGCACCAGTGTGAGGCTTTGCCTCTGCGGTCTGATTGGCAGAATCTCAGACCAGTGATAGGAACAGAAAGCTGTCTGAACAACTGGGCTCCACCCTGCTCTGGATGCTGAGCCTCAGGCTTCCTGCCCCTGCCTCCTGGTTTGATTTTCTGGCATCCTTTCCTGGCTTGACTCCTGACATCTGACTCATGGTTCCTGATCTCCAGTTTGGCTCCTGCCTCTCGCCTCCTGGTATCCAGACACAGCCGAGACTTGGTTCCTATCTTGTGACTGATTCAGTGTTGATAAATGCAAAGTAATGCACATTGGAAAGCATAATCCCAACTATACATATATAATGATGGGGTCTAAATTAGCTGTTACCACCCAAGAAAGAGATGTTGGAGTCATTGTGGATTGTTCTCTGAAAACATCCAATTCATGTGCAACAGCAGTCAAAAAAGCAAACAGAATGTTGGGAATCATTAGGAAAAGGGATAGATAAGAAGACAGAAAATATCATATTGCCTCTATATAAATCTATGGTATGTCCACATCTTGAATACTGCTTGCAGAAGTGGTCGCCCCATCTCAAAAAAGACATATTGGAATTGGAAAAGTTCAAAAAAGGGCAACAAAAATGATTAGGGACATGGAGCATCTGCCATATGAGGAGAGATTAATAAAACTGGGAATTTTCAGCTCGGAAAAAAGACGACTAAGGGGGATATGCTAGAGGTCTATAAAATCATGACAGGTGTGGAGAAAGTAAATAAGGAAGTGTTATTTACTCCTTCTTTTAACATAATAACTAGGGGTCACCAAATTAAATTAATAGGCAGCAGGTTTAAAACAAACAAAAGGAAGTATTTATTCACACAATGCACAATCAACCTGTAGATCTCCTTGCCAGAGGATGTTGTGAAGGCCAAGACTATAACAGGGTTCAATAAAGAACTAGATAAATTCACTTAGGATAGGTCCATCAATGGCTATTAGCCAGGATGGGCAGGGATTGTGGCCCTAGCTTCTGTTTGCCAGAAGCGGGGAATGGGTGACAGGGGATGATCACTTGATGATTACCTGTTCTGTCCATTCCCTCTGGGACACCTGGCATTGGCCACTGCTGGAAGACAGGATACTGGCTAGATGGACCTTTGGTCTGACCCAGTATGGCCGTTCTTATGAATGGGGACTTTGGCTCTGACTATTAGGTCTGGCTGCCCATGACCCAGCCATGGCACTGATCAACATGAGTGTCACAGTGTCAACATGGAGCATAAAATAAAGCTACCCAGGCAGCTTTGAAGGAGTGCAGCACAGTTCCAGGAATGAAGGGAGCATGTGGAGTCACAGTAAGGAGTAGGTATGTTGCATTAGGAGAGTAACCTGCTGCAGCCATAGTATGCAATACTTTAGGGAGCCACTTGACTGGTCAAATACCATTGGATGGACACTGTGCTGTACTGACTTGCAATTTTCTAGTTCCCCATCAGCAATTCAAACATGACTGTGGGCCTGCCATGGCCAGGTGTGGGGGTAGGTCTGAATATAGCCTGTGGAGAACTGCTTTCCTTGCAGGGCCAGGGGAAGGGATGACTCCATTTTTTTCTGATCTTTCCAGGGACTTTCTCTGTTGCACTCTTTGGTGGTTACACACAATATCTATTGTGACCGGACTGTGCCTTAACGCTGCTCTTGCTGCTTAGACAGTCTCAGAATAATATGTCTCAGTACTTGCTTTCTCATTTCTTATTGGCCACTCTGTGATGCTTTTGTGTTTGCCATAGCTGCCTGAAAACTGTGTTGTTGTATTTTACCATTTAGCCACTGGCAAATGTGACCGAGTTGGTAGCTTCTCAGTCCTCAGATGGAGCACATCTCTGAGACACAGGCCCTGTTTAAGAGCCAGAGTTCTGTGCTGGGGGCCAACTATCACCACATGTAAAGAGGATGAGCAGGACAGATTCTGCCCAGCCTGAAACTCTGATGAATCACGGACTCTCAGCAGGAGTGAGCTCTGACTAGGGTAGGGTATGTCTCAAGACTTTTTTGCTGTCTTCAGAGATCTGTAGCTCTTTATTCCTAAAGCACTGAAGTCACTGTGAATGAGAAATTCCTTTCTTAGACTGGTGTTCCTTGCTTCCTAGCCACATTGCCCCTCAATGTGTTAAACTGGAAGTCCAGAGTGCCCGCAGCCTAGGTGGGACTCTGAGGGAGTGTGTATATGTGAGTAGGAGGCTTGAAGCCTGAAGCACTGCTTTCAGGGATTAAGGGGGATGATCGGACACCCCACATCCCAAGGAAGGGAGTTAAATAAGAAGTCTAAGCCTAGGAGTACAGTCTCAGAACTCAAAACAGCATCTAGACTCAGTTGGCTTGGAACCATGTGGGACTTGGCAATTGGATTCACTCACAACAGACTGGTGACCATAAGCAAGGTACTGGGCCAGTTGTAATGGTGGTTACCCTTAAATGTTGGCTTTTATGACTCTCAAAGAAGTCGTTCCTTTCTTCACAGTAACATATCCATACAATGGAAAGGGACCTCCTTCAGGGGTGTCCTCTTCCTCTTATCCGTTTTTGTAGAACTGGAGTAAACTATCTCCCCAATTTCCCCTATTATTTAAATTACAGAAGGAAATCTGCATGGAGCAAATAATGCTGCTGAAATATAATTCTTCCTGCAGTTTTTGCTGTGCATGTCTTTCTGATGTTCTCCATATACTTGAGATCGGTACTGGATTTCAGATTGAAAATTCATCAAAGTAGCTGCAAAAGACAAGATAAGGTGCTGAAATGTTCAGAAAAAGTGATAGCTGAGGGTATATTGACAACATAATCTTCTAATTGAACTGTAAATTTAGATTGAGGAGGCAGTGTTTAGCTCCAGATTGCCTGGGAAACCAGGCATAGTTTGAAGGTTCCGCTTCAGATTTGGATTTGCGGGCAGCAAAATAGACTGAACTGTTCTAGAAAGATTTCAGTTCCAAATGGTAGAAATCTTGATTTGCTGCTCTCACTACATTTCTGCTGTCTTGAGTCAAAATCTTATGAGAAGCTGCCTGTGAACTAGGATCTGACCAAACATGGCTCTACAATTTTCATTATAGGATATGGGGATGTGATTCCATAAATCTCAAAATCCAAAGGGCCTGGATTCAAGATTCCAGTTTTGGCTGTTTTTTTCTAATTATATATGGCCAAATTCTACTCTGATTTACACTGGCATAAATCCAGAGTAACTTGACTGCAGTCAGTAGAGTTGCTCAAAATGTATAGCAGTACCACTGAAATGGAATTATACTTGTGTGTGACAATTTATACATACATGTATGTGTGTGTCTACATTAGTTCTACCCACACCCACGCCATGCGGCCTCTCTCCTTGTTTCCATATGTTTCTCTTTCCCTTCCCCTTTTTTTCTCTTTCCTGTTTTCTGTTTTTGGGCTCTCTCTCTCTCTCTCTGCGCAGTGCTCCCAGCAGCAGAAGAGGATTACCACTCAGCATGATCATGCCTATGCTTCTGTACAATATTGCTTTTCTAATCCTGACAGCCCCAGCAACAGCAGTTTGAAATCAACTAGAATCCTACTCAGCCAGCTTTGTGCTACTTCTACCAGCTACACTAAGAAAGTGCTATTGCACAGGTACCTGGGTGTGATAGAGCAGAATGATTGTTCTGAGGGAGTATTTCTCATGTGGAAATAAGAAAATACTGAAGAATGTAAAGGAACACATCATATTGCCTTGACACCACGCTTGACACAGAGCAATACATAATTATGAATTTTGTACATACCTCCAAGTTAATCACTGGATTATATTTTGTGTTCTGCTTCAAAATGTGTAAGAGGACCACATACTTGAAACTTGTTGTCCAATTTGGGGAATGTCATTTCTGATGCAACAATATTGTCTTTTGCTCAGGCCCAGTGGCTATGTAGACGAGTCAGGAGGTGGAGCTGGGCTGGGCTGCATAGGCTGGAGACCTTTGCAAAATCTTGACCCACATTTCTTTAATCATATGATAAGAGGGACTTGTCCCTCCATGTGTCTCTTAGCCTGCTGCCCACCCCCCCCCCCTGCAATGCTAGCGCTGCTCCCAGACTATGGCTGTACTTTGTGACCCCTCTGATATATTTTCTGCATTGTTTCTAAAGGTGGTGGGGGGCTGTAGTTTATAATTTGTTTCTGGACTATATGTGAGGGGTGTATTAGGACTGAAAGAGCAGTGAAAATTACATGCAAAGACTAAGAAGGGAATACACATTTAATTATCCATTTTCATCACTTGAGAACATCTGCTGAATAGCTTTACCCTGCACAGACTTGCAGGTCTGATTAGATGAACTGTCTTTAGTCTGGACATTTAGCATTTGTTGTTTATAATTTCTTTTCTTTGTCATTCCACTTAGGCTGGGATTTTCAAAGAGGCCTAAAGGAATTAGATGCCCACATACCACTGAATTTCAATGGAAGTTGGGTGCCCAAATCCCTTAACAGTAGTTATTTTGTTGTGTTGCTAATCCAGATGCAAATGCATGGATTATACCTGGAGCATATAGCAGTAGCTATAGTTAAGACCGTGTAAGCATTTAAAAGTCTTTATAACTTTCTCAAAGTTTCATGAAGATAAAATTTCCAAGTGTGATCTTAACTCCTGTGAATTTTTTGAAAAGTTTGAACAAAACCCATTCACCATTTTGGGGTACAGACAAAGTAAATCAAATAAATGTATGCTATTATAAACAAGTATTGGCCACCTTTTTATGAAAAGCCCTGGTGCATCAGTGGTTTGGAACAGACATTTGAAATCTGGCAAGTTTTGCAGATGTGATCTTTGAAATCCATTTTCATTTTGCTAAGTTATCAGGGTAAAAATGTACTTTATGCCTGTCTGCTGATTTATACTGGGATTTCCTGGTTTTGTTTTTACTACATCTCTCTATTACTAATAGTTTTATTGCTCTGTGTTTGTGTATTTGTGAAAGTTAAATGGAATGTGGACTTTAATGTGCAGGTGCATGTGGAATATTAATTGGCAGGCTGTGTGTGGAAGAAGGCAAGGTATTGAGAAGGAATGTGTGTACACACCTGAGGCATGTTTTCATAGGGCCCTGTCTCAGTTAGGTGCTGAAAATTGCTCATTGGGGTTGATGTAGTGTCCACTGAAATCAATGGAAAGACTCCTGTTGACTTTCAGTGAGCTTTAGATCGAGCCCTTAGTGAGGCAGAGTTCCACAGGATTGCGCTGCAAGTCAGGATCACAGATTTTAAACAAACTCCTCTATACAACTACTTTAAGAATGCGGAGGTTGAAAATGAAGCACTGAAAAGCAAGAAAGCACTAAAAATTACTTGTATACTGTAACTCTGCACTCTGTGCACCAGAATTAGGACATACTTTTTAATTACATGATAATTATGTACCTTCCCCCGCCTCGCAGGACCCCTGCCACATGTAGAGCAAAGATTAGATAACTAATGAAGCAGATGTTAATGAGGAGAAAAAATAAATTATGAATGCTTGCTTCCCTGCCTTATTTGCTGTACTTCAAACATCTCCTGTGCTAAATGAGGGAGTGGTCTTTTATTTATTTGTCTGTCTGTTGATCTTAGGGTCTTATACTGCTACACTTTACTATCGTATCGAAGCACCTTCCAAATAAAATCAATGGCAATAGTAAAGTCCATAGTGGATTTTTTGAAGTCTCTGGTGTTTCTCCTTTTTTACGGAGTACAAATTCTGCTGGGCAGTAGGGTTTTTGTGGATGGTTGATAGGGGTTATTGGATCAAGGGAGTTATCAGTCTTATGATGGAAAGGCTTTTATAAAGAGTAAGATTTTGCAGGTATTTCCTACAGACAGTTGGACTCTGGATTTGCCTGATCTCCTCTGGAAGATTTTTCCATAGCTGGATTCCCTCCTCCAACAATGCTTTATCCCTCATTCTCACATGCATTCTCCCAAGCTGTAGTTTCATTGTACCACTTGAATGTTGCAGTGGTTCATAGACTGATATTTGATCTTTGACATAAATGTGGATTTATCTGTTAATTGCTTTGAAAATTAGGACCAAAGCCATATACTGGCATTGGAAGCAAACAGGGAGCTAGTGGAGGGCCTGGAGCATAGGTGTGATATGTTCATGGTAGTCTAAGCTATGGAGAAAGTGGGCAACCTCATTCTGTACCAGCTGGGACCTGTGCACTGTCTTCACAGCTGGCCTCAGAGTGAATTACAGTAACCCATCCTGGAAGTGACAAATACATGGATCACTGTGGCCAAGTCCTCAACTGGAGGGAAGGGACAATGTTTTCTAAGAAGCTGAATGTGGAAAAAAAAGACATGTTTAGATGTCTGCCTCATTCATTATGTACGGTCTAGTGAATTTTGAACATCAGAATGTCCATACTGGATCAGACCAAAGGTCCATCTAGCCCAGTATCCTGTCTGACAGTGGCCAGATGCTTCCGAGGGAATGAACAGAATAGGGCAATTTTGAGTGATCAATCCCCTGATGTTCAGTTCTAGCTTCTGGCAGTCAGAGAGATAAGGACACCCAGAACATGGGGTTACATCCCTGAACATTTTGGCTAATAGCCATGGATGGACCTATCCTTCACAAACTTATCTATTTCTTTTTTGAACCCAGTTATAGTTTTGGCCTTCACAACTATAGTTCCACAGATCCAGAAGAGGACCTTGTAGCGATGTGAGACTCACCAGTGTGATGCCTCCTGCTGGTGATCCTGGGAATTAGCTCAATTCCAGCCTGGAGCGCCTTCTGCAGGCTGGTGGCTCACCTGCTGCTGTGGCCATGTCCCTTCTGGACCCCAGTGCCCTTTACCTCAGGGTTCTGCCCCCAGCAGTACCCCCTTACTTTGGGTCTCCCCTCTCAAGGGAACCCCCAACCCTCTAAACCCACCTTGCCTGAGTAGCTACTGCCAGTCATCAGCTAGCCCCTGCTCACTGGGACGGACTGCAGTCTATAAAGGCCACTCCTCATTGGCAAGGGGTTAGGACCTGTTGCCTTTGCTTATCCTCGGGCTGCCCCTCTGCAGCCCCAGTACCTTTTCATAGGCCTTCATCAAGGCCTGCAGACTGGGGGATTTACCAGGCTGGAGCTCCCCAGCTCCCTTTGCCCTTCCTCTGCTCTGCTCTGCTCTGCTCCAGGTACCTTGCTCTCAGGCAGCTAGCCCTTCACACTCCAGAGCTAAAGTGAGACTCCTCCTGCTCCTGGTGCCACAGCCCACTTATAAGGGCCAGCTGGGCCCTGACTGAGCGGGCCACAGCTGTGGCTGCTTCCTCCATCAGCCTAGTTTGGCTGGTTTTAACCCCTGCCTATTGGAGTGGGGCAGTTGCCCCACTACAGACCTTCCTTTTTAACCCATGACTACTTACTTGGCGTAAGAGCCTTTGGTGAGGGACCTTGTCAAAGTATAGACCAAGTAAACTATATCCACTGGATCACTCTTGCCCACATGCTTACTGACATCCTCAGAGGATTCTAACAGATTGGTGAGGCATGATTTCACTTTAAAAAAGCCATGTTTACTGTTCCCCAAGAAATTGTGTTAATCCATGTCAGATAATTTGATCTTTACTGTAGTTTGAACCAATTTGCCTGGTACTGAAGTTAAGTTTACTGGCCTGTAATTGCCAGGATCATTTCTGGAGCCTCTTTTAAAAACCAGCATTACATTAGTTATCCTCCAGTCAACTAGCACAGAGGCTGATTGAAGTTAAGTTACGTGCCACAGTTAGTAATTCATCATATTTGAGTTCCTTCAGAACTCTTGAGTGAATACCATTTGGTCCTGGTGACTTATTACTGTTTTTAATTTATCATTTAGTTCCAAAACCTCCTTTGAAGTGTGTAACTTGGGAAAAGGGACTTTTGGGGTAAATGCCTATGCATACAACCTGTGATTTGAATGCACTCACCTGTATATTTGTGCATGGCTACAAAGTTCCCTGAAAACAAATTAGACATGTCAAAAAGTTATGTGCATTCTTGCATGCACACCTGTGAAAATTTGGCCGAATATGTACAGATATTTTTCTAACTGTACTATGCATAAAATACAAATATGGCATTTTGGGTTATGGCATGGACAACCCATGGTATAAAAGCTCCTCTGAGTGCATGATATGCAAAATATACCACATTTTCAAAATTAGGGTGACATGTTGGATTAATTGTTTTTTGAATAAGGAGAATATGGAAACTTCATTAGTAAAATTACGAGGCTTTTAAATAAAGTATTAATGATTATGTAGAGAAGGATTATGCTCATTTAGGAGCCAGAACTTTCTCCAACTGTTTGAAATTGGATAATAGATTTAATAGTCTTTCTCCCTTTGGAAAAGATTTGTTCAGATTGACTCATGCAAAGTTTCTGAAAATAGGGAAACTGTTATTACAATATAAGAACAAAAAAATTTAGTGAAAGACATTTTTCATTTGACTAATGTATCTTTTGATTGGGGTCTTCCTTTATTTTCAAGATCAGTGCTATAAATATCTCAGTTTTTAGTTTTCAGAAGAAAAGTCAAAATAAGAATTGTCCTTAGATACTAGTAACAGAGATTTTGGCACATTCCCTAGTGATCAGTGTAGGGGTTAGAAGATGCTGAAATATGAAGGCTGTGATTTTTTCTTTTTTAATGTTACCTAATTTGGATGCTCAGTCCTCATTAATTTTAATGAAATTTGAAAATCTCCTACTGAAGTGCGTACCTTTATTCCCGCATCTTATTTATTACCATTCAGATAATTTTCTATCCAATGTCATTTTTCTCTTGAATTTTAACACCTCACGAGACTCTCTCTTCACACCAATTTTTCCCATGACCCTACTCACCAGATTAAGCTAGTGTTTTAAGGTAGTTGCTTGTCTCCAGTCATGGACATCTTTTTCTCCCCGCATTTCCTTGTGTGAGTAGCTCCTGTTGAGGAATGAAAGACTAAATGGAGGCTTCGTTATTACTTGATTGAACCTCTTCACCTGATCTCTTGAGACCAAAAATGTTCGTTCTTTTAATTTTAAAAGATCAATTTAGCAGTGAACTATTGTCTGAAATACTGGAAGCAGAAAAGACCAATGATGTTGTTTAGCCCATCATCCCTGACAATGCAGGATACTTCTCTATTGTGCATTTCCTAGTGTTTTACTCAGTCTGGGTTTAGATGTCTCAGGAGATGGTGTTTCCATAATTTCCCATGGGAGAGCTTCAGCAGTCCTAGAGATCTCACTGGCAGGAAGTTCTTTCTGATATTTAGCCTAAAGTTTTACCTTTAAAACTTTAAAAGGTTACTTTTAGTTAATACCTGCTTATATCACCCTTAACAATTCCTCTCTTTCCTTTGGTATTTATGCCTTTTTAAATATTAACTTGCCATTTCCCCCCAAAATTATTTTAGCTATATATTTGTTTTTTCTCTTCCTGTTGCACATGGACATCTTTTAGTACTTTATTGTCCTGATTTTGTTAAAATTCCATGCAACGTTTGCATAAAACACACAATTACCTGAGTTGGTTCTTCTGACCAAATTCAGAAGATGATTTTTTAGGAGAATAGAGCCCTACATTTCAGTAAAATTCATTTAGGAAATTGAAGTGCATCTTGTCCTCTTGTCTGCCATGACACAATTATCTTTACAACATGTATTGAAATGTCAGTAAGAGTTACCACGTTCTTCCTTGATACAATATTTTTTATGTTTTAAAATTTATTGTTTGTAAGTGTTTCTATAATACTCAGCACCTTAGTATCGGAACACCACATGAGTCTGAAGATGTCATTACCTCTGCAAGTAGAAATGGCTTTTCTTTGTCTATTTATCTGGTTCCTGACAGCAGGATAAGGTGATGGTGGTCAGTTCCTTTTGGGTTGGGTTTCCAGGGACTGCCAGTATGTGTAATTTAGTCATAGAAGTTATTCCAGTTGGGTACTGAAACTATGTATGTCTCTGAATGCAGGACATTTCAACATGTGCTATTTGCACAACAGATATGCTCTTGACATAGACATCTCTCTTTATGTCCTTGATCCTACCATGGTCAAATCAACTGAAAGAAGGGAGATAGGATGTGGAACTCAGAAAGTGTCCTGATTTTTTACACTGGACTTAGGTTAATTAGCGGCTTCCTGTTTTTTTAAGTGTTGCTATTCAATGTTTACAAAATGCATATATTAACCTGTTTTCTTTATGAAATAGATATTTGAAAAATTGTGGCTAAATTTTTTTCATAGTGTGGGCAGAACTGAATGCTTGTGCAAATACAACCAGATTTTTTTATAGTCTTGTTGTAAATATTAACAGTTAAGTATTGTTGGTTAGAATCTGTGAGCATGTAACTTTTCCTATGATAGAACATTGTATTTGAGAGGAATTCATGGGCTTTAAATGATACTTTCTTTGTTAGAGTGCTAGTTCCTTTGGTATGTGTTTTCTTATGTCACCTGAGGCTATTTTTCCAACATGTAACACGTGATGTTTTTTCTGCATTCTGAATAATCAGCTTTTCCCTTTGCTTATTAAGCATAAAAAATACCGCCAAGGTATTAGCACAATGCAAGGTATTAGCAGTGGCCAGTCTCCACCAAATACCAAGTTCCTTTTCTCTGTTGCCTAATTAACATACTTTAAAGAGTTCACTAAATTTAATGAATATCTCATATAAAAGTCATCACTTTCTACCTCCAAGATAACTGTGACACTCAATCTAACATCTCTAACTGGGTCATATGAACAATTAATAAATTATGTATTTATTATTATACTTTAATATACAGAAAAGCTTGAAAAATTAAGAGAGAAGGTTGTGCCTAAAACTTGCCTGCATGTATGTGGTACTTTAACATAGTGGAACCCTTTCCTGAAAACTGCTTAAAAATATTACCAAGCAACTTATATAAATTGTTACTATATAGTCCTAAGAAGGAAATATGCATGCTAATTATTTTAAAAACGCAGTAGAAAACTATTGAATACAAAAATGTCAGTGCATAGAAAAATTTATTTTTAAAATAGATCTACTATTTTAATTACCCCTTTTATAGCGGGTTGTGCTGTAAAATCTTTTAAATTATGAGAAATGAGATTTTCTTACCTGAAGAATAGGGGAATTGCATGAAAAGGAGAGAGAGGTTTACCTCTTGTTGTCATGTTCATATATTTTGTGTTTCTACTAATCAGTTCAGCCTATTGTGCTTGGTGACTTGTGAGAATTTTCAGCTTCCAGAAAAGTCTTCTGGCAGATAGGTGCTCAGACTTTTGCAAATTTGCAATTTAACAAATTAATTTAGGCTTGCAATTTGCAAATTAACTTAGGCTTGAATAGAGACTGGGAGTGGTTGAGTGATTATACTAAGTGAAACTATTTCCCCTTGTTTATTCCCTCCCCCTCCCCCCCCCCCCCACTGTTCCTCAGACGTTCTTGTTAACTCCTGGAAATGTGCTGGAAATGGCCCACCTTGATTATCACTTCAAAAGAAAAGGAGTACTTGTGGCACCTTAGAGACTAACCAATTTATTTGAGCATGAGCTTTCGTGAGCTACAGCTCACTTCATCAGATGTTTACCGTGGAAACTGCAGCAGACTTTATATACACACAGAAATCATGAAACAATACCTCCTCCCATCCCACTGTCCTGCTGGTAATAGCTTATCTAAAGTGATCAACAGGTGGGCCATTTCCAGCACAAATCCAGGTTTTCTCACCCTCCACCCCCCCACACAAATTCACTCTCCTGCTGGTGCTAGCCCATCCAAAGTGAAAACTCTTTACATAATCAAGTCGGGCTATTTCCTGCATAGATCAAGGTTTTCTCACATCCCCCCCACCCCCATACACACACAAACTCACTCTCCTGCTGGTAATAGCTCATCTAAACTGACCACTCTCCAGGTTTAAATCCAAGTTAAACCAGAACATCTGGGGGGGGGGGGGGGGTAGGAAAAAACAAGAGGAAACAGGCTACCTTGCATAATGACTTAGCCACTCCCAGTCTCTATTTAAGCCTAAATTAATAGTATCCAATTTGCAAATGAATTCCAATTCAGCAGTTTCTCGCTGGAGTCTGGATTTGAAGTTTTTTTGTTTTAAGATAGCGACCTTCATGTCTGTGATTGCGTGACCAGAGAGATTGAAGTGTTCTCCGACTGGTTTATGAATGTTATAATTCTTGACATCTGATTTGTGTCCATTTATTCTTTTACGTAGAGACTGTCCAGTTTGACCAATGTACATGGCAGAGGGGCATTGCTGGCACATGATGGCATATATCACATTGGTGGATGTGCAGGTGAACGAGCCTCTGATAGTGTGGCTGATGTTATTAGGCCCTGTGATGGTGTCCCCTGAATAGATATGTGGGCACAATTGGCAACGGGCATTACAAACATTACAATCCACTTCAAAAGGTTTTCTCTCCCCCCACCCCACTCTTCTGCTGGTAATAGCTCATCTTAAGTGATCACTCTCCTTACAATGTATATTTTTTCATGGGGGTCTATGTGTATATATAAAATCTGCTCACTGTACTTTCCACTTTATGCATCCAATGAAGTGAGCTGTAGCTCACGAAAGCTTATGTTCAAATAAATTGGTTAGTCTCTAAGGTGCCACAAGTACTCCTTTTCTTTTTGGGGAAAAACTACACCTATTTGCAGTTTGGCCTTCTGAGTTGTCTTCCCTGGAAGGCCATCAGAAGATCACTGGACATGATAGTTTCAAAAGTAAGAGTGCCTTTACAGCATATTTGTGGGCATCGAAGATGTGTTCTTGTCACATTCCAACTTGGTTATTTCCCCCTGCAGTTTTGATAGAATATGGTGCACAGCCCTAAACAACTGAGAAGTACTAATTGGGTAAAGGAAGGGAGATTGCAGGAGGCATAGCTCTTCTGTCCCTGGAAAAGCAGAATGGAGACTCTTTTTTCCCCTTTTGGCTTTCGAGTAACTCATCTGCCCCAGAGACCCCCCTCCTGCTGTCTTTGCTGACTTGAGAAACAAGGTCTCCTCAAGCAGGAGGACCTGAAATGGGAGCAGCAGGAGAAGCTTCTGCCTGGCTGGGAAATATGTGAGGCTCAAAGCCTTCCCACCAATAAGCAGTGCAGTACTGGCATATGATGATAGAAAAATAATTGTCCAAGTTGGGAGTCTCTTATTTGTCTCCTTTCTTCCTCAAGAGTATGTCTCTCCCCTCAACCCCCATTCCTCTTCCTCTTCAGGGCAGAGACCTGGGGAGAGCTTGCTGCTTCCAGTTCTCCCTCTCCTTGCTGAGGCAGATTCCCATGACAAAGAACAATCCTGTCAGTTCCTTTTACCCACCCAGTGCTCTGTATAGAGATGGATATGTGTGGTTGGGAGCATTGTACTCTGACATAATTGCACATTCTATGCATATGCATGCATACCCCTGCTCTGTTATGTTTTGACTGGCTATATGTCCCATCACACAAGATGATGCATTGTCATTTCCTCAAATGATGTCAAGAGCCACGACAACATACAACGTCAAAAACTGGGGAGCTCCTCCTCCTATCTGAATTTACTTTAGCCACTGGTTGTTAGACAGCAGCCACATTTCATCATGTAAGTGGCTGTAAGCTTTATTGATGGGCAAAGTGATCTGTGTATATGATGGGCTCATTCACGCTAAAACTTCCTACAACCAGTTTAAGTTTATAAAATGCTTTGTGATCACTTGTGATGAAGCATTCTATATGTAGCGCTAAGATTATTATTATCTGATAAGTGCCTTTTCAGTACAAGAATCCCCAGTCAGCATGTTGACAAATAGAGGCTAAGAAGAGCCATAGAAATAAGTTTGTATAATAGTTTCAACAGAAAAAAAAACATTAAGAATAAGCAGTGAAATAATGAATATTTTTCACATAGGGATACAGCTTTCTTACAGTGGCACCATTTAAAATTGCCTATTTAGTGACTGTACAGCATTTAAATTTAGCATGGTGTTTGCAGTATTGGTTTTACTTAATGGGAAATACTGTGTTCAATAACTAGTGGGGGTAGTAAATGACCAGTTTTTAATGGTGTTTAGTGTTGCTGTATCATCATAACAGCAATTAACTCCCAGTCCATCTCCCTCCCTCAAAAAACATTGCAACTGGAATGTGCCCCCAAAATCTCCAAATCTTTAATTTTCTTGATCTTTATATCACAGTAGCACTCCCTTGTTCTTTGTATTGTCACTCTTGTACTTAAGTAGGTTAGCTGAAGTGCTTTTCCTCAGGGAGACAGTGTATGTTCTAGCAGGCTCTTTGTCCCAGTTCTCTATCTTTAAAGCAATCACTAGTTAGCTGACTTCCTTTACACCTCATCATTTTAATCAATGTCCTTGCATTGTATGTTCTAGCTTTGTTTGTAAATTCTATGTATATATTTCAGAATTTGGAAACTTGAATCACAGTTTGAAAGCCTGAACTACAATATTTGTAAGGAATTTTGAATACTTTCAGACTGACTTTCCACCCTTTTGTCCTGTATAACAGCATATCTACAATTCTCTGTTGTCTCCTAATAATATTCACATGCATGAAATGCATTAATTCTTTAGGATCCCAAAACATTTTGCAAACTGTATCTATCTAATCTAATAATTGAGTGAATAGTGGATAAAACTATTTATAAATCTGTATTTTAATTTGAAAGTGAGTTTTGTTTGACAGTATTCCCAACTTTTCATATTTTGCTTTCTGTGAACAGTCTAGGGTTCTGGCGTTAGCACAAAGATTCACAAAAAATGAATTTTTAACCCTAAGTTCAAATATATACCAAAAGCAAATTTTTAATTAAATATTTTATTGTAATATGCATTGGTTAAAGAAATCATCCAATCAGATAATAGAAACAATACCAGGTGGTGTATATAACTAACCAACCCAATATGAATTTTGAATTATGAATATTCACAACTTTTCACAAATGGTCTGTAGACAAAGAGTGACTCACTGAAGAAATTTGAAATCATGTTCAATAACTAATGTTTGTAAATAAGGAAAAGATACCATACATTTCTAATTATTTGTTCATCTGATAAATTTTGTCATTACTAATGTCTGTTGTGTCGTGGTGATATCCATCTGATAAATTGTATAACACTGTGATAAATTTCATTTATCAAGCAGCTTTCATTGCCTAACCTGCTCTCTTCCCATTAATTAGTCTTTGCCAGAATTATTTCATATATTTCAAACTTTTTAGACATCTATCATTTCTGCATCTGCCTCCCAGCATAGTTGCTTCTTGGCTTCTAGACATGGAAATTCTAACTCAAAATTATAATCTTCTGAGGGTGAATGGTCCAATGTCTTGGACCAATGGCAGATTTGAACTGTGATGTCCTGTGAACAATAAATGCTAGAAATTTTTGTTGCACATAATCAGTGAATGGGGAATCAGAATTCACCTCTTCCAATAGCTTAAGAAGTCATTTGTTCCTGGTCCTAATACATCATGTGATATCAGGCCTTTAAATTTGCCGTTATGATGTGTGGAATAACTATTTTAAAGGTTTTTCTTTTTAAAAGACTTTCTAATTTTTTCTCTCCTTCTGAGGCCTGTAGAGTCAGATTGCACCTCCAGCACAATGATTTCTTTAACGCTATGCTGACTCACAGGATATACAGAATTGACTAAAATTAGTCTTTACTTACTGGATAACCAGCACCACCTCCTATAGCTTCCCCTTTTTTTCCTTTGAGGTCTCTTATTCAAGGAAAGACCAGGGCTGCCCTATTTATCTAGGTTTCAGAGTAACAGCCGTGTTAGTCTGTATTCGCAAAAAGAAAAGGAGTACTTGTGGCACCTTAGAGACTAACCAATTTATTTGAGCATAAGCTTCTTGAGCTACAGCTCACTTCATTGGATGCACACTGTGATATAGTGTAGAAGATTTTTATACACACAAAGCATGAAAAAATACCTCCCCCCACCCCACTCTCCTGCTGGTAATAGCTTATCTAAAGTGACCACTCTCCTTACATTGTGTATGATAATCAAGGTGGGCCATTTCCAGCACAAATCCAGGGTTTAACAAGAACGTGGGGGGGAAGGGGGGAGGTAGGAAAAAACCAGGGGAAATAGGCTACCTTGCATAATGACTAAGCCACTCCCAGTCTCTATTCAAGCCTAAGTTAATTGTATCCAATTTGCAAATGAATTCCAATTCAGCAGTTTCTCGCTGGAGTCTGGATTTGAAGTTTTTCTGTTGTAATATCGCAACTTTCATGTCTGTAATTGCGTGACCAGAGAGATTGAAGTGTTCTCTGACTGGTTTATGAATGTTATAATTCTTGACATCTGATTTGTGTCCATTTACGTAGAGACTGTCCAGTTTGACCAATGTAAATGGCAGAGGGGCATTGCTGGCACATGATGGCATATATCACGTTGATGGATGTGCAGGTGAACGAGCCTCTGATAGTGTGGCTGATGTTATTAGGCCCTGTGATGGTGTCCCCTGAATAGATATGTGGACACAGTTGGCAACGGGCTTTGTTGCAAGGATAGGTTCCTGGGTTAGTGGTTCTGTTGTGTGGTATGTGGTTGCTGGTGAGTATTTGCTTCAGGTTGGGGGGCTGTCTGTAAGCAAGGACTGGCCTGTCTCCCAAGATTTGAGAGAGTATTGGGTCATCCTTCAGGATAGGTTGTAGATCCTTAATAATGCGTTGGAGGGGTTTTAGTTGGGGGCTGAAGGTGACGGTTAGTGGCGTTCTGTTATTTTCTTTGTTAGGCCTGTCCTGTAGTAGGTGATTTCTGGGAACTCTTCTGGCTCTATCAATGTGTTTCTTCACTTCCACGGGTGGGTATTGTAGTTGTAAGAACGCTTGATAGAGATCTTGTAGGTGTTTGTCTCTGTCTGAGGGGTTGGAGCAAATGCGGTTGTATCGCAGAGCTTGGCTGTAGACAATGAATCGTGTGGTGTGGTCAGGGTGAAAGCTGGAGGCATGTAGGTAGGAATAGCGGTCAGTCGGTTTCCGGTATAGGGTGGTGTTTGTGACCATCGTTTATTAGCACTGTAGAGTCCAGGAAGTGGATCTCTTGTGTGGATTGGACCAGGCTGAGGTTGATGGTGGATGGAAATTGTTGAAATCATGGTGAAATTCCTCAAGGGCTTCTTTTCCATGGGTCCAGATGATGAAGATGTCATCAATATAGCGCAAGTAGAGTAGGGGCGTTAGGGGACGAGAGCTGAGGAAGCATTGTTCTAAGTCAGCCATAAAAATGTTGGCATACTGTGGGGCCATGTGGGTACCCATAGCAGTGCCGCTGATTTGAAGGTATACATTGTCCCCAAATGTAAAATAGTTATGGGTAAGGACAAAGTCAAAGTTCAGCTACCAGGTTTGCCGTGACATTATCGGGGATACTGTTCCTGACTGCTTATAGTCCATCTTTGTGTGGAATGTTGGTGTAGAGGGCTTCTACATCCATAGTGGCCAGGATGGTGTTATCAGGAAGATCACTGATGGACTGTAGTTTCCTCAGGAAGTCAATGGTGTCTTGAAGGTAGCTGGGAGTGCTGGTAGCGTAGGGCCTGAGGAGGGAGTCTACATAGCCAGACAATCCTGCTCTCAGGGTGCCAATGCCTGAGATGATGGGGCGCCCAGGATTTCCAGGTTTATGGATCTTGGGTAGTAGATAGAATATCCCAGGTCGGGGTTCCAGGGGTGTGTCTGTGCGGATTTGATCTTGTGCTTTTTCAGGGAGTTTCTTGAGCAAATGCTGTAGTTTCTTTTGGTAACTCTCAGTGGGATCAGAGGGTAATGGCTTGTACAAAGTGGTGTTGGAGAGCTGCCGAGCAGCCTCTTGTTCATATTCTGACCTATTCATGACGACAACAGCACCTCCTTTGTCAGCCTTTTTGATTATGAAGTCAGAGTTGTTTCTGAGGCTGTGGATAGCGTTGTGTTCCGCACGGCTGAGGTTGTGGGGTAAGTGATGCTGCTTTTCCACAATTTCAGCCCGTGCACGTCGGCGGAAGCACTCTATGTAGAAGTCCAGTCTGTTGTTTCGACCTTCAGGAGGAGTCCATCTAGAATCCTTCTTTTTGTAGTGTTGGTAGGGAGGTTTCTGTGGATTAGTATGTTGTTCAGAGGTATGTTGGAAATATTTCTTGAGTCGGAGACGTCGAAAATAGGATTCTAGGTCACCACAGAACTGTATCATGTTCGTGGGGGTGGAGGGGCAGAAGGAGAGACCCCGAGATAGGACAGCTGCTTCTGCTGGGCTAAGAGTATAGTTGGATAGGTTAACAATATTGCTGGGTGGGTTGAGGGAAGCATTGCTGTGGCCCCTTGTGGCATATAGTAGTTTAGAAAGTTTAGTGTCCTTTTTCTTTTGTAGAGAAGCAAACTGTGAGAAATGACTCATCAAAGCAAAAGGTGATACAGATGCAGATCTATGAACATAGATAGTACAGTTAAAATCATGGCCTCTTTGACATCAATTGTCAAAGTTTTGCCATTGACTTCAGAGAGGCCAGGATTTCACCCAATGTCTTGTCTACCTGCTTTTTGACAGCTAGGACAGCAGTACAGATGTCTCCTGCCTATCTATATTTCATAAGTCCAAACTTTCAAACTTAGTTTGAGCACACAAATGATGTGCAACTAAACTCTTATTCGGGCACACAAAAGGGCATTTTTAAATGCAGATTGGTCAAATGTGTAGCTAATTGCATGTGTACTGCAGGGGTTACATGCACAGGCAGGTGAGCATATACATAGTTCACATACAATGAAGAAACTGGTATGATTGTTTTGGCTCTTAGTTTCTAGCTATGTATTTTCCTTCTTTGGAGCTAGGTGTGAATCTGTGGCAATTTAGATATATTCTATTTGTATTTCATTAAACATTCCTCTGAGAACACAGACCATGTTTCCTTCTCATAATGAGTGTATCTGTGTGGAAGCTCAGCAACATGGTAGAGTAAATGTAAGGACAAGTTGAAGAGATGTTTGAACTATGTATGGACACCTTGTCTGTTCTAAGTCTAAAACTCTCTGCGCCATAGTGTAAACTGGTGTAACAGCTTGGAGCTATATGGGATTAGATCACCTGAGAATCTGTCCACGTGCCTTGAGAGTTTGAGTGAGATAAGCATCTAGGAGAGGCTATTTTCCTTACCAAGTCTGTGACGCTTCAAAGTAGCCATCTTAACACATGACCTCTACTTTCCCTTGGGCTCAGAAGGAAATGATTTTCAGTATGAGAATACTAATCTTACTTCTCACATAAAATCAGCTGGCAGGGTAGATTTTTATTTTACCTGGTCTTCGTCTTCTGTTTCCTTTAAGGGGATGCACAGAAGTTTTAAAATGGGTTTTATCTACTAGGAAAGGAAGCTGGCATTTTGCCATTAGTTTCAACTAGTAGAGAGGATAATAATTATATATAATTAAAAGGTAACATTCCTGTGGATCTTTAAGACAGAAACTCTCTCTAATATTTAGGAAACGCAGATCTATTCCGAGCAGGGCAAGAAGCCAGGATAAATTAAATGAGAAATCTGCTTAGAGGGGGGAAAAAGTTTTCTTCCTACCCATTTCTGTCTCTCTCCATTGTCACTGACTCCTCAGGAAGACAGACAAGACATCAGGAATTTAACTAGGCCACAACTTTATTTAATAACACATCTGGGAACTATCTGGCAATAACTCATTCAATGAAGGTCATCTTTCTTCCTTTATAATCTATTCCACTTGGTGAAGAGCTGCTGCCAGCCACCCTTCCCCCCTCTACTAACCTGGTCCCAGCACCACTGCTGGGATCCTATTTCCCTCCCCTGCACCACTGCTGGGATCCTATTTCCCTCCCCTCTTATTAGGGATGAAGGGGTGGGGAAGTGAGGGTTGTTTCCTTGCTGTACCAGATATTAGGCACCTCAATTGCATTCCCACCTTCTTTAGGAGAAACCATCTCCTCAGCTGCTTCCAGTTCTGGTTTTTCAGGGAACCAGATCCCTGTTGAATGATTACTTACAATATGGCAGATACCCAGTGCATCAACAAGAATTTTACAACCTACTTTGCCAACTCGGTTGCTGGGCTGCTGAGTGGAAGGCAAAAAACCACATCCTACTGTGACAGAATACACCCCTGAATTCACACCCTACATACTATTGTAATAATCTTTGTATAAGGCATGTTATGTAAGGTATCATTTGAAAACTCATAATTTGCTGGTATCAGAGGAACAGCCGTGTTAGTCTGTATTCGCAAAAAGAAAAGGAGTACTTGTGGCACCTTAGAGACTAACCAATTTATTTGAGCATGAGCTTTCGTGAGCCACAGCTCACTTCATCAGATGTGTACCGTGGAAACTGCAGCAGTCTGCTGCAGTTTCCACGGTACACATCTGATGAAGTGAGCTGTGGCTCACGAAAGCTCATGCTCAAATAAATTGGTTAGTCTCTAAGGTGCCACAAGTACTCCTTTTCAATTTGCTGGTAAATATTCTCCTGATAAAATGTGTAGCAACATTGTATGTAAATTTATTAACACGTTCCAAATCGCTCAGCTCTGTCCAAGCAGAAGTTGGCAGACATGGCTGTCCTAAACAAAGGAAAGTGTGCTTGCCTTAATTTGCATTTAAGCTGTAAACAGAGTCATCAGGAAGAAAGGGAAAACAAACAAAACTGGTGAAAAAAGCCAGCAGAGAACATCCTTCTACATAGACTTTTTGTCTCCTACTTCCCAGCTAGAAATATTTTTTTCAAGGAGGGATTGAAATTATAAAAAGAAGGGGCAAACACCCTTAGGCACCCTCTCTCTTTCACTATCTGTTTCTAGTATCACACAGAAGAAGACAAAGGAAAACAGCTGTTGGCTTTTGGGGGTAGGGATCCTGACCTCAAGAGTTTGGTCAGTAACCTTGCTGGAAGCATGTGGTGAGAAATTTGGCTGGAATCGAATATAGGCACTAGTAAGCATTTTATCTTTATTTTTCTTATAACCATTTCTGACTTCTATGCCTTTTTATTTGTAATCACATAAGATCTATCTCTTTGTAGTTAATAAACTTGTTTTGTTGTTTCATCTAATCCAGTGTGTTTCAGTTAAGTGTCTGGGTAACTCCATTTAAGGTAATAAGCTGGCATATTATTTCTTTTAAGAAATAACAGACTTAATATGTTTGTACTGTCCAGGGGAGGGCTGGGCAGTACAGGACACACATTTCTAGGGGGGAAGTAATCTGGGACTGGGGATGTGTTGGAGTCACCCTGCAGTATCACCGTGGCTGGTGAGAGCCAGAGTGTAACTGACAGGCCACAGTTACACACAAACACTCAGGGAGGCATTGTAAGGTACCCAAGGTTGCAGGAGAAGAGTGACACAGTCCCCGCACTGGTCTGAATTGTACTCCTGTATGTCACAACTGCCCAGGCCAGTCTGGCTGTAAGGAAAAAATTCTTTCTATCATAAGGTCCAAAAACCTGGTTAATCCTACTTGAATCTCAAGCGGGGTGGTTGACTTTTCTCCCCAGTGTAGAATGGCACCCTCAGGCAGGGGTAGGGTTTATAAACTTTCCCCTTGGGGTGTGCAGGAGCCAAGAGACACCTTTTTGTCCAACCAATTAGCCACAGAGCTGTCCACCTCAATCTCACAAGGAGGCTGAGTGGCACAAGGAGGCTAGTGATTGCAATCCTTAAAGGGGACAAGTTCCCCCCCTCCCCCGGGCTCAGACAACCCCCACCACCACCTCTGGGGAGTGAGGGAACAACAGTTATTGTGGATTTCTTATCTTTGAGAAAAAAAAATTTACCAAAAAAAGAGAGGAAAACCTACCAGTTATCTAGATCTACTTGTTTTGCAGATGTCCCTTCCACAGAAGAAAAGGAGTTTTCTGATTTCAGTTTGTAAATTCAATATAGCTTATTCCCTGCAGAATGTTTTGCCACAGTAGTCCAAGAGAGTAGACAACACCTTAGGGGTTCAAGAAGGTCAAGAGGCAGCTAAAATAGCTAAGAAATACCTTCCACTCCACAGGAAAACTGAAATTGCTATTCCTCTTGTCAAGGTTCCTTCCCCACTCTGAACTCTAGGGTGCAGATGTGGGGACCCTAGGCTTACTTTTACCAGCTTAGATTAAAACTTCCCCAAGGTACAAACTATTTTACCCTTTGCCCTTGGACTTCCACTGCCACCACCAAACTTTATCTGGGTTCCTGAGAAAACGTTGTTTGGAAACGTCTTTCCCCCCCGAATCTTCCCAAACCTTGCACCCCACTTCCTGGGGAAGGTTTGGTAAAAATTCCTCACCAATTTGCATAGGTGACCACAGACCCAAACCCTTGGATCTTAGAACAATGAAAAAGCATTCAGTTTTCTTACAAGAAGACTTTTAATAGAAGTAAAAAAGAATCACCTCTGTAAAATCAGGATGGTAAATACCTTACAGGGTAATTAGATTCAAAACATAGAGAATCCCTCTAGGCAAAACCTTAAGTTACAAAAAAGACACACAGACAGGAATATTCATTCTATTCAGCACAGCTATTTTCTCAGCCATTTAAAGAAATCATAATCTAACACATACCTAGCTAGATTACTTACTAAGTTCTAAGACTCCATTCCTGTTCTGTCCCCGGCAAAAGCATCACACAGACAGACACAGACCCTTTGTTTTTCTCCCTCCTCCCAGCTTTTGAAAGTATCTTGTCTCCTCATTGGTCATTTTGGTCAGGTGCCAGTGAACTTACCTTTAGCTTCTAAACCCTTTACAGGTGAAAGGATTTTTCCTCTGGCCAATTTAAAGGTGTTTGGCATGGTTATGTTTATTCATGCAGAAAGAAATTATTTTTTTCCTCAAAGCTCAAGAGACTGAAAATTGATGGGGTTTGTAGGAGAAACTTCATGGCATCATTGCAGACATTTTTGTGTGATGCTGCAGATCTCATCTCATGTTGCGACTTTCAGAAAGTGGTGCAATGCACTTAATAAAACAGTGCCATTTAAAGACAAATGCTTTCAAATTCATATTGTCAAAACTCAACTTTGCCATGTCTCTTACCACTGATGTGTCTTATACTGACTCTTCTGGGACAATGGCTTCAAATGTAGTCACTAGCCAACAATTTTGGCTATGTCCTTGGAAAGTTGTTAATTATTTGAAGCAAATTCTTTTACTGGCAAGGGGCACAGGCAGAAAACTGTTGAGATGCTTAAAAAAAGTGATTGCTAAGCCAACCAGAAAGCCAAACTTTGCTATCTTCAAAGCCTGAACATATAAGGATAGAATATTTAAACATAATATAATTATTTTTGAATGTGTATGTTATAAGTGATTATGGAGAACATGTTTCAGAGGAACAGCCGTGTTAGTCTGTATTCGCAAAAAGAAAAGGAGGACTTGTGGCACCTTAGAGACTAACCAATTTATTTGAGCATGAGCTTTCGTGAGCTACAGCTCACTTCATCAGATGCATACAAGACCCTTTCTAAAGATTATAATTGAGTAGATACTTGGGGAAACTACTTATTGTGAGGAAGGGATTTCATAATTATTTTTATTATCTATTCATATTCTTAAAATACAGCTGTAGAAGGCCATCCATAAATTAAAAATCACAGCATAAACAAAGGACTGCCAACAACTATCTCCACCTCAGCCCATGCCCTCCTCAACAGTCTGAGAAAAGCAGGGGGAAAAGACAGGCTTTGCAACATGCTCTGAAGGTTAATAAAGCTAGATTCTGTCAGATCAAGGAAGCACCTCAAAAAAGAATGCCTGGCCATCAGTTCCTTCTCATTTATATTGAGGTGGAGGTCCAGTCTGAACATCTCCCAACAATGGCAACATGTCACAGAGACGGAGGTCATCCCTCATATGTCAAACCATTTAGGGATGATCTTGAAGCTGTTTTTGAAGATAAAGTACTAGAAAGAACATGATTTTAGTCCCTTCTGTACTAATCTTTTCACTGCTTTGTAAAAATGTGAATAACATGTAAAGAAATGTTCTGGATGATGTTCATGATTATTAGAGCATGGCATATGACACAAAATTCAGATCCAGAGATGGAATTCAAGGTTGTGGGTGTTTGGAACTGGTGGTTTTGGAACAACCCATTGTAAAGCTAACGTATGTGATTTGCAAAATTTGAATCCAAATCTGGATTCAGGCTTTGAAGGAGCCTACAAGCTTGTAGGGTTTGGATCCATAGTTTTAGTTCTGGTCCATTTCTATGTATAACTATTTCTGTTTCTTTAAAAAAAATTGACTTCAAGTTTCCTTCTCTAACAATTATTTCTATCTGGAGCCCTGGTGAATAGACCTCCTGGCTTAAAGCCATTGAATTAATGACTGAATGAGAATCTTTGAAGATCTATCTTTTTGATAGAACATAAACATGTAAGTTCAGAAATATTATAACCTCTTACCAAGATGTATTAAATTTAAATATTCACCTAAACACTTCCACTTTTGCGCAGAGAAATCCAGATAGAAATATCCAATCAATCCTTCCCACCCCGGGTTTATCATATCACAGAGGAACACCCTTTGGGATGCATGGCAAGATCTTACTTCAGCCTTAATGTGGCTTGTTTAGGGTGGAAGTCCCTATTTCATATCTATTTTGAGCATCTTTATGGAATATATATTCCATAAAGATGCTCAATTGCTCTTCTTATCCTGAATGAAAGGGGGCGGTTACTAACTAGTTTCAGTGAGGTTTAACCCAACCCATAAGACATCCCTGTTCTAGATTGGCCCATCTTCTGATGGAGTCTAAAATCATGATACTCTAAACCCATCCAAGACAGAAAAGAAAATAAATGATTTAATATATTACAAATCATACAATCTTAACCATTTACATAGTGTCTTTCTGACCGAATAGTTTCACATCACCAATCCAAAACAATTTTATTCCCATCCAAATCTCCTTGGAGTTTTCCTTCCCTGCCCAATTTCCTTTCAACCATCTGGAAAAGGCTTTTTTCAATGAGCACGTGAGGAATGTTTGTTGTTTCTTTTCACGCAGAAGCTCAAGCACATCAACAGTGGTGCACTCCATTTTAAAGTCATATCATAATGTAAGAACATCCTGTTTCAATGTGTCTGTTACAATGAGATGATACATGTATTCATCACCTGCTCGTTTATCATCTCCTGTACAATGTTTCCTCTTTAAACTCCAAGCTTTCTCTCTGTGACCAGAAAGCTTTTACTGTAGTATTCTGGGAGAGTTTCTACCTTGCAAAATAGCTGTGTTTGTCAAATGACTTTCCAGTTGCATTTCTCTAGGTCTCTTCCAGCCTTACATTTCTATGATTCTGTGATTATTCTGATATCAGGACCCTCCCTTTTGAGTAGCTGCAACCAATTCCTTGATCCGCTGCTTAGGGCAGTGTTTACAATTAGCTTCCCAACAGGCCATCTGGACAAGGCACTGGCATTGCCACGTTTGTGTCCAGGCATGTATGTGACTGTGAAATCCTAATGCTGCAGTTTTTCCATCCACCTGCAAGTTGTCCTTCAGGATTCCTGAATCTGAAGAGCCATTACAGTGAAGTATGTTCCTGTTCTGGCCATAAACTTCCTTCAATACAAATAGTGGTGAAAATGGTGTATAGATCTAAGCACTGGCAGGAGTTCCTCTTGGGCTATGTAATAATTTATCTCAGGAGAATTTAGACTCTGCTGTAATAAGACGCCTCCCTCTCAAGTTCCTTGTGTTCTTGTGGCAGTATGACCCCCCCCCAATCTATAAGCACTAGCATCTATAACCAATATGAAAGAGGTTTTGAAACATGGGTGGGCCAAGACAGGGGTATCCACAAGAGGCTCTATCTGCTCTAAAAATGCTGAATCACACTCTGCTAATGACTGAAATGGATTCCATTCCTCATTCAACCTATGCAATGTTTTGGCAAATCCATAAATAACCCTTCTGTAACAGGAGCAACATCATACAAAATTCTTCACTGCTGAGTGTCTGGGGAGTTGGCCAGTTCTGTGCAGCTTCAGTTTTCTTTTGGTCAATGGGAATTGCACAAGGTAAATTTCACCTCCATTTTTTTTTTAAGCAACTCACATTTTTGGGGTTTAACTTCAGATTGGCAGCCTGGAGTTTATCACAGACAATTTGTAAACACTTCAGTTATTGTTCAGAGATGTTAGCATGCACTGGAATTTTGTCTAAGTACAGTAGAACCTCAGAGTTATAAACACTTCGGAGGTTATTCATAACTCTGAAATGTTTGTAAGTCTGAACAAAACATTATGGTTCTTCTTTCAAAAGTTTACAACTGAACATTGACTTAATGCTGCTTTCCCTTTATGTTTTAGAGATTTACGCTTAACTGTACTGTATTTGCTTTTTTTTTGTTTTTATGTTTTTTGGCCTCTGCTGCTGCCCAATTCCAAATGAGGTGTGTAGTTGATGGGTCAGTTCATAACTCTGGAGTTCTACTGTATGACAAACAGGCTGATAGACATGTCAGAGATCTCATTGTCTTCCCCCTCTCCATTAGCCTCTCAAATGTGGCTAGTGATTGCGCAAGCTGAAATCTGTCTCTTTAAATTGCCACTGGCCTTGCCCTTTACCTGTCCTTTGGATCCACTTCCACTTGCCAATACCCACTTTTAAGATTTATTGTAGCAATTTAGATGGAATAAATGGGCAAAAAGAGTCAGAAGTTTTAACATGACCTTGTAACTGTTCAACATTAAATTTAAACAAGGTTCAGGCTTTGATCTACAGAGACCTTAGTCTGTATAGTACTGTGACAAATACACTATTAATTTTTTAACCCTTATTACAGATACAGAAGAGAAGGGAAAAACCATTGAAGCATTTAAAATGTACAGTAAGGTGTTAGAGTCGCAGCTGTGTTAGTCTGTATCAGCAAAAAGAACAGGAGTCCTTGTGGTGCCTTAGAGACTAACAAATTTATTTGAGCATAAGCTTTCGTGAGCTACAGCTCACTTAGGGACTCCAAAATGCTCAGGGAGATTAGAGAGGCTATTAAAATAAAAAACTCAATAATAATAATGGGGAATTTCAACTATCGCCATATTGACTGGGTACATATCACCTCAGGAAGGGATGCTGAGAGAAAGTTTCTTGACACTTTAAATGATTGCTTCTTGGAGCAGCTAGTCCTGGAACCCACAAGAGGAGAGGCAATTCTTGATTTAAAGAGCTAAGTGGAGCACAGGATAGGGTCCAAGAGGTGAATATAGCTGGACCGCTTGGTAATAGTGACCATAATATAATTAAATTTAACATCCCTGTGGTGGGGAAAACTCCACAGTGGCCCAACACTGTAGCATTTAATTTCAGAAAGGGGAACTACACAAAAATGATGAGGTTAGTGAAACAAATTAAAAGGTACAGTACCAAAAGTAAAATCCCTGCAAGCTGCATGGAAAATTTTTAAAGACACCATAATAGAGGCTCAACTTAAATGTATACCTCAATTTAAAAAACATAGTAAGAGAACCAAAAAAGAGCCACCGTGGTTAAACAACAAAGTAAAAGAAGCAGTGAGAGGCAAAAGGGCATCCCTTAAAAAGTGGAACATAAATCCTAATGAGGAAAATAGAAAAGAGCATAAACTCTGGCAAATTAAATGTAAAATATAATGAGAAAGACCAAAAAAGAATTTGAAGAACAGCTAGCCAAAGACTCCAAAAGTAATAGCAATTTTTTTTAATACATCAGAAGCCACTGGACCATCGAGATGCTAAAGGAGCACTCAAAGACTATAAGGCCATTGCAGAGAAACTAAATGAATTCTTTGCATCGGTCTTCACTGTTGAGGTTGTGAGAGAGATTCCCAAACTTGAGCCATTCTTTTTGGGTGACCAATCTGAGGAACTGTCACAAATTGAGGTGTCATTAGAGGAGGTTTTGGGACAAATTGATAAACTAAACAGTAATAAGTCTCCAGGACCTGATGGTATTCACCCAAGAGTTCTGAAGGAACTCAAATGTGAAATTGCAGGACTACTAATTGTCATCTGTAACCTATCATTTAAATCAGCTTCTGTACCAAATGACTGGAGGATAGCTAATGTGATGCCAATTTTAAAAAGGGCTCCAGATGTGACCCTGGCAACTACAGGCCAGTAAGCCTCACTTCAGTACTGGGCAAATTGGTTGAAACTATCATAAAGAACAAAATTGTCAGACACATAGATGAACATAATTTGTTGGGAAATAGTCAACATGGGTTTTGTAAAGGGAAATCATGCCTCACCAATCTACTAGAATTCTTTGAGGGGGTCAACAAGCGTGCGGACAAAGGAGATCCAGTGGATATAGTGTACTTAGATTTTCAGAAAGCCTTTGAAAAGGTCCCTCACCAAAGGCTCTTAAGCAAAATAAGCAGTCATGGGATAAGAGGGAAGGTTCTCTCATGGATTGGTAACTGGTTAAAATATAGGAAACGAGGGGTAGGAATAAATGGTCAGTTTTCAGAATGGAGAGAGGTAAATAGTGGTGTCCCCCAGGGATCTGTACTGGGCCCAGTCCTATTTAACATATTCATAAACAATTTGGAAAAAGGGGTAAACAGTGAGGTGGCAAAATTTGCAGATGATACAAAACTATTCAAGATAGTTAAGTCCCAGGCAGACTGTGAAGAGCTACAGAAGGATCTCACAAAACTGGGTGAGTGGGCAACAAAATGGCAGATGAAATTTAATGTTGATAAATGAAAAGTAATGCACATTGGAAAACATAATCCTAACTATACATATACAATGATGGGGTCTAAATTAGCTGTTACCACTCAAGAAAGAGATCTTAGAGTCATTGTGAATAGTTCTCTGAAATCATCCACTCAATGTGCAGTGGCAGTCAGCAAAGGGAACAGAATGTTGGGAATCATCAAGAAAGGGACAGATAATAAGACTGAAAATATCATATTGCCTCTACATAAATCCATGGTACACCCACACCTTGAATACTGTGTGCAGATGTGGTCGCCCCATCTCAAAAACGATATATTGGAATTGGAAAAGGTTCAGAAAAAAGCAACAAAAATGATTAGGGGTATGGAACGGCTTCCATATGAGGGGAGATTAATAAGACACTGACTTTTCAGCTTGAAAAAGAGGCGACTAAGGGGGATATGATAGAGGTCTATAAAATCATGAGTAGCAGAGAAAAAGTAAATAAGGGAGTGTTATTTACTCCTCATAATGCAAGAGCCAGTGGCCACCAAATGAAATTAATAGGTAGCAGGTTTAAAACGAACACAAAGTATTTTTTCACACAATGCACTGGAACTCCTTGCCAAAGGATGTTGTGAAGGCAAATACTATAACAGGGTTCAAAAGGGAGCTAGATAGATTCATGGAGGATAGGTCCATCAATGGCTATTAGCCAGGATGGCAAGGGATGGTGTCCCTAGCCTCTGTTTGCCAGAAACTGGGATTGAGTGACGGGGCATGGATCACTTGATGATAACCTGTTGGTTCATTCCCTTTGGGACACTGCCATTGGCCACTGTCAGAGGACAGAATACTGGGCTTGACGGACCTTTGGTCTGACCCAGTATGATGGTTCTTATGTTCTTAAGGTTTTTCATTTTAACATCCCTTGTTCCCTTTCCTTTTAGCTGAAGAGAATCTTTAGAAGGGGAATCTGACAGTTCCTTAGATGGTATTAACTGCCCTCTCGTGGGAGGAAAAAGAGTTGTTAGCTGAGGTGGGCTGGAGCTTGTTGGTATTGCTGCTGTTGTTGAAATTCTGTTTTCTGAAAGACGAAATGAAAAAAAAACCACAAAAGGAGAGAGAAAAGAACAGGCAAAATGGAAAATGCAGCTTCTGTTTCTGGTGTTAAGTTAAAAATGAGACTCATCTGCTGGGGGGGCGGAACCAGGCACAAAACATGGTCTTATCAGTCACTCTGAGACTGGCAAACTCATATCAGTGTTGGGCTGCTTAGAGAATTGCTTTTTACTGCCTCTTCCTGGTCACAGGCTTACCACTGTGTTGCAGAATATACAGTTTTGGCCAGCTAAGGCAGACACTTATTACATACAAGGCAACAGGAGAGGCATAGGAAAGAGAAGAAATCAGGTGGGGAAGGAACAGGACACCCTGGGATGTGTGACAGTCTCACATCTCAGGTGGTATTTGGGATTTAACTAAAGCTGGTGGAGGTGGTGATGTCATCTGGCTCCCTCTCTCTCTGGCCCAGTCTGGTGTGGGCATCCCTCAGGATTAGGGTGACGAAGGTCCAGGGTCCCAGGAGACAGAGTGGTTGGCAGCCATGATGGTGAAGCTCACTCTTTTCCCTTCTCTCATCTTTCAGTTGGCCTTTCCCCCGCCCAAAGTCTATGTTTGACAACCCCAAAAGGGAAGCGGTGGGTGGAATAGCCCACCCCCTTGTTATTTTGTCCTAATTAGGCCTAATTTCCAACACACCAATTTTGATTAATTAACTTCCAGTCCCACCCTTTTTTGTTGTTTAACAGGCATGATTTTAACAGAGTCCTTGTGTTATCTCAGTAGGCCTTTTTGTTTGGACCAGTTCAATCTTTTTCTGTCTCACTGTTGCCCCTTTTCCCATCACCATTTGTTATTCTAGGTTATTAACTTTCACTTTTTTCAGTTACATTTGCAGTTAGGGTAAATTTGTAGGCCCAATTGTCCCAACAGATTCTGTGCGGGAAAACTAGAGTGAACCTACTGCATCATCCAGAGTATCATTTATTTGTGGTAATGGATAAGAATTGCAAGTGACTTCATTTAATTTTCTATAGTCCACACAGAATATGGTGCTGCCACCTTTCTTTCTTTGGCTGAGGCCCCAGGACTGGTTGAAGGCCCAATTATGCCTCCCTATGCATTTCCTCAATGCTCTGTAAGGCCTTGCTCCCTCTTTGTTGTTGGGCAATGGTGAGGTGGCTGTTTAATGAGTTGGTTTTCCCCAGTATCAGTCTTGTGCTGGACCAGTGCAGTGCAGCTTATATCTTTATTGGATCAGGATTACAACTCCTCATTCCTAACAAGAAAGTCTCTTAGACCATTCTGGTGCTTCTCATTTAAATGCACAGCACTATGCAGGAACAAGCCCAATAAAAACTCTGGGAGCCCATCTTCACCTTTTTCTTCTTCATAGTTATTGGGTTTTCTGTTTTTGTAGCCTCTCTAGCCTACTGGAGCATTTCACAATCACTGTCACCATCCTACTCAGGTGGTCAGTAGGATCCTACTACAATACATTTATTATTCAAGCGTGGAATTTCTATCCAGAAATATTCTATGGTACTGTTTGATTCATTTAAAGTTTTTACTATATTTGACTCTATTCTTTCTTTCACATTTACTGTCCCCAGCACCAGTGTGACCTACTTTGTCATTCCTGTATATTTTGTACCCTGGTATTACCATGTCCCATTGATTATAATTGTTCTAGCAAGTTTCTGTGAAACCCATTGTGACTCTGACAGATCAGGTACCAGCTCATGCCAAAGCCTCTAGGCCTCACTGAATACTGACAAATGATAAAAGCCACAGGAAAATCTGGATTTGCAATTTTTGTGTGTAGAAGGAAAATGGTAGACACAAACTATACTGTGGACCATCCTTAGCTGGTGTAAGATGATGTAGCTCCATTGACTTCAAGGTCTTTTAATGCAAAATGATCTCCACTGTATAAGATGATATTATACACACTGCATATACTATGCAGTACATTGTAACATTATAAAATGAAACAGCTAAAATTATTTGCTACTAGATTTACAAAATAGTAATTATATTGTCATAGAGAAGAAAACTGAACATCTTATGGGTAAAGGTGTCAGTAACTGGATATTATTCAAAATGAAATATATACTTTTGACTGTTTTTACAATTTGTGCAGAGACTGATGTTGGCAAACAATTCAGGAAAGAATCTCTCTGTTTGTCCCCAGTTAGCTTTTTGCTCCTTCTAGTGGCCAGTTGCCAAGGAAAGGGGAGAGGTTATTTACTCCTTGTGGACAGACACTGTAAACAACAGTTCTTGCATTAGTGCTTATCATGCTAACCTTTGTATTTTCATCCTTCAAAATAATGATATAGCTCTTGTGACAAAGCTCTGTCCTTGCCTCCATGTGTCCCGTGTTTCCTGGCAGATTTCACTAGCCTCAGAGGCTCACTGTTACCCTCCACGTAACCTTTCTTTCTCTTGAGACAAGGGTCACAGCCTACTGAGCCATTTTCATCATAAGCCAGCGAGGGAGGTGAGGAGAAGTTATCCTTCCTTGCACAGTCTCTGTCATCTCCCAGTCTCAGTGATTAATCAGGGGGCAAAGGGCAGGGAGTCCGGACCAACCTTCTACTCCAGGCTCCAGCCCAGGGACCCTAATAGTATCAGCTATGGTAGCTGACCTTTTAGGAACATGACATGTACAATTCCCTGGGCTACTTCCCCCACAGCAGCCCTCACTTCCTCAAGCTCCACTTCACCCTTACCTCAGGGCTTCCTTCCTTATGCCTGATATGGTGATACTCAGCCTCTCCAACAGCATAACTTCCTTCCACAGCTCCTGACATGCACACCCACCTGACTGGCTGGGAGGCTTTTAACTAGTTTCAGCCAGCCCCTGATTGGCTTCAGGTGTCCCAATCAACCTAGCATTCTCCCTGCCTTCTGGAAAGTTCTGAATTGGCCCCAGGTGTCTTAATTGACCTGGAGCAGCTGCCATTTCACTTATCCTGGTACCAGGGATTTGTTTAGCCTGGAGCTAATATATCTATCTCCCACTACTTATCTATAGCCATCTGGCCTTGCCCCGTCACATATCCCCCTCCTCTGCTCAACACCATAGAGTTGGGCAACTTGGGACACCAGGCAATATGCTCGTGACAGACCATCAGCATTGCCATGGTGGCATCCAGCCCTGTGCCGTATGTGGAACTGGAATGGTTGGAGGGATAAGAACCACCTGGTGACCCTTGCATTCTTTTCCTTATTCCGCTGCATCCACTGGAGGGGTGCATGGTCCATCACAAGAGTAAATCGCCGGCCTAAGAGGTAATAACGCAATGTCTCCATAGCCCATTTGACAGCAAGGCATTCTCTCTTGACTACTGCGTATTTCTGTTCTCTTGGGAAAAGCTTTCTGCTTAGGTAAAGGATCGGGTGTTCCTCTTCTCCCACCATTTGCGACAGAACTGCCCCCAAGCCCACCTCGGAAGCGTCTGTAAAATAAATTCCCTGTTAAAGTATGGGGTCATTACAGAGGGCCATCCAAAGGTCTGTAAATGCCCCCTCTGCTGCGTCGGTCCACTTTACCATTTCTGGACCTCGGGCCTTCACCAGGTCTGTTAGGGGACTTGCCCTAGTGGCGAAGTGGGGAATAAAACGTCGGTAGTAGCCTACCACGCCTAGGAATGCACGGACCTGCTTCTTTCGGGTCGGCCGGGGCCAGTTTTGAATTGCCTCTAGCTTATTTGTTTGGGGCTTCACTATGCCCCTTCCCACAATATATCCCAAGTACCTAGCCTCTGCTAGCCCTATGGTGCATTTAGTGGGATCAGCAGTGAGGCCAGCCCACCTTAAGGTGCGCAGTACTGCCTCAACTTTCTCCAAGTGGATTCCCCAGTCTGGCGTATGGATGATGACATTATCTAGGTATGCAGCTGCATAACTAGTATGGGGGCACAGCAGCTTATCCATGAGGCGCTGGAATGTGGCTGGGGCCCCATGTAGCCCAAAAGGGAGGACGGTGTACTGGAATAGCCTATCCGGGGTGGAGAATGCGGTCTTTTCTTTAGCTTCTTTGGTCAGAGGAATCTGCCAGTACCCTTTTGTCAGATCCAGTGTAGTCAAGAATCGGGCACTACCCAGTTGGTCAACCAGTTCGTCGATGCGCGGTATGGGGTATGCATCAAACTGGGATATTTCATTCAGTCGGCGAAAGTCATTACAGAATCTCATGGGACCATCAGGTTTAGGCACTAGAACAATGGGACTGGACCACCGACTGTAAGATTCTTCAATAACCCCTAATTCTAACATTTTCTTTACTTCAGCCTTGATTTCTTCTCTTTTGGCTGCTGGGATTCGGTACGGTCTCAATGTTACCTTGGCTCCAGGGATCGTGAGGATATGGTGATAGGTTTCAGTTGTCCGCCCTGGTTTTGTAGAGAACACATCTCGGGTGCGATTAATCATGTCAGCTGCCTTGATCTTTTGGATCGGCGTCAAGTCGGATGATATCCTCACTTGCTCGTGTAAGTTATCCTCCTGGGGAAGGGTCTCCTGCATGACTAAGCATGCCTCTCGATCGTGCCAAGGTTTTAGAAGATTGATGTGGTAAATTTGCTCCGATTTCCGGCGGCCTGGCTGCCGCACCTTATAGTTCACCTCTCCCATGGCTTCGATTATTTCGTAGGGTCCCTGCCACTGGGCCAACAGTTTACTTTCTGCTGTGGGCACCAGTACCATCACTCGATCCCCTGGTTGGAACCGTTGAAACTTCGCTTGGTGGTTATAATGGGTTCGTTGGGTCTCCTGTACTCTCTCCAAGTGTTTCCGTACAATGGGCGTAACTTGGGCTATCCGATCTCTCATCTGCAGTACATGCTCGACTATGTTCCTTCTGGGATTTGGCTCCTCTTCCCAGGCTTCTCTGGCTAATTCCAATATGCCCCGAGGGTGGCGCCCATATAGTAGTTCGAATAGAGAGAAACCTGTGGAGGCTTGCGGAACCTCCCAGATGGCGAACATGAGGTAAGGCAATAGGGTATCCCAATCTTTCCCATCCCAGCTCACCACTTTCCTGATCATGGCCTTGAGGGTCCTATTGAACCTTTCCACAAGGCCATCTGTTTGCGGGTGGTATACAGAGGTCCGTAGGGCTTGTACATGGAACAGTGAACAGAGGTCTTTCAACAACTTGGACATGAAAGGTGTCCCTTGATCAGTCAATATCTCCTTGGGTAGCCCAATCCAGGCAAAGATCTGTACTAGCTCCTTAGCTATTTCCTTGGAAGCTGTGTTGCACAGGGGAACAGCTGCCGGGTACCGGGTTGCATAGTCCCAGTACAACAAGCACAGGCTGGTGGCCCTGAGCTGTCTTCCCTAGGGGCCCTACCAGATACATGGCTATTCATTCGAAAGGAACCTCTATTATTGGAAGAGGTATCAAAGGAGCCCGCAAGTGCGGGCGAGGGCTATATAACTGACACTCCAGACAAGAGGTGCAGTATCGCCGGACATCTTCATGTACTCCTTCGCAGAAGATCCTCCGCAGGATCCGTGCCTGGGTTTTCTCTACCCCTAGGTGTCCTCCAAACAGGGGACTGTGGGCAAGACTCAATATGGCTTTTTGATGTTTTCGTGGCACCAGGAGTTGTATCTCTTGCTCCTGCATTTGCACCACACGGTACAGGAGATCTTTCTTCACTATAAAATAAGGTCTGGGACCCCGGACCTTCCCATCCACGGGTATCCCATCGATCTCGGCCACCTCTTTCCTGGCATTATCATATCTGGGGCCCTCTGCCTGGTCCCGCCCAAAAATCTCTCTCCCGGAACTAACCTGCCCAAGCTCCCAGGGGCTGGCTTCTGCATCTTCCAACGGCTTGCTGCCATCATGGCTGGGGGCAGCCTCTGGCTCACCTTCTGTGGTGGAAATTCTCTGTTGGCTGCTCGTGTCCATCTGCCTCCTAGGGAGGTCTTCTGGCCCTGGGTCAGGATCCGGGTTCCCAAGGCCTTTGCGGCCTTCCTCTCTTTCTTTTGTCTTCCGGGTCTTTTGGGAGGCTGAGAACAGATCCTGAGAAATCTTAGCAAACATCAGGGGTTGACATCCTCAGGATCCCCACCTCCCTCCAGCCTCTCCGGGGGGGAGTAAATTATCGAACCCTGGATAGTCCCTCCCAATGACTACAGGATATGGGAGTTTAGGAACTACGCCCACGGTCACCTCAATGGGGTTTCCCTGAACCTCTGTCTCCACTGGGATGGTGGGGTAATGGCTCACGGCCCCATGCATGCACGTCACTGCTACGCGTTTGGCTTGTAGCAGATGACTACTTTTTACCAGCTTACCTGATATGAGGGTGATAGCACGCCCAGAGTCCACAAGCGCTGTAGTCTCTGCTCCATTTATCCTTACTGGCCTGGTGTAATTATGCGGGGCTGATGCGACCCCCTCAAGGTGGATAAGGGAGCATGGGACCTCCCAATCCCCCAAGTTACATTGCATAGGCTCCTCGGTGCTGGAACACTGTGCTGCTATGTGTCCCCACTCTCCACATGTATAACATCTATAATTGCTTTTAATCACTCCCCTAACCAGGGGGTTAGGGGGTTTAGTCCCGGGGTTTCCCCCACTCAGGCCAATCCCTTTCTTCTGGGGTCCCCGCTGGTTTTTGGCCCCCCGCCTTCTTCCACCTAGGACTCCCCGGGGGTTTGGCTGCCCAACCTTCCAGGGTTGGGGTCGGGTGCTTGCTTTGAAAGGGGCCTTCCTTGGGTAGCCGGGTCAGTTCCCTGGCTGTCATCCGTCTTTCTACCAGCGTGATCATCTCATCGTACGTGGACGGATTGTTCTGGCCTACCCATTTGCGGAGATCTGGTGGCAGTCTCCGCGCGTAATGGTCTATGACCAGGGTCTCCAAAATCTCCTCCGGGCTGCACACCTCGGGCTGTAACCACTTCCACGCGAGGTGTATGAGGTTGAATAGCTGGGACCTCAGGGGTTTGTTCTCCTGGTATTTCCACTCATGGAACCTCTGGGCCCTTACCGCTGCCGTTACCCCTGATCGTGCTAGGATCTCTGCCTTCAGATGGGTATAGTCAGTGGCATCCGTGGCAGGCAAGTCAAAGTAGGCCTTCTGGGCCTCTCCACACAAAAAAGGGGCGAGAATGCTGGCCCACTGCTCCTGGGGCCACACCTTACCTGAGCAGTCCTTTCGAATGAGAGGAGATATGCCTCTATGTCATCTCCCAACATCATCTTTGGCAGACAACCAGTGGCCCTCAGGGTTCGCGTCCTGTCGGACCCCCGGGCCTGGGTGGTGAGGATCTTCAGCTGGTCCATCACCTCTCTCAAGAGGGCACGATCTTGGGTTGCCTGGCTCACCAATAATTGATTGGTTTCCTGGTGTAGCCACATAGACTCCTGTTGTGCCATTGCCTGAACCCGGGTGGCCTCCTGCTGGGCTGCCGTGGCTTGTACCAGAGCTCTTACCACCTCCTCCATTGTGGTACAAAGCAAACAAATAAACAAAAAAACAAAACCCAAAACCCCAGTGCACTTTTTTTTTAAACCTCTTTCTTCTGTCACGCTGTGAATGAAATCCCACTTCTCACACCAGTTGTGACAAAGCTCTGTCCCTGCCACGTTTCCTGGCAGATTTTGCTAGCCTCAGAGGCTCACTGTGACCCTCCACATAACCCTTCTCTCTCTAGAGACAAGGGTCACAGTCTACTGAGCCGTTTTCATCATAAGCCAGTGAGGGAGGTGAGGAGAAGTTATCCTTCCTTGCACAGTCTCTGTTGTCTCCCAGTCTCAGTGATTAATCAGGGGGCAAAGGGCGGGGAGCCCGGGCCCACCCTCTATTCCGGGCTCCAGCCCAGGGACCCTAATAGTATCAACTATGGTAGCTGACCTTTCAGAAACATGACATGTAAAATTCCCTGGGCTACTTCCCCCACAGCCGCCCTCACTTCTTCAAGCTCCACTTCACCCTTATCTCAGGGCCTCCTTCCTTCTGCCTGATATGGTGTGTACTACTCAGCCTCTTCAACAGCATAACTTCCTTCCACAGCTCCTGACATGCACACCCACCTGACTAACTGGGAGGCTTTTAACTAGTTTCAGCCAGTCCCTGATTGGCTTCAGGTGTCCCAATCAACCTAGCATTCTCCCTGCCTTCTGGAAAGTTCTGAATTGTCCCCAGGTGTCCTAATTGACCTGGAGCAGCTGCCATTTCACTTATCCTGGTACCAGGGATTTGTTTAGCCTGGAGCTAATATATCTATCTCCCATTACTTTTCTATAGCCATCTGGCCTTGCCCTGTCACACTCTGTTGGTAGGCTAAATCTCATCACATAAAATGGGATGAGCATTGATCACGACATCTTAGCAACATATATTGTTCATCCAGTCATTTTCCATTTCTTTTGTCTTTCATCTTTTTCACAACTATATTATCGGAAAGAAGCTTGCTGAATTTTAGAGGGTCATGTCAGTGGATTATGTACATGAAAAGATCTGTTATATTCTCTTACATGTGCCTATGCAGCCATCGGTCTCAATATGATATTTGTGCAGCAGTAAATTTGTAAATGGCAGCAGCTGATTGTATGATCTCGTAATGCTGCATTGTGTTATAAAAAGGGTGAGATGTTTTCCCTTGACTCAAATGATTCTGTGCTGAGAATGTGTTCAAATTTTATATCAAGTAAAGAAGAGTTGTTGTTCTGTTCACATTGTGTTGCAAGTCATCCTGCCAAAATGATCCTCTTCATCTCTTTGAATATTTTAATATATCCCATTTGCCACAGTTCTAGTGGACTGATTTGGTTGAAAGTGAATTCTATATTATTTTGTAAGAACTTTACAAATGTCCTGTTTCCGTAATCTTAGTTATACTTAAAATGAAATCCTGATTTCCATGATTATCATGTTATAATGTCATTTTTTTTAGGTCTCTAAATTTTCCTGAAGAATAAAAGAAGTGTGAAAAAACAATTGCCTTTCTTAATGGAGAAAATCCTTTGGCGCATCCCAGAGGATGTCTTATATGTATATGCTTAAAGGCTTTTATATTTTTTTAATATAATTAAATAACATTGGGTCCTTCAAAGCTCAAACATAACATTACTGAGAATCCAAATAGTGTTTTTAACACTATATTCATAATATACATACATAGGATCAGAAACTGAGCTGTAGCCAAGGAACGCTTGGCAAGGCTCAATGGATATGTCTACACTGCAAGTAGACACCCATGGCTGGCCAGTGTGAGCTGACTTGGGCACCTGGGACTTGGGCTAAGGGTCTGTTTAACTGCAGTGTAGACATTTCGGCTTGGGCTCCAGGCTGGGCTCTGGGACTCTCCTTCCTCGCAGGTTCCTAGAGCCCAAATTCCACCCGAAGTCCAAATGTCTACATCTCAATTAAGTGGCCTTTTAGCCCGAGCCCTAGAAACCTAAGTCAGCTGGCATGGGCCAGCCATGGGTTTTTAATTGCAGTGCAGACATACCCAGTGGCGGTTGAGGAAGAGGTGGTATTGTTTTAAGCCACTTTGCACTTCACCAGTCTTGGCCTGATCTGGTCTACTAGTTCAGTTTAGAGCAGCCTCGAGGCTCCCCTAAGTTGCACCAGTTGTCAGTGGCTGTTATAGCAGCCAGGGATCTCAAGACATAGGGCCATATCAGATAAGCCCCTTCGATAGCCATGCCCCCTGCCCCATCTTCACAAAGCATAGGACCTGCAATAGTAAGTCTCATAAGGATCCCTATATGGTCCTTTTGTGGCCAGTGATGCTACCTTTAGTACTACTTTATTCTGGGGGAGTGGTACGGAGCTGCCTTAATGCGGACCAGGGTCTGGCCCATTGCGTGCTATAAAACAGTTAACGTTTAGATAAAAAAAAATTCCTTCCTTAAAGGTAAACTTGCAGTATTTATGGAAGATACCATTTTGCTGTTGTCCATCATAATATGAATACTTCATGCCAAAGCTGATTAACTGGAAGTTGCTAAGAGCAATTACTGTAACTGAAAAGTAAAACAGTTAAAGTAATGGAGTAGAATGGATTTGGGTGACTTAATTTAGAAACCATTTACTTCTGGCTGAAGTTTCTTACTATTTAGTGGTAAAGATGGGAAGCTAAATTCCGCCCTGTCAAGGTTCCTCCCCCACTCTGAACTCTAGGGTACAGATGTGGGGACCTGCATGAAAAAAACCCCTAAGCTTATCTTTACCAGCTTAGGTCAAAACTTCCCCAAGGTACAAAATATTACACCCGCTATCCTTGGAATGGCCGCTACCACCACCAAACTAATACTGGTTACTGGGGAAGAGCTGTTTGGACGCGTCTTTCCCCCCAAAATACTTCCCCAAAACCTTGCACCCCACTTCCTGGACAAGGTTTGGTAAAAAGCCTCACCAATTTGCCTAGGTGGCTACAGACCCAGACCCTTGGATCTTAAGAACAATGAACAATCCTCCCAACACTTGCACCCCCCCCTCTCCTGGGAAATGTTGGATAAAAAGCCTCACCAATTTGCATAGGTGACCACAGACCCAAACCCTTGGATCTGAGAACAATGAAAAAGCATTCAGTTTTTTAAAAGAAGACTTTTAATAAAAAATAGCAGTAAATAGAAATAAAGAAATCCCCCCTGTAAAATCAGGATGGTAGATATCTTACAGGGTAATTAGATTCAAAACATAGAGAACCCCTCTAGGCAAAACCTTAAGTTACAAAAAAAGTACACAGACAGAAATAGTTATTCTATTCAGCACAATTCTTTTCTCAGCCATTTAAAGAAATCATAATCTAACACATACCTAGCTAGATTACTTACTAAAAGTTCTAAGACTCCATTCCTGTTCTGTCCCTGGCAAGAGCAGCACACAGACAGACCCTTTGTTCCTCTCCCTCCTCCCAGCTTTTGAAAGTATCTTGTCTCCTCATTGGTCATTTTGGTCAGGTGCCAGCGAGGTTACCTTTAGCTTCTTAACCCTTTACAGGTGAGAGGAGCTTTCCCCTGGCCAGGAGGGATTTCAAAGGGGTTTACCCTTCCCTTTATATTTATGACACGCCCCCCAAATCTCAGCTAGGGTGAAACACTGGCTGGGATTTCTTCCTGTAGCTCTAGGAAAACAGAGTTAATAAGACACATGCATCTCTAAATATACTACCAAGTACATAAAGACTAACAATATTTTCCACATCTCAAGGACGATTTTAACCAGTTGATTCTGGGAAACTTTCACGGGAGAGTGCATCAGCCACTTTGTTAGAAGCTCCTGAGATGTGTTGGATGTCGAAATCAAAATCTTGGAGAGCTAAACTCCACCGAAGAAGTTTTTTGTTAGTTTCTTTGACGGTGTGAAGCCACTTTAGTGCAGCATGGTCGGTTTGCAGGTGGAAACGCCGTCCCCAAACATATGGGCGTAGCTTTTCCAGAGCGTAGACAATGGCGTAACATTCTTTTTCAGTGACTGACCAGTTGCTTTCCCTCTCAGACAGTTTTTTGCTGAGAAACACTACAGGGTGGAATTCTTGATCAGGTCCTTTCTGCATTAAAACTGCTCCCACACCACGCTCGGACGCATCTGTGGTTACTAGGAACGGTTTGTCAAAGTCTGGGGCCCTTAGTACAGGGTCAGACATGAGTGTCGCTTTAAGCTTGTTAAAGGCCTTCTGACACTTTCCGGTCCACTGAACAGCATTTGGCTGTTTCTTTTTGGTTAGGTCTGTCAGTGGGGCAGCGATTTGGCTGTAGTGCGGTACAAATCGTCTGTAATAACCGGCCAAGCCTAAGAAGGATTGAACCTGTTTCTTTGACTTTGGGACAGGCCACTTTTGGATAGCATCCACTTTGGCCTGTAGGGGGCTGATAGTTCCTTGACCCACCTGGTGTCCAAGGTAAGTCACTCTGTTTAGGCCTATTTGACACTTCTTAGCCTTAACAGTTAGTCCTGCCTCCCTTATGCGCTCAAGGACTTTTTGTAGATGTTCCAGGTGGTCTGCCCAGGAATCCGAAAATATGGCCACGTCGTCAAGGTAGGCGACTGCATATTCTCCTAATCCCGCTAGGAGACCATCTACAAGTCTTTGGAAAGTGGCGGGTGCATTTCGCAGCCCGAAAGGGAGTACATTGAATTCATACAGCCCGAGATGTGTGATGAAGGCTGACCTTTCCTTGGCAGATTCATCTAGCGGTACCTGCCAGTACCCCTTGGTTAAGTCCAAGGTAGAGATGAACTGGGCCCGTCCCAGTTTCTCTAATAGTTCATCTGTGCGTGGCATTGGATAGTTGTCTGGGCGAGTTACAGCATTTAGCTTACGGTAGTCCACGCAAAAACGTATTTCCCCATCTGGTTTGGGAACTAGAACCACTGGAGATGCCCATGCACTTTCAGAGGGGCGGATTACCCCCATCTGTAACATATCCTGGATCTCCCGTTCTATAGCAGTTTTAGCTTGAGGAGACACCCGGTAAGGTTGGACCCTAATTGGGTGAGCATTACCTGTGTCAATGGAGTGGTATGCCCGTTCAGTCAGTCCTGGGGTGGCTGAGAACGTTGGCGCGTAGCTAGTGCACAGCTCCTGGATCTGCTGTCGCTGCATACGCCCAAGGGTCATGGAGAGGTTCACCTCTTCCACACCACCAGCACATTTCCCTTCGTAGTAAACACCTTCAGGCCACTCAGCGTCGTCTCCTCCCTGGGCTGTAAACTGACAAACCTTTAATTCTCTGGAATAAAAGGGCTTTAGAGAATTAATATGGTACACCTTAGGCTTTCGGTTGGAGGTGGGGAATGCTATGAGATAATTAACAGCTCCCAGGCGCTCCTGGACCGTGAATGGCCCTTCCCACGATGCTTCCATTTTATGGGCCTGGAGCGCTTTTAAGACCATGACCTGGTCTCCTACTTTGAAGGAACGCTCTCTGGCATGTTTATCATACCAGGCTTTTTGCTCTTTTTGAGCATCCTGTAAGTTTTCTCTAGCAAGGGCTAAAGAGGTTCGGAGGGTGTTCTGTAGGTTGGTTACAAAGTCCAGAATGTTAGTTCCTGGAGAAGGTGTAAATCCCTCCCATTGCTGCTTCACCAACTGCAATGGCCCCTTAACCTCACGGCCATATACAAGTTCAAATGGGGAAAACCCTAAACTGGGATGTGGTACAGCTCTGTAGGCAAAGAGCAACTGCTGCAACACTAGGTCCCAATCATTGGAGTGCTCATTTACGAATTTACGTATCATGGCCCCCAAAGTTCCATTAAACTTCTCCACCATGCCATTTGTTTGATGATGGTAAGGAGTGGCAACCAAGTGATTTACCCCATGAGCTTCCCAAAGGTTTTTCATAGTTCCTGCCAGGAAATTAGTCCCTGCATCGGTGAGGATGTTGGAGGGCCAACCTACCCTGGCAAAAATGTCTGCTAGTGCCTGGCACACACTTTTAGCCCTGGTGTTGCTTAGAGCTACTGCTTCCGGCCATCGGGTGGCAAAATCCATGAAAGTCAGTATGTACTGCTTTCCTCTGGGTGTCTTTTTCGGAAAAGGACCCAGAATATCCACAGCTACTCGCTGAAATGGAACTTCAATGATGGGGAGTGGCTGGAGAGGGGCTTTGACCTGGTCTTGGGGTTTTCCCACTCTTTGGCACACCTCACAAGACTGGACATAGGTAGAAACATCCTTGCCCATTCCCTCCCAGTGGAATGACCCCCCCAAACGGTCTTTGGTCCTGTTCACCCCAGCATGGCCACTAGGGTGATCATGGGCTAAGCTCAAGAGCTTGGCCCGGTATTTAGTTGGAACTACCAACTGTCTCTGAGGATGCCAGTCTTCCTGGTGTCCACCAGAAAGAGTTTCCTTGTATAAAAGTCCTCTTTCTATAACAAACCTGGATCGATTAGAAGAGCTGAGAGGCGGTGGGTTGCTCCGTGCCGCCGTCCAAGCTCTCTGGAGGCTTTCATCTGCTTCCTGTTCGGTCTGGAACTGTTCCCTTGATGCTGGAGACATCAGTTCCTCATGGGATTGTGGACCTAGGCTTGGTCCCTCTGGAAGCGATATAGGGGATGGAGCTGTTTCTGTTGACTGTGAACCGCTCTCCGCTGGTGCACTATGTTGGGATTCAGGCTCCGGCTGAGCCTCTTGGGTCGGGTTATCGGCTGCTGCCAGTTCAGGTTCGGTGGGGCCCTCCGTTGTTGAGGTTGCAAGTACTGGATTCAGTGCTGACACGGGGTCTGGTGTTGGTTGTTCGGCTGGTTCCGGTTCTGGGACTGGTTCCGTCTGGGTCTCTGGGACTGGATCCACTACTGCTGTTGCAGACATTGGCCTGGGGTCCAGGTCCATCACCTCTGACTGGGTCCTGATAGAAGTTTCCGGAACAGAGCTAGGCCTCACGGCTTGTTTAGCCTGGCTGCGGGTGACCATTCCCACCCTCTTGGCCTGCTTCACATGATTGGCCAAGTCTTCCCCCAACAGCATGGGGATGGGATAATCATCATAGACTGCAAAAGTCCACATTCCTGACCAGCCCTTGTACTGGACAGGCAACTTGGCTGTAGGCAAATTGAAAGAGTTGGACTTGAAGGGTTGAATCGTCACTTGGATCTGTGGGTTGATTAAATTGGGGTCCACTAAGGAAGCATGGATAGCTGACACTTGTGCTCCGGTGTCCCTCCACGCGGTGACCTTCTTCCCGCCCACACTCACAGTTTCCCTCCGCTCCAAGGGTATCTGGGAGGTATCTGGGCCTGTGGACCTCTGGTGTGATTCCGGTGCAATGAACTGTAATCTGTTGGGGTTCTTGGGGCAGTTGGCCTTTACATGCCCCAGCTCGTTACACTTAAAACATCGTCCAGCTGACGGGTCACTGGGGCGAGGAGGGTTGCTGGAGAACGGGGTGGTGGGACGATAAGGGGTCTGGAGGGCTCTTTGGGAGGTAGGTGGGGCTTTGGGCAGCCCCCGGTAATAGGGTGTGGTCTGGGGTGGTCCCTTCTGGTCTCCGCTCCAACTGCGACCAGTTTTCTTCTTCTCTGCCACCTCCACCCATCTGGCTCCAATCTCTCCTGCCTCAATTACAGTTTTGGGTTTCCCATCTAGGATGTATCTTTCTATTTCCTCAGGAACACCCTCTAAGAATTGTTCCATTTGCATTAGGAAGGGCAAATTTACTGGAGATTCAACACTTGCTCCTGATATCCAGGCATCCCAATGTTTCACAATGTGGTAGGCATGTCGGGTAAATGACATGTCTGGTTTCCACCTTAGGGCTCTGAACCTCCGACGAGACTGCTCGGGTGTTATCCCCATTCTGACTCTCGCCTTGGATTTAAACAGTTCATACTTGTTCATGTGTTCTTTAGGCATTTCAGCTGCCACCTCAGCTAAGGGTCCACTGAGCTGCGGCCTCAGCTCTACCATGTATTGGTCAGCAGAGATGTTGTACCCAAGGCAGGCCCTTTCGAAGTTTTCTAAGAAGGCCGCAGTATCATCACCTGCCTTGTAGGTGGGGAACTTTCTGGGATGGGAAGTGGTACCTGGAGAAGGATTGCTAGGGTTTGTTGGTATATTCTGCTGGGCCTTTATCCTCTCCATCTCCTCCACATGCTTCCTCTCTTTTTCCCTCTCCTCCTCCACATGCTTCCTTGCCTCCATTTCTTGTTCCTTCTTCAGCTGCATGAGTTCTATCTGTCTTTCATGTTCCCTTTGTCTTTCCTCAGCCTGAAATTTGGCTAATTCGAGCTGTAGTCGAGCCGCGGATTTTGCCATTCTAACCTCTCTGTTTTTACTAACTTTACACCCGAGGTTTAGAAATAAACAAACAAAACTTGGCTGTAAAATTTTGCTGTGCTGGAATAGAATACCTATTCTCTGATAGTGATTGTCAGCCTACAGAAAAAGACAATTCCCTTGTCTCTGCTCTGGGCCCAAATTAAAGCAAAAAACCTCCAACTGCTTGGAAACCTGCTTACCGAGCCCAAAGAAAAAGCAAATGGGTAGAACACACACCCCCTATTTACTTTTAGGAAGAAAAGAAAAAAAAAAACCCCTGGGTTGGAAGACTGTGAATTTCCCTGCTGGAGTTAAGTACCCTGCCTCCAGGCAAAGAAAACCTGCAATTCACAAGATAATCCCCTTTTGTCTCTGCTTGGCCACAAAGCAGAGAGAAACCAAGCTGCTTTCAGTTTCAAAGCTGCTTTCTGGACTTTCTTTCCAAAGAAAAAAAAATTTCCTTTTTAAAATCTGTATTTCTAGTTCAAAAAATCTCAACTGGATCTCAAATGATTTCAGGTCAATCCCACCTCTGCCACCATGTCAAGGTTCCTTCCCCACTCTGAACTCTAGGGTACAGATGTGGGGACCTGCATGAAAAAACCCCCTAAGCTTATCTTTACCAGCTTAGGTCAAAACTTCCCCAAGGTACAAAATATTACACCCGTTATCCTTGGAATGGCCGCTACCACCACCAAACTAATACTGGTTACTGGGGAAGAGCTGTTTGGACGCGTCTTTCCCCCCAAAATACTTCCCCAAAACCTTGCACCCCACTTCCTGGACAAGGTTTGGTAAAAAGCCTCACCAATTTGCCTAGGTGACTACAGACCCAGACCCTTGGATCTTAAGAACAATGAACAATCCTCCCAACACTTGCACCCCCCCCTCTCCTGGGAAATGTTGGATAAAAAGCCTCACCAATTTGCATAGGTGACCACAGACCCAAACCCTTGGATCTGAGAACAATGAAAAAGCATTCAGTTTTTTAAAAGAAGACTTTTAATAAAAAATAGCAGTAAATAGAAATAAAGAAATCCCCCCTGTAAAATCAGGATGGTAGATATCTTACAGGGTAATTAGATTCAAAACATAGAGAACCCCTCTAGGCAAAACCTTAAGTTACAAAAAAAGTACACAGACAGAAATAGTTATTCTATTCAGCACAATTCTTTTCTCAGCCATTTAAAGAAATCATAATCTAACACATACCTAGCTAGATTACTTACTAAAAGTTCTAAGACTCCATTCCTGTTCTGTCCCTGGCAAGAGCAGCACACAGGCAGACCCTTTGTTCCTCTCCCTCCTCCCAGCTTTTGAAAGTATCTTGTCTCCTCATTGGTCATTTTGGTCAGGTGCCAGCGAGGTTACCTTTAGCTTCTTAACCCTTTACAGGTGAGAGGAGCTTTCCCCTGGCCAGGAGGGATTTCAAAGGGGTTTACCCTTCCCTTTATATTTATGACACGCCCAATGGCATGCAAGCCATTTGAGTCAATGGAATTACATCAGGGATGAATTTAGCCAAGTTGTATTTATTTAAAACTTGGTAATATGTAGCCAATTGCAGTATGTTTAGAAAACATTCTGAGGGAATATTCCTGTATTTTCAGGCAGAAGAACTGCATGAACTAATAGTAGTTTCCAAATGCCATGAATAACTTAAATTATTCTGTGGCTTTAGAATTCAGGAATGAGCTAGGAAATGATAACTTCACAGTTTGTCAGCTGTGTTATATGTTCTCTTTAATTCTGAGTAGGGCTGTCAAGCAATTAAAAATTAATTGCTATTAATTGCATGATTAAAAAAATTAGTCGTGATTAATTGCACTGTTAATAATAGAATACCATGTATTTAAATATTGTTGGATGTTTTCTACATTTTCAAATATATTGATTTCAATTAGAACACATAATACAAAGTGTACAGTGCTCATTTTATATTTATTTTTTATTACAACCTAATACAAGTAGTGTAGTGCAATCTCTTTATAATAAAAGTTGAAGTTACAAAAGTAGAATTATGTACAAAAAAAACTGCATTCAAAAATAAAACAATGTAAAACTTTAGAACCTAGAAGTCCACTCAGTCCTACTTCAGCCAATCACTCAGACAAACAAGTTTGGTTACAATTTGCAGGAGATAATGTTGCCCATGTCTTGTTTACAATGTCACCTGAAAGTGAGAACAGGCTTTTGCATGGCACTGTTGTAGCCGGCATTGCAAGATATTTATGTGCCAGATGCCCTAATGATTCATATGTCCCTTCACGCTTCAACCACCATTCCAGAAGTCATGTGTCCATGCTGATGACGGGTTCTGCTTGATAATGATCCAAAGCAGAGCGGACCAATGCATATTCATTTTCATCATCTGAATCAGATGCCACCAACAGAAGATTTCAGAGTAACAGCCGTGTTAGTCTGTATTCGCAAAAAGAAAAGGAGTACTTGTGGCACCTTAGAGACTAACCAATTTATTTGAGCAGAGCTTTCGTGAGCTACAGCTCTGCTCAAATAAATTGGTTAGTCTCTAAGGTGCCACAAGTACTCCTTTTCTTTCAACTGAAGATTGATTTTCTTTTTTGGTGGTTCAGGTTCAGTAGTGTCTGCATCGGAGTGTTGCTCTTTTAAGACATCTGAAAACATTTTCTACACCTTGTCCATCTCGTATTTTGGAAGGCACTTCAGATTCTTAAACCTTGGGTTGAGTGCTATATCTATCCTTAGAAATCTCATATTGGTACCTTCTTTGAGTGTTGTCAAATCTGCTGTGAAAGTGTTCTTAAAACGAACATGTGCTGGGTCATCATCCGAGACTGCTATAACATGAAATACATGGCAGGATGTGTGTAATACAGAACAGGAGACATACAATTCTCCCCCAAGGAGTTCAGTCACAAATTTAATTAACGCATTTTTTTTAACGAGCATCATCAGCATGGCAGCATGTCCTCTGGAATGGTGGCTGAAGCATGAAGGGACATATGAATCTTTAGCGCATCTGGCACGTAAATGCCTTGCAACGCCAGCTATAAAAGTGTCCTGCAAATGCCTGTTCTCACTTTCAGGTGACATTGTAAATAAGAAGCAGTCAGCAATATCACCCATAAATGTAGACAAACTTGTTTGTCTTACCAATTGGCTGAATGAGAAGTAGGACTGAGTGGACTTGTAGGCTGTAAAGTTTTACATTGTTTTGTTTTTGAGTGTAGTTATGTAACAAACAAAAAATCTACATTTGTAAGTTATTCTTTCATGATAAAGAGATTGCACTACAGTACTTGTATGAGGTGAATTTAAAAATACTATTTCTTTTGTTTATTATTTTTACAGTGCAAATATTTGAAATAAAAATAATATAAAGAGAGCAGTGTACACTTTGTATTCTGTGTTGTAATAGAAATCAATATATTTGAAAATGTAGAAAAACATCCAAAAATATTTTAAAAATTTCAATTGGTATTCTATTGTTTAACAGTGCTATTAATCACGATTAATTTTTTTAATTGCAGTTAATTTTTTTGAGTTAATGGCATGAGTTAACTGTGATTAATTGACAGCCCTAATTCTGAGAAATGACATTTTGTCCTTGTCGTTGTTCCTAACTCAGTATCCGCCTTAATGTTAATCTATCAGTAATTGTTTCATAACTGTCCTGCTGTGCACTGCTATAAAATAACTAAAATATGTGTATTATAATATATAGTTAGAATACTACGGTGTATTGTCAATGAATTTTTTAAAATTACTGAAAGGGCATTGTAAGTCTTGCTGTCTTGAAAGGTCTATAGGAACTAAACAAATCCAGATAAATGATTGTTTTGTTTGGTATCAAAACACATTTTTACTGTCATAATACTGGCATGTTTTCAAGGCATGCTGTTTTCTGGGCTGTTAACATGGAACAATGCAGTGAGCATGCAAATTCTTGAAAAGAAACACAAAAACTATTTAAGCAAGAAATATTTTTAATTTAATGCAGCCTGCAATTTGTAAATTTTATATAAAAAGGCTATTTAAGTGCCACAGAGGTATTTAATGCTTTGCTGCTTTTGAATTGTTTATGATCTTTCTGGTAATTTTCCCTTGGATCACATTTTGATGCTTCTTCTGGATAGCAATATTGCTTGTTGAGAAGTGGTCATGCAAATAAAATTTCATAACCTGGATATGTCACATTTGCTGTTCGCTAATGTGAACTGGGTTGCGTAATATCGGTCTCCTTTAGCTGACCAGATATAAAAATAAAATCCATAATGGCACTCTAGTTTTTGTAGTAACGCAAGTGAAGAGGTGAAGGATGTGGCTTGCTCTGTTTGGATGATGCAGGATTGCTTTAAGCAGTAAGCTTACTGTTTTCAGATAGCATTAGCAGCATCAGTGATATAGCTGTATCAGTCTCCTTGAATACCGGATGCCTTTGATCTCACAGGGGAAACTATATTTAAGATCTGATTTCTTGATGGCCATGACTTCAGCAGTTATTGATGGACAGATCGTCTGTTGATGCTTTCTTCACTAGCCTACAAGATGCTGAGAGAGAGATGGCTATGTGATGTTCTTTTATAAGATAGGAAATGCAATCTTTGGGGGTTTCTGGAAATAGAAAGGTCATGCAGCTTGGAACCGGTGAGCCATTCCAGTCTCTAAGTCATCAGGTATGACCTCATGATTTATACAGTACTAATTTCTAGCATAGTGTTTGTTTTTCAGTGGTAGGCTATATTAGTTTGTGTTACTGTTTATTGTTGGATTTGCTACAGGATTTAGAGGATAGACTATTTACCTAATACATAAGCAAACCAAATATTTTTTGGAATTTAACATGCAGTTAATTGCCAGTGGACTAGCATAAGAGTACTGATTATATTTTAAATATGAATTTTAGTACATATATAATTTTTTCCAGTTCAAACTTGGTAAAAGAGGTTATAGCTTTTGATATAACATAAAATATAGAACAAGAGGATGGTACTGCATTTTATGTTGCATTATCTTTCCATGGCACCTTTACACCAAATTGTTAACTAATACTGTACATCACTCTTACGAAAGCACATTGTAAATCAGTTGTTTTACTCACCATGGCAGGTTATTTAAAATAGTTTATCACATTGTGTAATGGGTCTGAGTTATTCTGCAAGAAGAGATCTTCGCTTTATGTTGCACTAACAGGTTTTTGCTCTATTTCTGGTCAGTTTTAAGAATAGAAGCTCATTGAAAATGAAAGCAAAAGTTGGCAAACTACCTCTCACTTCTAATTATTAGCGTTGGTGAGTAATAATTATACTAATGGCCTGAAAAACAGAGGTGATCAATAATTTAAATATTTAGAATTTTCCCAAAATGTAATTAAAATGTACTTTAATATGCTATAGCATTTTATTTTTTAATCATTATCAACCTTATTGAAAGGGTGTTAATATTGGGCTTATTAATATACTGTGGAGCCAGATAATAAAGCCTAACTATGTAAATGAAAGCAACTGGGATGGTACGTTATGTAAGGTTTTTAATGCAGCAATAATAGCCTATTTTTATGTGCTGGACACAAAATGAAATTGAAAATACTGTAATCAGCTTAGCTGTGTTCCTTACAAATGGTGGATAAGAGTTGTGGAAAGGAGTTCAATTTTGGGCATCCTGTATACAGTTTAAGGAGATTATATTTGAAATTATGAGATGTTTATTTTTACAAATTATATTTAGCCCCATTTTAGCAGATTCTAGCTTTTTCCCCCCAGAAGATTTCCATGGAAACATATTTGGTTATATGTTTTAAAAGCTACACTCAAAGTTGAAGGTAATGTGAAATGCTTCCTGTTACCTGCTTTACCCTCGGCCCATGACAGTTTTCACATATAATTGGAGCCCAATTTGGCAGAAATAGTAGGTATTTCCTGACCTCAAAGCACAGGATTAAATGATCAAGGATTTAAAATGTTGTTTTATGTTTCAAAAATGTAAATATGTAAAATGCACAAGGCATTTTCATTATTCTTTTGGTCTGGATTTTGCAATTAAAAGCATATTCCAATTTCCCCATAGTTTAATGACAGTCAATTGGAAATGTGTGCTGCAGAACACAGAAGAGGTCTAAAACTCCAGCACGTGCAGGGAATTGATTCAGTTAAAGTGGCTGTCACATCATTTTTAATTAAAAACATATTTTTAAACAATATTCTACTTACTGATACTGACTATAATTTATAGGTTTCCCAGTCTACTTATCCAGCTTATGTTCTTATTAATAATAGGGAAGATTGCCATCCTCTTAAGCTTGAGTAGTTTTGGAATGATTTAACTATACCTTCAGTTGCTACAAGACTTGTTTAATCTGTTAGAATTTATTTTCAGTATTTTAATGTATTAGTCACAATGAGTACATTCTGTTTCTTGGCATTGCTGTGAAATTCCTGAAAGTATTGGTTTCATGGTATTTTGGTGCTTTTCAGTGTTTTCAAGACCTTCTCAAAGGGACCAAATCACCCAAGCTTCTTTGTTCTTTTATACAACTGTAACTTAAAATGTTGATATACCTATAATTTTGGACCTGCTCCTATGATCCTCCTTGCTCAGGTAAAACTCTTTCACCTTGATGGGAGTTTTACCTGAGTAAGAACTGCAGGGTCATGCCCTTTCATAGAACTGGATCCTATTTCATCAGAAAAAGAAAACATTTCTATTAGTTCTTCGGGGCAGAGACTGTCTCCTTACTATGTGTTTGTACAGCACCTAGCACAATGGGGCCTACTCTTGGCTGGAGCTCTAGGTACTGTGGTTGTAAAAGTAATAATAAAATATTAAAAAATGTAAGACATGAATTTAAGGGGTATACTGCATCCAACTGAATCTGCAAGGGGTAATAAAGTGGCAGATTGTAATTACTTGAGCTAGAATTTGTGTAGGACACTAGGATTGACATGCTACCTCTTTTAAAAAGTGCCATGGAATTATTAATGATCATAGGTGCTCAAGATTGTGGTTTTAGCTCTCATTCAAAGACAATCCAGCAGTTTAGGTGCTAAGAAGGTGCTTTCTTGGAGAATCAGAAGGCAACAAGCCATAGAAGTACATTTAGGAAGAGCAGTTCATTTTTGGGACAACATACAGCAGCAAGATGTGTATATGTAGGCTTGAGATTTGGGATCTCTACAATGTGATTTGAATAGCTAAACATAGAGGAGCCACATTTGCTTGAAAAGATAAAGGGTGAAAATCTGCTGTCAGATATACCAGTGTAACTTTGACTTAGTTGAAGTTAATGGAGTTACATTGATGTAACCAAGAGCAGAATTTGGGCCATTGTTTATAATGGCCATACTTTTTTAAAACAATGAACTTGTTCCAAACATCAATAACTAAAGAATGCTATCCTAAGGAGAAAAGAGCACTTGTCAATATGACTTCCACTAGGCACACTGCTGCAACTGCAAGCCATGCATGCATTTTATTAATCATTATGATTTTTCTGTCTATTAATATTTTGTTTACAACACTAGAACTCATAGGAGTGCTAGTCATGGACCAAGACCCCATTGTGCTCTGTACAAACACAGAGCAAAAAGACAGTCCTTGCTCCAGAGGGTTTACAATTCTGAGTTCTATAGATCCCCCGGTTCCCCTCCCCCCGCCTTTTTTTTTAAGGGAATCATCTTGTAGAAATTATCTTGGCTTTTTGGACTGAACAAGTCCCAGAAGATAAATGAATGCTTGGAAATGCTCGATGGCCATAGAAGGGTAGAATGTTTGCAGAACAGTTTGAGGGAGAGAGCGGTCTCTTCCTTTATCTACTAACTTCTCATCCCTCCACAACTTGCTACGTTGAATCTGCTTGCTTCCCCTTTCAGCCCCTGCAAGATCTATAAGAGTGGGCATTCTGGTGCAGAGACAACCAGTTCCCAACTCTTACCTGGAAGTAAAGGCAGTGTGATGTACTATCTATTCCAGTCTGCTGTGGCTACTGGAAGGGGTTCCCTAACTGGAGGTTTGCTGAGGATTGCCTTCCTCCTCCCTTTCTCAGCAAGAAAGAGCACACATCCTTAAACACGTACTGCATAGTTTTCACCCATATCTGTTTACATAACTTGAAGATGGGCATTTTAAGGTTGGCTTCTTTGTCACTGACAAAGGAGCCAATATGGTCAAACACTTAATTGACACATGGGGCAAATGCTCATAGGAATAGCTATCATGTGGAATGGGCAGACTGTATGAGAATAGCACGGTATTATTACAGCTCACCATTTACTTACACTCTCTCTCTCTCTCGGCTGCCATTTTTCACTTCATTGCAGCAGTTTCTTACCCTCTGAGAGCCATGCTCCTTAGTACAGATTTTTGGTAATGGTGGGACATCACTAGGGTGAAAGGGAACTCCTGGCTGAGTTCTGCAAACCGCAAAACTTGAAACTAGAAGGCATAAGCTCCTTTAGGACTGAATTGGAGGCACTTAAGCCCCTCCTGGGCCTGACCCACCCCACTGGGCTCTCATCCTGTTGAATGGGGTGTTCACCTTCTCCTCAATCATCAGAGCAACTGCTTGGCCCCTGACTTCCACTGTTCAGCTCTGTATTCTTCCCCTTGCAAACTTGCTGACTAGGGAGTCTCAGTCTCTCGCTTGATCAGCTTCCTCTCTCCTGAAGGACACCTGTCTTCACCACTCCCCCCAGGAGATGCTTGTCCCGTCCCCTTGTCCAAATGAGCCTACCATAAACTGTACTGAGCTGGACCAGCAATTTTACCTGTCTTCATAATGGACTCTATCAGCACCTTTACCTACTGCACAGATTCCTGTTCTGTCCTTCAGGAGGTGAAACACTCTCCTACTAACTCCTGAATCCTCTCAACTCTAGCAAATGTAGGTATCAGTATCTTCACACCATCCATGTGAGAGGTAGTCCTGTGTGGGGAGTCATCAATGCAGAATTCACTCAGCTCTCCTACTGTGGGTGGGATTTTCCACTCCTCTGAGTTTTGTCAGTTCCATGGATGGTGCCCCGGGGAGAATTAGTACCATGGCAGTATCCACCCTTTCATCTTATGGTCACCAGCACCACTCAGAAAGGTCATCAGACACTATTGCAATAGAATACAGCACCTGTGAATGTTTCCTGTGCAAGCAGCTGGTTATGTTTAGCTCAGCGTAACAGGCATACCACAACAAACACTATAGCAGGCTGTGAAGTCCTCACTGCAGGCCCAAATCCAGTGTAGTATGGAGCATCTGTTGAATACCTCTAAATTCCACAGACAGGTATGCCTCATCAGTTACTTGAACAAAAGCAGGCTCTACGTCATATGAATGGAAGAAAGATACCCTTGTAGTTAAGGCAGAAGAGCAGGAGGACTTGGGTTCTTCACGTTTCAGTTGTGCCACAGATTTCCTGTATGACCTGTTCGGAGGCTAACCTTAAATTTGTTAAAGCACTTTGAGTTGCTGAGAGGGATGGAAGATGCTAAAGGAAAATACTGTATTGATATATCACTGTACTATGAGTACCCATATGTGGTATACACATGCTGAAATTAGCAAGGTTCATATTGCAGGACATAGACACTTGATTGTGTTATTATGCCACTGTGTTTGGCTCTTTATGGAAGCACTACTGAGAGTGGTAGGCCTCTTTTGACTGCAGCACACACAATCTCAGTGACACTGCAGCATCACTGATCTGAATAATTTCTGCAGTGCATATTCTCCAGCCTTGCATGTCTTAACTGTTGTAGCAGGCAAAACAGGATACTGAATATGTCCTAGATCCCTGCTGAGGCTGCTGCTATTGTGCATGATCTGGGTATAAGTCAGCACATTCAGTCTGTATCTGCCTCTGACAGAACAGATTATCTCTTTCCCTGGCACTGGAACCTCACTTTGAATGTGCGGGCTGCATCTTTGTGCTAAACTACTGTGCTGAGGAACGTCAGCACTATTACTGTGTTCTAAAATATGGGCTATCATGTGGGAGAAGAGGAGGAGGGGAGACAGCATAGGCAGTAGGATAGTCCAGTGAGTCATCACAAGAGCCTAGCAGCCATGAGAGATTCACTCATGACTAGTAGCATTCAAATTCTTTCCAAGAGAGGAGCTAGAGCTGTTTGAAAAATGGAAGAAAAACAGTGAAAATTCCCCTCGCCCCCACACATTTCAACCAGTTGTAGGGAGTTCCCTGTCTAATTTTCCCTCCAGGATGATGTGAAATGAGACCCATTTTGAATTATATATGGATGAAGACTGAAAATACTTATCCTGTAAGCCTATCTTTTGTATATGAGCCTCTAAGCTACAGTTAAACTCTTCACCTAATCAACTGACACCAGGTAAAGTGTAAGGCAAGTTACAACATAACAAGCAAACCCCTGCACCGGCCTGGGCAGCACGAATACCATCACTAGGGCTCCATACAAGGGTAGGGTTCCTCTTGTGAGGGTTCCACTTGCAAGACTGGGTCCTAAGGCTGGAGTTTCATTGGTAGGAATGGCTTAATTGCATTAACATATATTCTGAAAAGTATTGATTCCAATCCATTCCTTTAGCTTGTGTGTTTTGTTAATGGGCTTTTGTATGTCTGCATAAAAATCTTCAATAAACTGAATATAAATTAATAAACTCATTAGCATTGGGCTGTCAGGAGAGAGAGGGATGAAGAGAAAGAATGTGAGAAACTGTGGCTCAGTTTTGTAGCAGAGAAGTCTTTTTTTATGTACACATTAATCTATACGGTGAGGAGATCAATGGGGAAAAGTTTTTCAAAAAATGTCTAAAGTTTTACAAGCCTCCAAATCTCACTAGCTGTACCCAAGCCTACTTTACATTTTCAGTCAGTGCAGTCGGCTGAATGTTGTTGGATCTGCTGCATTTGCTGTGTCATTTGGGACCTTTCATGATACTCCATGGGATTTGCTGACATTTCTCTAGCAGTAAATAGATAATTTATGCTGTGTATATTGGAATCATAAGGTGTGAATTTTCATAATTTTCACGAATTTTCTACACGTTTTGTTCAATCCTTCCTACTAAATTGGCTTAGCTTTAAAAATGAAAGTTTGAGTCATTCGTCCTTTATGTAGACTGGGGTCCTTGGAATTTATATTCTGTAAAAAATGCTTTGAAATAATGGATGATTTAATTTCAAAAACAGCTACTAAACCTCACACAAGCTTTTTTCATAACTTTTCTACTACAGAAATTTACTAGGCAATACTACTGTTTATAATTTTTCTGTGCATTTAGGAACCCTCATTTTCAGTGGTTACTATAACATGCTTTCCATACTTAATTTTCTGATCTGAATTTTCTTCACAGAGAAATGTTTTAAACCTTACATTTATTTTCATTAACAAAAATGCAAGAATCATTACCTTTTTCAGATTTAATATACTTAGTTGGCCAGACTCTAAGCTCCACATATGAGTTAGCCAATAATATGAACTGTTTGAAGTGTTGTTGTTACAATGTTGATCCCAGGAGTTGAGAGAGACAAGGTAGGTGAGATATTTATTTTTACTGGGCCACGTCCTATTGGTGGAAGGTACAAGTTTTTGAGCTTCACAGATCTCTTCTTCAGAACACTCTTCTTCCTGCCCCAGAGCTGAAGAAGAACTCTGTATCTCAAAACGTTGTACCTTCCACCAGCAGAAGTTGGTGTAATAAAAATATTATCTCACCTACCTTTTGTGTCTTATAATAGGAGCTGTACTTTTCTAGGCCTTGATATTCAGAGGAAGGATATTTCCAGTGGTTAGGGCACTATTCTGAAACTTGGGCTCAATTTCTTGCTCTGTCACAGACTTCCTGTGTGACTTTTGGTAAATCATTTAGCTTCTTTGTGTCTCAGTTCCTCATCTTAAAATGGGGATAATAACACTTCCCTCTTCGAGGTGTTGTTAATACATTGAAGATTGTGAGGTGCTCAAATACCAAATTTGAGTGGTAATGGAGCCATATAAGTACCCAAGATTGACATATTCAAGTCCCCGCACTGCCTGATTTGAAGCAGGGAACACTGGGCTATCGAGTCAGCCTGTCTCTCTCTCTGGTCCCATGAATATTTAAACATTTATACAAAGTGGAACAGCTCCAACAGGAGAGACCGACTCAATAGCCCAATGGTAGAACACTTACCTGGGATGTGGGATTCTCATGTGAGTGACCTAATCACCAGACTATTAGCTATTCATGGGTGGGTGATTGCTGTTCTCATTTTTTTTTTTTGCAAAAATAATTCTAAAGATCTTAGTTTCATTCCCCAGTGGAATGAAAACAAATTCTGAAACCTTGGAACTGTTTTCTGGCCAAGTGCTTTGCGTAATTGAGATCTTCTAAAGTAAACTTCTGTTTAAAAAGGGTTTCCTATCTGGGAGGAACAAGTCAGAAAAGAATAGGAATGATTGTAGACAGCAAATGAAATTGGCAGTTCACTCGCAATGCAATGCAATCATTAGAAAATGTTACCCTGAGAGGTAAAAAAAAGTGTGTTGGGGAGATTATAAACTTTCATATGGTTGCCTCTGGAATATTGCATACAGTTTTGAAAGGTATAGAAAATCTGCAAAAAATACACAGTAGGGAAAACTGAATTGTTCATCGAGGTTGCCTAACTATTCCCCACATCTTTAGCCTTAATAAGGACTCTGAGAAGAATCTAGACTATGGTTATTGAGACTTTTTATTAATCTTTTCTTTTGTGGCTCTGATTTCTTCCAGTCTGTCTTCCACCTCACCAGAAATGCGTCTCTGTGGCAGTTGACCCATTAAGCTCCTCTGCAAAAGCTTTAACAGAGAATTAATTTGCCTTTTTAGCCATGTTTACATCATCTTCTGAAAATAATTAACCCTGTAATCTCTTAGAGGCTTTATTGTTTCGCTCACTGACCTTTTTTATGTTCACAAAAATCTCCAGTCACTAATCACTAGTTTAATCTTCCTTTCATTTTTCTGTTTTTGACTTACTATATTATACACGTTTATGGGTCTCTTCTGTAATCAAGCTGAAAATGTAACAACATCTAGCACAGATTTGGAGAGGAGGTCAGATCACTTCATTCAAAGCTCTCCAGCTTTTGAATTCTTCTGTAGTGAATTTGCTGTCCCAGCTCAATTAAAAATAATGGATGAGAAATGAATAAAGTTGAGAGTAATCATGAACTGTAAAGCTGCCAAATGAATAACAGTATCTGGTGGGGTAACTGTGGACAGGGCTAGAAATGGGATCTTATACTATTGAAAAAAAGAAGAGTTCTTAGTTTTCATAGAAGTATAGCACTTGCTACTTGCTTCTAGCCTAGTGGGTGAAAGCTGAATGGATTCTGGTGGGGTAGTTGGCTGTTTCGCTGCCTATTTAGGGTGAATCCTGGGTGAAGGTGAAGGGGCAAGCCACCTGCTTGCCTTATGAAAGTGAGACCAATTGCTGAAAGGAGGAGAGGGGATGCACCTTCATTTTATTTCTCTCCTCTTCCGTCCCCTAAGAAAACTGTGCCACTTCAATTAGGAAGTGTGATTGTGCTGGAGTATTGGAGTGGGCAGGGTTTTAGGGGTCATGTTGGAAGAGACGGTTCTGAGAGAGTCTTTAGACACACTTTTTCAAACCTTATGAAAGGGTTGGGGTGACTTCTGTTTGAAGGATGGGCAAAGGTTCAAACTGTTTTTTTTATTTTCATTGAACTGGTTTCCTGTTCCTACTTCTACTTATTTTCTGAGTTTGCTCAGGTTTGAGTTGTGCCCATTCTTGTGTTCCCTGTAGAGACTCATTATATGCAACTTTTAACTTTGGGTTTTCCCCCCACCTTTTGGTCAGCAGCAACTTTAAAGCATATGTAGTGCCAAATCCTTGGCTGCTTCCACCCTTTGGAACTTCATTGGCTTCAGTGATGTTGCACGGGGTGTAAGATAGGGCAAATTTGATCTCTTCTTTTTGGGAACTCTTATTGGGGTGTGTATGTGTGTGTGAAAATATATATATGTTTATTTTCCCCAAGATCAGCAGTTCTTGCTTATTTCCCTACTGATCTTGCCAAGTGATTTTCGTTGTGCCTTGTCTTACTTTTGTGTATTTCACCTGAATAGTAGGGTTGTATTTAGAATTCTTAACATGGAAGGCCTCCATTTGTCATTCTGCTTTATTAGTGTAACTCCCACAAGGTGTAGAGAGCATGGCTCCTTTAAAGCCTTATCCTGAGGCAGAGGAAATGCTGATGTTTCCATAAAGTAGTAGTCCGGGGTGTGACGAGAGGGGGAGCAACAGGGTGTGCGTGTCTGTAGCTTCAGACAGAAGGGCTGCAGCAAGCCGGCCTTGACATAGTGAAGCAGCTGAGAACCTGCCCAAAGCCTGGGAGGGACAGAGCTGTCTGCTGGGGATGCCCCAGGACAGGACCCAGGAGGAGCAGTGTGCCAAGGAGGAATCACCTGAGAAGGAAAAACCAGAGCCAGACCCAGTATCACTGTTGCCCAGAGTAACCTAGCATTGGGAATCAAGAGGGTGGTTGTAGCCAGCTAAATGGGGAGGTTGTTGCTCTGTGTGGGTTTGCAGAGAGTGGCAGAAGAGGGCACCAGATGGGTTTGTTGCAGTAAGTTTACTGGTTCCTGGTGCTGAAGATGACCCGGAGAACCCAAGACTCCCTGCTGGACTTGAACTCTGCTCAGGATTCCTGAGCTCTGAATCTAGAGGCATTCTCGGTGTTTACCTTTTCATATTGTGGTACCACTGGGCCTGTGGGTCCATGTGTTAGATGTCTCCCTGTTTTACTACTCCCCCCTCTTCTCTGCTGTTGTTTTTCTCCATCCATTCCTCTGGAAATAAATATATCCCTTTCCTATATTGATTGTACTGTTCAGGTGTGTGTGTTTATGCCATGGGGGTTGGAACAGGTACCTCTGGGGTGGAAGGGAGTTTCCCTGCTGCATTCCTGTGCACACCTTTTTTTGGGTAGAGTTGCTTGCAGAGCAGACTCTATCTTCACCACATGGGTGCTAAAGTTACGTTAGGAATTCAACTCAGGGGAAACCTGAGGCATAGGCAATATGCACACATGCTGTAGTTGCAGGGCTAGTTTTGGGTTATGTGAAGCTAAAAGGGAGGAGGTTAAACAAGAACCTCAACTCAATCTTTTCAGGTGACACTGAGGCTATGGCTAGGCTACACTAGAGAGCTTACAGCGGAGCTGCTGTAAGCTCTCTAGTGTAGCCGCTGTAAGCTGATGGGAGAGAGCTCTCCTGTTGATTTTAATCAACCCACCTCCCATGAGCAGTGGTAGCTGTGTTGGTGGGAGAAGCTCTCCCACTGACATTGTGCTGTTCACACCAGTGTTAGGTTGGTGTAACTTATGTTGCTTATTTACACCCCTGAGCGGCATAAGTCATACCGACATAAGTGGTAGAGTAGACATAACCTGAGAACCATAGGGCTGCATCTCAACCTGCCCCTAGCATTCTGATCCTGGTTTGGATCCAAACCAGACTGGCTTATTTTCTGATTTGCCACTTAAGATGGCAAACGTCTCATGATATTATCTGATTTCTTGAGACTACCACCATTCAGAGCCAAACTCTTGCAAGAATACCTGGGAGAGCTCAGCACCCTTGAATCCAGATGCAAATAGCTACCTTGATTTAGCCATGAACCCAAGACCTATATAATCTGTATTGGAATGCTACCCTGTTCAACCCTAGAAACAAGTGTGCACCAAAATTAAAAAAAACCAACACCCCCTCCCCCAGGTACATGCACATTGTGGACTGATTTGTTCTCCATAAGAGTCATGTCTGGCCTCTTAAATTTATCTGCTGCACTATGGCACTGCTAAATGTCTGTGCCTCTGACTCCTATGTGTGCACGTCAGTGACTCTAATAACATCTCTGATTATCAATGTGACAGAGAATGGATGTACTCAGCTGGCATCTTTTCTCGGAAGTGAAGTTAAATCCTAAAGCTTTCATTTTGGTAGAGAAAATCTTTGACCCCCATGTGGAACACTATAATATAGCCTCAGTTGGGAACCAAAAGCTCTGTCATGCTGCCCCATAGAGCTGTGGTTCAAAATCCATCAGCTGACCTATCCCAAAACTATAGTTAGAGCTATTGTTTTCAATTTTGTGCTTTAAAACAAGCCAAAAAAGAGAGTTTAAACTGTTATACAGAAGCAGCATAGCAAGTAAGGTTTGCAAGGCCAAGAGAATTAGTGGGCTTAAAATAACAAAACAAGCTAGTTAAACACACTCTTCCCCAAACCCGAAGACACTGCAAAACACTTAAAGAGGAATATGCCAGTCTCGCTTGCATACCACACAGTAGCAGAAAAATGAAGCAATTGGTACATAATGCTCTTTGAAGGCCAGAATAACTGTAAACACAGTGCAGACTTGTGATGAGTACCTTGCAGAATGGAACACAATTTTTCTATTCTAAGGCCAGGTCTATACAGGAAAGGTTTGCCAGCACAGCTATGCCAGTATAGCAATACCAGCATCTACACTGGAAGGCTTGCAACTTATGCCAGCAAAAAGTGCTTTTGCTGGTATAGCTTATATCAGAATGGAATAAACTACACAGGGAAAAAAAATGTTTTTATGCGGATATAACTGCATCTAGACTAGGATTTTTCCTGATATAGAAAAGTCACAAAAACCACACCCCTAACCTACTATATCACAAAAGTTTCTCGCGTAGACCTGGCCCAACTTTAGATCCTAGATTCCTCACTTAGGCCTTGTCTACACTGCACAGTTTTGTCGATGTAAGTTACGCTGACAATCAAAAACTGGTATAAATTGCATTGCTTGTGCATATTCACACAACACTCCTTCTGTCAGCAGAGCGTGTCCACAGTGAGAGCTCTAGCATCGACAGTCAGAGCAGTGCACTGTGGGTAGTTATCCCACCGTGCTACTTGCCACCACCTGCAGCTGGGAGTTGTGGGAAGGCGGAGTGGATCGCAGTACATCGTGGGTGTGGGTTCAACATCCCATGATGCAATTTTTTCTGTCCCATCAATCCATGGGCTTCCAACTGCATTTTGTGGCATTTTTCAATGGCCCCCTGTTTACTGTGTGATCCTGCACCGCTCTCTACTGTTGTGGTCACTGTTATGAACACATCATGGATGGTCATGCAGTATATCATGAACTCCCAATCTGAACAGGAATCAGAGTTGCCTGACCTGCTGTGTGCCATGGAAAGAAACAACACCTGGCTTGAAGTGGTTTCCATTATATGCAATGTTTACAGTATGCTTCAATGGCTCTCAGCACCCCCTACCATACAAATTGTTCTAGGACCCCTGCACACTGCAATGCTCCTTCTGCCAACAAAAGTCTCCTGCTTTGCCGACAAAATAAAACCACCTCGAAGAGAGGCATAGAGCTTTTTGTGGCAAAGTTATATTGACAAAGTGTCACTGTAGACACTGTGCTTGGTTATGTCACTGTAAATGGCCTCCAGGAGGTGTTCCACAATGTCCATCCTGACTGCTCTGGTCAGCAGTTCGAATTCTGCTGCCCTGAACCCAGGTACACAGGCATCTGCCCCTCCCCATCTCTGGCTTCTGCATTCTCCCTTGAAACGGCTCTCACCAAGATTCCAAATGACCTCTTCCTAGCCAAATGTCTAGGCCAATTCTCCATCCTCATGCTCCTTGACCTATTGGCTGCATTTGATGCTATCAGCCATATTCTTCTTCTCATAATCCTGTCATCCCTGGTCTTTTTTTGACATTGTTCTCTGCAGGTTCTCTTCCTACCTTCCAGATTACTTATTCAGGGTCTCATTGGGTGGGTAGTGCACATCCCTCTCACTCTCTTTTTCAGTGGGATGTCTCATAGGGCTACATCCTCACTCCCCTTCTCTCTTTCCTCTATACTCCGTCCAGGTAACTCATCCACAAATATGGATTTGACTATCATCTTTATGCTGATGAATCACAAATCTACCTCTTTACTCTGGAATAGTCTTCCTTCATCCAGACTAAAATCTCAGCCCGTCCCTCTGACATCCTGGATGTGTAGCCATGAGCTGAAACTTAACATGGCCAAAGCTGAGCTCCTGATTATTTCTGTCTATGACTACCCATCCCTTTTCTCTAATAGGTTGAAACCCAAACAGTCCTGTCTGTCACTCATGTCCTTAATCTTGGGCTGAATCAAAGATGAACCCACTTTAGACATGGCCTGGATCCGTGGGTCAAAAGTTTGCAGCTGCTTCCTGCACAACATCTTCAAGATCTGACCTTTCCTCTCTCCCCACTCTACCAAAATGCTCATCCAAGTCTTGATCTTCTCCTACTGTCTGGCCTTAATGTCTGAAATCCATTAAAAATGCTGCTGGTTAAGTTCATCTTCGTAGCTTGTCACACTGACTACATTACCCACTTCCTTTAGTCCTTCCACTGGCTCTACTTCCATAGCATCCGATGCAAACTTCTTGTTCTTACTTTCAAAGTCCTCCACAATTTAGCCCTATTCAAACTATCTTACCACAATCCACCAATGATGCCAGCCTTGACTGCCTAATTCTCTGTTTATCCAACAAGCTCTTGTATGCTTTCTCCCATGCTGCCCCAGACAAGTGGGAAAAGGTCCTAGACAAAATCCTTGAAGCTACCCCCTTCTCTTCTTTCAATTTCATCCTCAAAACTCAACTCTTCTGTAATACATAAAGTAACTTACAACCTGATAATGGCTAGGCAGATGGAGAGCTGTGATTATTCATGCTGGCTGGCTAAGAAACTGCACATCCTATTATTATTTACAGATTTTTTTCCCACTGTGTCTTCTCCACTCTGTACCAGCCCAGCCCTTCTATTTGTATCATCCACCTGTTATAGCTTGTCTTTTAGACTGTAAGCTCATCAGGGTAGTGACTGTCATTTATTAGATGTTTGTATGGTACCAAGCACAGTGACCTGCTGGTGATACTGCAGTGTAAATTTTAATAGTAATAATACCCCCACCCTCTGCAAAAAAAACCAAAACACGAAAAACCAGTCCCTGGCCAGCAGAATTTATAGTCTTAAAGACAGGCACATGGAAGACCAGACATACTAGAGGTGATTATTATTATTATTATTATTATTATTATTATTTTATTTACTTTGTGATAGTACTGAGGAGGAGGTCAGGGACCCATTGTACTAGGCACTGTATAAAGCTATAATAAATGAATGAATAAATTGCTAAAAATCTAATTCTTTTTTTTCTGTTTTTTAAATCATAAGGGTTAGTTTAATGGAAAAATGCTTTTTTAAGGAAAGTGAATTGTAGGGGAAGGGTAACTATCTCATACTGACAGTGTGTTCTTTCTAAACTTTAACATTTGTATACGTAAATGTTTCGCTATTGAAAGTAATAATGTAGTGCAGTGGGACTAGCCCACTGTCTTCACAATGGGCCACTAACATCTGAGATCTGGATTTGAACTTTGCAGTTTAGTCCACTTCTAATAAACAATCAGTAAAATAACAACCAGGATATAAAAAATGCTGCATAACTTTCCTCTTCCGAAAGGCCTTTACACCATAAGAACAACACTCATAAACATTGACAAACCCTTAGACCCAAAACCTTAACCAACCAAAACAAACATCCCCAAAACTTCTGAAAAAAGTCAATCTAGCAGCCTCTCCCAACAACAATAATAAAACTAAATTAACAAAATTAACCCTCCAAAATGCTATTGCTATTGATTTTATGTAGAAGATGCCAGATGATGGGCAGTAGTATCAAACCCCTAGGTAAATAGATTTCAGAGTAACAGCCGTGTTAGTCTGTATTCGCAAAAAGAAAAGGAGTACTTGTGGCACCTTAGAGACTAACCAATTTATTTGAGCATGAGCTTTCGTGAGCTACAGCTCCGATGAAGTGAGCTGTAGCTCATGAAAGCTCATGCTCAAATAAATTGGTTAGTCTCTAAGGTGCCACAAGTACTCCTTTTCTTTTTAGGTAAATAGAGAGACATAATAGGAACAAGAAACTATAAAAGGTTGGATCATGTCTTCCAAGGTTTGGATGGAGATTCTTCCATCTTTCCCTGGATGTCTGCTAGCTACTTGTGCATCAATTTAATGACATTATCAGAGAATCTCAATGGAAATAACCTCTTTTCCCCAAATAGAATTACTTTTATTCAAAAGCACTCATAAATCATGTATATAACCTGAAAATAAGAGAGCAGAATTTTTTCCCTTATTTCACATGGTTTTATTTGCTGCTCTTGCTCTTTGAAAGATTCTGTTCTGTAATTTCAAATTAGAACGTTATTAACTTCTCATCACTATGTTTTCTGACCCTCAGTTTGTTCTCGTTGGCAAAGATCATGCTTAGACTGGTAGGCTCAGGAAAGTGATGGCTTTTAAACTCTCTGGGTTCCATTAGATAAACAATCCTTCCAAAATAACAGTTCTCTTAGAGCTGGGAAGCCTGACCAGCCTAACATTTGTAGCACACATCCTGTTCTCAGTGGATTCATGTTTACCCTTTATTCCGTGGTAATCCTATTCAAAATCCTGAAACAGTGTATCATAGACTTGTGCTCTCTAATCTCTCTAAACTGTTTAAATCCCTCACTATTTAGTCTCTATTTTGATCACTTTGCCAATATGTTTTGGTTAAGCCTTTGATGTAAAAATTCTTTTTCAGTATGTCAAGTTTCCTTGCTTTCTTTGGTGGAAATTGTGCATTTAAGAGAAGATATAGAAGCAACTTCAAATTAATTTTGAGATTGGTAACTGGAATTCATTGGTATTTGCCTTGTTATTTCACAAAGCACTGTGTTATCTAGTTCACTATTTCATTTATTTCTTTTCTGCTCTTTCTTTTGTTAATTTTGATACCTCTTCATACCTTTGTGCTGGTTATTGTAAATCCTCTCTACAAAATCCTGCTGTTCTTCCTGTTCACTGGTGCAAATGCTAAATTACATTAAAGTTTATTTAACCTTTCTCTACTAGTATCAGCAATGCCATCTTCAGCATGTAGATAAAAATATTTAGTATGACAGCTCTAAGATTTAATTCAGTATTTTGAGCTATTGGAAACAAAGAGGTAAGTAACCATTTTATCCGGCAGAAAAAAATATTTGGTTTCAGGGTGTACCTTTCTTCTTGGGGTCCTGTTTTAATGGTGACCCCTTATAAGTTAATAGAATTGCTGAGCTTGCAGACAGTGTTCAGAAAATAGATCACAATAGCAACCGCTTACAAGGACTTTATATTGTCCTCTTCTGTCAGTGGAGTGCCTCCTAAATGTCTTCTTCTCTGCCTTTGCCCTCTTAGGTCACACCATAGTTTATAGATGATTTGAGACAGAAGAAGTCAGAGGAGAGATGGTTAGCATGCCAGTGGCAAAAGTCTCATGATAAGTCCGTCTGATTGTGACATAGAGTTTTTATGCTGTGACTCTGTAAGAGGCAAAAAAAGGCGTCTTCATCTCCATTGAAGCAACTGCAAAGAACCATTCTGGGCAGTGGATAGCCTGGTTTTTCCCGCTGCTTTGGTCAGTTAGATTTGAGAGTTTCTTGCTGTTACTTTGTGAGTGATATATGGACCAACATGTCCAAATGTCTTTTAGAGACACATATATCAGTTGAAACTCTAACAGATGACTTAGCATTCACTGAAATGGTAGTGGTGCTGGGGCATTCCAAGCTACATACCTGCAGTTAAACCCATCTCCTTCCTGCCAGCGAACAAGTCCAGCAAGAAAACTCTGGGCTACTTTTTGGTCAACTTTGTCAGTGCCTTCCTTGGAAGGACATGGTGCCAACTCCTCCTCAAGAAAGTTAATGTGAGGCTTCTGTTCTGGTCTTTGTTAATTATTGCGTGCTGTTCAACCTTTATTCCTTGGGAATGATGCTAGAGGCTGTTGTCATAGGCAACTCTGGCACATCTGAAACCCTCTGATTTCATTGACCATCGGCAATCTGGTTTTATCCTTGGGCATGGTACAGAAATGCACTGGTGTCACTAGTCAATGATTTCTCCTGGCAATGGAGGAACATAAAATGTCCATGCTGACATATTTTTTAGATCAAAGATCAGGAAGTATTGTTGACACATCTACAGTTCTTAATAGGAGGGTTCAACCCCTAGTAGGATAACGAGGAAAAACTGGCTAAGATTTCTTAGGCATGATGATGAAACTCAACTTTGTCTCTATCTTGGAAAAACTCACTCACTGCCTGAATGAGACTGGGGCTTTGATGAAGGCTTGTTTGCTGACATCAAAACCTGACAGAATTGAAGTATTGGTAGACTGGGGAAAAATACACAAGAATCAGTGAAGATTATATCAGCACCTCAACTGAGGGAATCCATCATTTGTTTTGCATGTTTGCAACTAAATTCTACATAGTTCCTGAATGCTCAGACAGTAACTCTGGCCAAGAACACTTTTCCATGTGTGTCTGGTGAGAAGTGTGTAACCTTTTATTCTGCATGTAGGGCTTGCTATGGTTATCAATGTCTTTATCGCCTCAAGATCATATCACTTTCAGAGCACACTAAAAGCTTGTTAATACACTATACGTTGACTGTTTATTGAGTGGTGTTTTACATAGGCAGCAGGTTGTGCTGATGGTCTATAATCTGATCACTTGGAGTGGAGTTCAAGGTATTGGTTCTGCTGTATAAACTGTTAAACTGGGAGCTGGCTATCTGAATAACTGCCTTTCTCCTGGGTGATAGCCCTGAAGTTGCAACCATTGGAGGTGTGAACAGCCTGCTACCATAAAAGGGAGTGGGACTTCTTGCCAGTCAATAGCTATAGCATTGCCACTAACAATGAAGCACTTGCTTCTTCCTCTTGGTTCTCTAGCAATATAGGACAAAAGAAGTAAGAGAGAAAATTTGAGCTTTGGTGGTAGAAATATGAGTAGATTCAGGCAAGTTCCAACATAAAGAATATTTGTGAGCCTATGACCTGGACAAAGAAGAACAAAGACATTCTACGTCTTCATCATCATTGTAGCTATTAAATTAGGGCCTGTTGAATTATTATGGACCATGACTCACCTTGCTAACTCAGCAAGCCTCAACACAACTGAAGAGCCTAGAACTTTCTGCTGTGCAGAGCTATAAGCCTACAGAGAAAATTGCCTATATCTTTTACTGCTTCTCAGGACAGCAGGGACCTCCTGTCAGACACAGGTCTGATAACATCACATCTTGCCTTTTTACAGTTGCCCTTCTCATGATAGCAAGTACTACATGAAGACTGAGCTACCTTCTGTCATTTTGCCTCCCACCCCTTTTGACTATTGAAAGAGAGTTGAGACCATCTGCAACTTTTACCAACTGAGATTGTGAACACCTCCTTAGAGGGCAAGAAATCTACCCTACCTAAAGCACCACGTAATCTGGCCAGTAATTAAGAAACTATCAATCAACACAATTTACTTTTCCACCCGCTGTCCAGTAACTATCTTTCCATTCCTGAGCAAACTAATTGAGAGACTCACCAAGGGTAGTCTCCAACTCAGCCTAGATACTGACAATATTTTGGACCTCTCCCAGTGAGACTGCGGGCCAAGACATGGGACAGACAGGACACTAGTGCTGCTACTGATATGGAATCTCCTTTTGGCCCTGGATAAAATTATTACATCCACATTCATACTGTTGGCCTTTTCTGCAGCAGTTGACATGGCTGATCATGGAATCCTGTGGTCCCATCTCAGAGATGTGGCTAGTGCTAATGAGATCACATTGAGATGATTTCAGTTGTTCCTCTCTGACTGCAACCAGAGAGTTATAATAGGTATGTCCATCTGGGGAATGCTGACCTGTGGCGTCCCATAGGGATGTGTTCTCATTTCCACCATTGTCAACAACTGTGAGAATCCAGGAGAGAAAAATGTAAAACAGTGTGGGGTAAAATGTCAGTATTACGCTGATGACCCAGTTTCACATTATCTTCACAATAGAGACAAGCAGCACCATCTACCAGCTGTTCAAGGGCCTAACTGGAACCAGAAATTGAATGAAGAGCAGTTTGCAAAACATGAATCCAGAAAAGGCTGATGTGATACTCTGGTGGGGAAAGGGAATCATTGTGAGGAACTTAACAGCTCTGTAACAAAACTTTCAATGGGACATTGGAAAGTGCCCAAGTCACTTTTTAAATGAAACTTAGGCTCCTAAGTGCTTTTGAATATTATAACCCAAGTCTTTTTTTTAATTTCAGCCTAAAAGTGGTCGGAGGCATTTAAAACCTGGTAAAAGTGGAAGCACAATTAAAATTAAACACTAATACTAAAAACAAATATTGGAAACAACCTTAAGCTGTATGTTCTTTATATCATACCCTAATCCATTAGCGCAACAACATTGTAAACTCTTTTGGGCAGGAAATGTTCTCTTGTTTCGTGCTTGTACAGCCTCAAGCACAATGGGCTTCTAATCCATGACTGGAGCTCCTAAGGACTGTCACATTATAAATGAAATTGTTGTTGTTATTTATTTAATTATTACATCTCATGTTCTTATCTTTTCTGTTTCATTTTCTTTAAAATATCCTATTTTCTGTTGCACAAAGGGATATGAAGAACTTGTATGTTAAAATAACACATTTGCTTTGCATAATTAAATGAATGCATTGTTTACAAAATTAATTTCCTAAAATGAATACTTTAGGCAAGAACAGCACTGTTAGATTTAATGCATTTATATACTATCATGAGATAAAATTGATCTCTTAGATGGCTAGTTCAATGATCATACATTTATTATGCCTCAACTCAGACAGTATCTATCATACATATTTGGATGCAAGCAGCTCTGAACTTTACAGTATAACTAAGCACAGGAATAATACTTTATAAATCAGTATTTATTTGCCTCCAAGACTGCTTTGCACCAATCTAGTCTGCATTTTCTTCGTTTGATTCCATTTAGTCTCATCAAATTTATAAAAACAGTTTGTGCTTAGATTTAATTACCACAGTGATTATCCATTTTTTACATGTGAAATGAGATTGTATGCTTACTATATTAAGCATGTGCTCAATCTAAGTTCACTGGCACATCAGTACTCCAGAGCTAATGTTGATTAGTGCAGATTTTAACATCATTGTAGAAGATGGTATATCTTTACTGATACATACTGAGAATTATCTTAGCTTTTGCTGCAAAGAGAGAGAGAGAAGGCAAAGCTGTCCTCATGCATAGGACATGCAGCCCTGGGGAAGATATAAATCTGGAATGAAAACTAATTACTTTCTACTGTGCTGCACATCCTGTAGTATGCAGTATAGGGCTGGCAACAGGGAATACATGCTATACATTAGCCATTAGTGATTACTGCAGAAAACTACCGCAGAAACAATAAAATGAAAAGGATGGTTAAAATAATACTTTGGAGAAATATGGATTTAATTGTATTTTAAATGTGTTTTGATTGCTCTTTGTTGATAGGTGAATAAGAAAAGAATATAGAATATTTGATGCAGCTAATGGAATGGAAAAGCAGTTCTTTTGCATCTGAAAGATAAAATTTACAGCACTTTCCACAGCTGCAGATCTATAATGATATATACTATAAGCAAGTCAAAACAATGATAATACACAGAATTACGTTCTTTTCTTGTCTCAGGAAAGAGAAAAGAATTGTAGCATCTAAAGTGTAGACACAGACTGGGTGCATCAAATTAATTTGGTGTGACTGTGTCAGCTCAAGGACACTTCAAAGGACAGAGCTGAGCATGGCAGCCACCAGTGATTTCTTTACCGCAACACTGTAACGTGCAGCTACAATGAACTTTTTTTTTAGCTACTTAATACAATTTTGTAAAGGATATGTTTCACATATGCTCTTAGCAGATCTTGAGTTCAAATAGCACACTTTTCTGTTTCTTTAATTGTGCTCCTTTTTGTAAATGTCAAGCTGAAGTTAACAGAAGTGATTTTGAAACAGAAATGCCATGAAACCAAATACAGCCAGATAAATACCACACAACCAGAGCATATCTAGATAATATAATAGTAGGATACCTTCAAACTGTGAAAGCAGTCAAGTTTAGGGTAAACAATTAATATGATCATTTTAAGCATGGCTTTTTGGATACAAAGTTTAGAATCTTATAAAAATATGAGAAGGTACAGCATAGGATTTATGGTCTATGTATCTAATTTCATGGTTTCATGAAATAACATATACACTAAAATGTGTTGTTATTCACAGACATATGTTAAGTACTTATAATCATACAGATATTTAGTACCTAAAAAGATTTAATCTTACCATTTCTATGGTTGTGTTTTGTAGAAAAACAGCATTTAATGTTCTGCAATGACAGGTTTTCCTGAGCGCCAGATGGCATTTACGACTTAAGTAGGACATCTAATAATCAATAAATGGCTTATTCAGTGAAGTCTTATTAATTCCGTAATTATTTTAGTTTTGTGTCAGCAGTTGTGTTGTGTGCATAATTTCTAATGAAATTCTATACAGACGAGAACCAGGTTTAAGGGAATGAAGGTTTCTGCATTAAAATATATTTTACATTAAGAAAGGATGTTGAAATAGTACATTTTTAACCTTAACATGGTCTGTATCCAGAATGTGTAAGGGTGTAATTAACAGGAATACATACACAGGCTAAAATTGGGTGGGTAAGAGGTAGAGGTAGTGCAGGGAAAGGGATCATTTCCAGTTTCTCAAATAAAATGCATATTTTAGCTGTGTATTCAGTTTATATTTTATTTTTGTTCATAAAATATTCACACCAAAATACAATGTACCAGTGTAACTGAACCTTTCAATGGAGTGGAAAATGCCTTTCAATGCAACCTTTAAACCTTCTTACAAATATTGTGTATTTATACCAATTGTTAAAACATGGTTTCCTTCTTTGACAGGGTTACTGGCCTAGTGCATAGGAGGGCAGCTGTAGACATGATAGATCTTGATTTTTAAGAAGGCTTTTGACTTAGCATTATCTGACATTCTCATAAGCAAACTGGGGAAATGAGATCTAGATGAAAATACTATAAGGTGGGTGCACAATTGGTTGAAAGCCTCTACTCAAAGAGTACTTATCAACAGTTCTCACTCAAAGTAAGATGGTGTATCAAGTGGGGTCCTGTAGAGGTCTGTCCTGATTCTGGTACTAGTCAATATTTTCGTTAATGACTTGGATAATGAAGAGGAGAGCATGTTTATAAAATTTGCAGATGATATCGTGCTGGGGACAGGATGCAAGCACTTTGGAAGACAGGATTAGAATTCAAAATGGCCTTGACAAAGTGGATAATTGATCTGAAATCAACAAAATGAAATTCAGTATGCCCTTTAGTATGGACAAGTGTGCAGTACTACACTTAGAATGAAAAAATTGAATGCACAGTACAAAAGGGGAATAACTGGCGGGTTGGTGGTATTCCTAGACAGGATCTGGGTGTTACAGTGGATCACAAATTGAACATGAGTCAACAATGTGACGCAGTTGTGAAATACCATTTCAGGGTGTATTAACCAGAGTGTAATATGTGAGACATGGGAGGTAATTGTCCCCCTGTACTCAGCACTGGTGAGGCCTCAGCTGGAGTACTGTGTCCAGTTCTGGGTGCCACACTTTCAGAAAGATAAGGACAAATTGGAGAGAGTCCAGAGGAGAGCAGCAAAAATTATAAAAGGTTTAGCAAACCTGACCTATGAGGAAAGATTCAAGAAACTTGTCCTGTTTAGTCTTGAGAAAAGAAGACTGAAGGGGTAACCAATAAGTCTTCGAATATGTTAAGGCTGTAATAAAGAGGGTAGTGATTGATTGTTCTCCATGACCAATGAAGGTAGGGCAAGAAGTAATCAGCTTAATTGGCAGCAAGGGAGATTTAAGGTAGATATTAGGAAAAACTTTACCCTGTGTAAGGGTAGTTAGCACTGGAATAGTCTTCCAAGGGAAGGTGTGGAATCCCCAATATTGGAAGTTTTTACGAACACATTGGACAAGCACCTGTCAGGGATGATCTAGGTTTACTTGGTACTGCCTCAACGCAGGATGAGTCTTGAGGTCCTGTTTAGCCCTATATTTCTATGATTCTATGTTTTGTATACTGCAGCAATCTGAGTAAGTCTGGGCACTTGAATGCAGTATTTAGGTAGTTTTTCTGACATATGTTTATACATTTATTTTTAAAAAAATCATGTCTTTATTTTGCTTTTTGTGAATTTATAAATAACATACATATTTATCACATAGGTTTTAAATTCTGAAATGTTGTCATTAGTCTGTTGTGATGATGATGATATATATATATATATATATACATCTACAGTTCCATCACCCAGAAAAAATCTGAAGAGAGTGTGTGGGCATGCGTGCATATGATACTTTGGTGGAAGCAATGTGATAAGTTGCATTCATTATGCAACTTTGAACATCTCATCTGGACTCTGCCTGCTAGTCCATCTTTAACTGGGACTACTACTAAGATTGCAAACTTCTGAGCAGATTACAACAGCTATTATTAAAACACAAACCTTTGTCAGAGTGTACGCTACCGCTTATGTTGGAAAAACTTAAGTTGCTCCGGGGTATGAAAAAAACTCCCCGACAGACATAAGTTTTGCTGTCATAAGAGGTAGTGTGCTCAGTGCTATGTTGCTGACAGAGCTACCACCACTCCTTGAGGTGGTTTTATTATGTCTGCAGTGTGGAATGGGCAATATTCTGTTCTGAAAGAATGACAGGTTTAAGGATATTGATCTCTGCAACATATATATGATTAGAAATTAGGGCTTTACACAATTGAAAAGAGTTGATTCCCAGCTTTCCAGAGTTCTAGCATTAGAATGTCCTGGGATGTTAGGCCTTACAATTATGACATAATTGTGTATGGAAGAGCCATGTTAGATACTTCCAGCACCCTAGTTCAATCAGATCTCGTGTGGGTATGTTTCATTGAGCTGGAAATTACCCTTCCAGCTTGAAGTGTAGACATACACTTAGGTTCCTGTACTGTGCTCATCATCATGCAATTGAGTACTTGCAGATAGCAGGAGACAAAAATTGGTACCAATGCAATTTTTAAAACACTTAAAAACATTTAAAAATAACAAGGAATCTGGTGGCACCTGGAAACATACAAAAGCTAGTAGGAGAACACTTCAATCTCCCTGGACTCTCAATAACAGATTTAAAAGTAGCCATTCTTCAATAAAAATACTTCAAAAACAGACTTCAAAGAGAAACTGCAGAGTTACAATTCATTTGCAAAGTTAACACCATCAATTTGGGCTTGAATAGGGACTGGGAGTGTCTGGCTCACTACAAAAGCAATTTTCCCTCTCTTGGTATTGATACCTCCTCATCAATTTTTGGGAGTGGACCACATCCACTAGCCTTGACTAAATTGGCCTTCAACATTCGTTCTCTACTTGTAAGGTAACTCCCTTCTCTTCATGTGCCAATGTATATTTATGCCTGTATCTGTAATTTTCACTCCATGCATCTGAAGAAATGAGTTTTTTACCCAAAAAAGGTTATACCCAAATAAATCTGTTAGTCTTTAAGGTGCCACCAGACTCCCCGTTGTTTTTGTGGATACAGACTAAGGCGGCTACACCTCTGATACATAAAAATAGCTTTTTGATAAAATATCTGGCATGTAGAAAATGTGAAGTGGTGTGGAATAAAGGACTTACTGCTATTCATTTGTGATGATGTAAATGGGTGAAATCCTGTACCCAGTGGAGTCAAGGATCAGGGTTTCACCCTAAGTAGCTCAGGTTTTTCACCCAAAGCCCTAAAGGATTCATCCTGCTCTTATTGTTTTACCCTGGATGTTTTGTTTGATTATTGTACTGTGTGTTTAAATTATTTGATTTCTAAGGAAATAATTTTGTCATAATTTTTTTTAAGGAAAAATCACAGTCTGATCATTGTATAAAGGGCATAAATGGTAAAAAAGATAGAAATAATTGCAATTTTTTTATACAAAAAAGGCCTGATTCTGGTCTAATATCAGTTTCACAGTAGTGTAACTCCATTGACTTCAATAGAATTACTCCTAATTTTCACCTATGTAAATGAGATGAGAATCAGGCCCAAATGTAAAACCTTGACAAAAATATTGTCTGTAGTTGTGCAGCAGCAATCCATTCCAGGGCATATGAGAATCTGTCTTTTTTTGAGAATGCATTTTATATATCCCTTAATGTTACGGTTTTATTGTTCTACTGCTATCTATCAAGACATTTTTACACATGGAAAATGAGCACACTGTAGAATTAAAATACTAGGCATTCTCCAGCTTCAAAGTGCTGTAAAAGTATTGATTAATTATGCCTCAGAATACCACTATGAGGAAGTATTATTATCCCTATTTTGCAGATGGGGAAGCTGAGACACAGAGACTAAGTGACTTTCCCAAAGCCACACAGCAAGGCAGTGACAGAGCCAGGATTAGAACTCAGAACTTTCTGGAGCCCAGTCCCAGGCTTTAAGCAGTAGACCACATTGTTCACTGAAGTCAACAAGCATCTCAATGCAATAATGGACAATTCCAAGGACTCTTACATGGTCAGTGTGTCCATAAATTTACTTGCAAACTACTCCAGTATAACAAGATAATTTGAGCAGCATAGTCCTGGCAAATTTCTGTGTCATATAAATTGCTGAGTGTGCAGCCTCTTCAAAACGGGCTAAAAGTAAGAAAAGCTACAATGATATGTTCTAAAACTCAAGGCTTTGATATATCAGTAGCCTTAGAGCCTGGTTCTGCTCCCACTGAAGTCATTGGAAAGAGTTCTATTGACTTCCATAGAGTCATGGCTGGGTTCTTAATTATTACTGTATTTTAATTGTTTGTCTCGCTCCTTGAATACTTCACCTGAGGGCGAGAGGGGTGCTTAATAAATAAAATTATTTTGCATGTATTAAATATCACTAAGTAATCTAAAATATGCATTCCACCTTCCATGACTTTCATATGGTGGTTTTGGCCTGTACTTCCTTTTCGAGCCTCTCATTTATGAGAATATTTAAAAATAATGACACTATATACAGTTTTTCTGAAACACTAATAAAGATATTAAAAATTGAAATTAATTTCCTAATCTTTAGTCACGATGGCAGGGTGAGGGTGTGGTCAGCATTTCTGCCATTATCATTATTCACTGTAGTTGTGCCAGGGATCCCAATAGCGATCAGGACCCCATTGTGCAGATTTAGTAGCCGACTCTTGGGAGGAGAGGGAATACAGGACCCGTGGATATTACCATGGTACTGAGTACAGAACGTTTCTACACGGTGCTGCATGGGAAGTCAAAAAGCCACAATGCCTGTTTAATTGGGCTTGCTCAGGTTTGACCACTGAAACAGGAGCAACATACAACTCTCAATTTAGCTATTTTTCCATCTAATGTTAAAGGAAGATGGCCTCTTAGAAGAGAAGGAGATAAGTTGGACAAAGACTGCCTGAAGATGAAAGGCAAACATGTGCAGGAGGTGGAGGTGGGAATAAAAAAGACAAAGGTAGAATAATATCTGCAACAAGTTTATAAATAATAAATTTATAATTTTTAATCAAAATTAATGATTTTTTTACTTTTTACTTTATTTTAACTTGTCTATAAATAAATTAATTATAAAAACAATGTAATATGTATTAGGATTTTTCCATAATGCTGCTTCCATGGGGTCTTTTCCTAACCACAGTGAGAAGCTATTGGGTATGACTTGCACAAGAAGAGCATTACTTCTTACATGGCTGTAAGACTTGGCCTTTTTGGCTTCATGCCTAACAATTCACCCCGGAGCATGACAGTATTTCAATGTGACACACACCCTGATGTATCTTACTGCTCACAATAATGGATTCATTTTATCTATAATGTTAATATGATCGAATGACTTGTAAAAAAAAACAATTGTCCTAGTGCATTCAATAGATTATTAACTAACTCTAATTTATTTGGAGGCAAAATGATTTCAGTAGAAGGCTCCTCTCTCCTTGTCAAATTTTTGTTATCTACCCTTTTCTGATAGAGGGATCTAATAAAGGCACTGTTACCCTCTCTTTTTAACAGCTTTGTGCTGATGCAGTTCCAAGACTCTCTTATATAAAATAGCTACAGCATAATAACAGCCATTTGTAAAGGAGAGATGAATCTAGAGTTGCCAACTTTGGTTGGATGAATTCCTGGAGATTTCATTACTTAACATAATCTTATGATTCCTGGAGACTGAGGACAATCTTGGAGGGCTGGCAACCCCAGATGAACCTGAAGCAAAATCTTGGATCCCAAAACACATAATGTTCAGCTCTAGATCCATCCCTTGCTGTTTCTCCTTAAAGGAGAAGGGCCCATGTGGTGCAATTTCTCTTCATGTTCCTTTTACTCTTTTCTCCATTTTTAGCTTTAAACACTGGTATTTTAAGCAACTCGTCTCACCAGGCTTTTACTAGGGCGTGCTTTTCAAATATAAAAATCAGGAAGTTCTAAATTCTAATATCACTTTCTAAGCCTCTTCCACTTGCTACTGATGTCATGTAATACTTATTCATTATATGTTAATTAATGCTTTTGTTTGTTTAATTTTTTCTCTTCATCTCATCCAGTAGCCATTCACTGATAATTACTATCAGTCTCTTCCTTTGTAAAATGAAGATAACTGTTTTTGTAAGCACAAATATGCAGCTCCTTGGGAAACCAGCATTCAGTTTACTACCTGTGCATCATGGCTGACTTTCCAAAGGGCTAATATCTTTAGGGAATACTGGGTATATTTAATTAATTACAGATTGTATCCCAAATAACTGAAACTAGCAGCATGTCATGCTTTTTAGCTTTAACATTAGCTTTCACAGAAGGACACAATACCAAAGTAGTCCGTTCCAGCATACAATACACTTACAGTATAATATCAGAGCATAAAGCATTTACTATCATAGTATAAGTATAGTCAAAATGTAGAGTTGACTGCTTACATCATTAAAATTTATGATATAAATACAACATAAAATCAGAGCATTCAGTATACCAAAAAAAAAAAAAAAATGGAAGGGAGTTTGCATGCAGTATATAGAATTAGAGTACACTGTGTACAGTGTAACTATAAACCATTCGTAAAGCTGAAACTAGACAAGTGAAAGCATTACTGTTCATCTAATAATTGAGACTAATTGCTTTCATGGGATTAGAATTTTTTTCACATCAACATTTTTACTGAGATTAATGTTCTCCAATTTAACCATTGTATCAACACTGCTAATGTTTATGATTTTTCTGTTTTGCGCATAGTTCATAATGTCACCCGGTTTACAGAAGTTCTTTTTCCAGAGCCAAAAATGCATGCATACAGCTGTTTCTCTAAAAGTACAATAGTGTAACTGCCTCAACTGGTCACCTCTTCCTTCATCATGTGCATAATTTTACTGGCTCATGATTTTCTTGCTTCCCAGAAACCAGCGTTTACACATCATCTCACATGGTGCCACAACAGATCTAATTTCTTCACATCAAAGCCAGTTTTAAACACTGCAGAATAAAAGCTGCCATATGAAGAATGGATTTTAATATGAGAAAAGAGATTCTTTAAACCTTATGTCTGAGGGAAAAATCATATAAGTGAAAATTAAAATTATTTATACTTACACTCCAATCTTGCCACCAAGTTAGAAAAAGAAAAGACTCCTACATACATATATTTCTGTTTTGCAGAGAAATGATGAAGAAGCTGTCGTGGACAGAGGTGGCACTCGTTCCATTCTCAAAACGCATTTTGAAAAGGAAGACTTGGAAGGTGAGAGATTATTTTCCTGTGCATTTCATTGTCTATTTCTTTTCAAAGTGTTGGACACAGTTCCACTCTCATATAAACCTGTGTGTGTGTAACCCACACACCCCTCTGGGTGTGGTGTTCTGTCCCACGTAGTGGCACCGAGCCCACTTAAAGAGAGAGATAAAATGAGTCTGCTCTACAGCCTTAGCTAACAGCCAGTTGGCTTTTAGCTCATGCGGTAGAGGCTCATGCACTGAGCTTCCGCAGTTTGATCCTGACAACTGTCATCTATTGGCATTACACATGCTCATTGATTTCAATGGGTATACCAGGGTGTACATGAAGGCAAAATCTAGACCTCTATTTTTAAAGGAGGAATATTGCGTATTCCTCTAGCAACATTAAAACTTGGGTAATAGGGGATAAGATTTCCTGAGAATGTTTTAAGCCCAGATCCTGAAAATATACACCTATGTAACTTTATACAAATGAGTAATTCTTTCCAGTGAGAGTACCTGTGTGGAAAGCTATGCCCATGCACAGGGCCGGATTAACGCAAGGGCTTTAGAGGCTGCAGCCCAGGGCCTTGGAATAAGGGGGGCCCCGCAAAAATAAATCCATAATTATATACAATTCAGTGATCACCAACCCGTTGATTGCGATCGACTGATTGATCCTGGAGCCTCTAACAGTCTATCGCAATCTCCGGGTTGCTAAAAGTCCAGTGGCTCAGCAGGGCTCACGCAGGCTGCCTGTATGCCGTGGCCCCATGCCGCTCCCAGAAGTGGCCGGCTGCTGTCTCTGCATCTCTGCGGCCCCTGGGGTGGGGGAGGGGAGGCAGCTCTGCGTGCTGCCCCCGCCCCAGCTCTGTCCCCGCAGCTTCCATTGGCCAGGAACCAGCCAGTGGGAGCTGTGAGGGTGGCGCTTGTGGGCGCAGACAACGCACAGAGACACACTGTCCCCCACCCCAAGGAGCATGCAGAGATGTGCCAGCAGCTGGCTGCTTCCGGGAGTGGCATGGGGCCACGGCATGCAGGCAGTCAGCCTGCCTGAGCCCTACTGTGCCGCTGGCCAGGAACAGCCTGTGGTAAGCACCTCCCAGCCAGAGCCTACATCTCACACCCCCACCTGCACCCCAACCCCCTGCCCCAGGTCAGAATCCCCTCCTGCACCAAACTCCCTCCCAGAGTCCGCACCCCACAACCTCTCCTGTATCCGAACACTCTGCCCCAGCCCCCCTGGAGTCCCCACCCGACCCAAACTCCCTCTCAGAAAGAAACTAATAAAACAGCTGTTCTAAGGTAAGGAGTAGGCTATTTTGAAATAACTTAACTATATTCTACATGTTTTAAGACTGAAATGTAACCACAGGATGGCTTTACGTTAATTAAAAGGCAAGTTTAGTATAACGTTAATAGCTTCAATGCCATAATTGAGATCATTTTGTTTTAAATTAGGAAAAAGACTTGTATACAGGGGTCCCCCAAAATCTAATAGCCCCAGGCCCATAGGAGAGTTAATCCGGCCCTGCCCATGCATAAACATTTGCAGCATTTGGGCTTCAGTAAACTGATTGACTTCAATGCATGTCCTAAAATACATGGTTATTTCATAAAGAGGCCAGTCCTGCTATCATTGCACATTCAGGTCTCCCATTAAACAAAATAGATGTTGCATTTTAGAGTTGTGCACTGTCACTCGCTTGAAAGGGCACTTTACACTACCCTTTAATCTCAATGATTAGCAGGTAATTTAGAGATATGGAGTTCACCATATCACATTGGACTAATAATCCACTTTATCTGGTATTCTTCCTCTAGAAGTGGCCTATGCTTCAGTTTATAATGTATATATTGCAAACTCTTTCTGGCAGGGATCTGCCTTTTTATTTATTGGCAAAATGCCCAGCATGTTTTTGGGGGCTATGTAAATAACAGATATACAAAATTCAACAGCTAATCATGATAGAAGAGTCAAATCCAATTCTGAAGAATATAGGAATATAGATATGGGGCTTGTTTCACCCAAGGCTCCATGATGCAAAAAGCTTGTGCCAGTGTAAGATACCAACAATCCCTTTGGGTGACCCAAAGCTGGCCACTATAATCAAAATGCCACCTGCCATCACTTGGAGTGAATATTCTTTTGAGTTGACAGTTGAGTCCATCTTGAAAAGGAAAGGAAAAGGTGACCAAACTGAAAAATAGCCTCAAATTTGGTTTGTTTCTAACCAATACGGATTTATTTTATTTTTCTCGATGAAACAAAAAAAATTCATTTGGATTGAATGAAATATTTCTAATGTTGATTCAAAATCACACATCAAATCAAAATGGTTCAAAATTTCCAGACTTTCTTTTTTTCTTTTGCTCAAACAATTTGCCGAATTCAACACAATTCACAAATAGTTTTGGTGCTCCAGAAATGCATTTCCTCCTGCTCTAATAGCAAAAAGACACTAATGTGAAATCTCACTGAAAATTTGAAGAATTATTTTGCTTCCAAGAACATTTCGGAAACTGGACAAATTTTGATTGAAGAAACTTTCACTCAATTTTAGTAATTTGGAAAACTAAAAAATCCTGCGGTTTGCCTTGGGAATCTACTACTTTTTTAAAATAATGGCACAATGTTATTAACTATGTTATAAAAATTGATTACTTGATATAGGATACTCTGATGTAGCAGCTTTTGAGAGAGATTGCTTAGAATCAACTTGATATCTTTTTAAATACATAACTGCCACTTCCAGAAATGCCAAGTGGCATAAAAAAGGTTGAATATGCTGTAAATTTGAATGATCCCATTGCTGTTAATAGAATCCTTGCTTGTCCCACAGACAAGTTCAGGCACTCTACCACCTAATTAGATAAATCAGTGGCTCTTGTAATAGAGAGTGGACATTACTCAGAAGTGTGCCTGTCTTATTCCCATCCAATGTAACTTATGATGGATTCTCTGGTAAAAGTTTACATTTTCCCTAATTATATAACATGCTTCAGTTATATTATATGTAATTACATAATTAAGTACTTAATTATGTAGCTTAGTTCACTTTGTATAATTAGACAATTAGGTACATTAATTCTTCAACACATTTAATTACATTTACTGTGTTTTAAAAATGTAAATAAATAATTGCTCAGTATTATAGCAGGGCACTAGTGTTGGCACTGTTAAGGGTCTGTCTGTGCCTTATTCTGTATTTCAGGGATTTATAACCTGGGTTCAAGAACTGAATGTTACTTTAGACTGAAACTTGAAATGAATTTTCTTAGGCCACGAAAGATTTCTTTCCCAACATTTTAAATAACTGGACATTTTGGAGTTTTCAGCTGTTGGTGTTGTTTTGTCAAAAAGGTTAGTTTATATTTCTGATATTTCCATTTAAAACATCCTGGGCCAGATTTTCATCAGCAAATATTTTATAGGTAGACATTTGTGCATGCCTAAATTATGTGTGTAAGAACACAGAGTACACACTCCAACTGTGCTTTTGAGAGTGCACATGTCTAGTTAAAAGCCCACTAGCCTGGTGTGCATGTAAATGGGCTTATTCACTTCAGGTATCTGTCTACACAGTGTAACACAGTGTAAGTTCAGGAGCTTGCAGTTGGTCCTTTTTTTTCCCTCAAACACTACAGCAATTCAGAAATAGATTCTGTGCAAAGCTTTGGCATTCATGTTCTCAGCACAAGTGACTCTCTTTCTTCCAGTTAATTTTCATAGAGTTCACAAGATTATGGTCAGTCACTAATATAGAGCAAAAAGAAAAGGAGTACTTGTGGCACCTTAGAGACTAACAAATTTATTTGAGCATAAGCTTTTGTGAGCTACAGCTCACTTCATCGGATGTGTCTTTTTCTTTTTGCGAATACAGACTAACACGGCTGCTACTCTGAAACTAATATATCCTTTGGCTGACTTACTTGAGTGAAGAGAGAAATTAATCTTTAAAAACTAAGCAACAAGTCTAGCACTTCGATATAGTCACACATTGTATATGTAATCCTACAGTCCTCATGCAGGCAAAATTCCTGTTGAAATATTTTTGCATTCACATTTAGATCAATGGGAGTTCACCTGAGGTTGATGTAGAGCTTAACAAACTATGTGCATTGTTACCGGGACTTTACATGCAACTCTGTTGCCATGGCTGCCAATACTTAGTAACATAGCACCTCCCCATAATTGCCATGAGGGGGCCTCCCATCATGCTTCTGACTAAGATCCGTGAGAACAGCACTTGCCTCTGTACTCAGAACTCTTCAACCACCCATCAGTTCTCCTGTCTTCTAAACACCCTTTATAGTTACTTATGCCACCACAGGACATGATGTTGAAATCTGCTTGGTGTAGTGAATGATCAACAGCGACAGTCATTAATCACTCTCTCGTCACTGACCCAACCGTCTGCCCACCAGGTTTTGACCTGCCAAGGTACCTGTGGTTATCTCTGAATCGGTTTCAAACAGGACAGGGCAATCGTGTGGCCAGTCTCTTCAAATGGGGTTTCTCTACCCATGATGTAGATACAGTCAACATCAGACTATGTCGCATATCCTTGATGAATGCCCTTTGACTCACTTCAGTGGTGGGCTACCAGCTCTTCACCTGGCTGCTGCTGATGCTATCAAATTGCTGGGCACACTGCGCATACACTGAGAGAGACCTGAGGTAAGAATTACAGGACTGGGTACTGAAATGTTTTCATTATGTAAAGGACCAGTTCCTGCACTAACCTAAATTGGGAGCAGATGTGCATGGAACAGACATGCCCATCAACAAACAGCTATGCTATTCTGGATACAGACAAAAAGAAAAGGAGTACTTGTGGTACCTTAGAGACTAACCAATTTATTTGAGCATGAGCTTTCGTGAGCTACAGCTCACTTCATCAGATGCATACCGTGGAAACTGCAGCAGACTTTATATATACACAGAGAATATGAAACAATACCTCCTCCCACCCCACTGTCCTGCTGATAATAGCTTATCTAAAGTGATCATCAGGTGGGCCATTTCCAGCACAAATCCAGGTTTTCTCACCCTCCACCCCCCACACAAATTCACTCTCCTGCTGGTGATAGCCCATCCAAAGTGACAACTCTTTACACAATGTGCATGATAATCAAGTCGGGCTATTTCCTGCACAAATCCAGGTTTTCTCACATCCCCCCCACCCCCATACACATACAAACTCACTCTCCTGCTGGTAATAGCTCATCCAAACTAGTCTCTAAGGTGCCACAAGTACTCCTTTTCTTTTTGCGAATACAGACTAACACGGCTGTTACTCTGAAACCTGGATACAGACAGTTTGCTGCTGGCTGCCTTTGCTCTCTGTCTACCAGTGCTCCAGTGGTGTTCGTTCTGACTAAATAACTGCTCCATGCACTGCTAGTTTGGCTCAATGATTAATAGTATCTAGATATGCCCATGACTGCTCTTAAGGGCAGAGCCTCTGCATAGATCCAACACCTTATACTACTCAGTGTTGCAGCCTGTAAGGAATTTGGAGGGAGAAGCACAAATTGGAAGTCAATGTGTTTACACAAGGCTTGAACGCTAGCTGCAGTTGCAGCCTCACTGTAAATAGTTTTCTTTGTGAGACAGTTTAGTTTTAGAAACCTGGAGTCCTTTCCTGGTACTGTCCACACACATTACATGAAACATGGTGCCAGTGGAAAGTCTAGTGTCACCCACACCAAGGAAGAGAGAGTGATTACAGGGCAAAAAAAGCAGCACCTAGAAACCAAACAAACAGCCAGCATAAAGAGACTCAGACACCCAGTAATGCTGGATTTCCTGACAAAAAGCTTTGCACAATCATGGAAGCAGTGGAAGCAACAACTGAGTCTGTTTAGAGAGCTGACCATGAGGGATAAAGATGAGAAAATGAAGATAAAACTTTTTTTTTACTGTCTCATTGCAGAAAAGGGGCAATAAGTGAATACTGTTGCCAGGAATAATGACCGAAATATTGGAACAGTTGATAAGAGTCTGAGTATTGTGACCCTTGACAAAATGAGACTATAGAGAGATACTGTTCTCTTACCTAAAAAGAAAAGGAGTACTTGTGGCACCTTAGAGACTAACAAATTTATTTGAGCATAAGTTTTCGTGAGTGACAGCTCACTTCATCGGATGCATTCAGTGGAAAATACAGTGGGGAGATTTATATACACAGAGAACATGAAACAATGGGTGCTATCATACACACAGTAAGGAGAGTGATCAGGAAAGGTGAGCTAATACCAGCAGGAGAGCCGGAGGGGGAGGGGGAAGAAACCTTTTATAGTGATAATCAAGGTGGGCCATTTCCAGCAGTTGACAAGAACGTCTGAGGAACAGTGTGGGGGAGGAGGAAATAAACATGGGGAAATAGTTTTACTTTGTGAAATGACCCATCCACTCCCAGTCTCTATTCAAGCCTAAGTTAATTGTATCCAGTTTGCAAATTAATTCCAATTCAGCAGTCTCTCATTGGAGTGTGTTTTTGAAGTCTTTTCGTTGTAATATTGCGACTTTTAGGGCTGTAATCGAGTGACCAGAGAGATTGACGTATTCTCCGACTGGTTTATGAATGTTATAATTCTTGACATTTGATTTGTGTCCATTTATTCTTTTATGTAGAGACTGTCCAGTTTGACCAATGTACATGGCAGAGGGGTATTGCTGGCACACGATGGCATATATCACATTGGTAGATGTGCAGGTGAACGAGCCTCTGATAGTGTGGCTGATGTGATTAGGCCCTATGATAGTGTCCCCTGAATAGATATGTGGAAACAGTTGGCAACGGGCTTTGTTCCTGGGTTAGTGGTTCTGTTGGGTGGTATGTGGTTGCTGGTGAGTATTTGCTTCAGGTTGGGGGGCTGTCTGTAAGCAAGGACTGGCCTGTCTCCCAAGATCTGTGAGAGTGATGGGTCGTCCTTCAGGATAGGTTGTAGATCCTTGAGGATGCGTTGGAGAGGTTTTAGTTGTGGGCTGAAGGTGATGGCTAGTGACGTTCTGTTATTTTCTTTGCTGGGCCTGTCCTGTAGTAGGTAACTTCTGGGTACTCTTCTGGCTCTGTCAATCTGTTTCTTCATTTCAGCAGGTGGGTATTGTAGTTGTAAGAATGCTTGATAGAGATCTTGTAGGTGTTTGTCTCTGTCTGAGGGGTTGGAGCAAATGCAAATGGACACCCCATCATCTCAGGCATTGGCACCCTGACAGCAGGATTGTCTGGCTATGTAGACTCCCTCCTCAGGCCCTACTCTACCAGCACTCCCAGCTATCTTCGAGACACCACTGACTTCCTGAGGAAACTACAATCCATCGGTGATCTTCCTGAAAACACCATCCTGGCCACTATGGATATAGAAGCCCTCTACACCAACATTCCACACAAAGATGGACTACAAGCCGTCAGGAACAGTATCCCTGATAATGTCATGGCAAACCCGGTGGCTGAACTTTGTGACTTTGTCCTCACCCATAACTATTTCACATTTGGGGACAATGTATACCTTCAAATCAGCGGCACTGCTATGAGTACCCACATGGCCCCACAGTATGCCAACATTTTTATGGCTGACTTAGAACAGCGCTTCCTCAGCTCTCATCCCCTAATGCCCCTACTCTACTTGGGCTACATTGATGACATCATCATCTGGACCCATGGAAAAGAAGCCCTTGAGAAATTCCACCATGATTTCAACAATTTCCATCCACCATCAACCTCAGCCTGGACCAGTCCACACAAGAGATCCATTTCCTGGACACTACGGTGCTAATAAGCGATGGTCACATAAACACCACCCTATACCAGAAACCTACTGACCGCTATGTCTACCTACATGCCTCCAGCTTTCACCCAGATCACACCACAAGATCCATTGTCTACAGCCAAGCGCTACGATACAACCGCATTTGCTCCACCTCCTTATTCTTAAATCACATTACAAAATAACTACAAATACTTTAAATACTTTAAATAACTTCTTAATTTTATTTTTTCATAAAAGCAATTGCTGCAGATGCCCCGGGGACATTATGTGACAGTAGAGGGAGGGAAAAGATCCATACAATGGAAAATTAAAGAAAAGTGATTCATTTTTTTTAAAAAGGGGTATTAAGATCTCTCATCACTAGGATAAAGTTCACTGTGGACACCGATGAAGTGTTAATAATTTTCCTCCAAATATTACTATTCCATTTTGTGGGGTCCATTCCCACTCCAGTCAGGAAGAAGTTAGAGAGCTCCCCTGGACACAATCAATCCCCGCTTGGTGCATTTGTGAGTCTGGTCAAAGAGAGGGGTGCAACTCCTTAAAGGGAGGATCCAAGCCCAGTGCAGGCCAACACAGAGAGGTAAACAGAGCTCCCTTGCCCCACAAAGCAGGGGCTGCTTAGTAGCAGAATGGCTAAAGAGACTGCCAACTGGATCCACTGGAGACATAGAGGGATCTTCTTTACTTTGTGTTCCTTTTTGTTTAGAACCCAGAGCACTCAGTCCAGGTTCTTTGGATTCTTAGGATTCTATTTCACTAGGAGGGTGATGAAACACTGGAATGGGTTACATAGGGAGGTGGTGAAATCTCCATCCTTAGAGGTTTTTAAGGTCAGGCTTGACAGAGCCCTGGCTGGGATGATTTAGCTGGGGTTGGTCCTGCTTTGAGCAGGGGGTTGGACTAGATGACCTCCTGAGGTCTCTTCCAACCCTCATCTTCTATGATTCTATGCAAAGACTTATAGTTGGAGGACCACACTCTGCAACTGGCTTTATGGTGATCCCTATCACCATAGAAGGACATCTGTGCCTGCTCTCCCCTTGCAATAGCGCTCTAAAAGTACAGCCCATGACACACAGCAACATTAATATGCACTTTTACTATGAAGAGGTTGAGAAAATCAGTAGCAGCTGGGAAGAAGAGTGGCTGCTGGGAGGGAAGGATTCCTGTAGCAGGGGGAAGGACTGAGGGAAAAGTTATGTGAAAGAGCAGGTGGAAAGAGGCAAGAGAGCCAGAATGAGGGACCAGAGTGGGGTGAGTAATTGACACAAGTGGAACTCATGAGAGAAGAGTGAGTGGGAGTTGCAAGGAGCATTGGGGAGAGGCATGGGAGCAAGTGGAAAGCAGATGAGACTGAGGAGGGGAAAAGGTGATAAAGAAAGAAACATCTGAGAACTGGGAGAGGAACAAAAGTGTTTCGTGTACCATGTGCTGGGTAATAACATGAAAGGAAACACTTGTAACCTAAACTGGCTCTTAATAAAGAGAACTATTTATAGCAACGTTGCAACTGCAACTAGCATTCTAGCCATGTGTACAAAGACTGACTCTTTGGCGCCTCCTCCAAATTTTTCTCTCCTGCAACCAATGCTCAATCTGTGCTCCTCCCTCCAAGTTCTATGCAGGTTGCTACATCTTTCCTTTTACAATTATTTGTGTTGTACCTTTTGGGCAAGTGTTTGCTGACTTGCTGGGGCCAGAGATTACTAGTACATAGCTCATCCTAGGAAGATGGGTCCATCAGCCCATTGCAGCCTGTTAGGCCTCATATTCCTTCAAGCATGTTGGTCTTCAAACCAGTCCTGACTTCTTCTCTGTGTTATCGCTGTTGGAAGGGGACTGCCTTCTAGTCTGTTGCTGCCTCTATATAAGCAATATAGAGGACCAACAGTGTCAGACCAGTTGGCAGCTGAGGTTCTTTCTATGTCCACCTGGTCCTAACCTTGGCCCTGTCCATCCGTGTTTGTTAGCTGTCTGCTGCTACTCCACAATTGTCTTCAGTTTCATCTCTACTACTGTCCTATGTCTGTAGCTACTGTGTCTGTAGCTACTATAACCTGTGTCCCACTGCAGCTTGGATTATTGCCTTTTGCCATTATTATGTGAGGTTATTTGATGGCTGAACCCCAAACTGCTCACCTCTGCATAATGGCCTCAGGTTATTGGCTTCTTTGTTGTAACAGACTTCTGCCTAGCTTGGTGTTCTCTTAATTGCTTCTGGGTACTGTATGTCATTCCTCCACTGGGCTGAAACCGATTACTCTTCACAGGAAGCAATGTCTTGGTTCTCCAACTCATCAGTCCCTGTGCTGGGCTACTATCTAGTTTTTTGAAGTGTGCATTGTGATGTTCTGACATTTCCAGGTAGGGATCCCTTCCTGTCTGTTTTGCCTTTGCCATCAGTCTCTTGGCTGTCTTTACTGTGGCTCTACTTCCTGTCACTTTGTAGGTATCCCGGGGAAGCTATTGGTGTTCATATTCCCATTTGCCACTGAGTCATTTTCATTTAGCTGAAGAGTACTGTGGCCATTGTTTGAGCACAGAGTGTCAGACAAGCTAGACCTTGCAAAATGCCCCTTCAGTTTCTGGATCATGGTTCTTGCTTGAGTTTCCTCCAGATAGTCCACCTCCCAGAAATTGGAGTAGTAATCTACTGTGACCACGTAGTTCCTATCATTAAAAGTTAAAAGCTCTGTTCTGACTTTTCTGCAGGGTTAGGTTGGGATTTCATGGGGCTGTAGAATCTTCTTTTGTCAATCACTATACTCTTTACACACCTTGCACTGTTCCAGTCTCAATTGGGCCAGGCCAGACGATTTACTCTCTGGCCTCTATCCCTAGGTATGAAGCATGCACCTGTCTCATCACGTCAGCTCTTAAAACTGTTGGGATTACTGCTCAGTCCCCTTTAACAATATCCCATCTTGCACACACAACTCATCCCTCACCTGGTAGTAGGAGGTAATCACCTGTGGCATTTGCTTCTTGCAATCTGGCTAACCCAGAAGTATAAATTATTTTACTGCCTGTAATACCCCATTTTATTCAAATACCTCTTCTTGGGTCTCTGACCATTCCCTCACTGCATCTGTGAGTGTTAACTGTCTCAAGGGCTCACAGATTTCTGATAGGTGTAGGCTGAAAAGAGAATTGGCCATCTCTATCAATCACTGGATTCCCTTCACATCCTTTGCATTTCCTTAATGGCTCTAAATTTCTCAGGGTCTAGTTAGAGTGCCTCAGAAGTCAACAGATATCTGCTGTGGGAACCTCTGTTCTCCTCAGCTTCAGCTTTTCTTCATTCAGCCTAATATTGTACTCCTGGCACCGTTTCAGAAGTGGTATCATGATCCTATATTGCCTTTCCCTTGACATCTCCTTCTCCTACAATAAGAATGTCATCAGGTACAATCTCAATGTCTTGGAATCCTCATTTGCATTGGAACACCTCTAATATCAATTGGCATTCGTACTCAACAATATTTGCCAAAACACGTGGCAGAGTTGTCAGGTGACTGGATGTCTCATCTAGCTCAACAGGATTCCTGACATCACAAACTAACCTGGATAAACTGGGTTGTACGTCGTCAATCATTGTTCGTGTGTAGTTACTTCTTTTCAGTGCCGTTAAGTGGTTTTGATTTTGGATCAGTGCAGATGCTCAATTAACCTGCAGATTTTCTCACCACTAAATAAGTTGCTGATCCACTCTGTGCTAGTTTCAATGGGTATGATGATGCTGGCTTGCTAGTTCTGTCTTTCAGTGACTCTACCAGAGCTAATAGAACTCTGTATTTCTGTAGTCTCATGGGCTGCATGTGGGGGTCTGTTTTTAACTTCAGCTTGCCTTGAAATATATCCTGATATTCTGCTAGAATGCTGGACAGGGCTTCCGGTGACTGTTCTCTCTCCTCTCATGTTGAGGATATTCGGGTGTTGTGCTGCAACAAAGTCATGGCTTTTCTTGCTCTGCAGTCTAGCAGTGGGTGGTACTCCTGTACGTACTATAAATTCCAAATAATGTTTCGCAGGTTTCTTACGGATAGCTTTCATTTGCCCACCTATAACTTACTAGCTTTCTCTGAATCACCAAGTTGTGGGTAGGCCACAGTCTGAAAACCTCAAGTTTCTAGGATTGGTAATATGCCTGTGGAATAGAGCTGGTTGAAAATTTTTTTGTTAAACTGTTTTTGACAGAAAATTGGGTTTTCAACTAAACTATTTTCCACAAAATGTCTGCTTTCTGAGGATAGCTTTTGATTTTTTTCATTGAAAACCAAGTGGCTGAAAACCAAAATATTTCAGTTCTGATATCCTGCCACTGTGCCTCAAGGGAAAGTAGTTTGGTTTCCTCATGACCCCATTCTGCTCTATGGACCAGGTTTCCCAGCTGGTCAAATCTCCCTTGTACACCATCGCCAGGGACTTCCAAGATGTAGCCATCTCCGATCCCCATGAAGGGAGACAGTGGTGCATCATGAGAGATGTAGTCCAATCAGAGAGCCCGGCTTGCAGAGGAGAATGGGAGCATGAAGCAGCTGAACTACAACTCCCATGAGACAATGCAGCAAGATTTTCAAATCCAAAATATTTTGGTTTTCAATTTTTTTCCAAAAGCCAAATTCATATGTGCAAAATTTAGACCCAAATAAGTTTATTTCATTTTTGTTGAAATATACAGCAGGAAAAAATGTCTGTGTTCCCAACCAACTCTTACGGAGCTTCAGGAGACTTTCACTCTAGCTTAAATAGCCTTCAGCTCGTATTGTCTGATATGAATCTGCAGTACAATTTAAACTATAATTTTGTGCAAAACAAACGTATGTTCTATTTCAGGAGCTCAAGATTGCTCACTGAATTCTCTGTAAATAAGTATATTATTCTGCCTTCTTGTTTCATCCACTCCTGGTGGAGCTAAGCCTAGTGCTTTCCAAAATGGCCTCTGGTTTAGTTGCCATCGTTTTTGGATGACCAACTTTTGAGATACCTTGTGCCTATAATTTGGAGGAGCTAAGCACTCTCAGCCTCCACTGGTTACAGTTAGAGTTGAGGTCACTTCTGCAAACGAGGCCCAACCTGTCTAAAGACTTCATAGCAAATAATTAGGTTGCAAAAAGTTCAGTGCATATAAGAATAATAACATTTTACATAGACCAAAGCCTGTAAGGTATTTTATTTGGTGCTGTTATGTGATTGCCACTTGGCAGATACAACCAGTAGCAAGTCCAGATCTACCATCCAGGCAGAACAGACGATTGCTCAGAGTAACAACATATTAAAGACAGCAAAATGTTCAGTAACTGGATGCTTACAGCTGGTATTGGGCAGACATTTGCTGGCTTGCCTATGCCAAGAAGCCCCCGTAGTAGTCTCAGAAAGCCAAGAGTTGCTGCCATCCAATATAATTGTTACTAATGCATACAAGGTCCTTTCTTCATATTGTAAAAGACAACATAGATCTATGTCTAAAGAAGTTCTGATGCTGTTCTTGAGATGGTAAAAAAAGGTCCGTTTACAGGAATAATTAGACCATTAAATAACAGAACCAGGTCAAAATTCAGGATAACACCATAATACAAAGAATAATAATAATAGCCGGGTTGGAAATTGATATAGCTAATGGAATTGTCTGTGCTCTTCTTACAGCAGGCTTGTTTAATTTAATCTTAAGATAATTTATTCATCATTTATGGTAGTTATGATAACTGACACTGTAAGGAGTTCAGCTACGGCTAAAAGTTGTTGAGTACTCTCAACTCTCACTAAAGCATGTGACACTTGAGGGACCTGAATCCCACACAAGAAGAATTTGGCACCTGGATAAACAAAAATCAAAGGATGCAGATAAGGTACATATCTATGCATAAGACATAAAGGAAGACAGATCGAGTTCTTATCCTATTAGCAAGGGCTGTAGAATGTGGTGTTCTAGAATATTCCTGATCGATTGATTGAATTGCTACCAATTTCAGTACTGACAATATTTTTTTTTCATTCTTCTTTGATGAGATTGTGTGAAGAAGATGCTAACTAAATTAACTTCCACTGAATTTTGTTCTGGTCTTTCACCAGGAGGCAGTATGTCTAGTGGACAGAACCCAGGCTTGAGCCTTGCAAGACCTGAGTTCAATTCCTGGCTCTGCTGCCATCCTACCGGGTGACCTTAGGGAAGTCACTTCACCTGACTGTGGCTCCGTTTCCTAAAGTGTTTTGAGATCTACAGATGAAAAAGTGCCATATACAAGCTTTTTACAGTTAAGTCAACAGTTTGAAGGTGGTTCCGGTCAGTAGAAGCCTCAAGTTTCTTTGTCTCTTTCAGATTCTCTGAAAGCTACCACCATCTGATACCTGTTCCATAACCTTCATATTGGTAATCTCAGTCCAGTGTCTAGTCTCTATAAAACAATACCCCATTGTAGTCAATAGCTGACACTCCTTTTTGGCAGCCTTTGTAGAAGACTGAACAGATGTAGAATACAGTCGTGTATTCTGTATGCAGGCAAAACTCTCATTGACTTCACTAAGAAATGCAACAGTGGGCACATAGAAAATGAACTAGCCTGTCATTCCTAGAGGTGACCAGTCAGGTCAGTGTTGACAATGCAGACGGTGGAGGCTTGCCTTGTTGATGGCCAAGGCTGTTTGCATTCTGTGGATAAACAGAATTAATTTTCCAATTCTGTCAAACTGATATCTTTCCGGAACACCAAAAAATTTTACTTTTTAAAAAGAGGGAAAAAGAAAAAAACATTAATTTTAAAAGATTAAAGTATAATTTAATGTTATGTTTCTAAAAGTTCTTATCTGGATGTCAAACAATTGTTAAACTAGACAAAGATTTAAAATAAAATGGATAGAACGCTGTAGATACTCTTGAATTCTAAATTATTCACATGCTGTCAAATGATATCTGTCCTCTTATTCGATATAATTACGGCTGTCTTGTTTTAGACTATGGAAAATAAGAAATTATAATTAATGTGAGTTATAATATCTGAATTATTGAAAGCTGATTGAAGAACAGAGGATAGCAGAATAAAGAGGCATTTGAAAGATGGGATAAATGTGTTAGCTTACATTTAGCTAAGAAATGAGAAATAAGAACTAACTAATGAGACTTGAATTATGACTCCAATAATTCATGTTATTGGGATTCCTTTTACTTTACTGCAGAATTGAATGATACCTATACAGTGAATGATACCAATTATCATTTAAATATCTATATCTAATCTCTCTCTCTCTATTTATCCTATTGTGCCATTGTAACTCAAGGTTTTTTTCATAAATTAGATTAATCGGTGGTTTTTTTTACCATTTTAAGTTGATTTTTGGCGGTCTGATGAGGGATTGTTCAACACCGGATGAAGTAAGGTACATAGTAGCCATATGCTCATTCTGTCAGCAAAATCTTCTATCCAGTTCCCTCAGTTAGGACTTGCAGCAACTACACTATTCTAGTCCTGGCTCACTTCTAAATACATATTACCAATCAGCGCATGTCATAGCACAGCTTTTTGATGCAAATAATGTTCCCTGTGGATTAGATCTCACTTGTTTTTCTTGGGATCTAACACCGGTTTGACTCTGAATCCCTGTTTTAAAATGAAAGTCAAGTTCAAAACCAACATGTTACCTAAGTTTTTCTAGTTTACATTTGCAAATTTAAAGTGCTTTGTTAGATGTGTAAATGTCACTAATCAGTAAGAGGGGAGGCAATAGGGCCAGATGATAAAAATCGAAATGCAATGATGAAGTTTCAGAATATGAGCTAAAAATTGGGTGCCCTTTCTTATTAGTAATAGGTATTGCTAGCATGAATGTTTCTCTGTATTGTGTCAATAGTGAAGCAGTCATAATAGAGCCACACAATTCAGATCTGGACATCGATTTTCCCAAAGCTTAGTGGTATTTGCCACCTGCAAATTTCAGATCTGGGTTAAAATTTCTTCCAACCTCTTAAAGTATAGGAATATGTGGATTTCCACTTTTGGCTTGGGGCCAGCTCAGATAGAATTGCTATTGGGAGTGTTAGTAGTAGAAGTAGTAGAAAAATAATGTATTACTGTTCTTTTTAAATTGCCTCTAGAGTTGGGAAAATACAGCAAAAAAATTGCAAATATGCCTTCAGTATGAAAGCTGCAGATTCATTTTGATAGTATTTATGATTACTTTTCACTTGTCATGAAATTTTACACAAAATAATTTTGTTGGCTAGCATGTTTGTGGGAAGAGAAATTGTTTTGAAGAATTGCATGAATATCTATTCACAGTGGAAGCTTTTTCACTGTCATCTTGAAAGATGTTCATGGGATTAGAAGTCCTCCAGTCATGGACTGCTGCACAGTTGGCAATCACGCAGGTGCCAAAAGCTTTGGTGATGCAATAAGATTGCCAGTGACAGATACACCAACCAGATAATCTTTAAGACCTAGCTAGAGATTGATCTGGGTGGTGCTTGATCCGCAAGGGGGCTACATTCTTTTGCAATTTGCCTTGATGAAAAATCATGGAGCAGAGACACTTTTAGGTACACAAAGTGAATTCCAATTTATGAATAGAAATAACAAAAACAATAATTGCAAATATGTCAGACTATAGATTTCTCCTGAACTAAATTTACATAAAGCAGTCAAAACATGAACAAAAATCTAAGTCTGTTCCTGGATAATATGTGAACAGAAAATGGGGCTAAATTTGGTGAATACATTATTTGCTAAGAATAATTTTCCCAGTTCTAATTTTAAGCCTGATTTATATGTTATCCTGGGGCATGCTGGCAGACTTGGTGGCTCTTTGTAGAATTTTCATTAGCTTGGTAACATTTTCATATTCTGTTATTAATTAGTTATTAGAATGACTTTGTTTTGTTTATCATTTTCTGTTTCTAATCTAGCAGGTTATTAGAGCTGATCTGTTAGCATGGCAGCATGCACAGTGATTAATTTGGAGGGATATAAGGAAGCAGGAAAGAAGTGTATTTGGAATAGGAGAGAGGATTTCTCACCCAGCCAGAATCTGAGAAAATGTATGAATAATTCAAGGAATACGTTTGGTGGGATGGACCATGCTCCAGCAATGCACTTAAGTATGTATTTAACTTTAATGGCTTCAGTGGGACTATTCCTGTGCTTAATGTTCAGCATGTGCTTAAATGCATTTATGGATCAGGGCCATGATTCTTAATTTTTCTAAGCCATTTCTCCCATCCTTACTTTTAAGAGGGTAGCGTGTTGAATATTCGTCTGCACTGAGAATTTTGTGAGTTTGTTTGTCAGTTCTTCACAAATTACAGCATGGCAACACTGTTGCAAATGTTTGTGTAAATTTAGTTTGTTCTGGGAGCAGCTTCATAAATTGTTGCTTTAGCAAGTTGTGCCTTTGTCCTTACTCCTCTCTTTAACTTCACTTCCCAGCTGCACTACAATAGTGAAAATGAATCATGCACTCTGAATTCCTACAAATTCCAACATAATTGCTCTTTCTCCCATAAGAAAAACAAAAATGTTATTCTTAACTATTCATTTTCAGTTAATTTTCAAAGAATTTTGTATCTACTGTTAATTTTCAGGAAGACTACAAAATCACATTGGACCAGTTCTAACTGCTAAAGCCTATTGCCTTTGGGGGGAGTTCAACCTATTGGTTCCTATCTATAATTCCCTAAATGGTTTAAGAACGAGTTACCTGAGAGACTCTCTCTCTCTAATCATAGACTTTAAGGTCAGAAGGGACGATTATGATCGTCTAGTCTGACCTCCTGCACAATGTAGGCCACAGAATCTCACCGGCCCATTCCTGTAACAAACCCCGACCTATGTCTGAGCTATTGAAGTCTTCAAATCGTGGTTTAAAGACTTCAAGGTTCAGAGGACCCAGCAAGTGACCAATGCCCGACACTGCAGAGGAAGGTGAAAACCCCCCAGGGGCTTTGCCAATCTGCCCTGGAGGAAAATTCCTTTCCAACCGCAAATATTGCGATCAACTAAACCCTGAGCATGTGGGCAAGACTCAACAGCCAGACAACCAGGAAATAATTCTCTGTAGTAACTCAGATCCCACCCTATCTAGCGTCCCATCACAGGCCATTGGGTATATTTACAGCTAATAGTCAAAGATCAATTAATTGCCAAAATTAGGCTATCCCATCATACCATCCCCTCCATAAATTTATCAAGTTTAGTCTTGAAGCCAGATATGTCTTTTGCCTCCATTGCTTCCCTTGGAAGCTATTCCAGAACTTCACTCCTCTGATGGTTAGAAACCTTCCTCTAATTTCAAGTCTAAACTTCCTGATGGCGAGTTTATATCCATTTGTTCTTGTGTCCACATTGGTACTGAACTAAAATAATTTCTCTCCCTCCCTGGTATTTATCCCTCTGATATGCTTATAGAGAGCAATCATATCTCCCCTCAGCCTTCTTTTGGTTAGGCTAAACAAGCCAAGCTCTTTGAGTCTCCTTTCATAAGACAGGTTTTCCATTCCTCGGATCATCCTAGTAACGCTTCTCTGTACCTGTTCCAGTTTGAATTCATCCTTCTTAAACATGGGAGACCAGAACTGCACACAATATTCCAGATGAAGTCTTACCAGTGCCTTGTATAATGGTACTAAAACCTCCTTATCTCTACTGGAAATACCTTGCCTGTTGCATCCCAAGACCGCATTAGCTTTTCTCACGGCCATATCACATTGGCGGCTCATAGTCATCCTGTGATCAACCAATACTCCAAGGTCCTTCTCCTCCTCTGTTACTTCCAAGTGATGCGTCCCCAGTTTATAACAAAAATTCTTGTTATTAATCCCTAAATGCATGACCTTGCACTTTTCACTATTAAATTTCATCCTATTACTATTACGCCAGTTTACAAGATCATCCAGATCCTCCTGTATGATATCCCGGTTCCTCTCTGTATTGTCAATACCTCCCAGCTTCGTGTCATCCGCAAACCTTATTAGCACATTCCCGCTTTTTGTGCCAAGGTCAGTAATGAAAAGATTAAATAAGATTGGTCCCAAAACCAATCCCTGAGCAACTCCACTAGTAACCTCCTTCCAGCCTGACCGTTCACCTTTCAGTGTGACCCATTGTAGTCTCCCCTTTAACCAGTTCCTTATCCACCTTTCAGTTTTCATATTGATCCCCACCTTTTCCAATTTAGCTAATAATTCACCATGTAGAACCGTGTCAAATGCCTTACTGAAATCGAGGTAAATTAGATCCACTGTGTTTCCTTTGTTTAAAAAATCTGTTACCTTCTCAAAGAAGGAGATCAGGTTGGTTTGGTACGTTCTACCTTCTGTAAAACCATGTTGTATTTTGTCCCAATTACCATTGACCTCAATGTCCTTAACTACTTTCTCCTTCAAAATTTTTTGCATACTACAGATGTCAAACTAACAAGCCTGTATTACCCGGATCACTTTTTTTCCCTTTCTTCAAAATAGGAACTATGTTAGCAATTCTCCAGTCATACGGTACAATCTCTGAGTTTACAGATTCATTAAAAATTCTTGCTAATGAGCTTGCAATTTCATGTGCCAATTCCTTTAACATTCTTGGATGAAGATTATCTGGGCCCCCTGATTTAGTCCATTAAGCTGTTCGAGTTTGGCTTCTACCTCGGATGTGGTAATATCTACCTCCATATCGTCACTCCCATTTGTCGTCCTACCATTATCCCTAAGTTCCTCATTAAAGACTGAGGCAAAGTATTTGTTTAGATATGGGGCTATTCCTAAATTATCCTTAACCTCCACTCCATCCTCAGTGTTTAGGGGTCCCACTTCTTCTTTCTTTGTTTTCTTCTTATTTATATGGCTATAGAACCTTTTATTATTGGTTTTAATTCCCTTTGCAAGGTCCAACTCTACATGGCTTTTGGCCTTTCTCACTTTATCCCTACATGTTCTGACCTCAATAAGGTAGCATTCATTGCTGATCCCTCCCATCTTCCATTCCTTGTAGGCTTTCTGCTTTTTCTTAATCACCTCTCTGAGATGCTTGCTCATCCAGCTTGGTCTACAACTCCTGCCTATGAGATTTTTCCCCCTTCTTGGGATACAGGCTTCTGATAGTTTCTGCAACCTTGACTTGAAGTAATTTCAGGCCTCCTCCGCCTTTAGATCCACAAGTTCTTCAGTCCAATCCACTTCCCTAACTAATTTCCTTAATTTTTTAAAGTTAGCCCTTTTGAAATCAAAAACCCTAATCCCAGATCTATTTTTGTTTATCTTTTAATTTAGTTTGAACTGAATTAGCTCATGATCACTTGAACCAAGGTTGTCCCCACAACCATTTCTTCTGTAAGGTTCTCACTACTCACCAAAACCAAATCTAAAATGGCATCCCCTCTTGTTGGTTCAGCAACTACTTGGTGAAGGAATCCATCAGGTATCACATCCAGGAAAATCTGAGCCCTGTTATCTAATCATGCAATGCTATTTCATCTGAGGTCACCAGGGTCACTTGAACTGCGCCTCTTTGCTATAAACTGGCATCTTGATTCTGGAGTGTGTTTCTTCCATACACAGACCACCAGAGCCTACATCTGTTAATATTTTGGAGATGCTGCAAAAGCCCTCTGTTTTCTACAGGTCCTCTATGTAACGGTCACTATCCTGACCTACACCAGTGACCTCCAGTCCTGAAAGCATGGGTCTCTACAAATCAAGCTAAACAGCTATGCCCATTAGTTGGGGACTGTAAGAGACTCGCATTGTCTGTGGCTCATGCAGAGGGGGACACATCATATGTACTGACCACTGGGTTATATGCTTTGTCTCGTCAGAGTAAGCGCTCCCTGTCTGAGACCCATACCTTGCCTGCCAGGGATTCAACTAGGGATCTCTAGAGCTAGAAAAGTCAATCTCTATAGCTTGAGCGAAAGAGCCAGGCTGTCATGTGCTGAGCCATTTCCTCAGAGAGGAATGTGTTATACATGCACGTTCTTTTTGCCAAACCTTGTCTATACTTTCTATATTACTAAGTGGGTGTTGTGAAGCAAAAATATCCTAGTCCTTCTGTGTTTGTTATTAAAGGGCTTCCATAAATTTCTTTAAGTGAAGACTTCATTATTTTTCCCCTACTGCAGTCTTAGATATTTGCAACCTATTTTCTACATGCCATGAAGGATGCTGCAAATTTAAAGAGGGTCCAGAGAAGAGATAGGAGAATGATTAAAGTATTGGAAAATATGCCTTCGAGAGAGTGACTCAAGGAGCTCAATATTGAGCTTATCAAAAAGAAGTTTAAGGAGTGACTTGATCACAGTCTGAGTACCTATAAGAGGAACATAAATGTGATAAATAAAGTGTTCTTCAATCTAGCAGAAAAGGTATAACGATATCCAGTGGCTGGAAGTTGAACGTAGACAAATTCAGACTAGAAATAAGGCACAACTTTTTAACAGTGAGGATTTCAGAGTGGTATCCATGTTAGTCTGTATCAGCAAAAAAACCGAGGAGTACTCATGGCACTTTGGGCAAATAAATTTGCTAGTCTCTAAGGTGCCATGAGTATTCCTTGTTTTTTTTACCAACGGTTATGGTAGATTCTCCATCACTGGAAATTTTATAATCAAGATTGGATGTTTTTCTAAAAGATGTGCTCTACCTCAACCACAGCTACTGGATTTGAAGCAGGAATTAATGCAGGGAAATTCTTTGGCCTGTGTTACACAGGATGTCAGATTAGATGATTATAATGGTTCCCTTCTTGGCCTTAAAATTTATATGAAAAAATCATGTATTCTGTTTCGAGCCACATTTCAAAACCTTCTGACAGTTTGCTCCCATTTCCCTTCTCACCCTTTCCTAAAAAGTTTGGGAAAGCCTTGACTATACATTTTCCCTCCTTCCTGAAAGTTATTAAATCTGAGTTATAATATAGAATGGGCTCCCATTCATTTTATTTTATATAATCCTGTAAAAATTAAAAAATAGTATTTTATAACAATGAAAATTATTTCTTTAATTCCTAAAATTATTTTGTACAAGAAACTGCTTAATATTTTGAAGATAACCACAAGTGGCCAAAGCCTCTTATGTTTTCAGTGCATAGGTTTAACAGTATACTTCATGTTTTTTGTTTCCCAGCCATCTAGAACTTGATTAAGAATGTTCATTTTTAATTATATAGTCTAACAGTGTATTTGTAGCATTGTGTGAAAGTGACATTTCAGAGCGGATCAACGTATCCTACAGTATTTCTTGATTAAATTGTTATCCTGTCTACATCCCATGTATACTAATTTAGTTTCCCAGAGAGATCCTATCTTAAAATGTATTTGGCCTGATCTTAGGTTCCAATATTGTAAAGACTTACGCATGTGCTTAAATTTAGCATGAGTAGATCTACTGAAGTCTATGGATCTACTTGCATGCTTAAGTTTTAGCATGTGTGTGAGTCTTTGCAGGATTGCAGTTTTAGGAAAAACTCCTATTGATTTCAATGGGAGTTTTGTCTGGGTAAAACATGCAGGATTAGGCAAATTGTGTAATTTGCTCTGCTAAATTCATTCTAATTTTCAAGTTGTAATATAGTCACTAATAGTCACTGTAACTTTAAAAAAGTAAACCATTAGTGAGGGAAATCCCTTTTCAGCTAATATATGAGCCTGTAAAACCATGGTGCCAGCTGTGCCCTTTTGGTCATAGCTGGGGATCTGGCCAAACTATGCACAATGCTAGTCAGTATGTATGTGTGCATGCATGCACAAAAGTGTCTTAGAATTTACCTTTGATCCACAAACCCAATCCTCAATTGGCAAATTTTTATTTGGGAGTTCAGGAGGAAACTGATGTTCTTTGTTCTTTGGGGTAGAAGATTTTTTTTTTTAAAAGAGAACATGTGGCCCTTCCCAGTGCCCCACTTAGTAGAGTGGATGGGCACAAGTAATCTTTACCACCACTCCCAGGTGGAGGGAGAAGCATAGGTGCTCTTGTCGTCTTCCTAAACACCTTCTTCAGTGAGAGCAGTCCGTGTTTCTTCCCTTACTGTCCCGACATGTACGTGGCCTCAAGATAGGCTGGTGACACAAGAAAAATAATAAGTTCTAGCATGAAGTAGAGTTTCTCCTTCGGAAAGGCAGGAGGGTTCCTTGGGGGCCAAACCAAGTAATATAATATAATAATTAATAAAAAATGTAACAAGCCATGATTGGTCATTTACAATATCATTTTTAAATGTGTGGGTCATTTAAAAAAAGAAGAGCCTCCTTTTAATATGTAGTGTATACCTTGAGCAATGTATATTTTTTATGGTGGTGACTTAAAAGGGAAAACCCTTCATGGGACTTAACCAATGATGTAGGCAATCTTTGTTCAGTCCATGGGAGATGGTACTACATAGTGCAAACCCTAATAATCTAGATAGCATTGCCCAGCATACTAGTGAAGACTTTGCTCCAAAAAGTCGTAGGTCATATGGGACTGTAGCCTGCAATCATTTGACATGTAGAACTCTCATTTAATTTAATAGAGTTTCCAAATAAAAATGGATGTCAGGATATAGGGGCAAAATTATCTACTTGCACATGTACTGGTGTCACTTGTAGTTTCATACATTGTCACTGAATTAATTGGATTGGCTGGTGCTGTAATTACTTAGGTTACTTCAGACTTTTAATTCTATATTTTTGGTGAGAAAAATGTTGTAAGTATACATATTTGTGTGCTTTGTATAACTAATGTGTTGTAATCACTTGTCTGCTGTTAGATTTGCAGTTTATACAAGAATGTAAGAATAATGTATAAACTCTGTGAACTGTTCATAACAGCATCCTTAACTTGATATGACTTTGAAAAATTGACTGCAAAGTCCAAGCAAAGAAATCAAGGTAAATAAACCTGAGTGGCATTTATGTTGTAGCTTAAACCTACATAACACAAGAAATTCACAATTAAAGATAATGGGCCAAATTTGGGATTACAACAGTGTAAACTGGTTATTTGTAGTAATCTTGTATATTACCATAGTACACACAGGCCCTGATTAGCAATTGTGGGCACATTGTGCAAGATGCTATACACACACAATTGAGAGCAGAATTTAGCCCTGGGTCCCCATGTCCTAACACAATGGGGTACAGTTGGGGAATGTTTTTGTGGCATCGTAATGCTAATGAAGTCAATGGCAAAACACACAATGAGGGCTGGATTTAGCTCTTAAAGAAAATTGAAATAGGTCCTGAACAATTGATTATTAGGCTTTCTTCTGGCAACTAACGGAGGTAACTAGATCGCAGGCCCCGGTACTTATGGGAGATTTCACTCACCCTGATATCTGCTGGGAGAGCAATACAGCGGAGCACAGACAATCCAGGAAGTTTTTGGAAAGTGTAGGGGACAATTTCCTGGTGCAAGTGCTGGAGGAACCAAGTAGGGGCAGAGCTCTTCTTGACCTGCTGCTCACAAACCAGGAAGAATTAGTAGGGAAAGCAAAAGTGGATGGGAACCTGGGAGGCAGTGATCAAGAGATGGTTGAGTTCAGGATCCTGACACAGATAAGAAAGGAGAGCAGCAGAATACGGACCCTGGACTTCAGAAAATCAGACTTTGACTCCCTCAGGGAACTGATGGACAGGATCCCCTGGGAGAATAACATGAGGGGGAAAGGAGTCCAGGAGAGCTGGCTGTATTTTAAAGAATCCTTATTGAGGTTTCAGGGACAAACCATCCCGATGTGTAGAAAGAACAGTAAATATGGCAGGCGACCAGCTTGGCTTAACAGTGAAATCCTTGCTGATCTTAAACACAAAAAGGAAGCTTACAAGAAGTGGAAGATTGAACAAATGACCAGGGAAGAGTATAAAAATATTGCTCAGGCATGCAGGAGTGAAATCAGGAAGGCCAAATCACACCTGGAGTTGCAGCTAGCAAGGGATGTTAAGAGTAACAAGAAGGGTTTCTTCAGGTATGTTAGCAACAAGAAGAAAGTCAAGGAAAATGTGGGCCCCTTACTGAATGAGGGAGGCAACCTAGTGACAGAGAATGTGGAATAAGCTAATGTACTCAATGCTTTTTTTGCCTCTGTCTTCACAAACAAGGTCAGTTCCCGAACTGCTGCACTGGTCAGCACAGCATGGGGAGGAGGTGACCAGCCCCCTGTAGAGAAAGAAGTGGTTGGGGACTATTTAGAAAAGCTGGACGAGCGCAAGTCCATGGGGCCAGATGCGCTGCATCCGAGAGTGCTAAAGGAGTTGGCAGATGTGATTGCAGAGCCATTGGCCATTATCTTTGAAAACTCATGGCGATCGGGGGAGGTCCTAGATGACTGGAAAAAAGCTAATGTAGTGCCCATCTTTAAAAAACGGAAGAAGGAGGATCCTGGGAACTACAGGCCAGTCAGTCCCACCTCAGTCCCTGGAAAAATCATGGAGCAGGTCCTCAAGGAATCAATTCTGAAGCACTTAGAGGAGAGGAAAGTGATCAGGAACAGTCAGCATGGGCAAGTCATGCCTGACTAATCTAATTGCCTTCTATGACGTGATAACTGGCTCTGTGGATTAGGGGAAAGCAGTGGACGTGTTGTTCCTTGACTTTAGCAAAGCTTTTGATACGGTTTCCCGCAGTATTCTTGCCAGAAAGTTAAAGAAGTATGGGCTGGATGAATGGACTATAAGGTGGATAGAAAGCTGGCTAGATTGTCGGGCTCAACGGGTAGTGATCAATGGCTCCATGTCTAGTTGGCAGCTAGTATCAAGTTGAATGCCCCAAGGGTCGGTCCTCGGGCCGGTTTTGTTCAGTATCTTCATTAATGATCTGGAGGATGATGTGGATTGCACCCTCAGCAAGTTTGCAGATGACACTAAACCGGGAGGAGAGGTAGATACACTGGAGGGTAGGGATAGGATACAGAGGGCCCTAGACAAATTAGAGGATTGGGCCAAAAATAATCTGATGAGGTTCAACAAGGACAAGTGCAGAGTCCTGCACTTCGGACGGAAGACTCCCATGCACCGCTACAGACTAGGGACCAAATGGCTAGGCAGCTGTTCTGCAGAAAAGGACTAGGGGTTACAGTGGACGAGAAGCTGGGTAGGAGTCAACAGTGTGCCGTTGTTGCCAAGAAGGCTAACGGCATTTTGGACTGTATAAGTAGGGGTATTGCCAGCAGATCGAGGGATGTGATTGTTCCCCTCTATTCGACATTGGTGAGGCCTCATCTGGAGTACTGTGTCCAGTTTTGGGCCCCACACTACAAGAAGGGTGTGGAAACATTTGGAAAGCGTCCAGTGGAGGGCAACAAAAATGAATAGGGTCTGGAACACAAGACTTATGAGGAGAGGCTGAGGGAACTGGGATTGTTTAGTCTGCAGAAGAGAAGAATGAGGGGGGATTTGATAGCTGCTTTCAACTCCCTGAAAGGGGGTTCCAAATAGGATGGATCTAGACTGTTCTCAGTGGTAGCAGATGACAGAACAAGGAGTAATGGTCTCAAGTTGCAGTGGAGGAGGTTTAGGTTGGATATTAGGAAAAACTTTTTCACTAGGAGGGTAGTGAAACAGTGGAATGCATTACCTAGGGAGGTGGTGGAATCGCCTTCCTTAGAAGTTTTTAAGGTCAGGCTTGACAAAGCCCTGGCTGGGATGATTTAGTTGGGGATTGGTCCTGCTTTGAGCAGAAGGTTGGACTAGATGACCTCCTGAAGTCCCTTCCAACCCTGATATTCTATGGTTCTATGATTATTCCTTAAGTGTCAAATCCTGGCCCCACTGGGTGTTTTGTCATTGACTTCAATAAATCTAGGATTAGGCCATATGATCCTTTTTCTTTAAATTTTTGCCAGTTTCAGCCATATGTTTTATGTTGCTTCTAATAAATGTAGTTATTGTCACCTTTGGCTAAAAAATATGAAATTTTACAGTCTTGAACTTGCCTGGTGAAATCCTGCCCTTGTTGACATCAATGAGAGTTTTGTCATTGACTTCAGTGGGGCCAGGATTTCACCCATAGTCTATACTTTGTATCATATTAGGCTGTGATTCTTCAAATAGTTGCTTTTGTGTGGACCCTTAAACTGGCTTGGGGGCTTGTTGACCCTTGGGACTTGACAACAATGTGGGAGTCCACACTACATGTATGGAAGATTGGGCCTTAGGCCTTATTCCTTCATTGAGCCTCTCTGGAAGTAGGTCTTTGAAATAATAATAAAAGAAACACTGGCAGCAATTTAGTGGTGCAACAAGATACAGTTATAACATCAATAGGAGGTCATGCAGTTGCATGACCAGGAATTGTACATGTTTATTATCGACAGGGATAATTTAAGTTTTTGAAACCTTCATCAAATTGTATGAGTGGATCCAACTGCCTCTTTCATCATTACTGGTTTCTGGGATTCTTCCTTCCTTTGAGTATGTGATTCAGATTATTTTTCTCATGATGTGCTAACTTGTACTTTTTTCTAAGCTAAATGCCATTTATTATTTTCTGTCCTGATCTGAAGTCTCTATAGGTCCTTTTGTTTTCATTTGTGTTTGTGTTCTCAATTTGCAAATGACATGAATGTGTTGTTTGTTCCCTCTTCCTCATCATTAATGAAGATGTTAAATAAGACTGGCTCTAACACAAGTCCCTGCGGTACCCCACTAGACACCTCCCCAAAACTCAGAACACTGGCATTTATCATTTAAATTTGTTTACAGTGCTTTTTATATAGTTTTCAATTCACATGACAGTGGTTTTGTTGGGAACACTGGGGCATGGCCACTAGGTAACTCGAGGGGATGGAAGACCACGAGTGTCGATGAAGCCCCCTCGCACTAGGCCCCGGTGTCCTTGGCCTCCCCCTCCTGCCTGGAGGCACTCGCAGCAGCTCTGCGTGCTAGGCCCAAGTGTCCTTGGCCCCCCCGCCTGGAGGCACACACAGCAGTTATGCTGAGAATCTGCAACAGTATGTTGCAGAGTCAGACTGCCTGAAACTAAGCAAGGCCAAACAGGGGAGATATGGAAGAACAATGCTGAATAAAGAAGCTTTATGTATAGTTTAACAAATGATACAGAGAATCAGGGAACTAGCTGGGAACTGGATTGGCTGGCTATATGGATACTTGGAGCAGCTTGCTATTGGATAAGTATGCTGGGAAAAAGGGATGTATAAAAGCCTGTGTAACTTCCTGCTCTGTTGTACAGGATTTGAGATTCAAATCTCCCTGTACCTTTTTGAAGCTTCAAATAAACTTTTCTGCTTCTCCACCCCGTTGTGATTATTGGGTGTAGCACACCGGGTAACGAACCAACTTCAGCTGTTGTTTAGCCTCTTGGCACTGGGTGCCGGCAACAGCTTTATCCTAACAGATTTAAATGAACTTTCAATTAAGATTTCATGAGTCAGTTTATCAAATTCTTTATTAAAATCCACATATGTTACATCCACTGGAATTTTACCATATCCACTCTAATTCTATATTGAAAAACAATCAAGTTTGTTGGTCAAGATTCTCTCTTTATGAGCCCAGGCTGCTTTCTGCTCTTAGCTCCATTAACCTCAAAGGGCTTGATTCTACCACTATCTTACACTGCATAATGAGTACTCCACTTTGCAAGTAGAACTATTGATCAATAGGGGATTTGAATTTTTTGGTTTGTTTATTTATGTGTTTGTGTTCTGTGACTGGGTGAGTTCAGAGAACTCAAGAGAAAACCAGGCTGAAGAAATTAATTTACCTTTAATTCTGATAGTGGTGAGGTTGATGGTCATTTTTGACTTTTGTGGATATAAATTCTAGGGTCTAGAGTTCAGCTCCTGTAAAAATTCTGTCATATGGAAAAAAATCTTCCAGAGTGGCCCAGCAGGATGGGTGTAGTTCCCTTGCCTATGGACAGCAAGAGATTATCTACCAGAGCAACATGTGCCAATTTTTTTCCCATGCTCTGGATTGGAGCCTGACTGAGAGGGATCCAGGATACCGGCAGTTGACAGGTGTCATTACGAGACATGTTTTTTTTACTAGCTTCTCTATTAGCTTACAGAGAAGGAGCTTAGACCCTTGACAGTAGCTTGCAAGATCTCTTTCATTGAGAGATGATTTGCAGTAATGGTTGCTTCACTTGTCCTGTTCATTCTCCCTTCTGTCTTTCTGTTACTCCATCTGTCTTTCAGTGTCACCTCATCACCTTTTAGAATACTCTCATTTTCATTTTCCTCCCAAATTATCTCTTTCTGGCCTGTAATTATACTCCTTCAGGCCTCCTTAATTTTTCCTTCACGGATGTTTCACTTATTTTTTTCCATTCCTTCAGTCTTCTGTAGCAAAGTGTTATTTCTTCTTGTCTCTGCAAACTTCACCTGTAAAACTTCCCCTGTGGACTTCCTGATTCCCCATATGTGTTTAGGATTCCACTACTGGAATCTCCCATTGATTCCCTTCTACACTTACTGAAATTCATCCATGGTGTAACTCCATTGCCCTTTGTGACACAAAGTCATTGGTGCCAGCTGGCAAACATTTCAATACTCTGTGTCAGCCCCTCCTATCAGGCTTGACAAACTCACCACACCCAACATGCTGCTTTCACAGTACTTATCCCAAAAAATCTTCTGTTAGGTATGAAATGAAAGCCCATGACACACTGATCATCAACACTGTTGTGAATAATATGTACTGACACTGTATAAGGGATTGTGGAATATCTTGACTTTAGTAAGGCTTTGATACAGTCTCGCATGACCGTCTCATAAACAAACTAGGGAAATACAACCTAGATGGAGCTACTATAAGGTGGGTGCATAACTGGATGGAAAAACATTCCCAGAGAGTAGTTATCAGTGGTTCACAGTCAAGCTGGAAGAACATCGTGAGTGGGGTCCCACAGGGACCAGTTCTGGGTCCGGTTCTGTTCAATATCTTCATCAATGACTTAGATAATGGCATAGAGTGGAGTACACTTATAAAATTTGCAGGTGCTACCAAGCTGGGAGGGGTTGCAAGTGCTTTGGAGGATAGGGTTAAAATTCAGAATGATCTGGACAAACTGGAGAAATGGTCTGAAGTAAATTGCATTTGTCCTTATTGAATTTCATCCTATGTAATCCACTTGGGAAGGAACAATCAGTTGCACACATACAAAATGGGAAATGACTGTCTAGGAAGGAGAACTACAGAAAGGGCTCTGGGGTCATAGTGGATCACAAGATAAATATGAGTCAACAGTGTAACACTGTTGCAAAAAAAAAAAAAAAAAGAAGCAAACATCATTCTGGGATGCATTAGCAGGAGTGTTGTAAGCAAGACACAAGAACTAATTCTTCCACTCTACTCTGCACTGATTAGGCCTCAACTAGAGTATTGTGTGCAGTTCTGGGTGCCACATTTCAGGAAAGATGTGGACAAATTGGAGAAAGTCCAGAAAGGAGCAACAAAAATGATTAAAGGTCTAGAAACATGACCTATGAGGGAAGATTGAAAAAATTGGGTTTGTTTAGTCTGGAGAAGAGAAGACTGAGAAGGGACATAACGGTTTTCAAGTACATAAAAGGTTGTTACGAGGAGGAGGAAGTAAGATTGTTCTCTTTAACCTCTGAGGATAGGACAAGAAGCAATGGTCTTAAATTACAGCAAAGGCAGTTTAGGTTGGAAATTAGGAAAAACTTCCTAACTGTCAGGGTGTTTAAGCACTGGAATAAATTGCCTATGGAGGTTGTGGAATCTCCATCACTGGAGATTTTTAAGAGCAAGTTAGACAAACACCTGTCAAGGATGGTGGAGATAATACTTAGTCCTGCCATGAGTGCCGGGGACTGGACTAGATGACATCTCAAGGTTCCCTCCAGTCCTACAATTCTATGATTTTATGTTGAAATTATGTTTTAAAGTCTGTAACAAGGCAGAGAGCACAGAAAGGTTTTCTGCCAGACAAAAGCATGTCTATTTACCAATCCCTGTTTCTCTCATGTAAATTAAGCATTATAAAGCCAGCACAATGGAGCCCCATTTACACGTGAAGTCAACAGAGGGGACTTTGAAGAAAAACAGATTGATGGGGGGAGGGGAGGGGAGGAGGAGGATGTGAAACCAACAGAGGGGAGCATACCAGAGAACGAACAGTGAGGGAGACTTCAAAAAGGGCATTTCAAAAGTTTACTGGACTATAAGAGAAAGGGCAAAAGGACCTCTTTGCTTCCCCAGTGAAGGATAAGAAAAAGGACAGTGCTTTTTGCATTTATGAAAGTTGGGTATTGGCCATGTGGGTTAGTGATGCTGGGAGGTTTCTTTAGGTGAGAAATTACTTTAGAAAAGGATTTTAGCTTGTTAGAGTTAAGTTTAGTCTCTAAGAAGTTTCTTTGGAGGCAGCCTACCTGGCCATTTTCTGTGACTGGCTAGTGACAGGCACTGGATACTACAGAAGGGGATGCTGGCAGAAGGACTTGGGGATTGGTATATCTGTCACTAGCCTGCACAGGAGATGGCGAGGTCTGTGGAGACCTGGAAGTCAGAATTGTCTGTGGCTAGAAGCTGTTGGTTGAGCTACAGCAAGCATCAGACAAGACTGCTTCATGATAAGGGCAGGTGGTGGTGGTGGTATAGTGCCTCACAGCCCCGAGTACCACTGTGGAACATCGCAACCTTAAATCAAATGTGAATTTGATCCATTTTTGTGTGTTCTTGTTATTCCCGTCAGTTTTTCAGTTTCCTAATTCCTTTTTACATGCAAATGGATTATCCTCTGTATAAAGAGGATACCTGGGCAGTTCAGCCATTTGGAGTTTTGCTGTTGATTTGCCAACCTATTTAGTAGAGATGACCCTGGATTCAAACCTCAGATACCAAATCTTCAGAATAAAGTGAAGTGTGAAGCTGCATTTGGATCCTTGAACTTCACAGATCAAGCTCCTCTCTTAATAGTTAACTGTCACAAAACTAGAATAAACTTTCCCCCGCGCTTTTACAAAGCAGCAGGAACTGATTAAATTACTAAATCAAAATAAGTAATTTTTTTGAGCCTTTGGAAGTGATTAAAATCTTTGAGAAGGCAGCCTTTTCTTTCACATGTCGTTCTGTATCATACCTACCAAGGAGATATTCAGAAATACATTATTGCTGTTGCTCGTTATAGTAAATTCTCTTCATGATAACATTTTTATTTATTTCATGCATTATTGATTGCATTGGGTTTGAGATAATGTAAAAGCACCAGTTCTCTGTAAATCATTTTCTGGGAGTAAAACATAATATTAAACAAGAGGCAAAGAAAAATCTCAAATAAATACTCATCTTCAGGTCATGGCTGTTCTTCAGAAAATCTCATGAATATGCAAGGACATTTTCCCTAAATCAGTGACAATGCCTTCCAAATTGTCCACTAAATGTTTTTATATAAAAGACTAAATTGAAGAAGTAAACCCACGTTTTAATATTGTGTCTGGAGGTTTTTCTCCAGCTTGTTTCTGCTTCTGCAGAGAATTCCTGTCAGCCTTGAATTTCTTTCATTTACTGTGACAAATGATGCCTTGCTGTGTTTTCTGCCGCTAGTCTCCATGGGATTACAGATCACGTGCCTACAGCAGCTTAATGTACTTGACCTTTTCATATGATTGACACAGCTAAATGATTGCAGCAGAGCAGAATTATCCAGTAGCTATGTTATGTTCATTTCCAGGGGAAAAGAAAACACATTTGGTGTTAACAATCTGAGAAGTATATATTTATATATCTCAGAAGAAAACACAGCTTCCTAAATATCCCAGTCATGTGACATAACCGAATAATAGCACAATAAATCATTTCAAAGATGGCAGTGTATCACTTGTATCATGAAATGGGACAAACATCAGAAAAGAATCTGTCATGACTTACTACATGCTTTAGCCTCCTAAATTCACTTACCAGAATATTTCCTATTAAGTGAATTCAGGAGGCTAGAGTGTGTAATAAGAGTTGACAGATTTCTTTCCCATGTTTGTTCCCTTTCGTGATTCATAGAATCATAGAACTGGAAGGGACCTTGAGAGGTCATCTAGTCGGTCCCCTTCACTTAAGGCAGGACTAAGTCTTATCTAGACCAGTGTTTCCCAAACTTAGGATGGCGCTTGTCTAGTATTATCTAGACCAGTGTTTCCCAAACTGGCAGGCCCAGCCGGTTTGTTTACCTGCCGTGTCCACAGGTTCGGCCGATCGCGGCTCCCACTGGCCGAGGGACGTACTGGCCGCCCTTCCCGCAGCCTCCATTGGGCCAGTGGGAGCCGCGATCGGCCGAACCTGCGCACGTGGCAGGTAAACAAACCGGCTGGGCCCTCCAGGGGCTTTCCCTGAACAAGCGGCCTCCCAAGTTTGGGAAACACTGATCTAGACCATCCCTGACAGGTGATACAATGCATCCGATGAAGTGAGCTGTAGCTCACGAAAGCTTATGCTCAAATAAATTGGTTAGTCTCTAAGGTGCCACAAGTATTCCTTTTCTTTTTGCGAATACAGACTAACACGGCTGCTACTCTGAAACCCGTCAGAATGCTACATTATCTATCTTTGAAATGATTTACCGTGCTATTATTCTATTGTGTCATATAATTGAGATATGTGAATCTGTGGGGCTTGATCAGCAAAATTGGATTTCTTAGGCTCAGCAGCCAAGGACTATAGGTGTAGTGGTCAGATAGACGTTGTTAATTTTTTTTTTAATGAAATATCAGTAGAAATAAAACCAGTCTAAGCTACCCATTAATTATTTGTAAATAGGGCACACAAAGTATGTTATGGAAGTGCAGGGATTTTGTTGTATACATTCTGTGTCCTGTCATCATGAACTTTTTGGCAAAATTTCCATTGACTTCACAGAGAGTTCTGCATATGGATGGTTGGCAGGATTTGGTGCATGCATGGTTTCAACTTGCATAAAACTCCAGCACAAACAAATCAGAGTAATTTCATTAAGCATGTAATTCAAGAAGATCCATCTATCTTTCTACTGTTAATTTACAATACACCCCAAATTTATCTTTCTCTCTATATAAATCTCTAGGGGATTCGTCATTGTAGCATCAGAGATTCAGCACTGGGATTTTCTCCTGTATCAATAAATTGTGTATCGGTGACACTTCAGTATTATAATAGGACATTGTATCTTGCCATCTGCACTTTTTTAACAGTAACTTTCTTTGTAGGTCACCGAACATTGTTCATTGGAGTTCATGTGCCACTAGGTGGAAGAAAAAGTCACCGACGTCATAGACACCGTGGACACAAACACAGAAAGAGAGACAGGGAACGAGATTCAGGATTAGAGGATGGGAGAGAGTCTCCTCCTTTTGGTAAGGTTTATTTCTTCTTGCTGGAACTTTGAACAGTAAACATCAATACGACAATGTATACTTCTCCTCCTCTTATATTTTAGTCAGTATTGACAATAGGGCTTTGGGATTGCAAGCCAAAGCCTTTCAGGTCTGTTCTAAAAATCTTTTGAAGTTTCCTCCGATTGTGTTTAAGTTTAGGGGATGAATAAATGAAAATACTTACTTTTAGTAGTGTTGTAGCATTCTAGAGCATTTATTTGGAGATAGGCACTTTATATAGATGGATGGAAACTATTGGTGCTGGGGAATTGGCTACTGTAAAATGTAGCAAGACCGCGTAATGTAGTGCTAATATTGAAATAGAGGGCCTGCTCCTGAACTATTGCGAATTTACACCAGCCTAATCTGATCCAGAGTCTATATCTTGCCTCTGTCCTTACATGACATTGTAAAGTGTAAATGTATTGTGACATAGGTCATATTGTGAGATCAGCCTCGGTGTCTAGCTAAGGATCATGCCCTGTTTTTTTGTTGTGAGAGGGGCTGGAACAAGAATGAATGCAAGGGGGAATACAGGCATTTATGTGGGGAAATGTGATATTTATCAAATATTTCTAGTATGAAAGGATCTCAGCCACCCTCCCACACCAAATGTATTGAAAAGGGGAAGAAAAGTGGGTACTCCCATATGTGTGTTTTGACATATGCCCTCATGCATACATCTGGATGACAACTAACTGGGGACTTGGGAGAGAGGAAAAAGCTAGCAAAACAAACCGCTCATACTAAATGGAAACCATATCATAGTGTAGCACAAAAGAATATTTTTAGTTCATTGGGGAAATGTAAGTGCCAGTGTAATTTTAGGTTGCAAACTAGTCATTACGAGATCCTTTATTTTAGACTGAATTTTAAATTATCTGTGCGGAAAGCTTTGAAGCAGTGTATTACAAGTGGTGAAGCTATAAGTCTGTATAAAAGAAGTTGATTTACTCAAATCTTTCACAGTCATATATACCAGGGATGAAAAAGCAGAAAGATAAGAGTGTGTTTCTTAAATTCAGTAGGAAAATAGAGGATTAAGAATTGAAGAATTAATATTGATGAAGAAAAATGGATGAGCTGACTTGGTTTGGAATGTATTTGTTACCACAAGAGCATATAGTGTATATATAGATACACTTAAAATGGATTTGTATGGATTTGTATATTTCAAATCTATGAAAAACATGCATTATTAATACAAATGTATTTGCTTTTTACCATGATTAATATTTTAAGGCATAGTAAGAGAAATATTTTTTCAAACAACCTTTCTTTAAAAAATAGAGTTCAAAGTTGTTTAAAATGTTTTAAAGAAAGAACTTCTGCATACATAATGTTGTATATTTTTAATAGATAAACACTGAAAGCTTATGTTAACTAAGAGGCCACATTTTCAAAAGTGGTCAGGACCCAACAGCTCCCAGTCAGTTTCCTAATTTCATTTAGGTGCATAAATGGGAGCTAGATTTGCTGAAAAGTTTGCCCAGGCCCTTCCACCCCAAAACATCTAGCTTTGTGTCCTTTCCTATATCACAAGTAAAAAAATAGAGTTTTAGTTTTATCCTTACACCCTTTGATGTGCACATCACAAAATGCCACTCTTTGGCACAATTCAGCATAAGTGACAGTGAGTCTCTGTTCTGCAGAGGCAAAAGAGTGGAATAGCAATCCAGATTAGGCATATTACATGTGGCTACCTTTCTCCTGATGCCTAAGGAATCTGTGTCAAACCTCTGATTTTAGGGGAAATCCTCTTATGCTAAAGTCATTCTCCTAATTATAAGTGGTGTTGCCTAGATTACTCAGGGTATGTCTACACTACGAAATTAGGTCGAATTTATGGAAGTCAATTTTTTAGAAATTGATTTTATACAGTCGATTGTGTGTGTCCCCACTTAAGACCATTAAGTCGGTGGAGTGCATCCACAGTACTGAGGCTAGCATCGACTTCCGGAGTGTTGCACTGTGGGTAGCTATCCCACAGTTCCCGCAGTCTCCGCTGCCTATTGGAATTCTGGGTTGAGATCCCAATGCCTGAAGGGGCAAAAACATTGTCGCGCGTGGTTCTGGGTACATGTCGTCAGGCCCCACCCCCATGAAAGCAGCAGCAGACAATCGTTTTGGCCTTTTTTCCTGGGTTACCGTGCAGATGCCATACCACGGCAAGCATGGAACCCACTCAGCTCATCGTCATCGTACGTATCCTGGGTGCTGGCAGACATGGTACTGCACTGCTACAGAGCAACAGCTCATTGCCTTGTGGCAGCAGACAGTGCAGTACAACTGGTAGTCGTCGTCATCTCCTGGGTGCTCTTGGCCGACCTCAGTGAGGTCAGTCGGGGCGCCTGGGAAGACATGGGTGCTCCTGGCAGACCTCAGTGAGGTCTGTCAGGGGTGCCTGGACATAAATGGGAGTGACTCCAGGTCATTCTCTTCTTAAGTTTCGTCTCATGGAGATTCAGTCTGCCTGGAAACAATGAAGGCTACAGTTGTACTGCACTGTCTGGTGGCGAGCACCCAGGAGATGATGATGGCTAGCAGTCATACTGCCCCATCTGTTGCCAGGCTACCCCTTGCTCTCCCCTCTCTCCCTCTGTGAAAGCAACAGCCGACAATAGTTTCCCTTCTTTTTCCATGCGGGCACCATATTGCTGTCAGCATTGTCATCCACCCGCCGCTTCCGCTGCCACTCCGCTGCTCTCCTGCTCTCCTGCAGATGCCATACCACGGCAAGAATGGAGCCCGCTCAGATCACTTTGGCAGTTTTGAGCATTGTAAACACCACGCGCATTATCCAGCAGTATATGCAGAACCAGAACCTACAAAAGCAGGTGAGGAAGTGATGGCAGCGTGGTGACGAGAGTGATGAGGACATGGACACAGACTTCTCTCAAAGTACAGGCTCCGGCAATTTGGACATCATGGTGGTAATGGGGCAGGTTCATGATGTGGAACGCTGATTCTGGGCCTGGGAAACAAGCACAGACTGGTGGGACTACATAGTGTTGCAGGTCTGGGACGATTCCCAGTGGCTGCGAAACTTTCGCATGTGTAAGGGCACTTTCATGGAACTTTGTGACTTACTTTCCCCTGCCCTGAAGCGCAAGAATATCAAGATGAGAGCAGCCCTCACAGTTCACAAGCGAGTGGCAACAGCTGCCTGGAAGCTTGCAATGCCAGACAGCTACTGGTCAGTCGGGAATCAATTTGGAGTGGGCAAATCCACTGTGGGGGCTGCTGTGATCCAAGTAGCCGACACAATCACTAAGCTGCTGCTATTAAGGATAGTGACTCTGGGAAATGTGCAGGACATAGTGGATGGATTAGCTGCAATGGGATTCCCTAACTGTGGTGGGGTGATAGACGGAACCCATATCCCTATCTTGGCACCGGACCACCAAGGCAGTGAGTACATAAACCGCAAGGGGTACTTTTCAATAGTGCTGCAAACACTGGTGGATCACAAGGGACGTTTCAGCGACATCAACGTGGGATGGCCGGGAAAGGTACATGACGCTCGCATCTTCAGGAACTCTGGTCTGTTTCAACAGCTGCAGCAAGGGACTTTCTTCCCAGACCAGAAAATAACTGTTGGGGATGTTGAAATGCCTATAGTTATCCTTGGGGACCCAACCTACCCCTTGTTCCCATGGCTTATGAAGCCACACACAGGCAGCCTGGACAGTAGTCAGGAGCTGTTCAACTACAGGCTGAGCAAGTGCAGAATGGTGGTAGAATGTGCATTTGGATGTTTAAAAGTGCGCTAGCGCAGTTTACTGACTCGGTTAGACCTCAGTGAAAACAATATTCCCATTGTTATTACAGCTTGCTGTGCACTCCACAATATCTGTGAGAGTAAGGGGGAGACGTTTATGGTGGGGTGGGAGGTTGAGGCAAATCGCCTGGCCGCTGATTACGCGCAGCCAGACACCAGGGCGGTTAGAAGAGTACAGGAGGGCGCAGTGTGCATCAGAGAAGCTTTGAAAACCAGTTTCATGACTGGCCAGGCTACGGTGTGAAAGTTCTGTTTGTTTCTCCTTGATGAAAACCCGCCCCCTTGGTTCACTCTACTTCCATGTAAGCCAACCACCCTCCCCTCCCCACTTCAATCACCACTTGCAGAGGCAATAAAGTCATTGTTGTTTCAAATTCATGCATTCTTTATTAATTCATCACACAAATAGGGGGATAACTGCCAAGGTAGCCCGGGAGGGGTGGGAGAGGAGGGAAGGACAAGGCCACACTGCACTTTAAAACTTACTGAATGCGAGCTTTCTGTTGCTTGGGCAGTCCTCTGGGGGTGGAGTGCTTGGGTGCCCAAAGGCCCCCCCACCTTGTTCTTGGGCGACTGGGTGAGGAGGCTATGGAACTTGGGGAGGAGGGCAGTTGGTTACACAGGGGCTGTAGTGGTGGTCTGTGTGCCTGCCTTTCCTGCAGCTCAACCATATGCCGGAGCATATCAGCTTGATCTTCCAGTAGCCTCAGCATTGCCTCCTACCTTCTGTCAGCAAGCTGATGCCACCTGTCATCTTCAACCCGCCACCTGTCCTCACGTTCATATTGTGCTTTTCTGGACTCTGACATTGCTTGCCTCCACACATTCTGCTGGGATCTTTCGGTGTGGAAGGACTGCATGAGCTCAGAGAACATTTCATCGTGAGTGCTTTTTTTTGCTTTCTAATCTTTGCTAGCCTCTGGGCCGGAGATGAGTGTTGAAACATTTGCAGCTGTGGAAGGGAAAAAAAGGGAGAGTAGTAGTTAAAAAGACACATTTTAGAGAACAATGTGTAGACTCTTTCACGGTGAACCTTGCTGTTAACATTACATAGCACATGTGCTTTCGGTACAAGGTCGCATTTTGCCTCTTATATTGAGGGTCTGCCGGTTTGGTGTGAAAGATCACACATGCAGGGCCGGGTAACAGAATTCGGCTTGCAGACAGCCATGGTAAGTCACGGTCTTTTGGCTTCATAACATGTGGGAATGGTTTCAAACAGCAGCACCCTCATTTCCCTTACCAAGCAGCCATTGGGTTGGCCATTTAAAATGTGTTGGCAATTTAAAAGGAGGGGCTGAGGTTTTTGGGTTAACATGCAGCAGAAACCCAACTAACCCCCCCCCCCACACACACACACAATTCTCTGGGATGATCACTTCACCCCTCCCGCCACCACGTGGCTAACAGTGGGGAAGATTTCTGTTCAGCCACAGGCACGCAGCCCAGCAGGAATGGCCGCCCTCGCCCCCACATCCCAGAGAATTGGGTGATCGCTTCACCCCTCCCCCACAGCATGGATAACAGCAGGGAATATTTCTTTTCAGCCACAGGCACACAGCCTAGAAGGAACGGCCACCTTTGAATGTCCCCTTAATAAAATTACCCTACTTCAACCAGGTGACCATGAGGAGTGACCATCCAGGAGAGCTTTATGGAGATGTCCCTAGAGGATTTCTGCTCTATATCTCCAGACACGTTAACAACTTTTCCAGTAGCTGTACTGGCCGCGAATGCACACCAAGTCTTCAGAGCAAATTAATCATTAAACACGCTTGCTTTTAAACCATGTATTATATTTACAAAGGTATACTCACCAGAGGTTCCTTCTCCGCCTGGCGGGTCTGGGACCCCGCCTTGGGTGGGTTCGGGGGGTACTGGCTCCAGGTCCAGGGTGAGAAACAGTTCCTGGCTCTCGGGGAAAATGGTTTCTCCGCTTGCTTGCTGTGCACTATCTTCAACCTCCTCCTCCTCCTCATCATCATCTTCCTCTTCCCCAAAATGCGCATCCCTGTTGCGTGATAATCCATTGATGGAGTCAAAGCACAGAGGTGGGGTAGTGGTGGCTGCACCCCCTAGAATGGCATGCAGCTCACCATAGAAGTGGCATGTCTGGGGCTCTGACCCCGAGTGGCCGTTTGCCTCTCTGGTTTTTTGGTAGGCTTGCCTAAGCTCCTTAAGTTTCATATGGCACTGCTGCAGGTCCCTGTTATAGCCTCTGTCCTTCGTGCCCTTGGAGATTTTTTTCAAATGTTTGGGCATTTCGTCTTTTGGAACGGAGTTCTGATAGTAAGGATTTGTCTCCCCATACAGCGATCAGATCCTGTAACTCCCGTTTGGTCCATGCTGGAGCTCTTTTGCAATTCTGGGACTCAGTCATGGTCACCTCTGCTGTTGAGATCTGCACTCACCTGCAGCTTGCCATGCTGGCCAAACAGGAAATGAGATTCAAAAGTTTGCAGGCCTTTTCCTGTCTACCTGGCCAGTGCATCTGAGTCGAGAGTGCTGTCCAGAGTGGTCACAATGGAGCACTCTGGGATAGCTCCCGGGGGGCCAATACTGCCGAGTTGTGACCACACTACCCCAAATTCGACCTGGCAAGGTTGATTTCAGTGTTAAGTCCCTCTTTGGGAGAGGAGTACAGAAATCGATTTTAAAAGCCCTTTAAGTTGAAAAAAATGGCTTCGTCGTGTGGACGAGTGCAGGGTTAAATCGATCTAATGCTGCTAAATTCAACCTAAACTCGTAGTGTAGACCAGGGCTCAGTAAAAGAGGGGCTCATTTCTGTCACAATGTGCTGTATACTGTGGTATATAACTGCAACATGCGCTCCCTGGGAGGCCCCAGCAGGAATGCTAGCTGCGCCAGCTCTCCTTCATTCTAAGCAATTTTGTGACCGTTTTATCACCTATTCCAGTAATAGCTGTTCTAATTTTCTACCTTCCACAAGCTCTTTTTTTATTAGTAAAGAAGAACTTTTCATATTTCTTCCTGGTGAGAAAAAGTAGGGAGACCTACTTAGTACTGTGCAATTATGGAGGATGGAGATAAAACCAGAGCAAAAAGTGATGATAGGACAAATGAATCAAAGCATGGAAGAGGATAATTTTCAGTCTGCAATGAAGTACAACACAAAAGAAAATATTTTCATACAGCCTCTTTCTTAAAAAATTATCATGGTGCTTCACAGACAATTAAAACCTATATATGAAATTGCAAGAAAATGATGTACTATTGGTTACAGTGTACATCATATACATAGCATGAGTGGGGAAGAAGGGGAAGCTTCAGATTCCAAAGTTTGAAACTTTGTCTATATTTATATATTTTTTCATTAATTTCCTAACTTTTATTAAGTTTTGACAAAAAGTAATACCATACATGTAGAGAAGATTTCTATGTGAGAAATTAATAGACATATGCTAATTACATTCATCATGTGCCTATGCAATTGATCATGTACCTACATCCATATCACCTGCCAAAAATCTATCCTACTCATCCAGGAGTTCCAAAATTTTTACCCTGTGTGTCCGCATTTTGAGACCTACTGTGACCCCAACAAAGCAACACAGTGACCAAGGAATCCAAGGAATGTACACATTAAGTATGTTACTAAATATTCTCTATTGTGACTTGTGCTTCCGCATTGTGACACAGCTTCTCAAAATCTAGCGGTGTGGTAGAAATTGCACACCTAATCTCTGATGTGACATCAACAGTAGATGGATACCAAGACTTGATGGATGTAAGTGCGCTGAATCCAGCTTCACACAAATACAAATGGAACCCTGAGTTTCAAGGCATGTGTTGAGAGTGCAGGATATTCATTCTTGACAATGAACCAGAACCTGGGAGAGAAAGTTGGGCATATGTTCCTCTCAAGAATCAATTTCAGGAAATTTTGGTGAGCTGTTCGATGTCAGCTGTTGGCAAATCCATAGCATCAGGCTTGCACTGAAAGGAGTTTTGCACCCCACCCTACTTTGTCACCTCCAAGTTGGGGGAAAAGGATGTAAACCGTTCCTCCAGCCAGCTGAGATGCTCAGCCATCACCTGTGTGGGAGGCTGGATAATTTCATTTTCAGCTAGGAACTTGCAAAGCTATGGGAAGGATTCATAGACTTTAAGGTCAAAGGGACCGTCGTGATCATCTAGTCTGAACTCCTGCATACTGCACATTCATAGTTTGTCCTCAATAGATTATTCTTCCAGAGAACAAATTTTCTTCATGAATTCTATGTTTTGATCACTCAGGTTAAGGATATGGATGTACTTTCCTTGCAGACCTGAATTCAATTCATTCCGTTTCCCAAATACATCTATGCCTGAGGCAAGAAGGCACATCCTCCTTTGATCACATAGAAAACCCGCAGATTCACTCTTTTTGCAGTCCATTGCATAGGCATGCAGCTCAGCTCTCAGTTAAAATAATAGTCCCAGTATTTTCCCTCTTGAGAGCCAATGAGCTTCAGTGTTGAAGAACAGTACTTCATGATCTCATCCCTTTTCTTCACACAGTTTTGCAAACAGACTTGGGCAAAGAGGCTGAATCTCAATGTAGTTCACAATAGAAGAGACCTGTTGCAAAAATTCTTCTGGCTTTAGACCCAGTGCTTTAGATGCCAGTTGTTCTCTATGATTCATGCAGTGAGTCCACACAGCAGATGGAGCAACTTTCTTTATCAAGGTATCCAGGCCTTCTTTGTGGCCTGCCACAGATGGAGTGCCATCGTGCAAAAGCCCAGCATGCAATCACCTGGTAGATTTTTGTCTTGCATGTAGTGCATTGAACATTTCTTGTGCCATATTGTGTCCAGGAAGAGGGAGACAGAACAGAATGTCTTCGAGAATTGCACCTTCCCATGTGAATTTAACAAAAGTCAAGAAAGGTGCATCACAAACCTCAGTGCTCACATCAACTTGAAGAGCAAAAGCATCTGTGTTTTTCAGATGCTCCACTAGTGTTTTCCAGATCTGCTGCTGTGTGACATAGCAGGCATTGTGGCCTTTCTTCATTCTTGACCAAAACACTGGTAAAGCCATAACCAAAGAGAGCCTTGTCATATTTGTAGCATGTTTCTTAGAGTCTTGTTTTTCATTCATAACTACATCACTAGACTCACTGCTGGAGGTTAAAGATGATACTTTGTGTAAAAATGAGTCCATGGTGCAAGGTCGTGCTGTGCGGAGGCTGCCATTTTGTAGATCAAAATGGTGGTCTCCTGGTGTGGAGTTTGTGGAGCAGCCCAAACACGTTCAGGGGCAGATGGCATCATCTCCCATGGTGAATATTGTCTGTTGGACCCATGACCCCATCTGTTGAAATGGGGTCACAACCCACAGTTTGGGAACCTATGCACTTTTAAGTCTTTTGAGCAGTTTTTTTTAGCAGCTGCATTTTAAAAAACTCAATCTGACACAAAAACATTTCTTCCTTCTCCAACTAAATGTGGAATCTTCCCCACAAATTACCCTTCCCAAAGCCAAGGCCACACAAGATTCATGCCTGGGTCAGAGATAGCTTTCCCATATGTAAAAATGCCATAACTTTAAAGTCCAATATTTCATTTCCCTGAAGGGCTAAAAAGCCAGGACCTTTTGTACCATTCGGATTAGTTTCCTAGACTAACAATGGGTCCTAACACTCTCTTCTAGCCCTGGAAGATGCTGAGATATCTGACTTTAAAGTGGTCCTGTTTTTTAACTCTAGAAAAGCATTTTAAGTAGTTTTTAAGTGTTTATTTTTAATTTTTGCCTTTCATCTGAACCTGTTAGAACTGGACCTTTGGGTTGGATTGTCAATGGTTTTTAGGTGCCTAATGATGCAGGCAGGCACCTAGTGGATTTTCAAAAGCCTCTCAGTGCCTAACCTACTAATGCACTTTCAACCCCCTGCCCCCCACTAGGCTCCTATCCATCTCTTTAGGCAGCTTTGAAAATCTGGCCTTGGGTACTTTAAAGCACCTGGGACTATACAGGGAGAGATATAAGAAATAGTCCCAGTGCATATTTTTGTATCTTGAAAACATTACTAATACATCTTCTCTGTAACACATCTGTCATATAGAAAATTCTGGTGAAACGTACCAGAGATTTTGGAAATGTACCATAAAAATTCTGGTGAAATGTACCATAAGAGTCTTTTTGGTGTTAATTTGGGATGATCCACATAACTCACTCATGAGTAATGTGACCATTATAAACTCATGCTGATAAAACTACCTCACACCATTGTATGTTCCCTAGGTACATGTATGTGCTAATATTTCCAAAAATTAAAATAAAAACACAGCTGAGTTGCATAAAGTGTTCCCCAGATCCAAAAGTCATCAGCAACTCTTCATGCGTAAGAATGAGTGAGTGCTGGCACAACAATACCATCTGGCAGCACCAAGAATATTAAGAAGGATTTCATAAAGTTAGAGTCGGCAAAGATCACATTGGAACTTCACTGTGGCAGGTAATCCCCCTGTACTGGGGATGGTGCAGTCATGCTGCCACAGCAAGAAGTTCAGGAGGCACAGAGTCTCCCAGAGCAACTAGGGATGCTCTGCTTGTTGGTGTGGAGGGAAATGGGACTATGGTTGAGCCACTCTAATGAATATGATTAGTGCTGCAGAGCCCTTGGGCTCCATGATCACAATGTCACAATGGTGCCCAAGTGGGGTGCACGGGGAGGAGAACACTCCAATGCCCTGTCCCTCCTCTGCATGTCTGTTCAGTCACTGGGCACATTCTGGCCCATAAGAGCAAACCGGCCACTTAGGGGGCAATTTCACCTATGCTCTCCTAACTTCTGACTCATTCTGAATTAAATAAGCATCGAGAGATGATCAGCACCCTCAACCGCACCCATTTTCTTTAAAAGCATTCCTCCTTAACAGAAGGTGGGGCTGTATTCTCTGGAATGAAAGTGTTGTATCTTTGTGGGAGCAGTTTTAGGAAGAAATCACTTGAGACGCAGAGAGCTGTAGACCTTGAAAAGCAGCCATTTATTGCCACACACTGAACTAACCAACAACCAGCCAAAACTGGATGGGCTATCCCCTAATAATCTAACTCAGTTGCCATAGCAACAACAAGATTCTATTACTATGACAACCAAATACACAACAGGAAGGATAGGGAGTGTTCAACTAGCAGGTGCAAGAAGAAAGATATAGAAAAATAGGTTTTATGAGACTGAATGATAAAGCACAGTGCTCTGAAGTATGTCAGAAAAATAAATGAGGACTTTTGTGATGAGAACAAATTAGCAAATGTTTTGAAGCAATCTGGTGTGAAAGAAGGAATTATTAAAGTCTAAGATGCAAAAGGTGAACAATAGAGACATTGGAATAAATGAAGGTCTGAACTACTCAGAGACAAGCAGAACACTTCAATCTGTTCAACAACTAACCAAACACAAGACAGGTGGCATTATTCTAATCTGAATATGCAAGTATAATTTATGTGGGTTTTTTTTCAGCTGTGAAGCTGATTACTCACCCTAAAGAAATTTTATTAACACATATATTCATCTTAGCATACATACAAAATATTTGTCTTTTGTGTAAGCTCTATGGCCAGAAGTGAACAAGCTCTCTACTCCCTGTATTGGGGGAAAAGTTAAAAGTGCTCCTGTACAGAGCACTGCTGCATGAGCAGAAGGACAACAGACTCAATGTCTTTAAACTGAGAACTATCGTGACCACCTACCCAGAAATTCTTCACTTTATTAAGAACGTAAGAATGACCATACTGGGTCAGACCAGTGTGTCTCCATCCAGGTTTTAATACAAAACATTTTGATGAATGGAAGAACTGCATTTCTTTCTCCTTCTGGCTCCTCACGTACAACCTCCACCTTTACACCAATCTTATTTTTCTCTGGGACTCTAACATGCACTCTGAAAACAACTTGTTTCAAGTCTTCCTTTTTCATCCCCTCAGATTGGCTAGCCTCACAGCAGTAGATAGAGAGGCCCAGCCCATGATGATCTGGCTGTTGCAGATGCTGTGGTGGTAGGAATATGGGGTAAAACCCCCAGTCATTTATTGTTTATATTCCAGATAGGCCTCTCCCTGAGGCTCTTTGCAGGCTTGGGGGAATCTCAAAGATAGTAAGTGGTCTTGTGTGAGGAGGATGCTGGAAATGGGATTCCTGTTTGTGCTATATGCTATTACGCTGTTTGGAGGTGGGGTGGGGTTAGAATTATATTCCTGGTTTGCATTTGCAGTTTTGTTTGTGCATTGCAGGTGCTACTGTGTTGTCAGAGGGGTTAAGCAAGGAAGGCTACGGGGGGCTTCAAGGATGAGCTGGATAGAGAGCCCCTCTACATCCATTTAGGCTGTGCTGACTCTTGATGATGTTGCACTTAGGAGGGTGACTAGAAGGCAGAAAATAGTTTTATTCAAAAAGGCAAAGGGCAGACCAGTGACATACGCTGTGAAGTTATTCCCCCCTCCCCCAAGTGTTGCAGGAGTGGGAGGGGCTTGCAAGCAATACTGGAGGGGAGAATGGGCGCTCACCTATTCCCTATAAGGTGCAAAACAAAACTGATCAATTTTTTAGTCTTAAGTTCTGTTTTATCTCCCCTGAAAACATGGAGAAAGTGCAGAGAAAAATAGATAGGGGGCTGCAATGATTGTCAACTAGAATGGGTGTTAGAGGGCATTTGTACCTCAGCAGGGAGCGGCGTTGTTTGTACATTACCAGTCATACAAAGTCCATTTATGCCTCATGTAAACTGTGAACAACCACCAAACTTCCTTTCTTGTAACCACTGTCTAAATAAACTGTTGAATTTTGCACAAATGAATTCTTTGTTAGGATTACTGGCCTAGTAGGTGGGTGGGGGCAGATGTGATATCTTGATGTATAGTGATGTTTTTGACATGGTCCTACATGACATTTTCAAAAACAAACCAGGACAATGTGGTCTAGATGAAATTACTATAAGGTAGGTGGTGCAAAAACTGGTTGAAAGACTGTACTCAAAGAGTAATTATCCATGGTTTCCTGTCAATTCAACCTGGGTGGATGTATCTAGTGGGATTCCGCAGGGAGTCTGTCCTGGGTCTGGTACTAGCCAATATTTTCATTTATGATTTAGCTAATGGAATAGAGAGCATGCTTATAAAATTAGCAGATGACACCAAACTGGTTGAGGTTGCAAGCACTTTGGGGGACAGGATTAGAATTCAAAATGACCTCGACAAATTAGATAATTGGTTTGAATTCAACAAGATGAAATTCAATAAAGCAAGTGCAAAGTACTTCACGTAGGAAGGAAAAATCCAGTGCACACTTACAAAATAAGGAAAAGCTGATTACATGGTAGTACTGCTAAAAAGGATCTGGGCATTACACTGTATCATAAATTGAATGTGAGTCAACAATGTGATGCAGTTGCAAAAAATGTTAATATTATTCTGGGGTGTATTAGTAGGAATGTCATATTCAAGATGCAAGATGTAATTGTCCTGCTCTCCTCAGCATTGGTGAGGCCCTAGCTGGAGTACTGTGTCCAAATATGGGCACCACACTTAAGAGAAGATGTAAACAAACTGGAGAGAGTCCAGTGGGCATGTTTAGTCTTAAGAAAAGAAGACTGAGCGGGAACCTTGTAACAGTCTTCAAACATGTGAACAGCCATTAAAAAGAAGGTGATCAGTTGTTCTCAATGTCCACTGTAAGTAGGACAAGAAATAATGGATTTAATCAGCAGCAAAAGAAATTTAGGTTATATATTAGGAAAAACTTTGTGACTGTAAGGATAGTTAAGCTCTGGAACAGTTTTCCGAGAGAGGTTGTGGAATCCCTATCACTGGAGGTTTTAAGAACAGGTTGGACAAACACCTGTCAGGGAAGGTCTAGTTTTACTTGGTTCTAAGTGCAGGGGAATGGACTTGAACTTTCAAAGTCCCTTCCAGACCTACTTTTTATGATTCTGTGTATCCAGAGAGCACCTCCCATGTGTGGGACAACATGGGAGAAACTATCAGGAGAGCGATGGAGGCTGGCATCCGTGGCTGGTAAGAGGTAGGAACTGACACTGTGATAGTGAATAAGAGATGGTAAGTAGGGAGGCGATAGGCCACAAAAGGCCATAAATGTGAAAACAAATAGCTTTTTTGATGCAGTGGAGAAAAGGGAACCAGTGGAGGGATGCTGAGAGGCAGAAAACAGTCAAAGTGATGAGCTAGGGAAAAGATCTATGCAGCAGTATTTTGAATGGTATGAGCGGACTAAGGTGGGATTAATCAAGGGCAGAGATTTCCTGAAAAAGAGGAAGATGCACCAAAAATATGATTTATTAGTTTTTAAATCTCATTATTTCTAAATGAATCTCATAATTTATGAAAGTTTGGAGTTGGCATGTATTATACTCCCAGACCATGGACTCTTTTAAAACTGGAGAGTTGTATTAAACTTAGGATCCAAAAAAATCCCAACAACCCATAAACACAACTTGCGCGAGCCCCACTGTTGGAGAGACTTTCAGGAAAAACACCACACTGTACTGAGACCACACTTGTTCACCGCAGCTGTGTTCTCTTTGACCTCTTCAGCACAGCTCCAATCCTTAAAGGGACCTGATGCAGGCAAATATAGCCTGGCATTTCACCCAGTTCTTAAACACAAATTTCACGTTAAAATAGTCTTACAAACATATTTTAACTTATGAGTGCTACACTCCCCCTTCACAAATGTAATGTCATCCTGATATTTCTGTTAACAAAATATATAATTCAGTTCATCCATCTGACTTATTGTTAGTAGTTCATGAGTTCCACAAACTCATAGCAGTCATTCTCAAGTGTGTCTTTGTCTCTTTCCTTTTTCTATAAGTACTGGTACCAATGGTGGGAACTCCGAAATCTTTCTTCAGTTTATTTCATCAATCAAGCAGTAATTTTCTATGGCAATTATTGTTCCACTATCTGACAGACTAGCCAGTCCTGAACAGTTAACATTCCAAAAAAAGTTTATATGTTATGCAGTGGCGCTGGAACATTTTTAATAGTGGGGGTGCTGAAAGCCAGCCCCCTTATCCCTGTCCACCCCACTCCCACCCCCAGGGCTGAGGCCGGGACCCTGGGCTTGCAGGGCTGGCAGCTGGGAACCCGGGGGTGCTGCAGCACATCCCCTACCCCTAGTTCCCGTGACTATGATATGAAATAACAGTTCCTGTATGAGATCAATGCTATACCATGTAATTCAGAGTCACTGAGCCTATGGCAAGCTATTTAGAAAACAAAAATCTACTAAATAAAACATATTAACTTATCCCAAACTATAAAACACTTGATTGAGAACAATAGCCATATAATAAATCAGGTTTCAGAGTAACAGCCGTGTTAGTCTGTATTCGCAAAAAGAAAAGGAGTACTTGTGGCACCTTAGAGACTAACCAATTTATTTGAGCATGAGCTTTCGTGAGCAGCTCACGAAAGCTCATGCTCAAATAAATTGGTTAGTCTCTAAGGTGCCACAAGTACTCCTTTTCTTTTTATAATAAATCAGTATCACTTCATTTGCCAATGTTACCTCAATCCTGGATACAATACAGGATAAGAAATAGGTACTTGGTATAGCTTGTAACAAACATGGTGACATCCCCCTAGGTGGTGCATTCACCTAGCTCAGCAGTGGGATTTAGACACTGATAATAAGTGTGTCTAAACATTCATATGTTACTGTCTTTTGGGCTCTTTTCTCTCTAGTAAGATGACTTCAAATGTCTGGATTGTTTGGTGATTTGGTCCACTTGTACTCTACTGTTTTCCAGTTCAATTATTCCATTTTGGCATTTGTGTATTTTAACAGCTGGTACAAATATTATAGCAGTTTAATTAGCAGTTTCTCTGTTTTCCTCTGTGGTGCTTTAAAGAATAGTGTTCTATCCAAAGGTAAGAAGTCACTGGGGAGTAAAAGTCTGCAGTGAAGAATTCTTAAGACATCCTTTTTCTCTCTTCTGCTTTTACTTCATACACTGCACTATCCTTTCAAGTACTACAAGGATTTTATCTTAATTTGCCAGGTCACGCTCTCTTAGAAAGATTCCTAACAAGTACTTTATCTCCTGGTCAGAGGACAGCACCATTCACTTTCCAATTACAGTGATTCTTTCTATGATGAGCAGATTTTTGAGATGATTTTGATGCCACTTCATAAGCTTCTTACATATGATATTTGCTTTTTTCAACATAATCTTTATGGTTTCTGGGTGCAGACTCAGAGTTTGTACCTAAAGTAAATACAATGTCAATGGGCAAACATGGTGATAGTTCCATATAAGAAGTAGAAGGGTGAGAATCCGGTAGCCTCACTTTGTGTACCGATATAGGCATAGATTATTAAGAAAGTCTTTCCAGTTTGACTTTTGGTCTTCTGGCAAGGATCTCAACATAGCCAACAGAATTCAGTTCAGCTTTTCTACTCGCCCATTTCCTTGTGAGTGGTATGGGATTGTGTGAGATGTTTCAGTTTTGCACTAGTGTTGTAACTGGAATAAATTATTTTCTAACCCCTCATTTTGGTTTCTTTGGGAAACCAAATTTAAAACCAAAATAATTGAAGACCTTGTTTGCTAAAGTCTTGCTTGATTTGTTACTGGTAGAGTAGGCTTGGACAAATCTAGTGAAGTGATCCACTATGAATAAAATGTATTCATATCCTTCTTTGCATCCTTTTTAGGTGCAAGAAATCTATTGATATAGCTCAAACGGTTTTGCTCTAACTAAATGGAGTTCTGGTAGGTTGGTGATGTTTCTTTTGCTTGTTACATGTACTGACTCTAGTCTCTTAGGGCTTGTCAAGGTTCCTCCCCCACTCTGAACTCTAGGGTACAGATGTGGGGACCTGCATGAAAAAACCCCCTAAGCTTATCTTTACCAGCTTAGGTCAAAACTTCCCCAAGGTACAAAATATTACACCCGTTATCCTTGGAATGGCCGCTACCACCTCCAAACTAATACTGGTTACTGGGGAAGAGCTGTTTGGACACGTCTTTCCCCCCAAAATACTTCCCAAAACCTTGCACCCCACTTCCTGGACAAGGTTTGGTAAAAAGCCTCACCAATTTGCCTAGGTGACTACAGACCCAGACCCTTGGATCTTAAGAACAATGAACAATCCTCCCAACACTTGCACCCCCCCTTTCCTGGGAAATGTTGGATAAAAAGCCTCACCAATTTGCATAGGTGACCACAGACCCAAACCCTTGGATCTGAGAACAATGAAAAAGCATTCAGTTTTTACAAGAAGACTTTTAATAAAAAATAGAAGTAAATAGAAATAAAGAAATCCACCCTGTAAAATCAGGATGGTAGATATCTTACAGGGTAATTAGATTCAAAAAACATAGAGAACCCCTCTAGGCAAAACCTTAAGTTACAAAAAAGATACACAGACAGAAATAGTTATTCTATTCAGCACAATTCTTTTCTCAGCCATTTAAAGAAATCATAATCTAACACATACCTAGCTAGATTACTTACTAAAAGTTCTAAGACTCCATTCCTGTTCTGTCTCTGGCAAGAGCAGCATACAGACAGACACAGACCCTTTGTTCCTCTCCCTCCTCCCAGCTTTTGAAAGTATCTTGTCTCCTCATTGGTCATTTTGGTCAGGTGCCAGCGAGGTTACCTTTAGCTTCTTAACCCTTTACAGGTGAGAGGAGCTTTCCCCTGGCCAGGAGGGATTTCAAAGGGGTTTACCCTTCCCTTTATATTTATGACACGCCCCCCAAATCTCAGCTAGGGTGAAACACTGGCTGGGATTTCTTCCTGGAGCTCTAGGAAAACAGAGTTAATAAGACACATGCATCTCTAAATATACTACCAAGTACATAAAGACTAACAATATTTTCCACATCTCAAGGACGATTTTAACCAGTTGATTCTGGGAAACTTTCACGGGAGAGTGCATCAGCCACTTTGTTAGAAGCTCCTGAGATGTGTTGGATGTCGAAATCAAAATCTTGGAGAGCTAAACTCCACCGAAGAAGTTTTTTGTTAGTTTTTTTGACGGTGTGAAGCCACTTTAGTGCAGCATGGTCGGTTTGCAGGTGGAAACGCCGTCCCCAAACATATGGGCGTAGCTTTTCCAGAGCGTAGACAATGGCATAACATTCTTTTTCAGTGACTGACCAGTTGCTTTCCCTCTCAGACAGTTTTTTGCTGAGAAACACTACAGGGTGGAATTCTTGATCAGGTCCTTTCTGCATTAAAACTGCTCCCACACCACGCTCGGATGCATCTGTGGTTACTAGGAACGGTTTGTCAAAGTCTGGGGCCCTTAGTACAGGGTCAGACATGAGTGTCGCTTTAAGCTTGTTAAAGGCCTTCTGACACTTTCCGGTCCACTGAACAGCATTTGGCTGTTTCTTTTTGGTTAGGTCTGTCAGTGGGGCAGCGATTTGGCTGTAGTGCGGTACAAATCGTCTGTAATAACCGGCCAAGCCTAAGAAGGATTGAACCTGTTTCTTTGACTTTGGGACAGGCCACTTTTGGATAGCATCCACTTTGGCCTGTAGGGGGCTGATAGTTCCTTGACCCACCTGGTGTCCAAGGTAAGTCAGTCTGTTTAGGCCTATTTGACACTTCTTAGCCTTAACAGTTAGTCCTGCCTCCCTTATGCGCTCAAGGACTTTTTGTAGATGTTCCAGGTGGTCTGCCCAGGAATCCGAAAATATGGCCACGTCGTCAAGGTAGGCGACTGCATATTCTCCTAATCCCGCTAGGAGACCATCTACAAGTCTTTGGAAAGTGGCGGGTGCATTTCGCAGCCCGAAAGGGAGTACATTAAATTCATACAGCCCGAGATGTGTGATGAAGGCTGACCTTTCCTTGGCAGATTCATCTAGCGGTACCTGCCAGTACCCCTTGGTTAAGTCCAAGGTAGAGATGAACTGGGCCCGTCCCAGTTTCTCTAATAGTTCATCTGTGCGTGGCATTGGATAGTTGTCTGGGCGAGTTACAGCATTTAGCTTACGGTAGTCCACGCAAAAACGTATTTCCCCATCTGGTTTGGGAACTAGAACCACTGGAGATGCCCATGCACTTTCAGAGGGGCGGATTACACCCATCTGTAACATATCCTGGATCTCCCGTTCTATAGCAGTTTTAGCTTGAGGAGACACCCGGTAAGGTTGAACCCTAATTGGGTGAGCATTACCTGTGTCAATGGAGTGGTATGCCCGTTCAGTCAGTCCTGGGGTGGCTGAGAACGTTGGCGCGTAGCTAGTGCACAGCTCCTGGATCTGCTGTCGCTGCATACGCCCAAGGGTCATGGAGAGGTTCACCTCTTCCACACCACCAGCACATTTCCCTTCGTAGTAAACACCTTCAGGCCACTCAGCGTCGTCTCCTCCCTGGGCTGTAAACTGACAAACCTTTAATTCTCTGGAATAAAAGGGCTTTAGAGAATTAATATGGTACACCTTAGGCTTTCGGTTGGAGGTGGGGAATGCTATGAGATAATTAACAGCTCCCAGGCGCTCCTGGACCGTGAATGGCCCTTCCCACGATGCTTCCATTTTATGGGCCTGGAGCGCCTTTAAGACCATGACCTGGTCTCCTACTTTGAAGGAACGCTCTCTGGCATGTTTATCATACCAGGCTTTTTGCTCTTTTTGAGCATCCTGTAAGTTTTCTCTAGCAAGGGCTAAAGAGGTTCGGAGGGTGTTCTGTAGGTTGGTTACAAAGTCCAGAATGTTAGTTCCTGGAGAAGGTGTAAATCCCTCCCATTGCTGCTTCACCAACTGCAATGGCCCCTTAACCTCACGGCCATATACAAGTTCAAATGGGGAAAACCCTAAACTGGGATGTGGTACAGCTCTGTAGGCAAAGAGCAACTGCTGCAACACTAGGTCCCAATCATTGGAGTGCTCATTTACGAATTTACGTATCATGGCCCCCAAAGTTCCATTAAACTTCTCCACCATGCCATTTGTTTGATGATGGTAAGGAGTGGCAACCAAGTGATTTACCCCATGAGCTTCCCAAAGGTTTTTCATAGTTCCTGCCAGGAAATTAGTCCCTGCATCGGTGAGGATGTCGGAGGGCCAACCTACCCTGGCAAAAATGTCTGCTAGTGCCTGGCACACACTTTTAGCCCTGGTGTTGCTTAGAGCTACTGCTTCCGGCCATCGGGTGGCAAAATCCATGAAAGTCAGTATGTACTGCTTTCCTCTGGGTGTCTTTTTCGGAAAAGGACCCAGAATATCCACAGCTACTCGCTGAAATGGAACTTCAATGATGGGGAGTGGCTGGAGAGGGGCTTTGACCTGGTCTTGGGGTTTTCCCACTCTTTGGCACACCTCACAAGACTGGACATAGGTAGAAACATCCTTGCCCATTCCCTCCCAGTGGAATGACCCCCCCAAACGGTCTTTGGTCCTGTTCACCCCAGCATGGCCACTAGGGTGATCATGGGCTAAGCTCAAGAGCTTGGCCCGGTATTTAGTTGGAACTACCAACTGTCTCTGAGGATGCCAGTCTTCCTGGTGTCCACCAGAAAGAGTTTCCTTGTATAAAAGTCCTCTTTCTATAACAAACCTGGATCGATTAGAAGAGCTGAGAGGCGGTGGGTTGCTCCGTGCCGCTGTCCAAGCTCTCTGGAGGCTTTCATCTGCTTCCTGTTCGGTCTGGAACTGTTCCCTTGATGCTGGAGACATCAGTTCCTCATGGGATTGTGGACCTAGGCTTGGTCCCTCTGGAAGCGATATAGGGGATGGAGCTGTTTCTGTTGACTGTGAACCGCTCTCCGCTGGTGCACTATGTTGGGATTCAGGCTCCGGCTGAGCCTCTTGGGTCGGGTTATCGGCTGCTGCCAGTTCAGGTTCGGTGGGGCCCTCTGGTGTTGAGGTTGCAAGTACTGGATTCAGTGCTGACACGGGGTCTGGTGTTGGTTGTTCGGCTGGTTCCGGTTCTGGGACTGGTTCCGTCTGGGTCTCTGGGACTGGATCCACTACTGCTGTTTCAGACATTGGCCTGGGGTCCAGGTCCATCACCTCTGACTGGGTCCTGATAGAAGTTTCCGGAACAGAGCCAGGCCTCACGGCTTGTTTAGCCTGGCTGCGGGTGACCATTCCCACCCTCTTGGCCTGCTTCACATGATTGGCCAAGTCTTCCCCCAACAGCATGGGGATGGGATAATCATCATAGACTGCAAAAGTCCACATTCCTGACCAGCCCTTGTACTGGACAGGCAACTTGGCTGTAGGCAAATTGAAAGAGTTGGACTTGAAGGGTTGAATCGTCACTTGGATCTCTGGGTTGATTAAATTGGGGTCCACTAAGGAAGCATGGATAGCTGACACTTGTGCTCCGGTGTCCCTCCACGCGGTGACCTTCTTCCCGCCCACACTCACAGTTTCCCTCCGCTCCAAGGGTATCTGGGAGGTATCTGGGCCTGTGGACCTCTGGTGTGATTCCGGTGCAATGAACTGTAATCTGTTGGGGTTCTTGGGGCAGTTGGCCTTTACATGCCCCAGCTCGTTACACTTAAAACATCGTCCAGCTGACGGGTCACTGGGGCGAGGAGGGTTGCTGGAGAACGGGGTGGTGGGACGATAAGGGGTCTGGAGGGTTCTTTGGGAGGTAGGTGGGGCTTTGGGCGGCCCCCGGTAATAGGGTGTGGTCTGGGGTGGTCCCTTCTGGTCTCCACTCCAACTGCGACCAGTTTTCTTCTTCTCTGCCACCTCCACCCATCTGGCTCCAATCTCTCCTGCCTCAATTACAGTTTTGGGTTTCCCATCTAGGATGTATCTTTCTATTTCCTCAGGAACACCCTCTAAGAATTGTTCCATTTGCATTAGGAAGGGCAAATTTACTGGAGATTCAACACTTGCTCCTGATATCCAGGCATCCCAATGTTTCACAATGTGGTAGGCATGTCGGGTAAATGACATGTCTGGTTTCCACCTTAGGGCTCTGAACCTCCGACAAGACTGCTCGGGTGTTATCCCCATTCTGACTCTTGCCTTGGATTTAAACAGTTCATACTTGTTCATGTGTTCTTTAGGCATTTCAGCTGCCACCTCAGCTAAGGGTCCACTGAGCTGCGGCCTCAGCTCTACCATGTATTGGTCAGTAGAGATGTTGTACCCAAGGCAGGCCCTTTCGAAGTTCTCTAAGAAGGCCTCAGTATCATCACCTGCCTTGTAGGTGGGGAACTTTCTGGGATGGGAAGTGGTACCTGGAGAAGGATTGCTAGGGTTTGTTGGTATATTCTGCTGGGCCTTTATCTTCTCCACCTCCTCCACATGCTTCCTCTCTTTTTCCTTCTCCTCCAGTTCTTTGGCCCTTGCTTCCATTTCTTTGTCCCTTGCTTCCATTTCCCTCTTGTGGGCAGCCTCTTGGTGTTGTTCTGCCTCCCTTTCTTGTTCCTTCTTCAGCTGCATGAGTTCTATCTGTCTTTCATGTTCCCTTTGTCTTTCCTCAGCCTGAAATTTGGCTAATTCGAGCTGTAGTCGAGCCGCGGATTTTGCCATTCTAACCTCTCTGTTTTTACTAACTTTACACCCGAGGTTTAGAAATAAACAAACAAAACTTGGCTGTAAAATTTTGCTGTGCTGCAATAGAATACCTATTCTCTGATAGTGATTGTCAGCCTACAGAAAAAGACAATTCCCTTGTCTCTGCTCTGGGCCCAAATTAAAGCAAAAAACCTCCAACTGCTTGGAAACCTGCTTACCCAGCCCAAAGAAAAAGCAAATGGGTAGAACACACACCCCCTATTTACTTTTAGGAAGAAAAGAAAAAAAAAAACCACTGGGTTGGAAGACTGAATTTCCCTGCAGGAGTTAAGTACCCTGCCTCCAGGCAAAGAAAACCTGCAATTCACAAGATAATCCCCTTTTGTCTCTGCTTGGCCACAAAGCAGAGAGAAACCAAGCTGCTTTCAGTTTCAAAGCTGCTTTCTGGACTTTCTTTCCAAAGAAAAAAAAATTTCCTTTTTAAAATCTGTATTTCTAGTACAAAAAATCTCAACTGGATCTCAGATGATTTCAGGTTAATCCCACCACTGTGCCACCATGTCAAGGTTCCTCCCCCACTCTGAACTCTAGGGTACAGATGTGGGGACCTGCATGAAAAAACCCCCTAAGCTTATCTTTACCAGCTTAGGTCAAAACTTCCCCAAGGTACAAAATATTACACCCGTTATCCTTGGAATGGCCGCTACCACCACCAAACTAATACTGGTTACTGGGGAAGAGCTGTTTGGACACGTCTTTCCCCCCAAAATACTTCCCAAAACCTTGCACCCCACTTCCTGGACAAGGTTTGGTAAAAAGCCTCACCAATTTGCCTAGGTGACTACAGACCCAGACCCTTGGATCTTAAGAACAATGAACAATCCTCCCAACACTTGCACCCCCCCTTTCCTGGGAAATGTTGGATAAAAAGCCTCACCAATTTGCATAGGTGACCACAGACCCAAACCCTTGGATCTGAGAACAATGAAAAAGCATTCAGTTTTTACAAGAAGACTTTTAATAAAAAATAGAAGTAAATAGAAATAAAGAAATCCACCCTGTAAAATCAGGATGGTAGATATCTTACAGGGTAATTAGATTCAAAAAACATAGAGAACCCCTCTAGGCAAAACCTTAAGTTACAAAAAAGATACACAGACAGAAATAGTTATTCTATTCAGCACAATTCTTTTCTCAGCCATTTAAAGAAATCATAATCTAACACATACCTAGCTAGATTACTTACTAAAAGTTCTAAGACTCCATTCCTGTTCTGTCTCTGGCAAGAGCAGCATACAGACAGACACAGACCCTTTGTTCCTCTCCCTCCTCCCAGCTTTTGAAAGTATCTTGTCTCCTCATTGGTCATTTTGGTCAGGTGCCAGCGAGGTTACCTTTAGCTTCTTAACCCTTTACAGGTGAGAGGAGCTTTCCCCTGGCCAGGAGGGATTTCAAAGGGGTTTACCCTTCCCTTTATATTTATGACAGGGCTTGTCTTCACTGCAGTGTTAGCTTGAGTTGTCTCCACTAGACTTAACTTCTCTTGAGTAGGCCTGTGGAGAGAAATTTGGGGCCCCAGTACATCATGTTTGCTAGGACCCTCCCCCCCCCTCCTATTTCATCCACAGTATATGCAGATCTTCACTGCAGCAGGGTTCAATAACAGGCTTCTAAGAGAGAAGCGTCACAAAAACATATCTGTGAAATAATCTGTGGTAAAAAGGGAATAATGTGTGGGGTGTATTTGTCAGTTCCACCCGGTTAGGAAAAGTTTGTGACTAGGTACAAGATTTCACACTACACAAATCATCATCTCTTTGCTTGTAGTCATTTTTTTTAATGGAGATATCAGTACTTTATTTGCACAGACATTTTGAGGGACCCTGATACCATTTTTCCCCCTTACCCCTCTACTGTCAACCCTGCTCTTTAATTAGTTTTGCTTGATTGAGAGTGATCACACTGCAAAACAACACTCAAGCTGAACAGAGTGATTGTATGACCAGCCTGGGCTAGTCCCCACTGCATTACTAGCTCGAGCATCAGCAGCACTTGAGCTTCAATCCAGACCACCCAACAGGCCAACTAGATCAAGTTTAAAGCACCATTTACCTTGAGCTAGTGATTTCTGTGTGTGAGAATGGGAGTTGGGTTAGGAGCAACTCTCAGGTTGTACCTTCAGCTAACACTGCCGTGAAGACTAACCCATAATGTTCAATGTCCCTCTTCATCTGCAGCCAGTACAGTGGATCTCTTACATGTAGTGTTCACAAGTTAAAATATATTTGTGAAAGGATTTGAATATGAATTTTTTATTTCAGAACTGGGTGGAACACCAGCGTTATTTTTCTGTGCCCTCTCCATTTAAGGATTGGTGCTCTGCTGAAGAGATCATAGGGGACACATCTGACATGAGCAGGAGGAGGTCCCGGTAGAGTGTGATGTTCCCCGAAAGGCGTTAAAGCAGTGGGCCTTGTGCAAGCTTGGTTTGGTTTGGTTTGGCTTAGTCTAAGTTTAATAAACCTCTCCAGTTTTAAGAGACCCCAGTCTGGGTGTGTAATGTTTGGTGAGCCAGGCAGGAGAGGCTGAATTGCAATGATCTAACCTCTCCAAGATGAACCTATCATATGAGCTTCTGCAGACTCTTTCAGGAAAAGCTTCCAGAAGGTAATGCAAACAGAAAAGTGATTTTGCAAAAAGAAAGTTCCCTCTGTTAATATAGGGGAAAGACAACAAGGGATAGAAGTGAGAGTGACCAAGGGGCACAGCTGAATATCTTCAGTAGCTGATCCCCAATGAGAAATATTAGCAGGAAAGATATAGATTCCAAGGCTAGGAGGGTCCACTGTACGTTCCCCTGCTTTCTGCCTTGATTTCTGGGCTGGGTTGGACAGTTAACATTGCAGTTAACAATGGGAGTTGCATTTTATGTAAGAGAGCAGTATGACTGCTCAGAGCTCCAGTATGAAACAGGAGAAAAGCCTGAGAGTCTCTGGATTAAGTTTAGAAGTGTGAGCAACAAGGGTGATATCATGGTGGGAGTCTGCTATAGACCACCAGACCAGGGGATGAGGCAGACAAGGCTTTCTTTAGGCAACTAACAAAGTTACTAGATCGCAGGGCCTGGTTCTCATAGGAGATTTCAATCACCCTGATATCTGCTGGGAGAGCAACATAGCAGTGCACAGACAATTCAAGAAGTTTTTGGAAAGTGTAGGGGACAATTTCCTGGTGCAAGTGCTGGAGGAACAACTAGAGGCAGAGCTCTTCTTGACCTGCTGCTCACAAACTGGGAAGAATTAGTAGGGGAAGCAAAAGTGGATGGGAACCTGGGAGGCAGTGACCATGAGGTAGTCAAGTTCAGGATCCTGACACAAGGAAAAAGGAGAGCGGCAGAATACAGACCCTGGACTTCAGAAAAGCAGTCTTTGACTCCCTCAGAGAACTGATGGGCAGGATCCCCTGGGAGAATAACATGAGGGGGAAAGGAGTCCAGGAGAGATGGCTGTATTTTAAAGAATCCTTATTGAGGTTACAGGAACAAACTATCCCGATATGTAGAAAGGATAGTAAATATGGCAGGCAACCAGCTTGGCTTAACAGTAAGATCAGCAAGGATTTCAAACACAAAAAAGAAGCTCACAAGAAGTGGAAGATTGGACAAATGACCAGGGAAGAATATAAAAATATTGCTCAGGCATGCAGGAGTGAAATCAGGAAGGCCAAATCACACCTGGAGTTGCAGCTAGCAAGAGATGTTAAGAGTAACAAGAAGGGTTTCTTCAGGTATGTTAGCAACAAGAAGAAAGTCAAGGAAAGTGTGGGCCCCTTACTGAATGAGGGAGGCAACCTAGTGACAGAGGATGTGGAAAAAGCTAATGTACTCAATGCTTTTTTTGCCTCTTTCTTCACAAAACAAGGTCAGCTCCCAGACTACTGCACTGGTCAGCACAGCATGGGGAGGAGGTGACCAGCCCCCTGTAGAGAAAGAAGTGGTTGGGGACTATTTAGAAAAGCTGGACAAGCACAAGTCCATGGGGCCGGATGCAGTGCATCCGAGAGTGCTAAAGGAGTTGGCGGATGTGATTGCAGAGCCATTGGCCATTTTCTTTGAAAACTCATGGCGATCGGGGGAGGTCCCGGATGACTGGTAAAAGGCTAACGTAGTGCCCATCTTTAAAAAAGGGGAAAAGGAGGATCCGGGGAGCTACAGGCCAGTCAGCCTCACCTCAGTCCCTGGAAAAATCACGGAGCAGGTCCTCAAGGAATCAATTCTGAAGCACTTAGAGGAGAGGAAAGTAATCAGGAACAGTCAGCATGGATTCACCAAGGGCAAGTCATGCCTGACCAATCTGATTGCCTTCTATGACGAGATAACTGGCTCTGTGGATGAGGGGAAAGCAGTGGACCTGTTATTCCTTGACTTTAGCAAAGCTTTTGACACGGTGTCCCACATATTCTTGCCAGCAAGTTAAAGAAGTATGGGCTGCATGAATGGACTATAAGGTGGATAGAAAGCTGGCTAGATCGTCAGGCTCAATGGGTAGTGATCAATGGCTCCATGTCTAGTTGGCAACTGGTATCAAGCGGAGTGCCCCAAGGGTCTGTCTTGGGGCCGGTTTTGTTCAATATCTTCATTAATGATCTGGAAGATGGTGTGGATTGCACCCTCAGCAAGTTTGGAGATGACACTAAACTGGGAAGAGTGGTAGATACGCTGGAAGGTAGGGATAAGATTCAGAGGGCCCTAGACAAATTAGAGGATTGGGCCAAAAGAAATCCGATGAGGTTCAACAAAGACAAGTGCAGAGTCCTGCACTTCAGATGGAAGAATCCCATCCACTGCTACAGACTAGGGACCGAATGGCTAGGCAGCAGTTCTGCAGAAAAGGACTTAGGGGTTACAGTGGACAAGAAGTTGGATAGGAGTCAACAGTGTGCCCTTGTTGCCAAGAAGGCTAACGGCATTTTGGGCTGTATAAGTAGGGGTATTGCCAGCAGATCAAGGGACGTGATCGTTCCCCTCTATTTGACATTGGTGAGGCCTCATCTGGAGTACTGTGTCCAGTTTTGGGCCCCACACTACAAGAAGGGTGTGGAAAAAATTGGAAAGCGTCCAGTGGAGGGCAACAAAAATGAATAGGGGACTGGAACACATGACTTATGAGGCGAGACTGAGGGAACTGGGATTGTTTAGTCTGCAGAAGAGAAGAATGAGGGGGGATTTGATAGCTGCTTTCAACTTCCTGAAAGGGGGTTCCAAAGAGGACAGATCTAGACTGTTCTCAGTGGTATCAGATGACAGAACAAGGAGTAATGGTCTCAAGTTGCAGAGGGGGCGGTTTAGGTTGGATATTAGGAAAAACCTTATCACTTGGAGGGTGGTGAAGCACTGGAATGGGTTACCTAGGGAGGGGGTGGAATCTCCTTCCTTGAGAGGTTTTTAAGGTCAGGCTTGACAAAGCCCTGGCTGGGATGATTTAGTTGGGGATTGGTCTTGCTTTGAGCAGGGGGTTGGACTAGATGACCTCCTGAGATCCCTTCCAACCCTGAAATTCTATGACTCTGTGATTCTATGATAGCAGGCAGGGCAGTCACGCTGCCTCAGGAGGGACCCTGGGAGAAACTGTGGGCTTTCAGATTGCTTCCACTAGTGCATCAACCCTGCTCTATGAGCTAATGTGAAGGATGGAGGGTCATGATCCTGCCTCCTCCCACATCCGTTCAAGCAATTTGCTCACTGGAGTGAGGATGGAGCCGTTTTTATTCAAAGGAACTGTTACTGTGAGTGGCTCTCCTGTGGTGCATGCAGGAGGAAGCACCTTATGTGACTCCATTTCCCTATGTGCCATTTCAAGGGATGGTCACAATACAGCCCAGTGTGTTTAGCTGCCTGCTTGCCATGAGCACTGTGTCAGTGAGCAACTTCCCTGTTGGCCTCTGCAAGCTGGGTTATGCATCGCTCCAGGACTATCAGTCATATCCTTTTGACTTATCCAGTCCTGGTGTCTGCAACTGGTTTCTGTTTTAGGGCCCAGTTGCAATTTCATAATGGGGCCATTCATAGTAGTGAATGCTAGGTCCGTAGAAGTATCTGCATTTCCATTCTGCAGTTTTCAATTCTGCACCACTGAGTCCCAGCTTGGATTTACATCTTTGAAAGTTACTTACACATGTGGACTTAATTTACACCCTTTTTTGCACCTTCACTGTGCAGTTAGACTCTTCTGGATAAAGCATTCTTGGGCTCATGCTCAGCACAGCTGAAGAGGTGGGAGGCAAAGTTGGTTCTAAGCCTTTGTTCCTCTCATAGATCCTGGGAGCAGCTGGGGGCCAGCATGCATTAGAGTAGCTACATGGCTGCTTTAACTTATGCTGACTGGAGTGGTCCATTAGCAGGGACTAATACTGTTCATTGCACTCTGGTTCATATTATATGGCCTTCCCACCCCAGAGTCCCCCTCCCTGGTTCTAGCTGGACACTCCATGTCTTTTCATGTTTGGGTATTAAGCGTAATGCACATTTATGGCAGTGATAGAAATAATAATTTTAAAAATTGGCCCCATTATTCTTGCTCATTTCTCTAACTCGTGTTTTTTTAATGTACTTTTCAATTTAATTTACTTTTCACAGTAAAATGCTGACTGTGCTTACTTAAATGGGAGGTGAAACTGATCAAATTTAAAATTAAATCTCTGTTATCCCAGCCTAGAAGAAATTTACAGTTTCCTGTCTCACAGGAGTCACATTTTGCACTAAGGATTGTGTTACCACAAATTTGACCACATGGAAATGAAAATTTCTTTTCATGCAGTTTTTGAATCATGTATTATTTGTTTTTTCCCCTTAAATGTCATAAATACATTGGCATTTGTAGATTGTTGCTGCTTTTAATGAGAGTCAAATTCTTACTCATGTTAGTAACGTTAAGTCAATTGTGTGAGTAAGGCTGACAGGTTTCATTTGTTGTTTTGCTCTTTTATACTGTTATGGTCTCTAGTTATCTCTCATTTTCTCTCTCTTAATTCTTTTCCTATTTGAAGATATTTGGGTAAAAATATCTGTTTCATTTTTGTCTTCTACGTAAAATCACATCAAGTCAAACCACATGAATTTTCCAACTTCCAGCTCAGCTTTGTGTCTGAAAATCAAACTATGCTCTTCATGCTTGGGACGTTATCATAAATCATCACCAACAATAAAGTATGAAGAGTCAGAACATAGCAAGTAGTTTTGCTGATGTATTAGTGAGAAAGACAAAACACAGTTTGTTCTGCCTCATCTCTATAGGTTCTTCACTGCTGTCCGTAAAATAGTCATGCGTGACTCAGAAGACACAGTAGCAGCAAATCAAATACAGCAGTAAGGTACCATTTTCACAGCCACTTTTCTAATAACCACACTGTAAGACAAGGGTGGGCAAACTACGGCCCGGGGTCCGCATCCAGCCCTCCAGATGTTTTAATCCAGCCCTTAAGCTCCCGTTGGGGAGCGGGGTCCGGGGCTTGCCTCCCTCTGGCACTCCAGCCAGGCAGCGGGGTCCAGGGCTTTCCCCACTCCATGCGGCTCCCGGCAGCAGCGGCACATCCCCCCTCCAGCTCCTACGCATAGGGGCAGCCAGGGGTCTCCGCATGCTGCCTCCGCCCCAAGTGCTGTCCCTGCAGCTCCCATTGGCCAGGAACCGCGGCCAATGGGAGCTGCAGGGGTGATGCCTGTGGACAGGGCAGTGCACAGGGCTGCCTGGCGGTGCCTCTGCTGCTTGAGGTAAGCGCCGCCTGGAGCCTGCACTCCTGACCTCCTCCTGCGCCCCAACCCTCTGCCCCAGCCTGGATCCCCCTCCCGCCCTCCGAACCCCTCGGTCCCAGCCTGGAGCACCCTCCTGCACCCTGAACTCCTCTTTTCTGACCCCACCCCAGAGCCCGCACCCCTAGCCAGAGTCCTCACCCCCTCCCGCACCCCGACTCCCAATTTTGTGAGCATTCATGGCCCGCCATACAATTTCCATACCCAGATGTGTCCCTTGGGCCAAAAAGTTTGCCCACCCCTGCTTTAAGGTATTGTTCTGATCTCTGATTTCCTTCCCATGTTGAATACATGTATTTCTATGTATATAATACTATCAGAAATCCGGAGCTCTATGGTACAATACTGTTCATTATCACTTAACATAACCGTTGTGTAAGTCAGTTCTACTGCTGGTTTCATCAAGAGAACTGGATGTTCTTGGCACTGGATGTTCTGGGATTCTCCCACAGACAATCTCTCTTGAAAAGCAGCTTGCTTTCCATGTTCTTTCACTCTAGTTACATAAAAACACACATTTATCTTTTGTCTCAAACAAATACTTGCACTGGAAGATTAAGCCTCCCTGTTATATTTACTTTTATTCTCCAGTAGTATGTGTTAGCTATTGAACTCACTTTTTTGCTTGAGCTGATGGGATAAAAGTGGACTTGTCACTTTCTAAACTATGGTCCATGGCATCCCAATACTTGTAAATGCCAGGGAAGGGCAAAGCTGGTGAATTGTAAATTTTTATAACTAGTGAACTCAAACATAAACAAACCAAAACCAAATTTTGTGTTCCTGTGTCAAGGAAGAGGCAAGTACTGTTACAGTTCTGTGAATTAATTTAAGAATATAATATTTACCTGCAAAGTAGGCATTGCCCACTGGGTCCTGGCAAGATGTCAGTAGCAAACCCACTGGCACAAACTTTGAGTGCCCCTGCTGGACTTTCCTGACTCTCTAAAGCTCTGTTTAGTGAAAGAGAAAATGGTCACAAATAAATACAGGTATAACACAATGCATTTGCTGAATAATGCAGCTGACAATTTCTGCTAACCAAAACACAGAGCTGCAAATAACTCAGAAGTACATTTAGCAGCAATTTTTGGATTCTACCATGTGCTAAACATACGTCCTCTGGAGGATTTTAATCACACTTTGTCTATATGGATTTCACAGAAATGAGCTATTTTTAGTGCTTCATTTCATTTGCTGTTTGGGACAGTACACTATACAACACAATTGTGCAGTGCAATATATGACAATTTACAGAAAATAAATTCTGCCCACTTTATATTCATGGTTACAGTAGTGAAGGGAGCTTACCACATGCAACAACAGTTTTCCACATGCAAAGGAAAAGACCTAGCCAAGTGGTAGCGGTTAGAAGCGAGGAAAACTCCAAAGAGTACTTCACAGAGTTCCCCACACATCATCTCCCCTTCCCCAGACAGCATTCAGACCCAGCCCACAAAGCCCTTGGATTCCCAGGGATTGGAAATAGGTCAGGCTCATCATGCACATTTCCCCCCACTCCTATGCTCCCTGTCAGTGCAGCGCTATTGGCTTAAAGGTTGGGACTGTATCAGAGCTTCTCAAACTGGGGTGCAGGGGGTGTGGAATGTATTCTGTGTGTGGCGGGGGGGAGGGGTGAGAAGCTTTAGGGGGAAAAAAGGTGCTGTGCACATTCAGAGCTGGGTGGCCGTAGATTAGCGGCTGCTGGTCGGGCGCCCAGCTCTGAAGACAGCAGCAGCAGTGGAGAAACTAAGGGTGGCAAAGTATTGCCACCCTTACTTCTGCACTGCTGCTGCTGGTGGTGCTACCTTCAGAGCTGGGCGCCCGACCAGCAGCCGCCGTTCTCCACTCTGCCTTCAGAGCTGGGCGCCCGACCAGCAGCCGCCGTTCTCCACTCTGCCTTCAGAGCTGGCTGGCAGAAAAGCAGCAGCTGCTGACTGGGTGCCCAAAGCGGGGAGGGGAGGAGGCGTAAGCTACTGCAGACGCAAAGAAGGTGGGCACGATCAAATAAGTTTGAGAACCACTGGACTATATTCTCTTCTCTTGGGAGTGTCTTTGGGGCTGGTAGGAAAATGATGTATTAGTGGATTGCCGCCTTCCCCTGGCCCAGTTTCCCATCCACCCACCCTCAGTGGGGTTGTGATGACTTGCGTGTTGCCTTCCTGCTTACTGCTTCCTGCTCCCTCTTCCTGTTGGTTTCCTGCTTCCTAAACTCAGTGTTCTAGTTTGCATGCCTTGTGTGCACACACGTAGCACTGGGTGTGTGCAGTTACCCAGGGCCTGCTATTACATATCTGCCATTTGGACTGTTATGATTTTTGTTCAGACTTAATAGATTTGTGGTAATTACATGTTTTGATTGACCACCAACTAGCATGTCTTGCTTTGATTTCCTTATGATTTGGGATTGCTGTTCTGGGATGCATCAGAGCATAACAGTGGTCATGCCCTCTCCTCCCAATAGGACCCACGGAGTTCCTAATTCTGGAGAGAGCCTTTCTCAAAGAGAGGAAGGGAGAGACTTAGGGTTGTCAGCTGTCCTATGACTTGCATTCAGCAGGGTTGCAAGGATCCCCCACAGTTTACCTTTCTGGCTCCTGCGGATTGTTAGGCAGAAGAATTGGAGGCAGCTAATCTGCCTCTCTTCTTCCACTCTCTCTCTCCCTCCTGAGGACAGCCCACATGGAACAACTAAGAGGAGGCAGAGGAGGCTGCTCCAGTGGCCTACCAGCAAGGGAGATGAGGAGGCTCAAAAGGTGTGATGGAGAATGGGAGTGTAAGATGGGGGCAGAGACTGGGACTGGAAGGATGGGCACACAATTGGGGACATGCAGGGTAGGGTCAGAGAATGGGCTGAGATGCAGAATAGGAAGGCAGGGGCTGAAAGAAGAAAGAGAAAAAGATAATGAGGAGCAGGGGCAGAATGGAGGAGGTAGCTCCAGATCTTCAAAGACCCCACAAAAACCAATTCTGCGCCTTTCAGTTTCAGTTTTCCCATCCCCCCACGGTCTCCCTGGCCCTGGCTCTCCCAGACTCTCCCTATCTTTCACCCTGACTTTCCTGAACTGCCCCTTGCTCCCTCAACAACTTCCACCAGCTTCTGAAAGCTAAGCTCCTGCCTCCCCCTCACACCTGCTCACACTACGTTTGGGGAATTTATACCCTTAGGAAATGACAACATGTTCTCACTTGTGAAATATGTCACAAGTGTTGCTGCTCTGTTTGGTAGCTATGGCATTGGTGCCGCAAAAGTGGGTATCTCTATAGCTGAATTCAGCCTACCACACCACTGGACTCCTTCGGCACCTCTGATCAGCACTTTGTTCTCTGTGCTTTTTGGTTGAGTGCCACCTTATCAGAAAGACTAAACTTTCACAGGACGGGAGAGCAGCCTGGGAGAGCTAGTGTTGCTTAACCCCAGAATGAAGTGGTAAAGTAATGTTTCAGTCAGACTGCACCCCAGGCACAGCAAGGCAGGGGGGCTGGAACAATTTATATAGTGGGGGTGCTGAGAGCCATTGAACCCTTCTGCAAACCCTGCATATAATGGAAACCACTTCAAGCCAGGGGGTGTGCAGCACTCCCAGTACCCCTAGTTCCAGCACCAATGCAGCAGCGTGTCTGCTACTCCATTTCTCAGTTGACTAGCAGCATGGCTCCTGCAGTCACTCACAAAGGATTCTTGGTTGTTCTTTCAGCTGTGAAGTACATTGGCAGAAACCGTAACTATACATTTCTGAAGATATTGGATGCCATCCACAGTTGTATGATTTGAGATTTGGATTTTATTAAAAATAGATTTTAAGACTGTTACAGCATTTGAACCAATAAAACTGTAGTATGCAAACATGTGCACTATGACTTAAGTCAAGTGCACTATGACTGCCTGAGTTTTCTCTCATATTTCAAAGCACCAGTCATAAGGGAAGAGCAGTCTGTCTCTGAGGGTATGTCTACACTACGGAATAAGGTCGAATTTATAGAAGTCGTTTTTTTAGAAATCGTTTTTATATATTCGAGTGTGTGTGTCCCCACAGAAAATGCTCTAAGTGCATTAAGTGCATTAACTCGGCGGAGCGCTTCCACAGTACCGAGGCTAGAGTCGACTTCCGGAGCGTTGCACTGTGGGTAGCTATCCCACAGTTCCCGCAGTCTCCGCTGCCCATTGGAATTCTGGGTTGAGATCCCAATGCCTGATGGGGCTAAAACATTGTCGCGGGTGGTTCTGGGTACATATCGTCAGGCCCCCGTTCCCTCCCTCCCTCCGTGAAAGCAAGGGCAGACAATCATTTCGCGCCTTTTTTCCTGAGTTACCTGTGCAGACGCCATACCACTGCAAGCATGGAGCCCGCTCAGGTAACCGTCACCCTATGTCTCCTGGGTGCTGGCAGACGCGGTTCGGCATTGCTACACAGTAGCAGCAACCCCTTGCCTTGTGGCAGCAGACGGTACAGTACGACTGGTAGCCGTCATCGTCATGTCCGAGGTGCTCCTGGCCACGTCGGCTGGGAGCGCCTGGGCAGACATGGGTGCAGGGACTAAATTTGGAGTGACTTGACCAGGTCATTCTCTTTAGTCCTGCAGTCAGTCCTATTGAACCGTCTTATGGTGAGCGGGCAGGCGATACGGACTGCTAGCAGTCGTACTGTACCATCTTCTGCCGAGCAGCCATGAGATGTGGATGGCATGCAGTCCTTCTGCACCGTCTGCTGCCAGCCAAAGATGTAAATGATAGATGGAGTGGATCAAAACAAGAAATAGACCAGATTTGTTTTGTACTCATTTGCTTCCCCCCCTCCCCTGTCTAGGGGACTCATTCTTCTAGATCACACTGCAGTCACTTACAGAGAAGGTGCAGCGAGGTAAATCTAGCCATGTATCAATCAGAGGCCAGGCTAACCTTCTTGTTCCAATAAGGACAATAACTTAGGTGCACCATTTCTTATTGGAACCCTCCATGAAGTCCTGCCTGAAATACTCCTTGATGTAAAGCCACCCCCTTTGTTGATTTTAGCTCCCTGAAGCCAACCCTGTAAGCCGTGTCCTCAGTCACCCCTCCCGGCGTCAGAGCAACGGCAAACAATCGGGCATCTGAGAGTGCTGTCCAGAGCAGTCACAATGGAGCACTCTGATGGGGCTAAAACATTGTCGCGGGTGGTTCTGGGTACGTATCGTCAGGCCCCCGTTCCCTCCCTCCCTCCGTGAAAGCAAGGGCAGACAATCATTTCACGCCTTTTTTCCTGAGTTACCTGTGCAGACGCCATACCACGGCAAGCATGGAGCCTGCTCAGGTAACCGTCACCCTATGTCTCCTGGGTGCTGGCAGACGCGGTACGGCTTTGCTGCACAGTAGCAGCAACCCATTGCCTTCTGGCAGCAGACGGTGCAATACGACTGGTAGTCGTCCTCATCGTGTCCGAGGTGCTCCTGGCCACGTCGGCTGGGAGCACCTGGGCAGACATGGGCGCAGGGACTAAATTTGGAGTGACTTGACCAGGTCATTCTCTTTAGTCCTGCAGTCAGTCCTATTGAACCGTCTTATGGTGAGCGGGCAGGCAATACGGACTGCTAGCAGTCGTACTGTACCATCTTCTGCCAGGCAGGCAAGAGATGAGGATTGCTAGCAGTCGTATTGTACCATCTTCTGCCAGGCAGGCAAGAGATGAGGATGGCTAGCAGTTGTACTGTACCATCTTCTGCCGAGCAGCCATGAGATGTGGATGGCATTCAGTCCTTCTGCACCGTCTGCTGCCAGCCAAAGATGTAAAAGATAGATGGAGTGGGTCAGAACAAGAAATAGACCAGATTTGTTTTGTACTCATTTGCCTCCTCCCCTGTCTAGGGGACTCATTCCTCTAGATGACACTGCAGTCACTCACAGAGAAGGTGCAGCGAGGTAAATCTAGCCATGTATCAATCAGAGGCCAGGCTAACCTCCTTGTTCCAATAAGAACGATAACTTAGGTGCACCATTTCTTATTGGAACCCTCCGTGCAGTCCTGCCTGAAATACTCCTTGATGTACAGGCACCCCCTTTGTTGATTTTAGCTCCCTGAAGCCAACCCTGTAAGCCATGTCGTCAGTCGCCCCTCCCTCCGTCAGAGCAACGGCAGACAATCGTTCCGCGCCTTTTTTCTGTGCGGACGCCATACCAAGGCAAGCATGGAGGCCGCTCAGCTCACTTTGGCAATTAGGATCACATTAAACACCACACGCATTATCCAGCAGTATATGCAGCACAGAACCTGGCAAAGCGATACCGGGCGAGGAGGCGACGTCAGCGCGGTCACGTGAGTGATCAGGACATGGACACAGATTTCTCTGAAAGCATGGGCCCTGCCAATGCATGCATCATGGTGCTAATGGGGCAGGTTCATGCTGTGGAACGCCGATTCTGGGCTCGGGAAACAAGCACAGACTGGTGGGACCGCATAGTGTTGCAGGTCTGGGACGATTCCCAGTGGCTGCGAAACTTTCGCATGCGTAAGGGCACTTTCATGGAACTTTGTGACTTGCTTTCCCCTGCCCTGAGGCGCATGAATACCAAGATGAGAGCAGCCCTCACAGTTGAGAAGCGAGTGGCGATAGCCCTGTGGAAGCTTGCAACGCCAGACAGCTACCGGTCAGTTGGGAATCAATTTGGAGTGGGCAAATCTACTGTGGGGGCTGCTGTGATGCAAGTAGCCCACGCAATCAAAGATCTGCTGATATCAAGGGTAGTGACCCTGGGAAATGTGCAGGTCATAGTGGATGGCTTTGCTGCAATGGGATTCCCTAACTGTGGTGGGGCTATAGACGGAACCCATATCCCTATCTTGGCACCGGAGCATCAAGCTGGCAAGTACATAAACCGCAAGGGGTACTTTTCGATAGTGCTGCAAGCTCTGGTGGATCACAAGGGACGTTTCACCAACATCAACGTGGGATGGCCGGGAAAGGTGCATGATGCTCGCATCTTCAGGAACTCTGGTCTGTTTCAAAAGCTGCAGGAAGGGACTTTATTCCCAGACCAGAAAATAACTGTTGGGGATGTTGAAATGCCTATATGTATCCTTGGGGACCCAGCCTACCCCTTAATGCCATGGCTCATGAAGCCGTACACAGGCAGCCTGGACAGTAGTCAGGAGCTGTTCAACTACAGGCTGAGCAAGTGCAGAATGGTGGTAGAATGTGCATTTGGACGTTTAAAGGCGCGCTGGCGCAGTTTACTGACTCGCTTAGACCTCAGCGAAACCAATATTCCCAGTGTTATTACTGCTTGCTGTGTGCTCCACAATATCTGTGAGAGTAAGGGGGAGACGTTTATGGCGGGGTGGGAGGTTGAGGCAAATCGCCTGGCTGCTGGTTACGCGCAGCCAGACACCAGGGCGGTTAGAAGAGCACAGGAGGGCGCGGTACGCATCAGAGAAGCTTTGAAAACCAGTTTCATGACTGGCCAGGCTACGGTGTGAAAGTTCTGTTTGTTTCTCCTTGATGAACCCCCCCGCCCCTTGGTTCACTCTACTTCCCTGTAAGCTAACCACCCGCCCCTCCTCCCTTCAATCACCGCTTGCAGAGGCAATAAAGTCATTGTTGCTTCACATTCATGCATTCTTTATTCATTCATCACACAAATAGGGGGATGACTACCAAGGTAGCCCAGGAGGGGTGGTGGAGGAGGGAAGGAAAATGCCACACAGCACTTTAAGCACAGCACTTTAAAAGTTTACAACTTTAAAATTTATTGAATGACAGCCTTCTTTTTTTTGGGCAATCCTCTGTGGTGGAGTGGCTGGTTGGCCGGAGGCCCCCCCACCGCGTTCTTGGACGTCTGGGTGTGGAGGCTATGGAACTTGGGGAGGAGGGCGGGCTGGTTACAGAGGGGCAGCAGTGGCAGTCTGTGCTCCAGCTGCCTTTGCTGCGGCTCAACCATACACTGGAGCATACTGGTTTGGTCCTGCAGCAGCCTCAGCATTGAATCCTGCCTCCTCTCATCACGCTGCCGCCACATTTGAGCTTCAGCCCTGTCTTCAGCCTGCCACTTACTCTCTTCAGCCCGCCACCTCTCCTCCCGGTCATTTTGTGCTTTCCTGCACTCTGACATTATTTGCCTCCACGCATTCGTCTGTGCTCTGTCAGTGTGGGAGGACAGCATGAACTCGGAGAACATTTCATCGTGAGTGTGGTTTTTTTTCTTTCTAAGCTTCACTAGCCTCTGGGAAGGAGAAGATCCTGTGATCATTGAAACACATGCAGCTGGTGGAGAAAAGAAAAGGGACAGCGGTATTTAAAAAGACACATTTTATAAAACAGTGGCTACACTCTTTCAGGGTAAACCTTGCTGTTAACATTACATACATAGCACATGTGCTTTCGTTACAAGGTCGCATTTTGCCTCCTCCCACCGCGTGACTACCCCCTCAACCTTCCCCCCTCCCTGTGGCTAACAGCGGGGAACATTTCTGTTTAGCCACAGGCAAACAGCCCAGCAGGAATGGGCTCCTTTGAGTGTCCGCTGAAGAAAAGCACTCTATTTCAACCAGGTGACCATGAATTATATCTCACTCTCCTGAGGATAACACAGAGAGATAAAGAACGGATGTTGTTTGAATGCCAGCAAACATACACTGCAATGCTTTGTTCTACAATGATTCCCGAGTACATGTTACTGGCCTGGAGTGGTAAAGTGTCCTACCATGAAGGACGCAATAAGGCTGCCCTCCCCAGAAACCTTTTGCAAAGGCTTTAGGACTACATCTAGGAGAACCGCAAATGCCAGGGCAAAGTAATCCTTTCACATGCTTGCTTTTAAACCATGTATAGCATTTTAAAAGGTACACTCACCAGAGGTCCCTTCTCTGCCTACTGGGTCCAGGAGGCAGCCTTGGGTGGGTTCGGGGGGTACTGGCTCCAGGTCTAGGGTGAGAAACAGTTCCTGGCTGTCGGGAAAACCGGTTTCTCTGCTTGCTTGCTGTGAGCTATCTACAACCTCCTCATCATCATCATCTTCTTCGTCCCCAAAACCTGCTTCCGTATTGCCTCCATCTCCATTGAAGGAGTCAAACAACACGGCTGGGGTAGTGGTGGCTGAACCCCCTAAAATGGCATGCAGCTCATCATAGAAGCGGCATGTTTGGGGCTCTGACCCAGAGCGGCTGTTCACCTCTCTGGTTTTCTGGTAGGCTTGCCTCAGCTCCTTCAGTTTCACGCGGCACTGCTTCAGGTCCCTGTTATGGCCTCTGTCCTTCATGCCCTGGGAGATTTTCACAAAGGTTTTGGCATTTCGAAAACTGGAACGGAGTTCTGATAGCACGGATTCCTCTCCCCAAACAGCGATCAGATCCCGTACCTCCCATTCGGTCCATGCTGGAGCTCTTTTGCGATTCTGGGACTCCATCATGGTCACCTGTGCTGATGAGCTCTGCATGGTCACCTGCAGCTTGCCACGCTGGCCAAACAGGAAATGAGATTCAAAAGTTCGCGGTTCTTTTCCTGTCTACCTGGCCAGTGCATCTGAGTTGAGAGTGCTGTCCAGAGCGGTCATAATGGAGCACTCTGGGATAGCTCCCGGAGGCCAATACCATCGAATTGTGTCCACAGTACCCCAAATTCGAGCCGGCAACGTCGATTTAAGCGCTAATCCACTTGTCAGGGGTGGAGTAAGGAAATCGATTTTAAGAGCCCTTTAAGTCGAAATAAAGGGCTTCATTGTGTGGACGGGTGCAGGTTTACATCGATGTAACGCTACTAAATTCGACCTAAAGTCCTCGTGTAGACCAGGGCTGAGACAATGTAGCAGCTGATTGGGCAGTGAGGAGAAGATCATAGGGGAAAAGAAAGAAGGGAAAAGGTGGTGTGAAGGGAGGAGAGCAGGAAGAGAGAATAAGAAATGGGGAAGTCAAGAATAGATAGGAAAAAGAACTGTTGGAATGGCAGCAATTATTCTTACTATTCTAGCCCGCCTTCTGTCTGTCTGTCTCTCTCTATATGTTGTTTCTAACTATTTAGGCAGGTCCAACAGGACAATTTATATCAGTGAATAGTGAGAGATTTGAAATTCATGGAGGGTATTTTCTTTTGGGACCTATCAATAGAAGTTTAATGGAAAAAATGAATGCAGATGTAGTACCCCGACTTTGTGAACTGAGTTAAATTTGTACATTAAAAATCAGTCCACAGTAGTTAGCTTGTCTGACACTTAGCAGTACCTGTGGTTTATTTTACCCTGTTAGGCTGGGTGAGACATCATTAAATCACATTTGTAAGTATCTGTATACTTCACATTGTGAAAAAAATGTGTTTGTCTGTTTTGGATATATTTATTTAATTAGAATACAGGTAATTTAGATGGAATAAACAGATCTTAATAGTAAAGTGCTGTGTGCTCAACAGTTCATAGAGCATGAGTTAAAGCATGACTGAACTGACAAGATGTGTGATTATTTTATGTATTACAATACTTGTTTGTGAAGGTTAATTATCTGGATAAGAGACAGCTGAATAATCTCATGAAATTCCAGTCATTTGCTTACTGAAGGCATACAAATGACTGTTCTCACTAATGTAAAATCATTTTGCATTTAATCCTTGCTGAAAAAATGCACGTTAGTAATTCGGTCCAATCACAGTCCCTGCTGTCTATGTTTTTTTGATGATATTTGTGTTTCCCCCCCAGACACCCCATCACAAAGAGTACAGTTTATTCTTGGAACAGAGGATGATGATGAGGAACACATTCCTCATGACCTCTTTACTGAACTTGATGAGATTTGCTGGCGTGAAGGAGAGGATGCTGAATGGAGAGAGACAGCAAGGTAAGTATTTTCAGGAGGTGTTTTTGTCAGTAACTGATGGTCACTGAAAGTGTGGTGAGACGTTTCAAAGCTGTAGGAGGCCCAGGAATGGATTTTGGATACAAAGCTTAAACAAACAAAAAATCATTTAAATCCTTGTATAACTAGTATTGCCACAGTATCTGTCATTCCTTAAGACCCAGATGTTTTCATCTGGATTTAACATATATAGGTCAGAATGAAAATTGAATGAAAGAACTGACGTAAACAAAAAAATCTATTACTTATAGTAATTAAGTAGACCCTTTTATTCATATTTTAGCCCATCATTTTTATATTTAAAGTATTTTTAAACATACACAACCAGGAACATATCCTTGAGAAATCCATGAGTTGGCCTCTTTATCAAAAGATCACAGGAGAGAGGGAATAACATTACCATAGCCAAATTAAACTTAAGATAAACTCAAATATTCACAGAGTCCAACCTTTAATGAGCAGATGCTCTGGAGACTTTGAATGTTCAGTGTTAGATCATTTCACTTCTGCAGAATTAAAATGTGGAAAGAATGTCTGCCCAGATTTTTTCTCTGCTGAAAGACATTAACTGAATATCAATTACATAACTGCTTGTTTTTCTTCCTCGGGCTTCTAAGTGTGGGAGTCACTTACTATATACCTGGTTTCAATGGGGCATTACATTTCCAACAAATCTGGATTTTGGGGCTTACCATTTTTCTCCTTGGAATCTCTACACTCTCTTCCTTTAGATAACTGCCACTAATTTGTTTAGTGTTCATGGAAGGTGCCAGAGTGCCCAGAGATATCGGGCCAGATCTGTGACTTCAATATGGCCTTGGTGGATGAAATAGGCTGTAGATTTGGCTGAATTGATCAACTGAGGAATCTATCTATTGGAGGAATACTCAGGTGGTGGGGTTCCGAAGGGCCAAGAGCAGTCACTCATCCCTGTGACCTCGCTGCAATTGTGTAAGCTTGGAGGGGCACAGAAGGACAGGTTCCTTGTTCCCTTCTCCTCCATTTTTGTGTCCACATGCAGGGGGCATCCTCAATCAGTTCATATGCTTTTTTCCATGGACTACAGTAGATTACACCACAAAATTGATGTTCTGTGGGTCCTAAAATATTCATATTCACAGTCAAAGAAAGAAAATATAATTTATCTTTTTTTTCAAAAGGTCTTCATTTTACTCATGCTAATTAAAGATGGTTTATATCTTGAAGAAAAAAAAATCAATTCTGTTTATAGTTACAGAATTTTTCAGCAGGGAAGTGGAATAGGAATGTCTTCTGGGAAGCATTACAGAAGTATGTTTCTTAGAAATTATTCTGATTTTAATTTAACATCTTATAATCAAGACAGAATTCCAAATAAATAGCTGAAATAAAAGAAACATCCATTTAATTTGATCTATCATATGTCTATTTTAATTGTCCTCCTTCCTCTTTACAGTAGATAAGAAAGCACGTTTTGTATTGTACATACTGTGACGGGGCAAGGCCGGATGGCTATAGAAAAGTAGTGGGAGATAGATATATTAGCTCCAGGCTAAACAAATCCCTGGTACCAGGTTAAGTGAAATGGAAGCTGCTCCAGGTCAATTAAGACACCTGGGGCCAATTAAGAACTTTCCAGAAGGCAGGGAGAATGCTAGGTTGATTAGGACACCTGAAGCCAATCAGGGGCTGGCTGAAACTAGTTAAAAGCCTCCCAGTCAGTCAGGTGGGTGTGCATGTCAGGAGCTGTGGAAGGAAGTTATGCTGTTGGAGAGGCTGAGTAGTACACACCATATCAGGCAGAAGGAAGGAGGCCCTGAGATAAGGGTGAAGTGGAGCTTGAGAAAGTGAGGGCTGCTGTGGGGGAAGTAGCCCAGGGAATTGTACACGTCATGTTCCTAAAAGGTCAGCTACCATAGCTGATACTATCAGGGTCCCTGGGGCTGGAGTAGAGGGTGGGCCCGGGCTCCCCCCCTACCTTTGCCCCCTGATTAATCACTGAGACTGGGAGACAACAGAGACTGTGCAAGGAAGGATAACTTCTCCCCTCCCTTGCTGGCTTATGATGAAAATGGCTCAGTAGACTGTGACCCTTGTCTCTAGAGAAAGAAGGGTTACATGGAGGGTCACAGTGAGCCTCTGAGGCTAGCGAAATCTGCCAGGAAACATGGGACCCATGGAGGCAAGGACAGGGCTTTGTCACAATACACACTAGTAAACTAATAAGTGTAATGAAGTGGAGTAGGTATTACATATTACTGAATACATCACTAATCCTGGAACAATAGGCTTTTAGAGTAAATCCTTGATCCAGCATTCAGTTCCAGTAAGTAAGCTCTGTTCTGGAGACAACGGTAGTTGTAGTAGTAAAATTAATATATAGAGCACTTTTCACCAGCTGATCTCAAAGTGCTTTGCAAAGGAAGTCAGTATTGTCACCCCCATTTTACAGATGGGGAATCAGTCACAGAGAGAGGAAGTGACTTGCCTACAGTCACCCAACAGGTCAGTGGCAGAGCCAGGAATAGAATCCAGGTCTGCCAAGTCCCAGTCCAGTCCTCTGTCCACTAGGACTTATTGCCTTGTAGGAGCCAGGAAGGGGAGGAATCCTTCCCTTCAAATCAGGGAATGCCTCTTCGCGGTTGCTGTATCTGCAGTGCTTGTGGTAGCTGTTGAAGCCCCTGCTCTCTCCCTGCTCAAAGGTAAGGACTAGTGGATTTGCATAGTGGCAAATTCTCCAGTCCCTCTATTGTCTCCTCAGCTCACCCTCAACCCCCTGAATACTGGGCACAGCTAAGCTCCAAAGAACACAGCTCCATGGCATGCAAAGGACATATGGTACGAATGATGTGAGAAGCCCCAGGGAGGTGCTGGTTCTTCACCCTTGCAAAAGCAAAATTCCATTAGTTTCACTATGATTAGGGACTTCTGTGGCTGTAGAGATGGGGCGTTAGGTGGTGGTCAAGATTTCCCTTCGTAATATTGCCACAAAGGAATGGCATAAGAATGCCAGTGTTTCTGATGGATTTTGTGACTCTGGTGTTAATGTAATTGTTTTAGAATATCTTCTTTTATAAACATGAGTTACTGTGTATTTATTGTTTGCATGTTACCATCAGTGTGCTAGGTACTTTACAGAGCAGCTAACAGAGTTATTGTGTAATCAATAGCCAGAAAAGGAATACCAAGAGCCCAGTCCAGCTCCCATCAAATTCCACGGCAGTTTCGCTGTTGACCTTAATGAGCACAGAACAAGGCATCAAATAGTTACATATGCATTTTACCAGGAGGAGGTGTGGTGAATCTCTGGTGCAATATGTCTGGACTCTTCTGCAATTCCATTTGATGGAGCCTGCATGCCCAGTCATTATTCTGGAACCTTTTATAAATGTTGTGTGCAAGCGGTGTAAGATTCATTGAGACATTTGCTGCTCAGTTAGCCAAAATGGTAGCAGCTATTGAAGAGGAGTGTGGATAAGATTTGGCTGAAGCTCAATATCTCTGGGAAGAACAGAACAGATTTATCTAAACAGAGGGAAAGGAGTTAGCAAGCTGCTGTGGAGGATTTAAAGTGGCAAAGGCTCAGTTGTGTTGTCTCAAAGGCAGATTCCAATCCTAATGAGCCCATCAATACAATATTATTCATACACAACATTTTTTATGGTTAATAATGGTTTGGTATACTAACCATTTAACTATATTTTTAAACATAAATAATTGGATTATTTCTTTTTTGTAACAGGCCACATTGCAACAATAATTATGTGCTATTATTTAGAAATCAAACATATACAGGAATTAAAACATCATAAAGTAATCAGAACATTTGTGAACATTTGGTGAAAGCAGGAATCTCTTGTGTCAGCCCTAAAGTGATCCATTTTGCCCCTTTAATGATGATAAAGAAGCAGAAATGTATCCTTTTGGTAAATGACATTCAATGTTACTAATAGAATAATTTGCACAGATGACCTGGCTGTACTATTGTGTACAGAATGCTTGATTTACAGTTGCTGTCCTATAAAAGTACTTAGTGCACCTGTGACCCACAGACCTCCTGGATGTGGTGTCCTCTCTAGTAGCATCGAAACCACTTAGAGATTAATGAGTCTGCTATAGCTTTAGCTAATAGTCATATGGCTTTTAGCTCATGCAGTAGCGGCTCATGCATTTAGCTCCAGAGGTCCCAGGTTTGATCCCACCCACTGGGGTCTGTCGGTGTTACAAGTGGGGGTTCGTCCAGGATATCAACTGGGAAGTCTCTGAAGGTCGGGATGCGCTTCCTCAGCTAAGGGAAGTATGTAACCCACACACCTCCCGGATGTGGTATTTTATCCCTTTTAATGGCACCAAGACCACTTAGACATTAATGAGTCTGCTAGAGCCTTAGCTAAGGGCCATGTGGCTTTTGGCTCATGCACTAAGTTTCAGAGGTCCCAGGTTCAATCTTGCTTGCTGACGACCGGGGTCTGTCAGTGTTACACACACTTTGTAAAGAAACAAACCTGGAGATGGTAGTTAGATTTATAATATATACACAGTAGTGCAACAGCATGTTGATAAATGCTATCGAAGTTCAAGTCTATTGAACCAGTCTTTTGCATTGCTGAGTGGGACAGTGGTTTAGATTTCCCATGGTTGAACCTCAGAAGGTCACCCCAAATTTGGGTGATTATCTGAGCCTTATTCAGATCTCTTTAGTCTGCCTATTTGTAGTTGAAATCTCAGGAGAATGTCCTTTCCCATGAAAGCACTTCTGTTTCTGGAACTGACCAGAATATGGTAAACCAGTGTGGTAAGAAGTTAACCAAACTTTTTAGATCTTCAGAAGAGATTTAGCTTAATTTTTGATGAAAATTATGATCTCTGTTATATTCAAATCCATTTTCCCATCCATAGTTTTGAGAGATGGGTAGCTAACAGGTGCATTGGTTATGACACGAATGCCAAGCGATAATCGCTGGTAGGACAAAATAAAAACCCACTTTCTGCAAATGGTCTACACTTCCTTTCAAAGACATGAGGTCACACAACTTGTCTCCCTTTGTCACTTCTGGTCTCTAAGCAGTTTATTTACTTTGGTTCATTTTCAAATTAACATTGGCAAAAGTTCATGCTGAAACAGGTATAATATGTAGGATTATGATGCCTGTGCTAGTCAGGCAGGTTGCAAGTGAATGAATGCTTGGGGAGACACAGCAAGCTCTGAAACAGATATTACTGGACCCCATAAGCCTGATATTTTGCACTAAAAAGTTATGGCAAAGAATACTACAAAGTGTTCATATGCTCTATTTCATGTTATACTATGTACAAAATACCCGATACATTTAAAAAACAGTGATAGTTTTTTTAAAAAAATTGGACAGTCCTGTTTAATCCTTTGGTTCTATAACAGAATGTCACCATTGGAGAAACTCTTGAAGTATTTTATTTTATCAGTCAATGACCTGTAGGAGAGGTCATACATTTCTTCCCCCACCCACCTCCCACAGCTAAAGAAAGTGTCAAGCTGCAAAAACTGAGCGTGGATTTTGAACACTCCAAAATCTGTATTTCTGTTTTTATTTAGCCCACTATAAAAGAATGGGAAAACTTGGATCCAGGCCTGGGTTAGGATTTCTAAACCTTTTATGTTCCTGAAGTTTGGCGATAAAGTCAGGGGCTTGATAAAGACCCAACTCTGGATTATTATCCGCCCTTTTCCTTTTTTTAAAAAAAAAAAACCCACCAGATACATTTGCATAAAGATTAGGTCTTTCTTCCTTTTAGAGTTTCTGTTACTGATGCTTATTCCTTGTTTTAAGTAATAATCTCCCGACATGGTTAACAAGTATCACATGAGGTAGTGTATCCAACTCAAAATATAGAGAAGAAAATCAATTCAGGAAGCATTTCTTAGAAGAGATGGGACACTCCACTCAGAGAATGGCATCAGCAGTGTTGTGCTACTGTAGCATGCATCAGAACCATTAACTAGTAGTGCAAGATGAAATCTTAAGAAATAAAGATCATGTTTTCATACAAATATTTTTAGTACTAAAAACAGATTGACTTGGATACGATCACTGACATATATGGAAAACTGCTGAAAGACCAGACACATAGGATAATGACACAATGGTAAATGACACGGGGTGAACAGTGAGATGGCAAAATTTGGAGATGATACAACATTACTAAAGATAGTTAAGACACAGGCAGACTGAGAAGAGCTACAAAAGGATCTCTCAAAAGTGGGTGACTGGGCAACAAAATGGCAGATGAAATTTAATGTTGATAAATGCAAAGTAATGCACATTGGAAAGCATAATCCCAACTATACATATAAAATGATGGGATCTAAATTAGCTGTTCCCACCCAAGAAAGAGCTCTTGGAGTCATTGTGGATAGTTCTCTGAAAACATCTACTCAATGTGCAGTGGCAGTCAAAAAACCAAACAGAATGCTGGGAATAATTAAGAAAGGAGTAGATAATAGGACAGAAAATACCATGTTGCCTCTATATAAATCCATGGTACGCCCACATCTTGAGTAGTGTGTGCAGATGTGGCCAGCCCATCTCAAAAACAATATATTGGAATGGGAAAAGGTTCAGAAAAGGGCAACAAAAATTATTAGGGGTATGGAATAGCTTCCGTATGAGGAGAGATTAATAAGACTGGGGCTTTTCAGCTTGGAAAAGAGATGGCTAAGGGGAGATATGATTGAGGTCTATAAAATCATGACTGGTGTAGAGAAAGTAGATAAGGAAGTGTTATTTACTAATTCTCATAACACAAGGACTAGGGGTTCACCAAATGAAATTAATAGGCAGCAGGTTTGAAACAAATAAAAGGAAGTATTTCTTCACACAACACACAGTCAACCTGTGGAACTTCTTGCCAGAGGATGTTGTGAAGGCCAAGACCATAACAGGGTTAAAAAAAGAACTAGATAAATTAATGGAGGATAAGTCCATCAATGGCTATTAGCCAGGATGGGCAGGGATGGTGTCCCTAGCCTCTGTTTGCCAGAAGCTGGGAATGAGCGACAGGGGATGGGTCACTTGATGATTACCTGCTCTGTTCATTCCCTCTGGGCACCTGGCACTGGCCACTGTCGGAAGACAGGATACTGGGCAAGATGGACCTTTGGTCTGACCCAGTAGGGCTGTTCTTATGTTCTTAAATAAACCACCCAAAATGCAAATATCCAGGAAGAAGAATCCTGGAAAGCAGTAATGTTAAAAGTGTCTTGGACAACAGATTAGAATGAGTATCTGATGTAATAGGGCAGCAAACGCAGAGGCACCACTTCATTGAGTAGAGGTAAAAGTCTCTTCTGATATAGTTCTGGTGTGACTGGGCCTAGGCTATTGAGTTTATTTCTGGATACATCATTACAGAGAGATACTGATTTACAAAAGAAGATTCTAAGAGATAGGAGATATAAGAAATATTTTTGATGCCATTATATAACAAGAAGGACCAACGCAAAATGCAGATCTTCCTAAACTGCAGACTAGTTATAAAAGAGACAAAGGGCAAACTAGTTTTCATGAGATACTCTGAAAGCAAAAGACACCAGGCAGAATGTGATTGAACATGCGGTATAGAATGCTAAATCTGATCTCAAATACGTTATGAAGAGTTTCGCCAATCCCAGGGAATATGGAATATTACAGTTTTCACATAAAGTTTTACCACATCATATGATTTTTTCTGACAGTGTTTGATTCAACTGGTGTAATTTTGTGTGGGAAAAGTACACTTGTTTGAAAACCATTGCTTTGGACTCATCTAGAAAAGCAATAATTGCAAGTTGAAAATGAAATCTTAACACAATATTCTGTTGTGAAACAGAATGTCAACTGTACCTTGATATAATCATGTGCGACCAATCGCTAACTGTAAAATCATAGAATCCATCAAATTTATAATGACAAACAATAGTTAATATTGGCATTTTAGTGTTTGGGTTGTTTGGTTCTAAGTCACCAAGCCTGTTTTATCAAGTCAATGTTCATTATAGAGAACACCAAATACTACCCATCTACCCATTCCTTAATCAGAAAACATAAAAAGCTGAACAGCCCAGGGCATACTTAGGAGAAATGTGCCAAAGAGTGTACTCAATTTACATCATGTTCTGTGTGTATGCTGTTTTTGTTTCATGTCCGATGCAGGCCTTAAGGGAGTTTGGCATTTAATTTTGAAAAGGTGTCTCAGAAGACCAAAAGCCTGGAATACTATAGATGCCTGTGGGTTGTGTCTCAGAAAATAGTATATTGATCCTTAGGTGCAGAAAAAATCAGTAGAAAACCACCACCTCATGGCTGGTATCATATGAAGATTAACATTGCCTAGGGCACTCACGAGAAAGTGTTGGGTGATCAAAGATAGGCAATGAAGCAGAATAGTTTGCATTCAATTTCCACGTTATGATTAAACCACTACCTCTGCAACTATAATTGCAAATGTTATCATTTTTATGGCCTCTTGAACAGAAATAGATCTTTTCAGCCCCTTTCCTCTATCCTCATTAGACATTTAATTTTAAAAGTATCCCCCCAATTTAACTGAGTGTTGAAGGAAACACTCAGGTACACTTACTCCAAAACATAGTATCTTGGCTTCAAATAGTGTTTCTACAAGTGAAGCACTAGCTAGCAGGAGTAGCTAATTAACTTCAGGTTCCCCCAAGATTGTGTCAGAAGCTTAACTGATGAGGCCTGAAACACAAAACAGGCAGTTTCATTTTCTGAATAACTTCTGTGTGTGAAATTCAGCCATCTACAGAGCATCAGTCCAAGACTCATGAAACATTCAAGTGATTACAGGTTTAAGTGGGAATTAAATAAGACATAGGCCCTGGATTAGCCCCATCGACATAAGGATGAATTTCACGCACAGAAGGTATTTTGAAAATGAAATTAAATAGCCTGTTTCCTTTTTCAGGTTTTATTCCATTAAACTTCAGAACCAATCTCCCTTCGTAGTGTTGCGGTGGAATATACTAATGCAAACACTTGAGAACTGCATGCTTTGTTAATCTCACCTCAGTCAGGAGTCAAGTGATAGCACAGGGAATCCTGACACCAAAAACTAGTTTTGTTTGGTTAAAGGAAGGCTTTGCATAATAACTTTTTCATGGCACAGGAAACTCTTAAAACATTTTAGGGTGGTTGGTCCTCACAAAGAATTTATATTGCAAAGAGCGGTCTTCTTTTGGAAGAGGTGCAGTAAGGATTTGCCTCTCGCACTCTCCTCCTTCCCCGCTCCTCAGTTTGAACTCTGTTATGTCTATATACAAGGTGTAAGGTAGTGGGGAAATAGGACTCTTATTTATAAGACTAATGACAAAATAGAATGTCATATAGTACGGAGAGAGTTTGGGTCATATTTTCTTCTGGTGTCACTCCACTGAAGTAATTACAGTGAAACCAGCAGAGAATTTGGCTGTTTATATATATTAAAAAATGCGGATGTGCAATTCAAATTTTCATTAGATGGCTAACAGAGTGTTTTGGGGAGAGATAGTGTAGCAGTCTAGGACTTTTTTTCCCCTAAAGTGTTTACTAGTTTCTTGTCTCTTGTCCAGACTTTCTTCTTATAGGCAGAGCTGATAGTGTTGGCTAATACTTTCCATATTTTCAGTTTCTTATAACTTTCCCAAACTCTAACCATTCTGGCTGAAATTTCCCATACTAGGTGTCTGCCTCAGGCTGAATTTTGTTTGAAAAGTTTCAGCTATAATAGTTCAGGTGCTCTCAAGAATGAAATTAGAGGAAACATTTTTGCCCATGTTAAAAAATTCTTAGTCATTTCATTGAGAAGGTCTGGTACCTCTGTTCTTTTGAGCAAAGTAGTTTAAATTTGGCTGGGGGACACTTTTTGTGTCAGAGATGTAAGTTTTGCTGTCCATGTGGAAATCCACTCAAATTTGGCCAAGTTTTAAGCCTTTGGAAAATCCCACTTTGCATATGCTCAGTAGAGACTTGTTAAAGTTTAGAAGTTAAGTTCTGTGACTATTTCCTCTATACTTGGCATGGTCCAGCCTGAAGGTGCAGCGGGCTGAGCAGGACTTTCTCTGCAAATGCTGCTATTGGCTGATGTGAGCCACTGTGACAAAGTATACTGTAACTGTATGCAGGGAGACTGTTTCCTGTGATTTGCTGGTGACCAGGCAGCATAGAGGAGAAAGAGGGAGTAACTTGACTGGAATGTAGCGGGGGAAGCGTGAGGAGTGAGGTGTGGGGAGGGCATGGAGGGAAGAGACGAATGGATTACAAGATCTGGGATGCGGTGGTCAGTGGAGGTGGGGAGTGGGACAGGAGTTGGATAGGAGCAGAGGGAGAGGAGGAGGTTGGAGGGGCATATAGGTGCAGAGGGAGACTAGAGCAGGAGCCAGGGAATGGAGATGTGAAGGACCAGAGAGGGACTGACGCATGAGTTGGGGGAGTTGGACAGCAGAAGAAAGAGAGGGGGCAGGAGCCAAGGCATTGGGTGATGGATAGAACCAGAGATGGTGGAGGGCAGGACCTGGGAGAGTTGGATAGGAGAAGAGGGTGGAAGGTAGGAGCCTGGGATGGGGTTGGATAGGAGCAAAGTGGGTAGTAGATAGGAACAGGGGGAGAGGGAGCAGGAGCTGTCTGTGTATGTGTAGGGGGATGGGATGATGTATAGGAACAAAGTGGGGCTGGGGCAGGACAGACAGGAATGGGGGGCAGAAGCAGGTTTGGCAGGGGGACATGGGCAGAAGAGTATATAACCACTAGAGCATGTTCCAAAACTTGAAAATGAACCCAGAAGTCCTGAGTCCCTACATTCTTCTGCTGCCAGCAAATAGTCGTGAATCCACTGACAAAGCATATGTCTCATCCCTCTCTTGTGCCTGGGCTATGTAGAGTATAACAGCCTACTATTGCTACCAGTTACTTCATTAGCTCAAGTAGCGGAGATCTGTTCTGTTGAGTGTTAGTATCGCTCTGCATGATGGAATTTCTGGGTTTTTTTTTTCAGTTTACTTTTTTCAAGGATTTATATTGATTCTGTAGCAGTTCTTTACCACTACACATTCCCAGAGTTTATCAATGATTCTGACACACAAAGCAGTTTTAGCCATGATAGGTCATTATCCAAAGTTGCACAAAACAAAACATGTTATGTTATTTTTTATCTGCTTTCCCCTTCAACTCTCAGGATGAAATAAATGTTCAACAAATGGTATGGGACAAAATTGCTGGGGGGGGGAGGGAATGTTCTCATGTTTCCTGCAAACAACAGAGAGTAAAATAAAACCAAACAAAATATTTGATAGGGTCCATTGAATATGCATGAAAATAATTCACTTTTCATTTCCTATATATAAAGGCTTACTAAGCTGTTTGTTTGCATAGATGGTTGAAGTTTGAAGAAGATGTAGAGGATGGTGGAGAGCGATGGAGCAAACCATACGTTGCCACTCTGTCACTTCATAGCTTGTTTGAGTTGAGAAGTTGTATCCTGAATGGTACAGTTCTACTGGACATGAGAGCTAATTCTTTAGAAGAAATTGCAGGTATACTGATGTTTTATACCAATAACTTATCATGATAAATATTAATGTTGGAAACTAAAGTATGTATCACTTATCAGAGAGCTTTTGCATAAAAATCAGCTGTATGTAGAAACATTTTCTATAAATATTTTACATGTATAAAAATATCTAAAATTGGAGTTGAGCAGTATTGTAGTAAGATATTTTATAGCTAACTTTGCATAAGTTGTAGGTGTTTAATCAGAGTGGATGTGTTCTCTACTCCACTTCTGCCACCACACATTCAAAATGATATATGTACTAAGTTCCACAAATTAAAGCCATTTTTGAGATGGCTGATCACAAACAGACAAATCATCTTAAACATTCCTTAAAGCATCAACAGTTTTCCACCATGCTGAAATAACACACAACCAGCTGAATGGGCTCTTTCCCAAATTTACAAATATGCATCTTTGGTTTGAGAACAAGATAGAGACATTTCAGCTGGTAGTGTATATTTTCTAGGAAGTTGTAGATACCTTAGAATGAAAGTGGCTTTTTTAATTATAATGCTCCCATCATTGTATAGGAAACATCTGTAGGATGCAAAGTGTCCTGGCACCTGCTCAATGGTATAATGTTTATGTGCAGCCTCACAGGAAACATTTCAGATTATAGGCCTTTAACCCAATTCTCACTGTGTTGATGCTCTTCATGGGGAGATACAGTCACAACTCTCATAACAGCTTTAGGGAGTTTCATTTACGATTCCCTTCTATACTGCTAGGAAAATTCAGCCCTCTGTAACTTCATAACTACATACCTAGTACATGAGCATGCTGAACTGGGTAAGGAGGGAATGGACTGGGAAGAAACGCAGAAATTGTACAATTCACATAAGTTTCACTTGGGGGGAAAGAGGAGAAAACTGAAGTTTTTTGAGTTTGAAAGACCACATTTTCTACAAGTCAGGGCAATCCTAGATTGAATTTACTCGGGGGGTAATTATGTAATAGCAGGGGATCACAGTGGAAAACTAAAATATTCAAAAAATGTCAGATGTTTGTGAGTAGACAATAAAAGGCTAGGGACAATAGGTTTAGAACAGAAGGACCCAAGAATGGCCATGAAATATGTTGAGATTCGGAGTTTCCCCCCTAACTCAATCCCTTGATGCTTGGGCTGGCAGAGGTTGGAACATCATGGAGAAAGCACGATCACCTTTTGGAGCACTTCTTGTCATGTTTGTGTGATTCCATCTGGCTGATGCTTGGAGCAGAGGAATCTGCAAGATAGAATCATTGAAATTATACAGATCCAGAAGTCCATCATCCTGCCACTGAAAAATTAAATAACTGCTAAAATATTCAGCAGTTATCAGCCAGAAATGTGTACCTGTGACAGTTCTTGGGTTACCCAGGAGTCAGGACTGTGGGTCTCCTTGTTGCCTTCTGGCACTGCCAGCATTCTTCTTTGGGCTAATGCCAGACCTTCTTTCACCAGGCAAATTAACAAACCCCAAACTCTTTTGAATCATTTCCCTGTGATATCCAGCCCCTGACATTGGCTCCTCACAGAATTTCCAGAGCCAAAGGTGCAGTATGCTCCAGTTCACCAGTTGTACCTTAAACCACTGCTCCTGTAACTCACACAGTATTTGTGAGCACTTATAGTAAAGCAAAAGAAGGTTTATTTAAGAAAGAATAAAGATTTAATTAGAAACAAGAGAGTGATGGAAACAATTAGTTGCAATAAAGAACAAAATCATAAAATCAAACCTGGGTCTACACTTATCAATATTTCCTATCCAGTAAAGTAGATTCCCCCCCAAACCTCCAAAGCTCAGTTTGTTGCAGAGCTGGCTGGTTTCTCAAGAATCAGGACCCAAATGTTCATGAAAGCATCCCCTCACATGGCATTGAGAGTCTTGACAAGTGAAGAGATTTCTGTAGATACTTTACATGTTACTCTTTATGTATAAATATCCAGTTAGACATGTGTTTGGTGTAGTGAGTTTGTCATATCTGAGGTGAGAGCTGCTTGCAAAGAACAGGGGGCCCATTGCCAAGGAGTCTCTGTATTACACAACCATCTCCCACCTCCATTTCCCTCAAAGACTATGCATTTCATCCTACTTCAGAGGTGAGAGTCAGGCACAGGGAGAAGGAATAGAGGGTTTCAGGCCCTCAAAAGAGAAAAATTAGAGACACAAAACACCCATTATGAGAACATTTACAGCAAAAGAATAGTATAAAAAATTATGAGAGCTTAAAACTTACATTAATTTACTTGAGAGTTCAAAATGGGAGATGGTACCTGTAAGCAGGGTCTGAATGAATGCTTCCCTGATAGCTAGCTGGGAGGGAAGAGACTATGGGTGTGTTTATTTAAATACAGTTTACTCCTGCTGTTTACATATTCATCATTTACAGCTGTGTCAAAGGATCAACTTTGGCTGGTGTTGGGTACAAATGACCTTAGTACTGAATGCAGGGGTAGTGAAATATGGTTACCAATGTTGTAATTATTGTAGGAATACAGGAAAGTAGGACAGTGCTTAACCTGTCCCATATGAGGGGAGGCACCCTCAGTTGAAAGAATCTCATTAAGCAGGGGCTTGAATGTCAGAGTTCTGTGAAAGTAAAGGGGTGGAGGGAAAGACAGAAGTCCTGGTGTTCTGGCCAGGAGGCTGCACGACTCCCCTCTCCCACCCCCCAGGTATCCTCTTTAGACTGGCTTTAACCTGTTCTTCCTCCCTATTCAAAGAATAGAGCTAAATAGGCTTCATTAGGAGCCTCTTTTGTTATTTTAATTGCTCAGTCAGAGTTGAAACCAGTTGTGGTAGGACTGTGTTTCTACCCTGCCTGCGAAGAGCCAAAATCACTTGAGCTGGGGCAGAGTTTCTGCCCAGCCTGCAAAAGAGCTGAAAATGACTGAGAGACTGATGTGCAGTGGTCACAGCAGAATGTGACTGACAGTCAGCTGGCGAATGAGTGACCAGCAGGGAAGCAGCAGAGAGGCGCAATGAACGGCCAGCAGGCTGGCGGCGGAGAGGCGTGCGTGGTGAGAGCAGTGAGCAGGTGGCCAGTGAGCAGCCAGCTGAGCGAGTAAGATGCCTCTTTACCCCCAACCCAGGATAGGAGGTGATCTCTGCAGATGCACCTCTGAACACTAGGTCTGCACTGACCAAGGACAGCAACAGTGAGTGGGGTGCAGAGAAGGGTCGGGCATATGAAAGGGATTTTTGGGTTGCTGGACTTAAGCACCTGAGGGGAAAAGGGCACTGCCCAACCTACCTGGACGTGGATCTTTTACTCATGGTTTATGTTTATGAACCCTGTTTACACTGTTTTCCCAAATTAGCTCAGAGTTACTTCCCTCCTTTTATTAAAAGTTTCTTTTCTACGCTTGGACTCTGTGCTTGCAAGTGGGGAAGTATTGCCTCTGAGGCTCACAGGGGTGGTGTGTAATTTTCCCAGGTTACTGGGTGGGGGCTCAAGCTGGTTCTGTGTTGATCGATGGAAAGGAACCTCTAGATATTGAACCCGGCCCTGGTTGCTGCTGACTCCACCTGGGGGAAGGGTTACATACCTTTTGTTTGATATAAAGGTAGAAAAGTAATAGTGAGGAAACTTTGCCTCACACACCAGAAGAGAGTTTAAAGGAATTGGATTTACATACAGTGAGTAACGTATTTAAGGTCAGATAAGCTTCATCATAGTAATCTGAATGAGGCAACAGGGGAGATGTTGCACATAGGGTCAGCTCTTACAGAGACATTAAAGTTGGTTGGGATAGGTGTGGCTGCTCCCCACAGCAGGCACCCTTCTCAAACTTGTGTGTCAAAGTGGTGCGAGATATTGTAAACCCAGTCTACAGTATCTTACCCCTTCTGTGGTAAGGATCCCATTCTTCCAGGGGCTGAATAAGAATGTCAGGATTTGGCTTAATAATGATAAAAGATGGATGTGAGGGACTGAAGTGAGACTGGCAGTTTGCTAGGACAAAGGGGTAAGCCAATGTGGTGTCTTATTACTATGTGTAACAAAACTTATTAATTTTTTATCAAGAGGATCACTTGCCTACCACCCAGTTTTACTGTTCTGATTGCTAGCACTATCTCACTCAGGCTGGAAAAACCCGGTGGTCAGCCTCAATTACGGCAATGCCCAGTCTTGGGAATGGTTTCTTATTGATGAACTAGAAGTGTCAGTCAGTCAGTCAGTCAATCCATCTCTCTAATGAAGTAAGTGTTCCACTCCAAAATAAATTTCTTCATGAACTTTGATGAAGTAACATTGAGCATTATGGAATTTTTTTGCCAGCTTTCTGACGATGTCTGATAGCAAGACCACAATGCATTTGTGTTTGTAGTCTCTGGAGCACTAGTTGCTGTCAGTTCTCCTTTTCTTTGTTGTATTCTTGAAACTTTAGAAGTCACAACATTAGTTTGTTCTGAGACCATTTTCTCAGGTAATTGGTCCATTAACTTGTCTTTTGGTACAGGATTTTGATTAAGGGTTGTAATGTAATTTTTTGCATTTCCAAAATCTTTTGACTCACTTAGAAAAAGTTTCAGAGTAGCAGCCATGTTAGTCTGTATCCGCAAAAAGAAAAGGAGGACTTGTGGCACCTTAGAGACTAACAAATTTATTTGAGCATAAGCTTTCGTGAGCTACAGCTCACTTCATCGGATGCATTCTGTGGAAAATACAGTGGGGAGATTTATATACACAGAGAACATGAAACAATGGGTATTACCAAACACACTGTAAGGAGAGTGATCACTTAAGATGAGCTAATACCAGAAGAGTACCCAGAAGTTACCTACTACAGGACAGGCCCAACAAAGAAAATAATAGAACGCCACTAGCCATCACCTTCAGTCCCCAACTAAAACCTCTCCATGCAACCTCGGATGCATTCAGTGGAAAATACAGTGGGGAGATTTATATACACAGAGAACATGAAACAATGGGTGTAACCATACACACTATAACGAGAGTGATCAGGAAAGGTGAGCTATTGCTAGCAGGAGAGAAAAAAAACAACAACAACCCCTTTTGGTCTGTAATCGAGTGACCAAAGAGATTGAAGTGTTCTCCGACTGGTTTTTGAATGTTATAATTCTTGACGTCTGATTTGTGTCCGTTTATTCTTTTATGTAGAGACTATCCAGTTTGACCAATGTACATGGCAGAGGGGCATTGCTGGCACATGATGGCATATATCACATTGGTAGATGTGCAGGTGAACGAACCTCTGATAGTGTGGCTGATGTGATTAGACCCTATGATGGTGTCCCCTGAATAGATATGTGAACACAGTTGGCAACGGGCTTTGTTGCAAGGATAGGTTCCTGGGTTAGTGGTTCTGTTGTGTGGTGTGTGGTTGCTGGTGAGTATTTGCTTCAGGTTGGAGGGCTGTCTGTAAGCAAGGACTGGCCTGTCTCCCAAGATCTGTGAGAGTGATGGGTCGTCCTTCAGGATAGGTTGTAGATCCTTGATGATGCATTGGAGAGGTTTTAGTTGGGGACTGAAGGTGATGTCTAGTGGCGTTCTATTATTTTCTTTGTTGGGCCTGTCCTGTAGTAGGTAACTTCTGGGTACTCTTCTGGTATTAGCTCATCTTAAGTGATCACTCTCCTTACAGTGTGTTTGGTAATACCCATTGTTTCATGTTCTCTGTGTATATAAATCTCCCCACTGTATTTTCCACTGAATGCATCCGATGAAGTGAGCTGTAGCTCACGAAAGCTTATGCTCAAATAAATTTGTTAGTCTCTAAGGTGCCACAAGTACTCCTTTTCTTTTTGCGAATACAGACTAACACGGCTGCTACTCTGAAACCTGTCTTCTGGCTCTGTCAATCTGTTTCTTCACTTCAGCAGATGGGTATTGTAGTTGTAAGAACGCTTGATAGAGATCTTGTAGGTGTTTGTCTCTGTCTGAGGGGTTGGAGCAAATGCGGTTGTATCGCAGAGCTTGGCTGTAGACAATGGATCGTGTGGTGTGGTCTGAATGAAAGCTGGAAACATGTAGGTAGGCATAGCGGTCAGTAGGTTTCTGGTATAGGGTGGTGTTTATGTGACCATTGCTTATTAGCACCGTAGTGTCCAGGAAGTGGATCTCTTGTGTGGACTGGTCCAGGCTGAGGTTGATGGTGGGAAGGAAATTGTTGAACTCATGGTGGAATTCCTCAAGGGCTTCTTTTCCATGGGTCCAGATGATGAAGATGTCATCAATGGAGCGCAAGTAGAGTAGGGGTGCTAGAGGACGAGAGCTGAGGAAGCGTCGTTCTAAATCAGCCATAAAAATGTTGGCATACTGTGGGGCCATGCGGATACCCATGGGAGTGCCGCTGATTTGAAGGTATACATTCTCCCCAAATGTGAAATAGCTATGGGTGAGGACAAAGTCACAAAGTTCAGCCACCAGGTTTGCCGTGACATTATCGGGGATACTATTCCTGACGGCTTGTAGTCCATCTTTGTGTGGAATGTTGGTGTAGAGGGCTTCTACATCCATAGTGGCCAGGATGGTGTTTTCAGGAAGATCACCAATGGATTGTAGTTTCCTCAGGAAATCAGTGGTGTCTCGAAATCAGCAGCACTGCCATGGGTACCCGCTTGGCCCCACAGTATGCCAACATTTTTATGGCTGACTTAGAACAACGCTTCTTCAGCTCTCATCCCCTAAAGACTGGGAGTGGATGGGTCATTACACAAAGTAAAACTATTTCCCCATGTTTATTTCCTCCCCCCCACCCCCCGCTGTTCCTCAGACATTCTTTTCAACTGCTGGAAATGGCCCACCTTGATTATCACTACAAAAGTTCCCCGTCCCCCCCGCCCCGCTCTCCTGCTGGTAATAGCTCACCTTACCTGATCACTCTCGTTACAGTGTGTATGGTAACACCCAGTGTTTCATGTTCTCTGTGTATATAAATCTCCCCACTGTATTTTCCACTGCATGCATCCGATGAAGTGAGCTGTAGCTCACGAAAGCTTAAGCTCAGATAAATTTGTTAGTCTCTAAGGTGCCACAAGTTCCCCTTTTCTTTTTGCTTAGAAAAAGTTTTTTGTTTGTTCTCAGAACTTTCCCAAAACCTATATATAACCTAGGAGTGGCAGCTATCATTATTGATGTAGTTCTCCCTCATTTGGTATCTTTTCTGATACAAATAGTAGATTGTTATATTACAAGGTTTGATTGATTGCTGCTTTTAGAATCTGAAATTTTAACAGGCATCCTCCTGACTGTCTTTCTTAACTGCTTTGAACATGTTTTACCTCACTCTGAGGGTATTGTTCTGTAACTCAGATAGATTTGTGTCTTCCATGCTGTCTTGGGGTTTTCTGAAGAGATTTTTCGCTATTATAAATAAAGCTCGTAGCCCATTTGATTAGGGATGTCCTTCTATTATTGTTGTTTGAATTGCAGTAGTACTGGAAAGCCCCAATCAGGATCAAGCTTCATTGTGCTAGGCATGTTACAAACACACAGGAAGATAGGGTCCTGGCTCTTAAGAGGTTGCAAAAAGATGCAACAAATGAATGTGGCAAACAGAAAGGCTTGAGGAGGAAGAAGGAGGTTCAGCAGTAATAAGGTCAGATAGTTACATAGGCTTGCTGTGTATGCACACAACTCTGATATTTCCAATTAATAGGAAAGGGTTTTTTTCCTATATAAATAAAATAAGTCCCGGACTTGAAGTATAATGATGAAATCTGTACTTATCAGCAAAGTCTTTAAAGTCTATTTTACTAAATAATTGCCCATTATTAGTTGTTATAGTTCCACTTATGGTACACCACATCTTAGAAACATTGGTTTGATCCTAGAAATGACAGGAGTTCTGCTTGTATTGGATAATATTAACACTTATTAAAGTAAAGAAACAGTTCCTGGGTATCACAGAGCATCCCTAAATACAGAGGTCAGTCCCAACCTTTCCCTGCTGTCACAGGTTCTGTTGTCTGTTGGCATCATTTTCTTCAGAAAATTGTTCAATAGTTGCATTATTGCCTTCTACACATGATTATGCTTGGCCAGACAATGACCTTCACACTCATCATTTAGTTTTCTCAATGCTACCAGATACTTCCTGTGTTGCAAAACTTGTTTTCTTAAGGTAGAGGGTACTATGCACTTTGACTTTTAGTAACACTCCTCAGTTAACCTAAGTCCTTATCTTTGTCGTGCATAATTGGTTTCTGTGTTTTTTTTCCTGCTATTTCTACCTTTTTAATAACTTTGCATAGGATTTTAATAGTCTCACTATGGATAATTTTCCACATTATTCTATGTAAGACATGTCACTCTGATTTAACAAGTAAAATTGTTATATGCATATATTTTCAGTTTATTTGCCTGGAGACTGTATTATGCAAAAATGCTCGTGACAGTATATCTGCCATCAGAAACTTGCTGAAAATTCCTGCTTCAAATTACACTTTTATAAATGCAACAACAGTCTTTCTGTCCTTGAAGGAGTTTCGCTTAACCTGCATTGCTAGATTGTGATGAAGGGGTTTGTCTGCTTCAACCAAGACTTTTAATCCATATAAACACCTTATTTATTCATTGAAGCGTTAAACATCCAGAACATAGCCCTAGACCAGGGGTGGCCAACCTGAGCCTGAAAAGGAGCCAGAATTTACCAGTGTACATTGCCAAAGAGCCACAGTAGTACGTCAGCAACCCCACATCAGCTTCCCCCCGCCCTGCTCCCAGCCCACCGGCAGCTCCGCCGATCAGCACCGCCCCCTCCCTCCCTGGACTTCCCAATCAGCTATTTCATGGCTTGCAGGAGGCTTGGAGGGGAAGCAGCGAGGGCACAGCAGACTCAGGGGAGGGCATGGGAAGGGGTGGAGTAGGGGCAGGGCCTGTGGCAGAGCCAGAGGTTGAGCAGTGAGCACCCCCCGGCACATTGGAAAGTTGGCGCCTGTAGCTCCATCCCTGGAGTCGGTGCCTATACAAGGAGCCACCTATTAACTTCAGAAGAGCTGCAGGTGGCTGCAGAGCCACAGGTTGGCCATCCCTGCCCTAGACTCTTTCTCTATTTGAGTATACATTTTTAAAAGATCTTCTTAACATGCTTGAGATAAAATCGACAGGTGAACAATTACTTTAATGTTATTGCACGAAGATGGCTTTCAAAACATTTTGTGGTACATCCCTAGAAATTGTTAATTCTGCATTAAAATAATGTACCACTCATGATGGGAGTTTTCAAATGATCCCATTCTTCATTATGCTTTGTTTTGTATTCAAAATGTGTCCCTATTTAAAAAAATATCTGTAAGACTGTGAGCTTGTTGGGGCAGGGACCTGTCTATTTGTATCTGATGATTAAGTGCTATACATATCTGCAATGCTGTATACGGAAATAATATATTGTTGTTCTAGCTGGGTTTCCTGAGATGAATTTTCACATCAGGCATTGTAGGTCTTTCATATTGCATGTTCTTGCCATTACTCAATTTGCTATTCATTTTTCTTTGTCAGATTTTATTCATAGATTCATAGATATTTAGGTCAGAAGGGACCATTATGATCATCTATTATTATTCCCTCATTGAAAAGTACTTCACCCAGACTTGCAGACACATTTCTTTTACTTCAATTTTAAACCACCTTTACCTATATTTGAGTATAATACATAGTCTTTTGTCATGTATTGCTGGTGTAGCTCCCAGATTAATATATAGTCATTACACACTCTATACAAGAATTCCTTTGAACTGTAGTAGTCTATCGGTCACTTCTAATGCAGACCATATGGTCAAATGAAGTCTCAAGAATCTGTCATCCAAATAGTGAATTTTGGAACTTGTCTTTTCAAGAGGTATTTGCCAGAAGATAGTTGCAACATCTGATTTAGAGAACCACTTTACTATGTTGTTCTTCCCATTATTTCAGTTCAAATTGGCAGATAAAACTGTTCTCTTTTGATATTTTTATTTAGTTCCTTTGGATCCATGCAAATTCTCAGATTACCATCTGGTTTGTTGACAAACCACTGAATGAACCCAGAAGGTTCTAGCACTCAGCATATGATTCCATTTTCTGTTGTTTGGCTCAAAGACTTTTTGGTCAACCGTTAGTGATAGTACTTTCTTTGTTGCATAAATCTCTGGTCTTGCCATTTATTTTGGTTGTAGTCAGTGTGGTTTAGGGAAACAACAGACCCCTTCAAATAAATAAATTTATTCAGCATGACCTCTGTGTTGTCTATTAGCTTTTCAGTGACCTGCACACGTTATGTTTCAACTTTTCCATAATTTCAAATCCAGTATTGATTGTTAGCCCTTTTCTACTCTTACAAAAGTCAGCTTATGCACTATACCATTATATTCTTTAGGGAGTTCACATGTTTCTCACGCTGAAATTTTCTCTCTGTGTAATGGCTCAATCCTGTTAGTGAGGTCATTGGGCTTTGCAGGCCCTCAACCTCTCATGGCTGAGTGTGCAGTTTCACTGTTTTTGGTAATATCCTGTTAGGCTTTCAATCTGTGCAAATCTTGTTCTGCAAGTACGTTTGCTTGATTCTATGCGCCAATTTTCATTTACTTTTTGGTGCATTTTGGACTCCCCTTTCACATGCAACTTTCTTACTGAAAAACTGTTTCTCCGTCTGTGGTGGATTCATTTTACAAATCTAGGTTTTTCCCCCTAACATCACATGTTTGTAAAGAGGTTTTTTAATACAGCGTTTATGATACACATTACCACAAGCATGACATTGTCTGTGAACAAGCTACTTCGCACAGGTTTGGCACTGCCTTTGTCTTTAATTCTTTTATTCAGTATGCACCCTTTTCGCCAACCTGCTTTTGATTTTTGCTCACATTTGATCACCTCCAGATGCAAGCCTTCATCAAGTTGGCAAAGTTATGCTGCTTTGTCTAGGGGGTTAACTCAGTGTTTCTTAGCAACCTTTCAGTAACTACAATAGTCATGAATTAGGGAATCTCTCATATTTCCAAAATTACCTGATTGATGTTGAAACTTCAGTTCAGTTCCATTCAGTGGTCTAATTTTCCACCTTGTGCATGCAACCAAAACAAACAGTATTCACAAGCTTTGATTTTTGGGGGTTGCAAATACTTTTTTAATGCTCTAATGGAAACAAAGTATTGTCTCCATACAATATGGGATGCATGGTGTCTCATTGATACAGCCCTGAATTTCCTGGCACCATAGGAACAGCTCTGATGTTGTCACCAAGCTGTGAGCCAGGAGTTTGTCTCACTTTTACTTTCTGTGGACTTCGCTGCACTTATTATTGAGCAAAGCAACAGACTCCTACCCTAGTTCTACAGTATTCCTACTCCTGCACTTTCTCACAAACAGAAGTTGGTCCAATAAAAGATATTACTTCATCCACCTTGTCTCTCTCCTACCCTAGAAGGCAGCAAGTGTCATTCCCCCATTTTACACATCAGTAGCAGAGATGTTGAACAAAGTCCATTTGAGGGAAATTTGGGAGTAGAACCCAGCTTTTTAATCTACTTAGCCACACTGCTTCTCAGAATGAACATACCAAATATATGACAGGTTTCAGAGTAACAGCCGTGTTAGTCTGTATTCGCAAAAAGAACAGGAGTACTTGTGGCACCTTAGAGACTAACCAATTTATTTGAGCATAAGCTTTCGTGAGCTACAGCTCACACATCCAATGAAAGGTTTCAGAGTAACAGCCGTGTTAGTCTGTATTCGCAAAAAGAAAAGGAGTACTTGTGGCACCTTAGAGACTAACCAATTTATTTGAGCATGAGCTTTCGTGAGCTACAGCTCACTTCATCGGATGCATACCGTGGAAACTGCAGCAGACTTTATATATACACAGAGAATATGAAACAATACCTCCTCCCACCCCACTGTCTTGCTGGTAATAGCTTATCTAAAGTGATCATCAGGTAAGATAAGCTATTACCAGCAGGACAGTGGGGTGGGAGGAGGTATTGTTTCATATTCTCTGTGTATATATAAAGTCTGCTGCAGTTTCCACGGTATGCATCCGATGAAGTGAGCTGTAGCTCACGAAAGCTCATGCTCAAATAAATTGGTTAGTCTCTAAGGTGCCACAAGTACTCCTTTTCTTTTTACATCCAATGAAGTGAGCTGTAGCTCATGAAAGCTCATGCTCAAATAAATTGGTTAGTCTCTAAGGTGCCACAAGTACTCCTTTTTTTTATATCAAATATATGTTTTTAGCTAACCTGCTTATAACCACTATTGTAACTACTAGACACACTCCCCTCCTTGAGCCAGAGACAGAACTCAGTAATCCTCATCTCCAACATTCTGCTGCTGTCTAGTAAATAGTTGTGTAACTCACTGGGAAAGTGTATGTCTCATCCCCCTCCAGTGGCTGATCAAACTAGAGAGTAACAGCTCAAGTGGTAGAGGTCTGGGATGGGGATTTAGGTCATAGGTTCAAATCCTGCTGACAATCCATGCAGGAAACCTTTATGTTGTTTATGCAGGTTGTCCATGATAGAATTTGTTTTTCAATTAAAAAAAAAAAACTGGTTTACTGAATTCACACAGAGAAAATATGCATAAAAATAAGTTACGAGGTTAACAAACCCTTACAATCTGTTGATTATGGCATGACAGACAAGAAAACCTGAGGATTCCACATTCTGGTCATCTGTCACACATTTTGATTGAATGTATCACACAATGGCAGGTTTAAAGGTTGAGCCAGCTTCACTAGCCCTGTGGCATCCTTGTATTCCTTGGATCAAATTCTCTGCCGATGTAAACTGACACAGCACCTTTGAAGTAAATGGGGCTGGGCCAATTTACACCAAAAGAATTTGGTCCTCTGATCTTGAGGACTTTCACTGTGGCCAGCTGCTGCTCAGCGGAGAAAAAAGGAGTGGGGAAAGGCTCTTCAGGTCTTCACCTTTCCTTGCTCACTGGTACAGGGGACAGGCTCTAGGTGTCTTTTAGATTTTAGCTGCTATTGTGGAGTGGTTAAAAATTAGATTATTGGTAAAGTACTGGTCACAGTTACTCCAATGTAAATCTCGTGTATCTCCAGTGTAAACAGTAGAGTTGCTCCAGAGCAAAATTTGTCTCTTTTGTGATATTCTCTGAGAACAAAATGAAGACTTTTATTATCCCTGTTTTTCTCCCTGACATGGGAGCTGCTAATTTTGTATATAGGGAAAGTGAGAATTTAAGGTTTGTAGAAACGTATAGCTTTTTCAGTACAAAGAACTGTTGGTTTGTATTGCTGTTTACAGAAAGATATGAATTATACAAATGTCTTGTGCAGTCTTCAATAGCAAATGTAGAGCCTGAAACTGGCAGTGGCTCAGAACCTCAAAATGCTGGTGGGGAACTCGGGCAGGTTTGGACTCAGTAGGCTTAAATTTTCAAAGCTGGCTAAGGAATTTGGATGTATTATTTCTCTTAATGAAAAGTGGGTGCCCAAGTCCCTTAGGTGACTCTGAAAATCTCAATAATTAAGGTCCCAGTAATAGTAATTAATAATAATTAAAGGCCCAATTTGGTTCCCAATGAAGACTCCCATTGACTTCCCTCACATTAATGGTTCATATTCATGCTTTTTACTTGATCCTGTTCTGACTGAAATTGATTTGAATACTGTATTTGACTTCAGTGGGGGAAGGATTGGGCCTGTTTGTTCTTTCAGCTTCCAAATTATATGATTGTTAGATCAATATTAGATCATGGAGTAACATAAAGTGGTCTAATGTTGCATGTTTTACTCTATTTTGTTAAGTGTTTCTTAATCACAGAATTGGGTTATAAACAGTATAAAGATATTTTAAATGAGTCTGATTGGGGAGAGATCTTGAAATTAAACATAAAGGAATAGTAAAGAAATTCAAGTTTCTTTAAAAAAAAAAAAAACTGACCAAGAAGGAAGAATTTTCTGATTAAAAATAAACAATGTTTTCTTCACTGTTTCTTTGTAAACGAAGATTTTCTTACTGCCAAAAGCCGTAAGGGCCTCAAGACTTTGTCAGTGTCAACATTTCTCATGCCACACTGTGTTACTGTATCCACTAACTGCAAATAGTAATAGAATGTGGTTTATTGATATTCCTAATTCTTCTACACAGTTTACTTTTCAAAGAGTTGCACACTGTAGTTGTGATACTGCCTTGAAAATCCTAAAGTTAAATTGCATCTGTGTATAAAAGGGGCCTCTGAAGGGTTTTATGTATTGTGGAAGAGGGATGTTTTTTCTGGAGAAATATATTGTCTTTGTCCTGCTGCGGAGGTGAAAGTGCCCTGGAGTTTTGGTACTGTTAAGCTACATATATACTGCAAGTTAGGGGGATGGTTCTCAGCTCATATACACCTACCCATGCTAGCTCTTGTTGAGCTCCCATGAGTATAAACAGCAGGGCAACAACTGTAGCATGGGAAGCAGCAGTGGAGGCAAGATTTAGCCATGCCAAATACAATTCCACTTGAAACCAATGGGTATGTCCTTGGCAGGGCTAAGCCTTGCTTATGCTGCTACTACCCATGCTACTGCAGCTTCACTACTATTTACACTTGTAGTAGGTGAATAGGATCTAGCACAAGTATGTTTATGTGAACTGCGAATAGTACCCCTAGTTCATAGTGTAGGCATAGCAATAGGTACGCGTGTGCCCCAGAGATTTGCCATTGCTAGAGGTAGAGAGATGATGCCATAAAGATATAGGCCTAAATCATTTTCTCTGTTTTGTGGGATGGAAGTCAGGGAAACTGTATTGATCACGTGCAAGGGAAGTAGTTGCACAGGCTTTCTCTACAGTAGACATTTCGGGAAATCTTCACCCTTGTACTTCCACTGGTACAGCTCAAAGGGTGGTAGTAATGCAAGATTGCCAACCCGCACATTCCAAAATCATGAATCAGACTTCAGAAATAATCAGATTTGCTTGTTTAAACAGTTCCCTCTATTTGCCTTTTGGTTTCTGAGGCCATGTCTACACTACAGCAGAAAGCCGATCTAAGTTATGCAATTTGCAAGTCGACATAGCTTAGGTCTACTTACCATGGGGACCACACTATGCGACGTTGATGGGAGACGACTATGAAAATAATAATAATAAAAATAATAATAATTATAACTTCAAGAATATTTTCCCTCTCACTCTGTTTCTGCAGCTATTCAGAGATAGAAGTAGGTGTGTGTATCTCTGCATCTATATTATCTCTGTATCTATCCTAGGCTTTCAGTCTATATATAGGTGTATAGAACTGTGGATCCTTAGATGACCCATAGAATCATAGAATATCAGGGTTGGAAGGAACCTCAGGAGGTCATCTAGTCCAACCCCCTGCTCAAAGCAGGACCAATCCCCAACTAAATCATCCCAATGACAAAACACCCAGTGGGGCCAGGATTTGACACTTAAGGAATAATCATAGAACCATAGAATATCAGGGTTGGAAGGAACCTCAGGAGGTCATCTAGTCCAACCCCCTGCTCAAAGCAGGACCAATCCCCAACTAAATCATCCTAGCCAGGGCTTTGTCAAGCCTGACCTTAAAAACATCAAAGGAAGGAGATTCCATCTCCTCCCTAGATAACCCATTCCAGTGCTTCACCACCCTCCTAGTGAAAAAGTTTTTCCTAATATCCAACCTAAACCGCCCCCTCTGCAACTTGAGACCATTACTCCTTGTTCTGTCATCTGCTAGCACTGAGAACAGTCTAGAGCCATCCTCTCTGGAACCCCCTTTCAGGGAGTTGAAAGCAGCTATCAAATCCCCCTTCATTCTTCTTTTCTGCAGATTAAACAATCCCAGTTCCCTCAGCCTCTCCTCATAAGTCATGTGTTCCAGTCCCCTATTTATTTTTGTTGCTCTCCGCTGGATGTTTTCCAATTTTTCCACATTCTTCTTGTAGTGTGGGGCCCAAAACTAGACACAGTACTCGAGATGAAGCCTCACCAATGTCAAATAGAGGGGAACGATCATGTCCTTCGATCTGCTGGCAATACCCCTACTTATACAGCTCAAAATGCCATTAGCCTTCTTGACAACAGGGGCACACTGTTGATTCATATCCAGGTTCTCGTCCACTGTAACCCCTAGGTCCTTTTCTGCAGAACTGCTGCCTAGGCATTCGGTCCCTAGTCTGTAGCAGTGCATGGGCTTTTAAGTGTAGGACTCTGCACTTGTCGTTGTTGAACCTCATCAGATTTCTTTTGGCCCAATCCTCTAATTTGTCTAGCTCCCTCTGTATCCTATCCCTACCTTCCAGCGTATCTACCACTAGACCTGGAGCCATTGATCACTACCTGTTGAGCCCGATGATCTAGCCAGCTTTCTATTCACCTTGCAGCCCATACTTCTTTAACTTGCTGGCAAGAATACTGTGGGAGACCATATCAAAAGATTTGCTAAAGTCAAAGAATAACACGTCCACTGCTTTCCCCTAATCCACAAAGCCAGTTATCTCATCATAGAAGGCAATTAGATTAGTCAGGCATGACTTGCCCTTGGTGAATCCATGCTGACTGTTCCTGATCACTTTTCCTCTCCTCCATAATTTTTCCAGGGACTGAAGTGAGGCTGACTGGCCTGTAGTTCCCAGGATCCTCCTCCTTCCCTTTTTTAAATATGGGCACTACATTAGCCTTTTTCCAGTCGTCCGGGACTTCCCCCAATCACCATGAGTTTTCAAAGATAATGGCCAATGGCTCTGCAATCACATCCGCAAACTCCTTTAGCACTTTCGGATGCACTGCATCCGGCCCCATGGACTTGTGCTTGTCCAGCTTTTCTAAATAGTCCCCAACCACTTCTTTCTCTACAGGGGGCTGGTCACCTCCTCCCCATGCTGTGCTGCCCCGTGCAGTAGTCTGGGAGCTGACCTTGTTTGTGAAGACAGAGGCAAAAAAAGTATTGAGTACATTAGCTTTTTCCACATCCTCAGTCACTAAGTTGCCTCCCTCATTCAGTAAGGGGCCCAGACTTTCCTTGACTTTCTTCTTGTTGTTAACATACCTGAAGAAACCCTTCTTGTTACTCTTAACATCTCTTGCTAGCTGCAACTCCAAGTGTGATTTGGCCTTCATGATTTCACTCCTGCATGCCTGAGCAATGTTTTTATACTCTTCCCTGGTCATTTGTCCAATCTTCCACTTCTTGTGAGCTTCTTTTTTGTGTTTAAGATCAGCAAGATTTCACTGTTAAGCCGAGCTGGTTGCCTGCCATATTTACTATTCTTTCTACACATCGGGATGGTTTGTTCCTGTAACCTCAATAAGGATTATTTAAAATACAGCCAGCTCTCCTGGATTCCTTTCCCCCTCATGTTATTCTCCCAGGGGATCCTGCCCATCAATTCCCTGAGGGAGTCAAAGTCTGCTTTTCTGAAGTCCAGGGTCCATATTCTGCTGCTCTCCTTTCTTCCTTGTGTCAGGATCCTGAACAGGATCCTTATTGCTATATTGGAGCTTTGGCCTTCCTCTGCATCTCAGGAAGTTCTTAAATTGGCCATAGAGCACAGCCTTCGGCAGATGATCTTAAGACATGCACTCCACAAGTCCCAACCAGCGAAGTTTGTGAATGTCCAGCATAGTCTGCACAGACTGTAGGCCGGTTCTCTTAAGGATCTCATTATTGGTGGCCCATTGGTACCCAAGTAACTCCAAGGATTTTTCTAAGAGGGCAGAGGTGAAAACTGTTCTGCTTGGATTATATAACCCAACTTTCATAATCGTAAAGGACAGTACTAAGGACACAAGCCTGATAAATAGACACCTTTGTGTTCAGGGTTAGCAACTTGTTCCAAACACGTGAGGTAAGTTTGCCAAAGGTAACAGAAGCTTTGCCAATATAGAATAACAGTGCATTAAATCATACAGTTTCTGAAAATTAAAACATTTAAATTTCAGTTCATCAATAGGTTAAAAAATTGCAGCATATCATAGTGTTTTGTTGTAATAGCATCAAAAGCTCATTGTGTTCTGAGATAATTATTTTAGTGTAACAACCTTGTAGGTTGTGAACTTTTAAAGTAATATAAGGTGTCAGCAGATGAGTCAAGATATCTTTGTTTGATGCTATCCCATTCTTCTTCTGCCAATAGCGACATTAATCAATCTGTTCATTTTTGCTAACAATAAAGGAGGAAACAAAATTTAAAAATGCAACTCAGAATAACTTTATTCTCAAAGGATAGCTCACTAACCATTCCAGGCTATGGCTTATGCTACTGTTTCAGTGACCAACTTCCTCGCCAATAAACCCGATCCAGCCATGTAAAACCAAATTGTTTTCTCCAGACTACACCAAACAACAAAACAAGATGCAGAAATTAGGTCAAACTCCTCAGATCTATGCAGCTGTGCATTTTCTTATAGGAGTTTAAGCTTGATATATAGCGCAATAAAATGAACTGCATTGAGAAGACTGAGAAAATCATTGATTTTCAAAAGATTTGATGCTGAACACGAAGACCAACGTACTTGTTATACTGTGCCTCTTCTTCCATCCAATTCTTAAGCCACTGCCTCTGCATGTTTTGTTTTACATGGATGGAGGGGAGAGACAGAAATATGTCTGCCCTTAGCCCATGTAATATGTATGCAGGCTGTCTACCCCTTGCACCTTTCATTTTGTCCTAAATTGTTTTTTGTTTTTGTTTTTACAAGCAAACCAATTCTCTGTAGATGATACTTTCTATGTACTCCAGCTTCACAACTCTTACTGCATCTGCATCTTTATGTGACACATTAGTTTATTATATGCTCACTCTGAACTTTACAAACACAACAATTTATGTACATTCAGTGCATTGCTGAATTTTGCAATTTCACTGTGCATTTTACCTGAGTACTTATTTAATCTTTTTTTGTTCTTTAGCTCTTGGTCGCTATCAAAGACTTGACAAAATCTGTCTTTGCTTATAACATATCTGTCTTTTATTTTTTTTTTTCTGCTTTGCTTGCTCCTTCACCACTGAATTTACTGGTTGATATGAGCCTGTCTTGGGAACAGACTCAAGAGTTGTCGGAATTTTCAGGACAGCAAGTTTCTGACTCAGCTCATTATATCACCATTTCTGTGTAGCACGATTTCTCCTAATGGATACGCAAGGATATTTTGTGCTAACATGTTGCTGATTTACTTGCTCTAGTATCTCTCTCTCTTTCTCTCTCTCTTTTTCTTTTCTTTTCTTTGCTTTTAAGCATTACTACTGTTGCCAACAAGATTTTCCCCCAAATTAAATATATTAACTCAACAGCTTCTTTTCCATTAAAAGTGAACAGTGCTTCTTGATATTTTCTGTTAGTGGATTTTGTGCTGAATCTTTTCATTTACATTATTTAGGCCAAATCCCATCCATGCCTTCATACAATGGGGCTCAGCATGAGCACATAGATCTGCTTGTGTAACCACACATCTTCTGGGTGTGGTGTTCTGTCCCATCTAGTGCCAACGACACCACTTAGAGGGAGAGAGAGAGAGAGAGTTAAATGAGTCTGCTCTACAGCCTTAGCTAACAGCCAGTTGGCTTATAGCTCATGCTGTAGAGCAGGGGTGGCCAACCTGAGCCTGAGAAGGAGCCAGAATTTACCAGTGTACATTGCCAAAGAGCCACAGTAATACGTCAGTAGTCCCCCATCAGCTTCCCCCAGCACCTCCCACCGGCCATCAGCCCCGCTGATCAGTGCCTCACCCTCCCTCCCAGCACCTCCCAATCAGCTGTTTCATGGCATGCAGAAGTTCTGGGGAAAGGGAGGGGAGGAGCGAGGGTGTGGCAGTCTCAGGGGAGGGGTAAGTAAGGGGTGGAGAGGAGGCAGGGCCTGCGGCAGAGCCAGGGGTTGAGCAATGAGCACCCCCCGGCACATTGGAAAGTTGGTGCTTGTAGCTCCATCCCCGGGGTCGGTGCCTATACAAGGAGTCACATATTAACTTCTGAAGACCCGTATGCGGTTCCGGAGCCACAGGTTGGCCACCCCTGCTGTAGAGGCTCATGCACTAAGCTCCAGAGGTCCCCGGTTCAATCCCAATAACCGGGGTCTGTCAGCATTGCACTTGCAGGATTGGGTCCTTATTTATTCAATGTTTCTGAATAAAGTGGTGTTTGTTTTGCTGTATATTCTTATTTGAAATTTCTTTCTGCTGTTTAATTGAAAGCATTATCAGTGAATCGCTTAGTAATATAGAGCCAGATTGTGATCTTGTGTGGGCGCATGGGAAAAGGGGAGGGAACAAAAACCTTCCCACAAGATCTGGACCATGACAAATGACATATAAATGTGTATTTTCATCTACTTAATCATAGATTAATTTGTAAAATAGACATTTAGAGTCAGATTCTTGGCTCATACCCTAGCCCTTTTGCAAGGCAGTGCACCAGCAGTGTAAGGGGGCCATAAAGTCCTTTACAAGTGTTGTGATGGAAACAGAAGTTGGTGGAACATGGTGTGCTTTTTTTCTCACTGGGGGAAACATGGTTCCTTGGGGGATCATTACAAGCTACTGCGGTCTGCACTCTACCCTAAGTTGTTTACAGTGTTCAGCTGGCTCCTGGTAGGCCTCTCGATTGCAGGTGTACCATTTGTCTTAGAGAGGAGACAAATAAGAGAAACATGACAAACTTCTACAATATAATGAATGATACAGAGTAGGTAGGTCAGGAACTTGTATTTACTGTTTCTCAAAATTAAAGAACAAAAAGACATTCAATGAAATGGAAAATTGCAAATTTGAAACTGCTAAAAGTACATTTTCACACAAATGTATAATTAACGTGTGGAACTAATTACACAAGATATAAGTGATGCCACAACTCAGCAGGATTAAAAAAAACATTCGACATTTATATGGATATCTGGCCATCCAGACTCATAGTGGTATATATACAAACACACACACATATATATATATATATATATATATGTATTTCTGGGTATAAGCCAACCGGTAACTGTTGGGATTGGGAGGAATTTTCTCTGGGGACAGGATCTCTCTCAGCTGACTACTGCAGTGTTTACTTGCACCTTCTTCTAAAGCAGCTAGTACGAGAGAATGGAGCTAGGCAGATAAGGTTGTGTGTTCTGATTTGGAATAGAAAACCCAAAATTTCAAAATTCTCCAAAACAGATATCTGAAATGTTTTTGTTACGGAAGCATCAAAATTATATTTATTTATGACTTTGCCAAACTTTAATGGTTTGGGCTGGCATTTTCCATGCCAGGTATATTCTTCAGAGTTTTGTTTTGTTTTAGAAAAATATTAAGACACAGTGTATCAGTTGTTTCCAAAAACAAGGCTGGGAAAAATACATTGTTTTGCCAATATTAAAACATTCTGGTGATGTTTGCTTTGTAAACCTCTAGTGTCTCCATGCTTTGAACCAGGGATTTGAAATTTGATACAGAGGTGGCCACTGTGTCAGAAACTTGTCTTTTGCCACTCCCATGAATATGTGCCCAGATTTGTCCAAGTTATAAGCACTAGGGTTGCCAACTTTGTAATATTTAAAAACCGGATGCTCCAACAGGAGTGCTGGAACCTCCCACCCCGCCTCTTCCCCCCAAGACCCCATCACCCTGGCTGAGAGCTGCAGCCACCCGATGAAAGTAAGAGGTGGCCCCAGCTGAGTAGGGGCTGGTGCGGGTGGTGACCCAGTTCCTCCCCTGCCTGCAGTACCTGAACTTTGGATGTCCAGTCATTAGTACTGACTGGACACTGTCAGGTCCCCTTTTTGACCAGACTTTTCAGTCAAAAACCCTATAGCCCATCCATGCTCACTAGGGACATGCTAGAGCTTTCTAGCTAAATTTCTTGAAGATTCCATCAACACTGGGCATGTTCTGGTCTGGGGCTAAGCAGGGCTTCCTTGCAATTTCAGTTCTTAGCTGCTGCAAGGTCCAGGTCCTGCAAATGAAACCTGTCTCTTTTCTGCTCTGTGTCACTGCTGCTCAGTCCAGGGAGCGTGAAGGTGCCTGATTTAATGTTTTTTTCTTGAGTAAGGAATGTAAAACTGGGCCCTTCACTTGTAATTCATATTTTATTATTTGGCATTATAATTATTAATAACATAATTCCCTCTCTCTGTTCATTATATTATATTTATGTATTTATTTTTCAGATATGATTCTTGATCAACAAGTGGGCTCAGGGCAGCTCAGCGAAGATGTTCGTCACAGAGTACATGAAGCTTTACTGAAGCAGCACCACCATCAGAATCAGAAGAAGTTAAGCAACAGGATTCCAATTGTCAGATCCTTTGCTGATATTGGCAAAAAACAGTCTGAGCCTCATTCCATGGACAAAAATGGTAACGTGTTGCATTATTTTATGTTTCAGAAGCTTTTTATAGCATATATTTTCTCCCCCTGGCCTGTCTGCTGCTGTATTCACAGCCGTCCAGGTGTGGTTCTGATTTGAAAGGGGACTGAGTAAAAATGGCTGCTTTTATTTCACAGAGCTGCCCCTTGTAAATATTCAGAGATGTAGCTGTTTTCATTTACTTACAGAACTATGTGTTTACTACTTTTTACATCTATTAACTATAGAGAACCAATGTCACTCTGATAGAATGAGCTAGATGATGGTTCATGAAGTAAAAGGAACTCAACTTGTCTTTTAGATTCTAGACTGAGTTTACAGTGCTGGCAGTTGGAAAAAGTCCCCATTTTTTCATTTATAAATGGAAAGCCATTGAGACAAAATAAACATGGAACCCAGCATTGTTGTTTTTATAGAGTCACTTTTCAGGAAATTGCATTACAAGTAAGAAAAGGGGGAAAGGCTGTGCAATACTTTTATGGAAAAAATTTGGTTAAGATAAACTTTTGAAAGAGGTAAGAATAGGCTACCCTGTATTTCTAGCATGCTAACTCAATGACAGCTAGTATGGCTGTGGTGTCATTTACACCTTCCAGCTTAAAGTGTAAACATACCCTTAGATACTCCACGGCTGGGTACTAACCAGTGTATGTTCATATATTTGGGTAAGAGACCAATGAAAGCAGCATGGTGGTAATTTATTATGCAGAAGATATTCCAAGGATGTTAGTGAGCCTAAAATTTTTACCCTGGCTTCTGACCTCCACAAACTCCATGAGTCTTTTGATCCACAATGCAGTAGAGGCTACTCTTTGTTCCAAAGCAGGACTACCCTTTGGTGGTAGCCCTGTAATGTTGATTTTACACACACTTCCAAGCCTAGCTCCTTCCCTAGGGTGGGAATCTCAGGCTTAGAAGGCTGAATGTAATTTAATCTGAAGAGGACATTAAATAGGAAGATCATTTCTGTGCGATGTCCAGATTCCATATGAGGTTTACTTAGTTCCCAGTTCCAGAAAACATCTCTGTTCAGGACAGCTTTTAAACATATGATTGCCATTAAACCTGTGCTTAAATGTGATTGAAATCAGTGTGCTTAAGTGCTGCTTTGAATAGAAATGCACATGCTAAAGTGCTTTGTAAATTAGGCCAGTAGAGTGCACCGGGCATCCTGCAATCTGGCAATTGGAACTTCCTGATCTTGTGTGAGAAACACAGACCATTTTCATTATATTATTTATATTGTATTTAATTCATTTTAAATTAGTGAAAATATTTAAATGAAGGTAAATCAACTGTGTGTCCAACTAATAGTGATACTGCCAAGCATGCTTTTTAACAGTCCAATGCAGTTAGAGATGTCTCTTATTTATCTTGAAACATTGTCCATTAACTGGTCACTCTCCTATATTGGCCTTTTCAAAGTAGAAAAAAGGTCCTGTGTTAAAGTTGAGCTTTAATGAAATGTTTATTTCTTATTCTAAATGTCATTAAAATTGACATTCTTATGTTCAGATTACTGGATATTTGCTTTGTGTCTTGGACTAATGTGATTGGTTAGCTTTAGCACATCTCAGAAAGAAAAGGACAAAATTACTTTAGATCTGCTTACAGAGTAGTCTCAAATCTATTTGTTTGTTTGTTTATTATTTTCTCCTCAAGGCCGTGGAGCCCCAGGGCAGCTGTGCCACATCCAGTATAACAGTCTGCATGCTGTAGTGGTATCTGCTGTGCTCCATTTAAAAGAAAGGGGGAGTGGAGAGGAGAGAGATTGTTTAGTGGATCGGCATGGTCTCAGGCCCATAGGCTCCTGTACATTCGTCTTGTGGAATGTTCCCCACCATTCTTCACACTGTCATGGGTAGATCTTCCATAAAGCACTGTTAATAATGTACACCGCATCACATGTATGCCTTTCACCCACCTTTGGTAGTTCCGCTGCCTTTAGGGCCTTGCCCATGGACAGGAGGTCCTTCTTTGTAAAGTGCGAGCATTCATTACTTGCCTTTCTCTAGCTATTCGCCCACACACATCCCTTTCTTTGAAACTATAGCACCTGCTTGGGAGACTTGCCTTTTCCCCTAGAACCTTATGTTCTCCTACTCTCCTGCATATGTATGTAAGATGAGGGCTCTATCTAACTGTTGCAGTCTGTGAATGATGTATGCCTCTTCCTGCTGGCTATAGCTGAAAATTTCTCTTTAGATGTCAGTTTTAAAACTTAGAGCAATTGTGTAAGCTGCTCTTATCATTAGAATGATGGCTCAGATATAACTTCTGAACTATGAAAACTAAAGTTTAGTAAACTAAATTTGTAAAAAAAAGCTAACACGAAGACAAAAACACCTCAAAGCAATGTCAGGCATGTGCGGTGAGAAATGTCTTTGCTTCTGAGGACAGCCTTGCAAAACCTGCATGTGGTTCCACTTTATTCTGCTTATTCCCATGCCTCTGTGCTGTATGTGAAGCGTATACTATATATGGATGTAAAAAAGGTTCCAACCAATTGCAAGGTATGAAAGTGTCCTCCTCTCCCACAATCTCAAAATTGTATTAACATAGCTGTTCAATTTATTTTACAATTATTTCTACCTTTTGGAGCAAAGGCTTAATTATACAAAAGGCTTGTCAAATCTTTTGAGGAAAGCAATCAGATCTTCTGAGGTATCCCTAAAGTCTTGCTGATCCTCTCCATTTTTCTCCTTTTACTCTTCCAGTCCTCAAAGGCTGAATGTCTCCAAGCCAAGAAGAAATGGACACAGCCCTTTTCAGAGCCCATCAATGCTGATCCAGAGATGATCAGAGAGTAATAAATAGAGCAATGCCAGACATCTTGTCCCAGAACCTTGTCCCCTGTTCTACTGATACAGTGGATAGCTACCAGAATCTGCCCTAAGAGAGCAACTGAAGATTTTTCTTGGTGTAATTATAGCGCATTTTTGGCCAAGATGGAGTCTGCTCTGCAGGCTGCTCCAGCCAAAAAAAGGCATGGACAGGAATGCAGTAGGGAAACTTCCTTCCATCCCAGGGGCATCTGTTCCAACCCCTCCTCCCCCTGCAGAGTAAACATGCACCCTGCTCCCCGAATAGTACAAGAAATATGGGAAAAGGAAATATTTATTAACAGAGGGATGAATGGAGGACCCACAGGCTCTGTGATACCACAATATAAAAGGACAGATGCCGAGCATCTAGACTCGGAGCTCAGGAATCCTGGTCAGAGTTCCAGTCTGACAGTGAGTCATTGGGTGCTCCTGGTTGTCTTTGGCACCAGTAAACTTCCCCCCCCCCCCCCCCAAACCCTCTGGTGCACTCTTCTTCCGCTCTCTACAAACCCACACAGAGCAACAACCCTCTCCACTTAACTAACTACAACCTCTCTCCTTATTCCCAATGCAAAGTCACATGTCCCACTCCTCAAAGCCCCATACCGCTCTGGGTGACAGTGATACTGGGTCTGGGTCTGGTTTGTGCTTCTCAGGTGATTCTTGGTGTGGTGCGCCTCCTGGCTCCCATCCTGGGACATCCCTGGTCAGCTGCTCTGTCCTTCCGGGCTTTGGGCTGGTTCTCAGCTGCTTTGCTGTGGGAGAGTCTGCTCACTGTAAGCCCTTTGTCTGGCGCTACCGACACCCAAACCCCGACGCTCTCCCTATCTTGACTCCCCTCTTCCTAGAAAAACAAGCACTTCCTATGCCTCAGGATAAGGTTTTAAAGGGGCCATGCTTTCTAAACCCCAAGTTGGTTACACTGAGAATCCTCAAGCGGTTTGAAGATGGCATAGTGCTGTGTGACTGCTGCAACTACTGTAACTTGTAAAATCACTATGCCTTTGGTGTCCCCAGGGTTGGGGCATGGAAAGATGGTTTAGATCCACCATTTCCCTCCACCCTAGTCATTTGCTGCAGTTAGGCATTCAGCCCCTTCTCTCTCCAGTGTCTGTTGTGCCCTGATGACATTACTGGAAAATATTTGTGCTTATGTTCTTCCTCTGCTTTTCTTTGTGTGTGAATCTCTCAGACCTTCTAATTAATTTTCTTTGTATTTAATAGTATTATCTTTTGTTTACAATGGCTTTTCTTCACATCCTCTTTGGGGCTAAAGTGTCAGGCTGCTATGGATTTACCATGCATTTTTAATGCTGCCATGCTGTGTTTAACTTTCACTTTTCATTAAGCATCAAAACTGTGAGAATTAAAAGCCTGCTTTTGATGTTCCAGTAAAAAATGACACTCAAATTTGGCATAACAACAACAAAAATGGTTTTTAAAAAAAGCTTAGTTTGACACTGAATGCCCAGAATGGAGGGTGGAAAAGAATTTCAGAGTAAATGCTATTAAAGCCAGTGGAATTTTAAAATATATAATCTTTTGCCATTACCAAGTCATCTTTGCAGATCAAGTTTGGAATGCTATGTAACACATTTTTAGTGAGATTAATAGAATCCTCATCCTGATGATGAAGAATTATATATGTAAATGTATGTATCAACATGATGGAAAATCCCTAAAAACTAGGTTTGACCAGATAAACCACTTCTGTATTATTATAGCAATGGTAACAAATATTTTTCAGCACGTTTGAACAGGTTTCTGCAATGCAGAATTTACCCATACATTTTTGTTGAATCAGGCTCATGCAGAGAGAACAAGTCATGTGAGTTTCATGATAGTATAGTTGGTCAGAAAAATCAGATGGTAACAAAATTCTGACAGTAAACAGCAATCTCCCTCTCCCCGTTTCTGACTAGCTGTACACCTTTAACTACTACACTTGGAGATATACCTGTTCTAGCTCGGATTGAGCAAAGATTTGCAGTAGTGTGCTAAAAATAGAAGGTAGCAGTGGTGGCACAAGTCGCAGGATGGGATCGTACTCGGGACAGCTAGCCTCTCCCGCCGCTTGCACTGATGCAGCTACGTTCTAGTTTTAGTGTTCTAACTTGATCAGAGCTAATAAGTGTGTGTGATTTCTGTCTCCTTGAGATGAGAATCACACCCCCCAGCTCCAAGTATAGACAAACCCATTCCTGATGTAACTTAAACACCAACAGGCTGAGGAAAGGAAGGTAGCAGGACAAGTGATTAATAGTTAGGTGCAAGAAGGTATAAGTTACAATTGCCCTGTCCATCCATATTAATATGCATCTTGCACCTTCTTCTTTCCCTCTGTGTGTTGTTTACACCAACTGAGACTGCTTTAGAGTCCGTCATGCCCACTTATCAACATACAGTTTAAATCACCTCTAAATTTGACACAGATATGATACTGTAGAGCTTGGGGCTGTGACTATTCATATCCCTTGCAGATCAGCATAGTGGGGGACCTGTAACACACGCACCAGTGGGTTACATAAGAAAAGTGTGAGTCAAAGTAGCCCCCCTCTTACTTTGTCATATGCCTTCTCACACCTTCTTCTAGCTCCTTGGCTTGCAAATTGCCCCAATTCAGACTTCCTTACACTTGCTATAATGGATTTAAGCGAATATAATGGAGCTACATTCATGTCAGGGCGTCTGATTTGTGCATCACCTTTGAGTTTGGCCCATAGATTATAAATTACTGTTCCATTGGGTTGTGTGTTTACATTATTTTCATCCCAGTTTCATAATCTTGTATCTGCAGTTAAGCATTAATGTCGAAATTCAGTGCTAATATAAAGCAGATGAAACTACTCTGAGGTCAATAGAGAGTCCTCTGTTTACACCAGTGGTGAATTTGGCTCTAAGGGCCTGATCCTATATTCCTTGCCTGTTGAAGACACCCAGTGACTTAAATGAGAGGTTTTGGGTGCATATGTAATATGGGATCAAATTCTTCGTAGGTTTCCTTTTCTCTGTATAAGCAATACAGCTGGACCCAACCATAGTAATTCTAAATTAAATGATCTAATATTGTATTTCGTATTTGACATGCATTCTTTTCAAGCTAACTAATTTTAGTCAAGACTTATTATCCACAGCTTTCTCATGATATTATTGAACTAAGGCTCACGTAATTCTTAAACATTGTCACCTGATATTTGTTCTTTCTTTCTCCATATCTTCCTTGCACCCATGATTAAATGTATAATCTACATGTATGGAATTGTGTCATTCATCTTTATATTTCTTTATTTTGCTCTGTCTTTGTTGTGTCTGTCTCTAACAGGCTCATCTCATCTCTGTACCTCCCTCATCTCCTACCCTTTGGGTTCTGTAAGCTCCTTGAAGGTTTGAGAGGTAGTATAAAAATGTATCCTGCTTGGGTTTCAGGTCAATTAACATGTACATCCATGTCTTCAACTCAGTTTCCTTCCAGCATGCAGCTTTTTGCTATAGGCTAATAATCAATATTTAAGGCCTTTGGCAGAAGCTGTGATAATTTTATACGAGAATCCTACATGATGATGGTAATTATTTGGAACAAAGATGGAATATTTGAGACTAGAAATCATTTCTTTATAAATACATTTTCTTATATCAGTTGAGAAAGTGGCAAACCACAACATTTTGGTTAGAGTTGCATGGGTATGCATGGAATTGTTTGAGGTTCAGGTCTAGTATACAAAAAATCATAATCTGGCTTTCTCTGCTTCTTCTCATAAGAAGTATTTTCAAACAGCACCAAATTCTACTCTCAGTTGTGTAGGTACAATGAGAATGGCAGTTTATTCATGGTAGTTAAGAATATTTGTTCCTTACAAATACTGCAGCTAAAAGCTGACTTTTGTATTATATTTGAATTTTACAATACTCTGACCAAAATCTGACCCTAATCTACTTAATACATTGTTACTATATATACCTTTGCTTCCTAGTCTCCTTAGATGTGAGCTCATTTAATATTTGAAAGTTGGTGACTAGTAAAAAGTCACAGTTAAAAGTCCACAAGGCCCAATACTGTGCTCCCAAAACACTGAACCATTACTGAATGGAAAGGAGTACTGTAGCTTTTTTATAAATATTTTGTAAATATTTAGGGTTTATGAAGCTCCATGTTTGATTTGCCTTGATTTCTGTTAGTAGTACCTTGTTCTTTTGTGCTTATTGTGATTACTGTGCTTACTGTGGTTGTTTTTGTCTTTCTTTGGATAAAAACAAGGTTTCTTGATAACTATTGAGTACTGAAGGTATCCTGAATGCAATAACTTTTGGGCTGAAATTTTGGAAGGCCATAGTATATTGTAGCTTAAATTCTCTTTCTGGAACTCTGATTTTTACTTGATGTAATTAATAGGTTTTCTCAAAACACTGAATTTTCAGGTATCTTTTAATATAGGCATCTATTGATGCAATATAAAAATGGATCCCATTTTAATTCCTTTTATATATAAATGGTTTGGTTTTGCATGAGAGAGTCTATTTCTTCTGAATGATTGTTTTTTCCAAAAATTGAGCATGCCTATCTACTGTCCATAGTTTTAAAGTCTTGGGAATTTTCTTTTATCTTAAAAACAAATCATTTTCTACATAAAATCATGAAGTATATTTCATTGTTTTGGTGTTGGCATTTTAGTTAAATAGATAACCCCTAAAACCTATTTAAACATGAGTGTGTCTGTTGAAATGTTTAAGTTCCTCTGTGTGTGCGCGCGCATGTGTGCATGCTGAGTATTTCAGTTAGATAGCATGTTACAGTTGATTGGCAGGTATATGCTTTAGAAAATCTGCAATTCTCTTTGACTTCTCAAATAGAAGAATAAAGCTATTGGAATGCTTGATACATACTGATAGTAGAATAAATCCAAGCGTTGATATCATTAGATTTTTAAGTGTTCTGTCTATACTTCAGTATTGTTAAAGAATGAAATTCTGGTCATCCACACAGAAACCCAAAGTACAAATAAAAGTGTTTGGCTTGACAGAGATACACAGGTGTTCCTGGAGGGGAGCAGTAGAATCATCTTCTTCAACCTGAAGACAGGACATAGAACAGCTGCATGAATGTGGCTATTGCTGTGGCTAATGGGCTGTAGCTGTGGCTTGTCCGTGATCCTACTGACTAGGTCCCCACTATTCCCATTGATCCAGTCACAATATTGCCAACCTTGGGCATTCAAAAATAATGAGTCAGACCTCCCAAAATTAAGCACATTGCATTCTCTTTATTTGCTGTTTGGATTTTCAGCCTGTAGGATCCACTCGGTTTGCATTTTCAGATTTTCTCCTCAGCTACGAGGGCTAGCAACTTACTATTTTACTTTAATGAAGGCCAAGAGTCTCATGAAATCATTTGTTTCCAGATGGCTGTACCATACATGGAAAATAAAAAATAAAGTCTTGTGCATGCAAAAAGAACAAAAGCCATTCATAAACTCCACATACTGACTGGGGCCTGTTGTGTTTCCTGTTGTGTGCATTTCTGTTACCATAGGGAGTTACTAGACACAACTGTGAAAGCAAGTGTTTAGACCATTAAAAATTGACGTCATGTTAGGTGGTTAGAGGTTCCCAGGCTGTCTACACTTTGAGTTGAGAGTGTGATTCCCATCTCGAGAATTCATACTCACTGTAGGTCTCATACAATCTTAGAAATGGAGGGCTGGAAGGGACCTCAAGAAGTCATCAAATCCAACTCCCTGTGCTGTGGCAGGGCCAAGTAAACATAGACTGTCCTAGACAGGTGTTTGTCCAGACTGTTTTTAAAAACCTCCAATATTGGGGATTTCACAATGTCCCTTGGAAGCCTATTCCGTAGCATAACTACACTTATAGGTAAAGTTTTTCCTAATATCTAACGTAAATCTCCCTGGCTGCAGATTAAGCCTATTACTTCTTGTCCTACTTTCAGTAGATATGGAGAACAACTGATCACCCACCTCTTTATAACAGCCCTTAACTTATCTGAGACTATTAGGTCCCCCATCAGTGTTTTTTCTCAATACTAAATATGCCCAGTTTTTCTAATCTTTCCTTATAGGTAAGGTTTTCTAAATCTTTTATAATTTTTGTTGCTTCCCTCTGGTCACTCCAGTTTGCCCACATCCTTCCTAAAGTGTCGTGCCCAGAATTGGACACAGTACTCCAGCTGAGGCCTTACCAGTGCCAAGTACAGCGAGACAATTACCTCCCATGTTTTACATGTGATACTCCTATTAATACACAGCAGAATGAAATTCGCCTTTTCTGCAGCTGCATCACATTGTTGACTCTCGTTCAATTTGTCATCCACAAAACCGCCCAGATCCTTTTCAGCAGTATTTCTACCTAGCCAGTTATTCCCTATTTTGTACGTGTGCACTGGATTTTTCCTTCCTAAGTGAAGTATTTTACGCTTGTTTTTATTGAATTTCATCTTGTTGAATTCACACCAATTCTCCAATTTGTCAAGGTCATTTTGAATTCTAATGCTGTCTTCCTAAGTGCTTTCAACCCCACCCAGTTTGGTGTCATCTGCAAATTTTATAAGCATACTCTCCACTTTGTTAGCCAAATCATTAATGAAAATATCAAATAGTACTGGACCCAGGACTGGTCCCTGTGGAATACCACTAGATGCGCCCTCCCAGTTTGACAGGGAACATTGAATAACTAGTCTTTGAATACAGTCTTTCACGAGTTGTGGACCCACCTTTTAGTAATTTAATCTAGACATTTCTCTAGTTTGCTTTTGAGAATGTCATGTGGGACAGTGTCAAATGCCTCACTAAAATCAAGATATAACGCATCTACTGCTTCGCCCTATCTACTAGGCCAGTAACCAACCAAATTTCCTTGTTTGACAGGGCTATTCCTTATCACCCTATTATCCTCCAAGTGCTTACAAATTGATTGTTTAATAATTTGTTCCAGTATCTTTCCAGCTATCAAAGTTAGGTAGACTAGTCTATAATTCCCTTAGCCCTCTTTGTTTCCCTTTTTAAAATTAGATATGATGATTGCCCTTCTCATGGAGAAAGAGCTAAACACAAGGGGTAGCTGTGGCAGCACAAGTGGTAGGATGGACTAGGTGTCCTGAGTACATGCCTAGGGTCTTGGATGGGTACAAACTTGGGGCAGGTAGCCACACCATCAGCTTGCGCTGCTGCAGCAACATTTTATTTTTAGCACGGTAGCTCTGCAAAAGCTATAGCCAGTATTTCTCCTTGAGCTGGGAATCACACCCCCAGCTCAATGCGTAGGTATATGCTTATGTGAAGTTTGAGTCTGCACTGTAGCAGTTATAACAGTCTGCGCAGTATGTCCATGGTCTTGCTCGGAGTCGTAGGAGATGATTTTATTTCTCCTGCCAAACATCTCTGCTCCCATTTACTCCATCTTTGTACAAGGGCCAGAATTTAATTAAAGAATTGCATTTCAGCTTTCACTTTATGGAATAATAATACAGATGTAAATACTAAGTTATGAAAAAAAGTTTAACTTCTCTTTCTCTCTCTAGCATACAAAATGTATATGCTAATATCTGTAATTATACATGTTTCCTGTTTGCCTAGAAAAATAAATAAATAGATCTTAAGTTACAAATCTAAATTTTACATTCTCTTACACCCTTATGATCCCAACCAAATCATTAGGGTTCTGTGGGTGTAACTGAGTGCAGAATCTGGCCCAGACATTTTGGAACACCTCTCTCTTCTGGTTTACATATGCTTACTAGTTGTGAAATTCTTCCCTGAGTAATGTAAACCACTGGAGATTTTTGTATTGCATTTATTCTTCATGCAGTCTATTAGGATGAAATTAACTCATGTGCATACAAAGCCCAACTCTATTTAAGGGTACCTTTAGCACTTAGCAAAGAGCTTAAGTGTGACGTAAGTGGTGCAAAAGCTTTCTCCTGGACCTCTCCACAGGGGTGCATTTCACTTTAATAGAATGCAAATAATAATCATAATAATTAATAATAAAAATGCAGTACAGAGTCACCAGAGAGTTTTACATTACATTATTGAAATCACCAGAATGGTGCAGAAGTTGTATTCACATACTGTGGTTCTATAATCAAAAGAAGTTGAACACTATTGTCTGGGAGGGTTATGGTCCAATATGATTCTAGTATATTGCTACATATCAAAATCCAATTTTTAAAGCATGAAAACATAGTAATATGCAGTAATATATGGTATGAAGGGTATGAAGTTGATTTTTTTAAAAGTTAAAGTTATAATTTTGAGACTGGCAAATTGAATGGCTGCTAATTAACAGTTTGCCCATTCATAACCGAATATGTACAACTAGTAGTGGGAGAACCGTTTGGAAAAATTGTAGCTGTTCCCCTGAAACATTTGTATAGATTAACATTCTCTTAAAATCCTTGTTTTATGGGAAATTTTTCAGATTACAATAATCTATTCATCTTTATCATATGAAAGTAAAATTAAATATCTCAGAATTGTAACCTGCTTGTTTAGATGCATTTGCTAGAGTACTCGCTCTTTTTCTCCTTCTCTGTCTGGAACAGAATTGATCAAATATCAGAATTTTCATCTCATCATAAATTTCAATATTTTCAACCTTTGTTTTGACAACATAGACATTTTCCTATGAAAAACTTTGATTTTGTGGAAATCACATTTTCTGATTTGTGGAAATCAGAAAATCCCTGTCAGTTCTTCACTGGAATGCTCATTGATTGTGTGGCAGAAAGCTGGACATCTATTCTTTGTCCAGGGTTAAGGTACTTCTATAGCTCCCCACAGGACGTGATCCTGCAAGTTGCTTAGCTTTTCCTGATGGCAGCTGAGTGTATTTAGGGGCAGATTTAGGTACCTAAAGGTGCAGTGGGGATTTTCAAAAGTGCCTAAAAAAGGTTAGCTGCTTAGCTCTGGAGTACCTAACTATCTGCATCTTTAGGCACCTAAATACCTTTGGAAATCTGCTTCTTAGTACCTTGCAGGCTTGGGCCCTTTATTTCTTGAGTTGCTCCTGATTTTTATTACAGTGTCACTCACCCTTACTAGACATCTTACTTGCTGCTAGGCTTTCAGTTGTCAGGCCTTCTTTTACACCCCCCTTAGATGCCTGGAGTTTTCTGTCTGTGGCTAGGTTCCCCAACTTTCTCCCCTTCTGACCTGCCACTTCCCACCCAATCAGTTCAACATTTTTTTCACCCAAGGTATTTATGTGTGTCTCTCCCTCCCCTCCAAGTCCTTTAAATTTTACAGGTTTTTTTTGAGATAGGATTTACTCTAATTCTCACAATCAAACCAAAGGAATTAAATGAACTGTTCTTTCCCTTGCCATTCCCTCCCTTGTCTTCCAGAGGGAGATGAGTGGCCACATTAATTAATATATTTTAAATATATGAATGGATATTTTTCTCCCTTACATGCCCTTCTTCTGCTACTAATCCTCTTTTTGCACCTTCAGTGGCAAAACCTGACTATTTTACCGCAATGTTATTATTCACACTTAGTCAGGCTTCCCCTACAAGAATATTAGTTTCCTATAGCCTTATTGCTTGTTTGCTTGTTTGTTTCGGAGACCTGTAAAACAACTTTTAAGTAATAATGTTTGTCCCTCTTCTTAAATGGCTAAAAATACTCAACTCAGTTGAGATTAATAGATAACTGACTGTAACTAGAAAAACAAAGGATGATATTCAAATGAGAAGATGGAAAATGCTGCGAGTCACACCAGGCTGAGAACCACACATCATTACTCATTGTGCTGGTCTACATAAGACTGGAAGAGCCATATTTCCACATGACCATTGTGCTATAAGGACACTAGTCTAAGGCCTTAATCCTGCAAACACATACTACCCCCATGTATAACTTCATTCATGAGTAATCCCATTAGCTTCACTAGCACCACTAATGTGAATAAACTCATGCATGTGTTTGTTTGCATGATTATGGCTTATGTTTGAACACTTCCTCCTGTCCTGAGCACTTCTAATTTTTATAAATATTTTGTGTTTCTTCCTGCCTGGATTTTATTGGGAATTTCTTCACTTAAAAGTTTTTTTTCCATTTCAATATTTATTTAACAATTTATAATTTTTTGAACAGCCTAAATTTCAATACATTTATTTTTCATGACAAGATACTTTATTCTAGCTTTGGTTGTCATGCTAGTCAATGCCCATTTATGCACATGAGGAAACTTATGCACATGGGGAGTCCCCTTTGATTCACTACTCACATGGGTAAGTTTTTAGGACTGAGGCCTAAAGTTGGCAGCTCCTCACATTGCTTAGGAAATTTCCTTGGTAGATGTGGGACTGTTTTTTAAATAAGGATTTTTTTAATGGAGTAACAACTCTTAACAGAACTTATACGCTGTGAATGGCACAAAAATCTGTCCTCACAATATTCAACAGTAGGTTTAAATTTTTCTAAAATGGATTCTCCCATCTCTAGCTTCAGCTAATGAATGTTATGTCTGTTGAGAATTTGTCTGTTGTTCTAAATAAGTCTTTAATTTCACTTCCATGCTTACATTCTCATACACATGCAGTATGAAACATATGTGATACTCTAATTTAATTCTAACACTTGTTTCATAGAATGCTTCTGTAGAAATGTAAATAATTGTTAGTATTCTGTAATAACAATATATTTTTTTAGCAGGTCAGATTGTTTCTCCACAGTCTGCTCCTGCCTGCATTGAAAATAAAAATGACGTGAGCAGAGAAAACAGCACTGTTGACTTTAGCAAGGTAAGCATTTATTGACTGTGAAAAGAGCCTTCTGACTGGCAAGAAGAAATTTTAAATAAAAAGAGTGGTTTGTGTTAATCAGAGAAAGCTCTAAAAATGTTTCATTTCAATATTATAAATTGTCACATGTCAATGCTACAAAATACATATGTTGCACCTACAATAAAGAAGGTTTTTAAATGTTTCGAATAAAACATTGTTAAAATATTGCGAACAGGAAATCACATTCCAGGAGATTAGACACACTTTTCATTGCATAACACTGTAAGGAGGCAACAGATTGTAGGGAGAGGTCTCAGAAATGAGTAAAGGGCTGACTAAGTAGGAAAGTAATTCAGATTGCTTATCATTTGGACTTAGCATATGTTCTCTTGTGGGAATAATGCATAAATGTAAAATGCCCTTTTTGTAACCTGCTTTTGTGGATTCTGTGTGTCTGAAGAATAATTTGCTTTTGTTAAATGTCTATAACTTCATAGCATTGTGTCACGCCAAGATATTTCAATGCACTTTACAAAGTTGTATAGTAGTTCAGTAGTATGGTTTTTAATGACAAACTAATAATAGAAAGCAAGGAAACACAAGCTAGTCTTCAGTTTTGGTATAAAAAATGTCCCTCATCTTTGGAGAAGGTGCTGCGTGCCTAAAACAAACTTTCACATTAGGTACAGGCATGAGATAGGCATGCCAGCAACAGATGACTTCAACTGGTGCTTGGGTGGGTAAGATTTGAGCAAGTCAGGAAAAGTTATTAGAACTAACATTCTAAAGGGATGTATACAGTTAGTGAAGAATAGAAATCTGAATCTGTTGTGGAATCTGACTGCCAGCCAGTATAATTGAGCCAGCAATAGAGTTATGTGCTCACTCCATCTGGTGCCAGACAGAATCCTAGCAGCAGCAGTTTGTACCAGCTGAAGTCTGTCAGTTTTTTGTGCAGGGGCTAGGAATCAGCCCTAAAAAGGGCAGTACAGTTGTCTACATGGGATGAAACAAAGACATGAAAAGGATCTTTGCATCACTAAGAGAGTGAGAGAGAGAGAGAGAGAGAGAGAGATGAGGCAGCGCTCTGGCTGTCTTTCTACACTGGTTATAAGGAAATTTCACTATAACAGAGACATGTAATTCAAATTGGAGGCCAGTACTAATCCTGTAAATACATAAATATAGGTATCAGTAAACAAATGTATTCCTTTTTAGAGTATAACATTTTTATTCAATGTTGTTTTTAAAAGTGTTAATTGGTGCACAGTAATATTAATATTTTTTGGTGAATGTTCTGTGTATTGAAATGTAACATCTATTGTAAAGGGTAACAATAAAAATAGATTTGTCTAATTTAAATTTTAAAAGTGCAGCGATGAGATCAACAGCAACCTGGAGAACACTACACCACTTCATTTAATGCTTTTCTCAGTTCTCCACAATCACTTTGAAATTTGAATGTCAGAACCCACTGAACTCATAGTTGTGGGTCTTTGACTCCACAGCTTTCAAAACCAGACTCTGTTTTCAAGGTATGCTTTTCATGCTGAAGGAAAATGGAGACAGCAGATTTTGAACCTTCATTCACCAGTTTTACACTGATATGATATCATTGACTTCACCAGAACTATTCCGGATTCTCACTGGTGTGAGCAGTGGTGCTGGACCAAGAGGTGCTGGGGGTGCTGCAATGCCCGCTGGCTTGAAATAGTAATAACAAACACCGTGGTTTCCACCATCAGCAGCCCTACTATAAAAATTGTTCATGTACTCCTGGGTGTGATAGGGTAACAAGGTCCCACCTTTCTAGCTAATCTTAAGAACCCTCAGTAAGTTAAACACCAGTAGTGGTTTCATGAAGTAGGAAAGAGACAGCTTTTGTTTACGTGGATAAAATTGCCTCATGGAATTTTAACTAGAAGACTTTTTCCTAGCTGTATTTTATACAGTTTAGTTTATCCTCTTAAGCCTGTATATTTAGGGATACAATCTCCCTTGATAAGTGCCAGTATAGTAACTTCTGACAGCAGTAATTGGATAACGTGCTTAGATTGAGGGGAAAGTAATGTTATGCAGAGCACACAATGGGCTTGTCTGCATGGTGTGGCAAAGTGCACTAGAGGGGTGTGATTTCTAAAGTGCACTAGCATGCTGCATGCAAACTGCCCTCTAAAAGGTTCCTACTTCACAATAATATAGTTTCATTTCAAAGAGGACTATGTTAATGCAAATGAAGGTACTTTTAGAGTGCGCCAACAAGGTCTATATGGGAAAGAGTGCGTGATGCATTAGAATGCTCAGCAAATCACACCCTTCTAGAGCACTTTGCTGGTGCCATGTGGACAATACTTTTAAAGTACTTCTCCTGAGTATTGTAATTTCTTACTCTAATTTTGTTCAACATGTTAATTTCATTTTATCTTCTACAAAAAGCGCCTTTGATGCCTCGCTTACACTCTGCCCACTAATCCAGCTCCCCAAGGGCTCCTTCTAACATTCCAAACTTCTGAGCAACTTGCCTCCTCAATCTGGATATCAATCCAGATACAGCACAAAGGCTACATTGGTGGTATTGGTAGAGTACATCTTCCTGTTGATGGATAAAGATCAGGAGCCAGATTCAACACTACAATCTGCCCTTTGATTGCTACTTGAACGCATCAGACCTCTGTGGATGGCTTAGAGATAGTTTAAGGCAGGGGTGGCCAATCTGAACCTGAGAAGGAGCCAGAAATAACCAATGTACATTGCCAATGTACAGTAATACGTCAGCAGCCCCGCATCAGCTTCCCCTCCCCATTACCAGCGCCTCCCACCCACTGGCAGCCCCACCGATCAGCGCCTCCCCTCTCTTCCCTCACCTCCTGATCTGCTGTTTCGTGGTGTGCAGGAGACTCGGGGGATGGGGGAGAGGAGAGGGAGGAGCGTGGGCATAGCAGGCTCAGGGGAGGGCGCGGGAAGGTGTGGAGGGGGGCAGGGCCTGTGGCAGAGCCAGGGGTTGAGCAGTGAACACCCCCTGGCACATTGGAAAGTTGGCACCTGTAGCTCCATCCCTAGAGTCAGTGCCTATAGAGGGAGCCACATATTAACTTCTGAATAGCCGCATGTGGCTCTGGAACCACAGGTTGGCCACCCCTGGGTTAAGGGGTCTATCCTGGCCCCCATCCTAGCCCCTGGTGTCAGAGTGGGCTGGGAATGACTGAAGCTTACTGCGCTATCATTCTTCTCTGCTTCTGATTTACACTGCAGGCTGGGCTATTCCTCAGGGAAGTGTTAAAGAGACTGCACCTTTGCCCCCCTCACTTACAACATATATGTGGTCAGCACAGAAACAGAGCATTTTTTAATCAAAGCCGAATTCCATGCTGATACTGTAAGATCTTTCAAAATACATGTGATGCCATTGATCATGAGATATGATTGATTCAGCTTTGAACTATAACAGGATTGGGTGGGATTCAGTTCCAGTATTCCTTCATTGCTGAGCCTTCCCAGAAGGTGATGTTGAATAGTTGCTCTTCATCTCCAAGGGCAGTCTCATGTGGTGTCCTATTGAGTTCACCTTCTCTCCCATCCTGTCCAGTGCATATGGAGCTGTTAAGAGAGTTAGTGAGGAGGAATGGGTTGTGGTACCTTCATATACTGATGAATCCCAGTTTTATTTCTAACCTAATCCAGCCAGTCCTATCAAATAAATTTGCCAGTGTCTCATTGAGATTGGGGCATGAATGAAGGCTAGCTGGCTGAAGCTCTTTCTCAACAAAACTGAGGTGAAACTGGTAGGTTGGAGGAAGCAACTGGAAGGTATAGCGAAGATCCTCTCTCCCTGAAGTGGGGGGTGTTTGCTGGCTGTGAGACTTCACAGTCTAGAGGTATTCTTGGAACCCCAGCTCTTAAATGATAATATAGCAGCAGTTTACTGGAAGTCCTTTTTTCATTTGGCCAGGAGAGTATGATTGTTTTCTTTCCCATGTGAAACTTGCCACTATCAACGATGCCTTTCTCACCTCAGATGCGTGCTAATGTGGGACAACACCTAAGATCCAGTCACAAACCAAAGTTAATGCGGAAAGCAGCAGTCCACCTGCTCTGTGGAGTTTCTTACCCTGAGCACATGACACAATGCTCCATGATCTATCCCAGCTGCCTAGTTGTCTCTTGATTAAGCTTAAGGTGTTGATTTTAACCTATAAAGCCCTTGAGTGACTTGGGATCTGCCTACGTGAGCGAGTGCCTCTCTCTTCATATAATATTACCAAACTGCAGGCAGTAGAAAAGCTCCAGCTGGAATTGCCTCAGTATAAACTGTTTACCATGAAGGGCCCCAGTCTTAGATCTTTTGGTCTGAAATAGCCTAAATATGGCACACTGCAGGGCTCGTCTACCTACTCAGATTTTGGGGTACAATAACAGGTTATTGTTTGGGATTTTGATTTCATCTCTAGTTGGGTATTTTCTGGTTTTGGGGGTGAGGAGCAGCTGCTGTTTCAATTTTTTGTGATTGTAATTTTAATTCATGGCAGAAGCCCCTGGAGACCATGATAGGCAATGTATTTTTAAAAAAATAATCAAAAAGAGAAAGAGATCTTTTCTCAAGCATCTGCTGAGAGTCTGATAGCTTAGTCCTCTGAAAATATACTCAGACCTTTCAGTCTACTAGTCCTCAGTCCTTCATGTTGGTTTGTCAGTTGTCTAACACTCTGAAGTACCATTCATGTTATCATAAAGAAGGCTTATGCTAGATTGGGGTAACATTAGAAACATGGCTTTTTGGGTTTACGGAAATAATAAAATTTTAAAAATATATTTCATAACACAGGCAACTCTGTTATGTCTAAATTCTGAGTAAGTGCCAGAGCCATTTGCAAACAAAACAGTTTTCTAAATATTACTGAAGACTATTTACACTAGTACTGACAGATGGCTGTAAGATAGACATTAAAATGGTCCACTTTAACAGTTTATATTGGATTTGGTCACTGTTGTTGTGTTTAAATTAGTAAAAAGAAAGCAAATGACAAAACCATATAGTCTGAAGTTCTTAGGCAAGACTAGTGCATTATGAAGTCAATTATACATGTTGTATTACTATCGTTATTACATAATGACATTTAGAATGGTACTGTGGAAGTAATACATGAATATATGAATGAGTCTGAATATCAGGCAAATAACTATAGACTATATAGAAATAATGGTGCAATCAAGATCCAGCTTTAACAATCTAAATGAGTTTTAATGTTTGATATACACCCAGCACATTTCAAATCTAAAATAAAACAAAATTAAAAAGTTGAATGTTTGTATGTCTTTAAGACGGGTCCGACTCTTGCCAAAAGCTTGTTCCAGTCAGGCCTTAAGGAACTTTATATAAGGGATAATCAACCTGTGATGCCATTCAGTAGTGACATGGCTTCTCCATCTCTTCAACATTGAGTACCATTGTTCTGTAGCTTCAAACTTATTACCCCACGTCACTTATGTTCATAGCTTATTTTCTCATGGTCAGGAGGTTGGAAAACATTTTCCTCCAAGCCTGACACCAATAGTGCTTTGTGATTTTTGGTTGATAAGAAACAGTCATGGAAGGAAGGTGTCAATCTCCCGTCTTGTTGGGACTCTAGCATGGCAACCTCATCCACTGAATTCAAGTTTCCTTTACGCAGCACCTGCTGAAAAAGCCAAGGCTTTGCCCTCTCATAACTACTTTAATTAGCATAATAAAGAAGATAGAAGAAAACAAAAAATGGTGTATTTCCCATTAATATTTGCTTTGGCCCTGTAGGTAAAGTATTTAGGATACATTAAAAGTTGTGCAGTGGGATTATCTATATTCCGTTTGCACACTTGGGCAAATGCTAAAGACTGATAGTTATTCATATTACAGAGAACCATTCATTTATTTCTCTTTTTAAAATTATTCAAGAAAAGAAAACACTGCAAGTAGACAGTTTAAAAAAAACTCAGGCAGCTGGTCGTACGTTAGGTGGTGACCAAGTGAAGGTACTCTGTGTCATTGAAATAGAGAGAGATTGTTGTGTACCTTAGTTTTTCAGATAATATACCAAACCTTTTCTTTTGAACTTTGCTGCTGTTATTCTTTTAATTATTAGGTTGACCTACACTTTATGAAAAAGATACCTCCTGGAGCTGAAGCGTCAAACATTTTAGTTGGTGAACTAGAGTTTTTGGATCGTGCCGTAGTTGCTTTTGTCAGATTGTCCCCTGCAGTATTGCTTTCAGGACTAGCTGAAGTTCCAATTCCAACAAGGTAAGTGTAGATTGTGCTAAAAATATAGATGGTAGTTCATTCCATTTCACATTTTTCTAAATTGCATTTGTGGATGTGGATGGGAATCATCCTTCAGCCCTGTTTTTTATCCAGTTACTAAATGAATTGTTACCTCATAAGAGGGGCACACACCTTACCTTTCCTTTCCTTCCTTTAAATAGTGCATACTTAGGTTAATTATTGGACCTGAGGCCTGTGTGCCCTTCTCAGAAGTAGAAGCAGAAGTGCACTGTTTCTGAAACTATGATGAACGGATTAGCATATTTGAATTACAAACATTACAGAGGAATTGCTAAGAAACTGAAGGAGTAAACAGCAAAGAGGTTGATCAGGTTACCTGGGAGTTCTAATTGTTTGCATAATCCTGCATAACTTTTCCTGAAGGGAAAATGACAAAGGAAATAAATACATTGGTATAAAGAATAGAGCCCATTCCAATTCTTTATTAACTTAGTATTGTTCAAGAGCAGTAGGCATCTGGGGTAAACAGCTGAAAAAGAGAGAACTGAAAGGGGTGATTGGATTCCAGTACCCACAAATTTCACCACTGCTCCTCCCATAGTTTGTTCTCCATGATTAGACCCCTTCCCTTTGCATCCTTGGATTTGGCTTGTATTCTCCCTTTCAGGAGAACCTGGAGAGGGGAAGAAATGAATTCTAACTTTTTATTTTATTGTCTAAATAATTTTAAAATGAAGTAAAAGAGGGGAGAAATTTCCCAGGAAAGCTAAACATTGAGGATGCTACCACAATATAAACAATGATATGCTGATACAAAATGTAGTTGTCTGTGAAAAGTTAAAACTAATTGGGGATTAGTACAAATGTTGGTGGAAATATTAATAATTAATATTTAATTAAATATTAATATTTAGTTAATTTTAATATAAGGGACTAATTGTGGCCCAGCTAATGTGGTGGTGCAGAGTCATTGTGGGTAGCAGAATGGCCGGGGAAGAAGGTTTTTCACAGCCGCCACATCCCCTTCTTGCACAGGTAGGCACAAAATGGGGTGTGGAGTGGACAGAGCCTTAACCTCACCCCACTAATGTGCCAGATAGCATAACTGGACCAATGGACTGGGAACAGAACAGAAGCAGTCTACTCCCTTATCCAAGCAGTGAGGGAACCAGCAGGGAGATCATAACTCTTGGTGATGCAGCAGTGCAGTGCCCATTACTCTGAGCTGATAGCAAAATCATGAGTGTGTTCTGGATAATTATTTGTCCAAGAACTAACTCATGCTAGAAGTGCTCTGTTCATCATTCATTCTTTGCCATTTGCTGATTTTAAACAGAGTAGAAACAAAACCATGTGACTTGGGTGACCAATCATACTCTATTCATTATTCATGGTGTGAGTAGCTTGACCACCCCACAGTAAAAGTGTTCATATAAATACTTGGTGAATACTTATGAATAACAAGTATATTCACTGAATTCAGTTTCTGAGTGATTTGCATGGAGAAAAAAAAGGCTGAATTCTTAATGGATAGTTAGATCAGCTCTAACTGGGTTTGTCACTTTAGTAAACATGAACTTGGAAAACAAATCTGGCTGATGGTTGGCTAACTGGCAAATATATATATGTGTGTGTGTGTGCGCGTGCACCTATACAACTATACGGGGATGAAAACTCTACATACTGCATCTTCTTTATACAACATGGCTCAAGAGCTGGTCAAAATATGGCGAGTATGATCTGCAAAAAACAGGAGAAAAAGCTTCTCAAAATTTTTGATGAAAATTCAAAAACATTTTTGTTTCTGAAACTGAAAATGTTTGGGTTTTGAGTTTTCCAGTTTTCCCCTGCTTTCATTTTGCCGCTAGTAAAAAAAAGTTGGGGTATTTTTTTTAATTGGTTGGGTAAATTAAAGAAAAACTTTCTATGAACAATTTTATTTTTTTAAAATCATCATTTTTTTGAGAAAAAAGTTTACAATGAAAATTTTTTGACAATTGCTCTATTTGGCAACCCCATGAGCTCTTGGCAGAACATTCCATAGTTCCGATACTTGAAAATAGATGTATAGGGAATGGCATAGAGGAGGACTAGAATCCTCTTAAATAAAAGACATAGTGAGAAGACGACAATACTTATTTCCCACACTTTGTGTGTCTGTCTGTCTGGGGATAGGGTATCTTCCATAATTTTGCAAAAATGCTACATACTGATAATATATGCTTCTGTCAAAAGTACTTTTGCCTAATCTTTAGGATACCCACAATTTAATTGCATGTTTGTGGAACCTAAGTGAGTTTGGGTATTTACAGCTATTCAGACCATCTCTGAATGCTCCTTGCATAATACACATTTATGTAATATTTTGTAATTGTGTCTCCAATTTTAAATTACCATGTAAGGATATTTAGAGAGAGGTTATTTCCCCCCCCTTTACTTCCTCTAATCAATTTTATGAACTTTTCTGTGTTACATGATGTTAATTTAAGTTTTCCATTCTTGAAATATCTGGTTTTTGGCTTTTTATTTGCAGATTTTTGTTTATTCTTCTGGGACCACTAGGGAAGGGCCAACAGTACCATGAGATTGGAAGATCAATTGCAACACTAATGACAGATGAGGTATTTATCGATTAACTGTAGTTTGTTTGTACAGGTTTCAGAGTAGCAGCCGTGTTAGTCTGTATCCACAAAAAGAAAAGGAGTACTTGTGGCACCTTAGAGATGAACAAATTTATTTGAGCATAAGCTTCCGTAAGCATAAAATTTATTTGAGCATAAGCATCTCACTTCATCAGATGCATGCAGTGGAAAATACAGTGGGGAAATTTTATATACACAGAGAACATGAAACAATGGGTGTTACCATACACACTGTAACGAGAGTGATCAGGTAAGGTGAGATATTACCAGCAGGAGAGAAAAAAAACGAAAACAAAAACAAAAAAAAAAGAAACCCCTTTTGTAGTGATAATCAAGGTGGGCCATTTCCAGCAGTTGACAAGAACGTGTGAGGAACAGTAGGGGAGAGAGGGGGGAAATAAACATAGGGAAATAGTTTTACTTTGTGTAATGACACATCCACTCCCAGTCTTTATTCAAGCCTAAGTTAATGGTGTCCAGTTTGCAAATTAATTCCAATTCAGCAGTCTCTCGTTGGAGTCTGGTTTTGAAGTGTTTTTGTTGAAGAATTGCAACTTTTAGATCTAAAATTGAGTGACCAGAGAGATTGAAGTGTTCTCCTACTCATTTTTGATTGCTGTAATTCTTGATGTCAGATTTGTATCCATTTATTCTTTTACGTAGAGACTGTCCAGTTTGGCCAATGTACACGGCAGAGGGGCATTGCTGGCACATGATGGCATATATCACATTGGTAGATGCGCAGGTGAACAAGCCTCTGATAGTGTGGCTGATGTGATTAGGCCCTATGATGGTGTCCCTTGAATAGATATGTGGACACAGTTGGCAACGGGCTTTGTTGCAAGGATAGGTCCTGGGTTAGTGGTTCTGTTGTGTGGTGTGTGGTTGCTGGTGAGTATTTGCTTCTGGTTGGAGGGCTGTTTGTAAGCAAGGACTGGCCTGTCTCCCAAGATCTGTGAGAGTGATGGGTCGTCCTTCAGGATAGATTGTAGATCCTTGATGATGCGTTGCAGAGGTTTTAGTTGGGAGCTGAAAGTGATGGCTAGTGGTGTTCTGTTATTTTCTTTGTTGGGCCTGTCCCGTAGTAGGTAACTTCTGGGTACTCTTCTGGCTCTGTCAATCTGTTTCTTCACTTCAGCAGGTGGGCACTGTAGTTGTGAGAATGCTTGATAGAGACCTTGTAGGTGTCTGTCTCTGTCTGAGGGGTTGGAGCAAATGCGGTTGTACCATAGAACTTGGCTGTAGACAATGGATCGTGTGGTGTGGTCTGGATGAAAGCTGGAGGCATGTAGGTAAGTATAGCAGTCAGTAGGTTTCCGGTATAGGGTGGTGTTTATGTGACCATTGCTTATTAGCACTGTAGTATTCAGGAAGTGGATCTCTTGTGTGGACTGGTCCAGGCTGAGGTTGATGGTGGGATGGAAATTGTTGAACTCATGGTGGAATTCTTTTCCATGGGTCCACATGATGAAGATGTCATCAATGTAGCGCAAGTAGAGTAGAGGCATTAGGGGACGAGAGCTGAGGAAGCGTTGTTCTAAATCAGCCATAAAAATGTTGGTATACTGTGGGGCCATGCGGGTACCCATGGGAGTGCCGCTGATTTGAAGGTATACATGGTGAAATAGTTATGGGTGAGGACAAAGTCACAAAATTCAGCCACCAGGTTTGCCGTGACATTATGGAGGATACTATTCCTGATGGCTTGTAGTCCATCTTTGTGTGGAATGTTGGTGTAGAGGGCTTCTACATCCAAAGCCCGTTGCCAGCTGTGTCCACATATCTATTCAGGGGACACCATCATAGGGCCTAATCGCATCAGCCACACTATCAGAGTCTCATTCACCTGCACATCTACCAATGTGATATATGCCATCATGTGCCAGCAATGCCCCTCTGCCATGTACATTGGCCAAACTGGACAGTCTCTACGTAAAAGAATAAATGGATACAAATCAGATGTCAAAAACTACAACATTCAAAAACCAGTCGGAGAACACTTCAATCTCTCTGTCACTCAATTACAGACTTAAAAGTGGCAATTCTTAACAAAAACACTTCAAAAACAGACTCCAACGAGAGTCTGCTGAATTGGAATTAATTTGCAAACTGGACACCATTAACTTAGGCTTGAATAAAGATGGGGAGTAGATGTGTCATTACACAAAGTAAAACTATTTCCCTATGTTTATTTCCCCCCTCTCTCCTCTCACACGTTCTTGTCAACTGTCAGGTTCCTCACACGTTCTTGTCAACTGCTGGAAATGGCCCACCTTGATTATCACTACACAAGGGTTTTGGGTTTTGTTTTTTTCTCTCCTGCTGGTAATAGCTCACCTTACCTGATCACTCTCATTACAGTGTGTATGGTAACACCCATTGTTTCATGTTCTCTGTGTATATAAATCTCCCCACTATATTTTCCACTGCATGCATCCGATGAAGTGAGCTGTAGCTCACGAAAGCTTATGCTCAAATAAATTTGTTCGTCTCTAAGGTGCCACAAGTACTCCTTGTTGTTTGTTTGTACAGTTATTTCAAACTGAGGATGACCCCAAACCAAAAAGTTCACCAGGCTCAGTGCCCATCTGTACTCCTGAAATACTTTGCCAACCTGCCTAATTAGTGGGAATCCCCATCATTTTAAGTCCGTCTTTGAGAAACTCTCTTTGAACAGTTGGCAACTACATCCTGATGTTAGCCCATAGCTAATAAATGTATAGGTCTGTGAAGTCATTTGCAGAGTTGCTGTAACATTTTAATGAAAATATTGTCTATAACTGACCTACCTGCAAGCTTACTAACACTTCTAGGTGACTAGATAGCTGAGGATCACTTATCTCAGGCACTTACTTTTGTCTCTGAACCCTTGTATTTCAGCATTTTTATTTTGTAGTATAAGGTTCAACACCATGATTATATTCCTGCTGCTGCAGCCAAATACACAGACATGCTTTTCTAATCTATCTGGCTTTTTTCAATAAAGTTGCATGGATGTAAGCAAAGATAGGATTTGAGCCTCCAATTGGAACATAGTTTAACCGTTCTTACGATGTGCAAACAGAACTAGAATCCAGTTTATGATCCCATAGCTGTGATGGTTAGAGGAAGAAACTTTTGTCATTGAAGTAAGCAGATACAAAATTCACACTCACGGATCAGATCTGTTGAATAGGAAAATGCCATTTTTACAGAGTCACTTTTCAGTGGAACCAACCACACTTTTTAAACTGTAAGATCCTTGGAAAATTCAGCAATCTTGAAGGGTGCTTTCCACACTGGCTATCTTACTAGAAACTACATCTAGTTCAAAACTGTGATTCAGTTTAAAACTGAGGAAATAAATAAGTTACATACCATGTTGGAGAAGTGGATATCATGAAGGATTTTACACTCTTGTTTACATGTAAAATGAGAATCTCTTGTATTTCACTTCTTTTGTTTTCTTTAACAGGTATTCCATGATGTTGCTTATAAAGCTAAAGATCGTAATGACTTGGTTTCTGGAATAGATGAGTTTCTTGATCAGGTTACAGTTCTCCCTCCTGGAGAATGGGACCCAACAATTCGAATAGAGCCACCCAAAAATGTTCCCTCTCAGGTATGCACAGTGCAAATTAGAGTTTCTAATAGTTTAGTGGACTAGAAATGTTGTAAGATAAAGTCTTTTATTAATCTTCTATGACAATACATGTAGGAAGCTGAAGTATGAACTTCCATGCATTACTTTGCTGTTTAACTTACTCACACTGACCCTTGACTGGCAAGAACAATACCCTGTGGTGCTGAGACTGATGTTCATACTTAGTTCAGTTCTCGGCCTCTTCTGAGCAGAGACAAATAGTTGTATGAAATAGAACAAAACAAGTGCATTGATTTTGACTTTGTGTTACTTAGATACTAGAATGACAGGTGCGTTAGAAGTATCTGAGAGAGAAACTGCTCTCCAATAGACCACATACTCATTTAATTATTTTGTGGGTGTAAAATGTCTTTTGTTCATTTCTAAGCTGATCTAGTGATTTTTTAAAATAATCTAAAGGCCTTTTGTTCATGTAATCCTCTCTGGGCAAATTATGCTCTTATCTGTGTGCTGCTTATTCTATAGAAGAGCAGCCATAAGAGACCTAATATCAATAATAGGATATCAGTAACACAAAACAAAATGCTGTACACACTCTTCCCCCTGGGGAGAGGATGAAAAAAAACATGTGACAGATGTTAGTCACCTTGCTTAATGCACTACTGGAAGGCACACAGATACTATGGTGAAGAGCGCTATACAAGAACCTATATACAGCAGTATAGACTAGAATAGTCGGTGTAAATCATTGTTTTGGATAAAACAATCACTTTATTACTTTACTTCAAAGGACATTGGTTGCCTAGTTTTCAAAGGGCAGGACTGTAAAAGCAATGATACAGTTTTACTCTTTCTATGGTCCTTGTTGCACTTCAAATAAGAAATCAGTAAGTTAAGTAAACTCACTTTAAGATTGAAGCAAAGGAGAGAAATTGGTACAAGATCTCTATCATCCATAGAAATGATTAATAAATGAGAATGTTGTGAAGCCATTGTTACTCTGCAGAAACATAGATATTTGAAATGTATTTTGTTTTATTTTTAAACTGTGACCTTGGCCTCCCTAGATACACACCATTCTCATCAGGATAGGTGTAAGCAAGTCCAGGAATAAAGAAATATTTTTGTTCAAACTAGATTGCGTTCCTAAACTGTTAATTAATTGTTAGTACATGTTCAACAAATGGTTAAATGGCTTTTAAAATGCAATCTATTTTTCTACTGTTCGATTATAATTGTACTGCATTTTAAATTGTTTGGCACCTCAAGCCTCTTGGCAAGGGAATGCTTGTCACATAAATATTATTTTGTTTATTGTTATATTCAAAAGATGGGTCTGTTTTTGCTGAGTTGCTGGTTTTAAGTGGAAATATAATGACCTAGAAAAAGAGAATAGATATAAAACATCCTAGTTTGTTGTTGATTTAAAATGGGTTTTGGGGGTTTTTTTGGCACAATTTCCTTGGACCCAATTTTGTATTTATTTTTTTTACAACAAAGGAACCCCTTATGATATTTTCATATATAAGACTCTTCCACACCTTATGGGTGCAACACCATGTTTGGGAAACCTTTGAGATTGATTTACAATTATTGCAGCACTTAAGGGTTCAACTTCTAGCCACAATGGGCTAAGTCTACGGGACAGAGCCTTAAGGATAGGTAGATCTACTGCACACTGAATTAAGCAATTCTGAAACAGGGAAGGGGCTGAGATGAGTCATACTTGCTGCAAAGGAGGTGGGTGCTTCTCTGCTAGCTGGGAGATAGAGACATAAAGTACATAAGAGAATCCTCATCCCATTCTACACCCAAGTAAGCCAATCTCTTCTGTACCTGTGCTGGGAGTTACTGCAGACCTTAGCCAACAGGGAAGAGAGGGAGTCAGGAATATATACAAGGGGGTCCCTATTTGTTTACATTAAAAATGGTGGAATAGTCACAGGGAGCCTGCATAGCTGTGGAGCAAGGGATTGTCCTCCAGCCCTGACTGATCCTTTTGTCACTCTCTTGTTAATAGCAGCAGTCCCTTTGATCCCTCCCTGCTGTGGGACGGAGGTGATATCCCAAGTGACTTGTTAATTGCCGCAGATGGTGGTCAAGATGGAGCCAGGGTAAACTAGCCTATTCAGTAGCCTGCGCGTCTTCCTGGTGTCAGTAACACCCTTGCTGGGACATGGGTCCAGCTTCTAGCCCATGCCCACACCTGGACTTTGCTGTGCTTTCCTCCTGAAGAGAAGCAGCTTACCATTGGAGAGTGCTGGTACCATGGCCACCACAGAGAGCTCCTATTGACTGAAACCATCTCACTTCTGGCTCTACTGCTATCTCCACTCCTGCGGAGAGAGGGTTGCTTTGGAAGCTTAGAAGTGGTGCTACTAACTGAGCGGCAGTGCTGCTACACCCTACCGTTTGCAAGTTGCTTCTCCTGGGTCAGAGCACCCTGACCTATTTGGAGGCAGCACAGCTTCATTCAGATGACAACACCCCACAGAATGGACACGCACACAATTCTGTAAATGCACATCCCTTTCACTTCTGCATAGAAACTGAAAAGGATACTCTACAGAAAAAATACCTGACTGCGCCACGTGCCTACTTGTGTCCTTTGCTAAAACTGCATTTTGGGGTGAAACTCAATAGAAAATGGCTTTTCTTTCTTCTAGGAGAAGCGCAAGATCCCAGGAGTGCCAAATGGAACAGCAGCTCACGGAGACCCGGTACCCCTAGGAGGACACAGTGGACCAGAATTGCAACGGACTGGAAAGTTAGTGGAAAACTTGATTAAATGTGATATTATTATTTTTTTAAGCAATATACTTCCAAAAGGAAGTCTAATGGCCTGATTCTCTCTCAACTATACTGATATAGCATGTCACTGAGTTCACTGTAATGGAGTTATTCCTAATGTAAGTATCTCTAAATGAGTGGAGAAACAGGCTTAGTTGCTAATTTGCATCATCAGTTATCTATGGAATATGTTTCTACTCTCTTTATTTAATGTAAGCTCCTTTTTCAATAATATATGATGGTCAAGCCACTGGTAATCATGATTAATGCTGTTTGTTCTGTCTAGAGTGAAAGGAATGGTGGAAGAAGTCTGCTCTCATTTGTGACAAAAACTTAGACTATTTTCTAGTTGAGCATGTTTAGAGGCAGAGTCGTGCAGCCCTGGCTTTTCTTTAAACATACTAGGCCAAAATATTCAGCTCCCATTGACATAAATTATTGTTGTGTGTGCACGTGTCTGAGGACCTAAAGTATACACTTTAGGGGAGTTCTTTTCTAATATAATATTTTTAAACACATGGGCTTTTATTGGGCTCACCGGGTGCCATATTGTCATACAGTAGAACCTCAGAGTTATGAACACCAGAGTTATGAACTGACCAGTCAATCATACATCTCATTTGGAAATGCATTCAGGAAGCAACAGAGATCACACACACACACACACACACACACACAGTACTGTCCTGTGTTAAACGTAAAGTACTAAAAAAAAAAACCGGAAAGCAGCATATTTCTTCTGCATAATAAAGTTTCAAAGCTGTATTAAGTCACTGTTCAGTTGTAAACTTTTGAAAGAACCATAATATTTGTTCAGAGTTCTGAACATTTCAGAGCTACGAACAACCTCCATTCCCAACGTGTTCATAACTCTGAAGTTCTACTGTATATTGTTTTGTCCTATATGTCATGCACCATATATTCTTTTCTCTGCATTCTTTTAAGACATACTTGTGCCACCACCCCAATCTTAGGATTGGCCAGAAGATAGTCCATCCCCTCCAATCAAACTTAGAACAGCCTCAGGACTGCTTTAAATTATACCTGACTGCTTACAGCCTCAGGGGTCCATTATGATAGGTAGGGATTGTCAGAGTGTAGTGACACATCTGCCATGTCCCTTTAACACAGCTCCACCCAGTACATCAGGAGCCAAGGGAAAAGGGCATCATAGAGGCACCACCATGCCAATGATACCACTCAGGAATTCCTTCTATGCAAGGAAGATCCACAGGTTTGTTGTTAAACCAGCTTTAGCATTTTTGTACTGCCAGAATGGAGCAAAGCAGATGGATTGTACAGAAGGATCTAGCTCAGAAGTTTAATATATTTATTTATTGATGTACTTGGTGCAGTACAAACCACAAAGGAAAACACAGTCCTTATCCTGAGAAGATTATATCCTACATTCAATTCCAATAAATAATACACTTGAGGCCAAATTTTTAAATAACAAGGATCAAGATCATGTATATTTTGTGCCGGGAAACAGGGCATTTGTGCAAGCAACTGTACATTATGATATCCATTTGTGTATGCTCTTATGGTAATTCTATGCACAAGTGCAATGTATGCGTGGTAGCAATTGTGTCCCTAGCCTCTGTTTGCCAGAAGCTGGGAATGGGCAACTGGGGGTGGATCATTTGATGATTTACCTGTTCTGCTCATTTCCTCTGGGGCACCTGGCATTGGCTACTGTCAGAAGACAGGATACTGGGCTAGATGGACCTTTGGTCTGACCCAGTAGGGCCGTTCTTATGTTCTTACGCAGATAATAAAGTATTTTGTGCATAACACTCTAGTAACTTTTTAAAAAATCTGGGCCTTTGTGACTTTGATCGCTGTCAAAAAAGTGTGGAGATGAGTTTGTTTTAAATGTACACATCTGTCCCTTAGTGGGTTGCTGTGCATACAACTCACACAAAGAATCAGGCGCAAAAAGGATGAGGTTGCAGTGACCAAAGTGAGAGATGATCAAGGTATGGGAAAGTGTGTTTACAGTAGGAATGTAGGAGACTATATTTTAGAAACTTAGAGGAAGAAATAACAGTCTCTAGTAAGAAACTGGATCATGTGGAATGACAGTGCTGTTCTTATCTGTGCTGGAGAAGGGAGGGGATATGAAGGTTAGGAAGGAAAAATGGCAGTGTTTGCCATGTTTCAGAGTAGCAGCCGTGTTAGTCTGTATTCGCAAAAAGAAAAGGAGTACTTGTGGCACCTTAGAGACTAACCAATTTATCTGAGCATAAGCTTTCGTGAGCTACAGCCATGTTGAGTCTGAGATGGCAGTAGCACAGACAGACACAAATATCTGAGAGGCATTTGAAGATGCAAGACTTGAATAGGAGTGGAAGGATTGGAAGCTGATTTAGAAGACATTGACCAAGAGATAATAATTAAAGCCAGGGGACCATTTGAATTAGCCCAGGGGGAGAGAGAGTAGAGGAAGAAATAGAGGGGACTGAGAACAAAATCCTTTGGGACCAACAGTAAAGAGTGGGAAAAGAGAAGACTGCAAGCGGCACTCATCCAAAGAAATTCTGAAAGTTTGATAGCTTGATAGGTGTAATCAAGGAGAGAGATATGTGGAAGTGTTATGACGGAATAGACAACTCTTGCAGAATGGGTGATACTTGAAGTGGTACAGTTAGCTCAGTCTGTTCTGTGTGAAATAGGACCTGCCATATAACATTTTTACTGGCATTATTTATATAAAAAGTCCCTTTCTGGAAAGGAAAAGACTTTAGACCAGAGCATCAGCTGGTGTAAATCAGTATAGCTGTATTAAAGTTAATGGAATTATGCAGGTTTCCCCCATGTGAGGAACTATCATTTGATTTAAAGAACACAATGACATGAGATCAGGAACTGGGTTTACATATGAGTCAATGCTATTTAAGAACTTTCTTTTGTTGTTTGCTCTGTGTCCCGTCTTCCTCGGGGCTACTTTTTGGATTGTCTTGAAGAATGTGTGTGCAGATGCCTCTTCACCACCACAGAAACTCAGGCAGGGTACTGAATGACACTGTTTGGCCCAGAGACTGTGTGAATCTTGCACCATTTATGAAAATGTAGCCTGCTGCTTCCTAGTACTGTCAGAACTCCTTACAGAGGGAAAGAACTCACTAGAAAGCTTCTTTTGAGAACAGATTTTAAATTGTGAATAGCCAGCGAAGGCTAAGTACTACATATCTCTGTGAGTAGTTCCATCAGTCCATCTCAGTGGACTACTCATGGATCAAAGTAGTACTCAACATGAGTAAAGATGCGAGAGAAGTATTCTAGGGCAGTAGCAGGTGTCAGATGAAAAAGAGGAAGGATAGGTCATTGGTTTAAGGCACTAGCTCTGGGACTTGGGAGACCTGGGCTCAAGTTCCTGCTTCCTTTGTGACCCTGGGCAAGTCACTTGGTGTCTCTTGTCCCTCTCTGTGAAGTGAAGATAATAGCAGTGCCCCACTTCACATCAGTTTTAGGAGGATAAATACTGTCAAGATTGTGAGGCACTGAGATTGGGGGCAGGAAACACAATTACCTTAGATTTCACATGTACAGGTCTCATAATTCATCCCAGTGGTGAAAGAAAACAGAACTCTTTCTTTCTGTCTTTATTTTTTCCCCTTTTCTTAGGTTTTTTGGGGGATTGATTTTAGATATCAAAAGAAAAGCTCCCTTCTTCTGGAGTGACTTCAGGGATGCTTTCAGTCTGCAGTGTCTAGCATCATTTTTATTTCTCTACTGTGCTTGTATGTCTCCTGTCATCACGTTTGGCGGTCTGCTGGGAGAAGCAACTGAAGGTCGTATAGTATGTGTTTTACTTTAATCTGAACTTTTAAAACACAATTACTTGTTTAGGTTTGTGGTTAGAATTTTCTTAATATTGCATGTGTCGCCTTTAAAATGTTGTAGTCTGAAACTGCATTGTCACCCACAGTATTTGAACACTTGATAGAAAATTTCTGAAAGTTCAATCTTTTTTTTTTTTCACATGCAGAGTGCAATAGAATCTTTGTTTGGAGCATCCATGACTGGAATAGCCTACTCTCTCTTTGGTGGGCAGCCTCTTACTATACTAGGCAGCACGGGGCCAGTGCTGGTGTTTGAAAAGATATTATTCAAATTTTGCAAGTAAGTGAAGTAATATTATTTAAATAAACATTCAGTGGGTATTTTTGATGTATGGGTGTGTTTGTGACTAAAACATCATTATAAATCCCCTGGCAGCATGCTGAAAATTTGCCTATCTGTAATTTAGATTTGGTTATCCTTTTCATGTGTGACTTCATGAACTACATTTTAACTGATGACAAAATTAGAAATATAACAAAGGCACAGTCCCACGTTAGTCCATAGGAGGCGTTGATACCTCTCGGCATAAAATGAGAATTCAGGATTTTGGGAAACATTGCTCAGACTTTTAGAGGAACGCTGGAAGATACGTGGTGACCAAAACAAAGGGGACTGTTAATGATAAACTGTGTTTTTTAATTTTTTACTTTAAAACTGTTCTGAAAGGAATACAAACCCAGATTGGTATGAGGTTGCTTCCCATTCCAAAATGATTAAATTTAAATCTCATGAATGGAAACCACCCTATAAAATAAGACATACTTCATGGCTTTTCAGCATTTTATCATTCATTAACAACATAGTCAGCAGTGTTGACTGCTGGCGTTGAGCAGCATCTCCTAATCCATGAAATAAATGTGATTATAACCTTTCTTCCTGTCTCCTGTCTCTTGAAAAAGAACTAAATAAAATGTAAGCAAAACCTGCACTTATATGCTAATACACTGTAAGTAAGTTCCTTCTGAGACAATATGAATGAAAATTGTGCTTACACTGTCAGCCAGTCATGGTGGGTTCCTGAGATCCAGGGCCTGATGTGGGCAGATGGCTACCCATCCTACACACTTCTTCCCATGGGTCCCATCTACTTGGTCTGCCTCATTTTTACAACTGGGACTTCTGAGGCAGAAAGGCTTGATAGCAGAGTAAATCCTCCTGATGAACAGTGCAGAGTGGGGGGCCCTGTCAGTTCCCGAAGGTCATTCCCTCTCATCTCCATGATAGGAAAAGACTTCCCAGCTCTTCGTGCAGGTTAGCTGGGACCAAAATATATGTGGTCCTAGAATGCCCCGTGTATGATTATGTATAGCCAGCACAGAGGGTTTTGCTCTAGGTTGTGGACAGAGAGTGGAGGGTGAGGGTCTGTGTGAATGAGGCAAGACTTTGAGACTATTATATCTTGCTGATCATAACCACTTATTGTCTTGCACTTTTGAAGTTGAAGAAAACAGGCCGATGTAGGGATCTACCACTTTTGCTGCTCACTCAGGATTAGAGTCATCCAAAGATCGCCTTTGAGGGTATACTCTCATACACAACTGCTTCTCATTGTTCCCTTTAGTAGCACGCTCAGGCCAAATGAGAATCTGGCTTGAAGACATCTGACTTCATTTCATGAAAGGAAAGCAATTCTGAATTAAAAGGGCCTTCACATTTCTTCACTACTTTCTTTTTTTTATTGAAAAAATGTAATTGGGAAATCTGTAATTCTTCTAGTTTGTTTTACAATTAAACAGTGAGACAGCAAAAATAATAATAATAATAAAAAAAAAATCCTGAATTAACTGGGAGCATTAATTACATTTTGATCGAGCTTTTCATTAAAAAGGGATCTGGCCACTGCAAAGTACAATTGAAATCCATGGCCTATTTTATAACTTGTGGTGTTCAATACTATTAAAAAGGGAGTAAATGAATAATATGACTATATCTGTGTGGATTATCTCTAGGTTTTTTTTTATAGAGGTGGAAACTGCATTACATGAGCAACTATGCAGGTTTCCTCCTTGGTGAGCTAACCAACATAGTACTTGACTGTCAGGACAGTATTATGTCCAGGGCCAATGGTGGCTTCAAGATGGACATTAATACACCATAGTAGTCATAAAGTAGCAGGTTCTGCTCACATCTCTGTTCCCAGATAGAGTGCTACAGTGTATTTTAGTCTTCTGTTGGGCATTAGGGCTAGCTGTGTTCTTTGCTTCTTGCAGATGGACAGCCTCCTTGGATTCAGTCTTTCTAGAGATTACTTTTGTGTTTGGCAGGTCAAGAGAGGATATAAAAAATGCACATAGCTGCACAGAGTGGATTTTTGTGGTATTTCCTCTTCTGTGTCTACGAATTAATGTTTTGACTGTGTTAATTTTTCTTTTTTTTTATTAGAGATTATGGGTTATCATACCTTTCTTTGAGAGCTAGCATTGGACTATGGACTGCAACTCTATGCATCATCCTTGTTGCAACCGATGCAAGTTCCCTAGTCTGCTACATTACCCGGTTTACTGAAGAAGCATTTGCTTCTCTTATCTGCATCATTTTCATTTATGAGGCCTTAGAGAAGCTATTTCATCTCGGTGAGACGTATCCAATCAACATGCATAATGATTTGGAACTGCTGACTCAATACTCGTAAGTAAGATTTCTTTTATTAACCATGGCGTCTTCTTTTTCATAAATTATATTTTCCCTGTGAAGAATATGAATGGTTCACAGCAGGAAAAGCACTTTCATGCTTGAGACACATTGCTTGACATACAGCAACCTATAGATGTGATAAAGTCAATCCAATGTTTTTCAAAACTATAATTGCTTCATGTCCTGTAGGGGTCATTCCTCCTTTTGGTTCATGTGATCATAATGGGAGCTGTGTGCATGTACTGGGGGGAAAATAACACCTGTTAGTGCCTGATTCTGCTGTGTGGAGGCTGTAGTGGTAAAAAAAACAAAACAAAACAGTGTGATAAACTTACCTAAACTAAACTCCCATTCCCTAAATGAGAAGTGGGTAAACTCAGTTTACCCTTGACTGCACTATTACTATGATACAGGCAGAACTACGGTTCATTTCAGTGAGATTTTTGCCTTCATCAGAACTGGATGGGGTGGGACCCTTCTTTTATCATACATTTTGGCTTATAATGATTGTTTTCTTGAATTCTATTTTCTTCCTGCTCTCATCATTGTAAGGATCTTTTTTTTAAAAGGGATATTGATTTACCTGGGGTAGGATTCTGCCCTTGGTACACTGAGGTATTCTCGTCCCATTTCCTAAGAAGACAAAACAAGACAAACACACACAGATTGGGAGAGAAAGAACAGCTAAGATAGAAAATGTAGCTTCTGTCTCTGGAGTTGACTCTCATTCTCAACCTTGCTGCTGGAGAAACACAGGCACAGCATGTGGTCTTATCAGCCACCCCAAGACCTGGCAAACCTGTACCAACACTGAGCTGTTTAGGTCATTGCATTTAGCTGCCTTTCTGGTCACAGGCTTACAGCAGTGTTGTAAAATATAGCGTCTTGGCTGGCTAAGACAGACTCTTATTTGACAGAAAGAGAAAAGAGAGGAATAGGAGAGAGAAGAAATAAGGTGGAAGGAAAAGGATGCACTGGGGGTGAATGACAAAGCCTCACATCCCAGATGGTATTTCGGAGTCAGCTGGAGATGGTAATATTGGAAGTGGCAAAGTCATCTTGGTCCCTCTCTAGCCCAGTCTGGTCAGCACATCTCTCAGGATTAAGATGAAGAAGGTCCGGGGTCCCAGGAAATGGTGGGTGTGGCAGCCATGATAGTGAAGCTCGCTCCTTCCCCGTCTTTCAGCCAGCCAGTGTCGCTGGTAGCCACCTATGTTTTTCCCCCAAAGTCTCTTTTTCAAGAACCCCAAAAGGGAGTGATGGGCAAAATAGCCCATCCCCTCATTATTTCGTCCACCAAATGAGCCTAATTTCTGAGAGACCAATTTTGGTTCACTGATTTCTGGTTCCACACTTTTCTTTCTTACCAAGCATGACCTTCACACAGTCCTTGCGTTATATCAGTAGAGCCCCCACCCCTTTTTTTGGACCAGTTCAGTCTTTGTCTCACTTTTGCTCCTTTTTTTATCAACATTTATTGTTGTAGGCTATTGCAATATTCCATGAACTTTCACTCACTTCTCATAGCTGAGCTCACAATTAGGGCACATTTGTAGGCCCAGTTGTAATAGGAGAGGAAAACCTCCAGGCTGATGATGGGAGGGTGTGGGAATAGGGAAATCCTAAACTGGCAGTCAAGGTTCCATCAGAAACCTGCCTGGTTTCTGTCAGAATTTCATTGAAATTGACACAGTTCAGCAGAATGATTTGATTTTGGCAAATCAATGTTTTCCAACAGAAAAATGTTCCATCAGAAAATTTCCAATCAGCTCTAGCATTAATAATGAGACTGTTATTAGTTAGAGTCAACTATGAAGTGCAACATTTTATAGGACATAATTTAGTTTGTACAAATATTTCAAATAAAATGTTATTGCAATTTAAACTGTGTGATTTTTCTGGGAAATTACAGTCAGTGAAGCTGTTTGCAATGTTGTAGCTGTGTTGGTCCCAGGATACTAGAGAGACAAGGTGGGTGAGGTAATATATTTTACTGGACCAACTTTTATTGCTTGTCTCTTTCACTAACAGAAGTTGTTCCCCAATGGTCCTCCTGACTCTCATTCAGTGAAGTTTGTTTTCATTTTAAATATATTTAAGTTTCTTGCCAGAGTAGCTCCATGTACCTTCTCATGGACTTAATAACAGTATGGATTGGAAGGATTGGAGTTGTCTAGTGCAGTGTGGTTAAAGTAAAGGAATGGGAGCTGGGACTCCTGGGTTCTATTCCTTGTTCCATCACAGACTTTTGTTTCCTTAAGCAAATCATTTCATCTCTTGTGTGCCTCAGCTTATCTATCGATAAAAGCTGTAAAACAGATATTGTGAGGTTTAATTAGTGTTAATAAATTAATTACTATTTTGGTAAAGTAATTTAAGATATGTGGATGTGAAATGCTATAGAACTGCAAAATATTAGTTTTAACATGAATGTAGTACAGTTCTGCTCCTAACATAGACAGGTCTCCCTGCTCTACATCCTACATTCTCCTTGTCATTGTAAATGGACACAGTCATCTTCTTCACATCCCAGTCCTGAACTGTTGTGCTGATGCATTTCACAGCAAAAAACGGTTGCATTTCAGTAGTGAGTAAAATGATTCCTATGTGCAATTATACCAAGTGCTTTGAGATGAAAGGCACTATGCCCTGGTTTTGCACAGCTTTACTTTTCAGATTTTTACTTAATATATTGCTGAATGGTTCATTACAGTAGTGTAGTATTAGTGCTCTATAATTTTCTTTGCAAGCACTTTACTTTATTGTTTATTAAAATAAAATTTAAAACAACATGTATATAGTATTTCTCTGTTGTCATTTTTACATATCTAATTTTTTCTTTCCATACAGGGTTATAGTTTCCATATAAGGGAGGGTAGAATATGATCTCTGGACTATGGCATTAAGGGCCTGAACCTGAGAAGTGAAATGAGTGAGTGCAGGTGTTCAGGACCTCTCAGTATCAGGTCTTGGTTACTGATTCTTCCTTGTGATGTTTAATGAGCTTTTTGAGATGGCTCTTTCAGCTTAAGAATCTTTACTTTATTGTTGCATTCTGAAAGGTGCATGTGGAAGAAGAGATTCAGAGAATAAAGAAGTGAAGTAAGATAACAAGGACAGTTATTAAGAAGTAAGAGCTTATGGATTCACTTATGTTATATGAGAACAAAAATAGTCTAATGAAAAAGGACAGAATCTAGTTGCACCCTGGGGCTGAGGATGGCCAGTCTCCTCAGCCAGTGAAACATGTCAAAAAGCATTCTCAGGCAGGAGACCCACTCCAGAAGTATGTGTTTTTAATGATTTTGTTGAACTCAGATGAACTCTCTGCGTAGGGAAAGAAACAGCAACACTAGGGCAAGGCCACCACCTTCTGTTCCAAGAGAGAATAACAGTGACTCAGCCAAACCTGTCATTTGCATTTTGAGCTGGAAAGAAAGAAAAAAATAAAACCACAAGACCAAGAAGCATTGGAACACATTGTTATATGTTGTTTTCTCTGAAAATATAGATAGAGAGTCTGGAGCTGAGCACACATATACGTGCACACAACCCTGTGGCCTGGGACTAAGTGTGATCCCCGCTACCTGGGGCTGACAGCTGGAGCCCCACTGCCCAGGGCTGAAGTTGCAGAGGTCACGTAAAATCACAGAATCCGTGATCTCCGTGACCGACTCATAGGCTTACTAATAAGTTATGGTTTGATATATATATACTTTCTCATCATATTATGCAAGTACTCTTCCTCTGTGATATTTTAACCTAAAGAATAGACATGTGTTTATTGGCTTTTCTCCTAATTCACATTCAGGCAAAGCAGACTATGTATATGCATCAGATATGAAATCCTGACCCCACTGAAGTCCATAGAAGTTTTGCCACTGACTTCAATGGAGTAAGGATTTCACCTTAAGGATCTTTATAGGATGTAATTTGTGGAGGGTTTTTTTAGGATATGTGTGGGCAGGGCAGGGAGTGTTTTCACAAGCCTCAATACCTCTGGGCATTTAGGGAGTCAAAAGGTTGTTCTCATAATATTTCTGTTCATGAAAAGTTGAAATATTACATGAAGGCCTCAGAGAGCAAGCAGACATTAAAAATATCTCATGGGTTTACCCAGGCCAGTTCCAGGCACCAGCAAACCAAGCAGGTGCCTGGGGTGGCAAATGTAAAGGGGCGGCAAGACATCAGGCTTGGCAGCAATTCGGTGGGGACGTGACTCTTCTTCGGTCGCTGGCAGCAATTCGGTGGCCGCACCATCACTCCGCCTCCACATTCGGCGGCAAGGTTTTTCGTTTTGTTTTTTTTTGCTGCTGGGGCGGCAAAAACACTGGAGCCGGCTCTGGGTTTACCTTAATCACACAATATTATTCAAGTTATTGTGGAAATAGAATTAACAGCCTTCCTATGTACAATAGAGCTGCAGTAGTATATATCTCCATATTTTAAGGGATAACATCAATATACTCAATTGATAATGGTGGCATTTAAAAATAAAAATTCGTGTTAAATTATAATTACATACAGTCATTAGAACACCTGATGTATTTCTGAGGGGGAACTGTTTACTCCCTATGCACGCTTGACAAATATCTACCCTATCTTTTCTTTTTGCTGCTTTTCAATGCATATAGAACTTGCAGGGCACTAACAGCAGGAAGAAGAGTGCCAACCAAATTGTCATCATCCCCTCAAACTCTAGCTTTGGGACTTCCTGTCCTATAACATCAGCCAAACAGTGTCAGAATTTCTAAGCACAACGCCCCAAAAAGCATGTGCCTTTCAGATGTTTTCCAAATATCTGAACATTACTTCATTCTTTCAGATGATACTGTACTGACATTACATAACTATCTATCAAATTTCCTTCAGTTACGAAAATGTACATTTATTTGCACTTTTACATTGTGTCTCACTTTGTGTAGGCCTAACTGGTATTTATACCCATATCTTCCACCTGTATGCATGCCCTAGGATTATTTATGCCAGCTAGCCCCATTAATGCCAAACCTACTGACTGACTTAATGCCGATACCATATTAGTAGGACCACTGGATACTGCTCTCTGCCAGGCAATGGGAGAGCTCTCAGTGGCACTTCACAGACAGTTTAACTGCTGTACTCTGAAAATCTCATTCAAATTATCTGACCTTCAGATCCTCAGATCTTCTCTTGAAAACAGACCTCTCCTCGACCTCCTACCTTCCAGCCTGGCATAGTTGGAAGTTTATAGCTTACTTAGGTTGAACAATTCTATTTTCAGGCTTTGGCTCCACATCTGTCCTTTTTCCTTTATCCTCACTGTTACTGGGGATGTCAATATCCATATTGAGAATGTGCATCATACTGCCACTGCTTCAGGACATGCTCTGACATTGAGGAGTGTGCTTGCCTGTGCCAAGGATTATACCCTTGAACAAATAATTTCACTCTTCTTTTTCTGTCTATAACTCTATCATTACTTCATCGACTACGACTTTGCTTTTAGTAATCCCTCATTTATTTATTGTTCTCTAAAACAGCTACATTCATTACTTTTCTGTCTCTAGTCTTCATCAGATGTTTCTACTACTTCCTGATCCACATACCAAGACCTGTAGCTAAATCCTCCTTCTGACTTTTGATGCAGTTTCATTCCACAGATCTCATACACAGTTCACTTATTCTCATATACAAATTATTTCCGTAAACTGACATTCTCACAGGTCTGGCGGGGCAAGAGTACGCTTTAAAGCACACTATTTACCACAGCACTAGGAAAATCCGGTTTATCTACTGTCCCACATAGCTATGCCAGTATAACATTGCAGTGTAAACCAAGCCTGAATTTTTTCCCCAGTCAGCCAGAACATCCACCTTGACCTATCTAGGAGAATGCCCCTTGGTGGCTGCTCCATTTTGGAGGAGATCCATTTAGTGTCAATGAGTTGTAATCACTGGTTCCAATAGCTCTGCCTCCTTTTTAGATGAGGGTTGTTGGAATTGTCTGATTTCCCTTCTAAGGGTATGTCTTTACTGCACAATTAGCCTGGGATCTTACCCAAGTGTTGCCCCTAATCCCCCTCCTGTCCACATACAAAAACCTCACACCCAAGTTTAGTGATGCTTTCAACCTGGGTATTGAGTGCTACTTTTACTGGTAACCCCCCCACTTTGTAGTGGGGACACAGGCTAAATCACTTGATGCTGATAGTTCTCCAGTGCCTGATCACTATTCCCCCTGTGTGCCCAGAAGGTCAGACAAGTTTACAAAGAATTGTAAAGTGAATTAGTTTACTGCAACACAAAGAACCATGGAATGTACCCCCAGAAGTCCTAGTGACACACACAGGTGACTGCAGTACCAGTAAGAACACAGTAACTTTGGTAGGGCTTTGCACTCACCCAGGCTTGGCTAACCTCAGGCCCAGGTGCCAATCACCCAGATTAACTCTGCAGTGAAGACATACCCTTAGTTTAACACCCATTTTAGAAGTCAAGCACATAAATCACATTTTGGGATATAGATCAGATATGCAATTAATACAGATACGTATGATTAAGGCTATGATTTAGTCATGTGTATTTTTAATAAAAGTCATGGACAATAAACAAAAATTCATGGCCCGTGACCTGTCCATGACTTGTACTATAAATACCCCTGACTAAATCTTAGCTGGGGAGTATTCTGCTCTAGGGGGCCCTGGGGGAGCTGCTTGGGGGGTTCCCCTGGGGGAAGCTGCTGTTCTGGGGGTGTCCAGGGGGCCCACAGCTCTGGGGGAGCTATGGGGCCAGTGGCACCAGCTGCTGGGAGCCGCCGAGCAGGGGCTCCTCTGCTGGACCACCCGCCACTGCTCCAGCCGCCCCCAGGACCGCTGCCAAGTGCTGCCAAGCTGTGGCAGCTCTTGCTGCCCCCGGGGCCGCTGCTTGGGGGAGTCCCCAGTGCGGCCGGCTGCAGGGCTGCCCAAGCGGCTGGCTGTGGAGCTGCTCCAGCAGTGGCCAGTGTGGCTGTCCTTGGGCCTAGCTGCTTGGGTGGCCTTGGGGTCAGCCACACTGGTTGCTGCAGAAGACACAGGGGTTGCAGAAAGTCACAGAATCCGTGACTTCCGCAACCTCCGTGACAGACATGGAGCCCTACTTATGATCATACTTCATCTCACCTACCATTCCTTTCGTTGGGCATGCAAAGACCCAGTAATTTTAACCATCTCTGTGACACACAGCACTTTCTTCTGACTATTGACTCTGCATAACTCCGACTGCTCTACTCTTTCTCACCAAACACCATGAGGAATTTGTTTCTCTGCATTTAACATTACGCAAAAATTTGGTTTGCAAGTGAAAAAAGTTGTAATTACCTGAAAATGACAGCTCTGCATGTCAGGTATGTCATTTTCAATCAAAGAAATTTTCAAATTTCTTCAGACATCTCAAAGACACATGGTGAGGTTTACTGGTACATTTATAGCAGATATGGTTTAAGAACTTGTAATTAAGTTACTTAAGTGCACAAGAAAAGGTGTCTTTTTAAGCAAAATCGCATGTACAACTTTTTATGCTTGTATAACTTCAGAGTGGGTTAAATGTTTTTTTTAAACATTCAGCTTATTTGGACTGAAACTATAAGCAAAAGAAATATTAGCTGAGAAGGAATTTTTTGATAAATGCACTTTGTCACTCACTCTGGCAGAGAAACGAGGAAATGAGCCACACAAACATCACAGGATTTGAGGAGAGGTGTGTTTGAGACTTGCTTCTCTTGAGTCAGGTGCAGCACTGCCTATTTCCCTTTTCCTGGGGAAGCCTCCCAGCTGGGATCTTTCTGCAACTCTGCCTGGAACTCAGCGGCTGGGGAGTCTATAGGTGTGGGTATTTGTTTTAAATGTGTTGGTATTCTGTATTATGAATTTTGGAAACACTTTCATAAAATGTATGGAAATGTGTTATGCATTTTATCAATACCGGCCATGTGCTTCAACTCTCAGTTTGTGGATTACTGTGATGACATTTATTGTAAATTTTTATTATGAAATTTATTGCGAATGGGCATGTGGTGACATTTTTTTAAATGTAATGCCACTTTTAACGTTACATACAGTAAAACTTGCTATTGTAACCTTTTGTGCAAATTCAATACTTAATTTTATGCAGGTATTTATATACCAAAGTTAGAACTAGAAAAGCAGACCAGCTGCCATCAAAACTTACAACACAGTAAACAAACTCAGTGCCAAAACAGTGAAAGGTGCATGTTCCCAAATGACATGTTCAGCTATTCCTGGGTATCCTCTGTCCTCCTGTTTTTGGCCTTTCTGGTGCATTTTGCATGTGCAGGCTGCACGTGGACTGGAGTGGATGAATGCAGAGGGTACATTTGTCTGTTCTGGGTGCTCTTGTTCATTGCCTGTGACATGGTCCAGCCAGCCTCTGAATTGTCCAAAGACTGCCTCACCTGCAGGATACAATAGAATGGAGAGGACTCAAGGTCTGCAGGAGGTGAAGGTGGCAGTGGAGCCTGCAGGCTGGTAGCCATGAGTACAAGTAACTGCTCAAACAGCTCCTCCTGCTGTGCTCTGTCTTCATCCCTCAACCTGCAGTCTGTCCACCACTCTCTTCTTGCACCGTGCAGCCTCTGTCTCTTTTTCCACCCACCTTGCATCCTTCTCCTTCTGATACTCCATTTGGTCCTTCTGGGACTCTGTCTGCTGATTTGTTTTATCTAGTAGAATCTCTTCCATCCGCTCATCTTGGACTTTCTCCTTGCCTGCAGTAGGGTGGGTCTGCTTCCCCAGGCTTCTGGTGCCTCAATCAAAGATGCTGCTTTAATTAAAGGCCAAAAGATGACACTTTTTATCAGTGGGCTTTATTTTATTCATACAAAAAGTACCCACCACTTCCAACATTCTTTGGAGCAGCACTGAAAGGCATCACATATCCTGGAAAGATGCATGTAAAAATTCAATTGAAATGATTTCTATATCTCCTTGATTATTTTCCAGAGTGGGGAAGAGTAAGGGAGCTTATGAGTTGTCTAAACACTGGCTATGGTTTTTCAAACCTTTCAGGCAGGGCAAGAACTGGAGAACATTGATATTCTGTAGGTCCCCATGTGGAAGCGTGCACTTCTCTTCCAGGCCAGTGGAGGACAGTCATCCATCTGTTCTAAGAAGATATTTAGGCATCTAAAGAATGACCAGTGTGTGTTGCTGTGGAGGGGGCTATTGAATTACAGAGGTGGCACTAATAAGTATGCCCTGCTCTGGAACATAGCAGATCATCCAGAGTCCTACTTTGTGAGTGTTCACTTTCATCACCAGCCAATGATGGGGGACAGTTCTTAGTAAAATGAGCAAGTTGCTGAGTTAGCATGGACATGTAGTACATCCTCCTAATGAGCACCCTGAATCCACGCACAGACCTGTCTGCCATGGCGACCCCTAAGCCAGATAGACAGCCACCCTCTGCTATAATTTGAATTCATATATTAAATCCAGCAGTGGACTAAATACACACTTGGTTTTGTTTGGATTCTAACAGCCTATTTTTCTGGGACTCAGTTTACAGGTGGTCCAGGACAGTGTGGGCATGGCTGATTTATAAGATGCTCTATATTACTTGGGAGGGGTACATGAGGCTGTTAATTGTGGAGCCCCAACCCATACTTATAACAATCCATGAGTGACCAGTAAAAATCTCATAACTGCTTGTTTTACTGTTTTTTCTTTCTTTTTTTTTGAATTCCATGGGATGTCTGGAGGAAGAGGGGCGGGGGTGCTAGGGGAATGGCGTGGGTTCTGCCCCGAACAGAAGCACACCAAAACCCCTGCTTGTTTGAAGAACTTAATAGGGCCACTAACCAAAAATCCCTTCCATTCATATATAAATAACAACAAACAAACAAACAGCAGAAACTTACTAGGCTCCGCCTCCGGCACTTGCTCTGATACCACTTGTGCAGTCGGCTGCTCCCCAGGGCCATCCCCATACAGCTCCTCTGAGTATGGCTATAGGACGTGCTGCAGAGTGGCAGTATAACCTCTTCAGTTACCCGCCTCAGCACCAGGGTCACCTCTTGCCCCTCATCCAGCAGCAGGCTCTCCTCCAGCTGTGCTTGTGACTGGGGAGTTATAAGGGTGCCAACCCTGCTCAGCCGATTGTGATGCAACACTGTGGGCTCAGTGCTCCCTATAGTTCCCAGTCAAATTCCTCGTAAAAAGGGCAGGAAAATGGGGAATTCCCAGAGGTGCTGTTAGAATCTTTGACTTAGCGGTACTCTGTCTTCAGAAGCTCAATCTGCTCTGTGTATTGTTCTGCTCTCCAGTCAATCCCCACTGGTAACAGCCACTCGGATATAGCTTTGTAGACATAACTGTTTTTTGTGTTCTTGCTAAAGTTAAATGTCTTGCTCAACTCATGCCCAAGGTTAACCAGAATCCAGCTTTGTTCCTCAGGCCACCTAGCAGCACGCCTGGTGCAGGTCTTCTTTGTGCTGGCCGTATTAATATGTGTGAGGGTTGACTGTTTCCAGTTGAGCATGGAAATGAAGGGTAAAATGCTGAGCAGCTGTATTTGAACCACAAGGTTGCTTCTGTTTCCTGGGAAGCGAGTGTGAGAAATTATGGGATGGACAGGCAGAGAAGCACAGGGATAATGTTAGCGGACTCTCCAGACCAAAGGCTGGTGACCTGGATTTGAGTTGCATCCACACTGTAAAGTGCCAAGGCTTTGACCCACATCACAACAGGACTCAGGCTCTGACCCACCCCCCAATAGGATCCATGGGCCTGAGTCAGACTGATTTGTGTGTGAATGGAAGGAGGGCCTGAGTCAGAGCCCAGGCTTTTGTGCTTTGTAGACATAACTGTAGACACTTTGTCTTTCTTTATTGGTTGGGTTTTTTTTTCCAAAATGATGAGTTCATGTTGTTTCTTAACCAAATAATTCTTCACCAGAAGTTACTCAATTATTAACAGATTACATTGAATAATTTCAGAGTGATTTCTTGGCATAGTAGTATGCATATTACAATCTGTCTTGGTATTGACATGTACTTAAGAATTAGGAGTAGAAAATCCCACTCTTTGATTTACTTAAGAAGCCAAGTTCATGTCAATCTGGCATGTCTTATGAGGAGTATAGCAATCAGTGCCTGTGCAGCGTATCATGAAGACGAGTTTTGCCACATACAGTGCTGCACACGTGCCAGCGTTAAACGTTTCACGGTCTGTACATTAAAGGCACAGTTTACTTAGAGGCAAATTCTCCTAATTTTTATCTTGCAAAGTCCCGTGGCAATTGAAATCAGTAGAACTGCAGCGAATGTAAGTCAGAACAGAATGTGGCCCCTGGCTTAGAGTGTTCCTCATTAGCACCACGGATATAAAACTGAGTTTGAATTAAATTAATGAATTATTTTAAATTATTTTTAATTTAAATGTTCATTTGCTGTCCCTTGCAACGCCTTCTGATCCTTCCTACTACAGAGTGACTAAACCCCTCCTAGTTGCCTAATCCTCCAGTGATTTCCCTCTTTTTCCAAAAATTATACTAACCTCATCATCCAGTTCCTCCAGCTTCGACACAACAACTGTTTCCCCTTTCCCTCCACCTATGCCTCCCATCAGCCAGAACTCTATCCTACCTACTGTCCAACTAATTTCCCAGGTGTTACCCTCCCCTTCCCCCCATGCTGCTTCTTCTGTCTCTCTTTTGCCTGTATGGCATCTGCCCTTCTCACTTTCCAATTGTTGACACCCTCCTCACTATCACCTCCTCTACTCTGGAAACCCTAGAGAGGCTCCCACATGGCTCACTCTTACCCCTCAATCACCCAGTTTTCAGGTGTTATGCAGTCTAAGCCACGTAATTTCTAAGGATTATGAAGACTTTACAAAGACTTTGGCTAGTTTTGCTATGTATATTGACTTTTCTCTTAAACCATGGATACAGTACATTCTAATAATCAGAATTTAACAAACAGTGACATCCTCCATACAGAACATGTAGTACCATACTTCTAAACTCCCATTAGATCAAATCTGTTTTCACAGAGAGATGTTTCTCGTCTTGGAAGGGGGTTGAGCTCTCATCTCAGAACCATTTCTTCGTGAAAGCTTTTAGATGAAGTGTCAGTGTGAAAATACCTCCCACATAGTAGAACTTCTTTTATGAACATTAACCCTTATTGGCCATGGCTGCAGACCATGGAGCGGCTGACAGTACATGGACTCCATTCTAGAAAAGCCAGAGTCTCAGTTAACAAAGGTTTATTTTTTTGAATGTTAGGAAATGATAACAAAATGAGGAATTGTTTTTGTATTTGTAGATTTCTGCTTTCCTGACTGACTTCTTGGTAGCTCAGCATTTATCCTTCCTTCCACAATTCCAAGAAACCAGATCCCTTGCCATTTCCTTACTCTGATATTTTAAACGTGTCTTGTCATATATGTAGTGTAGCCGTAGCCATGTCATTAGAGAGACAAGGTGGGTGATGCAAGGTAATATCTGAAGTTTGTTCAATAAAAGAGAAATGTGAGAACCCTTTGCATTTAGGTAAAACATTAACCAAAGGCCACGGATGCAAAAAGTAGCATTTTGTCACTAGATTGGTTCTGTCAACAGAGGTGCTATAGTTTCGCCATCTTATTTTTGTCCATAATGACACCTAAGGGTTCACTACCTTTAATACTGGCAGTCCTTCCCTTTTGTATTTTTATCTGTGAAAACAGCAATTTCTTCCTAGCAAATCATTATGTATCTATTAGCATAACCAAAATGATTGCTAAGGTGCTGACTTATTACTCTTTCCACAAAGGGTAGTAAAGAATATTATTTGGCAAATGTGGTGTTTAAAACTATACTACATTACTTTAAAAACATATTTGTAGAAGTGTCCATAGCACATTGCTGTTTGATTTGAACAAGGCATGAACTCTTCAACAGGTCAGACAGTGTGTCTTAGATGCTGAGTAGGTGCCAACCATAAACCTTTAACTTTATAGCATTCTACTAGGAATCTTTGAACCTGCAATAGAGACAGTGAGTTATTACTTATTCCAGCTTTGTGTGCACCATTTTATCACACCACAGACAATATTCTGAGGAAGATAAAAAAACACGGCTGGTGCACACTGCAATGTATTTTACTTTAGTCCTGAGGGCTTAGCTCACTATTACAGGAAACAAAGTAGTAATGAAAGGGACTTTCATTTCATGTTATTGCTGCTGTATTCCCCTTTACTTATTTTAACTTAAGATTTTAAAATATAAAACCTCACACTGTTAGTAAAATGTCCCTGAACACAATATTCCTGCTGACTAATAAATTTGACTAATAAATTCCTGCTGAATTATAGTTTGGAAAAGGCTCTCCTGTGTCACTACAAACATCCATCTGCTGGCTGCGTTGCTCCCAAGAGCGTATATTTTCTCCAGAGACATAAGATTATTTGAAGAGACATAGTGGAAATCTCATCTTTTACCACCTAGGGCCACTTCAATATTAAGCCAGAATTTTCTGAGGCATTCCCTTAAACTATAATTTCTGTATTCCCTGTAGCAGCACTTGTTCAGTGATAATCACAACAAACTGGTGTCTTTAACAGAGTGAACATCTACTTTGGCTTTAATTCCGTGTATCTGGTAGAAAACAAAAGAGTTTGATCCACTCACGAAGGATCTAATTCTGCTCCCACTTAAATCAATGGCAAGACTCACATTGATTTTAATGGTGCAGGCTCAAGACTTGGTCTGTGTGAACTGTGCTTACACAAATATCCCGAAGAGAAATGGTCAACAACTAACAAATGTCTATGGAATTTAGTAAATGATAGTTCATGTCTCCCTGGGAAGAACTCAGTGATAATGCTGGTGAGAAGGGATCTATTTATATAGTGGTATACAATGTGACTGACCAAACCACAAAATACACCCAATATTTTCAGGTGTTTGATTTTTATTGTTAGAATTATGAAATTCCAAAAGGTAAATTATTCAGAATATTTATTAAATCCTCTCACCAGTTATCACACTTCTGACTGTAAGGCATTAGAAACGTTTTGCATAGTGTATCTAAATTTTAAATGTAACTTTATAATTTATAACTCATTCAGATATACAGTTTAGTATGGTGACATGCACAGTCTTCCCTTCTATTGAGAAAGAGGCACCCTGTGTCACCCTGGCTACTGTAATCACAAAGCCAATGGGCCATATCGTACTGTCTATCCAGTCTGTGATCAGCACTGGACTTCAGGAGGCAGGAAGCCTCTGGCCCATTGTGTTCACAGGAAATAGTAACTGGAAATAGTCACATGTGCATTATTACACAAACACTTGCAATAATGTAGCTGATACATTGTCACACATCAACTTTATTATGCTACTTTTATCCAGTATTAATCTATTTATTTCATTCAGTAATATTTTGAACTAAGTTTTGAATACATTCACTCTGCACTCAGGGCGTGATCCAAAGCTCATTGAAGCCTGTTGAAAAATTCAGGTGACTGAATTGGGGCATCCATTTCTAAGTTTCTTTGTATGGTGTTGCTTTATTTTATGTTCATGGGTTGTTATTTTTTTCATTATTTCTTTCATTTTTAATAATATTATTTCATTTAAAGTAAAACCAAGAAGGTCTACAAAGAAAATATGTCTATAAATGTTAAATAACAGGTGTGGGTTCACATGTATAGTACTTCAGTGGACATGTAATAGTACTACTTTGTGTTTTGCGGTATAGAGAGCTGCAGTTTTCAACTGCAAAACATAAAGTACTTTATAAACCTGGGTAAGAATTCCTATCCCTATTTTATGGATAGGGAAACAGGCAAAGAGAAGGTTAATGACTTGTCTGAGTGCATACTGTGGTTCAGTGATGGAGTCAGGATTTGAATACAGATTTAGAGACTCCCACCCTTCGCTTAGTCTACCAGGCCACAGCTGTCCAGGAAATGTTTAACACTAAGCGCGGTATAGCATTTTTTGCAGCTGTTATTGCTAGTTTTGTACTGTAGGTTTTAAGTGTGCTTGACTGAAGAATGCTGCAAGGCAAGATGTTTTTCCTTTCAGAATCTGCAAAACACCGTACATACTCTTTAAACTCTGCTGAGGAGCAAGCCTCCCACAGCTGCTTCAGATGCTTAAGACTTAATTTTGATTTTAAATTGCCTGTTTGGAGCATTGTCCTCCCACGCTGCCTCTGCCACATTTCCTGTGTTCAAATACAAACTTTAAAATGAAAATGAAACTTTAAGAGCAGCTGTGGAGGAGGGGGGAAAATGGCAGATGCAGTGCTGCATGTCCTAGGGCTAATGCAAAATCCTGACAGGGGAAACACAGCACGGTTAGATTATGAGGAATGCATGACTCTAGAGCCGGGGTGGGCAAACTTTTGGGCCCGAGGGCCACATCTGGGTATGGAAATTGTATGGCTGGTCATGAATGCTCATGAAATTGGGGTTGGGGTGCGGGAGGGGCTGAGGGCTCTGGGTTGGGGCTGGGACTGAGGAATTGGGGATGCACGAGGGTGCTCCCGGCTGGGACCAAGGGGTTTGGAGGGCTGGAGAGGGATCAGGGCTGGGGCAGGGGGTTGGGGCACATGGGTGGTCAGGGTGCAGGCTTCGGGTGGTGCTTACCTCAAGCAGCTCCTGGAAGCAGCGGCATGACCCCTCTCCAGCTCCTACGCGGAGGCATGGCCAGGCGGCTCTGTGCGCTGCCCCATCTGCAGGCACAGCCCTTGCAGCTCCCATTGACCATGGTTCCTGGCCAATGGGAGCTGCAGGGGCGGCACTTAGGGCAGCGGCAGTGTGCAGAGCCCCCTGGCTGCCTCTACACGTAGGAGCCGGAGAGGGGACATGTGGCTGCTTTGGGGAGCTGCACAGAGTGGGGCAAGCCCTTGACACTGCTCCCCAGCTGGAGCGCCAGAGCGGGGCAAGCCCTGGACCCCACTCCCCAGCGGGAGCTCGAGGGCCAGATTGCAACGTCTGAAGGGCCAGATGTGGCCCCCGTGCTGTAGTTTGCCCACCCCTGCTCTAGAGCCCAGAGCCATGAATAATAGATCATCTCCATGCAGGAAACTTCAGAGATATGGGCTTAATAGCACTGGCACATACTCAATACCAAGTCAGTGCTCTTAATGAAATCTGGAGTACATTAATAGAATAAAAAGAAAATTGTGTTATTATGTATAATCAGTTTCATGTGTCACCACAATGTTATGTACTATATATGCACATGTACTTCACTGTGAAGTACGTTCCTGCAGTACTGATAACTACTGATCTATATTCAGAATTCACTGAATTAAACTGAACTAAAATCATATTAAAAAGTAGAGCACCATTTTAATATACTAATGCCATAAGCATAATAAAGAGTTTAGATTTTGTAAGTAAATACAAAAAATATTTCTTTATCTTTTCAGATGTAGTTGTGTGGAGCCAGATAATCCTAGCAATAAGACCTTGCAATATTGGAATGACCACAATATCTCTGCATCGGACATAACTTGGGGAAACCTAACAGTGTCAGTAAGTGAAGTACTGAAACCTAATAAATCCATGAACATGAATGTTATCTTTTCTGCTATAGTCATATTAATAAATTACATTGCTCCAGTTATGATTGTATTGTTTAAATAAGGCTCATACAGTACTTTGCTGAACAAAGGTTAATGTAGATTTTGTATCATTAATATTTTTAGAAACTTTTTGCTCGATAATTATATAATCTTTATTAGTATTGTGATACAGCAGGGCCAGAGGGCAGCAGGAGAATGATAAATAGGTATATAAGCTCCAGGATGATTAAGGCCTTATCCTCTGTGGACTGAGGAGAGGTTACTACAGGATAATTAGAGCACCTGGAGCCAATTAAGGCCCTGGGAGGGAGCTGGCTGGAGAGGTCACCTGGCGAGGCGCTGCTGTGCCTTGGAGGTGGGGTCTCACCTGAGCCCCACCACGACCTCGCTGCCTCTCCCCCTCTGGCTGGGAGAGGGGCTGCTCTCGCGTAGCAGGGGCTACCGGCAGGGCTGGGCCGGCCTCTCCTCCCCAAGGAGGAGGGAAGGAGAGATGACCGTAGTTTGCAAGGATACTGTTATTGACCAGAGGATCAGAGTACCAGGGTAAGCAAAACACTGCCCAAGCAGAGCAGGGGGACTCCCCAGGCACAGAGGACTGAGAGAAACCCTGCCCAAGGGGAAAGAGGATAAGAAGCCCATGAAGCTGAAGGAGCTGGGACCCAGAGTAGGGGGCGGACCAGGATCCCTTCCCTGCTCCCTTTCTCTCCCACACTAGGGCAATAATGGAGCTGTCAACACTCAAGAATAGGGGCAAGGGACAGCGCCCTGACACATCACACCAAGGGAAAGAGTGGGACCCAGCACAGTAGTGTCGGCCATTTGCCACAGTACATATTAAAGCAACAATGTGCATCATTGTGCACTGCTTTAAAAAGTGTGTTTACATACTAACAGAGAAGTATGACTGAGATTAAGTCTAAACACATCAAATGACAACAATGGATTTGACCTAAATTCTACCAGATGGCAAAACCAAAGCTGCCTTGTCTAAAAAGAATCTATAAGCTTCTATTTCCACTAAAAAAAACCTTCCAGCTGTTCAGGCTACACTGACGGGGGAAAGAGAGCATTTGTTAACATCCTAGTTAGTTGCTAACTGTCTATTTTACCCATTCCTTTAATGTCAGCTATGTACTGTGTTACTATTGGAGTTGTATAAACATTTCCTTGACATAAAAGAAATCAAGCCACCATTCTACAGCACCTAGTGCAAAATGTATTATTCTTGAAAGGCTTGTTTCACACACAAAATATTTGTTCCTGAATTATATATTTTTCTGGATAGGATTGGAGCCAGGGAACCTTACACTTACTATTTTCCTTTCCCTCAGCTGCTTTTGAAGCTTGATTGTAAATGGCATATTTGAACACTCTTTTTGAAGGCTCTTTTTCTTTTCTTGCAATATTTTCTTCTTTGTAAACGGTCATTTCATTACAAAGCCAATGACAATTCAGTCTAGAAAGAGAGAAAACTGGGGCAGGCTCATGAGACTCACAAGACCAGGCTTGTTTGATTTCTTCAATAGGCAGAGTCGTCATCATAGACATGTAGTCTTTCATTTTCATGAATTTCTTTTCAGAAAATTAGAAACCTTTCAAAAGCAGAACTCAGATTTGCCTTGGTTTAGTCCACTAAAGTCTATAAATGTTAATTCAGTTGATATTGTATTCTTTCTACAGTATAGATTTTCAACCCGGGAGTTGCCCCCCAATCCAAGGGAGTGACACAAAGATCTAAAGAGGGTCATAACCACTTCTCTTTCTTTATGGATTGATGGGAGAGTGTGTAGGGGTTGTCCCTGAAACTTTTTTGTGTTGTAACATGGGGTCACAGTATGGAAAATGTTAAGAACCACATTCTCAGGGATCCCAGTGTTTTAGGGGGAATATTCTAAAGTTTTCAGCAAAGACCTAACAGCCTGAGCTCTCAGAATAACAAGAGAAGGTATCGCTATCACAGTGTTTCTCAGAGTATATTTGTAGCTTAGATATGAAATAACTAATTCTGTTTTAACAATAAATGTTACTAAGCCCTAATGTGTTATATTAAGCAGCTGAAAAACTGAACACAATGAAGGATTCAGGAATATATAACTCAGCTTCCCCTCAAAGATACAATAATCTAGTTTAAATTGAGACCAGTATGATTGAACAGATTGAACAGATTTTCCAATATCCCCCATGCTTGTCAAATAAATATCCTGATTTCCTGACAATTATATATTTATTCATGATTTGAAATTTCTTGATCTCATTCGCAACCCCTCCCTGGTGCCAAAATATGCCAGTAATAGACTACAGTGATTTGTTCTGGTCACACACAGACAGCACTGTATTTCCACATATTAACTCTTGTTAGTGTTCCTGGTGGTCGGTCTCATAAGTGTAATGCTTAGCAAGGACACAGGGGTCAAGTTTATCAGAAGAGCAAAGAAATTACATTTTATTAACCGCACAAACACTTGGCTGAGTCTGCTCAGATTTCTGCAAATCGCTAGTTTGCTCTGGGCCTGCTTAGAGTCTTCATACAGGCATTAGTATAGTCAGTTAGTAAATTGATTTCTATTCTTACAGGATAAAATTCACCCTTTGTGCATAGGCCATCATAAAGAGACTGTGTGCCTTGGTTTAACCAGGGCTGTTGTACTTTTTCATCTGGTGTCCCTAAGTCCTGAGAACTTCTTTTGGGATGCCTGAAATGTCCTGTTTTTTCATTTCATCAAAGTTTTCTGGTTTTTGATACCTACTGACTATTTGTCCCAGATGTATTGCTATACTGATATATAAGTTTTGCACTCCCTTGTCTCACTCTCATCCCATACTAGGGTGTATCTCATGCCAATCATTCTTCAAAACCAAAGCTTGTCATCAATTGTCCAGCCATGGTACTGCAATATGAATTTGATGAGTCAGTGACTCAGTGTAATTAATGAAAAAATTCTGCTCTGGCAGCATATAATGGGAAGGAATAAGGTACCTGGTAGTTGTTATAGCCTCACTTCTCCTTCTTTCTGTGGTGAGCAGAACCATATAGAGGAGGAAAGTGTGGGACAGAGTCCATGGGGATGGGGCAGAGCTTTGCCCTTCTTTGATCTGCTCCAGGGGGAGCTTTTCTGACATAAATCGAGCAGGTCAAAGAAGAGTGCCAAAATGTAGAGTACCTGAGTATTCTATGACTCTAATAAATGTTGTCACAAAAGTGCCCCAGTTTGTTATTTTGACAATATGGTCAGTTACTTATTCACCGTATAAGTCTTCTCCCATAGTCAGGGTATTGGAGAGTGGACCGCTCAATTCTGGTTATTCTGTTTCTTATGTTCCTTTACTTAGTGAGTGAACAGTGGGATTCCATGTTCTATAGTTCACATCTTCATAGATGTTCCACATTTCTGTGCTCATTGTTTAGGAAGCTGAACACATCTGTCTTTATGGCTGTCTGTCAATCATTTGTTTAGATTTCTACTAGAGGTGTATCTGAAACTTTTAAGGTTTACATGTGAGATTTAGGTTGCAGCAGACTTGTATGCTATCTTTTTAAAATAAATTGAATAAAATTTTGACAAATTGTGACACATAAGACTTTGAAGTGAAGCTGTTGCCTGAAATAAATATTAATGTTTTGTTTGGTGTATTCCCTGAATTTTATCAGATCTTTTTTAGAAACAATCTCAGCTTTTCCTAAGCAAAGAAAATTTTGTGGATTGTGCTGCCCCTTCTGGTAAATACATTTATTTGTTCCATTCTGGGATAATATGTAGGTCTGAATAGTTTTCCTTTAAATTATAAAGTTAAAACAAACAACTAAAGCTTGGAAATGCAACAAGAGTAGCATTAATCATAGTATTTTGTTTCCTCTCTCAGCAGCCATGTGAAAAATAAACATTGAAAAAAACATAACTAAGCTGTTTAAAAACAAATACAGGTTTGTTTCAAAGCATGGGTGAAGATTTATTTATCCAAACCAATTTGCCCATCCTTAATTGATATCACATAGTGATTATGTCATTAAATATTTCTAGGAAAAACTGTCAATCATTGCTAAGTTTCTTTAGTGCTATATGGCACAATGTCTGAGTATATGAGATGTTATTCATTCTGAGATGCACAATTCTCATTTTCTAGCTTTCCGTTTTTCTTCATAGCATTACAGCTGAAAAGTACAGTTTGTCCATACAATCTAGATATAAAGATTTGGGGGTTTTAAATGAAAGAAGGTTAAAGATCTTAAAAATTAGTTTACTATTGACAATATATTATATGATCTAATCTGTCATTCATTTAAGGGAGTAACTAATCACAGAAAAAATATATATATAACAGCATTTACAAGGGCATTTTTCTAAACAATCCTGCTTTGTTCTTCCTGTTAGGAATGTGGGACGTTTCATGGGGAGTACGTTGGACGAGCCTGTGGACATCATGGCCCTTATGTCCCAGATGTTCTCTTCTGGTCAGTCATCCTGTTCTTTTCTACAGTAACACTATCATCCACACTGAAGCAGTTCAAGACTAGCCGATATTTTCCAACAAAGGTACCTGGAATATACCTTTTTAACGCAAAAGTTTGTGTGAATCTTGTGGAAGTATAAATCTCCACTGTTGCAGACCCAGTTTCTTGCTGCACTCTATGATTTCTTGCTGGTGAAGTGCTGTAAGTTGTTGGAGTTTTGTAGATAAATTGTTTAATTATCTGTTTTTTGTTATTTTTTCTCTGTTTCCATCTTGATGTTTAAAACAGAAAGTACTTCACAGCAAAATGTAACAAAGAGAAACAGCTTAAATCAGCCTTTAACACTGAAGAGTGACTCAGAAGGGGTTTGGTGCTAAAGGTTAAAAACTCAGCTCTCTTCAGAAAAAGGAATAATGATAAAAAAAAGCTTGATGTTCTAAAGACAATATTACTCCCACTGCATATTGTTCTTCCTTTAGCATGGTGCTCTGTTTACAAGTGATGTGTCCTTCTGCAATCCTGTTCATATTCCTTATATATTTCCCACCCTGTGCATGTTATACTCTTCCAAAGCAAGTCATCTCCCACCAATCTAGATTCCTAGGGAGAGTTGCATTGTCTCCTGATGCTGCTGCAATACTCCTTGCAAGAGTTCAGTGCATGCTCCCCTTTAAACCAGCTCCTCTGGTTGGTGAGGAGGAAGGATGGAGCTGTTACCATCCCCCACTCCAGCGGTGGCACTGTCCTCATGCATACTCATGGGAGTCTAAGGACTGCCAGTGTGCCTGACCACAACGTGGATGAACAAGAATGGGTCCTTGTGCTCTTTGTGCCCTTTCTCCATATTGTGAAATTGAAATAGCACAGGGTGAGAACAATCTTTCCCATAAGGCGAATGTTCCCTTAAGCCAGTGGTTCTCAACCAGGGGTATGTGTACCCCTGGGGATACGCAGATGTCTTCCAGGTGGTACATCAACTCATCTAGATATTTGCCTAGTTTTACAATAGGCTACAAAAAAAGCATTAGCGAACTCAGTATAAACTAAAATTTCATACAGACAATGACTTGTTTATACTGCTCTATATACTATACACTGAAATGTAAGTACAATAGTTATATTCCAATTGATTTATTTTATAATTATATGGTGAAAATGAGAAAGTAAGCAATTTTTCAGTAAGAGTGTGCTGTGACACTTCTGTATTTTTATGTCTGATTTTTGTTAGCAAGTGGTTTTTAAGTGAGGTGAAACTTGGGGGTATGCAAGACAAATCAGACTCCTGGAAGGGGTACAGTAGCCTGGAAAGGTTGAGAGCCACTGTCTTAAACTATAAAAGGAATTAAGATGCAGCTCTTGTATTTGCTTTCTCAAATCCCACATGAATATTTTTGGTATTTCCCTGCTGGAAATGACATTTGGCTCAATATTTCTAGGTGCGATCTATAGTCAGTGACTTCGCTGTCTTTCTCACTATTATGTCCATGGTTTTAATTGACTATGCCCTTGGGATTCCGTCTCCAAAGCTTCAGGTTCCAAACGCATTCAAGGTAATTCATTCATAAGCTGTACTGTGTGTGTGGGGGGGGGGGGGGTGTGGGTGTGTGGGTGTGTCTATAGTTCCTAAAACAATAGGGCCTTGATCCAGCTTGTGACCCTTGGCTCTACCATAATACATATAAATAATAATAAACTCTTTTTAGTGCAACTTTTATTTTCAAAACCTCATTGATCTGAAATTCCCTGTTGTCTGGGGAATGTCCTGTTTCACAAAAGTGAAGTTTGGCTATTTGATCCTTAGGAGCAAAGGTGAATTATTTTGCTAAAGTGCTGAAGGGAGGTTGGTCTAATTAAAGAGCTTTAGCCAATTCACTCCACCCTATTTTCCTTCTCACTCCTGCCCATGTCTCTTATCAGGCTCCCTGTGCTCCTTTAGATTGGGGGACCCAGCCAGCGGACTGTGAAGTTTGCAGTCACATGTTCCTCAGATCATCCAAATCCTAGATTATTATATGGTTTGGGGCATCCCTCTGAGACCTTGGATCATTATCATTGTACTGAATGCAATAAAGTCTGTGATATCCCAGTTAACATATAACTGTTAAAGACTTAAAGAAATGCTGTGTTTACCTTCTCTTTCTGGTCCTATTTTACAGTATGATGTTTAATATATTCTGTGATATTATACAGAGAGATATTAATTTTTCATAGAAGCATCTCTAAATGAAACATATAATTTCCTAAGTAGTGCTTGTCTGTGTAGCTGCAAAGTCAGAGCATTTAATAATCACTAGAATTCTCAACTGGCCATACATGACCTTATGTTTTTGTAGCCCACCAGAGATGATCGTGGCTGGTTTGTCTCTCCTCTGGGGCCTAATCCTTGGTGGACCATTTTAGCTGCCATAATTCCAGCTCTGCTTTGTACTATCCTTATCTTTATGGATCAGCAGATTACAGCTGTTATTATCAACAGAAAAGAACACAAACTAAAGGTATTCAGTCAAAAGGTCATATGTTTTACTTTACCTTCCTGCTTTGCTTTATGTAATGTACTTTCAACACTGCTCAATAAGTTAAATTAACTGTGCATTATTTAGCAGTATTTTTCAATAAATTTAAAAAAATTGAGCAAGTATGTTAATTTTGTGTATGTAATTTGTATTATTTGTCAGCAATTCTCTTTTTACACACGTCTTTAAAAGTGTTCTGAGAGCATACGCCACAAATCAGCGAAGCACTTAAGCAGGTGTCATTTAACTTTAAGCATCTGCTTAAGACCCATTGACTTCAAAGAACTTAAACGCATGCTTTAAGTTAAGCACTTGCCAAAGTGCTTTACTTAATCTAAACAGTCATGTATAATGTCTCTTGAAATCCAGATATCATCTGCTGGTGGGCTTAATTTTGATACTCTATAAAGAGGACATGGGATTTTCTTATCACTCTGTTCCCTCTCTGCCTCTCTAGATCTTTTGAATTTCCCCATAAGTGTTTTCTTCTCTTCCCTTCCCTTCCTTCTTGGAGGAGGGAGAAGTGTAAAAACTGAACTTTAGAGGCAAAATGGGATCTTAAAACAACATAGAACAACTTCCTTCTGGATGTCTACAGATGGAGATGGGAGAAAGGGGCATCACCTCTCTGAAAAGCTGCTGGGCAAAATCCAACAGCAGGCTTCTGTACTCGTGTATTCAGCAAATTTAGGCCTCTTTTGACATACTTATAATAAACAGCAATCCAATCCCAGATCACTTTAGCAAATGTATTGGCGTCCTTCACTTTGTACTGCCTCTTCTTAGATGATTGTGACATTTGATATGTTCTTTTTTTGCCCTTTTTGTCAGCCTGACTCTTCATGTCAATCCATAGCATTGCATGTGGTTAACTTGACAGATGCAGGAAATTGCTGCCAAGCTTTGGAATGTGTTTTTTCAGCACTGGCATCTGGGAGTCAGATGGCTCTCCTGGCTGCCCTCTTGTCTTGCTGCATATTAGTTTTGCTGGGGTCTGGTATAGCATCACCTGTTGCTATGCTTTCTTGTCCTCCCATATGTCAGTTTCCTTGGATTCGGGGAAAAACTCCCTGATTCTGTATGTATCAGTGCATACATTCCTCCAAAATGTGTCAGAAGGTAAAAAAGGTGTCTCAGTTAGGATTTAGATTTAAACTCCTTCTTTGAGTGCATGTGTGCATATAACTAATCTTTGTTAACACGTCTCTGTGTTTAGCTAGACATGTCTTAGATGTAAGACTAGTGAGATAGTGAAGGGAGTTTTTTCTTTGATTTACCTTATATGAAGATGTCTCCCATGGTAAACAAAATAAATGAATTAAAATGGCATTTTCATGTTTGGTATGTGACTTACATTTCAGAAACCCAAACACTTGTTATTTTAGAACTAAAATTCATCTTAAGAAAGAAACTGTCTGCTTCCAAATCATTTTTTTCTCTTTTTTTTTATATTTCCCATAGCAAATTCTGAATAGAGTATGCCTTAGAGTTTCTTTTTTTAGTCTCTGTAGCAAATCCTTCCAAGTTTGTTTGAAAATGATTTAGTTCCTTTTTTTATGTCATAAGCCATCTGCATGAGTTTACAGGTAAGATTCTGGTTCAACACATTCATGTTATTTACGTGGGTTTTACTGCTTCATCAGAACAGGAAGTTGGACTTATTGCCACATTGGAAAATATGTGATTTACCCCATGTGACTTTGCTCGTAACAGTTTGAACTTTAAGTGCACTGGTGAACCACAGCCTCAGAGAGTATGTCTACACAGCAGCTAGAGGTGTAATTTCCACCATGGTAGATATTTTCTTTTGATTGAGATAGCACACTAAACATAGCAGTGTTGCTGTGGTGGTGTGGGCAGCAGCCTGGGGTAGCCAGCCAAGTACAGTCCTGTCTTAGACCCTAGATATATATTCAGGGAGCTAACCCATGCCACTTTGGCTACACTGGTATTCTTATAACACTATGTCAGTCATCTAGTATGTATACATCTGCGCCAGTTGGGATTTATGCCTCCAGCTGTAGTCTGAATATACCCACAGTGCTCCTGGGTTTCCAAAAAGAGGGAGCAAAAAAGTCCAGCTTTGACAAAAAGTTCATTTATACGCAATAACTTTATGCAAAGCAATGTTCATTTTCACATACAAGTTGAAAACAAACCAAGGTTGATTTTGAATGCATTTGAGGTTTGAATCAAGTGTTTTACATACCTCTGCTCAGTAGCACAGAAATGTTATAACTTGACTTATCTGATTGTCTAACACAGTCAACCTTTAAAGATGGCATTTCTTTCATACTGACTGTTCCTACCAATGGGATGGTATTTCTTAAGAATGTAATGGGGGAAAACTGAAAAAGCACAGTACCTGATTAATTTTTTTAACCAACCTTCTTAATTTATAGAAGACTATTTTTACAATGGACAAAAGCAGAAACAGATTGAAATCTCCAGAAAAAAATCACACGCAAACCTCAGTTCAGCATGATAATGATACTACTGAGAACTTACTCATTTGATGTGGCATTAATATAAAGGATTTTAAAACATACAAAAAGGTGCATGTACATTTATAGACACTGATGATTTAAATTAGTTTTGTAGCTGCTACTTTAACAATATCAGTGATATGTTGTGGAGGGAAGAATCAAGTTTTGTGTTTCAACCTGTATGACCATGTCTGTTTGGTGTCCTCTATTAAGTTTTTTTTTAAAAGTGAATTCATTGCATGTGAATGATACCATATTGACAGCACTGGTAACTGGCATCCACCGTTCTCAACAGATCAGGTCCAGGTAAATCAGGAGCGACACAACTTTTCCCATATTTGCTCACCAACATATCTGAAACTGGTTACAGAAGGACCACCTCTAGAGATGGCTTCTCTTGGTATCTCTCATGACACCACCAGCAAAGAAGCCAAATGATACCAGTTTTGGTAGAAGATTTGTGATATGGACACTTGTCTGCTAGGAACTAGACTAAGACCACCAATTCATTTCACATAATTTACCAAACTATCACCATAATAACCACCTCTCGCTCACTGCTGACCACAGCTAGATAAAACATGGAAGACTGCTATTTTCTGTTAGGCATTTGAGTTTTTGAAATTGTTTCTAATAGTTAATTAGGTATGCCTGCTGCTAGAGCTTTCCTTAATTCAGATGTCATTTTACATCTTGTTATTGTTGCTGTTTCTTTTAACAGAAAGGGTGTGGATACCATCTCGACTTGTTGATGGTGGCACTCATGCTGGGAGTGTGCTCTATTATGGGATTACCATGGTTTGTTGCTGCCACTGTCCTTTCTATTTCCCATGTGAATAGCTTAAAACTGGAATCGGAGTGCTCTGCTCCAGGAGAGCAGCCCAAATTTCTTGGAATACGGGAACAAAGAGTTACAGGGCTCATGATCTTTGTCTTAATGGGCTCATCTGTCTTTTTGACAAGTGTTCTTAAGGTAATACATTTTGAAAAATAAAGAAAAAGTGAATAGTACTGTACTGTACATAGAATTTCAATTCTAATTATGCTTTTTATCGATTAGATACACTGCCATATATTGCAATAATAGCTCTGTGTCTGACAATGATCAATGTATTCTAACACTCACATAATAAAATAGGTAGGGACATTTCATATTTTTAACCAAAAGGGCTTAGGGTGAAATCCTGGCTTCACTGAAGTCAGCTGGAGTTCTGTTACTGACTTCAGTGGGCCCAGGGTTTCACAGTTAGACTAGCCTTGGATTAATGACAAATTTTCATCTAAAAACCAAAGTCTGGTTAAATTACATCAGCAACCAAATTTGTTCAGTATTTGGATAACTTAAGAACATTGTGTGATAGATCTGTGGGTAAAAAAGGGGGTTTCCAATAAGCATTCTGCAGTTGATGTCTTTGAAATAACCAGCTAAGCTTTCTCACATTCTCAGCAGGTTCCAAGTCAAGGCAAATAACTAGGGGTCTATTCTCACCATATGTGTACATGATTCTTAATAATATCAGTAAGGCTTGTAGGCAAAATCCTTGTCCTAATGAAATTGATGAGAATTTTGCCATAGGTTTCATAGAGATCAGGATTTGGCCTTATGTGTGGTCAACATGAAGGGAATAGATTGTTTAATGCTCATATTTTTGGATAATTCTGATTTAAATATAACGTTAAGCATGTTTCACAAAAAAAGTGTGTTGTGTGCATTGCATTTAAAATAGGTTCTTAAATATGGAAAGATTTCCCTGCCCACATACTTTATACCAGAAAGAGTCTGCACATTTTAGCTAGATATTCAGACTCACAAAATCATTGCGAAACAGTTGTGCACTGTACTTACAACACTGTGCAAACAACATAGAAAATTTCCCTTAGCAGTATTATTTATTTTGTTTTATTTACAGTATGAAAAAAGTGTAATCTTAGATGCTTTTTCTGAGAATGTTGGTTGCAATGTTCAGGTCACATTCTGAACAATATTTTACATGAAAGTTATCTGATTATTTTATGTGTGTACTCTTACACTTTTATTTCCTGGACATTTGTATTAATTTTTGAGAACAATGAGTAAAGTACATTGTGGTAACTAACTGTTAAAGTAAAATGCATCTTCGGAGCCAAATTCTGCTCTTTATTTACACAGTTGTAAACCCAGAGTAACTCTACTAATTTTAAGGGAGTTATTCTGAATTTATTCTGGTTTGATTAATTCAGGAATATGGCTCTTTGAATTAAAATATCTTTATACATGAGCTGATATTCATTATGTTCTTCTTCCTTTTTTCGCCCTCCTCACCTGTGCAGTTTATTCCTATGCCAGTACTCTATGGGGTATTTCTTTACATGGGTGCTTCATCTCTAAAGGGAATTCAGGTAAAATGGAGTATAAGAAAAGCACACGTTTCTCTGTTAGTGATTGTGTTTACTTTTAAAATGGATAGTCATTTTTTCTTTTACTCTCTATTTACTTTCATATAGAAACTTAAAGGGACACTGTCAAGTTTCATTGCCTGGAAGTGACTAATTTGAAAAATAAAATGGATTTTTCTCTTTAAATAGTATACATGGAAATTAAAAGAAAAAAAGTAAAAACCTTTAATGATTCTTCTGCTCCTCTGTTGATTATTTAAAGGGACTTTTGCGTGGGCCTGAGAGCAACACACTGTTGCATATGCTCCTTCCTCTTCCCTCTGTACCCATGCCTGCCTACTGTCTCTTCCATTTCAGCATTGCTACTACTATTAATGGTAAACATCCGCTTGAGTTTCGTCTACACAAGTAGACCAATCCTTTGTTTAGCTGCTCTAAAGCTGGTTTAACCAGACTCTTGAGGATTCCCCTCCCACATGTAAGAGATACCTCAGATAGGGAAGAGCAACTGTAGCAATTCCTACAGTGGACATGACTTAGGGGAAAGGGAATGCTCTAGTGATTTCTCACTGCTGGAATGGCCCTGGAGGTAGTTGGCAGCTGCAACACCATTGGCAACAATCTACACATTGGGTCTAGGCCAGCACAGAGCTGGCCAAGGATTGTGGGAGTACCAACAGCTCCTTAACATCCCACTCTTCTGAGCTGTGCCAACCACTCCACAGCTGCAGCTCAGGATCTGGCACTAGGACTATTTCTCATGTACTGTTGCAAAGTGAAATGACGTAGTAAAAACACGTATGCCCAGCCTACATGAACTCCCCCATATTGGCTAGTGCCGGTAGAGCGGCACCAGTGTGTGAAAAGTGCTGAGATGGATGCACCCTTGCAGAGCCTGGGGGAGGGGCACACACCATCAACAAAAAAGTGAAGTAGGCTATGCACAAAAGTGCTGTCAAGTGCACAAAGAAAACAAACTAAAAGAGAGAGAAGCAAACATTTTTCTTTAATCTCCTTCAATTCTAGATATTTTAGGGTTACTTGTCACAAAATGTGGAAATATGATTACAAGTTGACAGTGTCCCATTTATTTTAAATTTTGTTTATTATCGGTGGGGCTGGTCATCTTTTATTAAGGTTGCCTGATACTTCACATTATAAGATCCTGTTTTTCAGTTGCTTATAAATTTCTTAGAATTTAGCAGCTAAAATCTATGCTTTATATTTCTTTTAGCTTTTTGATAGAATAAAGTTATTTTGGATGCCCGCAAAGCATCAACCAGATTTTATTTATCTGAGGCATGTTCCTCTTCGAAAAGTCCATCTCTTCACCATAATTCAGCTGAGCTGTCTTGTACTCCTGTGGATTATAAAGGTTTCAAGAGCTGCCATTGTCTTTCCAATGATGGTATGAAAATGTTCTTTTATTTTCTCAAAAAGATAAGTTATTTCTCCTAAATTATAATAATTGCTAGAAAACATGAATTGGGTACAGGTATATTCAAAATATAGGTAAGGATAGTTTCACATTGCATGATCTAAGTGAAATTCTATATAAACCTTGCAGTTTGGATCAAATCTCGTTCACTTTATACATGTGAGTAGCCCTACTGTCTATTCTCATGAGAAAGGTGAGTAGGATTTGGTCCTTTATGATACTCTTTGACACTTTAAAAAAAATTTCTACTTGATTGTTTTACATAAAGAACATCCATTCAATAAGGGTGTTTAATGCCTGGAGAGACTTTTTTGTTAAGAGTTTTATGTCTTGTTGAAATAAATAACTCAATTGATTCTGTTACTGAAATCAATTCTCCTTAGTTATATCATTGACTTAAAAAAAGATTAGTATTTCATGCTGCTTTAGAGGTTGACAGTAAAGATTAACTGGCCCAGAACATACTGCACCCTAAAAATTTTTTTCCAAGCCCTGAAAAATGCATTAGCCCTTCCAAAATAAAGAATTAAATTCCAGCTTCCCTCTTGAATGGTCCACCAACCAAATGTATGCAAGCAAAGCAAAGTAGACAGTATAACATCCATATGTATGCTTGTGCCATGCCTCTTGACTACAAATTTAAACACAATCATTTTTGAAAGTGTCCCTTTAAAAGCATATTTACCATTTGTATTTGCCTACAATACCCTGACCATTGAAATAAATGTCTCGACCAGGTTTTAGCTTTGGTGTTTGTCAGAAAACTCATGGATTTATTTTTTACCAAACGGGAGCTAAGCTGGTTGGATGATTTGATGCCCGAAAGCAAGAAAAAGAAACTGGAAGATGCAGAAAAAGAGGTAGGTCGTGGTTTCATTTTTCACTTCCTAATTTTTCTTTATCAGTATTTCCATTGAATAAATCTTAGAGCTGAGTCATCTTCCATGTGACATGTAGACTTAACTGTGTCAGTCCTTTGACCTTGATTATATCACATTTTAAAGTTACAAATCTAAGCCCAGTCCTGCAAATAGATGCACTGCTGCAGACCTGTATGCTAACATAATGTCATACTGAGGTCAAAGAGATTCTGTGTGGGAAGAAGGAATCCTAGTGGTACATCTAATTATGAAGTGGGTCCCTTAGAGAGGGCTATGGTCTAGTGATTTGAACACAGGCCTAGGAGTCAGAAACCCCAGAATTCTAATCCTGGAAATGACAGTTTTCTTCAGTGGCCTTGGACAATTCACTTAGGTCTGGATTTGTAAAGGTTATTTAGACATTGCTGTGCTAAGCATTGTAACACTGACTGATTTAGAAAGCTAAATCTAATTTTCAAAAGTGGTTTAGGGATTCAGGAGCCTAAATCCCTTTGGCCCCAAATTGGAGTTTGGGTTAAATACCTAAATCCCTTTTACAGTGGTATGTAGACTCCTAACTCAGTAAGGCATTGCAATGCTGAACACAGCAACTTCTAAATATTTGACAAATCTGGGCCTTAGCCTCTCTACCTCAGTTTAACCATCTGTAGCATGGGGATAAAATTTACTGTCCTGCCTCACTGGTACATAGTGAAAATTAATGTTTATGAAATAATTTGAAAACCAAAGATGCTATATAAGTGATAAATATATTAATTATTAATATTTACTATTTGTAATATATGTCCAAAGCTATCAGAATGAAATTTAAAATACACTGCTCTTTCTACTTCACACTGTAACTGATATACCAATGCAAACAAGAGATTTGAGTCCACATCTGTTGTCTTTTTTATTCAAACTAATTATAAGTAATCAAGGTACCTTTTTCACATTTTGAGTTGTTGGAAAGGAACCCTTTCCATATCATGCCTATGTTTTGCTTATGTGTCGCTTTCTTTCACATTCCAGATAGCACGGCATCAGACAACAAAACTGGGAAAATCTTTCTTTTTTTTCTTTTTTCTTTTGCTGCTGCTGCTGCTTTATTTCAGTCACTGTCTATTTCGAGAGGTTATTTTTACATGTTTTGGCATTTCTAAATATTTGGAGCTATCATTAAAACTGTTTAACTGTCAAAAACTTATGAAGCTGTGAAGCCTGGAAATGACAAAATTAACTAGTAATAAAACTTCTGACATGTAGTCTAAAGAATTAATTGGAGAGTTGCTATCACACAGATTTTAAAAATAGAAATATTCTACCCACAAGAGTATAAATAAAGTTGACAAGATCTAAAAACTTGTTTGACTGGATCAAAATTTCATAATTTACATTGCTTTATATTTCTAGGGCCTTTTCCCCCTGCTTTGCAGTTTTCTTTTGTATAATATTCATCTCTTCCAATACACACTTCGGAGGCCATTTCAGAGTTAACCACGCAAGCCATTTTGAGTAAGACCCGAACGGACAAAATACCCTTTTCTCATTATAAAAATTAACATGGTGACTTTTCTTAACAGGTCTAGTAGTAAAATGGGTAGGGAGAAAAACTCGGTTTTGGCAAGGCTTAAATTCCCTCACTGTGGGAAAGGATACCAGCATTTATAGCTAGTGCCAAATTAAGAGTGTGGGCTCGGAATATGGGCCATATAACCAGGGTGCTGTCACAGTCAAATTCTGTGGGACCGTGGTGCCTGGGCACCAGGAATATTCCTGGCCTGGGCTCCAGCTCCAGCAATGTTTGAGGCCGGATCTCTCCCTCAGCCCCACCTTCCACCCCCTGGGCACTCCCCGCTGCGCATCCCCTGGATGATTTAAAACAGCCCTGGGCCTCCACCCACCACTGGCAGTGCAGTGGAGCTGAGCAGCTTCCTGCTTCTCGCTCCACATGGCTGCTGACCCCATCCTGCAGCCCCTGTGCGGGGTGGGTCTGTGTCCTGCCCCAACCACCCCTACGGCCAATAGGAAGCTGCGGGGGCAGTGCCTGGGGGTAGCAGCACACGGAGCCCCCCCCAGTCCTCCCTGCCTAGGAGCCCCAGGAAAGTGCCGCATCCCCAACCACCTCCCAGAGCCTGCACCCCCAACCCCTTCCCACACCCTCCCTCCTGCCCCCAAACTCCGTCCCAGAACCTGCACCGCTCACCCCCTCCTATAGCCCCAACCCTTGCCACAGCCCAGAGCCTACACCCAAACTCCATTCCAGAGCCTGCATCCCAACCCCAAACTCCCTCCCAGAGCCTGCACCCCCCCTTCCCACACACCCTCTCCTGCCCTCCGCACTCCCTCCCAGAGCCCGCACCCCCCTTCCCACACACCCTCTCCTGCCCTCCGCACTCCCTCCCAGAGCCCGCACCCCCCTTCCCACACACCCTCTCCTGCCCTCCGCACTCCCTCCCAGAGCCCGCACCCCCCTTCCCACACACCCTCTCCTGCCCTTCGCACTCCCTCCCAGAGCCCGCACCCCCCTTCCCACACACCCTCTCCTGCCCTCCGCACTCCCTCCCAGAGCCTGCACCCAGCACCCAAACTCCAACCCAGAGCCTACACCCAGACCCCCCCACACCCAAACTCCCTCCCAGAACCCAACCTCTCACCCCTTCTGCACCCACACTCCCTCCCAGAGCCTGCACCCCAATCCCCTGCCCCAGCCCAGGGCCTGTACCCCAGACCTCCTCTCCCCACCCAAACTCCCTCCCAGAGCCTTAGGCAGGTGTTGGGGGTGGGGCAGGCTCTGGGTGTTTTGGGCACCACCAACATTTGTACAAACCTGCTGCTCCTGGTCACAGTGCCTACCACACAGTGCCTGCCAGCCTCTTTCTACTCTGCCGCCTCCTACTCCCCAGTATTGAAATAACATTCCCACCCCTTTCCTTTGGGTTATTGGTTACATTTGGCATTCATTTCTTGTGATTCAGTCTTTATGGGGTTGTGTGTGTTGTGCTGGGTTAGCGCAGGCTGCTATAATCACATCGATTGGTCAGTGTAGGCACACCTAACTTTGAAGCATTTGCCTGGGTTCATGTTGTGCAGACACTATTATTTCCATGGTTCCCCTGAGTTGTTTGTTTTGTTGGATTGCAATGTTAAAGGGTTGGCCATGGGAGCATGGGTTAGGGTCCCCGCACTGGGGATAGAATTAATGGGGCGCATATAGACTCTCCTGCACCCACATTTTCCTATAAATTAGGTATCTACCACCTGTAGTGCAGAGAGTTTTAGATTTGCAGAGAACCTGGCACTCTTGCAGAAGACGTTGAAGTTTCCTCATGTAACAGGTTGCATGGGGCTGTGGCCCTTAAGTGGTCCCTGGGATGTGTGCTGGACTGCCTGAGGCCTTGGAATAATGTGGGCTCTGTAGAACATTAAGTTTAAGTGGGGTATATATTAAGCCTGGGGTATATTTGAGGGATGCTCTGGATTTGAACTCAGAAAAGAAATAAGGCCTGTAGCTCTTGCCCTCTCATTGTTGACAGGACATGTGGTTTTTAGGAGTTATGTTTTTCTGGAGTTAAAGGTTTCACGAACTTGCAATATTTGACCAACGGATTTGAACGCACAGCCCCATTCTCCTTAGCCCCTGGTATTCCCAGGTACCTTTTTGTGTTCCACTGAAAATTAATTTTGAAGCCCTGGCTCATTCACTGTATAGTAAAATTGTGCATGCAGTCATAAATCTGGGATTACCTGATTCTTGCTTGCTCAACAGTGCAGCCTAAATGTCTGCTCTTACATAGTATTTGAAATCTGGTATATACGTTCTTTGCTGAATAGTTATTAGTAACTTCGCTCTCTTTTTGTTACAAAGGAAACTTTTATGTTTAGCATTGAAAAATACCATTAAGTGGAAAATTGTCCTTCAAATACATTATTCTTAGCATCAGATGTTTCAAACATAAAAAGCAATTGGAACTGTATCCTCTGTTTTTAAGAACTTTAGTAAATATTTAATACTACAGAAAAGAAAGGTTATAACAGATATAAAAAGATCCATGTTCAGAATATCATTTTGTCTCTTGCATCTAAATTTCTTCCTCCTAGGAAGAACAAAGTATGTTAGCTATGGAAGAGGAGGGCACTGTTCAGTTACCACTTGAAGGTCATTACAGGTAAAATATAATTTTGATTAACTTGGGGCTGATGTAAGCAAACATGAGACAAGGACTAAACAACTGTATAAAACCCTTGCATGCCACTATACTCTGACACAGTATAATTAGTTAATCTTGGCATAGAGTGAAATCTGTCCTATCAACAGGAAATATGCATGTGTGTTAGCAAAGCACAAATATGCATCCCAAACTCGTGTTTAAGGCTTTGTGTCCTAGGTTCCACCTCCCTTGCCTTGGGACCTGATCCTGCAGTCTTTATTCAGCGTGAAAAAAGTACATCAGTGGAAGTTTTGCCTGCAAAAAGACTGCAGGATCAGGCCACCAATGGTGAATAGCTGGGCTGGCTCTTGGTGCACTCACTGCAAGACTAGAGTGGGGAGCAGGGTGGGAGGGCTCTAGAGCTCAGGCTGCAGCCCTGCAGCCAAACTCCATTAGCCAGTGTCAGCTGGCATGGGCCAGCTGCAGGTGTCTAATTGCACTGTAGACATACCCTAAGAGGCCACAGACACAATCAAGACCCTAGTCTTGTAAACTGGTGCAGTTCATCAAAAATTTTGGAGCCACTTTTTTTTGCATACCAAGCCTTGATCTGTATACAAATAAAGTCATAAATGATGTACAATATTTAGTGTTGTGCTATCACAGATGGAGGTCTTTAAAGCTTTAAAAATAAATATATGAAAGGTTAAGTCCACAGTCCTACAGTTCTTACTCAGAAGCAGTCCTAGTAAAGTTAGGGACATAAGTCAAGGGTTCAGGAGTCTACTGTTACTGAATTTTTAATACCTCTTTTATTTTAATAGAAAGGACATTCGTTTTGAAATCATTAAAAAAATCTTTAAACTACTCCAGCTTTGCAATGGTTTTAAAACACTGTAGCTTGCATTTGGAGTTGGTTAGTATAGTCTAAAACAGTGTTTCTCAATCTTTTTGATACTAGGGACTGGCTGGCTACCTTCCTCAACTGTGTCAGGGAGATCTCCGGGACCGTCACCGGTCCACAGACCAGGCATTGAGAAACACTGGTTTAGTGAATTGATCAGAGTGCTAGGAACCAGGAGTTCTTCCATTTTAGTTCATTGATATGTTCAGTGGCCTTCGGAAACTCACATAACCTCTCTGTATCTCATTTTCCCCATCTATAAATTGGTGGTGATACCTACTTACCTTACAGATGATGTTAGGATCAATTAATTCATGTTTGTACAACATTCTGCAAGAGTCAAGCACTAAATAAGTGACATTAATGGAGTATGTGTGAAGTTGCTAATAATATTTACTAAGTTCTAATATAATTGTTTAACATATTTAAATATTTATTATCCTAATAATCAATGACCAAGTCCTGCTGTATAGTAATATAGAGAACAAAGACTGATCACTTGTGATATTGTGTGTTCATTTTCATCTAGAGATGATCCATCTGTGATAAATATTTCTGATGAAATGGCAAAAACTGCCGTATGGAAGACACTGCTGATATCCTCAGAGAATGCAAAGGATAAGGAGTCAAGCTTTCCTTCTAAAAGGTTTTAACTTTTAAGTTATTAATATATTAAACCTCATGTATTGGGGCCAAGCAAAACAGCTGATTTTTTAAATTGAAAAAGGAGGGACTATAAAAGATCTTTAGCTACCACTAAGTTTATTTCTTGAAGAGTTATTTATTTTTAAAAATAAAGACAACATGGTCATCACTGTAACTGAAATGCTCACGTACAGCACCCATTAGTGTTAATGAGTGTTATACATATACATTTAGGGCAGAGTAGAATGCTTGAAATTGCAAAAAAAGTCTCTTTCATTATATATATTTCAGAATATTTACAACTCCTATTTAGAACAGCCAAAGAAATGTAATTTCCTGTTGGCATAAAGTTTAAAGTATAATCCAGGTATATTGTAAAATGAAGAGAGCATTTTTGTCCATGCCATAGAGTATGAATATGAATGAGTAGCTATGTTAAATGTATAGTATTTATTGTAAGAAGTATCTTCCGCTATTTCCATAACTTTTAAATTAACATGATTTTCTACTTAATTGTTTCATATCACATTTCTGTCATAAGCTCCCCTTCCTAATCACTCTAGAAGCTGATTCCCCAAAGGTAAGACCCTGTTCCTCAACCTCCTCCTTGATTGCATTTTCCAATTTTAAATAGTGTCTTCTGGAAACCCAGATGACTTACTATATGTAATTTTTGGGGAGACAAAATGAATGGAAAACTCATGATCCATGTTTAAATAATTCTGTCAGAATCCTGAGTGTCATTTTGTGATACTTGAAATAGGTACTGTTCTATAAGGTCTAGAAATGTTTTTCATGTTTTTGAAGACTCAATATATACATTGTCTATTTAAATGACAAATTGAATTTACTCACAATATGTACATTTTTATTTGTCCAGTAGTAATTTTTATTATTTTAATCCAGAATTTGTACCCTAGATTTCTAAATCCAAGAGATATCCCTGGAAAGTTGACTTTTTAATTGCTTTGGGAAGAGATGACGTAGTAGAAAAAATTTCAGTGAGCGTCACTAAACGGAGTGAAATGAAATAGAAAAGCTGTGGTCCTGAATTTTGTTACCCCAAAATGGCATGCTGCTTTTTCAATGTGTCTCTTTCCATAAACAGCATAAACAAGATTAACAGTTGGTGACCAAGAATCTTCATTTCAAATCTCTGTAGACCAGCTTGCTCATGCGCTCCATTTTAGCACCAATTTACTATCAATCAAAATAAAAATATGGCTCTGATTTTTGTCTCCCACCCTCTATATAGTTCCAAAGGACATAATCACAGTAGATTTGTGCCTGGGGGAAGTGTATAGTGAGGCTGTGCTGGGGAACTCTTTAACCCTCTGCATTTAAGCACTGTCTCTTAACAACTATGTGGATCTACTGGTCAAAAATCCTATATTGGAAATGCAATAACTGCAATTTCAGTGATAGCTAAAACACAAACACAGAAATAGTTTCCTCAGTAATAAAGTTCTAAGCACACTGCTACTCATTTGAATAAGCCTCTGACCTAGATTATTTCATTATGAACCCAATTTTGAATCCCTGTATGTAACTTGAGTGCATGAGCCTTGCTCAGAGTATCTCTGTGGAAACTAAGGTAAAGAATCCTATTTTCAATGGGAGAAGCACCAGTGCAACCCCTCAATGGCTGAGGGGCCCTACAGGAGTTTCCACTAGAAGCTGATCTTGAACCTAAAACATATAGGGCCTCATCCATGAGTGACAAGCATTACAGATTTGTATTCTTCTGCATTTAAATGGAGATTGTAAGCTTCTCAGAGCAGGGGCAGTATCTCATTTATCTACCAAGTGCCATGCATATCTATGGTGCTGTCTTTAAAAAAAAAACAAAAACATACAATAATAATTGTGTGTGTTTGTATGTATACACACGTGAGAGAGAGATTAGTTATATGAGCCAAATTTTCTGTTGGAATATGCTGGTGCACCTCCAGTGACTTTAACAGAACAGCACAAAATTTACGTTGGCAAAGAATTTGGCTCAGAAGATATTGGTGAGGTTGTATGGGGTGGGTCTCAGGAGATAATTTGACCTTTATGACTATTCATTGTTTCCGGATGAGTATTGGCACTTCTTTTACTCAACCTAAGATTTAGGGTCTGGGGACGAAGTTCATACTCATGTGAGTAAGAACTGGAGGATCAGGCCGTTCGTTTTTCATTTTCAGGCTTTTAACCATAAAATCCTCCTTCCTGTAAATGCCCAACCCGTAGCTATAGAAATCTAAAGTCTGCTGTGTCTAGTGGCCTAGTGTGTCTCAGTTGCCTGGGTGGAACACGGGGAGAGAGGTGGAATCCAACAAACAAGGGACCAGTCTTTTCATTTTTGTTCTTTTTAAACAAAAGCAGGTTCATATCATGCTTAGTTATGACACAGCAGAAACAAAACTAAATAAGGGCCAAATTCTGTTCTCAGGTGCATGTGTGTGGCTTCCATTGAGTTCAGTGAAAATTTTATGCTGACATTTGAGGATACAGTTTGATCTCAAATGGATAGAAAAGTATTGAAAATAAATGGATGCAACGGTAATAGTTATAAGAGTGACCACATTGAAAAGTTCAAGGGGCTTTTCAGGTAACCAAGGGAATGGGATGACCATATTCTGTTTCCTGCAGGAACGTGTGTTCTGCCATAGAGAGAAAAACGTGCATGGTCTTGTGCTGAAGGCAATTGCACTTGTGCTTTTTGGGACTAAACCACCATTTAATATAGCATTTGTCTATAGTCCTGTCCTCGTTCATGTGTTATCTGCCAAACACCAAAATAATATGACTAAATGAGGCGAATAGAAACAAATGAGGATCCTGTAATAAGATTTCATATAAGCATTTATCACCAGTAGAGTCTTTGTCCAGTCAAAAATATACCAAGCCTTCTGAGTGCTTGAATCTTGGAACACTTTGACCTTCGGTGCTAATATAATAAACAAAGAAACAAACAGATCAGCGCTTTAGGAGCTGCAGAGCTGCTTTAGCGGAGGAGAGGTTAGGTAAATGACTTCTCAGCCACTCCAATGCAGTTACCCTATCATGGACTCTTCTGTCCTTACTCCTGGCTTACTGGTGCTCCATAGCCCCTTAGCCCAAAGGATCTGCAGAGAAGCTCAGCAAGGGAGACATCCTCTTTAGCCAGCACAGCCCATTTAGATTTCTCTGGCTGATTCAGTGAGAAGGAAAAATCCACTCCTGATGTCAGACTATCAGGGGATATGCATCTCCTATGTCATCCCCAGGAGACAACCTGGCAGGGTAGAGACTCTTTTCCAGAGGTGACAGGACTGGGCAGTTGCATCCAGCTGAAATCAGTATTCCTCTGTTGTTTCCAGAAGCACCCCTAGAAATAGGCGGAAGCCCCCACAGCCAGGGAGATAAATTTTGGGCTTGATTTAACAAAATGAAAATAATATCTGTACCCTTAAAAACTACTTGTGTAAGGAAATTTTACAGGAGCAATTTTGGAGACTCCTTTGAAAATATGCCCCACCTTATTTAAATCATGTTTGGATTTGGACTGGTTCTCATTCACTCCTGCTAGGGAATCATTCCTATCAGGAGGTTATATGTATGCTTCAGGTTTGTATTTCAGAAATACATATTGCCATTCTTTGTCAAAGGGTTGATTTACCTGCACTTTGGAAGTGTCTTTAAATTTTATTAATGTGACTGGATGAATCTTGCTCTAAGGAGCTCGCAGTGACGCTCCTTTCACATAACAATGCAACCTGTTTGTTGTGCAGGTTGTCATAAAATAGGATTCAGGACAGAGAAAATAATCACCCTTGCACATATTGTATATTGCTTTCTGTAGGCAAATCATCAGCATTTTTCCATTAAAATTGTGTTAGAATTTGAATCAAGACTAGAAAATATTCTTGTTAATATGCTGCTGACAACTGCCTTGTGCATGGCTGGGATACCCCTTTTTAAAAAATTGTGCCTGGCATCACACAGCATAAATGTGAACTAAATCAAGGATTTAAAATTAAAATAGTTCGATTTTTTTTTCTGAAGAAAGGAAGGACCCTGAGGCTTCCATGTAAATTTGCTAGCACTGCTCACTGTCTCTTCAGATAAATTGGTCCAAAATATTTCTCATACATGAGTGATGAGAATACACACATTTACAGCAAAGAAATACTGGAACCTCTTGTTTGTGCCATTTCAAAAAATGCTGGTATTGTTTCAAAATTGTACCATTATCATTGTTTTAAAAAATCATTAACAGTAGTACAGTATTTTAAAAAAAAAAAAAGCAACTATTTTTTCTTGCATGCTCGCAGATTTGCACATATGTAAACTTTCAGTTTATTGTTGACTTACCTCCTTACTAAAATGCTGGCCAGTGTCGTCTGTACTATGGAACACTGCAGTTTTTCACACTTGCTTCGCAGTTTGTGCCATGCAGCATGAAAAGTTAATGCAGTCATGTGGTTTTTTTCCCCCAGGTTCAATGCTCTAGCAACTATGATAAGCTCTGCTGTAATATATATTCTTTTTTATTTCCCCTCCACCCCCCACAGTGCTGAAAGCAGAAGAGAGAAGAAAGCTGACTCAGGGAAAGGTGTTGACCGGGAGACTTGTCTATGACTTGTTCTTCAACTTATTTTTACAAACAAATGAAAGGAGTGCCACAATCATTAACATAACTGATTTGATCATATATTGTAAACTTTGTCTTTCATCCCAAACTAGCACAGGTAATGTAAGTAGTGCAATATTTATTTCATTTTCTTCTAAATGTCTACACTGTCAGATATCTGTGCAAAAATCTACTGTACCCAATGCAAGAATCTTCATTTTCCTTGCTATGTGTTAGCCATTTGTTAATACTGAATTCATCTAATCAATTTAGTAAGCATAGTTTCTTTCAAATTTAACTTAGTAGCTTTGTACTGGATTTTTCTACTTCGCCTGTGTGAAAATCCCTAATAACTTCATTCAAGACAAACTTGAAACATAGCCCCATTTCTTTTTTAGCTCTAGTCAATTATTTCAAGAGACCCAAATTAACGAGTAAAAGTTAGTTTTAAAGATTTTTGTGGTTTTTTTTTTAAATAATGACTGACCTGATCCTATCTCGCTAGAATAATCCTTACCCATGTGAACTTTCCCATTGAACTCGAGGGTTACTCTTGCACTAAGAGCACTGTTATCAGACCTAATATTTATGCAGTTTTCCTTGAATTAATACAGAATATTTAATATTCACATTTGTATGTAACTGGAACATAAAATCACATATCTAATATATAAAACATTCTCTTACCTTGTTAAAAATGAATATTTCACATCATTGGATATTTCTTATGGTATTTGCTAAAAATGCAAGCTGTGATTACAGTGTCTTATACTGTACTGAATGTTGCAGTGGTCGGTCAAACAGCTGCATTATGTTGTTAATGAACCCAGTATTTTATAATATTAGTGGGAATTTTGTAGATACAAATCTTTACCAGACATATGCAGTTATGTTGCCCTCCTAGTGATGATCGGTTTTCTGTTTAATTGCCTAAAACCTTTAAACGCCAAAAATAAAATCATACATTATGTTGCACACCTATATTGTTACTCCCCTGCTTACAGTCATGCCCTGCTGTCATCCAGATATGAATCATACACAAGAGACTTAGAGCTGGTCAACTGTTGTTTTTGTTACACGCTCTTTTCATTATTCCATTAAATGCACATTGATTAAAAACAAAACTCAAAATTGCAAATTAAGACATGGCTTAAAACTAGGACTATCAATTAATCACAGTTAATGTATGCTATTAACACAAAACAAATTAACTAGTTTAAAAAATAGGCATGATTCATTGTAGTTTTAATCGCACTATTCAATAATACCAATTTAAATGTATTATAAATATGTTTGGATGTTTTTCTACAATTTCAAATATATTGATTTCAGTTATAACACAGAATACAAAGTGCACATTGCTCACTTTATATTATTTTTATTACAAATATTTGCACTGTTAAAAAGATAAAAGAAATAGTATTTTTCAGTTCACCTCATACAAGTCCAGTAAGTCCTACTTCTTGTTCAGCCAGTCACTAAGACACACAAATTTACATTTGTACAATAAAATGTCATCTGAAAGTGAGAACAGGTGTTCACATGGCACTGTTGTAGCCGCTGTTGCAAGGTATTTACATGCCAGATATACAAAACATTCATAATGCTCTTTCATGCGTCAATTTCCAAGCCAAAAAAAAATTTCACATTTGTAAGTTGCATTTTCATGATAAAGAGATTGCACTACGGTACTTATATGAGTTGAACTGAAAAATACTATTTCTTTTGTTTCTTTTTTACAGGGCAAATATTTGTAATAAAATAATAATATAAAGTAAGCACTCTGCACTTTATATTCTGTGTTGTAACTGAACTAAATATATTTGAAAATGTAGGAAAAATCCAAAAAATATTCATAAAAAATTTAAATTGGCATTCTATTATTATTTAAGTGTGATTAAAACTATGATTAATCATGACTTTTATTTTATCTTGTGATTGTGATTTTTTAAAATTGTTTGACAGCCGTACTTAAAACCATTACAAAGAAGTTGTTCTACTACATACAAACTGATTTTACTACGGCATGATCCTTCAGTCTTTAACCAAGCTAAATTTTACAGAAATAAGGACTGTAAGATCAGGCATTAAAGCATTTGAACAATAACAAAAGTTTTAGAGCATTATGTGGAAATGTCACGATTTGTTATTTTTTAACAAATTAAAAAACTAAAGAAGGCTAACTCTTATCATTGTGTTAGTGGCTTCAGTCTTGTAATCATTACAATGATCAATTTATAGGGCTTTAAGGCTTCCTAGCTCTTCCAATACGCTAATAATCGCTCCACAGAGCTAAAAGGAGTGACTTTTCACACCCAGTGTCCAACACATGAAAAGCACTGCTTCTAAAGCTGTTTTGACTAATCTAGCCAGTGCATTCTGTTGCAAATAAGTAGGATCACTGTTCTAAACTCTACTTAGTATTATCAAAGCCCTTTAAGGTCATTTTTAAGGAAATTATATTTAATGGGTGCAAAGAAGGATTTACATTTAAGAAAGAATGGTTTGTATTTATAAATTTAGGGAAAATGCAGACACATCAAGGTTAGAATGCTTTGTTTTTGTGTACCTGATGATACATTGTAACATTCCAATTGTTTTAAGCTTAGTATAGAAATACAATACTGGTTCATCCCTGGAAGCAGCCTGCTGGTGTTTTGATATGTTGCTGACTTTCTGTTACCGATGATCAAAGTGAATAGGAAGTTTCACATAACCAACTCTTAGAATACTAAAAAATCAGTGTATTCAGTGGCATTCTGTATTTCCGTTCAGTATTTGAGTATTTTTTTTACAGTCACTCTATTCTTGTGAATTTTAATGCTATTCCAATGTTAATCTTAACATTTTGAAATCACATCAAATATAATGCAAATGTAGTGTTATGTATTTACTTCTAATTTCATATTCCTGGTCAAAATTACTGAATTTCTTTGATGTAATTTATTACAAAAGTTTAAGTAATGTGTACATGTGAATAGAATATTGTGTTTTTCACGACTAAGAAATGTTATGTGGAAATAAATATTTATCCTAACAGATTTTCATTTTTATATTGCAAGACACAATGATCTAGTCTGTGGGGCATTTATGCAGCGTGACGTGTGTTTCTTGTTTTAAACATCTGAAATGCTACATCAGGTAGACATTTTGAAATGTTTCACTTGTACACTAAGGAAGTTATGTGGGTGGAGCTCACAGCTCGGTGAACAATTTGGAGTAAGTAATTTAATTGACAACTGTATGTCCCAATCCTGCAAGCTGCTGTGCAGGTGGATCTCTGTGTCTAGGCAGTGCCTATGTAGGTATTCAATATACAATCTGTATTAGCTAATTGTGATTGATCACAAGTCACATGGTTTCTGTTCTGCGATTGGATGAGTTTAACTAAATGTTAAATTGTGGCTTTGCCACAACCACTGAACAGAGGTGGCACATAGTTGCATTGCCCCAGGTGCAGACCATGATTTAGTCCCAAGAAAGCTTCTGATTCCTCTCCTTGCTGTGGTGGAGCTTATGTACACCAGCCATATACCTTACACAAGTTATTTCCCCCGGTGCACTGACTCACCTGTTCTGGCAGGTCCAAGAGGGTACTGAGTCGAGGCTCAGCCTTTCCCCCACCCCCTGTCCTGCCTACAGGCACAGGAGGGCGAGTTGCAGGCCCAGCGAGACTGCTCTCTCAGCCTTTCATGAAGTTTGTAATAAACTGGCGCTTGAGGATGTAGAACTCAGTCTGTACAGATTGCAGTTATGTACACTCCCTACCCCCCGTGTATTTGTATTGTAGGCACTGGCCATAGTTATAACCAACACTGCTTTTGCAGTGCTCCAGTCTCAGCTGGCACTGGCCCATTGTACAGAGAGTGCAGATAAAATCTGATTTATAACTGGATTGCATATCTGTGTGTTTTCCTCTGCTCACTGGATTAAATTGATCCCTTATATAACATCACCAGAGCTAGCTTAGGCAGTAGTGCCTGGCCTACAACTGCAGTGAATCTGTGACGTGTTGGAATCCATTGCAGCAGGGAGAGGTGAAATGCTGGGCGATTTATTGTTTGTACCACACGGCATTTCATGCTGCCTAAATTATGTGGTGACAACTTCACTGCTACTTGAATCAAGGAGGTTTCTCCAGCACCTCAGGTGGGACATATCCCTTATGCCTAACTGGTGGACGCTGGTGCCTAAATCCACCTTGTGATTCTAGCCTGGGGGGTCTCCCATTCTGCTCTGTCTTACTCTGGTGTAATTAGATGGAGTTGGGGGGGAATGTGGGTGTATGAGGGATCAGAAACAGGCCATTGTATTCTTCCTGAATGTTCGCCTGGCATCCAACCATGCAGCACTGCTATAATTGTGGTATCATTCATACCCCAGTAATATTACAGCTTCATGCTTAAAATCAGTTTTCAACTATGTCCTCTTAGTTACTTATCACGTAAGTGTCTTAAATTACTCAGCATAATACTTTGAGATACATTGTTCCGCCTCATAGATAAAATAAAACAGAATGACATGTCTAGAATCCAGAGGACTTTGCCTGTCAGACTCTAGCATCATTGTTAGCTGGAGGACAGCATGTATTGCTTATGTGTAAACCACCATGGACAAGTTTCCTGTAGCAGATTTCCCTGTGAGCACTAATGAAGAAATTCTGTGCTATCCTTTATGAAGCGCTCATATTTGTTGTGTGTAGTCCTGTGGCCCATAAAAAAACCTGGTTTCTACATGAGAGATTATTTTATCCTGGTTGACATTTTTTCACGGTTCTTCTCACGTCTAAGAATGTAGCTATTATGTGAACCTATGGCATCCATCAGGGAAGAAAAGTTCCTTGATTTACTTGTCACTTCTATAGCTTGTTGTGATCCTATTCTAGGTAATGTTTCTTCTCCCTTGAGTGAATAGGATCTTTTGTTCATTCGTTCATTCTGGCATCAGTGAGCTGGCTGTTATTCCCGCTTAGAGGAAATAGAATACTTTGAGAACTTTTTAAGTAGAAGGTGCTATAGGGATAAAGTATGTTAGAAATATTAATAAATTGCACCTAAAACACCACTGTAATGCAGGTGATCACTCATTCACAGCAGGTGTTGGGTTTTGTTTGAGTAAATGAGGCAAGGCTGAGGTGTTTGTACAATTTTCAAGGTACATGTTTATGAAAACTGCAGCCTTATTTCCACTAGAATCATGCCTGTCTCCTCATGGAGATGGAATGCTAAAGCTACTTTGACTTTGTTCCCTCTCCCTCCCCGGATTTTATCTGTCTACTTCTAGATTCACACCTAACCCTACTAACCCGTTATGCACATGTAATAACTATGTGACAGGAATATGTTAGAAACCGATGTGCTAAATGTAATATAGTCATATCATGCTTTGTTACATGATACTACCAAGGACTAAACACAATTATAAAAAAGGTGGAAATACTGCACTGGACTTAGGGCTGGTCTTCACTACAGGGAGATCGATGCTGCTGCAATTGAAGCAGCAGGGGTCTATTCAGTGGGTCTAGTGAAGACCTGCTAAATTGACGGCAGAGCGCTCTCCAGGCGACCCGGGTACTCCAGCTCTCCGAGAAGAATAAGGGAAGTTGACAGGAGAGTGTCTCCCATTGACGCAGCACAGGGTAAGTCGACCTAAGATGGGAATAGCGCAACTTTGGTTGACTTACCCCAGTAGTGAAGCCAAGGCCTAAGTTTCCTTCATTACAAGAACGTATTTGTTGTTGGAGTTCTTAGTCAAGTTTTCTACTAGATAAAAAGACTACAGGTATTGTTCAGAAAAAAGTCTTTGGTACCACAACTATGCCTTTATTCTATTACTAATTTTGCTGTTCTGCTTTTAAGATAAACGGTTTAGCTCTTTCCATACATGAGTACAGAGCACTCTGCTAAAAGCTATAGGGCTATATGGTCACTTTATTTTTAATTCTAAAAGGCTCATATTATTCCTGATTTTCCCAGTGGGGAGACTGTTAAGTGGAGCCTGATGATAAATCTGAGAGAAATTTACAAGTAGGTTGTGGAAAACTCAAACACTGTAGCACATTTCTATACAAAGACATCATCCAGTCCTTGCTCCCAATGATCGTTAGATACTCAGGTTGCATTTTAATTTTTCACTGATTACCTATATCTTAAGCACTGGCAACATGCCCAGTGTTGTATATGGCACTGGAGGTAATACAATCCCTGCCTCACAAAGATTACATAAGTAACAATGGGCCAAAGATCCTTGCTCAGGTTGTACTCAAGCAAATTCCCATCAAAGTCCATACCCGTCTGTCTGATTAAGGAGTGAGTAAGCGCCACAACGCTGTTGCCCTTTAGGCACTTGTGGAATTCAACTCCACTGTTTTCATAGGTATTACTCAAGGGCTTTGCAGAAAGCTTTTCTATAATCACAGTTTGGTTTTTTTTAGAGTGTGCTACAAGGCAGACTTGTCATGTCATCGCATGAAATGGATTGTATTGAAAAAATAGAATTTTCTGCAAGAAATGGAATACTAACATAAGTCTCTTGTAGCTGTTTTTAGTATAGCAGGTAAAAACATAAGCCATAATTTTGTAGAAGTTTTTGTTGAAAATGTCATCCTGATTGTCACTAAAAATATTCAGATTTCAGTAAATTTCAAAAAGATCTCTCTTAATCATCTGAACTTTCTTTACCAAGACAAATCAAATACTTCCAAGCCTAATTATAACCTGTTAAACATCAATTTCCCTGTATGCATACAAACTGACAAAAATATTATTCTATTGAAATAAAGTACAAAAAATGCCGGTTGAGAATTTGGTTTGATTTAAGGATATTTACTTTTTATATTTTGAGTTGTGATGTCAATTTGTGTTTTAATGGTTATAAAGCTTTATCTCAACATTTGTCATTAAATAATTGTCTGAGGCTCCCTAATAATTTCCTGCAACTGTGAATGACATAGATAACATCAAAAAGTATGCTTAAAATCCATAATTTTGCACAAATGAAAATTTAAATGGATAAAAATAGAAAAATGGTTAAATAGATAAATGATAAAAATCAAATTCTGCCAAATCTAGTTATAATGTTCTAGGGCACACGTCCTTTCTATTCCAGACCCCCAATCTTCTGCCTCTATTCAGCTAGCAACTCTGTTTGTGAACATATGAGTAATTTATCAATCAATATCACCAAGAAATAGACCATATACGTACATTTCCATTTTAGAGTGAAAGTAGTAAGTACAGAAAGGTATTGATTGAAACACCACACTTTAAAAAAGGAAATTTGGCAAATGACATGTAAACATTCTTGTTCTGATAAAACCTGATTTAAACAAATTTAAATAAAAATGCAATAGTTGCTTGGCAACAGAGGTTGTTATAAAAATTGACATGATGTCTACACGGTCATTAAGGATTTAAAATTTTTTTTCAGATGTTCTCAAAAATAGTTATATTGGCTCAGTGCAAGTTTAGATGAGAGACTCTACTGGAAAAGTGCCATTATTAACAACTTGATAAAGAAATCCCAGTATGGTATGAAATGCCGCGTTGGTACTAGGGCAACAAGAAACATTGCTTTATGAAATGGCTCATATGGGTGTAAATATGGCTGTGTGCCTCTCCTCCAATGCTATGGTCTTTGTCCGTATACCACTAGGGAAAAGAAACAAACAATATTATATCTGGCTACATACAGAACTATGCACAACGTAATACATGCTGTAGAATTCTTAATATTAAACAGGACACATGTACTCAATCAGAGTTCCAGGCGGTTGTTTGGAATGAGCGCGGAGGTAGTTGAAGGCCACTGAGAAGGGAATGTAGATGAGGTGCTGAGTGACCTAGCTGCTTATTTCCTTGCTTTATTTGCTTGTGGTGGTGGGACATGCTGTCTATCAGCCTTAACTTTGCTCTAACAGGATTTTATGTGGGAATTTATGTGGACTTTTTAGTAAATATGTGTCATTGTTGACAGTTAATCACAGGGCTTGCCATCAATGCTGATATACATTATCCTTTGTAAAAAGAAAAGGAGTACTTGTGGCACCTTAGAGACTAACCAATTTATTTGAGCATGAGCTTTCGTGAGCTACAGCTCACTTCAGAAGTGAGCTGTAGCTCACGAAAGCTCATGCTCAAATAAATTGGTTAGTCTCTAAGGTGCCACAAGTACTCCTTTTCTTTTTGCGAATACAGACTAACACGGCTGTTACTCTGAAACCTGTCATTATCCTTTGTGTAACCCCCTACAGAGCCCAGCCCCGTAGAATATCCCTTTTCCTTTCCTGGTAACCTTCGGAGCTGTACTCTTCCATCAAAGCTCTGTTCACCCTGCTATGCTACCACTCTTGTTTGTCTGAAGGAGCAACTGCTTCTGTAGCACAGCTGCAAGTCTGTGACAGCTTAGGCTTCAGTTCTCCCTCCTTCTGGTCCCCTGCCAGGGGTGAGGTCAGAGGGAGAAAGGATAAGGTGCAGCACAAGTTTTCAGGCTGACAGTTTACAGCTCCATCGGAGGCAGCTGCCACACGTAGCATCAGAAAAGGCAAGGAGCCGATGTCTGTGAACAGGTTTGTTGGTTAACCTAGCTGAAATACACCAAGGAAAAGGACTTTGATAACATCTTGTGTGTAGGCCACACCTGAAATGAGCAGAATTAAATACCAGTGTGTGACTGTGGAGTTTGATGGACTGTGCTTAGGTGGCTAAAGGAACCCTACGAAATATGAGGATAAATAGGATAAAATTTTAAAAAGGCAAATTTTCCCCTGTTCCCTGTGTGAAAGTTAACAAATAATTTACTAAAAAGTTATACAGGAAATTACTTTGTCCTCTGGAGTTATTTTGCCAAATCTAGTGCCTAATTCAGACACTGAAGCTGAAACAGAGATTGTCATCCTAGTTTAGGTACAAATCTCAACACAACCTCGAAAAGGCAATTGCTATGTTTGCCTCCCCATAATACGTGCATATTTTTTGAGATAATAAAAGTAAGAGCTACATTCTCTTCTCAGATCTGCCAGGTAGATATGAAGGGAGACTGTAGCCCTGACAACATTCCTTATCAGCATCGAGTCATACCATTGCTTGGAAATCCACCTGGGCATCAACGAGAGCTTTGGAGATCTGTGCTGCTTGCTGAAAGTGAACGTTATCTGGGAATAAGAAAGAGAAGGAAAAGGTAAAGCAGAAATGGCTTCTGCGCCATTGTGGGGAAAAACAGAACAATGAACAGAACACCCAAACAGGAGTAAGACACAAGCCTCTCCTGCACTGCTTACCAGAAGACAAATTAGTTGTGGAAAGCTAGATTATTTTATTGACATAAATGTAACAGCCTTGCCCCTTCCTGATTTTGTTTTGTCAGTAGTAAAACTGCAAACCTGTCTGTAACACTAAAATGTCTAATTAGTTGCAACTCACCATCTGCTGTTCCGTGAATCAGGAGATACTCAACTTCTTTGAAATTTTCAGCTTTAGCCATGACTGTTGAACTCTGAAAATTTAAAAAAAAAAAAAAAGGTGCTATTATTCAAGAAATAGTTTGCCACCAAACGACTTTCCTTTCAGTTCACGTAACCAGGAGGCCTCTGGATAAAAATAAACAAAATCACGTTCAAGTGTGCACAAGAGTGTTGTACTTTATATGGGAACATTCACAATGTGCTTCTCTGTTTGGGATGTATGTGTGCAGTGTGTCTGCAAAGTAACTTGCATTACAACTCCAGAGGGACAGAGTTATCAGAGAGGCCCCCACGCAATGCATTGCTGACATGCTGTTATTGGCCTGCAGCCCTGTACTTGCCGTGGGTTTCCAGTGCGATTCAGCAAACAATTTAAAAATGTATTACCATGACAACATTGCATCCTACTGTAGCATATACTGGCTATTTCTGAGAGACTGAACAAGCACTTTCCTCTACAATATATGTATGATATCAATATAACCAGACCCTTTTATTTCTAAGCAAAAAGATTAGATATTTAAACTTACTGAGGGAGTAATAGATGTTTAAAAAATTGAGAGAATATGAAATACAAGTTGAAAATAACACTGAACCAAAGGCATAACCTGAAGCTAGGTCACACCTTGGGAAGTAGAAAAATCTTGACGTGAGAAAAGCAGTGACTAAAGATTAATCATGACAAATTTAAAACACTGACAACAGTACGCTAACCAGCAATATGATAACTGCTGGACTTGCAATTATAACCTGAGAATTGCAGAAAGAAAAAGAGGAAATGCAGGCTGAAGAGATCATTTATTTGAACAAGGAAGGGTACAGGACAATGTTCTGATATGCACATTGAGACCACAATAAAGTAGGCCTGGTGAGAAATACAACATATATATTGGGATAATGTTTTTTTAAAGTGTGTGAAATGCAAATTTTCATCCATTAACGATGTTACACTGCTCTTTTGCTAGTCTTGCTTGAACCCTTATATAAACTTTTTTGTATTACATATATAAAAGATCTCGTATAAGGAAGACAAGTGTAAATGGGAATCTGTGTTTGTCTCTTTCATAGATAATAGATCAAATGTAATATTACTAAAAATTAGGTCTAGATATAGAATCTTCATGGTTTTAGATCTAAAAATCAAATGTAGCATGCTACCAAGAAACAATAATACATAGTGCATTTATACTTATGCCTGTTTACACTGTTCTAATAAAGTACCCTTAAAGTGGTTGTAAATATTACTTACTCACACTTTACTCTAACGGCAAAAACTGAACTTAATGTTATACAGTTCAATAAGATTAGGTCTGCTGTAAATTGCAAACTAAATGAAAAAAACCACAAGCCACTTCAACTTTCACTATCAGAATCAGAGTAACCGAAGAGGATGGCTCAGTAAGGACAGATTAACTGACTGGAAACCAGTGACATACTAAAAGCTGAATACAGTGGTTACTGAAACAAGAGTTGGTACGGTGGAGGTGTGATGAAAAAAAACCAACAACCTAGAAAATATCAAAGTTGGAAAGTCTAAAGCCATGGCAAGGCAACTGCCTGGAAAAACATGAGTACAGCAGCATTCAGAGAGAATGAGAAATAGGAAGTAATGGTCCAGTGGCAAAACCAATTAAGCAGCATTCAGTGGGTGGAACATTGTCCACATGCACAGAGAAGCAGCACCTACAACTGATTGTTTAGTCATGCCAGCAAATCAACCTTTATTATTTATGAAGGGGTGAGAAGAGAGAACATTGTGGTGAAGGAGAAGAGATGCATGACATGGTCAGTCATTTCCTTTTGCCTCTACTCTGTGACTTTCAGGCCTTATACTTGACCAACTTCGTCAGTCTGAGACCAGCTTTTCTTTGCCTCTTTCCTCCGAGTGTTAACATTAGACAAGTTCATTTGTAAATACTTCCCAAGAATTCGGAGAACACAGAATACACAAAGGCAACTGTTTTCCCAACAGATTATCGCTTAAACCTGGGTATTTATGGTCAGTCGTGGTCCTATTCTGCTTTTACATACATCCAACCAAACCCAGGGAGGAGAATATGACCTGCTTACTTCTAACACTGGAGGTTTCTAAGTCAGGAGCAATCTCAGGTCAGATGGCCACAGTTACACCTCAGAGAGAGAACTGATACTTTAATCAGACCCCAGGACACATTTAAGGGTAAATAAATCCAATACATCAGCATGATTACTTGCTTTCATGACTTACATTGTACAAACCACTGCTCTCAAAGCTCATGTCAGTGCAAGTGTTCAGCTCTGGGCCACACTGAGCATAACTGGCTTCGCTAAAGATCACACAGCAGTCACCATTTTATCAGCGCTCAACAAACAAGTTAAGGTTTGGCTGAAATCTGAAGGTCTCTCTCTCCCTTTGGCATAGTCTCAGCTAATAGAACAAATGTCAAATCAGTACAAGATGGCATATTTACAAAATTGTACCCTGTTTTGCATAACCTAATGATGCAGCAGTTCTTAAGGACTGAACATTTCAAATCTGCTAGCGAAGGATTGCCAAATCTATGACTGTTTCAAACACTTGCCAAAAGCATATCAAATTCAGAGTGAACTGCAAAATAATCTCTTTCACAAGTTGAACAGTCCCTTTTGTAAGCTCTAGGCCCCTGTCATGATCTCTCCAACTAAGCCCCAGGACTCTCCATAGGCTGGTGACCCACTCCCCTACACATCAGCCTAGGGCTTGCACTCTTTGTGTTAGCCCCTACCTCTGGTGTGTTATAACTTCCATTAACTTCAGGGATCTGCCACCTTTACAAACCTCCTCCATTACACAAGACTCCCTAGTTAGCCTACAGGACAAATTGGGCCAGATTTTATTCTCATTTACATTGGTGCAACCCCATTCTACAACCTCCACTGAGGGGAATGGAACAAAACTGGTCTCCCTTCTTTCTCTGCGCTGTATCTCTGCCCTGCTACTGTTGCCACACACTACTACCAGTTCTAGCCATGCTTGCGCCCCTTCCTTTGCCAACTCTCTTATTTTCATACTTCAAGGCCAGCCTAAAAATAGCCATCCCACCTAATTAGCTTGCTAGCAGGATGTGAGTTTAAATCATCTCTCAAACTTTCTTCCCAACATCAAAAAGGGACCTGAACCTCGAAAAATTTAATTCCAAATGTACAGATGGAACTGATATTGTGACAACGTGCGTGAAAGGCAACAACGTGAGGGCCCTAGCGCTCTGATTAGTGCATCACAGTGTCACACAGAAGACCAGGGCTCGGCTTCTGGGTCTAGTCGCTGATTCACATGTGAGCAGTGGCTGTCAGCACTAAAGTGGTAGAGCCTTCAGTATTTAGAGGGGGAAGGAACATTGCCTTGCTGATACCTTTCTGGTTGAGGTAAGGGCAGTTTTGATAGACAGAGGCTGTACCAGCTCTCCTTGATGAGACGGAAGGTCATTGTTACAGAGCCTTGAAGAAAGGGGCTAATTTCTGATTGGGGTCAGCAAGGTTCCAAGAAACAAGGTTCTCAGGAGCAAACAAATTCCCCAAAATGAATCACTGGGGGTACTGAACAGGCAAAGGAATAGAGCGTCTTTTGACTCTTGCAGCACACAACGAGCAAAGCCTGTAGTCAAACTTTTCTACCTCTAGAGGAAGGTGTTTAGTGTGACAACATGATCTATATCATCACCCCCTTCTCCATCTAGCCACCATCCTCCCCAATTAGTCTTCTGAGTAACACATATAAAACCTTTAGCTCTTGGTACTGGCAGTTTCAAGGTGGACATTGCCAGCAATAGATGCTGTGCCAAGAAAATTCAACTCCTGGCATGAAAGGATCAAACAGTCCTCTGATGCCATCTGTGCCGTGAAGCTGGAGAATGACTTTGTGCACCCAGTATGTTAATGTTCCATTCTGTAGCAAGAATGTGACTTATATTTACATTATTACCTAGCTGATCTGCTACTGTTCTCACTGCCTTAAAAGGAGGATACTTGGGGCGTGGGGGAAGGCCAAAAGGAAGGTTGATAGAGCTAACAGCTGGGAAAAAGCAGATCTGGTCAGGCAAGGAGGCTATGATGGATCATGATTTGTCCCCTGTAACAATGAAGCCATGAAAAGTCAGATATTGTTCAAGGACTCTTCCAGCAATCATCACCACTTTCAGCAGCTTTCAAGTGAGCCAGGTCATTGCCACAGGATAGCTTGTATTGCCTATGTAAATGTGACGGGTTCTTAAAGCAGATATTTCAGTCTATCTAAATATTTCCTAGAACATTCACTGCATCTCCCAATGAACACAATTTACCGTTCTTTGCTTGTAACCCACGGGTGGTTTAAGACTAATTGTGTGCTGAACTCACCAAAATTACCAACCCTCCATTCCCTGTCTCCTCCAGACACACACTCTTCCCCGTGTATTTCCCCCTCTCAGAATGGACTCTTTGACACTCCTTTCTCAGCTCCTCCCAGCAAACAGACTCTTGGAACCAAATTAACAGCTGAACTTCAGATGAGGTTATGAGGGCTGAACAGGTGCATCTCTCGTAATCTGGGGCTTGTTAGGTGCTGGTTTGGTCCCTGGTGCCTACAGGAAGCCCTAATTTGTGCCTGGCTGCCAAATGCTCATATAAACCATTTTGGCAGCCAGGGCACAGAAACATCCCAGCCACGCCTCCATTCCTACAAGTCATGCTGACTCTACTCCTACCAGAGAATCCCACTACAGTGGTGGAAGTCCCTGGAAGCATTTAAAATGGCTGTTATATGCTCCCCTAATTCTTGTTAGTAGCTGGTCCCATCCCTAGTGTAATTTAGTGACATCTCAGAGCTGCTCTGCTTTACCCACAGCTGCTTACAGCTCCAAGGGGTTATTCAGGCAGCTGGTCTACAGGTCAACATGGTCCTGCTTCTTTTCCTTCAAGAAATCCACTACACCATGGGCTGGGGGAGGTGGGCTACAGCTTCTAGGCTGGCTCAGTGAATATTCCATTGTGCTATGGGAATCTCCAGTTATCTGGTTAGACCAGAAGTATAACAACTTTGTTGACGGAGTAGGGTCCAAGTTCCCTTAATTTGATTTCCCCACTTCAGTTTGGATTGAATCCTCAGATTCTGAACTGGAGCAGTGTTGCTCTCTTGCAAATTTACTGCAAGTCTTGGAAAAAAATCAAAACCAAAAACAAACAAAAAAACAACACAGAACTGTTTCTAACTCTCATAAGTATGGAGGAAAATGTGAAAATATGAAGTGCAATCTACAGGCTCCAAAACCAGAAAGCATATTAAGAATATATATATATATATTAATCTAATTATTTTTAAAATAATCTCATGCTTTTTGGGGACCTGAGTCATGATTTTTGAAAGCTACAGGTCTGCAATACTGCAAGAGCGTTCCTCTTCATTTTTTATGCACTGTGTTTTATTTGTCATTTTACAAAGAAACACACAGTATTTGAGTTAATCTGACTGAATTGGGTAAAGGAGGCTCAGGATTTTTAATTTCCTGCAGGCCCATGACATTTTTTGTGGCATGAAACAAAGATAGATCTCTCTAAATTTAACAACATGGTATCCAAATAATCTAAAAAATGCACATTTCAAAACCTTAGAGGAACCACAGTGACTTCATTTTGGTTGAGTGAGTTTGTTTAAAGACACAGCATAGTTTGCCCAATAGCATATCACATTTTTAATTGAATCAGTTTCTTGGTATCTGAAATAAAACCATGATTTACAGCTTGTGATTACTGTTTGTAAAATATCCAGATCAAACTGATCTATTCAACATACCTCCAACCCCAGGAAAATAGTGTAACAACTTAATTCTAAATCCAGAAAGTAGTAACACTAGGACTTCTAGAAGCACAGTGTAACACAACTTGAATATTTAACACGTAACTTAAGAAGTTATTCTGGAAAAAATTGGAATGTATTAATAATTTCTTATATCATGTGCTCCAGTGAGAAAGTATATTTAAACTATGTAAAAAAGGAATTAAATACTATCTTACCTCATAGTTTTTCAGATTATCACTTGCTACAGGAAGACCCATGTAACGCTCTGTATATATTGAATCTGTAATATTAAAAGTGTGAATACAATATAGTAGAAGCCTTCTACTTTCATAAGTGCTTTTGTCTACCTGAGAGTCCACATGTTGTGTTACTCACAGACATAAGGTATGCATTACCATTTTGGAAAGAGTCACCATTTTCCCTAATGAGCTTCACAGGGTATCCATAATCATTAGGAATATTTAATGCTGCTGTTGCCATGGACACCTGAATGCTGAATATTAATATACACCTTGTGTCAATGTTACATTATTGTTACTCTTTCAGTCATCTTAAAGAAACTGCGGAGACTCTAGCATCTACTGACTGGTTTCTGAAAATCATCCAGATAAATGGTCTCAGGTATTTAGAATTTAATGATATTAAGAAAGGAAACTGCCAAAACTGGATTATTCCCTGATGACTGAATTGGACCTTATTTGCTTTATCTTTACATTTATATTCAGTATCTCAGGTCTTCTCAGAGATTTTTAAGTATGTTGTCTGATTTTTTTTTAATTGTCAGATTTGCTGCCTTTTTCTATACTAAAATCCACAAATTGAGGTACAATAAACACATTTCAATCTCTGTTTAACTATTGGTTACTACAAGTGTCATAGAGAACCACCTACATTTGATTTGCCTTTTTAATTCCACTGTGTCTTTTTTACTGATCTAGTAAATTACAGTCTGGAATTTTAGTGTTTTTCTGATTGTCACCGAAAATAAAATCTTTGCATAGGATTCCTGCTACATTGGATTATCTGCCCTAAAAGGTCATGACAATTTGAGTACAGCAACTACAGGTAACTGAAAGCTGCAAAATAAAATAAATAATAATAATAAATAAAACTTTCTGAACTAGAGGATGTATTTTTAAATGACCATTACATAACAAATGAGGGGAATAATCTGATGTGTGTCTCATTATGCTGCACATTCTAATGGCTACAATTACTCTGCAATTACTCACCACACAAGTTCATCATTTACATATAGTGGACTCCGATATGGGCTTTTGCAAATCACTAACATTAAACATCTTTTCTGAAGGTACTGAAAGCCAACATTTTTCTAAACCAATGTCACCAAAAGGGGTATTTAATCCCAAAGAATTCAACAGCACAGAGCCTAATATTTCTTGGCTATTTGACCTTAGTTTATGCAACTTTCCGCTTATGTTGTTTGACAAACATGCAGTAGCTTTAAAAGTTTAGTGTCAAAGGTTCTCAGTAATGAAGCTTGCATACAGTAGTAACCACAAGCTGAACATTCTAATTATTAAAGTAAAGCATTTTAAGTGACTACTGTGCTGGTCTAGTCTTGTTTCATAAAAAATGAATAACCCACCCTATCCTATCCCAAGTTAAACATAGAGAAAGATATTTAAATAGCTCCCTTGCGTATTAGCTAGGAAACTTATAGGACCAGATCCAACTCAGTGTAAGACTCCCCATCTTAGCTCAAGGCTACAATCTTGACATTGCTCCTTCTAACAAACAAGCTCCTACAGGCAATTATAATCTTTTGTTTTACATTATACATATAAAAAATTTATAAATAAGTCTTTTGTAAGAATAAATAGAACCTTGCAATAATCTGTTTTCAATCCTGCCACATTTTTCATGTGACAGCATTAAAGGACCAATCACGAACAAATCAATGTACTAAGTGAGACTAAGATGGGAGTGTTCCCTTTACTACCATAAAAAGAACAGGAGTACTTGTGGCACCACATGAAAGCTTATGCTCTAATAAATTTGTTAGTCTCTGAGGTGCCACAAGTACTCCTGTTCTTTTTGCGGATATAGACTAACACGGTTGCTACTCTGAAACCTTTTACTACCATGTAAACACAGAAACTGTTTTTTGTTTGGCCCTACAATGAGTTATATGTGTACAGAGATTTTATTTTCCAGACATCCAGTCTCTTGATGGATTTTCTTCAGAGAATTAACTAGAATTATAAAATCTGAATTTTAAACTTAATGAAATAATTTTGATGCAATTCACATCTGTGGCTTAAAAATACTCAATGTCCCTTTAAGAGATAAATTTACAAACACAAATGTTATTATTCTTCCTATAGTTCAATCTTGTAACCAAAGTAGTAATTTAAAGAAACAAGTACCAATAATAATGAATTTTATAACACTCAGTAATGATCTCTCAACACTTTAGAACACATGGCAGTTTATGAATTCAAATGCAGACATTTACATTATAGTAATATTGCAAATATTACAGTAATTCTGTGCTTTATAAAGGTTAAACAGATTATCTTAAATTTAGGATCTGACTTTTTAAATGAAAAACAGAATTTGGAGAGATTGTGTAATACTGAACAACAGCTCACCAAAACAGACCAAATGGCATTTATGAGAGATCATCCAGTTAATATACAATCAAAGTATTATACAATCAAAGAATCAATTCTCCGCAGCCTCTATGCTGCAAATCATATGAGAATATTTGTAACTGAGAAGACATCACATACCATAATATTGCCAGCGTGACACAGGGGCTACAGCTATTCCACACTTGAACACTTTACTTCCAGATCCAAGCACCATGGAGGTCACGTACCCCCCATAAGACTGAGAAGAAAACAATACAGTTATTTTAAGGGGTCCATCTGCTCCACTACTTTTGACACCTGTTTTTTATATTAAGACCTCCATCACGATTTTGGTACTCCCTCTGGAGCAGGAAGATCAAGAATCAAGTTTATGACTTGGGGAGTGACAATCTCCATTTCAGTCTGCTCCAGGGCAAGGCAACAACGCATTACCCTTTACTATGGGCAGATGTGAAATTCACAAACTAGCCCACTACACAGATGTTTAAGTACCTGATATGCAGAAGCAAGCAGGCAGCATAATATCAAAAAGGTGTTACTTGCTGCCATAAGCAATTGCACTCAACAGTTTAGAGGCCAGTTTTGAAAATTTCCTCTTAACATTTAAAGAGAAGTAATTTTAGGAACTTATCCTTACCTTGCAATGGGATAACGATGGACTAACCCTCAAGCAGCTGCAGAGTCTAGGGACTTCAATGACATTCATACGCTTAGGGATCAGCACTCATGGAAGCTACTGCAGGATTGGGCCCATCAGTCCCAGTATGGCAAAGCACTTATACATGTTTAAGTTCAAGCACACAAGCAGTCCCACTGAAATCAATGGGGCTATCAATGCGTGGGATAGTGACTGACCAGTAACTGGAAGTTCTGCGAGAAGCGTGGTCCCTATCTGCATTCCACCATGTGCCCACAGCTGGAGAGTTGAAAGTAGTGTCCATTAGTCCATGCATGCACCCTGGTTCATCTCATACCTCTGTCTGAGGGGATAAACAGCAGGGCAGTTCCTTCTCTACTGTAAATCAGAGAAGATCCAAAGCAGAGGGGAAGGAGGACAAGTAGTGGAATACAGACAGGGACCACAGTTACAGGTCAGTAACGTCCCCTTCTTCTTCAAATGATGGTCCCTACTGTAGTCCACTGAGGGTGACTGAGAAGCAGTACCTAAGTAGGATGAGTGGAGGACCACCATCCCAAAGGAGGCATCAGCAGAGAAGTCCTGCACCAGGACAGAATGTCTTGCGAATGTGTGAATGGAGCCCCACATGTCCACCGAAGGGCATCTCCTGAAGTGATGCCATAGTTGTTGCTTGTGCTCCAGTAGAATAAACTCTCACTCCATGGGGGGAGGGGTGATAGAGTAGAATGCAGCCAGAGAGCCATTTGGAGATTACCTGGGTAGAAATGGCATGCCCCCTGACTCTTTCTGCGATAGCGATGAAAAGTCTCAAGGATTTCCTGATTGATTTTGTTCTTTACAGGTAAAAGGCCAAGGCCTGCCAAACACAGAAGGAGCGGAGTCTTCATTCTCCTAAGGAATCATGTGGTTTTGGGAGGAACAAAGGTAAGTGAATTGATTGGTTAAGGTGAAATTCTGAAACTACAATGGGGGTGAATTTGGGGTGTATATGCAAAGTAACCTTATCCTTATGGAATATACTGTAAGGAGGATCTGCCATCATCGCTGCAAGCTTACCAACCCTTCTAGCTGAGGTGAGGGCTTTGAGGAAAGGAGAGACATGGAGCAAGAAGCTAAAGGTTCAGAGGTGGGCCTTGTGATTACTGAGAACAAGGTTCAGGTCCCTCTGGGGAGGAGGCTTCTGAATAGGTAGGAAGATTCTGATTAGGCCTTCCCAGAATCTAGTGGTCAGGGGATGTGGGAAGATGGAGTAGAAGGTGGATGGTATGCACTGACTGTCCCCAAATGGACTCACAAGGAGCTGATGGACAGGCCTGATGTCTTCAGAGAGAGGATGTAGTCCAAGATGAGAAGACTATCTGCAGTTTCTAAAAGAATGCTCCTTTGATGTACTCAAAAAGAAAAGCGTCTCCATTTAGTGAGATAACATCTTCCAGCAGAGGATGTCTCGCATGGTCGTGGAGCATGAGCATTCTAAGAATGATGCTCATCTAAATACCAAGCCTGGAGGAGGAGCAGATGCAGACCGGGGTGCTTGATCTTGCCGTTCCCCTGAGTCAGGAGCTCACTGGGAGTATGATCAGTAGTCAGAATGACATGCATAGGAGTTGGGAAGCCAAAATTGTCCACGTCAATAAGGGGTGATCCGGATGACTCATGCCCCGTCCAGCTGGATTTTGCATAGAACTCCTGACAGGAGGGGTAGTGGAGGGAAGGTATGGCTGAACTGGTCTGTCCAAGGAAGAAGCAGAACATTGGCCTGGGAGTGGTGACCTAGGGCTCCTGTGTAGCAATAAGTGATACATCTCCTGTTCCTTTGAGAGGTGAACAGAACCCTGCATAATATCAAATCATTGTGCTCCTACTCATGTCAACTGTAAAACGTTTGCTGAGAGAGTCTACAAGCACATTCTGCTTCCCCACAGGTAAGCTGCTGATAGGGTGATTCAACTGCTGACACAACAACTCCACATGCTGACTTCTTCTGCACACAGGGAGATGAATCTCACTCTTCCCTGCGTGTTGATGTAGAAGACAGTCGTAACCTTGTCTGGCATTATAAGGACATGGTGAGTGTGGATGAATGGAAGTAAGGACTTGCATAGCTTCTGGACTACTTGCAACTCCAGGACACTGAGGTGCATCTTGGAATCTTGAGATGTCCGGGTATCTTATTCTGTGCAGCTGTTCAAGTGGGCTCCCCAACCGAACAGCGATGCATCTGTAATAATGATCCTATCAGAGAGGAAGGAAGAAAGAAGACGCCCACGCATACCCAATGAGGATTTGTTCACCATAATAGGGAAGACACTACCCTGGCAGGAAATGTTACCATAAGGTTTATGGGATAGCAGTTTGGAGAATACATCAACTGCAGCCACATTTGAAAGCAATGAAAGTGGAGTCTTGTGAATAGGGTGATGTAGGTCCATGAGGCCAAGAGAGACAGAAAGGTCTTGACCGATACTCTAGGGTTGCCTTCGATCTGCACTATGATATTGTTCACAGTCACTGTCCCTGGGCAAATATGCTTTTACGGTGATAGAATTCAAGGTGACCCCGAAGAAGTCCAGAGATTGCGTGGGGGTGGGACTAGATTTTTCAGGATTTACACTGACTCCCAGTGAGGAGAGGAGATGCAGCATTACAGAAGCTGACTCATATGTTTCCTGGAGGGACTTGGTGACAAGTAGCCAGGCGTCGAGACAGAGGAAGTGCTAAGGGGTGGACTAGGCCCTGAAACCCCCGGCTGGAGGCCTTGTGGCCCTGCCACACCCCACCCCAGAACAGGGCAGTAGAGTGGCCAACCTGCCTAGAGTGGCTGTGTGAGGAGCAGCCAATCAGGGCCCAGCCAGTCATTACAAGAAGACCTGCAGGGCCAGAGCAAGTTCAGTTCTTTGCTAGAGTTGGAGGAGAGTGGATGGTGCTCTAGACTGGCTGCTGGGACTCCATGAGGACAAGGCTATGAGATAAGGGTGAAGAATGTGCAAGAGCCATAAGGAAGTGGCCCAGGGAATTATAGCAGTAACACAGTTTATTTAAAGGGACATTGTGAACGGCTGCTATCTATAGGGTCCCTGGGCTGGGACCCACAGTAGAGGGCGGACCTGGGTCCTTGCCCCCGCCAGCCACTGGGAAAGTAGCCTGGACTTTGAGGCACCCCAGAAGGGGAACTGAACTGTAGTGGCCCAGCTGAAGAGCTGGGGGGCCAGAAAGGCCCTGAGAGGACAAAGATACTGCCTCCAGGGAAGGAGCCATGGGGCAATGCTCTATTCCGGAGCAGGGACAAACAGAGAGACATTACAGAGGGCTCTGAGAGAGGCCCCTGTTGGACTTGTACCCCGAAAGGGGCTTGCGTTGCTTTTATCTCACAGACTGTGCATGACTTGGCCAGAGGGCTGAGTCACTGAAGACCCACCACAAACAGAGAGAGAGTGCAGGCACACGCACTCAACCAGGTAGCACTCGCAAGAGGTGAGTGCGACCTCGTTACAGGAAGATAATGAGATCACCATGTCTGACATGAGCTGCTACAACCAAGAATATCTTGGTAAGGACTCTGGGGGCGGTCACTATTCCAAAAGGGAGCATTCTGTACTGAAAATGGTCGGATTCCATCATGAATATAAGGAACTGTCTGTCAATGGGATGAATGTCTAAATGAAAAAACAGGCATCCTTCACGCTGAGAGCCATAAACCAAATGTCCTTTTCTAAAGACGGGATTATAGATGCCAAGGTGACCATGCGAAATTTGATTTGCGAATGAAGTACTTGAGATGGCGGAAGTAGAGGAGTGATCGTCAACTGTCCTTCTTTTGCAATACCAGGAGATAAGTTGAGTAAAACCTCAAACCTGGTAAAACCTGGTATTGAGGACGGATGTGTTCTACTGCTCCTCACTGCAATAAGGGGTTGCTCAAGAATACCCTCATGAGTGGCCTCCAAGGATGTGTGGGGAGGAGAATTTTGGAGGAGGTAGGTATGCAAACTCTATCATATAGCCAGATTGGATTATGTTCAGCACCCACTTGACTGTGCAGGTCTTTTGCGCGCCAGAGGGACCATCACTCAAAGAATTACAATTTAGGCATGTGCTTTAAAAATTTCCTGAGGCAAGGCCTTAGTGAAGAGCTGCCAATTTGATAGCTCTGTAAATTGAGGTATCCCTTTCGTCCATAGGACATGTTCAGAAGCAGCATCAGTGCAGACTTCATCACATTATGTAGCTATTGTGTAGAGTAAAAGATAACAGCTAAGTCTTTATAATTACCTAATAGAGATTCATCAGCCAAAGTAATCTGAATACTCACCCAGCCCCAAATAGCTATTCTGTTCTTATCGACAAAGCTCATTTCAGAAAATTTTCTAAATGCAAACAAAAATCAAACACTCACTAGATTGCAGAGATTTTAGAGTAGTAGTAATCACATGGAATTCCCTGTTTTCTGACATGCTGACATTTTAACTCACACAGCTAGGGCTGGACTATTTGGGCCAGTGATTGCTTGAGACAAAATGTAATGTTTCACCTTTTTCTGAACTTCATAAAATCTGGGGATTTTGAAGGTTTTTGTGTGTGTAACTGACAGAAAACAAAACCTGGCGGCTTTGTAAAAAAAAATGCTCAGCTCAGATTTAGCCTAGATGATTTTTTGGTATGATATTGGCAGCCCCCAAGATATGAAATGGTAAGAGCCAGGGATTACATCTGGTCCTTACAGGAGAGATGAGGGCTGAAAAACAATCCCTGAAACTCAAGTCAGGTAAATTCCTTTTCAACACTGAAGTTTACCTCTCAGTGATACTGGTGCAATCTCACTGACTTCATTTACTTCAACTAGGTCCACCAGTATAAGCTGAATGGTGAATAGGACTACAGGTGAAAATGCTGATTAGCTCAGCAGATACAAACAGAAGTCAGTCTTGATGAATTGAACACAATAATTTGTTTTAAAATATAGTCTGCTTTTTGTGCTCCCTATCAAAAAGTCCTTGGTCATCAGTCAACAGTTAAATATTAGTAAGGTAATGATTAGGAGATGGTATATAATAAACATACACATTTTGAAAATTGCACCGTAAGTGACTACTAGCACAGAGTCACAAAAGAAAGTTTGTGGACAAGTCCAAAGTAGAACTTGGGTCTCTTGACTCCAAGTCATATGCTACAGTGACAAGATTATCCTCTCTCTCTTTTATAATATTACCACTAGAATAAAGTTTTTGCTGATGAAGCAGAGCCTCCCCTCACTGTACGTCATGATGTTCCTTGTTTTATTTATATACTAATTAAACATGTACTACTTAAACATGACTACGGCTCAGCATATAGAATTAAACAGTATTTAGCCAGTTTTTTGGTACAAATTTCAGTGTAACTATTTGACAAATCTATTTCTGCCTTTCTCCCCCCTGATTTTTATGAGTTGTTTATTGAATAGAAAGAAGAGTGCCTTGGTTTATCACTCTTAAAACTTCAACAGTTGAGACATCAAGCGTTATAATAGTTAATGAAACAGTTCTGTGTGCTTACCTAGCTGCTGAGATTTGATCCTCTACTTCATATGTTCCCAATCTTCGATTTACTGCATGCATAATTTCGTCTCCTTGGTAGCCACTTCCTCTGCCATCAAAGCTAGCCACAATGATCTGTTCTGTGCTTGCAAGGTATGTAGCCCAATTGATACGGAAAGCATAATCTACTTTCTGACTGCAGGGCCCTGCATAGCTGTGAAAGAATCCCAAAGGAGTAAAACATCTGCTGTTCATTTATTCTCTCATAAAGAATATGTGATACAGTTATTGCTGAAAATCAAACAGGCAAACTTAAAAACTAAACTGAGCATCAGAAATGTGTGAAACCCATCCACTGCTTACCCAAACCCCTGCTTTTACTGGGTAAGAGCAGCAATCTTAGTGGAATTATTCACATGAATAAGCACTGCAGAACCTGGCCCTTCTTTAGGAGGAATTCAATTGCTTTGCACTGTAGTAACAACCATGAGATGATTTCAATAGGGGATCAAGAATCCTAAGCAAAGTCCCTCTCTCTTTGTTTTGTCTCTTTGTTTCAAATTGATGCTATTGTTTAACCGAATGAATCTATTTCTGGTGCTCTGTTTAATTATTATTCATTATTTGTCTCATTAAAATGTTAAATCAACAGTAAACAGCCTTCACTTGTGAAAATACAAAACAAAAACCCCATGTTATTTCATCACACTTTCAGTGACTCATCAGTGAAATTTAAAAACAAAAAAACCACCCTACAGACTAATCAAACTATTTCTCATGGAGGCTTGGAAGGAAGAAATGAGAAGTGATTGTTATTGTACTTTGTTTTTTAACTACTTTGGAGGCACTCAGATATTATGGACATGGGGCTGCATAAGTACTCAAACAGATACGGTTAGATTAGCTAGATCAGCAAGTATCATCTTTACTAATCTAGCATTCTGTTTCTGAAGAATTCATTGTGTGCTGTCTTGTTTATTCTTAATGGGAGACCTTACATGAGTAGGACCTGCAAGACTGGGCCCCAAAATAACCAACTCTATTTCCCTTTTGGGGAAAAAGGAGGAGCCTTTTTAAAAGGGAAAATAGGCATTAACAGAAAAAAATCTGAACAATAAAAGGACTCGTTATCTACCTCCTATGTCTATGCACGTCACTTTCAAAACTGATCCATACATATGTCAGAACATCAAGAGGCCCTTTTAACAAGTGAAGGGGGTTTACTGTTCATTACAACTATAAGTAGGCAAATAATGAATAATTCTATCCAATGCTATTAAATAAAGAAAAAGAGGTCACTGAGTTCTGTGTTGAGAGGAAAACAATGTAACTCCTGAATTATGCTATTCTCCTTGTGGAGCCAGTTTTCAGTAAATATGGAAGTTAGTTAGCCATTTCTATGCATAGCCAATTTCAGTCAGTCATTCTCATTAAAGAAAAAATAATTAATGAAAATACATTAGTATGAGCAGAAGAGAGTGAGGAAGAAAAGGAACAAAGAAAATATATTCAAGGTCCAGTGAATGTGTCTTCTTTTTTGTGCTTATGAATTCCTTGGCCTGATTTCTCTGTTAATATGAAGATTATCACATACCTGTACAATACAGTACAGTTCTCTTACATAAACCTAACCTACCTGAAGAGCAAATTTCTTTTCTGGGTTTTGGAACCAGGAAAAGTTAGACAAATTTGTCACTTAGCCACGGTTTTCTAGTCAGTTGCCTCTAATATGTATTATTGGTCCAACTGAAAGCCTGCTGAAGTCAATTGGATTCTATCCATTGACTTCAATGGGTTTTGGGTCAGGCTGCAAAAGGACTATGGTCAGCTGTTTTCAGAACAATCTGGAAACAGGGCCTGGTCCTCAAAGATAAAGGGGAACTCTTGTGTGCCCTGAACTCCTATTGACTTCAGTGGGAGCTGAGGATGCTCAGCACCTCATGGAAAGGGCACAGAATCTTAGAGGATTATGCCTGAAGAGTATCCAGGGCCATAAGCAATAGATACCCTTGTTAAACCTTGCAGCATCTGACAGTCCACATGCTTAGGAGGTCCACTGTAGAACAAACCACATGACAATCTACAGAAAACTGGTATTCACAATGGCTTCTCTGTCTCTTAAACCCACTTTTAAAGGTAATTAGAGGCCAGTTATGTGTTTTCTGAAGTTATTAGAAGTCTTTGAAGGAAATGAAAGTGATTACGTTGCTAATGTACTTGAAGACTTACACATCAAGGAGCAGAGGGTACTTCTTCGATGAAGCAAAATGGGGAGGTAAGATCATCTGATACCACAATGCTAAAAGTAAAAAAAATAAGTTTGATTTGTATTAGTCGTGCTATGGAATAACTAACATACAGCCGCACTGTTCACATAATCAGTAAAGTATGTTTGAGTCATCCATTAATTTTTTAAAAATTGTACAAAAAACTTTATTTTATTCAAAAATGCCCTAAAACAAATTAGTCTAGATTTAGATTTACTAGGTTAATTAGAAATCTTGACTCATAATGTCTTCATGGTTTAAAAGTAAGTCACTGGAAATTCTGAAGCTGGTAGTTACAATTTTTTTAAAAAAATTATCAGTATGTTTTCTGTAGTTAAGAGTCTACATTTAATGTGGAAATCTTCACAAAGTGGCGTGCTGCCAGTCTGATATCAGCTAAGAAAATGCTTTTCTAGTCAACTTTCTAGCTCCCATGTCCCAAATGAGAGAGAAAATTGAGTGGAAATTATGAACTTCCCAGGTAAGTGTGGAACAACGAACTCCGTTCAATGGTCTATGAACAAAATCTAAGAAATGTGTTTTATTATATTTACATCATGGGGAATAGCAATATAATTCTATGCTTTTCCTCTCACAACTGTGATGGAAGAGCTGGGCTGATATGAGTTAACCAATCATATTAAGTGCAGACTGTGAAGGATATAGGGAGTTCTGCAGACTTAGTGGTTTGCTTGTTCACTGAAGGATTTTACTGGAATGGATGTTGCACACAGAGTGTAATGAGTGTTATAGGAATGTGTTGTGTTCTAATGGTTAGAGTCCAAGTGTTTCAGGAGTTTGTAGAGTTCAGACTACACATGATGTTAAAATATAAAGGTGCTAAGTGAGACATACAAAAATTAAGACTCTGGGTCATATGCTGTTGAAAGTGTTTTTCCTCTGTGCTCTGTAGATATAGGTATACGCATCTTCATTGAGATGTACAAGACACATGGATTGAAGAGGATATTTGGATCTGAAGTTTAAATTAGTGGGATTTTTTTTTCTGTCCAGTACTAAACAAAGAAAGAAGAGGAAATTCCCCTTACCCAACAGCTTCTACCCAGAAGAGATGAAGTAGTAAGAGGAAGAAGGAATAAAAAGATGAACACACAACTGATAGCATGAAGATTATCTTTAAACCTCCATCTTCCCTGGTAGTTTCCATCTTTAACCCTACTAAAAGTGTCACTAGAAATAAAAGACAGAAACACAAAGATAAAGGAGAGCTATAATATTAATGAGATAACAGTGGGAGGAGGGAGGTATCAAAAAAGTGCAACAAAGTTTGTAAAACTTGATTCCTGTAAGAATGATCATTTTGTTGAACAGAGTGAATGTGTGTCACAAAAAACAGGCTGACACTAGAAGTTGGAATCAAGAATAGTCCGGGAAGGCACTGTGCATACTTCTCATAGCCTATCAATGTTCCTCAACCAAGTATCAATTCAAGGCAAGACTCCAAGGAAACTTAAGAGGCCATGAGCCAAACCAACTGGTTTGGGTTCCTTGACACCATGCAAATCCAAACCAGCAAGATTCATAAAGCATTAGTGGTGAATTCACCTACTGGGCAATTTAGCCCCATATCTAACATCTATAATAGCCACTTAAAACAAATTCTTTAAGCACTAACACATTGTTATATTGTTATTCAGAAAACCCGGAGTCAGTAGAATATTCAGGCATACACATACTTTTAAGCATGTGAGTCATTCCACTGACTTCAATTGGACTAATCACATATTGAAGTTACACACATGCTTACGTGCTTTGCTGAATTGGGGGCCTTAATAACCCAAAAAAGTTTTCTAGAAATTTAGATCCTGCATCTATTTTTGAATAATCATAGTACCACTCCAGCATGATCTCTGTCTTCAAACACAAGCCACCCACATTAAATGTGCCTTTAAATTAACATAAATGAGTAATCTCTTTAAACCAATTAAAATTCTACTATGAGTTTTCTGGCGTAGCAGCACTTTTATCCTTTAATTTTGACTCTTCACCCCACCACATATATTAGCAACTAAAGAGCAGTCATCCACAACATCATCAAGAAGAAAGCACAATGATACACACTCTACAAAAGAAATTTGTCAAGGGTAGCAGCTGGTTTTATTCTGTGTAATTTCAATGGTGCTGTCATTTCACTATTTACACACACACTCTCTCTCTTTCTCTCTCTCAAAACTAAAAGTTTTAAGAACCAAAATAAATACAGCTTTAGTCTTCAATTAGAATATATTTAAGAAAGTTTCTAGCCCGGGATTTTTAAAATGTACTGCATCTTTCCTAAAAATGGTAAAGAATTAAGACATATTTTTAACTTACTGTATCCATTCAGACTAATGTTGTCAACTCTTTTGGAAGGCATTTGAATATCCTTCAACATATTGTCCAAATCTGTGTTGTTTTCCAAAATTCTGATGACTAAATAACAAGGTGGATAAAAATGTATTTAATTTAAATTTAAAAAATCATTCATTTTTCCTTTTTAAAAATAAACCTGTTTAAAATTCAATTTGAAATTGACAAGCTACATTAGGACCGAAATTTACTATAATCTATTCAAATAATTTAAATAAATAAAAATATGCTGAATCATTGAGCCCTCTTCAAATTCTAATGAGTTACAGGTTGCTATTTTTTAAAAAAGTTATATACACAATTGGGAGAAGACGCTTCAACTTTTGAGGTCAACTCAATTTCCTGTAAATTAAATATTCATATTATTTTCAGTCTTTTTAATAGAGCAAATGCTGGTATTTATATTTTTCTACATTTAAGCACTTTCAGTTTCTGTTGTTCAGAAGAACTTTTGCATACTGGGATTTTCAAAAGCACCTGTACAGATTCACACCCAGCTTCCATTGATTTCAATGGGAGTTGTGTGTTGTGCTTAGGTGCTTTTGAAAATCTCACTAGGGGTTAGATTCATAAAGGAGATTTAGGCTGAACATCGCAGTGCCTAACATGTAGGCGCCCTGCCACCAGGTGGAATTCACAGCTCTGAGTTAGGTGGCCAAGCTCGCTGTACAATGCATGGGGAGAGTTAGGTGCCTAAGAATGAGATTCACAGAAGCCAGCAAGCTGAGTGGAGAACTGCCCGAGCTAACCAATAGGAAATGCCAAAGAGAGGGGTGAGGCCCAATCCCTGCCCTCAGAGGGAACTAGATGGCTAAATCTCAGCCAGATGGATGTCCTTCTTTTTGTTTGGGATTCAAAGCTGAGAGCCCTCTCATGGAGTTAGGTGTCTAAGACAGGCCTGGGGTTTGAGCACTTCTGGGGTGCTCAGGAAGCTGGCACCTGTGCCTTCAACAGCAGAGTTTGAGATCTGCCCCAGAACACTGCATAAGCCAGTAGTTATGGCATAGCTGCATCAGGCAGAATGGAGATTCAAACTCAGGTCTCCCATATCCTGCGTGAGTGCTCTGACCATTGGGCTAGTGTTTAGTGTCTGGCTGTATTATGTGCACGGCCCAATTCGGTAGATATGCTTTAAGGTGGATTCTGAGCACATCCATCAGATCCGCACCTTCAGGTGAGATAGGTGGGGGAGTGCCTAGCTTGTGACTTCAACCAAGGCTTAGGTGTGAGTTAGGCACCAAACAGTTCAGTGGTTTCAGGACTGATGCAGCTATGGACATGCCCAGTGGCAGAAATTTAGGTACATAGGGGACTTAACCAGTGGAAATGTAGCTGCCTCCACAGTTAGGTGGCAATTAAGCAGGGGCTTTGTGGATCTAAATTGTGGATTTAGATGTCTAAAGTGACACGCACCTAAGTCCTCATAGAATCATAGAATATCAGGGTTGGAAGGGACCCCAGAAGGTCATCTAGTCCAACCCCCTGCTCAAAGCAGGACCAATTCCCAGTTAAATCCTACTTGTGAATCTAGCCCTATACATCCATCTGCATCTTTAGGTGCCTAATTACCTTTGAAAATCTGGCCCCTTGTGCTTCAAGGTTTTATAGCATTAGTAGATCTCATCTTTTCTCACCTGCTTTTTATTAATGGATTGGAAAAGGAAAACAAACTTTCCTGCTTTTTTTCCCAACACCCGATCAGTTTCTCAACTTTGAATGAACTAGTCCAAATGAAGATTATATTGTCTGTGCACCTGCTAGTTAAACTGACACCAAAAGTAATAAAGCATACTGGGATTTTCAAAAGCACCTGAACAGATTCACACCCAGCCCCTTTAGGTACCTATCTGCACCTTTAGGCACCCAACTACTTTTGAAAATCTGGCTTATGGTGACCAGAAACAACCCATAAATTCCCTAACTGCAGTTAATATGTCCTTTGTTTAATAAATCAGTTTGAAATGCAAAACATGGTATAAACCTGCTTTTGTTCCTTATGTATCCAACACATGTAAGGTAACTTTATTTGTAGAAAAACAACTTATTAGGGTTGGTTTTGTACACTTTTAACTGAATTCCAGTTTCCATCCAAATGCACCTTGGCAGAAATCATGAGTAAAATTTTACCTAGTGAACAAGAAATGCATCATTCACTATTTTCTAACATAATAAAAATGTGAAAATTAAGAATATGAACAAAATGTTGAGCTATATAATTACTTATATATAGTATATCCTCCTTGTTAGCAAAAAGTAGTATCAAATTTATTGTGATGGCTACAGTTAGTTGCAAATCAATATCATTTAATGGTTATACCAACCAATGAGAATGAACCTTGCTTTAGGAAAATAACTAAAAAGTAAAAAGCAAGAGTAAAATTTATTATTTAAATCAAGTTTTCTTGCTCGCTGATTTAAATCAATGCTGAAAAATCAATACACCTTGTTAAAACAACAACAGAAATAAATGGCAAGTCTGATTACTGAATTCCAGTGCATTTTATCTCGTTCTACTGGGAAAAGCTTAGAGTTAGCCAGGACACAATTGACTGTCAAAATTAGGTTTCAGAGTAGCAGCCGTGTTAGTCTGTATCCGCAAAAAGAAAAGGAGTACTTGTGGCACCTTAGAGACTAGGTGACACAAGTACTCCTTTTCTTTTTGTCAAAAATTAAAATACCCTAAGACTAAGGATACCCCATATCTACTACACACGCAGACACACATTGCAACTGAAAATAGAGAAGATCAAATACCATGATCATCACTACTTCTGGACAGCACAGAAGTGGGCAGGCCGGGACCTGTTGACACAAGAAAAGAACATCTGTGTTTTAGTTGAATGCCTTTTTAAACGTGATCCTGTAACACTAACTAGGAGAGTGTGATTCCCAGAATGTTCAGCTTGGGAAAGTATCTGAATTTTTTAAGAACCATCACTGAGACCCCAAAAGTCTCCCCAAAGGCCCTCCACCTACTTTCCACAGAAGCCCCAGGTTCCCCCCTCCCTTCCATGTTTGAGAGAGACCCAAAGTGCGAAAGCATTGGCTTAAGATTTCAGCACCTTAAAACAATGTGCAGTTCAGAACTCAGGGGTGATTCAAATGCTTTTTTCCCTGAACTAGCTAATTCGTCCCTATCACTTTCCAGTATGTGTGCCAGTAGGTCAGTGACTCAGGAGGAGAGCTCAGATATTTCTTGGACCCTAAATATTGGACACTAAATATTTCTTGGACTTTTTTTTTAAACAGGCTCACTATCTCTCCCCTTATATTAATCGCACTCACTGAGGATTTCTCTTCCCTAAAATGTAAATCGCTGGCCTTGCTCCCAAAGGAACATCCAAGTCCTTCCACAATATACAGCTCTCTACAGCAGCATCTTCCCTTACAAGTCTCCCTATGGAATTCTGCCACTGATTCTCCTTGAACCACCAGTCATCAAAGAAGGCAAGAATCTATTTTCCTCACTCCACTTCTGGAGTGAGAGTGTCACTTCTATGATACTTTAGGGCATTAAAGTGTTCAGAATTGAAGAGAGGGGGCTGTAGTAGCTCATTCTTCGAGATAAGCCGTCAGCACTGGCACATGCCACTGGCACATGCCACTGACCCTAATCTGTTGTCCTTCTGAGCATGCTGCAAGATGCATCTGTTTGCACAGGCAGCTTCAGAGATAGGTCTTGCTGGGGGTTAGATCTGCATGGGAGAGGGGAATTGTATCTTTTCTTGGGGGGTTGAGTTCTGCTGACTGTTGGGGTAAGCTATCATTCCATTTTATTTTTATTCTTATAATTTGAGTGACAGGTGCTTCGAGCCTAGGACAGGCAGTTGTTAATTACTGCATAAATCCAAAGAAACAACAATGAACACATAGCATTGTTCTTTAGCACGTACCACAGACATCGTGGTTGAACCCCTCCTAATTAAATACTGAGTCACATCCGCATCTACTAGTTTGGGTTATACTCACCATAACAATTCAGCAGATAATATTGTGCATCGCTGCTGAAGGATGCAGAATAATACTGACATCTCTCTTTGTCCAGATCACAGCTCACGCACTTAGGTGTCGTTGGACCATTTCCAGCTGACACTCTGCAAAGTGATGGAAAGTTTCATTTAAAAGGTAAATGACATTTCTGAAAATGTCCATTCAGTCACCACAGTTGTCAGGTGACTAAACAATGCCAGATGGAATTTGTCTATTTTGCATCAGAGATATATCTCTGTACAAACCATGCATAAGCATGTATGTAGAACAGAGCTCCCTAGTAACAATGCATTTCGCATTATGATGTGCTTTTCTTACAAACATGCCATTATATAGGGTATTAAGGTCCAGTCCTGTTCCCACTAAAGTCAACAGCAAAACTCCAGTTGATTGTAATGGCAGCAAAACCAGAAACTAGCACTCCAGAGTTCAGGAAATACTGCAATTTACATCATAATCAAAACTCTAAAATACTAATATTATAATGAGCATTTTTCATCTTCTAAAAGAACTGTTTTATTCCCTGTAACACAACAGCTTGTTTTCCTAAAATATTTTAATTAAATATCCCACACAGCACTGTACACTTTATTTGGGATCAATGGATATTGAATATCTTAATCACTAAACTTGTCTATAACTTTCATTACATTCTTTTCATTTCTAAATTTGGAAATATAATAAGCATCATACTTATAAAGGTTTCTTCCTCCTGGCATTCCACCAAATTCATTACTGAGGTAGTATCTATAAAACAACAGTTGAAGTAAGTTATTTATGGTGTATTTACACAAGACATAAAATGATCATTTAGATATTGCTTAATTACATCTTTATGCATCAAATTTTTATTTAGAGAAGTTAATGTAACTCTGCCTAATGTAGGTAAGTATATGAAATATCCTGTGCTGCTCATATGTATATCTATCCAAACAAACTGTCACTGTATTATTTTTACATATTCAAAGTTGCCAAACTCAAGTAACTTGCTTCACATATTGTGGTATTTCTGCCTGCCATAGCATTCGCAGAGATTAATGCAAATTCAGGGGAAGCAGAGAGAGAAGGCAGACCCTCAACTAGAGAGAACACCTTGTGTTTGGACACAGTAGTTGCAAGGAGTGCTATACACCCTGAATGACAGCACCATATCTTTAGGCGGGTGGGAATTTGTCTGTCTGGCCACAAAGGGAACAGTGCTTTATCGCTGTGGTGGGGGAGTGGGGCCAACTGCTTAAAAAAGGGGACAAGGGGCCTGTGTGGAGACAGTGTATCATCCACTGGGAACCGGACAGACAAAAGGATCGAAAAGGGACAGCCCTATGCGTGAAGCTCCCTTTTACCTGGAGCAGCCTGAGACAGCACCCACCCTCCCTCCCCTTTAGATGGTGAAATACCAGGTTTGGGTAAGACCCGTTATTAGAGGGGCTGGGTGTGACGGTGCACCCCGTAAGGCTTTATGGAAATATGCTTATGAATGTGTGTGTGTGTGTGTGTGTGTATATATATGACATAACTGAAATATGTTTTACGCTACATATGCCATGTAACATATCTGTAAAATGACAGGTTTCAGAGTAGCAGCCATGTTAGTCTGTATCCGCAAAAAGAAAAGGAGTACTTGTGGCACCTTAGAGACTAAAATTTATTTGAGCATAAGCTTTTGTGAGCTACAGCTCACTTCATCAGATGCATTCAGTGGAAAATACAGTGGGGAGATTTATATACACAGAGAACATGAAACAATGGGTGTTACCATACACACTGTAACGAGAGTGATCAGGTAAGGTGAGCTCCTCAGACAGAGACAAACACCTACAAGATCTCTATCAAGTGTTCTTACAACTACAATACCCACCTGCTGAAGTGAAGAAACAGACTGACAGAGCCAGAAGAGTTCCCAGAAGTTACCTACTACAGGACAGGCCCAACAAAGAAAATAACAGAACACCACTAGCCATCACCTTCAGCCCCCAACTAAAACCTCTCCAACGCACCATCAAGGACCTACAACCTATCCTGAAGGATGACCCATCACTCTTACAGATCTTGGGGGACAGGCCAGTCCTTGCTTACAGAGAACCCCCCAACCTGAAGCAAATATTCACCAGCAACCACACACCACCCAACAGAACCACTAACCCAGGAACCTATCCTTGCAACAAAGCCTGTTGCTAACTGTGTCCACATATCTATTCAGGGGACACCATCATAGGGCCTAATCACGTCAGCCACACTATCAGAGGCTCGTTCACCTGCACATCTACCAATGTGATATATGCTATCATGTGCCAGCAATGCCCCTCTGCCATATACATTGGCCAAACTGGACAGTCTCTACGTAAAAGAATAAATGGACACAAATCAGACGTCAAGAATTATAACATTCAAAAACCAGTCAGAGAACACTTCAATCTCTTTGGTCACTCGCTTACAGACCTAAAAGTGGCAATTCTTCAACAAAAACACTTCAAAAACAGACTCCAATGAGAGACTCCTGAATTGGAATTCATTTGCAAACTGGATACAATTAACTTAGGCCTGAAGAAAGACTGGGAGTGGATGAGTCATTACACAAAGTAAAACTATTTCCCCATGTTTATTCCTGCCCCACCCACCCACCCCGCTGTTCCTCAGACGTTCTTGTCAAACTGCTGGAAATGGCCCACCTTGATTATCACTACAAAATGTTTCCCCCCCCTCGGCTCTCCTGCTGGTAATAGCTCACCTTACCTGATCACTCTCGTTATAGTGTGTATGGTAACACCCATTGTTTCATGTTCTCTGTGTATATAAATCTCCCCACTGTATTTTCCACTGAATGTATCCGATGAAGTGAGCTGTAGCTCACGAAAGCTTATGCTCAAATAAATTTGTTAGTCTCTAACATGCCACAAGTACTCCTTTTCTTTTTTGCATACCTGTAAAGGTTATGATCGACTAAATCTATTCATCCTATTTGTATGCATGTATCATTTTTGTATTCGAAGTTATGAATATTGGCTGTGTACTTGCTTGATTTGTCAGCTTCTTGAGAAAGAAATGTGCAAATTAAGTGCCCAATCAAGAAACACTTAACGAACAATGGATCTTGGAAGGCTCCAATCCATTTCAAAAGAATTCCTGGAGACAGTCAAGATAGCATGTGGGCAATGGCCGCTGCCTGTAAAAACTGAGTCATGCATGGACATGTGACTTGCCCCTGTGACTCCAAAACTCCATCTTGGAGCTGGACTTTGCATAGGAGAGAGGAGGGGGTCTCCACCCACAAGAGGGGGTGTATTTAAGCCCGTGGGAGACCCCCATTTGGTCTTCAGCTGGCTCACGAGATAGGCTCTCCACCCCCAAGGATATCTGAAAGAAACTGGAACGAAGGACAGTAACTATAGGGAGTGTGAGTGATTGCTGGACCCAGACTAGAAGGAGACTAGTCTGTACAAGGAAGCTTACTGGAACCTCTGAGGGTGAGGTTTTATCTGTATTCCATTTTCTTACTGTATTAGGCATAGACTTGCATATTTTGTTTTATTTTGCTTGGTGATTCACTTTGTTCTGTCTGCTATTACTTGGAACCACTTAAATCCTACTTTCTGTATTTAATAAAATCACTTTTTACTTACTAATTAACCCAGAGTATGTATTAATACCGGGGGGGGGGCAGCTGTGCATACCTCTATATCAGTGTTATAGAGGGCGAACAATTTATGAGTTTACCCTGTAGAAGCTTTATACAGGATAAAACGGATTTATTTGGGGTTTGGACCCCATTGGGAGTTGGGCATCTGAGTGTTAAAGACAGGAACACTTCTTAAGCTGCTTTCAATTAAGCCTACAGCTGTTAGGGGACGTGGTTCAGACCTGGGTTTGGGTTTGCAGCAGGCTAGCAGGTCTGGCTCAAACCAGGCAGGGCTCTGGAGTCCCAAGCTGCCAGGGCAGGAAAGCAGGGGCAGAAGTAGTCTTGGCACATCAGTAGGCAGCCCCAAGGGGGTTTCTATGATCCAACCCATCACACTGGAAAGGCCATCACGCTGGAAAGGAATTTTTCCCTTACCACCAGATTGGCAAAGGTGGAGTTGGGGTTTTTTTTTTGCCTTCCCCACGGTGGGTTCAGGGAGGGCTTTGCTCATGCTGACTTTGACTCCTGCATGGAATTGATGCGTAGGATCTCCTGGGAGGCTAATATGAGGGGGAAAGGGGTCCAGGAGAACTGGCTGTATTCTAAAAAAGCCTTATTAAGGGTGCAGGAACAAACCATCCCGATGCGCAGAATGAATAGCAAAAATATGGCAGGCGACCAGCTTTGCTTAACAGAGAAATCTTTGGTGAACTTAAACACAAAAGAGAAGCTTACAAGAAGTGGAAACTTGGACAGATGACTAGGGAGGAGTATAAAAATATTGCCTGAGCATGCAGGGGTGCAATCAGGAAGACCAAAGAACAACTGGAATAGCAGCTAGCAAGGGATGTGAAGGGTAAAAAGAAGGGTTTCTACAGGTATGTTAGCAACAAGAAGAAGGTCAGGGAAAGTGTGGGACTCCTACTGAATAGGGGATGCATCCTAGTGACAGATGATGTGGAAAAAGATGAAGTACTCAATGCTTTTTTTGCCTTGGTCTTCACGGACAAAGTCAGCTCCCAGACTGCTGCACTGGGAAGCACTGTATGAGGAGGAGGTAAGCAGCCCTCAGTTGTGAAAGAACAGGTTAAGGACGATTTAGGAAAGCTGGACATGCATAAGTCAATGGGGCCGGATGCAGTGCATCCAAGGGTGCCGAGGGAGTTGGCTGATGTGATTGCAGAGCCATTGGCCATTATCTTTGAAAACTCATGGCAACTGAGGGAGGTGTCGGACGATTGGAAAAAGGCAAATACAGTCCCTATTTTTAAAAAAGGGAAGAAGGAGAATCCGGGGAACTACAGCCTTACCTCAGTCCCTGGAAAAATCCCTGGAAAAATCATGGAGCAGGTCCTCAAGGAAACCATTTTGAAGCACTTGGAGGCGATGATGGTGATCAGGAACAGTCAACATGGATTCACCAAGGGCAAGTCATATCTGACCAACCTGATTGCCTTCTATGATGAGATAACTGGCTCTGTGGATATGGGGAAAGCAGTGGATGTGATATACCTTGACTTTAGCAAAGCTTTTGATACAGTCTCCCACAGTATTCTTGCCAGCAAGTTAAAGTAGTATGGGCTAGATGAATGGACTATAAGGTGGACAGAAAGCTGGCTAGATCGTCAGGCTCAACGGGTAGTGATCAATGGCTCCATGTCTAGTTGGCAGCTGGTATCAAGCAGAGCATCCCAAGGGTTGGTCCTGGGGCCGGTTTTGTTCAATATCTTCATTAATGATCTGGAGGATGGTGTGGACTACACCCTCAGCAAGTTTGCAGATGACACTAAACTGGGAGGAATGGTAAATACACTGGAGAGTAGGATTAGGATTGAGAGGGACCTAGACAAATTAGAGGACTGAGCCAAAAGAAATCCAATGAGGTTCAACAAAGACAAGTGCAGAGTCCTGCACTTAGGATGGAAGAATCCCATGCACTGCTACAGACTAGGGACCGAATGGCTAGGCAGCAGTTCTGCAGAAAAGGACCGAGGGGTTACAGTGGACGAGAACCTGGATGAGAGTCAACAGTGTGCCCTTGTTGCCAAGAAGGTTAATGGCATTTTGGGCTGTATAAGTAAGGGCATTGCCAGCAGATCGAGAGACGTGATCGTTCCCCTCTATTCAACATAGGTGAGGCCTCATCTTGAGTACTGTGTCCAGTTTTGGGCCCCACACTACAAGAAGGGTGTGGAAAAAATTGGAAAGCATCCAGCAGAGGGCAACAAAAATGATTAGGGAACTGAAACACATGACTTATGAGGAGAGACTGAGGGAACTGGGATTGTTTAGTCTGCAGAAGAGAAGAATGAGGGGGGATTTGATAGCTGGTTTCAATTACCTGAAAGGGGGTTCCAAAGAGGATGGATCTAAACTGTTCTCAGTGGTACCAGATGACAGAACAAGGAGTAATGGTCTCAAGTTGCAGTGGGGGAGGTTTAGGTTGGATATTAGGAAAAACTTTTTCACTAGGAGGGTGGTGAAGCACTGGAATGCATTACCTAGGGAGGTGGTGGAATCTCCTTCCTTTGAGGTTTTTAAGGTCAGGCTTGACAAAGCCCTGGCTGGGATGATTTAGTTGGGGATTGGTCCTGCTTGCAGTTAAATTGCTTTTCTTACAATACTCACATAAAGTCATTGGTTACAGCTTCTATGCTGATTACTTCCCATTTTCCATGTGTAATAGGTATTCTGCTCTAAAAACATGGGGAGGCAAAAAGCAGAAAGGTAAATTCCATGCTGGCCTGAAGAAATGTAACTCAGCGCCTAAGAGTTATTACTCACCCCTGTGCTGTTGATATAGTGGATATGTTTGTAGCCCTCTGTATTGCTTAAAATTTTGTAGTAGCTAACATTATCAGATGCGAAGTAAGGGTCAGAAGGCTGAAACTGGAAAAACAACACAAAACTATTAGAGCAGATAACAGAAACCCAAGAACAAAATGCTGACCTTTAGTTTTTGGGAATCCCTCAGCACCTGAATTCATAGGCTCTTAACATTCATGTCATGCATCTCGGTAAACATACCACAGAATACTGTTTCAGTTCAGGGCTGGAAATTTATTTTGATTAGGTGCATGGAACCTATAGCAACCATCTTTAGAAGTAAACACAGCCAACATGCTGTCTTTGTTTGCACAACTTCCGGTATATTAGCAACCTGCCACCCACGAGCTCCCACCTCCCTTTCGAATTAAAGACTTTCAAGTTTACTATTTTCCTGTCACTTTATAATATCATGGTGTACGCGTTACTACAAACACTGTATGTGAAATTTGAGGGGGCCTGCATGATGTTTATGAATTTGAGCACAGTTCATTGACATGTCTTCTATGTTCTGCAAACTTTTCAATTGAAAAATGGCTTCTTTTTCCAATAAAACAAGCTACTTTCCAAAGGCAAAGGGCCCAATTTTGAGTGGACGGTGGCTTCACAATTCAAAACAGCTTAAAGCTGGCACTTATATTTTTATGTTTTCATTGTAGAAATAGCCATTCAGCAAAACAGACCTGATCCAAAGCACATTTAAATTAATGGGAGTCTTTCTATTGACTCCAGAGGGCTTTGGATCTGACTGCTTATGTAGAAAAAAATGGAAAGGCATGAAATTGCTTCAAGTGAAATGACATAGTATTTCTATAGTTTGTTACACACTCAAAAAAATTAACCAATCCTCACAGTCCCCCAGGACATGTTATTGTTTATTCCTGTTTTACATATGGGGAAACTGAGATAGACAAAGTGACTTGCCTAAGGCCATTCAATGAGTGAGTAGCATAAACTGGGATTAGAAATCAAGCCTTTCCAATACCTGTGTTCATTTCTCTGGACAACACTGCCTCCTTGGTAATATTTTTGTACAAAATTTCATGGAATGTATTTCACTAGTTTCTCAAAGCCCTATTTAAAACTGCAATCTCACTTCAGCTAAATGTGATTCTCCTTTAACTTAATTGGCAAGGGCTTAAATTTCTGAGGTAACACACTGTTGGTTCCTAGGCCATGAGCAATATAGGGACCATGAAGTCCTGAGTGATCTTGAATTCACTACATTTTCTTTGGTTGGTAAAAATAATAATACTGCCCAGCTCTTACACAGTGCTTTTCATCAGTAGATCTCAAAGCACTTTACAAAAAGAGGTCACCGATCAACCAGTGTCATGTTATCCTGGGTTAGATGAGATTAAAGGGCAGAATATGTAAGGGCTTGCCTATGTGGACATTTTGTGCATGGCAAGCCAGGACGTGAGTCTACTGTGCACTAGCCTGTCACTTACTAGTGGTTGTGTGGACTCAGCGACCGCACACTGAAAGTTCCATAATGTGCTTTGACCGACTGCTGTTTGAAATGGAAATTTTAGTGCACAGTAGCAGGACCCACTTGGCCAGTTAGTACACCGCAGGCTAGTGTGCTGTAGACTGTCACCCACCCTGCTGTCTCACAAACGTTTGCTATCTCTGTGTTAATAAACCTCACCTTGGCTTTGATCCTTTTCATACAGTGAAGATTTTTTTTTTAATCCTGCTAGTTGAATGGCACAAAGACTCCCCACTTTGCCCAACAGCTTACACCAATTGCCTAATTGTGGAGCCTTTGCTGTACAGAAGCAAAATGTGTCAGGATTAAAGCCTTCCTTTCCAAATCAAATTTGACAGCAGGTGGGATGATCTCTCATCATTGTGCTGGGGATGATTTCATCCCTGCTGTTTCCTCCCTCACTGCATTTCTTTAAATTTTTGCTTTTTGACTTAAAAGTGAATTTGTGACTAAAACAGAGTCAATGTGTGGAGAGTGCGGGCGTAGAGAGCATATTCTGTGTTCTCATCAGAAATTCTGAAACACATTTCTCCCTCTAGTCTGATCTTTTGGGTCTATTCTTCACTTCCTCCAGATCGTCTAAGTACTTCAACAGGTGCCTACTCTCTACCACATGGCATTCTGTCCCTATGCAATGTGGAAAATGGCATTTAGATGGGGTTCTACTCAGCAGAGCTGTGTGAAAAATTTCATCTGGTTGGTTAAAATGTATGCAAAAAAGCGAGCAAGATTTTGTTGTTGTTGTTGTTTGGGGAATTTTATTTTGTTTCAAGAGAAAAAAGGGAGACATTTGAATGAAGTGATATTGTATTTTGCTATGCTGAAGACCCACTTTCCAAATCAGTGGAGAGGCTATGGGCCAGATTCTTTTAGTACATTCTGGCTCCTTCATGCCACACTAACGGTGCAACAACGGGCTGGAGAGTGGCCAAGTCTCGCTAACTGAGAATTCCACTGGTGTTGAGGACTTGTCAGCTGGCACAGAGAATACCTGTCTCCTGCATAACCTCACCCTACCACCAGGGTAGGCAGTGACTCAGAGGCAAAGCCAGCTATCTTTAGCTGGTGTGCAGTCCCAGAGGACTGTTGCCAACTGGCAGCTCCTAGATCGATCTAACCTATGAGGAGCCAGGGTTACGAGCCAAACTCACAAAGTTTAGAGTTACAAAACCCATGAAATTTAAATGAGTGGGTTTTACACAGCTCCAGCTGAGATCTATTCCTTTTGCCACATGTGCGCAGTTAGCAGTTGTCCAAGGTAAGTTATGGACCAGGTCTGGGTAACACACCATTAGAAAGGTAAGAAGTTCATAATAAATGTGTTCCTTACATTTAATTATCAATGTGTTATGTAACATGTTGTAATCTAGAAACTGAATACTCACTCTGCCGATCCAGCCAGTTTTACTTTCTTCTGTATGTTGTTTGCCCTGAAGGGAAGGAAAAAAAAACACAACCCCCCCAACCGGCATTATGGTATATATTTCACATAGTCTATGTCACACACAAATATGTCTGAATATATTTTTCTTCCCTCAACCCCACTCTTGACTCTTATTAAGTCATTTGACTATTTAGCTCCATTTTTCATACCTCTGGGCATTGCCACATTCCATTCTCTCTTGTAAAGTCACAGACCGCAAGGACTGAAATATTCTGAATCCTTCTGAGCCACTGCAGACAGATCCTTTCATCTGTTACCCATGTTACAACACTCAAATAGTGATCCCTGGAAATAACAAAGGCTATTAGATGCTTTAGCATCTTCCATACACTACTCTTCTATATAGTCAGGCTTCAGAGTAGCAGCCGTGTTAGTCTGTATCTGCAAAAAGAAAGGGAGTCCTTGTGGCGCCTTAGAGACTAGTCTCTAAGGCGCCACAAGTACTCCTTCCCTTTTTTCTATATAGTGGTGTCCAGTATTTCATTGAACTTTACATATTCCAGTCTTACACTTTTAGTTGCAGTGAACTTTTCAGTTGCATTCAATGCAACAGATCTCAGTGACCCATTGCAATGCTTGATGTCTATTGGTTAGCCATCAGGTAATGCCTCGGCTTACTTTCATTCGTACAGTAAGGCACTAGCTCAAGGGTGGGCAAACTACAGCCTGTGGGCCAGATCCAGCCCATGAGCTGTTTTAAGCCGGCCTGCAAGCTGCACCACGCGGGTTGGCCCTGATCCAGCACTCCAGCCGGGGTGCAAGGTCAGGGCCACACCACGTAGATCCCAAAAGCTGCGGCATGGCCCCGCTCTGGCTCCTACGCACTCCAATGGGAGCTACAGGGGCGGTGCCTGCAGATGCGGCAGCACGCAGAGCTGACTGGCCGCCCCTCCACGTAGGAGCCGGAGAAGGGACATGCCACTGCTTCCGGGAGCCGCTTGAGGAAAGCGTCACTTGGAGCCTGCACCCCTGGGCCTCTCCCCACGCCCCAACCCCCTATCCCAGCCCTGATCCCCATCCCGTTCTCCAAACCCCTCAATCCCAGCCCGGAGCAGCCTCCTGTACCCCCAAACTCTCATCCCCACCCCAGAGCCCGCACCCCCAGCCAGAACCTGCACCCCTGCTGCCCTCTGAACCTCTCGGTCAAAGCCCAGAGCACCCTCCTATACCTCAAACTCCTCATCTCCAGCCCCACTCCAGAGGCCGCACCCCCTCCCACACCCTAACCCCAATTTTGTGAGCATTCATGGTCTGCCATACAATTTATATTCCCCGATGTGGCTCACGGGCCAAAAAGTTTGCCCACCCCTGCACTAGCTAGAGTTTTTGTGTGTCAGTATCCCACAAGAATTACAGTTAAATGATGACAGAGACATTGATGGATGCACTCTGAACTGCACAACACAATGTCAAAAGCCCTGTACTATGGACAGTTAGAGGGGATTCTACTTTATCCCAAATGGTATTGGTCTGAGATTTTGGAGTTTTATGCCACACAGTCTCAATGAAGTTCTAAGAGGTCATGGAGTGTAGAGAAGTGACAATCAGAAATCCTTGGTTAACCAGGGAGTCCAGATAAAATGGAGATTTTTGTAGCTGGTCCTATGCACTTCCTAAGTGGGACCTATTATCCCACTGACTCAGTCTGATATCGCTGTGAGTCCTGTGCTTACTATGAAGGACTTAAGCATAGTAACACCACATTTTGCTACTCAAGTATCTTAGTTCCATCTCCAGAACATCATCCAGCTGAGAACTTTACTTTATAGGAAGGACTTAGAAGCAAAGAGACAAGCTTTCACTTTTATAATTTTGCACTCTATTTGCATGAGCGCCTCACGCTATTATAACAAAGGGCAGTACCCGCAGAATGCAGTGGTTCTCATTCCCAACTATGATCCCTTACTCTTGTGTGTAAAAAGAGAAGATAAGGTTATGCCCTCCCATTATGACATAACATCATTACAACAGGCTTTGTGAACTGATCTAATGAAAATGTCTTCACAGGACTTTGCTTTTAGCTCTACAGCTGACATGTTTGTCAAAGTCAGCTACCCCTGTGATGCTTGTCAAAGTTCATGTTTCTTCTCTCTCCTTCCCTTAACAATCAGCTGACAAAGAGTGGGTGGGAAGTTTTGTGGTGTAATTAGTTAACTGTTTTTGAGACCATAAACATGCCCCCTCTGCAAAAAAAACCTGCACTTATTATTTACTTCAACCACAACAACTGTACTTTGTCAGACATGCCATCTGGCTTCCTGGTCTCATTATTTTGGGGGAATTTCTGACTACAATGTAGGGGTTCTTTTCATACATATATAAAGTGTATAAATCTCTATTTCTGTGCTAGGCAGCCCATGACGCTTGGCTGTGGATTGTAATGCTCTGATAGGACACTTGTACTTCAGGTTTTATGTTTCGTGAACAGTTTCAAATTTAATGTTTAATTTTAATGTTACTGTTTTTACTGTTTTGGAGCAATACAGGGCTAGCCACAGAAAAAAAGGAAATTGCAACAAGGAAATGGCTAGAAGAAGGAGCCTTTGACACTTTTCTATCCCCTCCTCCCACCCATGCCTTCAACAGTTGTTTCCTGGGGTAGTTAGAAAAGAAATCCAAATTTAGTAATGAAAAGTGTTTAAAAAGTTGGTTTTGTTTCTTTAAATTGAGAAAGCCGACAATTCTGCAGGAAGAGTTAAATGTCAAACAAGACAAGACAATTAAAAAAAAAAAAAAGACAGACAACTATCATTTTGTTCAAAGACTTTTTGCAGCTTTTTTTAAAAAATGACCATATTTTACAACTAATAGGTACCTCTGGTTTTCAGGGATTTTTATATTTGAGGAGTAAATTGTGATATGATTAATTCAAATTACAGGGATGTCAGGCAGTGCAAAAGTATTGCATTTCCCTTCCTTTTTTTCTCCCTGGAAAGTGTACTCCTGCATTCCGCTACCACAGTGTGTTCTCCCACTCTGCAAACTTCTCATTCCAACACTGGTACAAACTGATAGTCTCACAGGGTGAAATCCATCCCTGTGCACAGGTCTGGGCATTACTTATGTTTCACTTAACCATCCCACATGAACACTCAGCACCACGGGGACCTAAGTGAGATCTGAATGATAGGTGTGTTTTGTGCTGGCCTTCTGCAAATGCACAAATTTCACCAAATGTTAAATGGCAAAATGTTGCCATTTCAAGCATTTTGGCAGCTATCTCAGAGAAATGGTCAAAGTGCCCCTCTGGCTAAACGCTACAATTTATGAGAAATTCCTAAACCCTGAGGGCCAGACCCACTCAAGAAACACAGACAGTGAAAGGAGCCTCTCTCCACATCGTTTTCTTTAGGCACAATAGACATCCTCATGCTCAGAGAGGGCAAGGACCCCATAATATCAGGGCTAATGCACTAGCTTGTGCAGAAGGACACAGGTGTCCTGTCAGCGCTCCTGGCCCAGCCAACAGAACTAGATATCAGTGGCCAGAGGTGCCCGTAGCACCAGCTTTAAGCCTGGTGAAGTGGCTATGCTCCTTGGGAGTGCTCAGCACCACGGCATAGGCAAATGTGTGCAGGTATAATGTCTCCTGGAGCTCCCCCTGGGGTAGTAAGGTCATGCACACTCCCCCCCACTGCTATGAAGGACTGTACTTAATGCCAGAATTTAGCCATACAAGGGTGAAAGGTTACATCTCTCATAATGAAAATGCCAAAAAACTTGCCTGTATCCCCTTCTCTATCCCCAGCTGGCAGTCTATTTACAGTGGGGACAAATCTATCTTTTCACAACAGGGAAAACTTGAGACAACCCACAGTATTTTGGGGTTACTTTTCCCTCATCAGTGAGAATGTTTTCTATGCAGTCCCCACCATGAATACTTACATTACTTTACATTACACTACATCAACCGCAGACCATCTTTTATTTATTAAACTTCACTATCATGTAATTCATTAAGAGAGGTGGGAGTTGTGCATGCGGAGGGATGTTTGTAACAGCATCAGGTGTTTCCTACATCAAGGTTTAATTTAAGTATTACATGTAACATATTTGATCCTAAGCAGACTTAGACATCTGTATTCTTCAAAATTCTGGGCCTGATTCACCATTGTGTTAGCCCAGATTTCTATGGTGTTACACTGATATAAAACTAGAGTAATTCCAGCAGAAAATCAGGCCCTGTATTAGGCTGGGATGGTGCGTGCATGTTATTGTTTTGAGCTAAGAATGGTATTGTTCTGCTTTCACTGGGTGCTAGTGAAATATAAGGAGATTTTTCTAAAGAACAAAGAAACCAATTAAAAACTAAACTGAAACCAGATATTTATTCTATACTTCTATCTAGAAAACTTCAAGAGCTAGTTAGCATCATCAATATTTTGTGGAATTATTGTAGGGCTATAAAAGAATATATGAACAATATATTAATGCAAACAAACACATGAGGTTGGATATATGCTTCAATCGCTGATTCAGTTAATGCAAAGAATGTCGATTTTACTGTGGTGAGGATTGGAATGGAACATTCTCTGTTTTCTGGCTGTAGTTATTTGATAACACAGCAGAGGATGCTGTTTTATTTCCTGACTAACAGGCCTGTTTGCTTTCTCTAAAAATTATCACATCTTTCTGTGTGATACAGTACACGCTATCTCACTGTCTCTAAATCCTTACTGCAAACATTAGACACCTACACTCAGTAAGTCTACAGTATTGTGGAAACAGGAGACTTTGGATACAGAATTGTGCATGTATGTGTTAAATCCTTTTGGTTGCTCTTTTCAGAATACTCAAATTTATGTCAAGTAGTACAATGTCAGTGGCATTTTGAGAAATAAGACTTTTCATTTACTTTCAGAATTGCTGGTTTACACATTCTAAGTTTAATCAGAGAAACTTTGCTAGTTACCTCACAATATACACAGTGTTGCTTTAAAACGAGCCAATGAAAACACAATGGAATCTTCTCCCAGTGAAACCAGACACAGTGAATCTTCATTTACAGTGTAATAGAGTGACAATTCTAAATTTTTTCTCAGTGCAGAGTAATGTGCAAATTGCAATTCCACGTATAGTCAATTTCTGCTGATAGTAAAGCTGTTCTGTGAAATGACTTCATTATAAGAAGGATCCACTATCTATGATGAGCTAATAACATGTCATATTCTGAGCACAAGAAATCTGGAATATGCCATCACCTTTAAATAATTTTTTGAAAGAATAATATCTGCATGGGCTTTACACAGTAAATCCTGTTCCTCTCTGAGCAGTGTGATAATGTAACCCAGTGATATATAGTAGTAATCTAGGGCATTCACAGAGAAAACACACATACTATCAAAACTACTTACCCTGATATTATGCTAGCTGGTGCAACAATTTCACGGGAATTCACAGGGGGAGGAGATTCAGTATTCACAACAAATAATTTTACAGTAGGATTTGCAGCTCCTGCCTAAAAAAGAATAAAACGTTTCACAGTACTTTTGAAGACAATAAATACTTTCTAAGTGAAAACAACTCTTGAAATTAGGGAAGACAGCAAAGAAGCTGTAAAGTGCAACAGCAGTGAGACAGCAGTACCATGTATGTTAGACTGTGTGAAGAAACACAATTCTGTTCAGATGGGCACATACACTTATCTTTTTCATTAAGAGATTAGCCACATAGTTCTAATAAAAACATACCTCGTCATTTACAAAAATAAACATCCATAATTGTGTTTGATATATTTTGTCTTCATTTACTATATTTGCTAATATACCATAACTTCTGCTCTCCAGCAATGGATTATATTCAATCCCACTACCACCCTTTGCCACGGATTCAGGAAGTCTGACATCTAACAGTAATATATTTCCTGAGCAGATGCCCTCTCCTTTAAGAGAAGTCAGTACCATCCCTTTCAAGTCGTTGATTCCTCTACAAATGACAATCACCCAGAAATGCCAGTAATTGGAGTTAAAAACTCACAGCTGATCCTTCTTAAGACCAGCAATTTTCCATGCTAAGAGGGACACATACTTCTGAGGAGTTCAGTGAAGAAACAAACAAATCCACTACCTGGTGTCCCTTGGTGAGACCTTTATCCAGCAAAAACATCGCCAGTATCTCCTTATTTGGTCACAAAGCCCACAACAAATGAGAAATTAAAACAATCAGTCAATCTCCTGGGAGCCATTGACTGAAACATCCCTAAACATGACACTGTGATTTCCCTGGAGATGGTGCTTTTTATGGTACCACTGAAATGTTCCTGATTCTCACACACCCCTCTTCCTCTCCCGGCCTCCCAGTCAGAAACATTTGCTTTGAGATTTGTGGACAGAAAGTGCTATGTAAATGCAAACCTTATTCCACAGCTGCTGAGTTTAGCTTATTAACGGCCATATTCAAGTTGGGATCCCTGATGCTATTAGTCAACTATCCTGCTGTCACCAGCTGGACCACTGTCAACATCACCAAATGAAGTTCGACCAGCTTTTCTTCTGTGTATGTGCTTCTCTGATTCATTACACCTTGCTATCCTTCATTCAGTTTCCTCCATTCACTCTGCTACCTAAGGGACAAATTCTCCTTACGTTGTGGGCATACGGTGGCCATCTGGCAGTGGAACTGGTGGAAGGAAGCACTGCGCTCTGAGAGCTCCACCCATGGTATCAAGGATAGAAGGGCATAGGTGTGGACAGTGAATCTGTGACTATGAAACACGCTGGCCAATATTACCCCTCCTTCCTCTATGGAAGGCACACATCACCCTAGGGGCTGGGGCTGTCGCGCTGGAAAGGTTCTGTGGCCTGCAGGAGAAAATTCTGTGAAATTAAAGCCCATACAACACCCTTATGCATAGTGCCAGATAACAGCATGCCTCACTATCTGCAAGACTGCCTGTCATCCCTTCAGTGGTTCTGGAGAAATAACAAAACCTTAAATCAGACTTTTTCCCCCTGAAGATAATAAAAATACATTAACATTGCCAGATGCTGTTGACTTCAGTAAGAGTAATCACAGCAAGCTGTTGAGGAGAGACAGACAATATTTTCATTAGCAGGAAGTGATTAAATGATTAAGAGAATAGTCCCAAACTGCTGAACAACCATGTTTAATAAATAACACAGACCTTGGGATATGGGAGTCTAATGGTCTTTGGATACTGCAGCGTGTCTTCTGCATAAAAGGAATACTCCATAACAGGAACTTCTGTATCATTAAACTCTGCATATGCTAAAAAACTGGCATTTGGAGACCACCACAGAGCAGAATGGGTGCCAAACATTTCCTCTGAAAGAGATGCAAAGGCGTTCTTTTGAAGTAATAGCTGCTAAATTGGCTTCTGCATCTGAATTATTGTTCTAATTTACTTTGCACAGATTTATGCTGAAGTTCAGCTACTGAAGTACAGACTATTTGCCTTTTGCCTGGGTTCTAGAATGACATAGTAAGTGAATGCTTACAACACACAGCCTTTTATAGTTATACTTCCTGAATCTGGCTGCAATAATAAAAAAAATCTGTACTGGGTGCTAGACCTGACATCTATCACACACTCCCCTTACAAAATAAATGAATTTTAAAATAACATAAAACCTTTATCACTTTATGATGTATAAAATTCCCAAATTAGCTTTGAATCTTATAACCAACTTATCTGGAAGTAAAGCAGATCTATTGCCAAATCTAAGAGTGGAAGGTAAAGCCAGACATTTAAAAATTTGGCATACATTCCTGTTTTAACCTATGCACACAGAAAACAAATATGAATTCTGCAGAGATTTACAATCATGGACCTCACTGGTTTAACTTTAATGGAATTGCACAGGGTAGAATTTGGCCCAGTATATCCAGACAGCCAGTGAATGGAATGGCCATAACTAAAACCAAGCACATGTGGCCTCACTAAATGCTAAACTATTAATACAGTATTTCCCAAACTTTTGAAAGCCAAGCTCCACTTAAGGAAAATGAAACCAGCTGTGCCCCCTTGTAACCTCATGTGGTGTGAAAGGCCTACACACCTTAATTTATAAATCTTCCATGATCTCCCAGTTTATCCTTCAAACCTACTCCACCTATATCTTGCAAAACACTGGAGTAAATCTTCATAACAGAATTCCTCTCCTTTCCAAGACTCTTTGATTTACAGCAAAACAGTTAACAATGTTGACATTTTAAGTATTCTTGGCATGCATACAAGTCACTACTCACTGAAGTGAAGGGGAAGTTCACACTTCACAGCTATTATTTCAGGCTTTCTACAAATTCAGGCAGTTGTCTCTGCATTGATTACATTCATGTTTTGAAGATTCTCTTCATAAGGATAATGGATAGAGATTGATTTTTTTTTAAATGAAAGCCGAGACTATGGGAACAATTCACAGGTCTAGCTCTATCCCTATACCACCCCTGGGGTAGAGGCAGAGCAAGCAAAATATTTTGGAAAACACTGCATTAATTAAATTACTATATTTTAACAAGTAGGTTTTTCATTTACAAGAATACCAAGCTTTTTTTATAGAACTTTTCATTCATAGTTGTCAAAGTGCTTTGCTTCCATTTTGCAGATGGAGAAACTGAAGCACAGAGTAGGGAAGTGACTTGACCAAGGTCACCCAGTAGTCCAATGGCAGATCTGGGAATAGAACTCATAAGGCCCTATTCCCAGTTCAGTGCTCTATCCACTAGGCAACACTGCCTCCATGTTAGCCTGGTCCAAAGGATAATGCACTGGCCTCAAAAGCACAAGACCAGGGTTCTATGTCTAGATATACCACTGACCTGCCATGTGACATTAATCAAGTCATTTCACATCTTTGTGCCTCTGTTTCCCCATTTGCAAAACGGATATCATGATACCCACTTTCCTTTTTAAAGCATTTTGATTTCTGTGGCTGACAAGTTCTATACAGTATAAGCTAGGTGGTGATACCATTTAAGATGCTCTCTTTCCTCCATGTATTTATTGTTACATATTTTAAACAGACTAACAAATAAGTTTCTACATTTTCTTGTAAGGTAAAATATGTAGGTAATTACCTTCATATACCCAGTCAGCTATTCCATTAAAAATTTTATTTTCTTCTCCATTTGTGGTGATCTGCACACTTGACACACCTGGTGATTCTTTTATGTAAATGTTATTATTCCAAACATATGCCTGTAAATAAAACCTCAAAAACTTAGTTATTACAATAGTTACTGTTCGAATGCAATGCTAGAACAAGTCACAGAGTTCCTTCCTATTCCCTTCCCATGGGAAGGCCCATGACACAGCGAACAAGAATGCACAAAGGCTACTTAGCTGGTTAGCTTGTCATGGGAGCAAGTATCTCCAGTACAGGGTAGGGAATCCACAGACCAACACTCCATGGAAGGAATTCATTATAGACCACAGCTGCTATGACAGCTTAGAGGCCATGGACAGTAGCTGCAGTCTTTGGACAATGGCTTTACATTCTGTGTTTTGATTTGGGGTCAGGGAGGATTCTGTCCCCCTAACACTTGTATAGCCCCCACCTCCAATTAAAGATCATTTACTCAGGCTTTACTCAGAGGATGAGAATTTGACCCTGAGAAAGCACACAGTTCATTGGCAAGCAATATTGCTGGAGTGGGATATTATTTTCTGCTGTTTTGTAGCAAGATCTTCTATGTGACTGTATAGATGGGCCCAAAGCCTCCACTATTTACAGAAATATTGCTCAGAAAAATCACGAGGGCATTGCAATGCTTTCAACAGCAACAAGAATTTTAAAGGAACTATTTGACCTTTTTCTCCAGCAGTGGAAAAACACCATCATCACAAATCCGTGCTAAAATGTGGGCATCACCCCTCTATGATGATATCCATACTGTGGTTGTGATGCTAGAAGACTAGATGCCAACTCATGCCAAAGCCCCAGGCCTCCCTGAAAGCTTACAAAAGCGGAACTGGAAGCCAGGCCAATTCACTTGTGTATTTATGTAGATCAAAGTGATTGTTAAATGTATTAGAACGTAGTTAGTGTTTAAACTTCACAAAAATGAATGGGATGCTGCATGCTTTTTCTCTTATCTGTATCTTCTTATAATGTAATAGCAAACATTTACATTGCGTATACCCCTGTAACTAAATAACCCCTCAAATGAGAAAGAAGCCTTGTGGAATGCAAATGAAGAACTTTAACAGAAAAATACTAACTTCAAAGTAAGTGGTCTTTGTGTGTGATGATTGGAGATCAAAGACTAAATGAATTCCTCACTCTCCATCATCAAAGAAAAAACCCACACAGGTAGTGACCCTGTCAGCTAGCTTTCTGTGAGAAGAAGCTAGAAGTATGGACACAGGGGAAAATTCTTCACCTCTGAACTGTTTGGATTCCAACAGGGCAGAATAACTGAACGAGAAGACAGAGATCCCCATAGTTACTATAGATAGCCCTGAGAGACTTTGGGGAAACCGGTAGATTACTATATTTCTCCTACCATTTCAAATTATAGACTGCAAACAGAGGTGAAAGTAAGCCGGTACGCCCCAGTCTGGTGTACCGGCAAGAGCCTGTGTGCCGTACTGGGGCGGATCGGCTTCCCCAGGTGGCAATTTAAAGGGCCTGGGGCTCCCAGCAGCACCCCAGGCCCTTTAAATTGCCGCCAGAGCCCTGGGGAAGCAGTGGCGGGGCTCGTGCGGCGATTTAAAGGGCCCAGGGCTCCTGCCGCAGCTACCAACCCTGGCCCTTTAAACAGCCACCAAAGCCCCGCCGCCGCTACCCCAGGGCTCCGCAGGCTCTGGGGAAGATTTAATGGACCTGGGGCGGTGGCGGCAACCGGAGCCCCAGACCCTTTAAATTGCCGCCCGAGCCCTGCTCCTGGAGCCCCAGGGGTCGCGGCGGCAATCTAAAGGGCCCGGGGCTCCGCTGCGGTAGCAGTGCCTGGGAGCCCCTGGCCCTTTAAATTGCCGCCAGAGCCCCCGGCTGCCACTGCTACCCCAGGGCTCCAGCAGCAGGGCTTGGGTGGCGATTTAAAGGGCCCACTACCCTCTGAAGCCCTTTAAGCGGGACTCCGGCAGTAATTTAAAGGGCCAGGGGCTCCCAGCTGCCGCTACCGCAGCAGAGCCCTGGGCCCTTTAAAGCTCCGCCAGAGCCCAGGGCCCCGGGGCTCCGATGGTTATTTAAAGGGCCTGGGGCTCCGCTGCGGTAGCGGCAATTGGAGCCCCAGGCCCTTTAAATCACCCCCGAGCCCCAGGGCTCCCAGCTGCCTCTGCAGCTGGTAGCTCCGGGATGATTTAAAAGGCCCAGGGCTCCCAGCTGCTGCTACCACAGTCCCAGCCCGGGGCCCTTTAAATCAAGGTTTAAAGGGCTCGGGGATGTAAAGGTACCACCTCTTCTGGTAGAGGCCCCGCCTCTTCCGGTTGAGGCCCTGTCCCCTTCTAAGGGCTCCAGAGTACCGGTAAGTCCTTTAAATTACTTTCACCCCGACTGCAACTCATCTGTATATATAACTGGCTTATCCTCTCTATCACTCTCATTTCTTTTTCCTAGTTAGTTAGTGTACAATGGAATTGGCTACCAGTGTTGTCTTTGGTGCGAGATCTAGGATGCAAATTGACATGGGTGAGTGACTGGGGTATGAGGACTGGGTGTAACCTGAATGTGTTTTCATTTTTGGTGTGACAATCTATCACATTGTCCAGCTTGCCTGGGTGACAAAACAGACTGGCGTGTCTACGGGGACTGTCTGTGACTCCATTATCAGACTCCTGTAATACTTCAGGAGTTCACATTTGTTGCTGGCTTGGTGAAATCTAATTATAGAACATACCACAAGTTTGGAGTATCTGCCCTGCTTTTGACAGTCTGCCCTGAGATAGGCTCTCATGGTCATGAGCCACTTCAGATAGTGTGACAGTGGTATTGGAAATGCACAGCAGAAATTTCATTACACTTATATTTACTAACCAGTTTGTGACCAACAGGTGACCAGGATATGTACTGGGTATTATTAGGCAGTAGATTCTCAGTTACTAAGGAACTAGGGGAAAACATAACAAAAAGAGTATAAGAAAGACAAATCAGTGGAATGTCATTTCATTGCAAAGTGGCTTCATACTATATGAATTTTCTGTAATAGCTACTGACCTTGTATTTAAATCATAGATGTGGTATGAAGCCGTGTATGAATGCCTCCAGAGCTGCAAGAGAATAATTTTTATATTGAGAAACTAGATCACCATGACTGACTTTAGGAGTCCTGTGAATGTGTTATGAGTTACTGGCAATAATATCTGACACCTCCTCAGACTCCCATTTGGGAGGGGTGAACACAACCAACAGGCATTGGTGACTACCAATGGGCCAGACTGTCCTCACTCACGGAAAAGGCAGGAGAGGCTGTGGAAAGAAAACTCTGCAAGCTTCATCTTGAGCTTTCCTTAAACCATCCTCTCTGGTGGGAGCTGCCCAGATACCAAAGTGATGACCATTGATTAAGATCAGAGATAGAGAGATCTAGGGAACTGCAGTTTAGGCAAGGCATGATCGCTTCCAACACTAGAGGTCTGTAGCAAAACTGAAGCAAGTCTTCAATGCAGAGACTGGAGCAGCCCTGCAGCTTCCCTGAGTCCCCTCCCACTATCTGACTGGTACCTCTGCTGTTTCTCTGGCACTCGTCCTTCAATGCCATGCTACTTCACTAAGCATTCAGCTGTTTCATGGTCCATCTGCCTCCCAGGAATGACTTGTGTAGCAGTTCAACGAGGAAGAGATAACAGTTCCAAGTTGTTATATTTCCCACCTAGATTTTCATAGAAATCCATCCCATCCCTCACTTCTGCCAGTTGCAGTCTGCAGAGATCTAGCTTCATTTAGTTCCCGTGGGGGTGTCTGAGTAGGGTGAGGGAACAGGATGGTATACGGGGCTCAAGGGATCCTATCTGGGATCCCCATGTACCATCTTATTCCCTCACCCTACACAGGGATCCTGTCTGGCAGGATATCAAAGTAGGTGGCCAATAGATCTGATCCAGCATGACAGTTCTTATGCTCCATCCAACGCTGCTATTAAATAATACATTTATGGTTATAGAGTAACAGCTGTGTTAGTCTGTATTCGCAAAAAGAAAAGGAGTACTTGTGGCACCTTAGAGACTAACCAATTTATTTGAGCATAAGCTTCCGATGAAGTGAGCTGTAGCTCACGAAAGCTTATGCTCAAATAAATTGGTTAGTCTCTAAGGTGCCACAAGTACTCCTTTACTTTTATGGTTATGTTGTTTTTCCAGTAAAACAAAAGAAAACTGTAGTTATTTACAAAATCAATATGCTACAATACACTCTATGATGCTTAATAATTGTTCTATAGCAGCAGACTATTCAATCATTTACTCCTTATGAGTTCTCATTCAGTCAAAAGTTTTTTTCTAACTTTACCTACTCGCGTGTCTTGATGCTTACTGGCCACATGGCTATTATATAATAGATGTTCATGTCCTCATGATTTATTGATTTATGTTAACTTTTATAACAAAAAACCCCCTAATTTCTCTATTCCAGAAGCTCATCTTTTAATCCTTTAACAATCTGACCACTGAGAGTTTTGCATCATGTCAACCCTTACAATTCTGGCATTTTCTAATCTCTTCAGGACTGATTTCACTGTATCTCTGTGATTCATTTGAAGTGATTAAATTCTACAGTGATAGGTACCATAAAAATGCTGATTAGATCAATGGATGAATCAGAGATTACCAGACTAAACTAACAGAGCTATAATCAAATGAATGCTGAGCAGATATTATTAAAACATATACAGTACTAAGTAGAGACAGGTCCCGAAGAAAAACCATGTAACCAAAGAACACTGAAATTTGGGCGGAAAAGGTGGTTTGAAAACTGCATCCTGTTTTTGTGCTTCAGACCTAACTCTAATATGAGCTAAACATTCATTTCATCGCCACTCTGGGAAATGCCAGCATTGTAAGGGTTAATATGATGCATACCTTTCAATGGCCCTATCGTACAAGAATTTAAAGACTAGCTTCTGGTATACAGAAGTTAACTTTTATGACAACAGAAAACAAAAACAGCACACATCAATAAATCATGAATACATGGTATTTCTAATGTGATTACTAAGCAATGAGGCATGTTATGACGATTAATACTGCAGAAAAACAATAGTGAAAAGTTCAATTTTAATGTACAACTGGAAAGGAAGCATAGAAATACAGGATTCTGGTAAAAAGAAAACTGCATTGAATAATTGTCTGGATTTTCATGTGTTTAAGAATACCAGAGAAGTAAAATCCCTAGCAAGACAGTTCATGTCTGGTTAATGTATTTTTCCCCACATGAAAGTTTATTAAGTATTGAGTCATAGTCATAAAAGTGTAAGAACAGATGATTGTTTGCAGAGATTTGCAGTTTGTACTCTATAAAGGACATTCATTGTTCAGAAATTCAGACCACGCAGAAAGAGCTCTGTGAGAAAATCATCTACTATTTGCATACTGTGTAATTTACCATTCACTGAGTCCTTCAGAATACAGGCATGTCTTTAAATTTTTTTTTTTTTTTTTTGTCAGCCAGCACACACATTATGGGACAGATTCTCCACCCCAATATGTTCCCTTGGTGCTGCTCAGGTGAAACCTTCCCATAAGCTTCCTGCAGAGGAAGCCCACAGTGTGGGGGAGTCCTCAGAGGCATAGAGCTAGTGTAGGGACATGTTAGGTGATGCGGAAGGGGTTGGCAGGGAGACTGACTGGAGAGAAATGCATTCCATCTGTCACAAACTGACATATATTCCTTCAGGAACCATAATCAGAGGGTGCAAAATGGCTGTTCTAATCCACGCCAGGGTAGGGGCAAAGAATGGCTCCCTCACCTTCTGAGTCCAGCTTCTGCTGAAAATCCGTCTCTGTCACTTTACATTATTTTACACACACACACACACACACACCCTACCTTACATTAAAGAAATATCATTAGTGTTGCAAAACTAAGCACTCAAAATTTAGGAAATGTCAGAACTCGGGCTGCCTGTGCAAGAGAAGGTTACTTCCCTGGTGCAGTAACTGAGGTTCTTCGAGATGTGTGTCCCCGTGGGTGCTCCACTCCAGGTGATGCCCCTTTGCTCGGAGAGATTTGCAGCACTGCCCGTATGGGTAGTGCAGTGCCTGCCTCACGCGCCGTTGGTGCTTCATCTAGCACACGCACGACCCAGACTCCTCAGTTCCTTCTCTACCGCAGAGTCTGTTTTAAACTCGAAGTAGAGGGGAGGAGGGTGGGTAGTGAAGCACCCACAGGGGGACACATCTCAAAGAACCTCAGTTACTGTGCAAGGTGAATAACCTTTTCTTCTTGTTTGAGAGATGTCGCTGTGGGTGCTCCACTCCGGGTGACTGTATAGCAGTGCCCTCCTAGCACGATAGGGGCTTCGGAGTTGATAGGATAAGTGATGATAATACAGCTCGGCCCAGCCAAATATCTGCCTTGTGTGACTGCATAATGTTTGGCCAAGGTGTGTTCTTTGCATATGTCTATAAGGGAAACATTGTTTAGAAATGCTACTGATGCAAATATGGATCTAGTAGAGTGCATCCTGGTCCCCACTGGAGGTTGAGTGCCTTTTAATTGATAACAGAGAGCCTCTGAGTGGATATGGCGGTACCCCTAGACCATTCTGCCATGGATATGAATAGTTCTGGTGAAACTCTAAATGACTTGGTTCTGTCCGAGTAGAAAGCTAGTGCTCGTCTAAACGCCTATGGTGTGCATCATAGCTTCAAATACGTTGTCTTGGCCATGTGTGGGCTATTAGGATGACTCTGGCTTTGTCTGTCCTTCTACCGTATTACTCTGGGTTGAAGTAAAGGTATTGACGGGAATGCATAGAAGAGGTCTGTGTTCCACGTGGTCAGAAATGCGTCCCCCATTGATCGCCTTCCCAGACCTGCTCTGGAGCAGAATCTCGGACACTTGGTGTTACAGGCATTCACAAATAGATCTATTTGCAGGTGGCCCCATTTTCAGAATACACATTCCAGTATCATGTCATTTAACTCCCATTCGTGGTCTGGGGAAAATGTCTGTTGAGTTCATCTGCCATGGTGTTCTGGCATCCAGGTAGGTAGGAAACTGAGATGTGGATATTGTTTTGGATTCACGAATTCCAGAGTCTCATAGCCTCGGTACATAGTGAGTATGATCGGGCTCCCTCTTGGCTTGTTTATACAGAACATGCAAGTAATGTTGTTGGTCATTACTCTTATGTTCTGGTTCTTTATGAATGGTAGGAAGTGGACACAGGCATTGCAGATGGCATGACGTTCTAGCAGGTTTATGTGTAGCCTTGTCTCAGCTGTGGACCATAATCCCTGAATTGTGCGATGTTGCATGTGTGCTCCCCACCCTATGAGGGAGGTATCCACTGTGATCATCTGTGATGGAGAATCTTGTGTAAATGGGATTCCCAAGCACTGGTTGTGTGGTTAGGTCCATCAGGTCAGTGAGTCCTTAACCTTGGGGGACATTGTTAATCGTATGTTTAACCTGTGCTTGTTTGGTCTGTAGACAATTGCTAGCCATCCTTGCAGGCAACGCATGTGCAGGCGAGCATGTTTGACCACAAACGTGCACATTGCCATTTGACCGAAAAGTTGTAGGCATATGTGGGCTGTGACCAGTGGGCTGTTCCGCACTGTGGATATGAATGTCTTTATCGTGTCGAATCTGTCTCGTAGAAGTGACACTTTCGCTGCCACCGAGTCGAGATAAGCACTGATGAATTCTAACCGTTGAGCTGGTTCTATTGTTGGGTTATTTTTGTTAATTTGTAAACTGAGACTCTGGAAGCAATCTATTGGGGTTTGGGTAGAGCGAATGGCGTCTGATCGGGTATGTGACTTCAAGAGAGAGTTGTCCAGGTAAGGGAATATTATTATTTCTTGTTTTCTCAGGTGCGCCGCTACTACCAAGAGGCTCTTTGAGAAAACATGAGGTGCTGTTGAGACACCGAAAGGTAAAAGCTTGTATTGATAGTGTTCTGTGTCCAAAGTAAATCTCAGAAAACACCTGTGGGTGGGGTGTATCATAACACGAAAATAAACATCCTGCAGGTCTAGGGCTGAAAACCAGTATCCCTGCTCCAGCGCTGGTGGTATTGTTGTTAAGGTGACCATCTTGAACAGTTGCTTTCTCATGAACTTGTTCAGTTGCCTGAGGTCAAGGATAGGTCACCATGCCCCATTTTTCTTTTGTGTTAAAAAGTAGTGGGAATAAAGCCCCTTCCCCCTATGTTGCATGGGAACAGTTTCCACTACCCCTAATTGGAGATGATGATCTAACTCTTGGCATAGCAAATGTTCATGAGTGGTCCCTGATGAGGGACAGAGAGTGGTGGTGGCTGGGGGGGAGGGGGGGGTACAGGCAGGAAAGGAATCGTGTAGCCTGTATGTATGTCTTTCACGGCCCATTTGTCCATGGTAATGGCAGCCCATTCCAGGTGGAATGGGAGCAAACGGTGTCCAAATAGATGGATGGATTGTATAAGCGCTGGAATGTGGGAGTGGTTTTCCAGACCCTCGACCAAGCCTTCAAACGTGTTGCTTAGAGGAAGGAGGTTGAGACGCCGCTGGTTCTGGAGGTAAGCATCATTGTGGTCTCTGTATTTGTCATTGTTTATGTAGTTGTTCATACGGCCTCTGGTGTTGCTGTGTGTATGCTGAGTATTCCTCTGATATGGTTGATACCATATTGTCTCCTTTTTGTGGCAGGTGTATGAATGCCAAGGGACTGGAGAGTTGCCTGCGAGTACCTCATAGTGTGCAGTACCTCATTGGTTTCGGCTGCAAACAATTTTTCTCTGGGAGAAAAGAAGGGGAGATCTTTGACTGTATTCTGTATTTCCCATGGGAATGCTGAGGAGTTAAACCACAAGGCTCGTCACATGACCACAGCTACAGTGGTGGACCTGGCGACCATGTCAGCAACGTCTAGTGAGGCCTGTAGAGCCATGTGTGCAATCCTTTGTCCTTTGGAGACCAGTAATTTAAATTGTTGTCTCTCTTCCTCTGTAATCTCATTAATAAAGTTCATAAACTTTCCATAGTTTCTGTCGTCATATTTGGCAAGTAGTGCCACGTAATTTGCCATTTTGAATTGAAGCTTGGAGGAAGAATGTACTTTGCAGCCGAATAGGTCCAACCTCTTACTTTCTTTATCAAGGGCATAGACCAAAAGTGCTGTTGTTTGCTCCTCTGGTTGGCCGCTTCCACTACCAGCAAGTTGGGGGCCAGGTGTGTGAATTAAAATTCTGATCCCTTCGAAGGAACATAATATTTTCTGTCCGCCCTTTTGCACGTTGGAGATATGGTGGCAGGAGTTTGCCGTATCGTCTTGGTGGGCTCCATGATAGCCCCGTTGATTGGCAATGCTATCTTTGAGGAGGAAGATGTCTGCAAGATATCCGTTAGCTGATGCTCAGTTTCCAGCACTTCCTCCAGAGCAATTTTGAGCTCATTGGCCACTCTTCTGAATAAATCTCAGAAGTGGGTAAAGTCATCTGCGGTGATTGGGGGTGCAGGCATAATAGCCTTGTCCAGTGAGGTGGATGAATTGTTGTTGGCTGGAGAGATGTCAGGAGCCATGTCCTCTTCCTACTCTGCCATAGGTTCATCTCTTGTCTTGGTCACTATGGTCTCTGAGGGTAGAGGTGGGGAATCTGGTATCTTCCCTATGTGGGCTGGGTATCTACCCAGCTGTAGTGCCTTCTTGAAGACCCTAAGGGATTCAAGTATGGCCAGTGACCAGGGAAGGGCATGGGTAGTCCCATCCATGGGTGCACCATGGTGGCATGTCGTGCGCATATGTGGACCGTGATCGTAGTGATCCAGTAGCCATAGGTGTCCTGATTGGGGAGGAATGGTGAGGGGAGAATATCCCTTCAACCTCCTCATCGTCATCACTCGATAACCGTGATGCTATCGGAGATAACTGTTGCTGTGGTACCACTTACCCCGGTGAGCCATCAGTGCCTAAGAGAGGGGACTCTGCGGTGGAGGAGACCAACAGATCCTTCTGGTGAAGAAAGTAGCATGGCACCAAGAGCCTTGGTGCCGAAGACTGAGGTGTCAATTGCGTCTGGAGTGCGGTGTGCTAAGCCAGTACAGTGCAGTCTGTGTCGGCGCCATTGCGCTAGCAGCATTAGGCTGCGGCCTGGAAATAGGGGTGGTTGTTGGTGTCATCTCCTTTAACGCTGTTGACGGAGTCGTGGTGGAGACGAGCAGCTTAGAGCCCTTCGTTTCTGCACTGGAGCGGTGGATTCCAGCAGCAACCGCCGAGCGGACAGTGCTGGAGGTCCCCAGAGTGTGATAGGTGCTGAGCCGTGGTACAGCCAGCACCGATGAGAGCAATATGGGTCTGCTCTCTATGAGGCAAAGAGGATGGCTGGGTTTTTTTTCCAGATTTTTTGGTCTTTGGGAACGTCGGCAGTGAATAAACTGGTGACCTATGCCAGGAAGAGATACATCCCTTACATGACTTAAGTTCTCTATTAAGATGAGTTTCAGTCTCAAATCTCTATCCCTGCATGCCCTGGCTTTCTGTTTGTTACAATGTGTCCATCTGACACAGGCATCGCCTCTCTGCAAGTTGTGCATCTTTTAAATCCTGGTCAACCAGGCATTTTTCTAACCTAATACTAACTGTACTAAGGGATGGGGAAATATTTTTTTTTCCTGGTAGGGGACGTAACTCTAATAACTGAAACTTAACATATCTAAACTATCCAAACTCACTAATTTATCTAAACTTATCTAGTAGACACGAAGGTTTTCAACAGGACTGCTGAGCTCCATCTCAGGCCGGGGATGGTTGAGAAGGAACCGCAGAGTCCGTGTTGCGCATGCACTCAATGAAGTGCCAACGGTGCACAAGGCAGGTACCACGACCCCTACTGCTGCAAAACTCTCTGAGCAAAGGCACAGGGATACACCATCATCTGGAGTGGAGTACTCACATGGACATCTCTCGAAGAAGAACTTTAAATTTTGTCCCTTTGTGTGTGCATTACAATACAGTCTTGAATTGCATGTTGACACACTATTTTTTCCACATTCTGTGCAAAGTAAGGACAGTGCTCACTTAATGAGCAGCTATTCGATATTTTGTTTTCTCTTCATTGTTCAATGTGTGACTACATGCCTTATTTTTGGCACTCTCTTCAAACCCTATTCTGAAGTATTAATTTCTTCATGTTATTTGCTATGGTGATCATCACTATAGTGTCTGAGTGCTTCATAATAGAGCTGTCGATTAACCACAGTTAACTCACGCGATTAACTCAAAAAAATTAATCATGATTAAAAAAATTAATCACAGGTTTAATCGCACTGTTAAAGAGTAGAATACCAATAGAAATGTATTAAATATTTTGGATTTTTTCTACATTTTCAAACATATTGTAGTCTGAGTTGTAATTAAAATCAAAGTGTATATTATTTTTTTATTACAAATATTTGCACTGTAAAAATGGTAAAAGAAATTGTATTTTTCAATTGACCTCATACAAGTACTGTAGTGCAATCTCTGTCGTGAAAGCACAACTTACAAATGTAGATTTTTTGTTGTTGCATAACTGTCCTCAAAAACAAAACAATGTAAAACTTCAGAACCTATATGTCCACTCAGTCCTACTTCTTGTTCAGGCAATCACTAAGACAAACAAGTTTGTTTACATTTACAGGAGATAACGGTGCCTGCTTCTTATTCACAATGTCACCAGAAAGTGAGAACAGGCATTTGCATGGCACTTTTGTAGCCAGCATTGCAAGGTATTTACTTGCCAGATATGCTAAACATCCATAGGCCCCTTCGTGCTTCAGCCACTCTTCCAGAGGACATGCTTCTATGCTGATGATGCTCATTAAAAAAATAATGTGTTAATTAAATTTGTGACTGAACTCCTTGGGGGAGAATTGTACATCCCCTGCTCTGTTTTACCCACATGCTGCCATATATTTCCTGTTATAGCAGTCTTGGATGATGACCCCGCACATATTGTTCATTTTAAGACCACTTTCACTGCAGATTTGACAAAACACAAAGAAGGTACCAATGTGAGATTTCTAAAGATAGCAACAGCACTCAACCCAGGTTTAAGAATCTGAAGTTCCTTCCAAAACCTGAGTGGGACAAGGTGTGGAGCATGTTTTCAGAAGTCTTAAAAGAGCAACACTCCAATGAGGAAACAACAGAACCCGAACCACCAAAAAAGAAAATCAACCTTCTGCTGGTGGCATCTGACTCAGATAATGAAAATGAACATACGTCAGGCCACACTGCTTTGGATTGTTATTGAGCAGAACCAGTCATCAGCATGGACACATCTCCCCTGGAATGGTGGTTGAAGCATGGAGGGACATATCAGCAAGGGGGTTCACTGAAAGCATGGCAAGATAGGCTCCTTCATCGGATTTCTACTGTCTAGCCCCAGCCCAACCTAGAGCAGCCATTACAGGAAAAGTCCAGCTTCACCCCTGATGTCTTGGGCTGGAGGTGACATGTTCAGTCACTCTGTGGGGATGGCGCATGTGCAGTCTAATCAACACGAAGAACTCCGAGAGACTCGCACATTCTGAGTGAAAGAATGGACTCTTCAGAGATTTTAGCCGCTAAAACCTAAGCAGTCTCTTAAGCATGTGCAACCTGCAATTTTTCAAAGGCTTATAACTTGGCCAAATTTGGGTGCAATTTCACAGCAACAGAAAAAGGCACATTCCTGACACAAAGGCCACCCCCATGCCAAATTTCAAATCCTTGCTCCAAAGCACAGGGGTGCTAGCATTTCTGAAAGAAAAGGTCATCAGAATTTCTTTTAACATTGGCAAAACAGACTTCTCCCTGATCTTATTCTCAGAAATGGGAGGACCATTTTGGCTGAAATTTTTCAGAACTGAGCCTGAAGCAGACACTTGGCATGGAAATCTTCAGCTAAAACTGTAAAGTTTGGCGAAGTTATAAGCAACTGAAAACTGGGTCTTACAGTGGCAAGTGTTGGACAACTTTAATAGGTGGTGCTACCAGCCCTGCCTATCGTATCTGTCTGCAGCAACCAAAAGTTTAAAATGAATTCAAATTTTCCTTTCCCTTCTCTCTTTTTCTCTTAGTGCTTCTATAAAATACAATAGGCACGAAAAAAGAAAAAGCATGCTAGTACCTTCACATAGTTGTATTGAAGAAGAGCAAATTTTTGGTCAGGAGATAAAATAGCTGTGGTCGCTCCATATGTGGCCTATCAACAAAAGGGAAGAGAAAAAACATCACACATTGATTACATAGAGAAACATGCAGCAGTACTTTCTCCAAAGTCTGAGATGTACAGTAGGTGAGCAAACATACTAATGTGCTATTTTTCAGAATTTCTGTGAGTGTTTGATCCTCAGCATTTACAAGCACGATGTCGTTGTCAGCGGTTTTGTGCAGGTATTGATTTCCTAAAGGAACAAGAGAAATGTCATTAGGCAACAATAAATGAAAATGTTTCTTAACATTTATGATTTTCCATCTAATATTATAAAGCTGACTATATAAAACAGAACTCATTCAAAACTCTGGGCCTTTATGTAGTGGGAAGGGGCACAAGCCACAAAAGCCAGTAAGAAGTGCAGTCCCTATGTTCGGAGGAGCACAGGGTCTGCTCCCACCTTACTCCCCTGGGGAAACCATGACACCAAAAGGGAAAAGGAACCTTGCTCTGTCTCCTCCGGCTCCCCACACTGACCCACGGAGTAGGATGGATGCACAGGGAGGCGTGTGTTATTCCCCATAGAAGGGTGAAGCAGATGATGTGCTCTTCTGGCATCCAGGGGTAGATGTACCTCCACATCATCAGCAACACAGAGACATGCCTGAAGGGTGCAATCAAGCCCTATGTTTTCAATTATTTTCATTCTGCTTTTAGTATTATTGGCATCATTCTACTACAGCAACCTAAAAAACATTCAGACTTTTCCCCTACATAGCAGCTACCTCTGAGCAGTTAGGTAAGTACAGCCTGCCCTTAACATGAACATGAAATATCAGAGGTAGGCAGAGATAACATTCAATCAACACAGACCAGTTACCTGAAATCCATTGTAAATTATATGTTTTGTATCTAATGTCACCATTTAAATAATCCTGTAAGGTAAACGGTCTACGTGGGTCAGACGTGGTATCTTCAGCTGGAAGAAAGAAAAGGAAGATGTGGATACTGCTGTGACCTACCCAGCCAAAGCTAGAAATAGGTGGGTCTTTGCTACAGGTATAACAACACATTAACCATCCTTGTGTAAAATCCTAGTGGAGACAAGGCACTGTAGTTTTACTGTGAAGTAAACCAACAACAGGGGCCAGAGTGCTGCCCTTGCCAAGCCACCTTGTGGTAAAAGCCCCAGGTGCCTTGTCTCCACAAGGATTTTACAGTGAGATAACAATGCACAACAGTTATCTCCCTGTAAAAGCACCCACCTCTGTGGCAGAGAAGACTAGCCTTAATTTCTCTGCCCTGCCTATCTTATAAAAGGTGAAGATACTTATTAAAAAGAGAAATAACCAACCTTAGTTTCCCTCCCCTCTGTGCCTACTCTTGGGATTCACTGCTGTCTTCTTTACTTTGAATATTACCTGTTTGCTTTAGACACCTATTATGGGCTTGATCCTGCACAGCACAGATGCACAAGCACAAGGTAAAAAACGATGGACAGATCAGGAAGCAAGATTAATGGGATTCTGGATATGGATAGAGCCCTCTTTAATGTTTTTAAATGAAGTAAATACTAATGGAAACTGCGTGATCATGGGAGACTTTAACTTCCCAGATATAGACTGGAGGACAAGTGCTAGTAATAATAATAAAGCTCAGATTTTGCTAGATGCAATAGCTGATAGATTCCTTCATCAAGCAGTTGCTGAACTGACTAGAGGGGATGCCATTTTAGATTTGGTTTTGGTGAGTAGTGAGGACTTCATAGAAGAAATGGTTGTAGGTGACAACCTTGGCTCAAGTGATCATGAGCTAATTCAGTTCAAACTAAACAGAAGGATAAACAAAAATAAATCTGCGACTAGGGTTTTTGATTTCAAAAGAGCTGACTTTCAAAAATTAAGGAAATTAGTTAGGGAAGTGGATTGGACTGAAGAACTTATGGATCTAAAGGCAGAGGAGGCCTGGGATTACTTCAAGTCAAAGCTGCAGAAGCTATCGGAAGCCTTCATCCCAAGAAAGGGGGAAAAATTCATAGACAGGAGTCATAGGCCAAGCTGAATGAGCAAGCATCTCAGAGAGGTGATTAAGAAAAAGCAGAAAGCATACAGGGAGTGGAAGATGGGAGGGATCAGCAAGGAAAGCTATCTTATTGAGGTCAGAACATGCAGGGATACAGTGAGAAAGGCTAAAAGTCAAGTAGAGTTGGACCTTGCAAAGGGAATTAAAAGCAATAGTAAAAGCTTCTATAGCCATATAAATAAGAAGAAAACAAAGAAAGAAGAAGTGGGACCGCTGAACTCTGAAGATGGAGTGGAGGTTAAGGATAATCTGGTCATGGTCCAATATTTAAACAAATACTTTGCCTCAGTCTTAAATAAGGCTAAAGAGGATCTTAGGGATAATGGTAGCATGACAAATGGGAATGAGGATATGGAGGTATTACCATATCTGAGGTAAAAGAGAAACTCAAACAGCTTAATGGGACTAAATTGGGGGGGCCCAGATAATCTTCATCCAAGAATATTAAAGGAATTGGCACATGAAATTGCAAGCCCATTAGCAAGAATTTTTAATGAATCTGTAAACTCAGGGGTTGTACCGTATGACTGGAAAATTGCTAACATAGTTCCTATTTTGAAGAAAGGGGAAAAAAGTGATCTGGGTAACCACAGGCCTGTTAGTTTGACATCTGTAATATGCAAGGTCTTGGAAAAAATTTTGAAGGAGAAAGTAGTTAAGGACATTGAGGTCAATGGTAAATGGGACAAAATACAACATGGTTTTACAAAAGGTAGATCATGCCAAACGAACCTGATCTCCTTGTTTGAGAAAGTAACAGATTTTTTAGACAAAGGAAACACAGTGGATCTAATTTAGCTAGATTTCAGTAAGGCGTTTGATATGGTGCCATATGGGAAATTATTAGTTAAATTGGAAAAAGATGGGGATCAATATGAACATAGAAAGGTGGATAAGGAATTGGTTAAAAGGGAGACTACAGCAGGTCATACTGAAAAGGTGAACTGTCAGACTGGAGGGAGGTTACCGGTGGAGTTCCTCAGGGATCGGTTTTGGGACCAATCTTATTTAATCTTTTTATTACTGACCTCGGCACCAAAAGTGGGAGTGTGCTAATAAAGTTTGCAGATGATACAAAGCTGGGAGGTACTGCCAATTTAGAGAAGGATCGGGATATCGAACAGGAGGATCTGGATGATCTTGTAAACTGGAGTAATAGTAATAGAATGAAATTTAATAGTGAGAAGTGTACGGTCATACATTTAGGGATTAATAACTAGAATTATTGTTCTAAGCAGGGGAAGCACCAATTAGAAGTAACGGAGGAGGAGTAGGACCTTTGAGTATTGGTTGATCACAGGATGACTATGAGCCGCCAATGTGATATGGCCGTGAAAAAAGCTAATGCGGTCTTCGGATGCATCAAGCGAGGTATTTCCAGTAGAGATAAGGAGGTGTTAGTACCCTTATACAAGGCATTGGTGAGACCTCATCTGGAATACTGTGTGCAGTTCTGGTCTCCCATGTTTAAGAAGGATGAATTCAAACTGGAACAGGTACAGAGAAGGATGATCCGAGGAATGGAAAACCTGTCTTATGAAAGGTGTCAGAGTAACAGCTGTGTTAGTCTGTATTCGCAAAAAGAAAAGGAGTACTTGTGGCACCTTAGAGACTAACCGATTTATTTGAGCATAAGCTTTCGTGAGCTACAGCTCGCTTCATCGGATGCATACTGTGGAAAGTATAGAAGATCTTTTTATACACACAAAGCATGAAAAAATGGGTGTTTACCACTACAAAAGGTTTTCTCTCCATCCACCCCACTCTCCTGCTGGTAATAGCTTATCTAAAGTGATCACTCTCCTTACAATGTGTATGATAATCAAGGCGGGCCATTTCCAGCACAAATCTAGGGTTTAACAAGAACGTCTGAGGAACAGTGGGGGTGGGAGGTAGGAAAAAACAAGGGGAAATAGGTTACCTTGCATAATGACTTAGCCACTCCCAGTCTCTATTCAAGCCTAAATTAATTGTATCCAATTTGCAAATGAATTCCAATTCAATAGTCTCTCGCTGGAGTCTGGTTTTGAAGTTTTTTTGTTGTAATATCGCAACTTTCATGTCTGTAATTGCGTGACCAGAGATTGAAGTGTTCTCCGACTGGTTTATGAATGTTATAATTCTTGACATCTGATTTGTGTCCATTTATTCTTTTACATAGAGACTGTCCAGTTTGACCAGTGTACATGGCAGAGGGGCATTGCTGGCACATGATGGCATATATCACATTGGTGGATGTGCAGGTGAACGAGCCTCTTATGAAAGGAGACTCAAGGAGCTTGGCTTGTTTAGCCTAACTAAAAGAAGGTTGAGGGGAGATATGATTGCTCTCTATAAATATATCAGAGGGATAAATACCAAAGAGGGAGAGAAATAATTTAAGTTCAGTACCAATGTGGACACAAGAACAAATGGATATAAACTGGCCATCGGGAAGTTTAGACTTGAAATTAGACAAAGGTTTCTAACCATCAGAGGAGTGAAGTTCTGGAACAGCCTTCCAAGGGAAGCAGTGGGGGCAAAAAACCTATCTGGCTTCAAGATTAAACTTGATAAATTTATGGAGGAGATGGTATAATGGGATAACATGATTTTGGCAATTAATTGATCTTTAACTATTCATAGTAAATAGGCCCAATGGCCTGTGATGGGATGTTAGATGGGGTGGGATCCGAGTTACTACAGAGAATTCTTTCCTGGGTATCTGACTAGTGAATCTTGATCACATGCTCAGGGTTCAGCTGATCGCCATATTTGGGTTCGGGAAGGAATTTTCCTCCAGGGCAGATTGGAAGAGGCCCTGGGGGTTTTTCGCCTTCCTCTGTAGCATGGGGCACAGGTCACTTGCTGGAGGATTCTCTGCACCTTGAAGTCTTTAAACCATGATTTGAGGACTTCAATAGCTCAGACATAGGTGAGAGGTTTATTGCAGAAGTGGGTGGTGAGATTCTGTGGCCTGCATTGTGCAGGAGCTCAGACTACATGATCATAATGGTCCCTTCTGACCTTAATATCTATGAGTCTATGAACATGTGGTTTATACAGCTACCATTGTATTCCTGCTGAGTAGAAAGAGTTAGGGCCAAAATAGTAGTACATAACTCAGCACCCCATTTGTATGCTAAGGATCCCACTTAAATCCATGTCTCTTGAGACACACCCACACTCAGCCCTCTATTTTTATTCCCTATATTCTTGAGGGTAATGAAGCAGGCACACAAGGCTTGAGGCCTGTTACCACTTAGGGTATGTCTACATTGGAGGTAGGGGTATAACTTCTGGCTCAGACAAACATACCCACAGTAGCTCTGATACAGCTAGCACATGAAAAATAGAAGTGTAGCCACAGTGGTGCAAGTGATAGGATATACATATCAAGTACATACCTAGGGTTTCAGACAGGATCATGTTTGGAGATGTTAGACCCTCCCACTTCTCACACCACTATTTTTAGTTACACTGCTATTTTTAGCATTCTAACTGGATGAAATTATACCTCCAGCACCAGTGAGACATACCCTCAGTGCAGAGGACTACAACTAGTGCTTAACCTTATTTGTATCTTTGTGCAGCATCCACTCACCTTGTGTTTCCTACTTCACATCATGCAAGGATTTCCCAGCCTATGCATTTTTCCAAGTCAAAATATTCCCAAATATGATATGAACGTCAGCCTTTTCATTCACTAGTGTTTACGGCACTTCCTGTCCCCACTGCCTCAAGAACTGAGGCTATGTCTACATGGCCCTGCAGTCCAGACTATGTAGGTGTGAACTGCAGCATACAGTAGCATACTGCATTGTAACTTCTCTGTGTGGATGCTGCAAGCATGAATTAAAAGGTAACATGAAGAAGGTACCTTTTAATTCACACCTGCAGAGTCCACATAGGGGAGTTACAGTGCAGCAGGCTAGTACACAGTGCATTCACACCCCTGTAGGCCAAACTGGGGGGGCGGGGGAGCTGCCCCAGTCCTCTTGCTTAGTAGTGAACAACTCTGACTCACAGTCACTGAGCTGTTCCCAGAGGTACTTCAGCTCCTGTATAGCTTAGCATTTGAAATACAGTATATACCACAACAGATAAAGTTAATAAATTAAGACCCAACTACTCTGTTCTGGTCTCCCCAACAATGAAGTAAATGGGAGTTTTTCCATTAGCTTTAGTGGGACTAGGATCATGGGATCTAGACCACCACCTCACCACTCAGCCTTCATGAGTAGATGCAGAGTTGTCCAACCTGGATAATTACTTTAATGTAAAGTTGCTTCTGTATTCAATATGAAACCACACATTATAATAGCAAATGCTATTAAAGTTCATATATCCTTGTAGAGTGTATAATTTACTTTCTGTCAAATGGTTAACAAACCCAACTCTAATAAATGGCTCAAATGAAACACATAGGAGCAATAAAACAACCAATGCAGAATTTCTACTTTTGAAAAAAAGTAATTAAGTCATAAAACTCTTACTGATCAGTTTATAGTGGAAAATTTGATTAATATTTACCCTCTTCAATAAAGGATATATTTACATAGCTTATACAGTGCTCACACCACAGTATCCAAGTGCCCTAACAGTGGCAATCATTGCAGAAACAGGCTGCAATATTAAAACTGAATAGCAGAGTAAATTCTTAGAAAACAGCAAGTTTGCCATGGACTTCAGTTGGGCAAGGATTTCACCCTTTGTGTAAAGTACCTTTCTTTCAATATTTTCTATAGGTTTCACAGCACCAACTAGTAACTAATTTTTGCAAACTCTTAAAGGTAACTTACAAAGGAAAAACAATAGTTGGTTTGTGCCTTTCCTTGCTTCTTTATGCTTTATAAAGGAGGACTAAAACTTTGGAAGTCAGGTCTACCTCTCCTGTTTTTCCTGAAAGGCTTGATGGATGACTGGAGACCTAGAAGGGTTGAAACCTCATCAACTGAGAAAGGGAAGTGATTTTTTCATTCCAATTGTTTAAAACTTATTGTTAATATCAGTTTAAATCAAAAACCTGAAAACACATGGGAGAAAAAGACTTTGATAAAAGACTCAAAATCCTTTTAACTAAAGGTTAACCCTTCCACCCCAACATTGACTCTGAGACCGCCTCCTCCTCCAGCAAAGGCAGAGAAGGCTAGATTTGCCATTTCAGATATTTTAAAGGGGACAAGAACCTCTTTGGCCCTTTGTTATACAAAATAAAGAAACAAAAAAAGGAGCACAAACCCTTTTAATAAAAAAAACTGTGTAGGTCATTTTTAATACAACCGTGGAAGTGGAATATGGAAGATGAGTGTAAGATATTTAATGATTCTGTAAGCATTTCAAGTTTAATCTACTTCAAACAATAAGCATATGCATTATTATACGCAAAGCCAAATTAATAGATTGCAAGAAATAATTTACTCAATGAACTTAGCCTGGGATTTTCAATGACGCCAAAGAGAAACGTGTTATACAGGAGGGAAGACTAGATGATCACAACGGCCCCTTTGCCCTTGGAATTTATGAATTAAGTGTTCAACTTCCACCGAAGTTCAGTTCTTTGGGAAAATCCCAGCCCTAGTCTCTCTCTATTTATGGACAGTCTGCAAGCAGATCATGATTTCCTCACATTAAATGATTCCCAATTAACAAAATAATATCTTTGAAAATTATTTTACTAAGGCCTTGTCTACACTACAGAGTTTTGTCAACAAAAGTTATGCCAACATAGAGCAACTATTTAATTAAACCGCTGTTACATGTACACACTATGCTCCTTGTGTCGGCAAAGTGCATCCACACTAGCAGCTCTTGCATCGACACAGAGAGCAGCAAAGTGCACTGTTGGTAGCTATCCTAGCATGCAACTGGCCGCAGGATGCTTTGGGAAGGGTCTGCAATGCCTCATGGGGCAGGTACAGTAGCACATGATGCGGTTTTCTCAATCCCATCATTCCACTAGATTGCCAGCGGCTCTTCCACTGAGGTGTCAGGAAGAGGAGGGGAGAGAGCATGTGACAGGGAGTGTTGGGGACGGTGAGACAGAGTGTGTGTTTGGGGAATGTGTGTGTTGGGGGAGAATGAGTGTGTCGGCATGCTAAGTTCAGACAGCAGCTGGAACCAACCAATCCTGAGGGTGGAGGAGGGGGACACCCCCACACACATCAGCCCCTGCCTCACAAAGAAGAGGAGCCGGGGGGGGCGGGGCTTAGGGGAAAGAGGAGAGCAAAGGGCCACAGTTCCAGCGCTTGTGGCCATCCCCCCCTTCTGCACAGGTTCCGGCACTCCTGCGGCCCCCAAATTGGCTGAGGCATTGTCCCCTTCCATACTAGCCACTGATTTTGAGTCAGCGGTGAAGGGAATGCTACACTCCCCTACTCTTCCTCCACAGGTAAAACGGCTCCATCCAAGGCTAACGGTATTGTGGTGCTCTGCATCTACTGTAACATGGGTCTGGCCTTCAAAAGCCATGATACAGCCATATTACTATTGCAAATAAGCAGTGCTCAATTCATAATGAAAGAGGTGCCAGGGCTCAAGAAATTTTTTTACTTTCATAACTGACATGGCAAATCCAGAGGTGCCAGAGCTTTGAACTTACTTATTTACTTTGAACTGTCAAACCTAGACATGACAGGGCTCAGGCCTGGCAAGCTCTGGTACAAATTAAGTTCTGCAGATAGGGATTATTTCACACGCTTATAAATGACAGTCACTTCTCAGTTAAAAAGTGACAGCAGTTTAACACCACATAGCAACTCTACACAACAATTTAGATTAGAAATAGGAGAATACTGTATCTCGGTGAATTTACGGTGAAATTTTAGGTACATAGAATTGAATTAAAGAGTTAGTATATGGCCAGGACAATAGATTTAATGCCTTACATAAAACAGAAAAAAATCTGCAGTGTCTAAATAGGAAGGATTACACACGGAAGCTATTTTACAGACCGCTACTGAAGTCTACAGTGTTTTCAATTAAAAATTGGATTTGAGTGCATATAAACATTTGTACACATCTGATTACAATTTGAATAAGTGAAGACTAAATATTTAATTTTACTAGCTTATTTTAATGCACATTCTTGACACCAAGAAAAGGAGTACTTGTGGCACCTTAGAGACTAACCAATTTATTTGAGCATGAGCTTTAGCTCACGAAAGCTTATGCTCAAATAAATTGGTTAGTCTCTAAGGTGCCACAAGTACTCCTTTTCTTTTTGCGAATACAGACTAACACGGCTGTTACTCTGAAACCTGATTCTTGACACCATTTTTGAACTGATGAAAAGAACTGGCTATGATGTAATGTTGTTATTATTGATTAATCCCAGTTCTCATTGACAATATTCCAGCGTCCTTCTCAGCCTGAAAAAGAAAATACTTTGTCCCACTTTTTTATTAACCTCTACAAATACTGGACACATGAAGGAACTGCTGGCAAGCTGTCCCAGGTACTCTGACAACATGCTGGCAAAATCACATGCACCTCAGGGACTATCCCAAACCAGGTTTATCACATAACGTCATCTTCCCTTCCATCTCCCCACAATGCTTCCTACTGCTTACCTAAACATAAGTACCACATCAACCCATCTGCCAAAATGTTCCCATGTACTTTCCTGCCAACCCACAAAATCATTTCCTGTGCTGCTTACCCCTCCCCCCATAACTGCCTGATAGAGTTGTCCCAATTTTCACTTTGAAAATCTTATTTTTGATAGACAATCAGGCAGGAAAAAAAAACAGATAGCCAACCACCAACAAAAAACAAGCATCCTACTGGAGCAAATCCTATCAACAGAATACCTTCAAGAGTTGTACAATAAGACCCCTAATTTCTATTAATATCTAGTATTACTTTAAAAATAATTTATATAAATTGTAACACTATATTTCAATTATATACTATGTTAATTTCAATTTTTGCTCCAATTCATTGCTGTACCTTTAATTTAAACTGTGGAAAACCCAAACCTTCTTAGTATATCTAAGTGCTGGACAGACTAGTTACTTTAAGAATACACAAACTATTTTCTGTCAAGCCAGTATATCTGTAACCCTTTCTTAATATTTACATTAAAAAAGAGACTTGCACAATGTCTACTTTACAGTGGGAACACTATTTCTCTCTGGTTTGTTACAAGTCTGTAATGTTGAATTCTATACTGTTATAACTAGTATAACCTGTAAAAATAAAAAAAAATAAGTTGATATGTAATTGCATCCTATCAACTGGCAGTTCTTCACTGACTAAACACTGATTTAATATTGTTTTAGATTAACGTCCAGGACTAGCGTCACACTGGAAAACACAAACTGACCAGAGTCCAAAAGTCTGTCTTTGATATCTCTCTGTTCCTTGATCTCTGTGACAGTGCTATATATATGATATCATACATTTATGTAAAGTTGGTTTGGTTTTGATAATGCTCTTTTAATGGGGATGTATTTTCTTATCTCCTTCAACGTGCCACACAAGATCAACAGACTTGAATTTTACTGTTCCAGCTACAATTTTCACTCTCTAGTGACTGGAAAACAAGATGCTGCAAAGTGACACATTTTGATTATACTTTTTGGTGTTTACCTGGGAATTGAGATGGTTGATTATTTTAATTTTCAGAGGGGCTTCTCACCACTGGAATCCAGAGACAACTTCAAAAATGAGCTGGCCTCCAGTTCCTGCCTGAATGCACATTAGTCTCACTGTCTCCAACCTAGCAATTCAGCAAGACCTTTGCTGGGAACACTTTCCAGAACTCAGTGGGAAATAGCACACTCTACTTTCTAGCTGTGGATTCACTATACTCTGCAGAAAATAAAGTCTAGCAACTCTGGACAAATAACTCATTGGAATTCTTGAGTTTTCTTCAGAGATCAGTCTAGTTTTCTCACTCACATTATCAGGGTCTCTTCAAAGACGACTATTTTAAAACTTACTTTTTGTCAGTAAAACTACAGGAACAGCTATGGCAATAACAATCACTGCAATCGCAAGCAACCCCAACAGATACTTCACTACTGTCTGGAAAACACGAAAAGAGAATACAAAGTTAGACGTGCACGACGTGAGTTAATGTACCAGCGTGTATAAGGCAAGTGACTGTTTCAGAGCTGGGCCGGTGTGCGTACCAGCGTGTATGGTTGTGCACTTGGACTGGTTCCAGGGGCAGTTTATTGCACAGTGTGAGTTTGGGCGTGTGCTGTGTAGGGGAGTACCGCCGTATCTTTGTGGTTAAGCACCACAATCTCTTCCTCGCATAACAAATACTCCTTCGCATCCCCCGTGCCTGGAACAGAAACGCGCAGCCCAAGCCCCGGGTGAATTTGCTCACGTACAAAGAACGCTGCTTTCACGTTAAGCGCTGCACAGCCCGTCCCTGGAACTACGCTCCTGCCCCGAGCCCCAGGCAAGGGCCCTTCCAGTTTCCTCTGGCTCTAGCTGGGGCGGGGGGTGAAGCAGCCGCCCGCGTGGGGCGACACAGTTACTTACTGACCTTCATGACTGGGAGCTGCGGGAAGCGGACCCTGCCCCAGCGGGTGCGAGCGGCAGAAGCAGCGAAGCGTCTTCCTCTCTGGCACACGCGGCGGACTCCCGCCTCCCCAGCACCTAGTTAAACATTAGCGCGGCGAGGGCTCAGTCCGGGGCCGCCCCGCGCGGAACCCCCAGCTCGCTACTTGGGCGGTGAAAGGGGAGCCGCGGGGTGGGCGGGGCCAGGGCTGGGTGTGGCGGGGAGAAGCCGAGCAGCGGCCTTGCGGTGGGGCGCGGGCTCCAGCGGAGTGAAGAGGTGGGGCACAGGCGCGTAGGGACAGCCGGGCGGGGAGCGTGCCCCGGCGCGGTTCCCAGCGGCGCTACAGAGCTGGGGAAAGCTGGGCAGGCTGAGTGCGCCTAGCGGGTGGGGGCTGCGCTTGGGGTAAAGACGTGTCTGTGGGGGGCGGGACTCGGGAGGGTGGTGCCCAGTGGGGCGGTGCCGTGGGGCGGGTGAGAGTGCGCTGCGAGCGGCGGGGTTGCGATTGCTCCCCGTCGGGGTGTAGAGGAGCGCGGATGGTACGCAGGCTGCTAAAGTTTCCTTCACTGGTATGGAACCATCACTAACCAGACACTGGGGAAGAGACACAATTGCAGCAACTTTCTAGCGCGGAGTCCAGGCCCCCTGACGATCTGCCCGGGGGCGGGGGCGGGGACCGGGACCGGGACCAGCCGGTGCTGCTGCTGCTGGCAAGACCAGATGCGCCGGAGCATTCTGTCTGCAGGATCAAGTGTTTTCTATAGTCCAGGGACTCTCAAACTTCATTGCATTGCGAGCCCCTTCTGGCAACAAAAAATAATACTTGACCCCAGGAAGGGGGACCAAAGCCCAAGGGCTTCAGTCCCAGGTGTGGGGCCTGTAACCTGAGCCCCATCACCTCAGGCTGAAGCTTGGGCTGTGGGGCTCAAGCTTTGGCCCTGAGCCATGGGTCTTAAGCTTTGGCTTCATCTTCAGCAAGTCTAATGCCAATCCTGGCATTCTCATTAAAACAGCATCATAACCCACTTTGGGGTCCCAACCTAGAGTTTGAGAACCGCTGCTTTAGTCCTTTTGGTCATATTTACTGTTTTCATTCAGTAGCTGGATTCCCAGGGAAAGCAAATCAAATTTTGTCTGTGTCAAGTCCAAAATTCAGAATAGTGAGACATATATATTTAAATAAATTACATATATATTATATTATTTGTCCGGATGATATAGCCTGCATGTTATACCTACATGGGGTGACCTGCTGGTCCCATTAAAGTTGATGGCAAAACTGCCATTAAGCTAAATTGAACTACATTCTACTGCACTCTGCTTCTCAAAGAGCATTCATACAACGATTCCATGCACTTTAATTAAGACACTTTAAATTCACATCTTTATTTAATTTGGCTCAGTTTCTCATGTAGACAAACTTGAAGAAAAACATTCCTTGCTACCAGTGACTGATAAAATTAATATACCAGGGATTAATGAAAGATAAAATGAATAACCTGTAAATCAAAATGAAATATCGTATCGTGGTCTAAAAGATAAGTATCAGCAACTTGTTAGAAATCTAGGGTTTTTCATAACAGTACTTGGTATTACCGGTAGATTCTAGCCACAGAGTTTGAATCCGGATTAGATCCAAATCCAAATTTCTGCCAGATTAGAGGGTGTGAATTTCTGTTTCTATTTAGGCCCATCTCTGCTTAGTTTTCCTTGCTCAAAACACTTAATAAATACTAATGAATCATCACAACAACCCAGGGATGGAGACAAAACTGTTGTATCCCCATTATACAGATAGGAACACAGAATAAAGAAAGTATGTGACTTGCTAAAGTAATAGAGGAGTCATTGCCAGAGCCTTGGGAGAGAGCAGGAGTTTCTGGTATTTAGTCCTGTTTTCAAAACACTAGACAGAACTTTAAAGTTATGCGGCTTGTAGTGGATGTTCCAACCTACTTCTCCCTCTACACCAACACAAAATGCCAGCTTCTGTATTTGGGGCTGGAAATGTATCCTTGATACATCACCCCAAAGAGTTTTACACACATTATGTCTCCCAGTGCCCAGAAAAGGAAGGTGGTGTTTATACACACTTCACAGATGAGTAATGCAAAGGGAAGTGTTTTCCTCTGCTGACTCCCAAGCCACTCTTCAAATCATTACACAACACTGCCTCAAGCGTCAGATGAGCTGTTACATATCATCAACTTCTGCCATTCTCAGCTACTTGCATGCTAAAAACATCTCTAACATACTGTGCTAGTATGGCCTTTGGTCTTGACTCATCTTGGCAGCTACACTAAAAGAAGCCTATGAGGAGCATTTTCCTGCTTGTGGTCAAAATGAACCACAATTGCAACCGATAGCTCAAACTCCTGTCAGTCTTGTGACACCACCCACAGGAATGTTACTAAGCTTATAACCCATTCCTATTTTGGTGATACTGAGTGATTTTCCAGTGCCAAATGGTGAATAATTTGCATGAGGGAAGTAAGTGTCTAACCGAACATGGCGCATACTCCCTCAAACCATACAGTGGATCAGACGCTTGTCCAGTTGGGTTTATGGGTCCAGATTCTGATCTGTTACACCAAAATAATCCATGGAGTTCAAGAGAACAGCACATGACCTACAGTTACTCCTCATGTTAACAAAACAACCATTGTGTATAGCTCAGAAATACTTGAAATTCTGCATGCCTGACCAATACCCAGATCTAGAGTTCATTGGTAATCTCTGGTAATTTTATACCTTTTGAATTAGTCGCTCATCATAATATGAAGCTTGCAAAGTTCTTCCAGCCAGGTCTAGTTGTTTTTAATCTCTACCCCATTATTTTTGTTTTGCTTACCCTATAGCAGAGATATTTATGGCATGATATCTTTTAAGTGAAGTTCTTTTGGCAGCAATTAACTTCTTCTCAGCAGGATTATGACCCACGACAGTGACCTGTAACTTGTCCATGTTTTGGACTGAGGGAATGAGCTTATTCGTCTTTCGCTAGATATTGTGACACTTACTGGGTCGTACTGGAACATAGTGAAGAGATACAGACTGAAGTACAATAGGCATTAGATACACATTAGCACAACTTTCTTAAATGCAGCCAGTGGCCGCATGCGGCCACCAGGGGCTTTTCTTGTGGCTGCGACCGCCTCCTGGGCAGTGATGGGTGGGGAGGCGGGTTGTCAAAGCATGGCCCCCTCCCCCTGCCTCCTTGTTACTCCTGGATGTGCTGTCCTGCACCGCCTCTGGGGAGAGGTGAACACAATGCTGTAGGAGCGAGGTGAGTTCTTTACCCCTGTTGGGGGGAGGGGGTTTGGGCGTCAGGCTCCAGCAGCTGAACTTCAGGAACCTGGGTGTGTGGGCCCAGGCGCCAACCATGGGGCAGCAGGTCCTGACCTCCCTGGCTCTGGCCATGTGGCCCTGACCTCTAGCTGCAGGGCTTCAGTCTCCCGTCCTTGTGTGGCAGCAGGCGCTGGCTCCTGGCTCCAGTCCTGGGCTCCAGACATGCAATGGCAGGTGCTGGCGCCAGGAGCCAGCCCAGCCCCACCCGCATGGCCGTGGGCTGCAACCACAGGGCTTTGGGTGACAACCTCCGGCTCTGGCCATGGGGCAGCAGGTACTGACCCCCAGCTCTGGAGCTTCAGTTGGCCCGTGGCCCCCAGTTCCAGCTGTGCAGTGGCGGGCGCTGGCCCTGGGCTCCAGCCGCACGGCCCGAGCCTCTCATGTTGATCCCCTGCCCCAGCTGCACAGCAGCAGGTGCTGACTGACAGATCTGGCCATGTGGCCCCAGCCCCTGGTGCTGATCCCCTGTCCCAGCTGCACAGCAGCAGGCGCCAACTCACAGTACTGTTCCCAGGCTCTGGCCATGCAGTGTTGGGAGCTGGCCCTGGGTGCTGACCCCTGACCTGGGCCGTGCAACAGCAAGCACTGGCTCCAGCCACGTAGCAGCGGGCGCTGACTCCTGACTCCAGCCACGCAGCCCTGGGCTCTGACCGTGCGGCAGCAGGCAGTGGCCCCAGGTGCTGACCCACAGCTCCGTCTGTGCGGCAGTGGGCTCTGATCCCTGGCTCTGGCCACGCAGTTCCTGTTCCCAGCTTCAGGCTCTGGCTGATGGCACTGAGCCCCGGCCCTTGACGCATGGCAGCAGACACCAGGCCCTGGCTCTGGCCACATGACAATGGGGCTCATCACCCACTCCCATCCATCCTGGCCCCCTGCTGCCTCCCACGGCCCTGTATCCTTCACTCCTGGACCCCAGTGCCTTCCTGGCCTCACATCCATTCCCCATTGCCCCCGGTCCCCACTGCCTCACCCAGCCCCGCATCCATCCCACCATCACCTCTGGTCCCTGCTGCCTCCCACTTTGGCCCCCGCATCTGGGGCTTCCTGAGAAAAGTGATATTAACAAACATGCAAGTATCACTTTTCACAGCAGACTTACTAGGTATCTGTGAAAAGTGATACTTGTATGTTTGTTAATATCACTTTTCATAGCCTCCCAGGTAGCTACTAAGTGTACTGTAATATTAACAAATATGCAACTGTCACTTTTCAAAGCAAGCCCTGGGACCCATTAAGCCCTGGATGGGGAGTGGAAGGGCAAAGGGGGAGGCAGCATTATTTTTATTATTGAGTCTGCCAAAAAAACCCTACAAATATAAATTACAATGTTTTGGCTGTGTCTCTGTGCATATTTAATTGTTTTTCCTAAAGTTAATTAAGTATTTTAGGAAAAAGCGTCAGTGCGGCCACCAGTCAGAGTTGGCGGCTGCACTCTGAGGCCACCAAAAATTTTGTTGTGTGAACACCTGCATTAGTACATAGCCAGGGTAAATCTGGAAGGAAAAAAAATACAGATGCGAAGGACCAAGTGGTTAGGGCCACTTCCCTATGTTCCCATGCCATGTTCAGCTTTAGGTGCTACTTTGACTACTTCCACACCTCATTCCCCCTTCAAATACCCTTCCCTTAAATCTATGCATTTAAGCATTTCTAGGGTGTCAATTGCTACAGTATCTAGGCCTAGTTTCATCTTTGACCCCATCTCCTCCATCCTTGTTATCTTTGAACATTTCCATCTTAGGCCATTCATCTCTCCACCCCCATCACTTCTCCATTCTGTTTATGCAGAAATGAAGCCTGACCCTTGGAAGTGGCGTCACACAAGATTTTCCCCTTATAGCTGGGTTTGGTAAAGGGCAACATGGAATTTATCAGGCACCCTATGCTTGACAGAGATTGCCTTGTAAATAAAATCATACCAAAGTTTGAGAACCTTGACCCATCACTTCTAGCAGCTGACTCATCTTTCTTTCGTACAATATGGACTTGCCCTCTTAGACTGTAAGGATTTTTGACAGTAGTTGACTGAAAACTTTAATATCCATTTTTTCTTTAAAACCATAACATTTTCTTTTAGTCAGAAATCTAGACTTGAGAAGACAAATTGGGTCTCCTATACACTAAGGCAGAATCAGATTTCCTGCAATAAATCCCAAGTATAAATTGTTTTATTTTTTTTTAACAGCCCTGTGATGGGGCACACCCCCATTCCAATCAGGAGATGGCTAATGATCTCCTCTGGGCTCAATCAGTACTAAATAGGCACACCTGCAGAGCCTGTGAAAGCTGAAGAAAGCAAGCTTAGAAAGGAGCGCTTGATACAGACAGGGGTGGTAATCAGAAGGGACGTGGTGGTGCCCCAGAAGTAGGTGGCTCTTGTGCCCTTCCCCCACGCTGACAGGTCTGTGCTGCCCATATGAACTTAACAGGACAAGCTGATCACTGCACGAAGGGTGTTGAAGATAAACCCCAACCCGGGGTCCAGATGTGCCAAATTGCCATAGACAAATTGGACCTTTACAGGAAACTCAGATTGAACTTCTCCTTAAGTGAAAGATCCCTATGCCTGAGAATCCAGAAAGGCTAAAGTAAGGTTCCCAAGTGGGGAAAGGACTTTGGAAGGGAAAGAGAGACACTGAAACTATCTGAGTGTTGCCCCAGAGAAAGGCCCAGGAGCCCGTAGATTGTATTGAACACAAAAGATTACATTCTTTAAATTGTACTCCTATCTTGTGTCCAAAAGTTACACCCATAAGGGACTTTTCGATCCCCTTTCTTTCATATCTTGTGTAGATGTGTTGCTTCACTTGGATAGATGTATGCACAGAAAGAGAGGTTATTTGCAAGCAGAAAGTGAAACCAAATTCTCAAATTGCTCTTTGGGGAATGCTTCCACATATACTTAATGCAATTACCAAATGTGTTGTCTCCTTTATACTTTTCTAGCCTCAGCAAAGCTAGAGAACACATTACTCTATATTTAACTGGTTAGTTCTGCTAGAAATACATGGATAAATCAAATGGGGAAAAAGCCACATTATGGAGGTATTGATATGCAGAACTAGAAACTATTATTTGAGAATATATATATATATATGATCTACATTATAAATACAATGTGTTCAAGAGTGTATGGCTATGTGAGAAACACTGTGACAAAGCGTGCATTATACTGGTATAATGGCATGCCTCAATTGTATTGCAAGACTGAAGACAAAGTGCTTATAGTACTTGAGTAATGCCACCACAGAAAAATATATCCCAAAATGCCATGTTATGTATGAGACAAAAGAACAAAGACCCTGAGTAATAGCAAACAAGGGGCAAAAAATATAGTTATCAGAAATACAGAAGAACGTATGAAAAAATAGGCATTGGTCCTGTTTCATTATGGCTCACTGGCCAGCTTTCTGCATTATTACAGAGGAGTGGGAGCAAGCTCATCTTCTCACATTAACTATTATAGCATAGGGTCAGTTAGTCTCAATTTGATTCTCAGAGTTTAATCTGTCATTGATATCCCAGCATGTATTGTTGTTGTATTTTTAATATAACTATGAGAGCGCTAATTTCCTTCTTCTTTACTTAATGTTACTTAAAAAACCTGTTACATGAAAATAGCTCATGTTTTGTTATTCTTGAGTAGGGTTTAAGATAAAGGACAAACAAAGGTAGGTCTTTACATTGTTTTTAATAGTATCTTTTTCAAATTTGATCATTTATATTACTGGGAATGAAAGTGTTAATGTCTCCGTAGGAAGGGTCTGAGTCAGGAAAAAACATAATTACTTTGGAATTTTTTCCCTGCATACTTTGTTTTTAATTTTGAGGCTAAAAAGGCCTAGGGCCAGGTTCTATGCTTAGTTACACCAGTGTCTGTTTGGGAATGTTTTAGGCAGAAGAAAGTGTTTAACTGCAAGTTAGGAAGAAAAATCAGAGAATTCATATCCCATTTTTCAGGCATTATTTTTCTGTGAAGCTTTGTATCCTAACCCTGACCTGGCATCCCTTACTCGTGGAAGAAAGGGCTCATACTTGATTACGTTCTATTAAGTGGGGCATTTAAACCAATTATTTGATATCTTCCTCCTTCCTAGCTCAGCGTGATCAGGAAACCTGGGGTTAAGAACAGAGTAGTTAGCTCTCCAAAACACCTATCCAAGCCAGAGTAATTAAAACATGATGGAAGTGGGGCTATGTGCCAGTGAGTTCATGGAGTGGGCTACTGAATCTTTCACATCTGGTCACTGGTTCCACTGTTACTCAGACTGGCCATGAATTAAAGCAATTAACTTGTTAGCTGTTGTGATGACCCATGGGAAGTGCGCTGGAGGTCTTATTTCCAGTTCCTAATGAACATGTGTTCACCCCACAGTCAGTAACCTTCTTGGCACTTAGCAGACCAAGAAGAGAATGGCTGTGGAGGTCAAGTTTCCCCTTCCCCTAGATGTGACTTCCTCTAGGCCAAAGCTAAGTCATACTGACAAGGCAGACAATCTTTTAAACTATCCTTAGTCTCATCCTCCTGTCCTATTTTAAAAGGTGTGTGCCACCCCCATGCAACCTGGTGCAGTCAGGCACAACACTGCAGGTGCAACTTGCCTTAATTTCACCAGTTGTGTTGTCAATAAGTTCACCAACACCTTTACATCACAAAGTGGCTGCCTTCACAGGTCTGATTTATTAACGGAAAGTTCAATAGAAACACAAGAAAGAGCTTCACCTAGCCTTCTTACAGAGAGGCAGACTCCCTGGAGCTATCAGTCCCATGTCCAGGCTTTTTACCCCCAGCATACACACACACTTGACCTTGATTTCTGGAGCTAGGGTGGATTTCAGGCTTTCCTCCCAAATGTAATTCATCTCCTGGTAACACACAGCTCCTTGCAGGCTGGGCCTCCTGCAGCAATCCAAGAAGTCCCTCAATAAGCAACTTTTCCTGGAACCTCATCGCCTCTCAAGAAACTTCCTTCATTGACCTCTGCTAGCCTTTTACCAGGTCCAAGTGTTTTTTAGCCAATAAGCTGCCAACCATCCACATAGGCAATTAAAACTATTTACAGATGGGCTGAGATGGGCTTGTTCTCCTTAAAGAAGGCTGTTGCAGGTAGACTTGGCTCTGACCCCCTTAAAGGGGCCAACTACCCTGTTGCATATATCTATCCTCTCCCTGATATCCCGGATGTCCTTCCAAATAGATACTATGCCCTTTTAATTAAGTAAAACAAACATAATTAAAAAGTCAGATGTAAAATATCTCTCCTAAGATGGTTTCAGAGGAACAGCCGTGTTAGTCTGTATTCGCAAAAAGAAAAGGAGTACTTGTGGCACCTTAGAGACTAACCAATTTATTTGAGCATGAGCTTTCGTGAGCTACAGCTCACTTCATCAGATATATACCGTGGAAACTGCAGCAGACTTTATATACACACAGAGAATATGAAACAATACCTCCTCCCACCCCACTGTCCTGCTGGTAATAGCTTGGAGAGTGGTCAGTTTAGATGAGCTATTACCAGCAGGAGAGTGAGTTTGTGTGTGTATGGGGGTGGGGGGGATGTGAGAAAACCTGGATCTATGCAGGAAATAGCCCGACTTGATTATGTAAAGAGTTGTCACTTTGGATGGGCTAGCACCAGCAGGAGAGTGAATTTGTGTGGGGGGGTGGAGGGTGAGAAAACCTGGATTTGTGCTGGAAATGGCCCACCTGTTGATCACTTTAGATAAGCTATTACCAGCAGGACAGTGGGGTGGGAGGAGGTATTGTTTCATATTCTCTGTGTGTATATAAAGTCTGCTGCAGTTTCCACGGTATACATCTGATGAAGTGAGCTGTAGCTCACGAAAGCTCATGCTCAAATAAATTGGTTAGTCTCTAAGGTGCCACAAGTACTCCTTTTCTTTCTCCTAAGATGATCTCCAGTCCTCTCTAACTTACAACTGGTTCTTCTTACTGGGTTAACAGTTGTAATATGGGTAGTAGCCACTGCCAGTTAGTTCTTTCAATGTGCCCATCTCATTTTGGAAATTTCATTTATTACATGTGGCAGAAGGCATTTTATCTCAGTACTAACAACACACCCATGGTGCCCAACTGTTACAGCATCTTTGGTTTCCTTCCTTATAAAATGGGATAGTGGTACCCAAATGGGCAATAGTGAACAACATGCTGATGTTCCTGCCTGGGTGGTATCTAGGAAGGTCTGGAATCTACACTCAGATGTATTTGTTTATTATTATGGGCAGAGGAAAAAGGGTCAGGCCTATTTACAGGAAGTTCAATGTTATAATAAAATGAGATGTGAAATAAGAGATGAATTACAAACAGTTTTTTTTTTTGTAAATAACAGTAAAAAGAAGGAAACCTCAAGTCTTGCACTAAAAAGCAGCTGAGGCTAATCTCATATTTACTCTGAATAAACAAAAAGCCAAAAGGCTCAGCACACATAGAGGGGAGGCTCTGTATCTCAAATACAATTAGGAGGGGATGCAGTATAGAACTTCTTTATGAGACTTAAAGATGAGGAAAACCTCAGTTTTCAGGTAGGAATTAATAATCCACTGTATGGTGTCAGAACACAAAAAGGAATAAATCCAATTTCATTATGAATGGCATTACTATTTTTCAGTGCCCCCAAAAAGCACAGGCAGAGGGTAGGAATCCGTTCTATTCCATACAAGACAAACGTATGGAGTGACACTACTGTAGCTGTAAAACCTGCAGCGGTGGGACAACACTCAGTGAGAGTTCCCATAGGCCCTCTGTCTGCGGAAGACAGAGGCATGTAGAATGTCTCCGAGAGAGTGAGGGAGTGGTAATTGCTACAAAAAGCAGCATGCACGTATCCCAGCACTACCCCATCTGCCAAGTAGCAAGAGGTGTGGGTCCAGGCCCTGTTCTACCAATCTATGCTCTCTTTGGGCACTAACATTTCCCCCTTCTTTGTGCTCGCAAAGCTCAAGCAGACCCCCATTTCACTTCACCCCCAAATGAGCACCTGGACTGCAGAGAGCCCCATCTAAGTAAATAACTGACAGCTGCTGAGAGTCCCCTCCCCATATGGTTGGCAGAGAAAACCTATTATTTAAAAGGCGTATGAAAGCCGGCTTAGCTTCCAACCTTCTCTACAAATACAGCCCTCACAGTATGTAAAGAGCAAACTCTATTAACAAACAAACCATGAGAAAACGTAAAGATCATTTCACACTGTCTCCCCAAGCTGTTATAAATCCTCCCTCAGAACTGCTCAGCCCACACATACAATTAGCCATAACCTGTTACAAATACTATTCCTTATAAACCAGTATAGCACACTACAGGGGACACCCAGAAGTTTCTCTGCAATGCACAGTCATTACCACTGTGCATTCACAGAAGATAAGTTTGCTACTCTGTTAAAGAGCCAGTACATCACAGTTTATTAATTTAACTGGAGTGAATATCCCTTCCCTTCAAAACTGACAGCTTTGCTTACTGCTAACATGTAATTTGAGGTAAACCCATATTCCTTTGTCTAGGACAGACCTGTTTATCACCTTTACCTGGGCTAGGCTGTCTGGACTTAAACATGTTCTAGTAACATCATACAGAGGGAATTCATAACTTCACATACATAAAATACATATGATGTTAACATATGTATTTTACAATGATAATAACCAGAATGTTATTAGCTTTCATATGATGCCTCCCAAGGGATATTTTGTACAAATATTATTGCAGTAGTGTTTAGGGTCTGAATATCAGGGTGCCTAGGGTCACAACCAGAGAATCATAGGACTAAAAGGGACCTGGAGAAGTCATCTAGTTCAGTCCCCTGCATTCATGGCAGGACTAAGTACTATCTAGACCATTCCTGACAGGTGTTTGTCTAAAATACTCTTAAAAATCTCCAGTGATGCAGATTCCACAACCTCCCTAGGCAATTTATTCCCGTGCTTAACCACCCTGACAGGAAGCATTATTTTTCCTCAAACATAGGATATCATTCACAAAATTACACTTGCCATGTACAAGAAACACTCAGCAGCTGCTTTCACCCCAAATGACTAGTCCTGTGATTTCAAAAATTTGGCAAGAAGCATGTGAAATGATAGAATAAATATTCATTTCCCCCCTCCTTGCTCTAACTTTTCCCCAAATTATGTATTCTTGGCCTAACTATAGGGAAGAGTTAGGATTATAAAATGTATATTCTTCCTATTAATACTGGGCAAAAAATACAGAACTTCTAGACACTGGCTCCCACTTCCACCTGCCCCTTCATCGAAGAAGCAGGATGCTCTGTTAGTTAAAGCTCCAGACTGGGACTCAGGAAATCTGGTCTGAGTTTTCAGCTCCTTCATAGACTAGCTGTGTGACTCTGAGCAAGCCACTTATACATCATGCTGTTCCTCAGTACACATCATCTGTAAAATGGGAGTGACAATGTTTCTCTGATGAGCACCATAGAAAAGGGTTTTAATAAAGTACATGTGATGCACATTAAGGAATATTGGCCGTGAAACTGTTAACATTCGGAAAACTACAAAGTACAGACACCTGTGAAGCCAGCTGGCTCCCACTATTGCCCTACCAATCCATGCAAAAAGAAGTATTGATTATTTGCCTTACTTCATCCTGGCCAAAACCAAAATGGATCTACTTTACTCCATCCTGTACAACTGAGTAGGTTTAAAGGGTCTTGTATAGACCACCTGGCAAACAACTTGTATGTGTACCATATATTTTTCTTTTGAGCCTAAATATAAAAATGTGAGGTAATAAAAAAGCAAGACTACCTGGTGCTATAAACACTTATTTATAAGTGGAACAACACTTATTCGATAATTACCACATGGTTTCAGACTTGGATGGCTGAAAATTAACTTTTTCAGTTCTAGAATCTCTTAGAAACAAGACATTCTGCACACGTGAGGTTAAACAAATAACATATGCATTCATCTTCTCTAACAATGACATCATAGAAGACATGGCCATGTTTTTAAGAAGAAAATCTATTCTGAGTGTTTCTGCTTTTAAAAAAAAGTTAGAATATGAGAAAAGCTGTGTTTCTGTCAAAAGCTGTTCCAGCTGTCAAGTTAGAAATGGCCAATCCTTATCTGAATTTGCAATGTATTGGTTTCTGCAGAACTTGGGTTGGGGAAGTAGTCAGCCCAAAGGAAGAGTTATGAGCACTGTAGAAGTGCTAATGCTTCAGAATTTCAGGAATTCCAAATAAAGAAGTCCCATGTTGCCTACCTTTATGATTACTATTGATTTTGTGCAAAATATGGTGCAACCAAGAATCCCCCAAATAGTTTTGTTTGGAAAGTGTTTAGATTATGGCAAAGATTTGATCAAATATGTGAGGAATGTGCTAACACTTACCTCCCACCAGCCCACAAATTTGGAAGTGAAGAGAATGTTGTAGTGCACTTTTTGCAGCTTGTAGCTGAGCCCTCAGACCTCCCCTAAGCCCCATATAGTCAATCCCTCCCCCTGCGCACACGCATTCTGAGTCTCTCTCGCACTCCCTACCACACTTATCTAAAGCATCAAATACAAGCTTCTTGTCCGTATTATTAAGGCCCTTCACAAATTAGTCACTTCCTACTTATCTGCTCTTTTGTCTTACAGTATCTCTTTTATTGTTGTATGCAGTGTAATTGTAGCCATGTCTTGCCATTAAAGAGACAAGATGGGTAAGGTAATATCTTTTATAAGAGCTCTGTCTGGCTTAAAAGTTTTTCTCTCTCACCAACAGCAGTTGGTCCTATAAAAGATATTACCTCACCCACCTTGTTTCTCTAATATTTCCTCCAGTCCATCAGCTATGACAGCTTCCATTGCTCAGTTGTCCACCTCTCCAACAAGTGCCTTTACTCCTTCTTCCATATTGCCCCTTACTCATAGAATGCCCTCCCTGAGGTAACCCACAAAGCCACCGCACTGTCCTCTTTCAAATCCATACTGAAGACCCACATCTGGTATGATGCCTATAATAAATTGCTTGTTGGTTATGGCTAGGCAAGTGGACAGCACAAATTATGGATAACATTAATATTCACTGTTTATTTATGTCTTTAAAAATTGACTTGAAACTTGCTAATTGTGCACATAGACAAGCTATTTAAGATATATTCCTATAACTGTTCCTCTCATTCTTCCCCGCCCCATCCCATATATTGTTTTGTTACACCACTTATTGCTTCTTTTTTTTTAAATTAAACTTTAAGATCCTTGGGGCAAGGCCTGTCCCACTCTGTGTGTGTTCAACACCTAGCACAGTGGGGCCTTATTCCTGACTGGGGTCCCTGGGTGTGTCTGTAAAACAAACAAATAAGAAGAGCAGAATAATTTCAATTGCCTGTAGCAAAGGGCCCAGATGTAGTCTAATTCTTGACCCAGTCAACTCTGTATTTTATACGAGGCAGTAAGTACCATTAGACAATCCCTCTCCCACCCCGCCAGCCCATCCCTCACCTCCAAGTACTTTCTCGTAAGCCACAGAAGCTAAAATGCAAACACTTGAATTATTGCAGTTCTAATAAGTGGAGAGAGAGGTTTTGGGAGCTGATGGCAATGGCAGTTCCAGGACAGCATCACCACAAAGGCTATTCCAGAGTTACATCAAGGAAGGCTGCCTAACAACTTATCCTGACTGAGTGTAAGACAGTTTACATCACTATTGGTATGAGGACCAGTGCACAAACCACTGATGACATGTATATGAGTACATAGATGCAACTATTGTGTTTTTTCCCCTTTTATTTTCCTGTTCATGTTTTTCTCAATACTGCCACAAGACTCAGGCATTTTCACTCTAGGTGTGCCCAGCTCTGCTTATCAGTTGCACATTTGCTTCAAGAATTCAGAGTGCCTCAAAATGTTCTTTGAGCAAGATGGTGGTGGGCATAGAAGATTGGCTGACCATATTCGAACTAGCTGACCCAGCACTTTGCGTTCATGGTATTACACAACAGTGCATGGTATAAGCAACACATAGCACTCCAAAATTTGAAAAGATGGCTGCTCTTGCACATTTTGTTAAAATACAACAATTTGCGATAAAGAACATTTTAAAACAACTCCACCCTATACCCTTTAAACTCAGCTTTTGCTTTCATAATTTCTTTTTTCAGCAAAAGTCTACTCAAAATTCACACATCCTCAGTTTTAGAAATCATCAAAACCATTTCATGAAAGCCATTCACAAGAGGAAATACTGTACCATGAAAATGTCAGGAAACAAATGCTAAATTTATGCACAGCATTACAAATGAATCACTTTGAAGCTCTGTGACACTTTAATTCCTTAGATATAAACAAGCTTGTGTTTCTTCAAAGACGCAAGGGGGACACACACACACACACAAAAAAAAGACAACAAAAAAGAAGCTTGAAAAAAATTTATTTAAGGCTATCATTTAATATCCTGAAAGCTTAGCCTTTTTATAACAAAGGTTTCAAGAGGGAAGTTCACTTCTCAGACATCTGTGACTGCCAGCCCCATTCTAATAATGCAGATATTTGGTGTTTGGAATCAATCCTATGTACAAGTCGACTTCATAGAAAAATAATTTCATTGCTAACTGTAAGTAGAGATATTTTGGCCCTAAATAAATGGAAAATATGAAGACGAGGCATTTTTGTATTCTTAAAGCTGTTACTTTGTGTGTCCTTTTGATAACATCTTTTTCCTATATAATCTTTTGGCAACACTACACTATTGTAAAATTCATTTCTTGGCATGCAAAGCAATATGGCTTATAAATATAATTTATAGAACACAAATTTCAGAATTCCCTGGTGACCAGCAGCTGATGTAGTGAAGAAGATCTTGACTTGTCCCATATTTATTTTGTACTTTTACTGGTATTTCCCCAAAAGGTCCCTGGAAAAACAAAAGGACATAATTAGGACCAGTTACAGTATTCAGAAAATCAAACGTGTGTGGAAGACATTTTTCCTGGTTTAGATTTAACTGATATTAGTTCCACAAACCCTTTAACAACTCCCTCTAATTATAGATTGAAATCACAATTATTTCTATAAGTAAAGCTCTTAAAAAGATTTTTAGTGGATGTTGTTAAACAACTTTTTTCATGTTGTACTAGATGCTAAATTTGCTAAATGCAAAAAAAAAAAGGGGAAAAAAAGAACATGCCAATAAAATTTATATTTTAATAATTATTTTCAAGCTTTAATAATAAGAATTAGTATTTGTTAGCCTACATTCTCAAAAGTGACTAGTGATTTTGGATGTTTCCATTTTTGTGTGAGATGCATGAAAGAGGCCTAATTTTCATAGGGAAGGCACTCAGCATCTTTGGAAATCAAACACCTTACACATGTCTCAATTTGAGCAGTTCTGTCTTTAAAGTGCTTTACAAACATCAACACATAATTCATAAAACGCCCCGAGAACTGGGTTAGAAAATTCTATTTTTCCATTTTACGAACAGGAAAACTGAGGCAAGGGGCTTAAATTACCCACCTTAGCCACAGAGGTTTTTCGTGTCATAGGAGGGATTAGAGCTCAGAAGTTCCTGGCTCCCACATTCTGTGCTCAGACCACTCTTTTAGACTGTATTATTTTTTTTAAAAAAATCTCCGATACGTTTTAATAGTATTTCGGTGGTTATAATTGCTCTGTACATGTCAGTTTCTTTTATCAATAATTTATTTTGGGCCAAATGCTTGTCAAAGTCAGATCCGTGGCAAAACTCCCATTAACTTAAATAGGAACAGGATTTGACTCTTGATACAAAACATAGACTATACTTAGAATGGTTTTGCTTACAGTATATGGCACGGTTGTAGTCCAACATTTTTAATATATGTACGGGTATAAATAAATAGTGACAGTTAAGGGGGAAATGATCTGTCTTTCCTCAGTGTGCTGCAAGTATATTAAAAATCTAAATATACTAAGATTTAAGATGATCAAAATTCAGTCACCTCTGGGTAACTTTTGTGTTAAGCAGCCATTTTAAGAACTCTTTGGCAGCCATGTCATCGAGGATTTTGTTGATATCACTGGTAAAAGTGCCATCTGCATGTCTTCTGTCCAGTTCTTCAGCTGCATTAGCTTCTTCTGAGAAACTTTAAAGGGGAGAAACGGTCAAATAATAGCTGTGCAGACCACAATAAACAAACCTCTTCAAGGGCCTCATTCTGCAGTCTTTACACACTCAAAGCTCCCACTGATTTCAAGGGACGCAAGGCTAGCTCAGTATGAGATTGTTCTATGTTAAAGGAACAATTGGAGTACTTCTCAGTGAGAGAAGATGGTTTGGATGTCGTCCTTTCCCATTTAGGGCACTTTTCTCAAAGATTTTTTAAGTGAGTCTTAATTCCTCAATTATAATAAAAAAATAAAATAAAATAAAATGCCAGAAACACCAGACCTAATACATCAAACTGCAATTTCCTAAACCAATGTTACTCACAGCTGAGATTAAAACATAATCAAATTCACTGTAAACATAATAAGCTTCACTGTTTAAGAATGAAGTTTTATTACATTGTAGCCAACTGTTTCAGGCAGCTGATTAATAGTTTTATTGGATTTATGAAGTCCTAGATTTATAATTCCTAAGGTATTTAGTGCATGAATATTTACCCTTTTAGCAAAATCAATTGGGAGTGATAGCTTTGTGAATTAACAGCTGCCAATTATAGTATTTTCCTAAATTCTGTGTGTTTGTGTGCTGTATACAGACATATGGGGTCAGTGGTGCTGGAACAATTTTTATAGTGGGATGCTGAGAGCCATTTAACTGTACAATTTTTATAGTGGGATTTAACTGTTTAAACCCTGTACATAATGGAAACTACTTCAAGCTAGGGGATGAGGCAGCACCCCTGGCACCCCTAATTCCAGCACTTATGTATGAGGCCAGATCCTGGCTCCTCTTTGTGCCCCGGAGATCTATTCTAACAGGACAGCCAGAGATTTCCCTGACAAACACCTTTACCCCATTTGCTCCCTTTCACCAGGCAAAGGGGGTTCTTTAATTGACAGGGGTCAAGTGGGTTGGAGCTGGAACACACTGTGCTCTGGTGATCTCTGGCAGGCAGAATAGTCCCCTTGGGGAGCCCTCTAACTTGCATAATTTAGGAGGGCCATTAGGTTGTTCTATGGGACCCCAGAGGCTAGTTTGATCTGGAGTAAGACCAAGGATCAAGTTTTCGGAAAGGTGATTTACACTTACCCCACTTTCCCACCTAGGAATCTGGGCTGAACACAGCTTGACCAGACCTGGGAATTTGGCCCCTAATTTTTACCTCCATTATCTACAGATACACGGATACCTTTCTGCTGCCCTGAATGCTATTCATTACCTATGACAACAAGACTACTGGAAATCAGAATGTCAGTAGCATAACTTGCCACCATTCTCTTTTCAATAGCTGATCTCACTCTTTAACTCTATCCTTTCAGGGATAGTCAGTCCTTTCAGAATTACTTTATCTGTTGGCTCTTCCTAGACTCCAACACACAATCTTGTCTTAGAGATATTTTATTATTATTAATATTATTATTATTTTGTATATAGTGCCAGAGACATACATGGTGCTTTACAGTGGTAAAATGTATTTTTTCAAAGAACAGAGGGTGAAATGAAATCCCTGCCCTGAAGAGCTTACAGTCTAAAGGCCCAAATAAGTACAGAACGGATAACAGAGGAGAACATTGTAGTTGCTAAGCCATGAAGAGCAGGTGGGGATTTGAAATAGGAAGAGACAGAGGATGCTTGGAAATGATTAAATGGGAGGCAGTTCTAAGTGTAAGATTATAATGAAAGAAGGTATAAAGTCAGGAATGAGAGGAGTGCATAAGCAGGAAAGAGTGCAGCTTGGGATAGGTATATGGAACAAGAGAAGATGTCAGAGCAAAGAGGTCAGAAATGTAGGTGGGGCAGAGCTATGGAAGGGCACTTTGAGGACAGGGAGATGAATCTTGAACTTACTGCAGGAAAGAGATCTTAGAAAGGGAAATGGGGGGGGGCACGGGAGGGGGGAATTCTGGAGGAAAGACTGGTTCAGATTTAGACATGTTGACCTTGAATCTAACTTGACCTTTTACAGTGTAACAGCACATTAAACTCGTCAACATCTTAATTTTAATCTGTAGTAGGACTGAATCATTTAAAATGATCATCTCACACCCACAATGTATCTTAAGATACAAAGAAAAATATGAAATACAGCAAGAATAAAACAAAAATACATTATGGTTCCATTAGGCTTGATTTCTAACCAGAAAAGCCAAACAACATTTCATGATAGGAACGGAAGGATTCTTACTCTCTTCTTCCTCGTCCATTCACTAACCAAGCAATGAACTCTTTGGCAGCTTGACCTTCCAAATAAGAGGTGATGTCACTGGTGTAGGTGCCCTCAGCATGCCTCTCAAATTCAGCATGACGCCTCGAGAGTCCATTGCTGAAAGAAAGGCAGTTCTCTTATGATCAGGACTATGTTATCACTTTATCTATTTGTGTCCTTTGCTTGCTTCTGTTGGCTTCTAGTTCCTGCCAGACCAACATTTCTCATTAGCAGGAAGTTTCTCCCCAAATTAGCCTTCATATTTTCACCCTAGGTCTTAGTTACACCCCCTGGTATCACCCTAAATAATTCTATCATATCCCCCTTTTGTCTCTTAGCCAAACTGTACAGATTTAACTCCTTTTGCGTTCATTTCCTCCAGCCACTGAGCATTTTTGGCTACTCTTCTCTGAAGAACCTCCGCTTTTTCAACATCCATTTCGTCATGTGGTTTCCAGAACTCTTTCAGGTGTGCTCATATCTAGGGTGTGTAGAAATGGACTGTTTCCTCCCTCTCCCTTGACACACTGCCTTTGAATATTCAGACCAAAATTGATCATACTGGTCTTTTCTGAAGCCAGATTGCATTGCAAAATTACATCTAATTTCTTGCTCACTATAACTGCTTGGATCATCCATTCCCTGCCTTCTGGCAGAGTAGACAAGTTTTGGAGCATTTTTTTCCAGATGTATTAGTTTGCATTTATTTTTAGCATTTGTTATTTTCTGCCTATGTTTCAAATTTCTCTAGGGCCCTTTGCATTATTTTTCCATCTGCTTGGCAGTTTGACATTCCTCCCAATTAGTACCATCTGCATTTTTCAATTACATGCCATCTATTCCCCCTTCTACAATGAACAAGTTACATAAAAATGGACCTAACACTGATCCCTGTGCTACTCCGTTAAAATCTCTGGCTGCCTCATCATATATCATTCCTCTTTCATTGGTCTTGTGTCCAGTATTGATCCCCCAACTCCATATTTCTTAGGATTCCCCTGCCTTCACTCACACTTGTGGGATTTTAGTACTTTTTTCCTCTGTACCTTAATCATTAGATTTCTTTATTCCCTAAAATTTCCTTTCCTGAAATCTAATACTCTCATACTGCTACATTCTCGAAGCCATTCCTGAATTCACCTAGCTCACAGCCACTGGTTCCAAGCTTCCCTATCATAATGAAAGTCTCAATCATTTCCTCCCTAACTGTAAAAATTAGACCCAGAATGCCTTCTTCTATGGCTGGAGTATCTAATTCCTGCATTATAATCATGAAGGTGTAAGGAATTCTCTATATTGTTGGCTGTGTTTCCTGCCCAACAGAAATCTCAGTTGTTTCAATTCCTTCTGAGTAACATATCCAGCATTTTAAAGTACCTTGACAGCTGGTCCAGGAATTTTTCATTCTCTCTCTCCTCCAGTGCTGGTTGTCTGTAGCAAAGGCCCAGAGTCATTATATCACTGATATCATATGAGTACATTGTATTGTATGCATAATATGCATTAGCTCATAAAATGCTATTGAATATTATTTGAATGTCACTGTAAAAATCTGTGAATGCTAAACTACCCAGGTGAGTGCTTTGGGGGGCTGTGAATGTAATTGAATACAGGCTCTTGAAACTGTTAGTTCCATACAAACGCTTCCCGGGTTAGGCAAGACCCGACTTACGCAAATTCACACTTATGGAAAAAATTCCGTAAGCTAAAAATAGGAGGTTTTTTGTTTTGTTTTGTTTTTTTGCGTAATGGTCGCGGGGGGGGGGGGGGGGGGGGGGAATACGTTTCCGACTTACGGAAAATTCGAGTTACGCAAGGCGTTCCAGAACGGAATGATTGCGTAACCCGGGGAGCATTTGTACTTCTGTTTTTAAGGACCACCTTAGCAGAGGAAGTTAAAATGTTAGCAGCACTAACTAAAGCCAGAAGGGAACATCTGATCCCCCTTGTATATCATCGGCCATAGAATTTCATCCAGTTACTTCTAGGCTGAGCCCAGAAAGTTGTATTTGACCAAAACATATCTTCCAAAAAGGCATGCATTGCCAGTATTTCTGTGGCACAATTGAGGTATCTAGTGGCCGACAAAGCTTAATCCTTGATAAGTGTTCTATAAGGAGACCATAGGATCAGAGTAGAGAAATATGGAAAAGATCTATTAGGTCACTGAGTCCATCTTCCTGCAAGAGTTTCCTTACAGATGACAAATCAGATACCACACTGATACCAGCCAAAAGACTGATGACTATTTTCAACCAATCACTTCTGCTATTTCAAAAAAGATTGAACTAGTATATAACAATGATCTTCCATGGTTGGCTCATTTTTTTGCTAACAATATATCAATGCTATGTTTCAATTATCCTTAAGGTCCTCTTCTCTGATTTATATGCTATCCATTAAAAAGGAAAATAGATCATGTTCTGTGAGGGGAAGCTGAACAGTGAACTGATTCCTGACAGGCACTAAATTATGGCTATATTTGTGCATGGAGATTTATAATGATTTTTCCAATATGCTTACCCGCTTCTTTTAGTGCTCATTAACCATTGCACAAAATCCTGAGCTCGTCTAGTGTCCAAGTACTTGCTGTAATCACTGGTGAATGTGCCTTGTGAATGACGTTTTACTTCATTCAGCTGTCTAGATTCATCTAATGGTTCAGTCTGGGAAGCTTTGAATGATCTATGAATAGTATGTAATAGATTAATCAGCATTGATGATAGCACTTTCTACAGGTGCTATACCTGCACTGACTTCTTTTTTTAAAAAAATTCTGTATTCCAACAGAATAAGAACAAAAAAGAAAAAAAAGAAACAAAAATTACTTGCTACAGATATGATTGTTAGCTGGCTGACAGAGTCAATCAGTACAGCAGCCTGGTAACTGCATAACTAAGAGTCTATTAGGACAACAATAAAAAGGTACTGTTAGAAACACCAAACTGGTGTGCTGCATTTTGCAATATAGATATCCTTCTCCGATCCACAGATGAATTAAATACACTGTAATATTATAAGAAACTTTTCCTCAAATCAAAGATTTTGCATCGAGTTGCAGGAAAAGTACAGGGGAGTATATTTGGATTATTCTGAGATGTTTGATTTTTAGTATTTACCTGGATTTCTCTTCTGTGTCTTGAAGAGGATTTTGCCAGCTGCCTTGAATGATCATTAAAAGCAATCCAGCCACGAAATAAATGTTTTTCATTTTCATTGCCTGTCAGAACACAGATGAGGGGGGGAATAAATATAGTCCTCTTTACATACTTTGGAGTCAATATATAGACAGGGAAACCCACTAATATAGAATGGAATGAAACTCCATGTATATGAGAGGAGAATGATAATCCTACATAGTTTCAATGTGTTGCAGTTTTCATACTATAACACCAGGTGGTTTTTAATTTTCTGAATTTATTGACTAAAGAAATAAAAGCAGAATCCCATCACAGAGTGCAGTGTCACATCCAGCCACTCTTCTTGCTCTAACTGAGCATTTTTTCTTCATCCCCTCACTTCTAAATTCTTGTGTTTTGTATGCTTTTGTTTTTATCATTTAAAGCAATGAACACCTGTAGGATTGGGCTCCTTGGGTAAAATAGGCAAATTTCAATCCAGAGTGTGACTTTTACAAAAAATAAATATATTTATGGTTAGAAATTTGTGATACAGAAGGTATATGAAATTCTGTTGTGTTTATGGTGCTTTTGATACAATGCTATACCTAGTACAGTCTTAGGTTTTCCATTTTAGTCCATCATTAGATTTACACCTTGCTACAACCATAAAGGGCTGATCCTGATACGCTGCTAGGTGTAATTCATATTGCTGTGGGTAGTTCCATTGACTGTATAAAATTAATAATAAAGGACTAGATTGGGATCTCTATCCTACTCCCTGTGTGGTCTCATGAGTAAGATTATTCACTGTGAGTAAGAGTATCACAGTGTGGCATACAGTACATATATATATGTTTTGGTGGTTCAGCACTACATTGTGAATCCCTTATTCAGACTGATGAACACTTTCTCATACACGTAGTTTCATTGTCTTAATTATATATTTCAGTGAGCAATCACCAGCATGAGTAAGGTGATTACCATCTGTTCCTTAGTATGTAAATGCTAAAATTATCATTATTGAATGTACTACTATTAGTTTGATTTAGCTTATGGACCCAATATTGGAGATGAACAAATAATTGATTTTTTTGGTTTGCTGGCAGAACTGGAAAAACATTATTAAGGTTGAATGTTCATTTTGTTCAGGTTTCAGAGTAGCAGCCGTGTTAGTCTGTAGCCACAAAAAGAAAAGGAGCTGCATCCGATGAAGTGGGCTGTAGCTCACGAAAGCTCATGCTCAAATAAATTGGTTAGTCTCTAAGGTGCCACAAGTACTCCTTTTCTTTTTTGCCATTTTGTTCAGTTTTTCATTTTATTTTGTTACATTTTTGGGTGTTTTTTAACCTTAATTATTTTAAACAAACCTCGCTAAATTTAGAATGAAATGTCATTTTGGAATGAAAAGTCAAAATATTTCATTTTGAAACTGTCAAACATTTTGACTTTTTCTAAATTTCTTTTTCATTTTTTATTCGTCTAAAACTATTCTCCAAATTCTACTCAAATTCACAGTTTTGACTGCCTTGATACTGCATTTTTAATAGATCAAAATATTTGACCAAAATAATTTTGACCAACTCTACCCAATACTGCAAATACTTACTGCTGAGCATAGCCCCTATTACTGCAAATAGCCCTGTTGAATTCAATCAGACCACTTACACAAGTTAGCACATCAGCGAGCAGCAGTAGATATTTGCCTGCACTGGCTCATAGACTAAAGTGATTTGTAATGAAAGCATCTATGAAATTGAAGCAAAATTATTATAAAGCAGCAAGTAGATTTTAAAGTACTTGCTTTGGGTCAATTCTTAACTTTATGAAATGATTGTTTAATAAAATTAATTAATATACATTTTGGACTCATGCTTTTGGCTATTAAAAATAAATTAAACAAGCCAAGATATTTAGCTCAAAAAGTAGCTAATCTTCATCAATTCATGCTTTAAAATAAGCATGGATGACAATGTTAATTAACTGTAAAGCAACTGAAATTGTAATAAGTTCACAGAAATTGAATGTCACTGGAAATGTTTCATCATGCATTTGAACTGATACTCTGTTGTATGCCTGAAAGAGCCACTCTCCCATCCATGAAAATGTTCCAGAGAAGTTTATACTACAATCTGAAAAACAAAGGGAGATAGGAAAATTGAGCCAGTTGAAATAAAATGTAAGTGGCTAACTAAATCCCTGGAGGCCAATAAAAAAACCTAAATTTAACCTTCCACCTCACTTGTAGTCCTCCTCATTGGTCCAGGTGTCAGAATAAGGGATCCTTGTACGCATCTAAAGCTAAATTCTGCACTGATTTATACCCCCCATAAAATCCCCTGTTTATTTGAATTCAGTGAGCCAGACAGAGTGTCAGTCAGAGCAGAAATGGATCCATTCTATACTGCATTACTTTGGGACCATGGGCTGAGGTAAGAACGGATCAGAAGCCTTGTTGTTTCAGGTTTATGCTATGACACATTTCAGAGCAGGTTTTCAGACATAATTGAGCATGACAACTTGTATCTTCCATGAATTATAAGATCACACACACAACTGGACATGAAACATAACAGAGTAGAAGACTCAATGGACACCAAATACCCAATAATTTGGCAAAAATCTGAGTGGAAAATATAATAAGCCAAGTACTAGGCGATTGATGGATAGCAAGCACTTACCAGAAAGCACTGACTAAGGTTCATTGTTTATTGTAAATTAGTATTCAGACCATTATATTGAGGTTTTCTTCCCCAGAGCTAAATACATATAACTTAGGTGCAGAGCAATGATGCCAGAGAGGAAGTACATAGAAGATCTGCATTCAGAAGTATGTACAGAACACTCAGTGCAGGATATAGAAACCAAACAATCATGAAACTGGATTTCTAAATATCTAGGGGCAGATCCGCGGCTGGTGCAAATTGTCACAACTCAATTGACTTTCAGGGAGCTATGACAATTTACACCATCTGAGGATCTGTCCCCTGGTATTAACTGCTGCCAGACATTCCAGCTCTGCTCAGGCAGAGTACACCCTTAGGTAAGGCCCTATTTTCAATGGCATGTTGCTGGCCAATAGCAATACAATACTGCTGGGTTGCAATATAAGGCAATATAGTTAAGTGGCATTTTAGTCAGAGCTAGAAAAATGAATTGAAGAATATAAGGTTTCCCATATTGGATCAGATCTTTAAGCCATGAAATCCATTATCCTATCTCTAGCAGTGGTCAATACCAAATACGCCAAAGGCAAGTAAGTGCCTTCACAGTTGCAGCTGGCTGATCAAGCAACGGTAAACATAGAGAGGAATTCCTTTTTGACCTCCTTAGTGATTAGTTTATGCCCCAAAGCATAAGGTTTAATTACTCCATTTCAACATACCATGCATATTGTATCTAGAAGTGTCATATTGGTCCTAAAACTATTAAAATCCAGCCACAATATTTAACTCTCTGTCCACTTGGAGTTGTACTTCAGTGGTACAACACTGACATCCAATGTTGATCCTAAAGAATACATCAGTTTCACATTTCATGTGTTTAAAGACTACAGGAGAAATCCTGGCGTCTATTCACACTTATTCCTCAGTCAAAAGTTTCTAGAACTGGCTGGATTTGGCATGAAATAGTTTGGTTATTAAATGCTGTTTATGTTGAATATCATCAATATGAAAAAGTTGATCTTCAGTAAATAATTTAGAAATATAAAGAGCGTGATTCAAAGTCTACTGAAATCTGTGGAAAGACTCCCATTGATTTCATTGGGTTTTGGGGACAGATCCTTAACCTCCAATCCTGTAAGACTTACGCAAAGTGCTTCATGTTATATATGAGAGTGCTCCCATTTACTTTGATATGATTTTGGCATATATTTAAATTTAAGTATGTGCTTGAGTTCTTTCTAAATAAGTATGTTTCCCAGAATCAAGACCTTAGATTGTATCAGCAAGTAGCATTTGGTGAGATTAGTAAAATAGCAAAGATTACAAAGTATTTGCAAGATTTGAAAATCTTTAAGTTAGAAGAAAAGGAGGACTTGTGGCACCTTAGAGACTAACCAATTTATTTGAGCATAAGCTTTCGTGAGCTCAAATAAATTGGTTAGTCTCTAAGGTGCCACAAGTCCTCCTTTTCTTTTTGCGAATACAGACTAACACGGCTGCTACTCTGAAACCTTTAAGTTAGAGGAACCTGCCTTTTAGCCAGCCAGCTATTTTGAAAACTGCTGCACTTTCATTACATATTTGTCAAACGTTTTATCTTAAAATTTAAGATGCATTTTTGTACATTTATTCTTCAATATTTAGCATTGGTAATCACGGTCAGTAATAGTTATTTATTTTATATAAGTCAAAGACAAAAGTAGTAACTAGAAATGTGTTCTTATACTATTACTGCTTCATTCTAGAAAACACAAAAGTGTGCCCTATAGAGAAAGAGGAATTGTTAACAAAAGAATATTTGTACAGATTTATTACCTATAATTATTTCTTGAAAGCCAGATAAGACTATTTCCATAGCAAGTGGAACCTGGCTCTTGAATCTGTTTGAGAGGTTTAGATTTTTTGTAGAAACAGCTACAAAAGCTTGTGGTCTCAAGTGTCAAAGTTCCAGTCACACTGAAATAAATTTTAAGTAGAAAACTATCTGTTTTTTTAAGGTTTCAGAGGAACAGCCGTGTTAGTCTGTATTCGCAAAAAGAAAAGGAGTACTTGTGGCACCTTAGAGACTAACCAATTTATTTGAGCATGAGCTTTCGTGAGCTACAGCTGAGCTGTAGCTCACGAAAGCTCATGCTCAAATAAATTGGTTAGTCTCTAAGGTGCCACAAGTACTCCTTTTGTTTTTTTAAGTTGGCTAATGAATTCATTTCTAATTCCTCTCCAATTAGAAATTAGAAAGTACATTTCAAATCCTTCCTTTCCTTCAGTTTCAAAATGTATTAGCTAAACTGAAGTTGTTACAGTGAGACACATAAAAATTAACAAATCAGCTGAATGGATGTTCTTAACCAGGATCCTAGCCACCAGAGAGACTGTCAATAATATGTATTTATCAAATCTTGATCAAAATGTTTAAGGCTGAAAAAAGTTATAGACTCATATAGCATTTACTTTGCATTTGGAATTACAGAGGAATATTTTTTCTTGATAACCTGGACTTTCACTAGTCTTCTGAACATATTTTACTACAGATTTCTTTAGTGTACTGTGTGGAAGCTGTACTTGGATATATTGCAACAAAGTTTGCACAAAGAATCCTGCTAAAAGCCCAATTAATTCCAACAATCAGTCGAGTTACATAATGGCTGAATAAGGAGAAATATTTTTATTTGAAAATTAAAATGTGAATAAGAATAGATTTCTGGAGATATGAGACTGTTGCAGATAGTACAGGTTATTAATTATGAATCTACTATCTCTTTAATGTACATGTAATTTACTACTAATTTATACACACTACACTGTAAAATGCATTTATGGAAAAGTTACGTAGAATGTAATCGATACCTTTCTAGAAGTTTTTTGCACCATCCTACAGTATTCCACAACTGGGATATAATTCTGTATTAAATTCTGTAGGTTCAATTCTGTAGGCTGATTCAAAATAACCAACAGGAAGGTTAAAATTTTCTATTAAATGATATACATAAAATCTATAACTTTCCAATATGGCATTTTATGGTGTAATATATATAAAATGAATGAAAACCACATACTTTCAATGGAGTTAGACCAGTGTAAAACTGTTGTAATGGAGTGGCAAATCTACCTTGAGATATTTTCAAGTAATTTTTATAGAAACCTATTTAATATATCTAGTCCCCTACTACTTTCATCCCTATTAATTTCTATCGGACTTTTAGGATGTTTCTACAAGGAATGACGATGTTTAAAGTAAAAATGGTTCAATATCTGTGAAGGACACATGTCTAGTAAATGGTATTTGAAAATGTGAGTGTAAGACAAACAACAAAAATCAATATTTATGCATAAGTGTTTAACATTTAAATTCTTACGATAATGCATTTCTTCCATGAGTCCATGTTTAATCATCCTCCTTTCTATCATTTCTGTCAGTCTTAGAAGTTGATTTTGATCTTTGGATCATTCTCTCTTAAATTAATTGCCTTCTATTGAATAAACTAAAACTGATTAAAGTTTAACTATATACACTACTTATTCATGCCAAATATAAAAAGATGATACATAATAATAAATAATAATAATAAAAGAAAAGCTTAAAAAGCACCATTTTGAGAGATCCTGTATTTGCTTTACAAACCTTGGACAGAACAATTGCACTCAACCCATTGAACAAATCTTATTGGTAGCTAGCGTGAATCTTACCTTCTTATACTTTGAAGTGATGCACAGCGATTGGAGAAAGAGCAGCTACTCTTCTGGAACTTTGGGAAACCTTCAGGATCCGGAGATCTGCCTAGCTGCCTCTGTGGCTCAGCCTTATATATACTGTTCAGCTCTAGTAAGCATTATGAGAGTGCATCATTGCTGACAGTTTCCTTATTCAACTTAAAAAAAATCATATTTGCTATTCTTTACTTTACATTTGACAATTTTTACAAGCAATTTCACATATTGACTCTGCTTACTGTATGACATCATTGTGGAGATAGGTCCTTAATGGAGACGCAAAAGGAATGAGATGTCAATGTCAAAAGAAGTAAATATCAATCAGGAGGACATTAGGGCTATACACAATTAAGTAAAGGTGCTAGGAATCAATGCAACATGTCCTTCAAATTCAGGTTTGCCTATCTGACATTTAAATTAAAATTGACGGGTGAATTCCTAGCTCCACTGAAGTCAATGGCAAAACTCCCATTGATTTCAGTGGGGCAAGGACTTCACCCATCAATTTTATAAGTTTAACATAATAAAATAGTAATAATAATAAGAAGAAACATGTACCTCACACAAAGTCTCCCACAACCAGAGAAAGGGAAGACTCCATAAAGTCCACCAGAGACCTTGCTGTGCCGATATAATTAACTCAAGAAAAGCTGAGATACTACTGTGATGGGCACCAGTACAAAACCCTAAACCAGACAGATTGAATGTAATAGAAACATTTGGTTTCAATTCAAATTATGTCCAGGGGCAATGTATCAATTTTGTAAATTCCTACGTATGAGAATATATGGTACATGTGTGATCTGTATGCCAAATACTTGTTACATAACTGAGATCTACATCATGCCCCTTAGATCTGCTCATATAGCCTGGTGCCCTGGAAATGAGTTTAAAAGGATAATACAGGCCCAGGCTGTATTATATCATGTAGAGTTGCCCTTCAGAGTGAGTCCTTGGGGCATCAGTGACAGGATCAGAAGCCCAGCTCTGATGAAGCAGCATTGCCAAGGAGGCAGGAGGGAAGGGCACCAATGGCCGGAGCTGGCATAGAGGCACAAAGCTTCTGTGCACATGGCCCTGGGATCTGAATAGATTCCTGAGGATCTGCCAGTGTTGTGGGGTGGGTCCTTCATCCTCTTTTATGAAACAACAGTCTGGGGTCTCCAAGAGGAGATCCCAATGGAGACTTCCTCCTGTGGTTTTTTTCATGGGTTGGGATCCAGATCTGGAACTACCTGCTAAACCTGTAAGTACAAATTGTAACAATGTATGTACAACTGACAGCGCTTATTATATTTGTAAGTGATCAGATGGTCCAAATTAGATGTTAGAAATTAAGGGCTAAATGCTCCCCTGAGCCTAAAGTTCTGCTTGGTAGAGGGAGGGGTGTGGGATCACTAGGAAGCCACTTACAGCTCACTGAACCTGTGCACCAGCGGTGGCCCCAGCATGAACTAGAGCATCGTAGGGGCTAAGTTATGATACTGGAGTATGGTCCCTAAAGATACATCCTCTCTCTCCCCACCTAACCCCTCACACCAGCAGAGTTCTCCTTCATTAGAAGAATTCTTTGCTGGCCGACTGTGGCCAGATTCCAGCCACACATACTGCCTGAGCAGCACAAAAGGAGTCAGAATATAAACCAGAATCTAGCCTCTAGCCTGATAAGCCTAGATCCTATATGTAATATAACAGCAAATACAAATTGTAATGTATGCTCACCAACGCCCCCATAGATACCCATGTAACTGTACCGTATTATTGTATATACCTAGGGAACAGCAAATCTCATCACGTCATGCCACCTTACACTGGCCACATGGTATATTTTAATTTCTAACATTGTGAAGTTATTACATTGCTCCACTCACAGGGTCCATGTACTGAAGCCAATGTTCCCTGTAAGTTTTCTATATGTGAAGGACAAATGACTGCTTGTGCTGAAGTTTAAAACTTAAGTGCACAGCCTCTTCCACTGCTATTCCCTATATTCCTCCACTTTTCATTCACTCTTCCCCCTTCCTACATCAACTCATTCTCCCTCCTCATTCATTTCTTCTCCCATCAATCTCCTTTTTATACCTCCCTTCTCTCTCTCATTTCTCTCTCCCTTATCTTTATTCTCACTCCCCCCAATCCAAAATGTTTTCAAATCCCCGATTCAATGTATGGATTGGGATTATGTGCTTACATATATTAACACATGGATCCAAATACTGCAGGTATATCGCACATACTTTGGCTTTTCAAACTTTTGTCTGAAAGGTGTGTTAATATCTGTATAATTCCTCATCCAACACAACCTCACTGCACACACACACAAACTCACCCCAAACTAATCCAAGGCACCAATCCTCCCCTGCACAGACAGAATGAAACAGGTCTGCAGCCTCTACACCAAGATGTTTGGGAGCCAAATTAAGCATTCACACAACTTGCAAAACCCAAATCCATTCATTTTAGGGAACCCCAATACCACTAAAGTGCCTTGCCTACCTTGCCCCAAATTTTTAAAACTCTGGACTAAGATTTTAAGATTGTTAGGTATGGGGGGCAAAATCAGACTTTAAATAGGAAAGTGAGTCGAATCCTTAAATATCACAAGGTGCTGTGTCTCTCCATCATGTTGGTGAACTTTCCTACTCATCTATGAGAACACACCAGAGAGCAGTTCTGCAGTTCCCAGGCAGGACAGCAGATGGTGTTCAGTTGGCCTTTTATCAGTTTCTTGCCCAGTATGGTACACAGATAGTCCTGTTGCAATGGATTGCTACTAACCTTACTTTACTGCATGTTGAGTTTTATTTATTATTAGTTGAAAGATACACAGCCTTCCTAAATCAGCTCTGCAAAAGATAATACAATATCACCTTCCCCAGAATCCTGTCAGTTCTTTACTTCTTGTTTGTTTAGTCCTATTTATTCTCTAGTGTAAAAATAAAGACAAGTTTCAAAGTAGCAGCAGTGTTAGTCTGTATTCACAAAAAGAAAAGGAGTACTTGTGGCACCTTAGAGACTAACAAATTTATCTGAGCATAAGCTTTCATGAGTTGCATCCGATGAAGTGAGCTGTAGCTCACGAAAGCTTATGCTCAAATAAATTTGTTAGTCTCTAAGGTGCCACAAGTACTTCTTTTTTTTTTGTAAAAATAAAGTTTTCTATTTACAGTATAGTCATTTCAAATGAGTATGAAGTATGAAACAGAGCAGCTGAATGCACCTGGGTAGTCAACTTGCTATATAGATTATTTAGTTCAGCACAATCTAAGTGATCATCAGATTACAAATATGTCTTGAATGATACACAATATAAAAACTTTACAGGAAAGAAGCAAAACCCATCTGTGCTTTTCGTTATTGCTGTATATTTGTGAGTGCAACTGTATGCAATGGGTGAGCTGTATGCCAAACAAAATTACAGAAATGGATCAAGTACGTGTCCAGTGTATTTATTAGAGGGGCTGAAATTTTTTGAATTTTGTACTTTTAAGGAAGTTTCTCATCACAATTTGATTTTTTATGAAAAACAAACTTTTTTTTTCTAAATTTTCTTTTTTCAACCAAGTCAGCACATTCCAATGACCTTTTTTTGTTACTGTTTTTCTACCATTTTTGTTATTAAATACACAACACATGCACATTGGTGGTGGTTGGGTCTTGGGGGAATGGGTGGTAAACATGTTCCCCTCTCTTCATGACAATTACCCTGGAGGTGTTCATCTGTCCAATGACTTGTCAGCCAGGACTATACTGTTCGGGCTATGTGACCCATTAAGGGTCCCCACCACTGCCTGACAGTCAGACGGGATCTGAACTCCCACTGTGGGTTTCAGAGAAGCACAGCACATGCTTATAACTTGCCTGACATCATTTCCCAGGCTTGACTACACCTCACAGAGCAGTGATGGCTTTCAGTGAAGGAGGATTTTTCCCTCTCAGACTACAGGAAAGACTCTAGTGCCCCAGAACCTGGCTAAACTGTACAGCTCCAGCGAGGCTCCATGCCACCATGGATGCACCAAGGCTGAGGGTTTGGCCCTCATTGAGTAGAGAGGTATCATGCCGATGGAATAGGCCACAGTGTCTGATGCTACATATTGGCACGGCTCCATGTGAAATCAATGGAGCTGCAGCAATTTACGCAGGCAGAGGAGTTGGTCCACTGTGTACCAGTTATGCTACATTTTGTGAAGACAATGAATATAATTGAAAGTAATACCAATACCGTTAGCAAATATGATAAATTATTCAGATTAAATACAAAGCATTTAAATGGCTCTACAAAATGTATTAAACAGCTGTGCCCTGTAATTGGGAGCTGACTGATAAACTGGAAGATACTAAATGTGATGTGAAGTTGACTTTATCTCTGATCCAATTTGTTATGAGCTTGAATCATGGCCTGAAGGCCTGGCTGGAGGTGCACCTGGCCTTTTCACTCATGTTTTTCTCCATGCCTATTCTGCAGCCACAGAAGGTCCAGTGCAGCAGAACTGGTGTGGTTCCACTTTGGATGGGAAAGAGGGGCTGGATGTGGGAGAGATGCTCATGGGGTGTGTGCACCCTGTACAGCATGGAATGGGGGTGGGCAGGGAGCAGGAGAGAGCATGGGGTTGGAGTGGGGCCAGAGGATCTACTGCTGTGCATGTGTAGATGCTGTACGAGAAATATTTAAGCCACTGAACTGAAGCAGCCCCTGCTTTGCCCCCATGTTTGGTTTATTTTGTGCTAGCAAAGCATCCACAGGGGAACTGGAACTCTAAACAATCTAATCGGTGTTTGATTATTTCCCAGTACAAGGACTTCTCTGCTCAATACAAATAAAATAGTAGTGTCTACACACTTCCTCTCTAAAGCTCCATCTCCAGTGACTTAGCAGACTTGTTTAAATAACTACACTTCGAGCTGGGGGGTGGGATTTCCCAGGCTAGCTCTGACTGAACCACCATGCTACAGAGTGAAGCTGAGGTGTTGCAACCAGCAGGAGGGGCTAGCCACCCTGACTAGGTACCTAGCATGTTCAATGGGACCATATTCAGGGTGGCTGGTCACTCCCGCTGCCACAGCTACACTGTGTTTTTAGCGTGATAGCTTGATTGGAGCTAGCACAGGCATGTCTCCTTGACTGGGACTCACACTCCCAACTCCAAGTGTAGACATACCCTTAGAGTTATTTAAAACCAAAGTTTAGCTGTCCACTGTGGTAAATTGGGTCAGAGAGAGCTAAAATATCAAGTTTGAGACTAAAGTCCAGGTATGAATAGGGTGTTCACCTCACACATGCTGGTAAAGGGGTAATACAGACCTGAGAGATCAGTTAAACTGCCTGCTTGCACCTGGAGAATGGGCCAGACCTAATTAGAAATAAAGCTCAGGTGAGGAAGAGCACAATTTGTTTCCATAGAGCTAGGTGAGCCCAGCTTGGGAGGAGACCCAGAGGAGAGGAGGTGGAGTGTTCCATCTCTTGGAAGCAGCCTGAAAGACCACTGAGAAGCAGAGCAGGCAGGCTGTCCACCCCAGGGGTGAGCTGAAAGCCTGACTGGAGGCAGGGGCTACGAGGAGCTGTAGCCTGCCTGAACCCCTGTGGGAGGGGAGGAGTGTGCTAGCTCTTTCTAACTGTCCCAATCAGTAGACATGCTGAGACTCTGCCAGACTTGGTGGATGGCAATACAGAGTGGAGAGTGCTGCAGGGATTCTGATGGGCACTGTGTCAGTTGCTAATGAATGAACACATAGGAGTTTCTGCACTGCACATCAGCCCTATTGTCTGCTGTTAGCACAGACTGCCTATGTGGACGGAGCATATGTGATCACAAGGAGATTTAAATACTGGCATCAGCTGAAGATATCGCCTCCCATCCTTAACTACTTAACTCACTGGCCCTGTCTTCCTGATTGCAGTGTAGAAGTTATTCCAGCAGTGCTGTGTAGTTGTCACACTATTCTGGAGACGTAGTCCTGCTTTTCCTTACAAACGGTGAAGAGAGTGCATAGTGGCTGATGTAGAAAAACATTAAGCAGAATTAACAGAATGGTGTGCTTCCCCCCTGGGCCCCCAGCCCTACCTCTGTCTATCCCCCTACTTTCTCCCCCAACCCCAGAAGCCAAGTCTGACAATGCCTGCTCTATTTTCCCAGATAATAACTAGGCACTAGAGCAGATTAACAATGATGTCCAGGCAACTTAATCCATTTCTAAACATTATTTCATCTATCTTTCTATCTACGCACACAGACACACACACACACACCTTTTAAACTCTCCAAGTATGCCCATTCCTCCAAGCGCTTCTAGCTTCATAGCTTACACAGCTTATGAATGACTCATTAGGTCAGAATCATTTCATTGGTTATACTTCCAATATTAGACAGTAGGGGATGATTTTTAAAGGTATTTAAATGCCTAAAGATACAGATAGGTGGTATGTAAAATCTTAAAACTGCCTAGGTGCCTAATTCCCATTTCAATCAATGGGAGTTAGGTGCTTTTGAAAATTGCAGTAGGTGCCTATCTGTATCCTTTGAACCTAAATAGTGTTTCTCTGCTCAGTCATACCCATTTTACAGTGGCTTCTCTGGAGTTACACCACTGTAAGAGAGTTGAGAATTAGGCCCTAATAAATTCAACTGACTTATATTCCTCATTTGTGAAATCACCCATTATTGAAAGTACTGTTGTCAGTAGAACACTCACAGAGGCCCATATAATCACCATTTAATTAGCCCCGCTTCATGTTATATTTGTTTATTTTACTGTTAACTTTCTCAGAGCTATAATTTTTTCCTTTTTACAATTAGAACAGCTGAATTTTAATTACATTATCAACAAAAAGCTCATTAACGTCACTTAATTGGAGTATTTCCAAAAAAACCTTAACTGAACTGAATATTTTCTGAAGAGTCCCCATCAAAGTATAATTTAACCATTACAAACAGCTTGGCAACAACATTTACATAAAGATTTATCTGTCTCTGAAGAATGTTTTTATATGAGGAAAATCAGATTTGTTACCACCATCCACAAAACAAAGGGAGTTGTTATACAGCAGTTTGCTTCCACCTTTTAACTTCATTGGACAAATCCTGTATTTTTGTCATTTTGGTCAAATTAAGGCCTTTGCTTTCACACAAAGAAATCTAAGGCAACAGTGGACAGGGTTAGAAAAAAGCTTTTCCTATGGGTTATTCCATAACTGCCCACTTCAAGGTTTCTTGCACCTTCCTCTAAAGCATGGTGCACTGGCTACTGTCAAAGACAAGAAGCTGGATAAAATGGACCCTGGGTCTGATACAGTATGGTAACTCCTATGCAAGTATGATCATAGAATCATTTGGTTTGTAGAACATCTGGTCTATTTCCCTGCATCATGGCAGGATTGATTTAATTCTCAAATCATCCCTGATCGGTGAACACTTAGTCTAGGGCTCGAATGTCCACTGGTAGTGATTTCAAAGCCACTTTTGGTATCTCTTTTCCAGTTCCCTTTTATTGTTCTTGTTGTTGTTTGTTTATTGGCATTGTGGAAGCGCTGAGGGACCCCAAAGATAGACAATAAACCACTGGGCTAGGCTGTGTACAAACTCATAACAAAAAGACCTGCTAAATGTGTAGCATTGTACTGACCTTGCCCATGTCAGGAAGCATGAATTTAGGGCGTTTTCTAAATATTTACCATAAAGTTTTCCTTCTTTGTCTTCTGTCCATTCCAGATTCTGTTCTCATGGACTAGCAATGACTATCATCTTTATAATGATAAAGATCATTTTGTGTATCTGTAGATAGTTATGTTATCCTTCTAGCTTCTCTTTGCCAAGTTCACTTCACTTTTCCTCACAGATTCTATTTTTCATATTTTTATTTAATTGATTTCTGAACATCCTCTAGAACTTGACTAGGTCTATTTTGAAAGGGTGAGGTGACACTTCCCACGTCTGCACCCTGTAAAAGGACTCTTCCCAACCAGTATCCCCCCCCCCAACATTGAGAGCGAATCAGGGCCCAAAACTTCAGTTACTCTGATTTCAGTGGAGTTGCACCAATGTTAAACTGGAGTCATGCAGTGGTGAATCAAGGCCCAAGTATCATTGGGCTATCTTTTTAAAAAATCTGTTTTAAGTGGATTAACATTAATTGAAAACAAAGCGAGAAAAGACTGAATGATTCCTCTCATTTTTGACTGAATGGTATTTGAGATTCAGTTCAGTGTTGCTATTATATTTAGCAATTTGAGGGAGGCTAACTGGCTAGCAGAGAGGAAGAATGGCCCAGTGGTTGGGGCACCGGCCTAGGACATAGGACACCCAGATTCAATTCCTTACTCCACCATGGACTTCCTGTGTGATCTTGGGAACTCTGTGCCTCAATTCCCTGTCTGTAAAATGGGGTCCCAGCGAGGAGATGGGCATTGCCAGGATAAAACTGCCCATTGAAACTTCATGAAAATGATGCCTCTGCCACAGATTTGGTCACTGGATACACACAATGTGGCTAGCAAGTTCTGGATAAGAATGGAAACAACTGTTGGAATAAAATAACTGTGCTGAACGTACTTCTTCTACCCCTTAAAATGAACCCAAACTGAAACTTGGTTTGAGTTTCAAAAGGTTTGGTAAATTAAAAAAAAAAAAAAATTCAAGCATCTGTGAATGTTTTCATATCAGCCCAGATGAAGACCAGAAACACCAAGCTACAGACCTCGCTCATGCTAGGAAGCAGTAGAAATCTCAGGAAAAGACTCTTCTTTGGAACTCAGGATTTCAAACCTACCAGCACTGACTAAACTTTGGACAAGCATCTAAGCTTCAGCATGATTATACAAACTGCAATTTTAAACCTTGTGTGGTTCACCCAGCACTAGGTTTTGTCCATGGTTACTGTGGTTGGGACATTAATTAGCAAATCACATTGCGCTGTCAACTGTTATTAATGTAACTAAGCAAGCATATTCCTTTGGCTTTATGTCTTCTTCCCAAATGAGCATCTATCTCTGGAACATGAACCAGAACCCAAAACATGAGTTTTATGCAAGATAACAATAACCATACATAGCATTTTAAATTCTGGTTTTATTTTTTTTTTAACAGGCCGGTGTTAAATGTGCCAAAACCTGTAGTGGTATAGTATCTGCTAATATACAACACCAATAACAGATGTAAACTCCAAATTAAAAATATCTTAATATTTAACTATTAATCCACCTGCAGAATATACTTAATCTATGCACAGTTACAACTGCATTACGTCAAGGCACGTCTAGCTCTTGGTGATGTATAAGATGCTTAATCGTGCTGAGAATACCTTTGTTACTCTGACAGGGAAAAACATTGTTTGAGGAAGTGGGTCATATGGGTATAAAGATGTTTACTTGAAAGGCCTGGAATTCCATGGTCCTGATCAGTGTACCACTGAAAAAGAAGAAAAAAACCCAACAAAGCACACTTGATTTCTCTATCCTACAGTAAGTAAACAATCCAGAAGCTTGATCTTTACTAATTATTATTACAGCCCCATAAAGGTTGCGAGGTGCCTCACAAAGGCAAATGGGCAGTGACTTGGTAGATTTTTGGGTTTTTTGTGTTAATTATTTTTGATCAGTTTTCATTATATTCATATTCTCATTGAACAAAGTTTCTAAATAATCTGTGATTTGGGAGTCAGAATGGCTGCCTGGTGAGTTAGTTGCATCAAGCCAGAGCAAAAACACTCCAAGATGCCCTCAGGGACAAGAGTCCCTGGCATGTGCTGCATGTCCTTAGTAGTAGGATTATTAAAACGGACTGACTTAGCTAGCAATGTTTTATTCTCACCAAACAGCCCTCGCCTAAAAATTGTGGAGATCTGTCCAAATCATTCAGCATTATACTAGTCATTATGTACAGCATCCTGAGAACAGTGACTTAGATGGATTATGACAGGTTTCAGAGTAGCAGCCGTGTTACTCTGTATCCGCAAAAAGAAAAGGAGTACTTGTGGCACCTTAGAGACTAACAAATTTATTTGAGCATAAGCTTTCGTGAGTTACAGCTCACTTCATCCGATGCATGCAGTGGAAAATACAGAGGTAAGTTTTTATATACACAGAGAACATGAAACAATGGACGTTACCATACACACTGTAAGGAGAGTGATCAGGTAAGGTGAGCTATTACCAGCAGGAGAGAACATCCGCAAATGTGAACAATGTATACCTTCAAACCAGTGGCACTGCTATGGGTACCCGCATGGCCCCACAGTATGCCAACATTTTTATGGCTGACTTAGAACAACGCTTCCTCAGCTCTCGTCCCCTAATGCCCCGTCTCTGTTTGCGCTACATTGATGACATCATCATCTGGACCCATGGAAAAGAAGCCCTTGAGGAATTCCACCATGAGTTCAACAATTTCCATCCCACCATCAACCTCAGCCTGGACCAGTCCACCTAAGAGATCCACTTCCTGGACACTACAATGCTAATAAGCAATGGTCACATAAACACCACCCTACACCGGAAACCTACTGACCGCTATACTTACCTACATGCCTCCAGCTTTCATCCAGACCACAACACACAATCCATTGTCTACAGCCAAGCTCTACGATACAACCACATTTGCTCCAACCCCTCAGACAGAGACAAACACCTACAAGATCTCTATCAAGCGTTCTTACAACTACAATACCCACCTGCTGAAGTGAAGAAACAGATTGATAGAGCCAGAAGAGTACCCAGAAGTTACCTACTACAGGACAGGCCCAACAAAGAAAATAACAGAATGCCACTAGCTGTCACCTTCAGCCCCCAACTAAAACCTCTCCAGCGCATCATCAAGGATCTATAACCTATCCTAAAGGACGACCCCATCACTCTCACAGATCTTGGGAGACAGGCCAGTCCTTGCCTACAGACAGCCCCCCAACCTGAAGCAAATACTCACCAGCAACCACACACCACACAACAAAAATACTAACCCAGGAACCTACCCTTGCAACAAAGCCCGTTGCCAATTGTGTCCACATATCTATTCAGGGGACACCATCATAAGGCCTAATCACATCAGTCACACTATCAGAGGCTCGTTCACCTGCACATCTACCAATGTGATATATGCCATCATATGCCAGCAATGCCCCTCTGCCATGTACATTAGCCAAACTGGACAGTCTCTACGTAAAAGAATAAATGGACACAAATCAGACGTCAAGAATTATAAAATTCAAAAACCAGTTGGAGAACACTTCAATCTCTCTGGTCACTCAATTACAAACCTAAAAGTCGCAATATTACAACAAAAACACTTCAAAAACAGACTCCAATGAGAGACTGCTGAATTGGAATTAATTTGCAAACTGGACACCATTAAATTAGGCTTGAATAAAGACTGGGAATGGATGGGTCATTACACAAAGTAAAACTATTCCCCCATGTTTATTTTTCCCCCCTATTGTTCCTCACACGTTTTTGTCAGCTGCTGGAAATGGCCCACCTTGATTATCACTACAAAAGGTTTTTTTTCTCTCCTGCTGGGAATAGCTCACCTAACCCAATCACTCTTGTTACAGGGTGTATGGTAACATCCATTGTTTCATGTTCTCTGTGTATATAAAATCTCCCTCCTGTATTTTCCACTGCATGCATCCGATGAAGTGAGCTGTAGCTCACAAAAGCTTATGCTCAGATAAATTTGTTAGTCTCTAAGGTGCCACAAGTCCTCCTTTTCTAGATGGATTATGTTATACCTTGGAACAGCAGCAATTATTTTCACTTATTTTTAAACTGGACAATTTGTCTTAAGTTATTTCCATCCAGGCGTCATAAAGACACTCCAAAATCCAAATTATTATTTTTTTAGGCCAGGTCCTTCTCTTCTCTACAAATGCAGCAGAACCAGCATTTTTTGCTGTATTGGTGGGGAATGCAGGATATCTGAAGCCCACACAATGATCCACACATTTATGGAGTGCCACAAATCCAAGTCCCATGGGGGTTGCCAATGTACTCGTGTGTGGGAGCTCATAGACAGAGGTAGGACAGGGACAGGGCTCATGTATCTGTCATTAGCCCAGGAGTGAAGGGTATAGAATAAGCAAGCTTGGCATGAATGCAATAAATGTTTTGTCCATTTGGCCTCCTTTTGCTTGCCATTCATCCCTTCCACCCTCCTGTCTGTTCTGTTCTCTCTGCCCCTGCTGCCCTGCATAGGCTTCCCTAACAACTTGTTCTCTTCTCCCTCTGGACCTACTATCCAGATGCCTTATTCCCTTCACTGCGAGCATTCATCTTTGTTTGTGGCTGGCAGGTCCCTGAAGGCAGCTCCTAATCCCTCCTCCTCTTTTATTAGGTAGCAACAGCTTCAAGAAGAGCCACCTAAGCTGACTGCTCATTCTTATTTCCAGGTGCTTTTACAGGCCTTCAAGCTATTATTTGCAAAGAAGAACCTCCTCCTCTGTTGAAGCAGCTGGAAACAAGGAGCAGAGCCAGTCTCATTTGGCTAGCCAGTTTTCTGGGGCTACCAGCAAGTGTTCCCCAGACTACCAGCTACACTGTGGGACTCACTAGGTTAAACTGAGCTTTTTAAAAATGTCCCCAGATGTAAGAGGAATTATAAGCCAATGCTTAAAAAGAAAAATAGTTTGTTATCTACCATTGCCTGGAAATCCACCTGTGCATTAACCAAAGCTTTAGAGATCTGTGCTGAGTTCTGGAAATGTACATTATCTGGAAAAAGGAACAGAACAAAAAGGAGAAGAGTGGGTTATTAAAATCTGGTAAATACCAGATAGTTTAAAGATATAATGCATTAAGTTCAGTCCATCAATTATCGAGTCATACAGTTGACATTACTAACAATGAGTAAGTAACACTTTATATGCCCCATGGAAATGGACCAAACATCTAAGTACTGACCCTAATCGAAGTCAAAGAAAGATGCTTAACGTTTCTCAAACAAAGAGGTTGTGGCTTAGTATTTGAACTGCCTTTCGTAAACCTCACCATCTGCTGTTCCGTGGATGAGAAGATATTTCACGTTTCGGAAATTCTCCGCTCTTGCCATCACAGTTGAATTCTGTTCAGGGGAAAAATGAACACTTCAGCAGCTGCAATTTAGACCACTTAGTCACGTAGGTAAAAGGCTTTCACTGCATAGTATAAAACTAACTGAATCATCATATAAACTGGCACTATAACGACAACAGTGATTATTTATTACTCTCTGGGCTTGGAATGGAAGCCAGATATATTCTCTAGGCTTTTCCCAGGGCTAGTTGACACAAATCTCAGGCCTCCACCCTATCCCTCCCACTGGCTGCAATGCCATTCCTCTTACACCAAAATGCTCTGCCAGAGGAGTTTGGGATGAGGAGTTTCTGCCGTTTGGATGGGGTTTGGAAATGAGTATTAAGGGCCTAACGCAAAGCCTAATGAAGTCAGTAAGAGCCTTTCCACTGACTTAAGTGGAATTTGGATCAGGCCCTAAATGTGTTCACAACTGGTATGTATGTTTGTGGAGGGAATCAGGGGCATGAACAGAGGATGGAAATTTCCTGTTAAACCATTAGGAACCAGCAATGTGCCCCCATTTAGGGACGATAATCTGATTACCTAGGGGGATCATTTCACCACAGAGTTCAGTCTGCACAAAGCAGCTTGCATTCCACACCAAGTGGTCCCAACAACGACCAGTAATCATCATCATTTAAACCCATCACTGGGGGTCCCCCCCCCCCCGATGCTGAAGGTAAGCAACATTATTTGAACTGACCCTGTCTGTTCCAATGGGACAACAAGGACCTTTAAACATAGAATATTTAAGACTATTAAATATAGGAAAAGAGAGTAAACTATAGGCAGGTGAATTCCATGCTAGTAGCTCTCACTGCCATAGGGCTGATACTACTAGGGCTGGAAGATGATTTCTCTTCCCCACTTCTCCCTTCCTCCCTGATAATGTGATTCTAAGTTTGAGGAAAACAAATGCAATGAAGAGAATTCTTACTTTGTAGTGTTCGAGATTATCTGACTCAGTCGGAAGACCCATAAATCGCTCTGTGTAGATAGATGCTATCGTATAAAAAAAAAAGAGCTGTAGACAAAATATATACACATCTAATGGTTGAATACTATGAGTATGTGTTTAAACTGCACACAGTTCCATTAATACACCCTAAATGTATTATTTATTTTAGACTATTTCTGTGGCATCCATCACTGTAGCTCCTGGCTTCCTCACACTACACTAAAACCAGCTACATACAAAGATCATTTATGAAGATGAATTGATAAACATACTCCCACTTTATCTGCCCCTGCAGAAATACCCAACCCGGAGTGACCTAAGAAAAGGGCTGAGCAAACAGGTAAGTCAACCTGGAACACCAAGTCCCATAAACAGAGGCTAAGATCGCTTTAGCTAGTAGGATAAATTCCAGGAACCAATAGCTAGCGTAACCCAGCACATATCTACTGCCACAAGGGGACACACAAGAGAGACTATCAAGAGCTTTATTGTAACCAACACATTACTTTATACTCAGAAGCAGGGAAGAGTCCCTTAGGATTTCATGCTGGTGACCCTTCCTGTTCAATGGGTATGCACATACACAGTGAGAGAATGGGAGACGTAGGCTGTGGTATAAAACCCTATGCACAGGATATTCAGGTCTTTGTCCATTTTTCACTGACACCAGATGCTGTTGTTTCTTTGCTTTCTTAGTCTTTGACTGAGGTAGGGACATAGGTGAGAGCAAACATCTCTGCATCTGAGACTTTCAGCTGGGGCACCTTACTGCTTAAGGGCCCACTCAGGACACCTTTACAGGTGATCTTCTATGGCTGTCAGGCTGTTTAGTGAAATGTGGGTGATTCTTTTGTTATGGAGTTCCTACTGCAATGTGTACCTCACAGTTCAGAAGAATGGGGATCCGTGAGCTGGAAGATGGTAGGATTAAGTCATTAACTGAGTAGCTGTGAATGGCACATGGATTTGGAGAAAGGATACATTTTACAGCCTCATTTCTCTCACTGGGGCAGGGTCCCATGTTTCCCAGTGGCAGAACCATCATTAAATAAAAGTTGCTGAAGCTCAATCCAGGAAGGAGGGAAGAGCAATTACTCAATGACTACCCTTTTGGGAAGAAAGGCTAGAAATTATTATGCAGCCATTCCATCTGCCTCTGCAAAGACCCACAGGATAGTCAATGATAGCTTATGGTCAGTGTTATCAGAGACTGTTGACAGATCTAACAAAATCAGTACACACATCTAACTGTGCCCAGGGAGAAATAAATAGTCAATGTCCTGGGGCAGTGCCATCTGTGTGCCACATGCACATTTGTAGCTCATCTTGGGGGGCTTGTGGAAATCTGTGGAATCACAATACAACTGAAGCTGCTGCAACAGCACTTTTTCAATAACTTTCCCCAGAAAGGGGAGGTGGAGCATACTGGGCAATAACGGATCAAACTGTGATGTCACGGGCAATTTTTTGAGCAAGAGTGTTCTCGCTGCTTGCATAATGGTGGCTGACACCTTACCCTCCCAACAAGAGGCATTACAGTCACAGTGAGTGCCGTTACATGTAATTTACACCACTGTAAGACCCTGGTACATGGTCAGTGTGATGTCAAGGATGCTTCAAGTAAATGAGAACCCAACGGACAGAGGGTATATCTAATGCAACGTGGTGTTCAACTTGTGTGGCAGGAAATGGGGGCAGGGGTTGAGATTCTTCATGGGAAGTCCTGCTAGGAAAAATGTTTAAAAATACTGGAGATCTGGTACAAACAATTCCATCTCAAAGGCAAAAAATTATCCTTCAGAAATATTTTTATGAGCTGCAAGGATAAGTGATTTCTGGAAGGGATAATGTAACCAGAAAGGGATGACTCCCTCAAAGGCAGAGAAATCACCTCAAAATTGTCCCCTCAATGTGGTGGCACACTTAACAAGTAGTTCCAGGAAGCCCCATCCAGCACATCACTGAATGCATATGGGTTGCCAAGGGGGCTTTACAGGTGCACAAATGAGATTAGCAAACCCTCTGCCATATCACAGTATTTGTTCCAAAAGGCTGGGTGCAGCTATTGCCAGCAGAGAAAGGATTAAATACAAGCTTTGAGGAATTTTATTTTGGTGATGACAATTTCTTTTTTTTAATGTTTCCAGTTGTCAAGCTCTTGCAATAACGTCATGCTTTCTGAGTCAGTGTTTATTAAATGTTTTTATACCGTAATATTCCCAGCTGGAGACAGGAGCCACTGCCATTCCACATTTAAATACTCCACTGCCAGATCCAAGTGCCAGAGAAGTTACATATCCACCATAGGACTGGAGAGAAATCACAGGCAGGTTAATACTATGCAGTTAGCTATCTCTTTGTTCTCTGAGAATCCAAGTAATAAAACATTACATTCAAAGGAAACATTTGGTTTAATAGCATGGGGGCAAAGCAACTAGACTTTTACCTTCACCAGTATGAACTGAGTCTGGCTGACTCCTTGTGAGGAACAAAAGGAAAAGACAATTCTATCTAATCACTTCATCTCTTCCTACCATCTACGTTACTGCTTCATTGGGGACCCTGGTTCAGTTCCTCACCTACTGAATTATCTAGCCAAAAATGGAATTTCTGCCAAAAAATTGTTATATTGAATCAGCCCGATATGTGCAGCCATGGACAACAAGTTGTGGAAGGCTATGGATGTTGGCTTTAAAGCAGACTACAATACCCCAATGAAAGGTCAGGCTTTTGTTATATGCCTTAACAATGTCCATGTGCTGCAGAGCTGCCCAGTAGAGCGGGTTGGAACTTTTTTTTCCTAACAGAAAATTTTGATAGAAATGGGAAAAAAATCATTTTAGTCAAAATTTTCCATGGTAAAGTTAGACTTCTCAGCAAAAAATCCCAAACCCAAAATTTCCATCTGAAAAGCAAAAAATTTCAGTTGAAAACCAAACGTTTTGATTTGGAAATGCTGCTGCAGTGCCTCATAGGAACCGTGGACCTCATGGCCCTATGATCCAACATGGGCCAGGTTCCCTAGCCAGACTACATCTCCCATAATGCACCGAGTCTCCCTTCTTGCTGAGTCACTATGATGCATTCTGGAAATCTCTGATAGTGGCACATTATAGCAGATGTAGTCCAGCTAAGGAACCTGACCCACAGAAGAGAACTGGGGTAATGAGGCATCCAAACTGTCATTCCTATGAAGCATTTCAGCAACATTTTTGAAACTAGATTTTTCCCCCCTGGTTTTAAGTGTTTGTGTTTCCAACAAAAAGTGGAACTTTTTCATGGGGGAAAAATAACCTTTTCGCCAAAAATGTCACAGTCAAAAACCCAATTTTCCATCGAAAAACAGTTGAGACAGAAAAATTTCAACTAATAGTACTAACTAGAAAACCTGACTGGACTGAATTTTGTGTTTTCTCAGCAGTGAAGGGAAAATACCTTTGTCTATCCCTATATATGATTCTGATATGTTTTCTTCAAGATTTCTGGATTCTTTTCTGCAAGGTTGAGGAAAATATTCTTGCAACTCATTAAAAAGAACAACTGATTGAAGTTTCCCCTCTATCTTAATAAGCTAACTGCTGAGGTAAACAAAATAATTTTACAGTCAGAGGAAGAGAGAGAGAGATAGGAAGCTTTTATTTATCAAGATGTTACTAACTGACTTTTTTTTTTTTTTTTTGCATTGTTTCTAACACACTGGCGGTCTGATCACAAGTTACATTTTAGAAGTGGGAAAGGAAAGTTAATTTTAAGACAGACAAAAAATATTATTTAATCTTTTAGAAAAGGTGGTGACTCATGAACTAAGCATCTCTCAGATTCAGATGCTGTTACAGGAATGTTGGGGATGGGAAGTATTAAGTAACCTTTGAGTATTATTTATTACTCCACTCAAGACTGGAGAGAAAGGACTTTCATTTATGCCAGGATCTGACCCCATGTCATTCGTACTCTATTTCATTCAGCATCAAGTTTCATTTCTAAGACCTCCAGAAAACAGAATGACTCCAGTCTCTGGATTTTAAAGACCAAAAGAGTGGGGAAGCTGAGTTCTGCTTGGCATCCTATCCAAATAAAGAAGCTTAGAGCCTGATGCCTTAGTATTGACTACCTTTGCTCATTAAACTCCAACACATAACTGAACATAGGATGGCCAGTCCACATGGTTGCATAATTTCCAGTTCCTGAAACCCACCCATGCTTCTTAAAGAATCAGCTGCTAGCTGTCAAAACTCTGTGGGGCAAGCAATTCCTCCACCTCCCTCCTGCTGCTGGTTCCCGGCCTGACCCTCAGGCTGTGAACCAGCAGGGGAGAATTAGTTCATATTTGGAGAGGAGGAAAGGAGAAGAATCAGCCTGGAGTTCAGAAAGGTTCTGTGCAAAGAGGTGGGGCTGGCATCTGAGAACAGTTGATACTGGGTATGTAGGCATTTGGTCTGCTTGATGGGGGTAGGGGGGGCAGAATGTGTGACTAAGGGAGCGTGAACGCTTGGATGAATGGCTAGAGAAGATAAAGGATTTCCATTCTTTCTGGAGGAGGGGGAGTGACAGAAGCCAGGAGAGGGGAGTAGGGGCTAAAGGGGCTTGTTCAGAATCCTGCAGATGAGCATTCTCATCCTCTGTGTTCAAAATATAAAGGGAAGTTTAGAAATTAATGAATGTATTGGATTTAATCATATTGCGTGTCAAAAATAAAGCAACTCCCCACCCCCTTCTAAATAGCATCCAACTTGAAATGAGAGTGAGGGATAACTATAAGCAACAAATAAGGATATAGCAAAGAATTTATGCAATTATTTTTCCGCTAACTTGAGGGGAATTTATCCAAATCAGAAATCAGCATAGCAAGGCCAGAAAATAAGGAACTAGCAGTAGAAGGATTATTGTGCTATAGCAGGTTAAGAGGTGGACTTTGAAGTCTGAATTGCTTTAACAGTCTTTTACAAGCTTTTGCTGTCCAGGAGAGATTGGTGAGTCTGAAAAAGTGCATACCTGCCAGCACATACAGACTATGCACAGGGACATTTAGGTACAAAAGAGGAATGCATTTCCAACTCTACTGAAATATATTAGACCTCTAGAGCCTTTTGGGCGGACTCAGTGGGAAAATGACAGCTTCCTCCTTAAAATATAAAGACTGACAGCTTGTGCAATAGTGCCATTATTTTAAGAATGCATCTAATGTTGGACCATGATAGTTCAGACCTGTCAAATGTCATCATTTGTATAGTCGCAGTGTTGGTCCAAGAATATTAGAGAAAAAAGGTGGAGGAGGTGATACCTTTTATTGGACCAAATTCTATTGATGAAAGAGACAAGCTTTTGAGTTTATACACCTGAATAAGAGCTCTGTGTAAACTCGAAAGCGTGTCTCTTTTCACCCACAGAAGCTGGTCCAATAAAAGGTATTACCTCCCACACTTTGTCTCCATCTTTTATATGAGAAACTTGTCATTTTATTTATTTAAATAAAATGCATCTTGATTAAAAAAAAAACAATTTTTTTCAGTTCAGGAACTTAAGGATTTGGCCCCAAAATATTAAGTGTTATATCAGCATTACCTACTCATAAATAGATGTATCATTTAATTACATTTTACTGCGTTGAATTGTGTCTAGGTATTTTCTATATGTCTAGGTATGTGTCTAGGTGTATGATCACAGTTCCTAAAATATTAGTTAATATAAACTTCATACAAAGCTGTTAGCAGCCCAGTTCACATGTCATCTAATGTCAGCCACTTTTGTTTGCTACTGTTCAACTGAACCTGCAAGTTCTGTCCTGTAATGCAGTTCTAGGTAAGTTGCTCATGGGGCAACTGGGCCAAAGAAAAACAAAAGAAAAATTAAAGAATTCTGGCGAAAAGACAGTCTGTCTAAAGAGAATGAAACTGTAACTCTTTCTGAAAGATAATCAGAGACAAATGAACATTTATAAATAGCAAAACATTGGAAAGAAACATCCCAGTTTAGTCTGTAAGCTGTTCTAGCTACTGTGGTCTGTTACTGTTGGGCCACTGCTCCTCCTTTACTCTTAAACACTACTTGCAATACCAGGATCTTATCTTGAAGATTGAATGGTAACAAAGGGAAAGACAATAATTATAATTGTTTCTTTCTCTTCTGTTAAAGCCAGATTCTGCTCTAGAAATCTGACTCTCAGGCACCCTAAGATACTACTCAGTGTAAGTAGGGATGGCCTTAGCTGAAAGCAATGCTGGCCAATAGGAGGTTAGTTTACAATTACGTCCCTTTAACAATGAAGCATAACATAACAATAACAAGCTATGTAAGATCCCCAGTACCTCCTGCTTTTGACTGGCCTAGAAATGCTGTGAGAATGACTTTCCTTGTGTATTTCACTGGTCCCAAACCCAATCAGGAAGAGCGAAGGCATAGGAAAAGTCAAATGAAGGCAAATAATCTTTTCCAAACCTCGAAAGGTTTAGTTTTGATTCAAGTTCTAGCTGACGGTTTGGCCTGATTCTTATCTCATCCAATGTGGTTTGCCCATCTCTACTTGGAGTCCCCCAGGCCTCAGACTGTGTAGCCCTCAGCCTTTCACTTCTTCAGTACAAGAAGAAATTCTAGTTTGGGAAAGAGGTTTGGTGCACTTAGTTTTCTCTGAAGTTCAACCATGCACTATTTCAAGGCCAGACAAAAATCAGGAAGTATGGGAAGTCACAGGGATGCCAAAATCAGTGGTTTCAGATCAGAGGGATTAATGGAATTCTGTTGTTTTTTTAAAATTTCAGATCACATAAGTTCACACTTCTTTAATTCTGATGTGAGTATCATGTTCAAACAAACACTATTATTAACAGTGAAGCCAACTGAAACTTCTGAGCTTTGCCTTGTTTCAACCTAAAACCAAATCTGCAGCTGAGATCTACTCAAAATTCAGCCCATGCCTTCCTGAAAATCAGTGTAGGCTTCCCAAAGGGTTTGAAAACCTTCACTGAATCTGATTTTTAATTTTTTTTTTACTATGACAAAAGTCTAGAGGAGTAGCTTTAGAGTGACTTTGTGGAAAACAAGGAGGAATTTTAGAAAACACTGAATGCAGTAAGAGTAAGAAAGGTAAATAAGGAAATACCAAAACCAGCAGCAACTACTTACCCAGCCCCATATTGCTATTCTTTTTTCATCAACAAAACCCATTTCTATAAATTTTCTGTTTAAAAGAAAAATCACAATTATAAAGCCATTCTTATCACCCAATAGGATTATTTACATTACATTTAGTTAATAAAAAAAAGAGTTCAAGCTTCTTTCATGCTTAGCAGACATGTTAGGCCACTCAGAACAGATAATATATCTGATTTCTATATAGGACCAAGTAACAGCCTCATGGATTTTAAGGCCCACCAGGACCATTATGGTCATCTGCCTGACCTCCTGAATCAATTAAACACCCTTTAGTTTACTTTTTACTCTTAATATTTAAACACACATTTATTTTCATCCATGTAGAGAGACCACGGCATAGCTGAAAGCAATGCTTAAGGAGCCCATTGGGAGTACTGATCACGGCATGGAAGAGTAACTAAAGAAGATAAACCTGTTAATGATTTCTGAGTGTATTTGAGCATAAACTTTAGCGGGTAAAAACCCCACTTCTTCAGATGCATGGAGTGAAAATTATAGATGCAGACATGAATATACTGACACATGAAGAGAAGGGAGTTACCTCACAAGTGGGGAGCCAGTGTTGACCGGGCCAATTCGATCAGGGTGGATGTAGTCCACTCCCAATAATAGATGAGGAGGTGTCAATTCCAGGAGAGGCAAAGCTGCTTTTGTAATGAGCCAGCCACTCCCAGTCCCTATTCAGGCCCATATTAATGGTGTTAAATTTGCAAATGAATTTTAGTTCTGCTGTTTCTCTTTGAAGTCTGTTTCTGAAGTTTTTTTGTTCAAGTATAGCTACTTTCAAATCTGTTATAGAATGTCCAGGAAGATTGAAGTGTTCTCTGACTGGCTTTTGTATGTTCCCATTCCTGATGTCCGATTTATGTCCATTTATTCTTTTACGTCGGGACTGTCTGGTTTGGCCAATGTACATGGCAGAGGGGCATTGCTGGCACATGATGGCATAAATAACATTAGTAGACGTGCAGGTGAATGTGCCTCTGATGGTGTGGCTGATGTGGTTGGGTCCTCTGATGGTGTTGCTAGAGTAGATATGGGGATAGAGTAGGCAACGAGGTTTGCTGCAGGGACTGGCTCCTGGGTTAGTGTTTCTGTGGTGTGGTGTGTAGTTGCTGGTGACCCACAGGAACCCTGTCAACACTGGTTCTCCACTAGTGAGGCACTCCCTTCTCTTTATGTGTCAGTATATTCATGTCTGCATCTGTACTTTTCACTCCATGCATCTGAAGAAGTGGGGTTTTTACCCATGAAAACTTATGCTCAAATAAATCTGTTAGTCTTTAAGGTGCCACCAGACTCCTTGTTGTTTTTGTGGATACAGACTAACACAGCTACCCCCTGATACTTGTCAGAAATCATTGATACCCCCTTTGGCCTTCATTCCTGACTGTGTCCCCAATTTAAATTTCTCTCTATATATATTTAAAAGGAGCTAATAAGATGCATACACACCAGTAAAATATATCTCCTGATCTTTCATTATTCTTACTCCCCTTCTCCCATTATTCCATTCACTCTTTTTTTAATGCCAGCCTTTGCTGTGTTGTCACTAACATCAGGGCCTGATCTGGCAAGGTGCTCAACATACTCAACTTCCAGTGGTGCTCTGTACCTCTCCGGAGGTGCCTTACAGGATCAAGCCCTGAGATTTTAAACTACCCTGCCCTTTTATTTGTCTGTAAAGTGTCATGCATGCTCACGGCACTGTAATAAAAAACAACAAGGAAAACTTTTCCCAAGGCTCCCTGCAGATGCATGTGAAAAAGCTCAGAGAAGAGGAAAGGGCTATGCCTTTCTCCTGAGTTTGATCATCAAGCAGCTTGAAGGGAAAACCAGATCACTGGCATTGGGTTTCCTGTCTCTGCATCCCATTGCAATGATGCAGTCTGCTGAAAGAAACATACTAGAGAGAGAAGGAGGGTTTGTGCACAGGGACATCTTCCCAAAGAAGGCACTTAGAAAAAAAGTTGTGTAAACGTGGGTGAATTATCAGTGCAGAGCACAGCATACAATAGGGTAAAACAGGGAAGAAGAGGCAGGAGAAGGGAAAAGACGCAAGAAAGATTAAAACTAGTAGGCCAAGGGCAACTCCCCTGTCCCTTTCAGCAGTATAATCTCACTTTTCTTTCTCTCAGCCATCTTCACATCCAAATTTAGAGGAAGCATAGTGACAAATGCACCAAATAGGGCCAGATTCACCCCAGGGTCTCTACCAGCAGCTGCAAACTTTCCTGTGCAAGGAAGCCCACACAAGTGGCCAGAACCACCCCCAGGTTAGGAGGTATTGACTGGGAGGGACATGGGATGTGAGCTTCCAGAGGGTGCACTAATTCAGCACAGTTCTGTTGCAGCCTTCGCCAGCTGGGCTCCTACTCTTAAAGCACCTCCCTCCCTAGGGGGAGTCCCCCACCTGGGTGCATGGCCCTGGCTGGTAAATCTGCCCCATAATCTTGGGACAGACTAGCAAAATGAAGCAGAAGCCATCCTACACACACAATGTAAAATGGGTGTAGAGACTGGCAGTGAATTGGGAAAAGTTTGCATGGAAAGTCTGTGGTAATTTCAGCCATTCCTTTACAGGCTGTCAGACCAGACCGCAGCTGCAGAAGCACCTTAGCCTCACTGTGTCTCTGACAGGTCGATTTTGACCCCTTTCATGTCGGAGTGTCACTTTAGAGCAATAACAAGTAATTTATAACTTTGATGATCTCATAAAGTGAGTGATTGTGCTGCTGCAATGTTTCAGGAAAGAAAAGCAAATAACAGATGACACTTAGAAGCCTGAAATGATAAAACAGGTAGTCTGCTTCAGTCTTCAATGAAAAGGATAATAACAACACGATACTTAATGCAATAATAGCTAAGAAGGAAATGTAGAGATCACTAAGCAGAAACAGGAAGGAAGAGATAAGGGTACTTAGAGAGAGGCAGTGCTCTCAAGCACATAGAGCAGGGGCATGGGTGTCAGGGCTCCTGGATTCTATTCCTGGCTCTGCTATTCACGGCCAGGTCCATCATTTGGGAGGGGCACCCATTCCCCCGACCAGCCTCCATGGCACCAAAAAAGTCTACTTAGATGCCAATCAGCCCCTTTGGGGCACTTTCCCCAAGACAAAATTAATCCCTCTCCCCTACAACACAGATCCCCTGGGGCTGCACACTAACCCTCCTCCCGTTCTAAACACCTGCTCTGGTGGTGCTGTTGCATCTTGTGACTCTGAAATCCCAAGCTGAGGCTTCTTTCATGAGAACCTCAGTCCCTCTTTCTGTCCAGAGGCTCCATTCAGGAGGGATATATCTGTTTGGAGCACTTGCAGTCTGGATAACTTTGATGCAGAGCAGCATGGGTGGGAGGAATTGCAAGAGATTGCTGTCGGCACCTGTTGGCCCCAGGCACTCTTGTCATTTCTTGCTACCTTGGAATGGCAAGGAAGATGGGTCTTGTGACTGAACATGCTCTCTGATAGTCTAGAAATGTGGGTACAGCTGTACCACAGACTTCACGTCTGACCATGGGCAAGTTCTTTCAGATCCTAGGATTGAAGGCATTATGGACATGCACATTATTGCTCTTAAAGAATTGAAGTAGCAGGATTAAGTGCACCCTTTACAGTGATCATGTATATCAAGTGATGGGTTCAGGGGACACCACATGGGTACCATGTACCTCTAAATTTTGCTCTCCATGAGTCCCATCTCTTGTCTTGCCTAGTGGAGGCAGTGAGGGGCCCCAATATAGATTTTCATTCTTAGCAGTTACCAGCCAAGTGGTGCTCAAAAGGACTTGAAATGCATCTACTAATCTGTCTCTTGGACTACTGCTTCAGTGTTGCTTAACACGTGGAAGGGATTCTATTGAATCCTACTGTAATACTCACTTCGCTGCTGAGATTTGGTCCTCAATTTCATATACTCCGAGTTTTCGATATACTGCATGTAGCATCTTGTCACCTTGAAAAGCTGTCCCTCTGCCATCCACGAGAGCAACAATAATTTCCTCTCTGCTTGCAAGATAGGTTATCCAGCTAATCCCAAATGTGTGCTTTACATTCTGACTGCAAGGTCCTCCATACCTAAAGGAAATATTCGCAGAATCTCAGATTTAGATTTGGTGGATGATTTTAAACAACGCATTTATTAAATACAGGACATGAATAATGGAATAATTAAAGCTCAAACCCCAGATTTTATTTAATATAAAAGAAACTTCTTGAGTGCATAGCCCCTGGTGGGCAGCCTAACAGAATCTTAATTCTGGAGAGGGGAAATTTCTGGAAGTGACTGTAGTTATACATATGTCTCATATTTTCCCTTCATATCTTCTCCTATAAGGCAGAACAGGCTCATGGTATTCAGTAGGCAGAAACAGTCAGACCTTTACTGATATAGGTGTGGGACTTTGCCAGCTGTAATCCATTTCAGTTTTTGTAGGATTAGGTTGGTCCATTCGATTTGGCCCAGAATGGCCAAGGGTTGCACTGTCCCAAGAGGAACTCTGAGAAGATATTATGATTCAAAGTCACACTTCCTCCCCTCTCTGCCTTGTTTTGGCAGAGTGAATTACCTCACCCCTTGTTGGGATACAGTTGATCCCACACCCCTCTGCATCTGGACTGATAATCTGACCAGCAGTGAGTGGGGAAGAGGCAAGGTCTCCTTTCCCCTTTGTGCCAACTTGCTTTCTAAGGTGAATATCAAGTGAGCAGTCCCTTCTTTCTCCCTGATACCTGGCATCATAGTCTGAGCACACCTTACTAAGCTGAGCAAGACAACAGAAAGGGCTTTAGTCCTTATACACTTGAATAAAAGCTGGGGGTAATTTAGCCCACAATGTTTACATTCTTTTTCTTAGCCACTTCCGATAGACTCATATCATACTTTCCAGTGTTAACAACAGTGGAACTATAATGTGCTATCTTAGGCAGTCTCATGGTACATGGAAGTAGCAATGGAATTGACTCTGAACGATATTCTGCAAATTCCTATTCTCCTTCTGAAGGACTAATCTTAGTCTCAATGAAATCAACAACAAAACTCTTATTGATTTCAATAGGATCAGGATTCTATTTCAGAAATGTAGCCTAAAATCAAAGAACTGGTGTGCTTTGCTTGTTATATACACTAATGCACTTATCCTGCACTAAACGTGACATGTCAGAACTAATACCCCTTCTGATAAAGCGGATTATGTGGAAAAAGAAAAGAAAATCTTACATACACCTGAATAAGCAGAGGATACTTCTTGGATCTATCAAACTGCGGAGGTAGAAGCATCTTGTACCACAAAGCTAAAAAAAATATATTACAAATATATCAATGTTTGAGATGATTCTTCTATGTATGAACCATTATTTATTGGAGTAGCATATGGAAATGAGTAAGCAATGAGACACAGGATTCATGAATTGTGAGTCACAAATTGATTTAAGTCATTTTTCCTATTTAACTGTTTAAAAACAATCTTGAAGAAATAAAGTGTTGGGGCTTTTTGGGTTTGTTTTGTTTTTTTAATTAAGCGTCATACAATAATATTAGGGCCTAATTTCTGCAGGTATCTAGAAAAAAATGACAAATACTATCTCACTGGTGAGCTATATGAGTATAGGAAACATTCTATACCAATTTCTCATGTGAGAGAAAAATTAATTTACAATTAAATATTTGTAAATTAATTAATTTACATATATTAATGAATGAAGTCTCTTAACAGCATCATCTCTGTGTGGTAGGGATGTATAGTATATGTTTCACTGGCAGGCAAACTGAGGCATAGTGATATTAAGTTTCTCAAAGTCAAATAGTGAATCCATGGCAGAACCAGAAATACAATCCAGGAAGCCTAATTCCAAATCCCTTGTTCTAATAACTGCTGGAGCATGCTTCCTACAATAGAATAAGTGTAAAAATTATAGAAAAAGTAAATAGTGTAATAGTAATTCTTACTAATTCCATCCACTTCAAGTTTATTAATGTCTATCTTAGGCATTTTGATGTTTTCCATCGCAGACTCTAATTCCAAATTGTCTTCCAAGACTTTAATCTCTAGGTAAAAGAAGTTTCCATATTAGCAATCAATTTGCTTTTCAACTCCTCTCTGTTAATTGAGACTCCCTTGTTTTGTTTGTGGCTCAACTGGAAAAGAAATCTATGGAAAATTCTTACAAATATGGTAATGAGGTCATACATTGGAAAATCAAACACTTGAAGTTGTATTTACATATAAACTGAAACATTGACATATTCTGTATGGGATACAAAGTAATTGATCTTGTGTGACTATTATTTCTTCTCTTCTTGTCCACTCACACCTCAGACTTCCTACCTTTTAGGAATAGGAGAACTGGAGAATATACTCCAGTCTGCAAAATGCTTCTCCAAATGTTGACTCTAGTTACATCCATTGTTCTGAATAATGGATTACTGCACACTCCTATCTAACCTGCCTCATATTAGCAAGATACAATGTGCTTCTTTGCGTCTGAATTAATTCTTTAATCTTGTCCTCTGCTGTAACTTCATTGAATTGTAACTTGCAGACTAATTTCTAATCAAATCTCAGTATAACCATGTTTATTTACTGAAAAACTTTACAAGATGATCAAGCACCAAACATTGACATGTAAATTTAAAAAGTTATATTTTCTATATAATTAATATCCAGCACAGATTGTAGTATTGACACATAAGGAGTCCACTGAAAGTTACTTTGAGTATCAAAATTCTTTCCTATGACTAGGGATGGGCATAGAATGTTGTACCTAATGAGGGTCTGCGACCTGAATCTTCACCCTCAAACTGAAACAGAACCTTACGTGATTTTTTAAACAACTTCTGTTAAAATTTTTGTCATCATTTTACATTTTTGAAAAACACTTCCTGGTTCTGTGACTGCAGTAATACCAGAAGAATACAGGCTGACCAGGAACAGGAAATACCAGACTTCTTTCAAGAAAGTCAGTTATTGTGAAATGTCCAGGCCAGTTTTGCAGATCCAGGAATTTTGGATAGCTTAGATAAAGGCTGAAAAACCATCCTGATGTTGGAACCAAACCAAACTGGAGCTCCAGATCTTTTGAAGTTTTCCCGTTGCTTTAGACAGTCCAAGGTAACCTTCCAGTCTGGTGTATGTGAATTTAGCTGCACAACTCCCATTTGAATTAATATCTGCCAACCACAGTGAAAATGAACTCGCTGCCCCTCTTATGCAATTGCAGCCTAGTCCAAGACAAACACTGTCACGGTCACCTAACAAGAAAGCAATTAGCCAGTGGCACAAAGATGACTAAAACAAGAGGCTACATAATTACCCTTACAAAGACAAAAGAAGGCAGCTTGAATGGGTTCTTTCTGCAGTGAAGCAGCATGGCTGAGCAAGGCACAGTGAAGGCAAAGGTAAAAGTCCATTAAATTAAACATTTGTTTCCTAGGCACAAGGAGATGCCAGAGTGCCATACTGATAATTCAACACTTTGGGCACCGTTTCATACAGATTGTGCTCGTTGCTGGGGAAATTAGAATGGACCCTTAATGTGAGATAAAAGTGGCAATTCATGCATAGATTTTGCAGAAGGAGGAGTTGGAAGAATATAGCTAGAGAACAAAAGCACACATGATGGGAATGGAACCTTTTCCAGCTCCAAACATTTCTTTTGGATTCCTCGCAAAATTTCTAGTCAACCCTTACTCAGGAAAAATGTCAATTAGGGTGACCAGACAGCAAATGTGAAAAATTGGGACGGGCTGGGGGTAGGGGCGTAATAGGAGCCTATATAAGAAAAAGACCCAAAAATCAGGACTGTTCCTATAAAATTGGGACATCTGGTCACCCTAAGGTCAATGGCAGTGTGCATCAGTAAGGGTTGAGTAGAAACTGTGTACTGAGCTCAGGATTTGGCTCATGGGGAGTTACTAATGCTCAGCATACCCACTGTTTGTAGCAATGTAAAATTCAGGGCTGGATTCAACAACAAAAATACAGTACATCCAAATTTCACAATGTAATAAAGAATCTGGGTATTGAATCTGTCCCTCAAAGACAGTTAAAAGCATCTTTAGTGCAAGTCTAAATAGTGACTTATGGGATTTATTTAGTAACTATTCAGGATAAAAACTACGCACAGAAATATGCAGAATATTTGCAGTACCTCTATCATTGCTGCTGTCAAAAAGAATGGAAATAGGAATGCCCGGACCTGTAATGAGAATTAAAAGAGAAAAAAGATTCATATTCTTTGAAACATAACTTGGTTTGAAGAGTAGAGTTACTATTAAAATATCAATGATAAGATCTGTCAGATCACTTGAATTTTCTTGACTGGATGTTTGCGTATAACTTCCTTTTTATAGAATCATAGAAATGTAGGACTGGAAGGGACCTCAAGAGGTCTTCTAGTCCATCCCCCTGCACCTACACCACAAAACAGTAAACACTCTCTTTGAAAATGTCTTACTAACAAGTGTAATAATAGCTGTTACCAAGGCCCAGGCATAGTGTAATTATACAGTCACATCAAATGACTGTATAGTTGCCCTCTTTTTGAAAATTGCTGCATAGTTATGCTTCAGAATCCAAACTTTCATTTAAAAATAAATACATCTTATGGTTGCACAGAATATTTTCAAAAAGTGAACTGAACTTCCATATAGTGCTCTCTGCCTGAGTCTGCAGACAGTCTGAAACAATGCTCTAAGAAAAGGTGTGAACTATCCCAAGCCATCTCAATAATATGTCAACTCAGAAGCCTAAGAATGTCAATTAAATTGTCATAATTGTTAACCAAATGTGAGGAAGTCACCATATGCCCAATATGTCGTTGCTGTTTCATGTCAAAAGTGTCCAGCTGGAGCATTTGCATCTCAGTAGCGACCCAGGTTTCAGATCCGTGCAAAAAGACAGAAGCCACTACTGCTTGATAGATACGCATCGTAGTCCAAGTTGATGCATGGCAATGATACCACAGAAGCTTTCAAAGAGCATAACACCCGTAGCTTTGTGGATTCAAGCTTCTTTCCCTAACAATGGAGCCAAGATACTCATGATACAAACGAGGATGTCAAGCTTCGTACCAACCAGCCTCCAGTGTCTTCCCAAGTGACTCAATGCCAGCTCAGGTGGCTTGGGCATCAGCTCTGTATGCCACAGTCCATAGCAGCCCACCAGTTTTATGCATTTGATCCAACAAAAGTTGGATGGAGAAGACCTCATGGGCAGCCTCATACATGCTGGAGGGATGTCGTGGCTTCCAACCTCACCTGCCTCGGTCTTAATATAGAGCAGGCCGCAACAATGACAGAAGACTGGGTTCTGTGGAAATGGGTGATCTGAAGCGTGCACTCTATGCTCCATGAGCAACATAATGAATTAATGACTGATTGTTAATCAGACTAACTTCCCGCCCAGTCTTGGTACCATAAGCCCCAATGTCCCCCACCAATCTGTCTACATCTCCAGCATATCTTGATATCATCTACAATGCTGTGAGGTATTTTTAATAGAAAAATCTGTGGCACAATGAAAAATTGTGGGAAATTTAAATTCAATTTAGCAGCAAAATATAAAACTACAAAGGTTTCTCTATTAATTGTACTGTACTGGGCTGGGAGCTGTGAGGAATACAGACATGAGGGGGAAGGCAATGTTGCATAATTCTGGGGTTCCTACTGCGTAACACACGAGTCACTGCCACACACATTATGTCAAAAGCACTGCTTAGGAAATGGGTTCTTGGCCATTACCAAACAACGAAGCTCGAGGGAGGAAGGTAACTTTTAAACCCCTCAAAGAGCATTTCTTTCCTGTAGACAAAGTCCCATCCAGCTAATAGCTAAGGTTCCGTTACATAAGGTGAACTCAAAATTAACAATGTGAAATGGGCTTCTGAGAACACGTCACATTACATTTGCTAAGGTGAGTGGATTTCATGTGGTGATGACAATATCAAATATTCTTGGCAAGGATGATTGAGAGGTGTTATCATTCTGTTACATTTGCTCTGGTAGCTGGGGTTTTTATTATTTGTACAGCTGAACATTCAGTTCAAATTCTGAAAGATGGTAACAAAAGATGCTACACTACATACAGGATTGTGGAGGATGAAATGTATAGTTTTTTGCCTTTGAATTTTTATATTATATACTGTCCATTATTTACAGTGCCCTGATAATGGGTGAAAACCTGGCCCACTGAGGTCATGGCAAAATCTCTATTGATTTCAGTAGGACCAAGATTTGACCCACTTCTGCCTTGAGAGCAATTTCAAAGGTTTCATATTTATCTCTGTGTCTTGCTGCATTTATTTTCAGAAAGTTTATATTTGTATATTTATATGTAAAAAACTACATCGCTTAGAAAACTGTCAGCACTTTTGGGGTCAAATTCAGCTCTAGTTTAAGCAGGCTCAAGTCCTACTGACTTCAGTGGGAGTTGCATCTGCTTATGTCACAGCTGGATTTGGCCTTCTATGTTAGAATCAAGGTACAGATTAGCTGGAACTCAAATAATGAAACAGAAAGGGGTTCCTGGATCCTGCCTTACTAGTCACTGGGTAGAGTGTGATTTTGGCTGAAGTTGGTCAGGAAAGGTTTTTTTTCCTGGGAAATATTTTCACAAATTTGTTTTAGTCAATTTTTTTTAGGTTTTTGTCAAAAAACTGAAATCGCCAAAATCAAAAATATTTTGGTTTTCAGCAACTGAGAACATTTTTCTTGCAGTTTTTGGCAATGAATATTTTTCAGTTTAAAACTTCTTCTGTCAACTGAATGAATATTGCCTGGAATAAATATCATTATCTATCTCATATTTCCTTGAAAATACAATTTAGAATTTGTTTGGTCACCTACTATACATACCATAACAGACTAGGGCATAATACTTAGCATTTTCACTGAATCTCGCTGTATAATACTGGCACCTTTCTTTCCTTAGATTACAAGTAATGCATTGTTTCCTTAGAGGATTGCTTCCAATGCTAATTCTAGGAGGAAATGAAAACAAAATAATACAATATAATATTGCTTTGAAGTACATTTTCCACATAATGCTGCCCCACCTGCTCCAAAACATCTATATTGTAAAGTCAAGTCACATTTAAATTTCACTTTCTAATCAATGGTTTACAGTTTTTCAATATTTTTAAACAATAGTTGTATGATTCAGACAATATTCCTCTCCCCCCTCCCCAGTGCCAATTTTCAGATGTATGCTTAGTATTTCTGGGATTGTATTTTCAAAGTCTTCAATGTGGCCTGTCTATTTAGATATTCAGGTACTTATATGGCCCTCATCACCATAGAATCTGAGTGCCTCATGTTTATTATTAATGGATTTAACTTTCACAGCATCTCAGAGGTAGGGAAGTACTATCTTCCTTTTACAGATGGGAAACACAGGATAGGTCAGTGGTCGCAGCTCCCATTGGCCGGGAACGGCGAACCGCGGCCACTGGGAGCTGCGGGCGGCCGTGCCTGCGGATGGTCAGTGCAAACAAACTGTCTCACGGTCTGCCAGCCGATTACCCTGACGGGCCATGTGCGGCCTGTGGGCCACAGGTTTCCCACCACTGGGATAGGTGGGATAGACTTTCCCAAGGTCAGACAGGAAGTCTGTGGCTAAGCAAGGAATTGAAGCTGGTCTCCTGAGTCCAAGTCCAGTGCCTATCCACTAGACCCTGCTTCCTCTTCCATTTGTTTGTGTGTACAAATTGCATTTAAAAACACTTGCATATGCATTTTTAGCAGTATCACATATGTGTTCAGGTGATTTACGCATATATATACACATGATAGTATCAAAATGTACCTGGAAGTGATATATACACAAATGGGAGTCACATTTTGAAAATGTATCCCAATGTTGTGTGCCCCTCCAAAATGCATGATCACTTTAAATATGGTAATACATATTGTCTATTCATTACAAGATACCTGCATATGCAGTGCAACAGCCCAATTCAAATTTTAGGTAAGAACTTCTTGATATTTACTCTTAAAATTTTGAAACTGTTTCTGACTGTGTAGAATTCTCTTTTATATGATATAAACCTAGATCCATCTGATATTAATTTAATCAATATTAATAAACATTTGATATGAACTTACTTGTATATATTCCTTCTCCCTGGATAGCCTTCAAATTCATTGCTCGAATAGAATCTATAAATTAATTTGCTTGTTATTAAGTAGTCCATGAAATCATAAGCTGTGAATTAGGATTGGGCATCCTAAATCAGAAGCCTGCTTGAAAAGTTATATTAACTAAACTTGAATTTGGATTTGGATTTTTTTTTTGGGGGGGGTATCAAGATGGAACAGTGGGTGAAGTACCCTAGCTTCTCATCCCTCGAAACCTTTGTTCAAATCCTGAGAAGATGGCAAGTGAACGATGAAATTTAATTGCTTCATCCTACTTCCCAGGTGTTAGCTGATCAACTAGCAGTAATGTATAGACCCATCTGTACAACAGAGGACTAAGCACAACTGTTGAGTATGACTCAGATTCAGCAGAGCATTTGCTCAGCCCTAAGAACTGAAGTCCTGCTGAATGGTGATGAGTTTACTCACATGCTTCAAGTTAAGAAGATGCTTTAGTTCTTTGCTGAAGAGGCCTAAAAATTATTAGAAAAAGATGGTGGATTTTGATTTTCAAAAGGTCTTTCAGAAGCCCATGTGTGCAAAAATGTGCATATTTGTACACAAAATGTACTACAGCAGTGGTCACAGACTGGGTATTTCCACCATAGCTAACTATAGCCATGCGCATGCCCAAATACCTGATTTGTGTACACAGCTGTGGTAATTCTAGTAAAACTGCACACAGGTCCCAGGCACCTGCCCCTTTGAATATCATGGTCCAATGAGACTAATGGAACCCTGCAAAAATCAGTATAATTTGTAGTACATTCTTACGGACAGCAAATAGCACATAAACAACAGGCTCTGCTCTGTAGAATACTTACATTGCATCATCCGTTACTTTGAAAATGTATATCGCCTCCCATTGTCCATTTGTAATTGATATTGCATTTTCCTATAAAACAACATATATAGTAAGGTTATTTCAGGAACCTACAATATAGGAATTTACTGAGGATAATTCTTTGTTTGACATACCACTGAGCCATTGATGTAATGAATATGTTTATAACCAGCCTTGTCACTAAAAATTTTGTAGTATGAAGAGGTGTCTGAAGTAAAATATGGTGTTGAAACGAAGAACTGAAACAAAGGAACATAAACAAAAACAACCAGGCTTTTTGAGCAGTTTATAATATACACAGTTTACAATATGTACATTAAAGCAACCAGAGAGTGCTTTAACTGGTCTTCCCTTTTGTCACAGTATACATTCTGTCAAACTTCTTAACTGGTAACTGGTCACAATGCCTGCCAACATGTACACACGCTTTCTGTTTCATGCAGGTGGGATTATTTTGTGTATGTGTGTGTGTGTGTTTGGTTTGATCAATTTTTTAATTTAATTTTTTAATTATAGTCAGAGTTGGTGATTTTTAAAAATAAAAGTTTTTGAATAAAATTTGTATTTGTGAAAGGTGCCGGGACTAAAAATCCTGGTGACTAAAGTTTTCTGTTTGTACACAAAGCAGGTACAGCACAGGGCCGAGGCTGTCCAAGCTTCTCCACTCTGCCCCACCAATATGCTTCAGTCCTGTTGGGGAATAAAGATAGTTCAATCTCTATTCCTGCTCAAACGTTGGTCTTTGTTGAGACAGTCAACAAGGGAGCCAGTTAGTGCCAACTGTGATTTTTATTTTTTAAATAAGAGAAAATGGTCCCACAGAAGATGGTCTGAAGCCATCAACCCATTTCACATTTGCCATCAGACACTCATTAGGTCTTATGACTTTCCAACACTGCAGACCTGAGCTGTATTTGAACTTGTGACCCAGAGCTAAATTGTTCTGTATTCCATTATTAATCATCCAAACCATGAAATCCCCCATAGAGAATAAAGCAAAATTATTTTGCGCAGTTTCTATTAGTTTTTATAGCAATCCATCATCATTAATCCAAAAGTGAAGATAAGGAAAAGGGGATCAAATAAAGTGTTTTATCCCTGTAGATGCATTGTATTTATTTCAAATAATAGGACTGTGTACACTGAAAATTGAAGTTTTCAATTAAGACCACTGTAAGAAGACCCAGACACTGCTTGATTGAATCTTGGTAATTGATCTTGTCATGCTTGAGGAGTAATAGACATATATGGAGGAGATAGATAGATAGATAGATATCTGAATGTTGTGAGAGCTATTGGACATACATATTTATATTGGTGTATTGGCAGTTGAAAGCAAGTATCAACTACCCACAGGTTACTGGTCTCTGGCTTCAAAGGCTTCTCCCTCGGTGAAGAAGAGCAGCACTTCGCATTAAAACTGTGCTCTGAAAACACTGTTTACATTTCAGAAATGTATTTATTATAGACATGTCTGGAGGAATAGGAGCTGCCCAGTGATGCCAGAGGAACTTTCTTTATCTATGTCCTCTGCCAGCAGAATGCTCTCGCAGCCACTCCTGGTACTGTGCACTTAGTTCCTTCTCACTTATGTGGATGTGATTTCTATAACTTCAGTATAGCCCATAGTCATTAAGACTGAGATTTGCAAAGTCAATGGGAGGTGGGCACCTACCTCCCTTAGGCACATTGAAAATCCCAGCCTTAAAATGCATCAGGTGTAGTACTGTATATATATTGCATGACACAGTATGATACCAGCTTATTCATATTTCCAACATTATTGTGAAGATAAGTAAATGACTGTAGCTTTTCATTAAATCACAGTAAAAAACAACAAAAACCCTACTCCACCAGCCCATCCTGTCTGACTCTCTTCTATATGCTGCCGATTCTGAAAAACAAAATGAAGGGCAAAACCTTTAGGATGTGTAGGAAAGAGAAGAGCACAATTTATTCACAGAGAGGAAAGTTCTTCAAATAAATATGCAACTGCAAAATGACACTGTAGAAGGATTTTAGGGCTAAATTCAAATCACTCCTGAAATAAGTTCCAGGAAACCTAGAAGGATATCTGACAAAGGTATCAGGACTATATTAACAATCTTCCATAACATATCAATAAAAACTAGAATTAATGGCTGTTTTATCTCAGTTAATTTTTCATTAAAAAATCAATCCTTTCAGGACTATTAATGTTAAAAATGTGGGTTATATCCCAACTATGGTAATTTGGCATAGTTCCACTGACTTCAACGGAGTGATGCTGATTTACATCAGCTGAGGAATGGAGCCTGTATTTTATGTTCATTTTCAAATTTACACCTGAACTTGTCCCATAGACTTTATATACTGTAGCACAGATCACACAGTTGTAAGAGCCTTTTATACCCAAGCACAATGGGGCACTGATGAGCAATGGGGAATTCTTTCTCCTTTTCTCCTCTGGCAGAGGCTAAATGCATAGGATCATATTCTGGATTCATTTATTTACACCTTTGTAAATCCAGAGTTATTCCATTTAATTCAGTGGAGTAACTCTAGCTTCACAGCAACATAACTGAGATCAGAATCTGATCCGCTTTCTCCATGGCATTCGAACTCTCAGCAATCTGGAGAGAAAACTCTTCACTACTCTGCAGAGAGATTCTGGGGACTCTAACTAGTGTGAATAGTCCCACTAAAATCAATTAAAATATACTCCTCTTTTAACATAATTCATATTTATAGAATCAACGGCTGAATTTTTCAAAAGTGAGTAGTGATTTGGGGCACCTCAATGTTTGGGACTGAGATACCATAATGTGACTGGATTTTGACAGAACAGGTGCTCAACTTCTCTAAAAATCATACCGCTCTAAGGTGTTTCAATTGGGTACACAAGAAGTAGAATTAAGGATTAACATGTAGAATTTAGACACTGAAAATCACCGGTCACTTTAATCTGGGCATCTGGAACTCCTCATACCACTAAGGATTTTCAGGATTTAGGCCCTTATAATATTTTTATTGTTGACCTTTAAAAAATGGCTTGTACAGACTTAGAATGTATTCAAATCAGTTCTTTTACCAGCTCTAATGATCCTTTTACATTTTAAGGCTTTGATTTGTGTTTGACTTGGAAAGTTTCTAATGCATTTCCAATAGTTTCAAATGACTTTTTCATTGCAGACTGTAATATCCTGATTGTTAGATGAAACTAAATTATTTACTGGTTAATGCTAACAATTCTGCATGCAATAGATTTATAAGTTTTTAAATTTTATAAATTAGGTTTTTATTTAAACTGTTCATTTAATGGAACATTTCTTCACAGTCTGGAGCCCTGTGAAATGTGCACACCAAAATTAGCTCTCAGAAGAAAACATTTTGCATTTCTTATTCTTAATGTAGCGTCTCATTAACATTCAGAATTGTGCCTTTTCCTCCTCTTGTCAATCCTGCAAGGTGCTATGCACCCTTAACTCCCACTGACTTTAGTGGAAGTTGAGCGCATTCAGCACCTCAGCACTCAACACCTTGCAAGATGGAATCCTTGAACAGCATTCTGTTGAATAATTAACTCAGCTGCTTGGCTTTGTTTCTTATTAATAGAAAAATGCAAACAGAAAGGGTAAGATTTTTCAAGTTAATAAGTTTACAAGTAAAATAACATTAAATTTTAACTTTGCGCAATTCTGACCACTAGCATCTTACAGTCAGTTCACAACTTAGGGCCTGATCAGCAAATGCTTAAGCATATGAGTAATTTCCATGGGACTACTCATGTGAGTAAAGTTACTCAAGTGCTTGTGCTAAAAAGTTCAGGCATATTTACATCTATGCATTTTGAAGAACAACTTTAATTCAATGCCAAATAGAAAATGTCCAAAACAATTTCATTTATGAAATAAGCAGCCTTTTTTAAGGGACAAACCTCCAAAGACTTAAGGATGCAAGTAAAGCTCTACCTCTGCATTCCTGATTTATTTGCCTCTGTTTTAATTAAGACCTTGATCCCACAAATACTTAAGCATGTGTGTGACTTTTCTCCCACAAGTAATCCCGTGGATTTCTATGGGACGACTCTTATGTGTAAAGTTACTCAAATACTTAAGTATTTGCAATCCTCCCACTCACATCACCATGTTTTCATAGGCCTCAATCCTGCAAACGCTTACACACACAACTTTAAATTTGTTAGTCTCTAAGGTACTAGTTTTCTAGCACAAGTACTCCTTTTCTCTTTACACAAGTAGTTCCATTCAAATCAAATTGGCCTCTATGGGACTATTCACATAAATAAAAGATAAACACGTGCTTGAGTGTTTGCTGGATCAGGGCTTTAGAAATTACTTGTAAAATATATTATTTTCGAATGCATAAAGCACAGCACATTTATTGTACTTTATGCTCTTGGTTTAATCTGAAAACAAAGCAAAGATGGAACTGTTTTTGCCAGTGGAAATGCACAGAGATGCACTTCTTCAGGACAAATAGAGCTAATGCAGCACTCCCATCTGTTCGCACGCCTTCAAATGGCCATTTGTGCAAACTTTAATATGATAAAAGCACTGTGTCACTGTATAAACAAAGTATTAGGGAAGCATCAACGCAATTAAACAAGGATTATGAACACAATCCTGCAAGATGCTGATCACTTTGGCCCCAATCCAGCAAAGCACTTAAGCACATGCTTAATTTTAACATGGAATTAGTCCTATTGAAGTCATTTACATGCTTAAAGTTAAGCACATGTGCTTATGTGCTTTACTGGATCAAGGCCAGAATGATCAGCATCTTGCTGTTAGACCCTTTAATCCCTTGATGTTTATAAAACCTTTTGATTGTCTATATAATCTTTAATCCTCAAAACACATATATCTTACTGATGGGACACAGATTCAATTTTAAGGAAAATCTGAATTGAATCTGTTATATAATGACAATGGCCTTTTTTCGAAATGTAAAATTGCTTATAGCAGTGGCTCTCAACCTTTCCAGACTACTGTACCCCTTTCTAGAGTCTGATTTGTCTTGCATACGCCCAAGTTACACCTCAGTTAAAATCTTATAAAAGGAGACATAAAAATACAAAATGTCACAGCACACAATTACTGAAAAATTGCTTACTATCTCATTTTTACCATACAATTATAAAATAAATCAATTGGAATATAACTATTGTACTTACATTTTAGTGTATAGAGCAGTATAAACAAGTCATTGTCTGTATGAAATTTTAGTTTATACTGACTTCACTAATTCTTTTTATGTAGGCTATTGTAAAACTAGGCAAATATCTAGATGAGTTGATGTACCCCCTGGAAAACCTCTACATACCCCCAGGGGTTCAGGTACCCCTGGTCAAGTACCACTGACTTATAGGACCCTGATCTGCAAATTGCATTTGAGTAACTTTACATTACTGTGTCTGAATTGCCCCAGTGCAACTGTTCATGTGTGAAAAGTTACTTGCATGCATAAGCTTTTGCAGGATTGAAACTTAACTTCCTTTAAAGTCTCAACAATATCTGCTGTACATATAATTTGTAAAGTTCATTTGAGTAAATTGAAATGTCATGTCCTTTATATTTGCAGTATATAAAATAACAAAAACAATTTTACAAAACAGACAAACTTCTATCTTTATAAAATTGGTTGCTTGATTCTATGTACCTTAAGCTTCAGCCTGAAGTGAATATTTATGGATGGTTTAACATAACCTCTAGAAGCAAGGTTTATGCCCATTATGAGAGACTTTTGACTACAGGAGCATGAATGAGACTGCCACACTGAAATTACTGTACTTGTATTAACCATTTTTTGGGGCATCTGTATGAAATTTATCAGTGAAATGTTGACCACAGCTGTCTCATCTCTGCACATCTTCCTCTCACTCTTAATGTACAGAGTTTTGAACTATTCCAACACAGCCTTAACGTAAACTTCCAAAGTACATAAATTGGATGCATTTTTTCACAATTAGGCTCCTCCCTGTGAGGAGATCTCCTGGCTCAGAAATAGAGGAGAATTAAACTCAATAGTTTTGAAGTCAGTGGATATCTGTTTTGTGTTTTTATTTAAACTCATTGAAAAAAAGTACTGACAATATGGATTTTTGCATTTGTAACTAGATTTTATTTATGTATTTACTTTGCAGAGGAGTCACGGCATCATGAAATAATTCACCATTAGTTCTAGGTTATTACTTACAGTAACTCCTCGCTTAACATGGTAGATATATTCCTGAAAAATGCTACTTTAAGCGAAACAATGTTAAGCGAATCCAATTTCCCCATAAGAATTAATATACATGGGGGGGGTAGGTTCCAGGGAAATGTTTTTCGCCAGACAAAAGACTATATTTTTTATTTAGAGTTGAGAGAGAGAGAGAGAGAGAGAGAGAGAGAGAGAAAAAAGTTTTAAACAAACAATGTAATACTGTACACAGCAATGATGATTGTGAAGTTTGGTTGAGGTGGTGGAGTCAGAGGGTGGAAGAGGGTGGGACATTTCCCAGGGAATGTCTTACTGCTAAATGATGAACTAGCACTTGGCTGAGCACTCAAGGGTTAACACATGTAGCCCACACTCTACAAGGCAGCACGAATGGAGGGAGGGGAGACAGCATGGCAGAGAGAGACAGAGACACACACTGTGTGTGTATGTGTGTGTGTGCATGCATGTGAGAGAGAGAGACACTCACACACACCGTGTGTGTGTGTGTGAGAGAGACTCGCATTGCCCCTTTAAAGTATGCTGACCCCACTCTAAGTACACTGCCTTTTTAAGTAGATCAGCAAGTTGAGACAGCACCTGCTGCCAGCAAGTTCCCTCCCTCCTGAGCTGTGTTGTGTCCCCCCCCTGCTCTGTGGAGATGGGGTAAAGGAGCGGGGAGGGGCAGGAGCAGGGAGGGGGACACCCGGACATTAGCACCCCTCTTTCCACCCCCCCGCACAGCAAGCAGAGGCTCCCGGGAGCAGCTCCAAGGCAGAGGGCAGGAGCAGCACATGGCAGTGGAGGGAGGGACAGTGAACTGCCTGCAATTGGTAGCCTGCTGAGCAGCTGCCGCACAGGGAACTTAGGACTTAAGGGAGCTGATAGCGGGGCTGCCAGTCCACCCTGGTTCCAAGCCCCCACCAGCTAGCTCCACCGGCCTGCTCTTCCTGCAAGCTGTGGACAAAGCAGATGGCTGCCAAACAACGTTATAAGGGAGCATTGCGCAACTTTAAACGAGCATGTTCTCTATTTGATCAGTGACGTAACAATGAAATAACGTTAACCGGGACGACTTTAAGTGAGGAGTTACTGTATTTAGTTTAACAGTGAGGATGATTAACTAACATAGTGGTTTTCAACCTTTTTTCATTTGTGAAACCCTAAAAAATTTCAAATGAAGGTGTGATCCCCTTTGGAAATCTTAGACATAATCTGTGGACCCCCAGGGATCTGCAGACCACAGGTTGAAAACCACTGAACTAATGGAACAAACAACCAAGGAAAGTGAAAAAAAACGAGGAGTACTTGTGGCACCTTAGAGACTAACAAATTTATTTGGGCATAAGCTTTTGTGGGATAAAACCCACTTCATTGGGTTTTAGCCCATGAAAGCTTATGCTCAAATAAATTTGTTAGTCTCTAAGGTGCCACAAGTCCTCCTTATTTTTTTTGCTGATACAGACTAACACGGCTATCACCATGCAAGGAAAATGGAGGATTCTTCATCTCTTGATGTTTTCAGAACATGATGAATACCTTTCCAGATTGCTTTAGTCAATCACACATTATAGGGCTCAATACTGGGGTAACTGGGGGAAGCTCTATGGCCTGTGTTATACAGGAGGTCAGGTTAGATCAGTGGTTCTCGACCAGGGGTACATATACCCCTGGAGGTACGCAGTGGTTCTCAACTAGGGGTACGTATACCCCTGGGGTTACGCAGAGATCTTCCAGGGGGTACATCAACTCATCTAGATATTTGCCTTACAACAAGCTACATAAAAAGCACTAGCAAAGTCAGTACAAACTAAAATTTCATACAGACAGCGACTTGTTTATACTCCTCTATATACACTATACACTGAAATGTTAGTACAATATTGATATTCCAATCGATTTATTTTATAATTTTATGGTAAAAATGAGAAAGAAAGCAATTTTTTCAGTAATAGTGTGCTGACACACTTTTGTATCTTTATGTCTGATTTTGTAAGCTATTAGTTTTTAAGTGAGGTGAAATTTGGGGATATGCAAGACAAATCAGACTCCTGAAAGGGGTACAATAGTCTGGAAAGGTTGAGAGCACTGGGCTAGATGATCTAATGGATCCTTATAGCCTCAGAAATCGATGAATCTATTCAAAGTTCGGTAACTTCAACTGTAAATTTGGTTTCACAGCAATGTTAAGCATATATTTCAATGTGCAGTACCTCTGGACAGTACCAGGAATTGGAGTTTTCTTGGAAGTCACATACAGCTAAGACAGAAAAATTCTGGATTCGCTTTAGCCATTGCACGCCGATTCGATTATCTGTTACCCAAGTGAGCCAAGTGAAATAGTGATCACTAAAAACAAGAATGAAAGCTGGTTATTACAGTATACAAATGGGCTATTGCTATTGCATCCATTATGGCCCCAGTCTTGCTCTATTAAAGACAATGGAAAAACTCCCATTGACGTCAATGGTGCTGGCCTTATGTGAGCCTTATGTGAGCAAGGATTGTGAACTGCATAAAGAATGAACCAGTAAAGGCAGTATCTAAAACTTCAGATTAGCTCCAAATCCATAAATATGAAGCTGTAGCATACATAACAGAACCTCCAGAAAAGAAAATAAGAGGTTCCATCATTTAACAATAAACAGAAAGAAAAGGAAAAGAAGATGAATTTGAGAGCACACTACCTTGATGCTATCACTGCAGGAACAGGTACTTCCTTAGGACCTAAACCTTCAGGGTTAGTAGTGTCTACAATAAACACTCTAACGGTAGGATTTTTAGCCCCAGCCTTCAAAGGAAATGTATTACCAGGTTATTCAAATCAAGCTCTGGAGGATTAGCTACCATTTAAAAAAATTAACATTTTTTCTTGCAACAAAGCAATAAGTTTTTTAAAGAATTTAAAGTATTTTGAAATATTGATATTATTGAACATAATGGGGAAGATTTTGATCTTACATACACTAGTGTAAATCTGGAGTAACTCACTGTGGCAGTTTTTGTTATTCCACTTAGCATTAGTTCATGCATCAAGAAGAAAAAAAAATCTAATTCAATGTCCAGCCAGACAGCTTGGGGGAAGAAAACATGAAATTAGGTGGAAGTTCTTCTCTCCTGTGTACAATGTAGATCTCTGGAATGTATACTGCCCCAGTTTTGGGGAGAAGACTCCAATTAGGGTCATAGGAGATCTCCAGTACAGAACAAATAACTTGGCCTTTTTTTTTGAACTACATCTATAAGACCTGAATCAAAGCCCATTTAAGTCAGTGAGGACCTGACTGACCTGAAGTCAGTGGGCTTTGGATCAATCCCTAAAGGATTTAAATAAATTTGAGCTCTTGGGGAGGAGGGATAGCTCAGTGGTTTGAGCTTTGGCCTGTTAAACCCAGGGTTGTGAGTTCAATCCTTGAGGGGGCCATTTAGTGATATAGGGCAAAAATTGGGGATTGGTCCTGCTTTGAGCAGGGGGTTGGACTAGATGACCTCCTGAGGTCCCTTCCAACCCTGATATTCTATGATCTCACACCCTCTTATTTCTCAGTGTAATGTAGGCTTTTTTTAAAAAATACAATATGTTATGATAAAGATATTGTTAAGCAACACAATAGGTACATCAGGTAGGAAAGCAAAGTAAGGCCCAGATCCTCCTAACCTTTATGCACATGCTTAACTGTACTTCCATGAGTAGTTCCATTTATTTCATTGGGACTACTCCCATGTGTGTAAAGTTCTACACATGTTTATGTCTTTGCAGGGTTGGGGCTCAAGTTTACTTTCTTCAGTTAATTCTAAGATAGAGCAGGATTAAACCCTGCTCTACAGCAGTACAAACATTTTTCATGCACATTTTCGGTGTCTTGATTTAAAAGCCATCACAACTCATTTACAAACCAAGGGGAATGAAATGGCACCCATTTAAAATAAGCAACATACCTTTGGATATGGAATAGTTATTTTGCTAGGATATTGGTCCTCACCATAATATGAATATTCAATAACTGGTATGTCAGTATCATTAAATTCTACATATGCTATAAACTTTCCATTTGGAGACCACCACAGAGCATATTTCACAGCAAGCATTTCCTCTAAAAAAAATGTACATGTTACTTACAGCTCATCATTTATGACTTAACAAAGCAATATAACCTAAACTTATATCTTGTCATCAGTGTACTCATCACTCCTTAACAAGAGAACTGTGCTACATAAGAAAGATCTTGACTCTGCAAAGCATTTAAGAACATTAAATCCTTGAGGGGGCCATTTAGGGATTTGGGGCAAAAATTGGGGATTGGTCCTGCTTTGAGCAGGGGGTTGGACTAGATGACCTCCTGAGAACCCTGATATTCTATGATTAATAACTTTATTCATGCTGTAGTCTATGTTAAGTAGAAATTTGGTTTTGGTTTAAGTTAGCCTAAGCATAGAGGAGTAGGGAAAATTGAGATGACTAGAGTGAGAAAAGGTAGAGGTAAGTTGGAGATAATAAAATGGGAAAATTGAAGTTAGAAAGGACATGACCCAAGGCTATATAGTGGCTATGTTTCAGTTATAACTGGTTTTAGCACAGACTTTACTGAGTGTTTTTAAGAATTGTGAATGTTTTATTAAAATGCTATCTATATTGATAGTAGGGGAAAGACAATTGGTGCAGATGTTAATTTAAATCATGTGTAATGTAAAGAACCAATAAGAAGCTGGCAGAAATGTGAAGGGGGTAATGGGTAGGTTTAATGTTAATTAGTATTATAAAAGTAGTTTTGTTACTACTGGGCAGAGCTCCAATTAACATCAAACGGGCACCGCTAGGTTCCAGGATGACAAGGCTGTACTCCACTCTGTTTTCACTGGACTGATGATCACTCATTAATACACTATTGCGTGTAAGTATAATTGTAGTAGTGTTCAAGTGATAATTGCATGCCAGTTTGCGTAACTAATCATTTTTTAAAAAGAAAAGGAGTACTTGTGGCACCTTAGAGACTAACCAATTTATTTGAGCATGAGCTTTCGTGAGCTACAGCTCACTTCATCGGATGCATACCGTGGAAACTGCAGCAGACTTTATATACACACAGAGAATATGAAACAATACCTCCTCCCACCCCACTGTCCTGCTGGTAATAGCTTATCTAAAGTGATCATCAGGTTGGGCCATTTCCAGCACAAATCCAGGTTTTCTCACCCTCCACCCCCCCACACAAATTCACTCTCCTGCTGGTGATAGCCCATCCAAAGTTGGATGGGCTATCACCAGCAGGGGGCTATCACCAGCAGGAGAGTGAATTTGTGTGGGGGGGTGGAGGGTGAGAAAACCTGGATTTGTGCTGGAAATGGCCCAACCTGATGATCACTTTAGATAAGCTATTACCAGCAGGACAGTGGGGTGGGAGGAGGTATTGTTTCATATTCTCTGTGTGTATATAAAGTCTGCTGCAGTTTCCACGGTATGCATCCGATGAAGTGAACTGTAGCTCACGAAAGCTCATGCTCAAATAAATTGGTTAGTCTCTAAGGTGCCACAAGTACTCCTTTTCTTTTTGCGAATACAGACTAACATGGCTGTTACTCTGAAACCAATCATTTTTTAATAACATTTAGTTTTTATCATTTAAACTGTTATTTAGTGGTTGTCTACTAAATACATTTTTTGTAACCAACCTGGAGGTGCGAACCTGAAAACTAAATTATGTTTTATTGCACCCTTATCTTTAACAACTTAATATTCATTGGGAACATTTCAACATAAAAGTTACAAAAGGTTACAATGCAAAGAGACCCATTTAAGTCAGCTATTCATATGCTTAAAGTTATGTATATGGTTAAGTGTCTTGCTGGATTGAAGCCTAATCCTGCTCACATTGAAGTCAAAACTCTCCCTGAGTTTCATTGCCATTAAATAAGTATAAAAGAGACATGAGTCTCATCTGCAAAGTTCAGATCCAGATCCAATCTCCCCCCAAATTTAAGTGAGTTTTGATCCAGAATTTTGTTTATACATTATAAAAATGTGCCCAAGCCACAACGTTTAAACTCCCAATAGTCAGGATATTCGGATCCAGTGCTATGGTTCAGATCTGTATCTACATAAAGAAGGTTTAACATCATCCAGTGCACAATAATGTTCATTATAGCTGGAATGCTTCATGAACTTCTTTTAGAAGTGGACTTTGAAGAAAATGAAGGATGGGACCTAGTGAATAGTAATTATGAGGCTGTCCCAACCGTTGGAAGCAGCATAAAGGCAGTCACCATTTCTGAAGGAGCAAAGAATTCTGGGTGTGATCAGGAGAGAAGGAAGGGGTAGTGAGCATGGGAATCAGGTGGAAACTGATTGGAAAATATCCTCCCTTTATTCAAAACACTGCTCTGTGGAAAAATAAATTATGCGCAGTACATTAAAAGCTCATGTTTCCTGTCAGAAAAATACCTTAACAAATTGGTGTATCGTTGATTTTTAAAAGTGGATTCATTCTGTTCCTAAACACCAAAAAAGGATTTTCATTCTGCACCAGACCACTGGTTTATCTGGTCAGGTACTGGGATTAGCCAGAAGAAGGCAGAAACTAATAATGAGCCTGGACTTTTGTGCAATGCAATGCATGAGGTTGAGGGGGGAGGAAGATAGGATATTCCTTCTTGATCTAGACAGGTAAATGATTTATGTCCTGAAGTAATACGTCTGGTTACTAGTATCATTATCACCACTTGTATAACTACAGATATTAAATGCCATAATGTTTTCCCCACTCCTTTACAAAATAAAGCTACAGTATGCATTTCCATGACCTACTGGAGCAGTGAACTCCATAGAATGATTATATGATGTGTAAAAATACATGCCCTTTCACGGATTCTAAATGTACTACTCTTTAATTTTAGGTGCCCCCTTGCTCTATTGCAACAGAATAAAAAGTAGGCAATTATTAGTTATCATTTCCCAAAATGTAGGATCTCTTACAAACTGCTGGGACCCAAAAAACAATGCACCTTCCCAGCCTTCTAAAACTCCCTCCTATATATTGATAGGATTTTGCAATAACAGTGCGCTCTTCTGTTCAACCTTACTTTTGCACTTCTCTAGTTACAAGAAGTGAAACCCATCTTTTGCTTGTACTTGTTTGCATATAAGGAACAACACAGGGCAGGTTGTGCTGATATGGTGAGACATCAGAACATCGTTGGCATGTCATGAAACAAGAAGCTGAAAGATAATCTCAAAACAAGTCCACCGATCTTTGGGTCCATGTAAGTGCTCCAGGCTCAAGAGAGGTACTGGTTTACAAAAGATTAGCGCAGGCAAATATATTTATTAATAGGCCAGCCCAATGGCTTTGTGGTAGCAAATCAAGCTACTTCTTGCTGGACTGAGTCTGAATCTTGATCTTGGTTTGAAGTCACCACAAGACATGAAGTAGTGGTGTTGTTTTTCAATGGAAAACTTTTGCACATACTCTGCTGTACTAGCCTCCTGGTCAGTTCAAACAGGAACCAGTGCTCCAAAGGGCATCGGGTTCTAAGGAAGGATGGTTCTAAGGAAGGGAAGATGAGCCTATCTAGTAGGGATAATTTTTTGTGTGAGGAGGAGGAGGAATTGTGAAAATGAGGAATAAAAGGCTTGGCATGGAGCCACAAAAATAAGGCCCCAGCTTCCTTGCACTAATAAGGACTGGATAGTTGCACCCAACTGAACATTGCCACCCCAAAAGGGCACTACAGGATCACGTCAGACAACAGTGGATGAAAGGAATATTTACAAAGGGCTAAATTCAGCCCATGGTCTCAGGTGGCTTCTGCTGGCACAGCTCCTGCTGGAAGGCATCTAAGGAAGAAAGTCTGCTGTGGATCCCCAGTGAAAATTACAGATGTCTTAATCTGGCAGAAACTCCCAACTGAAATGTAGCAAACTCTGGGCTCTAAATGCAGCACCAACTTGCACAACACCAGAGATTTTAGGGGGGGAAGTGAGAAGTTACGTATCTAACTGAAGCTATAGGCAAAATTTAACGGCAGAAACTGTAGTTTCCTGAGCTGAAATTTTGTCAGGCCACTGCGGCTAACATCTCTACTCTTATGAAATCACATTATGAAATGTGACATGGTATCTTGGATGATCACAGGCCCTTGATTTCTCATCTCATTGGAAACTGGGACCCTCACTGGGTGGCTCATGGACAGTGCATAATTACTAAGGTGATTGGCACATCATATGCGTAAACAGGCTCACTAGTGACTTAGAGAGAAGACTGCAAAATACTAAATCACCAACACCATTTCTTGCTGCACTTAGATGTTGCTTGGTGTTCTCCCATCTAAGTTCTGACCAAACCCTGCCTTGTTTAATGCAGTTTTCAATATCAACTTACCTTCATAGACCCAGTCAGGAATTCCATTAAATATTACATTCTCTTTTCCATTACTAGTTATTTTAATAGCTGGATCTTCAGGATATTGTTTCAAATAGATATTATTCTGATACACATATGCCTAAAGATGAGAATTTATTTGTTAGGAATATGTACAATTATAGAAAAAGGTCTGACCAAATTTTGTACAGTCAATGCTATTGTGTATACATTAGAAATGATAATAAAGTAAAATAGATAGGCCAAATCCGGATATCCTTAGTCAAGTAAAATTACAATTGAAGCCTTTGCAAATTTTCCCAAGAACCTAGTACCTCCCGTGGGACTAGGTTTCGATTTGATCTAATGGAAGTAAATTACAATTTGAAGGCCAAATTCTGCTCTCAGTTACAGCAGTGTAAATCCACAGTAACTCCACTGAATTTTTCTCAATATGAAAAAACTGCTGTATTTAAACTGTTGATGCAGGTATCTAACTCCCATTAGCTGTATTGGAAAGTACATTGAATGAAAAAAAAATCCTGAAATATTCGTCATAAATGAGCTTCAAAGGATTCCAAGATACAGTTAGGTTTGGAAAAGCTTGCAGTCCTCTTTGAAACTCATTCAAACTTTCTGAAACTCTTGTATCTTTCAACTGAGCTAGAAATCTCAGGTGAACAGGCTTTCTTGTGAGATTTCAGACATTTCTATTTCTGATCCTAGCTGGGATCAGCAAGTACAGCACAAAACATGAGTCTATAATATAAATTTTAAAAGGGGATCAAACTTTACTGGAAATTCAGAAAAGGCTCAGTTCATATTCAGTTTGAGATTTGAACAAAGGTTCTTATTTTAGCTGAACCCATTTGTCCATTTCTGTTACAAAAAAAGGAGCCTGATCCCATAGCCCTTGTTCATCTCAAACTCTTAGTAAACTCAATGGGAGTTTAGGGTGTGCCAGGACGGCTGCATCAAACCAAAATGAGAGGAATTTCTTAGAAAATTGTGTTTCTTGATACTACAAATATTTGATTTAATAACATAAAAGTAAAATGTCAATTGCACTGCATTTTAAATGACCAGCACTCAAAATTCTCAGGTGGAGCATGTAGCCTGTTTGACCTTTCTTCTTCCATTGTCAGATTTGGAGGTCAGTGAGAGTGCAACTGCTCTTCAGTGTTTTACTAAGAAAATGTCTTAACTATGAACTGTGCTCAAAGTTCTTGATAAAATAAATTACGGGACAATAGCAAGTTAGGTATTATTTACTGTTTATGAGCAGTTAAAACATAAGCTTTAGGCTAGAACAGGTTGTTCTATAACGGTGTTCCCCCTTCCATATTGACTAGCTAAACTGTTATCTTTACTAAGTATGGTTGATAAACACAATTTAAAGGCCTGTGAAAATAGGGCTTAAGCAAACCCCCATAACCAAATAAATCTATTCTATTCCATGAAAAAGTTACATTATTTCAGCACTTCATTATTTTTACTGACCAATTTGTGTCCAACGGGTGACCAGGATATATACTGAATTTTATGTGGAAGCGGATGTTCTGTTACAAAATTACTAAAAAAAAAAAAAAGGAAAGAAGTTGAAATGGCTATTGCCTGCACTGCAAACAGATCGTAATAATGTACATATATATAAAAGGCAGATTAAAGAAAAAGCACAAAAGTACAATATTTTAACAGCTTTTGTTTTGTGAACAATGTAAAATTGGTGTCAGAAAACTTGCATTTGCTGTGCAAACCAAGCAGTTAGGCATAAAATAATGTGACTCATGCATGAGGGCTTGCATATGCTAGCAAATTTTGTGTGTGCACAGGTCAGGCAACCCTTAGTCCAACAGCCTGAAATGCCAGTCTTAACCTGTGTCCAAGTATGGCACAGGAAACTAAGTCACCTGCTATACTGTACAGTCTGCATTACTATTAGAATCAGCTCTAGTGACTTGTGAATCATGTGATCACATGGAAGTTCCATGGACCTATTATGTGGCATCACCTATGAGAAGCCAGCAAAGCATCAGCAGTGCCTGTGTACTTCAGGAGAACAGCTGCAGTACCATGTACAATGGCTTTCCTCAGCACCCAAGCTGCAGCAGCCTCTTGCCTTCAACTCCCTGCCAGCACCTTCCCAGGGATGTAAAAGAGCAGTCAGAATGGAAGGAAAAATCAAATAAAGAAGATGGATAAAGGACAGAAGGAGGGACTAGAAAATTCTGAGTAGTCAGAGATTCAGGCAATCACAGATCAGATAGACCCAAGATGCCTAGTGGTGAAAAGATAGGGGGATTTTCCCAAAGTACATTTTTTTCAGGGTAATTTCTGAATTTTGCACCAGCTAATCAAGCAAACAGCTGGCAACTTGAGAGACTGAAGCAACAACAGTGCAGTGCAATACTAATATCAGAAGAGAGCTTTCTAATGGAAATGCTAGCAAGCACATATCTAGAGTATTTGGCTATAGTTATGTGAGAAACAGGTATCAGGCTTTACCTGTATTGAAGATCATAAATGTGGTATGATGCTGTATAAGAATATCTCCAAAGCTGCAAAAAATGAGTAAGCCAGAAAAAAATATGATCAACTCTGAGGTATAATGCCTCTCAGTGCTCCCCTTGGGCCTACACACCACCCCATGCTATATGGTAGCTTAATTTAATTCACCTCTCTAACCTACTATTAATGGTTCTTGATCTCATGTTGAGTAATATGTTACCACAACCTATAAAATATCAGATGTTAAAAGGCAGAAGTTTCAGCCAAGTAATCAAAAAAAGGAATTACCTTTGTGTAATCGCTTTCCAGAACTATAAATTGTTTATCAGCTGATAATGCATAGTTTGAGGCGTTAACTTTTCTCTGAAAGATTGAGAAGTTGATTAGATTCCAGTACACATACACTAAATATCTGAATATTTAAATCTATTTGTATTTACATGGAAGTTTTTAAAACAACAACATTCTATTTATTTTTTAAATGGAAATGATACATACAAGCGTGTCATTAGTCAAGATGGTAGTTGAGTCCTCAGTTTCAACATCACAGAGAATAACGTTATCTTCCGCTGACTGATGAAGATATTCATGACCTGTTGGGGGGAGAGGGGAGAAGGGAATATTTATTTCACAATATCTTTACACAGAAGATATTGTGAAATAAAAGTGTTTATCAGAGTATAGTCCCTCTTTGGCAGATGAGCAGTTCAAGAACAAATGTCTTTTGAAATCAGTATAAAAATAAGTTTTGCCTTGTTTTTTAATTCCATAACAGCACCCAATTATGCAACGATCTAGTCTTTGGACACTCAGATATGTGCTGAAATTACACTGCACAACCAGTGATATGGCAGTTACTTCACAGCCAATTTCCGCTCTGAATTATGACTGCCCAAACTTGCCAGGATTTGACCCATTTTAGGGTCCGTAACATAGGATGTCTAATTTAAACTCACTAATGGAAGAAGATTCAAAATCCTGGCTTTGCATTTCACCTGACCATTCTCCGCTGTATACAGATTTTGTAGATAACACTAGCACTGCACAATATGAAGAAGGATCATCTGGGCCAAATTCTGGCTTAATTATACATGTGCTACTGAACTCAGGTGCTTAATACTTAACTTCATATATTTATTTTGTGTATTAAAGAACTCACTTAGAGCCAAATCCTTAACTCCTATGCAAAACCTGAACAAACAGGCCTCATTCAAAGGGACTCTGCAGGTGTCAAGGGCATACAATTTTCTACCATAAGAGAGCAGACAAGAGTGCTCAATGTGACTAAGGGCCCGTAGGTAAAGATTATCAGTCATTATCGACTGAAAGTATAAAAGCTCAGTGAAACCAAAGATAAAATAAAACAGACTCTTTAAGAGATGAATGTTCAGTGTATGTTCAGTGCATCTAATGGAAGCAAGTACAATAAAAAATATGTTTCTGAAGGCTTGTCTATATATAAAATGCTATAATGGCACTGCTGCGATGCTGTTGCATTTCTCCTTTTGGCATAGGTAATCCACCTCCCTGACAGGTGGTAGCTAGGCTGACAGAAGAATTGTTACATCAACCTAGAGTTGCCTACACGGACACTTAGATCATCTTAACTACACCGCACAGGGGTATGGATTTTTCACACCCCTCACTGACATAGTTAAACCAATCTAATTTTCTAGTGTAGACCAGGCCTCAGTCTATGTAAACCAGCCAGAAGATACGTATTAAAAATTATACGTAGCCACAAAAGATATCTTCACTTACTTGAAATCCAGTATGGAAAAAATGTTTTGTACTGAAATTTTCCATTCAAATAATCCTCCAATGTAAGAGCCCTAGGATTGTCATCTGGGTTGGGAACTTTAGAAATAAAGTAGAGAGAGGAAAGAGTTATTAAATAACATCTGTGTAGATTGAGAAACAAATTAGAAATTGTTGCTAGCTGAGCTTTTCCTCTATTCCAGAAACTTAGTGTAGTGAGAAGCCCTGAAGAATGTAGTGTTCCAGTAATTCCCAAATCAGGCAAACCAGAGGCAGCACCAGGGAAAGCTTTCCATCATTGCCCTGACAGCATCCTTCAACCTTCTTCTGGAGGAACTGCCGCAAGGGATAAGAAGCTAGGAACTAGACCGAGGAGAATTCATTTCACATAAACAGAGATGGATCTATGTAGCTGCAGACACTATGAAGGCAGGAGAACCCCCTCCCCACACCATTACCAGGGGCAGTCAACAGTTTTTAAAGAGGGCAGGGTTTCCTGAACTTGTGCAGGGTATGAAGATGCCTGTTTTAATGGTTACAGGAACCCCCATATGATTTCAAATAAGCCCCTGTACCTGGGCCAACAAAGAGTCAAATAGCCACTTTAAATCGTTGCTCAGCACAGCTAGATTTCAACCAACAACTGAGAGGTGAAAGGTTCCGTATCCCATGACCAGTCCCCTGAACCAGGCAGTTCCACTCTTTACAAGCTTTTCAATGTTCTTACCAAGTGTTAGAAGATGGATATAAGACTTGAAAGATTATCATCACCTATGCTTATTTCTTCATGTAGCCAGAAGAAAGCAACACACACATATACAGAACGAGAAATAAAACTGGAGAATGATTTCATAAATCTAGTAAACTGAATTTTAGAAATCACCATTCTCCCAGTGGGCCAGGCATACGACACTACATAAATGGGCTTCTGAACAGTGCTCAAACGTGTGTTCTCCACCCTCCCCTTCACAGTGCCCAGACAGGTGCCTGGGAAAATCCTACTGAACAGAAGTCCTAGGTTATCTGTTAACTTTCTTGTCCGCCAGACAAGGGTGACTAGGGAGAACAGGGATGGGCTGAGTGACGTCAGTCACAGAACCATTGAGCTCCCAGTCAGAGAGGAGGATAGCTTCAGAGGCATAATGGGAGGGGATCAAACAAAACCAAGTCACCTCAGAGACAGAGGAGAAGATGAGGCTGAAAGAGCAATAGAAACAAGCTGCCAAACAGATGATAGGGGAATGGACCTAGTTAACATCCTCTGCATAATTTCATAGGAGAGGAGCTGGAACGTGTGTCTGTATTGAGTGAGGAGTGCAGAGGAGGTCATCAGTGCTGAGGGGACAGACTGCTGCTGGGCTTTTCATCTGATCCGGTAGTTCTACGACAGATATTTTTAAAAGAAAGGCAAGAGATTTGAGTTTGAATTGCCAGCCAAGCCAGAGCAGATGTAGTAAAATGAACAACAATTTGTTTATTTGCTGCTGAAAATCACAATTTGTAATGATTTTGGAAGGGAGTCAGCCTCTCTAATACTTCATTATAGCCTGTTGCAATTGCAAACTTGGCTGCTTTTGCTAGGGCCACACAGTTTAATTCGCAAACTAGTTATTGATGTATGAACTGACTATTTAAACACTCGTTTAAAAACCAAGCACAAAAGATGTGGTTGGTTTTTTTAAAAAAATTTTTTTTTTAAAAAGCTAACACGCATTAAACCACCGTTTGGGGCTTTTGGGGTAAAACAAAAAACGTATCAGTGTGAATCAGCAGAGAGCAATAGAATCATAGAATCATAGAATCATAGAATATAAGGGTTGGAAGGGACCCCAGAAGGTCATCTAGTCCAACCCCCTGCTCAAAGCAGGACCAATTCCCAGTTAAATCATCCCAGCCAGGGCTTTGTCAAGCCTGACCTTAAAAACCTCTAAGGAAGGAGATTCTACCACCTCCCTAGGTAACGCATTCCAGTGTTTCACTACCCTCTTAGTGAAAAAGTTTTTCCTAATATCCAATCTAAACCTCCCCCACTGTAACTTGAGACCATTACTCCTCGTTCTGTCATCTGATACCATTGAGAACAGTCTAGAGCCATCCTCTTTGGAACCCCCTTTCAGGTAGTTGAAAACAGCTATCAAATCCCCCCTCATTCTTCTCTTCTGCAGGCTAAACAATCCCAGCTCCCTCAGCCTCTCCTCATAACTCATATGTTCCAGACCCCTAATCATTTTTGTTGCCCTTCGCTGGACTCTCTCCAATTTATCCACATCCTTCTTGAAGTGTGGGGCCCAAAACTGGACACAGTACTCCAGATGAGGCCTCACCAATGTCGAATAGAGGGGAACGATCACGTCCCTCGATCTGCTCGCTATGCCCCTACTTATACATCCCAAAATGCCATTGGCCTTCTTGGCAACAAGGGCACACTGCTGACTCATATCCAGCTTCTCGTCCACTGTCACCCCTAGATCCTTTTCCGCAGAACTGCTGCCTAGACATTCGGTCCCTAGTCTGTAGCTGTGCATTGGGTTCTTCTGTCCTAAGTGCAGGACCCTGCACTTATCCTTATTGAACCTCATCAGATTTCTTTTGGCCCAATCCTCCAATTTGTCTAGGTCCTTCTGTATCCTATCCCTCCCCTCCAGCGTATCTACCACTCCTCCCAGTTTAGTATCATCCGCAAATTTGCTGAGAGTGCAATCCACACCATCCTCCAGATCATTTATGAAGATATTGAACAAAACCGGCCCCAGGACCGACCCTTGGGGCACACCACTTGATACCGGCTGCCAACTAGACATGGAGCCATTGATCACTACCCGTTGAGCCCGACAATCTAGCCAGCTTTCTACCCACCTTGTAGTGCATTCATCCAGCCCATACTTCCTTAACTTGCTGACAAGAATACTGTGGGAGACCGTGTCAAAAGCTTTGCTAAAGTCAAGAAACAATACATCCACTGCTTTCCCTTCATCCACAGAACCAGTAATCTCATCATAGAAGGCGATTAGATTAGTCAGGCATGACCTTCCCTTGGTGAATCCATGCTGGCTGTTCCTGATCACTTTCCTCTCATGTAAGTGCTTCAGGATTGATTCTTTGAGGACCTGCTCCATGATTTTTCCAGGGACTGAAGTGAGGCTGACTGGCCTGTAGTTCCCAGGATCCTCCTTCTTCCCTTTTTTAAAGATTGGCACTACATTAGCCTTTTTCCAGTCATCCGGGACTTCCCCGGTTCGCCACGAGTTTTCAAAGATAATGGCCAATACTGAAAGCCTTGGGTCACGTAAGTGCAAAGTTAAGGAATATGAGATATTAAGGTTCATTCATGAGAAGCAAAAAAAAAAAAAAAAAAAAAACTATGGGTTTCCTTCCAGCAATATTACACAAAACACTTGCAATGTGCAGGACACGAGAAATGCTGTCTGATAAAGGCAGTCATCTTCTGGTCAGGGCTTATCTGTGTGTAAATCCTAGGTACTCCTTCTGCTCTGATTTTGAAGGTTACCACTGTATAAGCAGCTTTCCACTCTTTGGGTGCTCCTTGGACTTAATCCTACTCCCACTGAAATCGATGGGATTTTTGCCATTATCTTCAATGGGGTCAGCATTGGGCTATTAGAGAGTATCTCTGCTGCTTCATCCTGTTCTTTCTTTCTGAACTCTGAGGTGAATGATTTCAGAGTAGCAGCCGTGTTAGTCTGTATTCGCAAAAAGAAAAGGAGTACTTGTGGCACCTTAGAGACTAACAAATTTATCTGAGCATAAGCTTTCGTGAGCTACAGCTCACTTCATCAGATGCATAGACTAGAACATATGGTAAGAGATACATATATATATATATATACACACACATACAGATAAGTTGGAAGTTACCATACAAACTGTTAGAGGCTAATTACTTATCTGTATGTGTGTATATATATATATATATATATATCTTACTATATGTTCCATTCTATGCATCCGATGAAGTGGGCTGTAGCCCACGAAAGCTTATGCTCTAATAAATTTGTTATTCTCTAAGGTGCCACAAGTACTCCTGTTCTTTTTTCTGCGGTGAATGCCATTCAGTCCTGATGATTTACTGCACTGCAGTTTCAACTTTGCCTCTATTTCCTCTCTCTGTTAAGGCCACATTTTGACTCCCTGTGAAATGTTGCTTTGCATTGACTTTTATGGTATACTTTATAATGACAATGTGTGGTTCTTCTGCTAAGTAACTTATTTACTGTTGAACACATATGTCAGATTAACTGTTGACACTGTTTTTGCCTGCACTAATGCAGAAGGAAGCTGTGAAGCTAAATAAAAGTAAATGACAATCCACAGGCAAAAACATATAAATACAAAAACTAAAACAAAACAAAACAAAAACCCACTGAGCTAGCAGTAAACTCAGAAAATATCCATATACGTTCATGAAGAAGTTAATTCTCCTTGTGAGTAGCAGGATAATATTTTAATAGATTAAGGCTCTCAGTAAAAAGAAGGGAAAATTACAAACTCTTAGTAAAATGATGTTAAATAATTGTCAAGAATCAGCTTCTTCACCACCACCTCTCAACACCAAATGAATGGATACTTAAAATGTCTTGACTTACCATGTACTTTTCAGATTAAATTCTGTACGTGAATTATGGTTTTAAAGCTATTAGAAACCCAATAATAAGATTTATTTCTATAACTGTGCACTCTTAGGGCCAAAACCTGCAGTCCTATTTGATACCTTTATCAGGCAAAATTCTTAATCTTTGTATTTATTTAAAGGTCGTTACAGAATCTAGAATAGAATTCTTACAAAGGATACAGACAGCACCACTGATCAAGCTGGTGACCTCCATTTGTCTTAATTCTCACATCAACTGACTAGACTCTTTAAATACTCTTTTAACCACATCACTCTCACACGCAGTATATTCTCCCATAGCTTGGTACAACTGCTAACTTAGCACAACTGCTAAACGTATCCATTTCTTCTTAAATTTCCAGCATCCCACTTTAAGAAAATTGAATGCCAGTGTTTCTTACTTCCAGTTTGCTGACTACTTATCATTTTGAATGCTTGTTCACAAGCAACTGAAGAGACATTTAAATGCTCTAATTAAGGCAGCAGCTTTAATTATTTGCAGTTTTCTGACTCCTTTGTATAACTAAAGATCATTCCAATAATTAGTCCTTGAAATCATGTTCCACAAAGAAAGAACGTGTCTTCATTTCTTCCTCATCTTTCAAAGCCTTCCATAACTTTTGTGAGAGTTTTTAATCCTTTCTGGGGTGCAGGAACAATTTGTATAGTGGGAGTTCTGAGAGCCATTGAACCAAACTGTGAACCCTGTATATGATGGACACCATTTCAAACCAGGGGATGCAACCACACCCCTTGCACACCTAGTTCCAGCACCTATGAATCCTCATTTTGGATTATGTTGCTGGGACAACTCTGATCAGGCCCATAATTTCCTAAAATAAATTCACTTTGATCTAATCACTATTTTAGTTTCATAGGCATGCAAAATATATACTAGCATTTAGAGTGCTTTACATGTTCAAAGTACTGTACAAACACTGACTAACCCTTATAACGCCCCTCCAAATTAGGTAAGTAGCTATTTTCATTCTCATTGTGTAGACAAAGAAATAGGGTAAACAGATGAGGCAAACTGTCCAAAGACAAATAGGAAATCAGTAGCAGACCTGGCAGTAGAAATCAAAGGTCCTTGACCCTCAAACAATCTTTCTCTTCTAAAACACACTGTCTTGATTTTAGTTCTCTATAGTTCCTTCGCCTTTATAAAGAAGGTGTCAACGTGCATTCCTTGCACAGACAACACTTCTAGTGACGTCACGTTATGCAGAATGGTGTACTACATAGTATGCTGTGCTGGCCATTCTGTCTTACAACATAATCTTGACACCTGCCCTACATTTTCCATCCTCATAATAACTGAACATTACCACATTTAATCATTGCTCTATGCACAGATCTAACTGTGACAATATATGACCATTACATTGCATATTTCTTTTGTATTCCAAACTGTAAGTTGTGTGTTTTACTTCTATTTTGCTGTCCAATCCCTTGATGTATGAGTGCTACAGAGACAGGAACTTCAAAGCCAAGCTTTTAATAAAGTTTCAGATTAACAATACATAAATTTGATTCTCTCACAGGTAAATTGACACAGTGCACTAGTTTTGTGCGCACATGTTCTATTATCATAATCACATTTCCCACTCCCAATCAAGGATATGGGCACAAACCAACCCTTAGTTCCTTTGTTCTCCTGACTCCAGCATCAGTTTTCAGAGGTGCACTTTCTGGCTACATATACAGGCCTTTACACCAGCACAGACATCAACCCATTCCTGGCAAAAGCTCTCCCCCCATCCTCACATATGTTTTGCAGGAGAACATTAATGGCATTATACACGCTGGGATCCAAACGGCTTTGTAGGCAGCATCATCTTGCCTTCAGTTGAACAAATGTACATTCTACCACCATCCATCAACTGCTGTGTGTGTAATTTAACCTTCTGCCAGGTGCTCCCATACCAGGGGAGGGTTTCATGAGCCAGGGCAGTACGTTATAGATAGACTGGATCTCCCAAAATAATGGTGGTCACTAGACACCCCTTTAATATTCATATTATTGGTAGGGAATAAAGTCCCAGATTATCCAAATTTGAAAACGCCAGATCTCCAGAATCTCCAGATCTCCAGGGCATCATGCACCCTACTAGTGTATCCTAAGTTGCTGTTTGTGAACTTTCCTCTATTGGCAATCAGGCCTGCATAATGATTGAATAGTATCCTTTCTGGTTTACATATTTACTTGTACTTTTGGGGGTGGGTGTGCAGACATAATGTAAGGGACTGGGGTGTAGGCGGTCTGACCTATCAGCCACAGCTGGGCTGGAGTCCACACATCAGGGATGGTAGTCAATAAGCAGGGGTCGGAGGAATTACTAGATCCGGGTTCAGTAAGCATGTTTTGGGGTCAAAGTCAGGAGAGGGTCAGAGACCAGAGATCAGAGGTAGTACCAGGCTGGAATCAGGAGGCAGGAATCAGGATTAGAGTTAGGCTGGAGTCAGAGAATAGAGATCAGAGGTAGTACCAGGCTAGAGTCAGGAGGCAAGAGTCAAGGCCAGAGATCAGGAGATAAGGTGAGGTCTGGAGTCATAGTAGGCCCATTTTCTAAGCAAAACATAAAGTTTTATAAAGAGGGTGAGCATTTCTGAGTGAAAATTGGCAGTTTTCAAGCCACAACATATTAGTTTCCTAAAGAAAACAGGAAAGATAGCTCTCATTATAAATATGTAATATTTCATATTTTCACAAGTTTTAAGTATTAGAATAGCCATGTAATCAAAATTAGAAATACAGGGAAATCACATAAACTGCAACTACATATTTATGTTAAATTCTCCAAAAGAAAAATTGTGAATTTCTTAGTTCTACATTAGCAAACTTGATGGCCATTTTCCCCTACAGTGTTGTTATTAAATTCTTCTTATAATATATCTTGTATTTACAGATTACACCTTTTTGTTTATTTTGGAAGAGGGAATTGAGCTTTCTTCCTACGTAAGCCTCCAATGGAGTTAATCCTCTTTCAAGAACTTCTCACAGTTAAGCAGTGTTGCGAAACATAAAATTCTGACTCACCATATATTTCCTGTTCTTGTCTGACTTGCAAGATTTTCAGCCACAAAAAACTCACACTTCTGTCTCTGGAAACTGAGCTACAGTTCAGTAGGATTCAAAGACAAACTGGATCTTTATTTCGATAGAGATAACATCCACAGTCCCATTAGCTAGGGTAAAAAAAGCATAAGGAGTATAAACCCTTATGCTGATGGGACAATACCAAAGGCTAACTGCTTGGGGTTAAGGAAATACTTACATATGGATGAGTTAACCCATAATTGTTTTTAAACAGAATTTCTTGAATCTTCCTCTGAAGCATCTGGTACTGAAGACTGATGTACAGGACACTGTAGTTGATGGATATTGGAACTAATCACTTGTTTGATCTGGTATTAGCATTTCCCATTTCCTCTCAGTGAGGCTTTGGGCAGAGCCTGATGCCAAGCCAGCACTTGTCCATGGACAAGGTAAATACATCCAGATCCATTAAGCTGGACCTCTTTGTGATATCTCATACTCCTTACCAAATATTCCTCTCACCTCCAAGAATCTGATGAGATGAAGGGGAACTTTGTGAAATTTCTCATATCCTTCCAATCTGACTGAACCCAGTAGATTGCTATGGCAACTTTTCCTCCATCTCCAAAGCCCTCACCTGTAGAGCCTCACAAGGTTCAATCCTATTATTATTCAACTGCTTTGTGCATGCAGCAAAACTTTTTGGCTTAAGAATCAGCCTAAAGAAGCCAAAAGTCATGGTCCAGCCTCAACTGAGAAGTACTGCAACTATGCCAGTTGTGTCCATCAATGATGCTCCACACAAGCTCGTTGACAAATTTTGCTACATAGGCAGTGTCGTTTCATGAGATTGATGACGACATTACAAAGTGCTTTGGTGCAGCCACCAATGCCTTCGGAAGACTTCAGCATCATCTCTGGAATGAACGCTGGGTGAGACTGCAAACAAAAACTAATGTTTATTGTGCCATCATCATCACCACACCCCTCTGTGGCTGCGATATGTGGACTACTTAGCAACACCACATAAACAGCTTAGATCAATTCCACCTACGACATCTACAGCGGATAAAAGGAATTAAATAGCAAGATTTGATTCCAAACACCAAGGTCCTTCAGTGCTGTAACATCACAGGCATTGAAGCTTTTACAGTGAGAGTGCAGCTGAGATGATTCTGTCATGTGGTCAGTACGTCTGACAGTAGAATACCCAAGGCCATCTTTTACAGAAAATTGCAGACTGGAACTCTTCGGGAGCAGACCAAGAAAACATTCAAAGACACTGTCAAGGCCATCCTCCAATCTCGCAATGTCGACCTCAACATCCACAAGTATTTCTCAAATGCGGACACCAGGGTCTTTTCTCACAGCCACATCCTCCTGGGTAGTGATTGCGAGAGGGGGCAAAGCAGCAGCCCCTCTCCCAGGGCCACCAGCAGGGGTCAGGCCTTCCCCCCTCTGGAGCCACAAAAATTAGAGAAGCAGACAGCCAGTGAGTTCCCTACCTTCCCAGGGTTGGTGAGATTGGGTTTTAGCCCTGGGGTGGCGGGCAGCAGGCTCCAGCCATGGGGCTTCAGGCTCCATCTCCGGCCCCTGGGGTGCTTCCCTGGGCCCTGTCCCAGGCCCCTGGGTGCAGGGCTTCGCACTCTGTCCCCAGGCTGTGCAGCAGCAGGCTCTGGACTTGGGCCACGTAGCACGTAGGCCAAACCAGGCTCACCACCCTCCATCGCCCTTAGCCTTTGCTGCCTCCCTCAGTCCCCCATCCATTCCCTTATCACCCATGGTCCCACTGCCTCCCCATCCAGGGCTTAATTTGTTCTCTGGCTTGCTGGGGCTGAGAAAGTCTGCTGTGAAAAGTGATATTTGTATGTTTATTAATATCACTTTTCACAGCAGATTTAGTAACTAGCTGGGAGGCTGTGAAAAGTGATATTAACATACAAGTGTCACTTTTCACAGCAGTAGACTTACTAGCTAACAAGTCTAAAAAAAAAACAACAACCGGAAGAGCAAAAGAAAATAACAATAACAAAATAAACAAGAACGTGCAAAGCACCTTATTTGTGTTTCCATTGTATTTAGGTCCAGTAAAGAACAGACAACTGTAGATTATTTTTATCATTGAGTCTTCAAAAAAACTCCTACATAAATAAATCACAATGATTTGGACATGTATATGTGCATATTTATTTGTTTTTCCTAAGGTTAATTAAGTATTTTAGGAAAAATTGTCAGAGTGACCACCAGCAAGAGTTGGGTGCCGCACTCTGAGGCCACCAAAACATTTGTTGTGAGAACCCAAAAGCCTGCGACAAGATCCAATGGCAACAGCTCTGCCACCTTGGACTGAAAGATTTTCAAGACTCCAGCTTGTTGCAGTCAAGGAGAGACGTGCAAGGCATAAAGCTAAAAGCAGTGCACATCCATCTACAATAGTCTTCACCCGTGGCACTTGTAGATGGGGCTGCAGGTCCAAAACTGGTCTTTGGTGTCATCTCAAGACCCAAAATAACTAACTGTAGCTCATCTGTTAAACTCACTGAGAGACTTTATCATCATCATTATTTAACCTCTATATCATGGATGGGCAACTTTATTGTAGTAGAATGCCATAAACTCCACTAAAACCTTTTGGCGGGCAAGGGGGATGTAACATGGTAGGGGAAGGTTTGGGTTCTGCCCCTGGGGAGTGTGACATGGGGAGGAAGAGGAGGTCAGGTCTTGCTCCTGGGTTTGATACCACCATGCGGTGGTGTTTCCCATCCTGTGGGGCCACAGCGCCAGAATAGGAAGAGATTCTCTGTGGGATAGCTGCCCACAATGCACCACTCCTAATGCCGCTACAAGTGCCGTAAATATGGCCACACCAGTGCGCTGTCAGCTTCCAGTGTGAACACACTGCAGCGCTTTCCCTACTGCGCTCTCTGAGGACTGGTTTAACTCACAGCACTCTACATCTGCAAGTGTAGCCATGCCCTAAGTTACTGTGGGGGCTATGCGAGTACTTAGATACATTAGATAGCTTGTATAAGACACCTCACCTGGAAAACCTGCCTATGCTAATAGGCCACTGCCACTCAGGTCCTGAATTTAAGACCACACATGTCCGAATCTTCATACCAAAACCCATTATTTTAATATGGAGCTACAGTAATTAGCTCAGGGAGGAACAGGTCCATAAGACATCTGCAAACCTCACAGAGCTAGCCAAATAATGAAACACATTGCTGGCTAATATTTCGTTCAAAACATGTTAAGTCATTTGTAAGTAGTCACAAACTAATCAAGCCTCCTCCCCCCTCATAAAAGCAGTGCATTGAGCTAATAATTTATTATAAAGATATCGTCTACAATTGTTATTCAACCATCTGAAACCTCATGCAAGTTCCCCAAATCCAAAGCAGTAGATCATGAGAGTGTCACTGCCCCAAAAACAAATGCTAACAGATAATAGGAGTATGATGAAAACTATGTTTGCAGCCCTGTCAAAGCACATTATTTGTCAAGCATGGTGAAGTTAATGCAGGTGCCTTTCACTTGAAAGAGCTCCTTGTATCAACATATGCTGGCATCTTCATTTCTTTAGGAACTTTAAACTGTCAGTAAAACATTCCTATAAGCTGAGAAAGCCATAGCAACACTGGCAGGACAATGCTAAAACAAAATTAAATAATTTGTATAAACTTATTTTAAAACAACCTCCAAGATGTGTTTTTCAATGCATTACACTATAAATTGTCTTACCTCTTCCTGGAAGTAGTATAATGCACATAATAAGTGAGGAAAGCAAAAGGCATACGATCACTCCAAATATGATTTTTAGCCGGGTCTGTAGGATAAAAACAAATAATTATGTTTACAGTATCCTCTGCAGTATATATATTATGGCTTTGTTTGAAACTAAATACCCCCACCACAAAAAGAAAGAGTATTCTAGTTTATTGCTGACATCCATGCAAGTCAACAAGCATAAATCTTCCTGTACTACATTTAGAACTGCTTTTCTTCCTCTCTCCGGTGAAGCAAATACTTACAGATTAGAGCCTGGCCTTGTGCAACGATAGAAAGGTTACAACAACAGATCCAGCAGTTTTTAAAGATTGAATTTGGTTCACATACTGACCTTCATTTTTCCAGATGTATTCTAAAAGAATGAAAATTCTTTCTGCTGGGTGTTGGTCAGTGGATCTGTGAGAGGAGTCTAAACAGCAGGCTCTGCTTTCACATTCAGAGGCCAAACCTCAGGAAAACTTTTTTTTCCATGTACTTTTGAAAACTGTGCCAAATTTCAAAGGTTTTCTGGAAAATTAGAAACAGATTTTTGGGAGCGTTCTTGGCCCGGAAGTGACCCATGGGTTGCTGTGGGAGTGGTAATTATATTCTCCCTCTTCGTGTAAACTGTAACCAACATCTGCTTACAGAAACTTATGGGTTTTATGACTCAACAGTAAGGTTGATATATGCTGTTTGCCTCTAAAAAGTATAGTGTATTTTGGCAAACCTCACGGTTTTAGAGCCTATTGACGATGACCTTATTTCTATTCTCAATGAAGTTACAAATTAAGGAAAAGTAAAGCACTTATTTTTATTTGTATATATTATGCCTATATGTTTAGTTTTTGGAAGAAAAAAGAAATGAAGACTGTATAAGAAATGCAGAGAGCGGAATAGAAATACTGTACATACATTTTTAAATTTCTTTAAATCAATATCTCTTTAGCATGTGAAGACAATTATTATATGTACTTCTGAGAAAATGATAATTGTGTAGTAGACTTTACATTATAGATTTGAATGGGAAACATCTATGGGCCTGATCCAAAGTCCACTGAAGTCAATGGAAGTCTTTTCACTGACTTCCATGGGCTTTGGATTTTCCTTGTCTGGCTCTGCTAAGGATTTTTTTTTAAAAAAAGCTTGATATTTCAATGTCAAGGAAAAACAACACTTCCCCCTTCCCCCCCAATTCACCTCATTTTAGTGAGCCAAACAATACGCACAACTGGCTGTATGAGTGCTCTAACCATGGAAGTGCATGTCCTTTTGTCCCCATAGGCATACAGGGGCTGATCCAAAGTTCACTGAAGTTAATGAAGAGAAGTAAAATCACACTGTTGTAATCAGAGCACACTGTAAATATAGTCAGACAGCCATTTCTCACATTTTCTGATTATTGCTTTAGCTTCGGTACAGCTCCACTGGTGATAGAAAAAGGTGACAGCACTTGCGTAGACTGGCCGTAGGTATTTTTACCTTCGTGTCATTTAACTATGCTCAGAGCTGCACCAGTGCAATAACATTGGTGGGAGATTAGAGAAAGTCCTACTTGTAGATACAGCCCTTCCAGATAATGTCATACTGAAACTGTGATATTGAGGACTGTGCCTTTAAGGGCTAAGTTTGTCAGACAAGGGAGTCTAGGTGAGTGCAGTAAAGTTCTAGCTATTGTTATGAACAGTCAGTTGGAACTGGACACACAATATAGATGTCTTACAAGCACCTTAAGCACTGACCACTGAACACCATAGAAACAACCCTCCATTTAATCTAGGCAGCCCAGGCAGCTGCTTCAAGTAATGGCAGTCCTCCCTGGGCTGCCTTTGGATAGCTCCACAACCCAGAGCTGCCCACAGTCTCCCACAGAGTGCTGTGCTATGGCCCCACCTCAGCACAGCCCCTCTTATCTCTTGCCCCAGCCTCAGCACGTGCCATATTCTGGTGCTTGCAAGGGGCCCTATAGGGCATTTTACAGTAGTGTGACCGCAGTGCCTGTACTGACAGATTTCTCTACCAGCCAGCCAGTGGGTTTAGCAAATATACAGGGTGTTTTTTGTGTGGGGGGTTTTTTTTTTTGTAACATTGATCTTTCTTTGTCTTTCCAGCTGCAGGTTTCCATTTCCCCTCACTGCACAGAAATACTTCATAAGGAAAGTTCAGAACTGAAAAGATGACCTCTTCTGACATCTCTGCAAAGAATCAGTAATGACATTTTCACCTAATTACTTTAGCATGGGACTGGACCAGGCTGTTCAAATATGTCTGCAAGACTCCCGGAACCCTCTTGGACAGTGGCCTATGGAGGAGCCAGTCCAGAGCATGCAGAGAGTGGGGTCAAAATCTATGGTCTGCAGAGAAGCAGGGGCTAGTGAAGCACAGCTGAGCTGTTTCAGAGCACCATAACCTATGGCTCAGCCCAGTGCAGCAACAGCAGAAGCTCTATGACCACATGAGAACTAGGAATTGACTCAGTTTTAGCAAACCCATCTGAAAGCCCAAGACAGCCCCCCAAAACCAGAAGATCCCCAGAACACTGGGACATGTGGTCACCCTAAATAGGGTCTAAACCTATTAGCTGCCACTTCTTCCCCATACTGTGTTGACATGAGTCAGCTAAGAAAGTCTCTTTCTTCCTTACCTCCTTCAGTTGATCAATTATTTTAGCTGGTATCTGCTTTTCAAATGAAGGCCATACTTGAGAGGGGCTGTGCGTTTTCCTCTGCTTTGTCTCCATACTCAGCCAAACAAGCAACCCACATTCTCAACTTTGTCTCTGTCTCCCCCTTTTGGCAAGGAAGCTTACCTCACAGATCTAAACTAGTGCCAAAGACTGCTGGAGAAACTGTACATTTAACACCCAGGAAGTGACCCCACATCTATCACACCTATAGTAGATTATACACAACATTTCTCTTATGCTGTTACACGATCTAGAGGGGTTAGCGATCTTTTGGGCCAGTTAGTCCAGTACTACCTGATTGCTTACGAATGTATTTAAAAATGAAGACAATATTTTATTTGTAATACCACACCAGTAAGTGCCCTTACTTTGTATGTGCTGGGTACCCTCACAGAACTCAAATTAATAAATCACCCAGATAACTGTCAACCAATAAATACTACAATCACCCCCATCCTCCAGTGCCTCCAACATAAAGCATCTCCTCATAATCCTTCTAAACTACTCCCACCACCTCCTCCTCAAATGCCCTAGAGAAGTTATGGGCTTTGTGACAAGTCCTGAAGCTTAACTGATCCCAGATATATTGGAAAAGTAGGAAAAGGACATTCTGGAGTAGACGGTCTACTCAGAGAATGCCCTGCCAGCAGCTCACCAACTTTTATAGCAATAAAATGGAGCCCGACTGGGGTCACTCCTCCCATTGACACCCCCTAGGACTCAGAACTGTGAAAGGGAAATTTTCCCCACCCTGAGAGCACTAGGACCCAGGTGGTAGTGGCCTTCGGGGACAACCACAGAAAGGAACCAATCAGATATTCCAGACAGGAGGAGAGAAGCAGCCAAAGCCGGCTCTCTGGGCATTCAGAGAACTTCCAACTGTTTTAATTGTGCGGAATGACTGTTTGCTCCAACCCCCTCCCCTCTGCCTTCCTCACAGTCTCATATCTCTGTTTCATACCACAACTGCTGTTCTGACCCTATTCTCCCCTTTCTTTGCCCCTTTCCTCCCCTCCCCTTTCAGTTTATCCTCTCCTAACTGAACACACTCTCTTCCCTTCCCCCCCCCAAATCATGGCACTAACATGAGGACGTCTGCCATCGCACTGTTCACTTTGCTTGTGTGTTCTACCACTTCCCCCACCCTGTGTCTCTCTTGTCTAGTTAGACTGTAAAGACTGTGAACTTTTGGAGCAGGAACTGTCTGCTATTCTGTGTTTGTACAGCACCTAGCACAATGGGCCCCACTGTGTTTATTGGCCCTTGGTCCTATTAATCAATGGGCCTCCAGATTGAATGACTCTGCTGTTAACAATTGTAGTAGTGAGGGAGAAGGAGATAAGGGTCACTTACATTGACTGGGCCCAAACCACTGTCTCAACACATTAGGGGCTTTAAAGGGTCAAAACCAAGACCTTGCACTCTGCCCAGAAACTCACAGGCACCAAGTACAGTTCCTGAAACATCTGTACTATGTGTTCTAGGCTGGTGGTTCTTAACCTTTCCAGACTACTGTACCTCTTTCAGGAATCTGATTTGTCTTGTGTACCCCCAAGTTTTGCCTCACTTAAAAACTACTTGCTTTCAAAATCAGACTTAAAAATACAAAAGTTTCACAGCACACTATTACTGAAAAAAATTGCTTACTTTCTTATTTTCATCATGTAATTATAAAATAAATCGTGACCCCCCGGTTGAGAAACACTGGTATAGTATATAGAGCAGTATAAACAAGTCATTGTCTGTGAAATTTTAGTTTGCACTGACTTTGCTAGTGCTTTTTATGTAGCCTGTTGTAAAACTAGGCAAACATCTAGATGAGTTGATGTACCCCCTGAAAAACCTCTGTGTACCCCGAGGGGTACGCATAACCTTGGTTGATAACACCTGCTCTCGGCTGCCACATTCTGCATCAGGTTAACTTGCTGAGCACTCTCAGGTATAGAGCTATGTAGAGCTCATTGCAGTATTCTATTCTTGAGGTGGCAGAGGCATGGACATGTTTGATAAAGTCTGTATCTGGTGTAAATGATTCCACTCACTTTACCAAGAAACGACAAAAAACAGGATTTTTGGCTACTGATGCTACTCCATCCAGCCACCCCCTTGGCGAACTAAACCCCCAAACTGTGAACCTACCTCACACATGGCAGCTGCATTCCTTCAATCAGGGATGCTGATACAATTCCCACTGACGCTGCCTCCAGCCTTGCATATAACCTGTGTCTAATGTGCACTGAGCCTCAGCCAGCTAGCCCTCTTCTAATACCCTATATTTTTTTTCCAATTTAGTTTTAAAGGTGCCATTTCCACCACTTCCACTGGGAGCTTATTCCACAGGCATTGTCTGAAAGAACCTTTGATACCCTGGAAATGGACATTAGATTCTTTACCTAAAGTGTTAGAATATTGTCATAGCCTGTGTTCTTCTCAAGGGAATTGAACAGAAAAGAAAAAGCTGTGCCATCTAACTGACTGTTGTGGATTCAGACTTGGCTGTTGCTTTTCTGGGTAGTAGTGAAAAGGCCTAATATTCAGTGAGTGTCCGGATCCCTTCACCTGTCCCAAACTCCTACACTGTGCAAACTGCATGGGTTGAGTTCATGTAGAAAGAGAAGGGGGGAGAATAAGTAATGAGTCCAGAATAGCCATGTATGTTTGTGGTAAGAATTAGTATATTCCTACGGTTGGGATTTTCTAAGTAGTAAAAGGAAGCTGAGCACCCCAATCTCATTGAAACTGAATGAGAGCTAGACACGTCTCTCCTCCAGACAGAGTAAATACAGGTTTCCTGCTAAAGTAGGTGACTAGTGGAACCAGGGCTGTGCTGTGCCTCAAGGCAGTAATAAATGGAGAAGAGACACCCTTCCACACACGGGCGCTCGAGTTCTTATCCCCTTGGAACTCACAGCCAGCATCAAGCAACTTTTACTCAACACAAGCCTGAAGTATGAACAGTAATCTTCAAACTACCATTGGTGGGGCTGCCACCACCCAGGGGCCCTTTGGGCTGCAGGTTTGGCAGAATTTCATAGAATCATAGAATATCAGGGTTGGAAGGGACCTCAGGAGGTATCTAGTCCAACCCCCTGCTCAAAGCAGGACCAATCCCCAATTTTTGCCCCAGATCCCTAAATGGCCCCCTCAAGGATTGAACTCACAACCCTGGGTTTAGCAGGCCAACGCTCAAACCACAATTGTCTGAACTGGCCCTGATAGAGTAAAAAGGCAAAATCAGACAAAATTCTTTGGAACAACTGCAATCTGAAGCCTGGATTTCCTTTTCTCATTACTGATTATTATCTAGATAAGAAAAAGGAGGGGAGAGGGAAACAAAGGAGAAACAGAATGAACAGTGATGAGTGTTGCTCCTCAGAGTGACTAATTCCTTGGAAAAGGAAACAAAGACCAACAAAAAAAAAAAAAAAAGGCAGAAATGAGGCATTCATGAGGCATTTTGATGCCTAAAGGGTAGAACTGCACTGCACAGGAGTAGTGATCCTTAATAAGGTGATGAAAGTAGAGCCAGCTGAAAGTTTCAGAATACATTTTTTCTTAGAAATGTTGTCCTCCACAAAAAAAGTAAAAATTATTAAAAAAAAAAAAAAAAAGTAAAAAGAAACAATTCGTCCATAACATTCACTGATATGATTCTCAACATTTTTAGTTTTTCAAAACCCAGGCAACAAAAAAATCCCAATTGCTATTTTGAGGTTTTCAATACAAAAATTTTGGAGGAGGGAATGAAAAATAATAATTCACCCTCATTGAATGTATCAAAAAGAAAGAAACTTCAATTTTTTGCCATGAAGATCACTTTCATCTTTATTTTTTGACCAGTTCTAGAAGAAAGATGGTATCTGAGAGACAATTATTTGCTAGAAAAACATCTTTCATTTAGATCAACATTTGTAATTAATAGTTGTTCTATACTTCCAAGGTCCTAAACCTTGAGGGAGTCTTTAGGAAAAATGAACGGAGTATCAGAAAATGTATTAAGTATTTATAATGTAGACCTCTTGATATTGAGTAACATCAAGTGGATATGGTCACTGAGGAAACTGTAGTTAAACTTTCAATTCTTTCCCTTGTGTTTTGGAGAACAAATCATATACTCACTGTTCCAGCGCAATCAGGATTTGCAGAAGTCAATTCCCCCCCTCCCCCACCATGTTTGGGCATATCTGACACAATCAAAAATGTCCCAAAACCTCAAGAGGAGGAAATACTAATAAACAGAAGGGGAAGCCCCCCCCAAACCTCAGGATTTGATCAGAACAGCCAGTTTCTAAATATTCAGCTGCTTCTATTGGATGGGCATTTACAGAACTCCACAGAGGAAATGATTCAAACTCATATGACACATACCAAGACAACAAGTTAACAAAAAGACCATGATCCCATATAAGTGTGTATTTTTCTAATTCGGAGTCTAACCATTGTAAGCATGTGTTGTAATAAGCAGAGAAGTCAAGCAGCAACTGTTGCAATATTAAGAGTAACATCACAAGCCATAAAGATCTACTGACCCTTCCAATGTCTCTCTGCTGTTTCTTCCAGTACATTAGTCTCAACATTCCGTGCTTCAAAATGTTAGTCAGTGTCCAGGCATGTGATATCGGATACACTGAGTAACCATCACAGAGCTGCCTCTACTTTCCACATGTGCTAGCCATACAAAACTAGTAAGAAAGAGGAGCATAGGAAAGATGGGTCAGAGAAGGAGGAAGCAAATGAGCAAAAGGGGGGAAAATAAGACGAAAATTAGAAACAAAAACTGTTCTGAAAGTGAATGAAAACACTATCAGACAAAAAACTTGAGAGAAGCATGGAAAACAGTAATCTTTAGGTTTACAATAAGGAGATAGAAGCGGGAACATGGAAGTAGGAGAGTGTGACGGTCAGAGCTGGGTCATGGGCAGCCTGTGGGCACGGACTGAGCTGCTCAGTATGGGGTTGGGAAACAGATCAATCCAGGGCCAGGCCAGGTCACAAACACAAAGTCAGAGTCTGTTACCAAATTGAGAATGTGAGGTGAGAATCAGGGTTGGGACAGGCCAGGGCCTTGATCAGCAATAGTCTTAAGTCTTATACGGTAAACCCAGGATCAGGGTCAGGAGGTGAGCCTAGTCTGAGAGCTGCAAATCTTGGATCAAGGCCAGTCACAGCAAGTGGGATCTAAAGCAGAAGCACCCAGAAATGGCTTCCTGGTTTATATGTGGAGTGCCAGCCAATCAGGGAATCACAGACGGCTATTGCTCATGTTCCTTAGGGCAGGACTTCCTGCAGAACTTACCCCCTTAAAACTTCTTGGTGGCAAATGTTAGGCAAGAGTTAAAAATTCAGTTAGCAGCTGAGGCAAAAACCCACGTAACTAACAAGCAGAAATACCAGAGGCCCAAGGACAATGGCAGCTGTAAACACTTGATAACTTACATGGTCAAATGTCTGCCCAGTAACTCGGCCTCTCAGTAAGAAAGAACAGTACAAACCCTCCACAGCTCTCTGGATATCTGTGAACATTCACCCCCACCCCACCCCTTCGGCTAAAGGGTAGTCATAGATAATTGATGTAATCAGAATAGTTTCTATGCGTAAGTTGTGCTCCTGTCATTATTATGTTAAGTGTTCTCTCTTTCTCTGAAACAATGTTTGTCTCTGTAAGTACAAGATAAATGCAAATGGATTGACAAGAAATGGTATATAATTGGTCACTGTAACACCACACTTTTGAAGCTGTTTATCAGTCTTCTCAGTGCCATGAATAAACCTCTTCAGTATTGTCTGTACCTGCCTGATTCTTGGGGAAAAGAATCTCCTTGCTTCACACAACCCCGTCTGGACCCCTGAAGGCAACAAAGGAATAGTGTCTGCCTCAAATCCTGCAAATTCTGTATCTCGGCCCATGGGTTCTTACATCAAAAGTTAGTAAAAACAGAAAATAATGTTGTGCATGTTCAGACTGATGAGTAATACACAAAAGAGCAGCTTTGGAGATCTCAATACACAAGGCAAAACTCTCTCAGATCAACAGATCTGGACTCTACCATTCAGCTCTCCCTACATATGTCTTAAGAGCTGTACATATTTAGGGAGAACACATATGACTTGAATCAATGTAGATACCAAGGGAGAATTTTTTCCTTAGAATCACATTTTTGACATGCCATATGTACAGCTTTGGAGAAATGTTATATAACCAAATGTTACGTAAGCAGCCCTCCTTTGCTGAGAGAATCTAGGCCTGGCTCTTCCTTGCTGTACTAGGGCATGAGCAAAGGGGAATCTCACGCCACATGAGTGTAAGCAGAGTCAGGATGAGCTCCACCCTGACATCTGGTGGTGAGGTGTGGCAAGTTGTGGAAAACAACTTCAGGGGCCGATCTCATTTGCATAGGCACACCCACCCCGCCTAGAATGAGGCCATAGCTGCCCAAATGATCACTTTGGCTGCTGTGGGATCCCCAGTGTCTCTGTTATTGGGGCAGGAAGAATAAATTGTTATTACCCTGATTATGGGAATCAAGGACAGTGGAACTGTACTTGGCCTTTTGTTATGACGGAGGGACTCCCCATCCACTAAGTAGCACTCGCTAGGCAAGGGACATGGGTTCCAAAATTCTGTGAATTGAGAGAGAGACTGGAGACAGGTATTAATACTTGGTGGCATGGGCCCCTGGTGAGGGCCTTATATGCTAATTACACTTTCTCCTCTCTCCACTGTGGAATATCAGAGCTAATTTTGATTCTATTAGGAGTCTAATTACAGGCTGATGAGCTGAATTCACTTTGGGCTAATGGTGCACCAGCACTGAGGCTCCCCTACTACAAGCTGAAATCACAAAACAGCTAAACTTACTAAGAGTTGAAATCACTGAGTGTTGTGTTAAGTAGTGGGGAACCTGAAGATATATGGTGGAGCAGTTTGCGGGACGGCGAGCAGAGCAGTTTGTCAGATGCCTAGAGCAGCTCATGGGGCAGCTGGCAGAGCGGAGCCCCATGGAGAGGTGGGGCCATCAGCTTTGGACCACGTAAGGTGCCCCTTAGCCCCCCCCATCTCTACCCTGGTTGGGAGGTAAAACTCTGCAGATAAACTTTTGAACTTTGGGGCTGCCCTGACCAGGGACAGAGACTTTTTGGGTCGTTGGGCTTTTGGGTGATTTTTAGGTTGCTGGACTCAAGAACCAAAGGGAAAGGACCAATTTGCTTGCGGTGGATTTTTTGCTCATGGGTTGTGTTATGAATCCTGTCAGTGGTGTTTCCCCAACATAATGCCACATTGTTTTTCTCTGTTATTAAAAGGCTTTTTGCTACACTCAGACTCTGTGCTTGTGAGAGGGGAAGTATTGCCTCTTGGAGGCGCCCAGTGGGGGTGGTATATATTTGTCCCAGGTCACTTTGCTGGTTTTGCATTGTGTTATTGGAATGGAACCCCTAGATACTGAACCCGGCCCTTGTTGCTGCCAACTCTAACAGGCAGAAGAGTTACATGAGCAACAACTTCAATGTAGTTTCTAGTCACTTAGGTCTGTTTGCTCCTTCACATGCTCTGAGCCTAGGAGGTCAAACAGCTTCTAAAACTTCTATAGTTACTGTAACATCCAGGTAAAATAAAAAGAACCTATTGACCCTGTCCCTTTAAGACATGCTGATATGAAAGGTACTTAACTGACAGTAGAGTCACCATCCACCCAAGCCAGTCAGGTCCTCGTGGGTGGAGTTAGGAAATAGCGTGAACAGGAGGGAGAAGACAGCCAGTACCACTGGGAAATGTAGCAGCAGTGAAATCAAGGAAGGTGGTATCATTACTCTATATAGGGTGAGGTTCATATGAAACTTGAGGAGCCAAATCTCATTTGGAAGTGGAGAGGCTCATCAGCTTTGTAAACACAGGCCCCTTGAATTCGGTGCCCAAACCTGTGTATTTAGATGCCTAACTTTAGGTACCAACGTTTCAAAATGTTGACTGTACACTTGTATCTCTCTCTTCACTTTCAAAGTATTTTACTGACATTTTCTAATTACTCTTCACAACACCTATGCCAGTTAGGCAGGTAAAGTATTATCCCCATTTTACAGATGAAGAAACGGAGGCATAGAGGTGTGTTGTGTGCAGGACACCTGACCAAAAGTGGATGGAAAAATACAAAATACATCGGACCCTCGCTAGAATGCGGGATTTGGGATCCATGCGCGGTACCGCGTTAATGCGGGGACCGCATTATAGTGGGGACCGTGTTAAAATGAATTCTCATTAAAGTAATTAAATTTGGGATCCATGGCTGCGACCACGTTATATGCGAATTTGCACTATATAGGTGCGTGTTCTAGCGAGGGTCCGGTGTACAACTAAAATCTAAGGCAGATGGAAATCAATGGAAGCCTAACTTACAGTTAGCCCTTAACTGAATGATTGTGCACTCTTAAGAATCCACAAACGTAGCTAGACAAATTCTTAGTAATTAGACATGGTTTTTTCCTCTTCACATCTGTCAGTAAAATCAGAGCTTTAAGTGCAAAATACAATCAGGAGCCTTGTGTGGATTTGTCACTCTCCTGGAGGACTTTGGGACCATAAGGCAATAAATGGAGATAAAACTAGCAGATACAGATATGACAATTTAGTCCCATCTTTACAACTTTGCACTTCCTGGATGAGCAATATGAGTTTTACAACACCATATGTGAACAAATGCACTGGAGTGGAAATTGCCTATTCAATCTGTGAACTGGAGCTTCAGTATTTGGTGTCATAGGTTATGCATGATATAAGGATGGCACACATGCTTAGTTAGCCATGATAGAACACCTACCAAGGGCCTTCCATAAATCACAAGTATGATGGCATAGCATAGATGACTTACTCACCAGCAGCCAAAGATACATGTATGACATAGCCTCCATTCATTGCCACGCATACATGTGTATTTGGGCTTGTAAAATGTGATCTTAGCTAGGGCAGAATAACCAACAGCTCCCAGTAGTACAAAGCGCTGAACCGGGATCAACTTCACCCTAACTGCTAACAATATTACAGTAAAACTACATAACATCTTTATTTCTAGGGATGTACGAGAGGCATTGGTTTGTAATATTTTTTAAAAGAAGGACAAGAGAGAATAATAAGGACATAAGGTTTTGTACTGAAATGAATAAAGCTTTTGTTTATAAATTGTATCATACTTTATACAATATGTAAAAGGAGGAATATCATTATAGATTAGATATATACCATGTAAAATTCAACCCCCATGTGCCATGTTCTATTTATCCTCCAGTATCCCATTGCCTTTTTTGTTAACAGTATCAATAAAGGACCTGTAAAGTACTGTCTCAGAACATTTGAATGGATATAAATCTGTTGGCCTTCATACTTTTGACGTCAGAAAGTTATTTCCATCCATGAAGTAGTAGTTTATTGGGTTATTTATAGGTCTAAATTATTCAGTTACCCATGCCACAATTTATACAGTTTATGCACATTGTAATCTACAATCTTCCTGTAGTGGAAAACTTATAATCAGAATACACATTTATTTTTATAACCCTATTATTCATTTAAAAATGAGCAGCTATCACTTCAGATGAGCAGAACATCCAGTTTAATTGAAATATGGGAGAGAATGATTGAGGTGAAGTCAAATTCAGCATTTATCTTGAATAAAAAACTTGATGCTCAGTGAAACACAGCACCACTGTAGGCAGGTATTATTACATGCTATCTAAATGTTTTCAAAAGAAATATCAGGATATTTCTCCATATCTATCATGAAATTTAGTTTAGTAGTATTTTTAAATATTAACATTTTAATGCACAATGAAATTAAAAGAGCAAATACTAAAATTGACTCCTGAGTCAATCAGCAGAGATTCCCATGAGTTATCTGAATGAGGCAAGACTTTAAATAAAACAATATAGACCTCAGATGAGCCTATCAGAATAGACATTGACATAGGTAAATTAAAATTTAACATTGTTCCATACCACAGTTTGTTGATATCTGTGTTAAGCTACTGTTTTCTGCCAGTCATAATTTATGTTACTGTTTTTTTTATGTAACAATTTAATTTAATATGCCTAAAGTGTGGTAGGAAGTCCTAACTCAACAGATTTGCTCCTTGTGGACACTGATTCTTTAATAACAAAAACAAGTTCATACTACTTTTTACTCCTGTTAGCAACATAAAGATGGTATACATATGAGAAAGTGAGCTGGATTACTTTCTGTCTTGTGCATAAGCAAAAAGAATTTTTAGCTATGTTTCAACTGCAGGATCTTCACCTGGAGTTGCAAACCTCAGCTGCACTTTTGCAGATCTCATTTGGGTCAGGGTTACCAGCAATGATGCTCAAGCCAGAAAGAACACAGGTTTACTTTCAGAGATCCCAGGTTGAGTTTAAAAGGCTGACATTTAGGAAGACAAGACAAAACCCACACTTTTTTTACGTGTAAGGTGAAAAAATATGTAATTGGTCAATGAGAGAAATATGGAACCACACGATGCCATTTTTGAAGTCACTTTTTAGAGCAGAGCTGCACTTTGAATTGCAAGGGTGGATATCCTGGCCCTATTGAAGTTGGCAAAACTCAACTTCAAATAGGACCAGGATTTCACACCAAATGTTTAAAAAATATGTCATGAAGAGAAGCTTCAACAATTACTGCATATGAATGTCTATGCACTAATGGTGACAGGAAATAAATAAATGAAATAAATGGACACAAATCAGATGTCAAGAATTATAACATTCATAAACCAGTCGGAGAACACTTCAATCTCTCTGGTCATGCAATCACAGACATGAAGGTCGCTATCTTAAAACAAAAAAACTTCAAATCCAGACTCCAGCGAGAAACTGCTGAATTGGAATTCATTTGCAAATTGGATACTATTAATTTAGGCTTAAATAGAGACTGGGAGTGGCTAAGTCATTATGCAAGGTAGCCTATTTCCCCTTGTTTTTTCCTACCCCACCCCCCGCCCCCAGACGTTCTGGTTAAACTTGGATTTAAACTTGGAGAGTGGTCAGTTTGGATGAGCTATTGCCAGCAGGAGAGTGAGTTTGTGTGTGTGTGTGTGTCCCTGGGGGGGGGGGGGGTGAGAAAGCCTGGATTTGTGCTGGACATGGCCCACCTTGATTACCATGCACATTGTAGGGAGAGTGGTCACTTTGGATGAGCTATTACCAGCAGGAGAGTGAGTTTGTGTGTGTATGGGGGTGGGGGGGTGAGAAAACCTGGATTTGTGCAGGAAATGGCCCACCTTGATTATCATGCACATTGTGTAGAGAGTTGTCACTTTGGATGGGCTATTACCAGCAGGAGAGTGAGTTTGTGTGTGGGGGGGTGGAGGGTGAGAAAACCTGGATTTGTGCTGGAAATGGCCCAACTTGATGATCACTTTAGATAAGCTATTACCAGCAGGACAGTGGGGTGGGAGGAGGTATTGTTTTATGATCTCTGTGTGTATATAAAGTCTGCTGCAGTTTCCACGGTATGCATCCGATGAAGTGAGCTGTAGCTCATGAAAGCTCATGCTCAAATAAATTGGTTAGTCTCTAAGGTGCCACAAGTACTCCTTTTCTTTTTAGGAAATAAGATGTATCACAGTTTACAGAGATTATTTATTAACGGGCTACGTTATTTTATCTCCAACATTTTACACAGTCTTCTCATGTTACTGCACAGGTAAAGTTTGTATTTGTCACTGAAGTTCTCGAATTTGAGAGGCTGGATATTTAAATGGGTTTAAATACAGTGATTTTTCAAACCATATTTTAATGGTAGTTTAGTTTTAGTCTGACTACGTAACACATTTGGAAGTCACCAGCTGATGGCATAAAGGAAGAGAAGCAGAGCATTCTGGGAGACAACACTAGGTAAATCTACTCCCCTCACTGGCCTCCTCTTTCAGAACATAGTGCAGAAGTGGAGACAGCAAGGTCATCTGTGCTTCTGAGTAATAGCAATGTGAGCATGGGGAAGGACGTGTGGAAAATGACCAGCTTAGACCGCTGCTAGGAGTTGGTGGCCCTCACCAACTCTTGCACTGGGATAATGCTTGCATACCCTGTACTCCACTTCTGCTGCTGTGTCACCAAAAACTGATTCCCAATCCCTGCTTTCTGCACATTTGAACTACAATCAAGTTATTTTTTTAAAAGTGTCTGAGATAAGAGCCCCAAAATATCTGAAGAAAGTCTCAGCAAGCGAAAGGCACTCATTACAATAATAAAAAATGACAGTTGCAATTAAAAAAATATAAGGGAGACCTTGATAATTGATTGGATGCTGCTGTGTAGGTAAGAGTAGGTTTGTTCTGTAGATCCACACTAAGCCTGGCTCCACAAAGTCTTCTTTTTCCTCAACCCATCCCAAACCTGCATGCTGGAGCGTAAACAGCTGCCAGACAGCATAGTCCTCTCTCCTCTCCATGTCCTTCTTCTTCCCACACAGTAGTTTTACTGCATTCAAGGCCTTCCACAGTCTGCAGGATACAAAATTTGGCCTTCTGTATGCAAAAGAGGAGTCTGATCATAGCAGTCAAAATAATGCTGAATATTTGCATTTCTTTACATTCTTGAACAAATCCTTAATCTTCGTCACTGGAAACATAATGCTCTGCATAGTCAAAGACAGGGAACTTGATTGGCAGCTCTCCCCATTTTTTGAAAATTTTGTTTGAGGTTTTCTTATCCTTGAATACAACTACAAAATTTCTGATCTTTAAGCAAGGCAGGTCTACACCTCGGTGCACCATCATATTTCCCCAAGCCTGAAAAATGTAAGGAAGGTTATATTTCAGTTAAAATATTCAGTGTAATCAGACAGAAATATGTTGGCACAAAATAGAAAAAGGGAACACACTTACTTGCCCACAGTCTTTGCACATAATTTCACCATTTGTTTGGTAATCGGCATGTTTTTCTTGCAGTGTTTTATTTTCTCTTATGCTGTAAAGGTCCCTGAAAATGGACAGGAAAGATTAATCAGATTGCATTATCCTTTTTACAGCAGAGATGGCCTTAAATACAGTTCACTGAGAACATAACTGCTGAAGTAAGATGTGGGTGTAAAATGGCCATAAACTCTGTCTGACCCTTGTGTGTGTACAAGACAATGCAAGGGCAAGACAATGACAACTGCACTCTGTATGCACCTCTGAGTGTAGAAGCTACTCTCTAAAAGAAAAGGAGTACTTGTGGCACCATAGAGACTAACCAATTTATTTGAGCATAAGCTTTCATGAGCTACAGCTCACTAATGCATCCGATGAAGTGAGCTGTAGCTCACGAAAGCTTATGCTCAAATAAATTGGTTAGTCTCTATGGTGCCACAAGTACTCCTTTTCTTTTAGCGAATACAGACTAACACGGCTGTTACTCTGAAAGCTACTCTCTAGTAGCTCCTACTTAGGAGATGGGGAGAAATGGTGACATAACTGACCCTCCCTTCTCTACTCACTGGCTATCAGAGCTCACCCTCCTTAGAAAGGAGAGCATGCTGCACCCTCAGACGTGGTGGTGCAGCTGGCTCACTCTATGTGCCATGGAGCTTTGGGAGAAATAGTTTGTGGGAGTGGGTGCTTCTGCTTCTGTATTTCCTCTCAATGTGGAGCTGTGCCTGGTTCTGAAAATACAAAGCTACAGAGTGCATGTACTTCATTCTGCTAGTTATTCTACTGAACGCTTGATGTTTAGAGTTCCTCGGCTATGTGAAAGTGTTAAAAGAATTACTAATCTAGTGCTTGGGTAGGCAGCTGCCAACACTATGCTAACAAGGTTGGTATGCTGCTTACTGAGCCCTTTATGGGGACTCCTTATCATTGTGCTACCATAGAAACTAATATTTAAAGCTGCTGCTCAACTTTTCTCTAACTCCCCATTTTCACTTTCTCATAAACATTCTCAAATGTTCTCCTAGACTGAAACCTTCAGCAAGTGGTCTCAACCAAAAGAAACTTTTGGGGGAGTGCTCAAGGGTTGGGAGGAGTCTGATATATAGCTAGTTCACAGTGAAGAATAATTGATTGATTGGCAAATTGGAAATAAAACACACGCCCACGCTCCACTGTAAGCAAGTACAATTTCTTTTGTGCAGCAAGACATTTCTAACAGTATTTCAGTTACATTATGATCAGTGGGTGAAATTTACCCCAACACACACCACATGCCCATGCAACATCCTAGGATTACTGTTCCTCACCCAACACTAAGGGTTTAAGCAGGGTTTGACTAGCGTATAGGGCCTTGTGTAGGCCCCTTTATAATGGGTTAGTTTCCCCTTATGGTATTACAGAGCTCAGCAACTACAGTGTTACAGCTATAGTTATATATCTGCATAGTACCATGGCTATTTTATTGTCTTCAATCTGTAAAGCCATGATGTTTAAAATGGACTGCAAAAATAACTGCACAACTCCCGAGGGCCACACAGTCTTTTTCCCTCTATTTTTTCGCTTCTCTATCTGTTGAAGATGCACAGAAGTTAAAAGTTAGCTTAACATTAAAGTTGCAAGTTTAATATAAAAAAACCTGCTAAACAGAAAACAAAAGGAAATATAAACAGCCTGTATGGCAGTTTGCAACATTGCACATCCTTAGCATTTTCGGTTACTGGTTGGATTGTTAATAACATACAGTCTATACAAAGTGAATTAGTCAATATTGCAACTGGAACCTAATCTTTTTCATTTATTGATATTTCATCCTCTATTCAGCTTAGGGCCACCATGCCCTACCACCTCCTCAGCTGCACCAAAACCTTACGTAGCTGAGGATTGAGTCCTCCATTTCTTATTAGCCAGAATTTGGTTGACATATCCCCCAAAATACTTTGATATTTTATTTTATAGCAGCCACAATGTCAAGGGCTCTTTGCAGACATACTGACAGTAAAACAGGTTCCTTCCTCAAAGAGAACAAGTAGTTAGGTAACACTTACAGGAACTCCTTTTTCACATTGACATGATGCATGTTTTCTATAACTTGTATGTCTTCCCCAGAACATTTCAGTTTGTGGCAATTTTTGCAAAGGAAAGTTATTAGTGATGGATTTTCCTTGTAAGTCTTAAGCTGATCTCTCTTTGCCTTCATTTTTTTTTCCATTATACTTTGCATCTGAAAACCCTGAATCTAGAAGCAGAAAAAACAACAACACTGTCATATTCTGCTGAAGCTACAACAGCAGAGCTATGGAACGGAAAGATTTATTTCCAAGTTTACTTCCAAAATTCCAGACACTTGCAATGAATACAGATTCTGGAAATGGAAACAGTTAAAAGGACACAGTCAACTTTAAAAATCACTCTTTTGCCCAACAATTTATGTCTGGCTCTTCTTGTTAAAAGTAACTCCTAAAATGACTGTCACAGAGATTTGAGAACAGTATTTTTCTCCAAATTTTCAGTTACTTTACTTTGTTCAGAGTCAGTTACACCTAGTTTATGTGTGTTTTTCTAACATCATAAACAGGAAAGAGAAAATGTTCTTTTAAAAACAGGTCAATGTGACTGTAAAACAATAACTACTGGCATGAGGAATTGGGGGCAACTGTAGTACCAGACACTACATTTAACTTTTTTTTTTTTTAATAAGATTTTGTGTTGACGCGTTCCTTTCAGTCTTTGAGAAACAGACCTGTTTCTCTTTATAAGACAAAGTAGGAGTCAGAGGCAATACCTTATTTAAATACTCCTCCTGTCTCATCCTTTGGACACGTTGAATAGCTTTATACATCATTTTCTCACGAAATATATTAACATTTTCACGTTCAACAGCTCCCGATCCACCTGATGCCACCAGTACATAGGTGCTCTCATCAGCTCGAGCTCGGCCCCGGGCCTGCAGTTTGCAAGAAACATAGGTTAGAAATCCTGCGCGGCCATATTCATGTAACTAAAGATGTTCAGTGTTTCTTACTTGAAGTTAAGAGAATAAGAATCCCTGTGCAGTATATCTGCAGTTAAAGATTATTCATCTGGCTCTTGGATAAACAGCATTCTAATACTCTGGGCTGCTTCTGTAGGGCCATTAAAGATAAAACACCTAGCATGTGGCTGTTAAGGAGATATGGTGCTAAAGGGATCATGAGACAAAAGCTTAGAGCCCAAAAAAACCCCATAAAGTGCTGCACACACAAACCCCATATTAGTTCACACATAAAATTCTAGCATTGACACAGTGGCATTTTGGGATGTAAGTGTTCCTTTGCATGTGATATTTACCATGGCAAATGCCTTCACAATACTATATTCTGTTAATTACTTGGATTGTAAACTTTTCTGAGCAAGGGTGTCTTTTGTTATCTATTTGTACTGTGTCTAGCACACCAGGGCTGGGGCCTCCAGGTTCCGATGCAATACAAATAAATAATATTGTCAGTGAACGATTTGGAATTTTTTTCCACTAAAAATCCTTTGTCATTTATCTTTGCAGGGGGTGGTGGGGGGGGGAGAGTTAGAATGAAAGCTCATTAAATCAACAGAAGCAGGCGGTACACTTCTCCTTCTGGAGCTCCTTCTCCAACATGGTACAAGGGAGCAAAGGCCAGCCCTTCATGTTTTCTCTGCCCATCCTCCCTCCTATCTTCAGGAAGGGCCACCACAGATCTTAAATATTGTGAAGAGCTTTGACCAGGCACTTCGCACCTGGGTGAACGTCACATTGTGCACAGACAGTGGGTGATTCATGGAAATGGCCTTAGTATAAAACTGTGTAGAACACCTCTCTAAGCACCTTCCCCTTAGTCCATAAGGGTCCCAAGATTTGCTCCAAATAGGATATGTACAATTCTAAAAATCATCATCTGAAAACAACTGTCAGAGAGCGCATAGCTCCTGTGTATCACCTCCAATCTTCCTCTTCAGAGAAAAAAGTTGTTTTGTTTTTTAGACACGACAATGAGAAATGGTGACCTTATTTAAAACCACAACAAAAACACACCCCAAAATACAAACCATATTAAAAAAAAAAAGACTCATGTTGTAAACTGACATACCTGTACCATAGCTATTTCATTGGTGACAAGACCATAGCGGATAACTATGTTACACTCTTTGATATCCAGGCCTTCTTCAGCCACAGTAGTAGCAATAAGTAGGTTGACTTTCCCAGCACGAAATTTACTGATGATTTCCCTTTGTTCATTCTGTAAAAACAATTCCATGAATTCGATTCAATATATTAACTTTCAGTGTTAACTTCCAGAAAGTAAAACTAGTCACCCTTTCCTTTCTTTAAAAAGTTCAGTGAATTATGGCCAAAGTTTGAAAACTTGGGCACTTAATATTAGGCACCATATTTATGCATTTTTAAGGGGATAAGAAACTATACCACTGACTTAAATGGGTACTGTAGATGCACAGTTTGAAAAAAAAAATCAGGTCACTTTTATTTAAGCACCTAATATTAAGTGCCCAAATGTGGAAAATTTCACCCTATAATGCTAGTGAACTAGGTGTCAGAGGGGTTGGACAATACCGGTTCTTTTTCTGTCATTAACAGCAGCACTGACAGAAAAAAACATAAGGTCCTGATTTTCAGAGGTGCTGTGAACATCTGCCACCATCGCTGATTTCAACTGGAGTGATTGGGCTCAGCACCTCCATAATCAGGCCCAAAAGGCTTTTTTAATTTCCCTATCAGATTTATAACATTTTAATGTAAAATTTTCCTCTTTAGATAAACAGCATAATGACCTGGCAATGAAAACACTGGAGCACTGATCAGGCTTTTAGAACAAAACGATCTTGTGTACAAGGACATGTGACATCTTTTGAAATCTTTCTACGTGCTCTGTTCAACTTTAGAATCTAGAGGCTTTCAAAGAAAAGCTGTTTGCTCTTTTATCATTATAACATATTGAAAAAATCTTCATATAAACCAGAATCATGTCTCTGAGGGAACAATTCCTAACATATTTTTAAACTGAGAAACCCTGATGTAAATTGGTTCTGTCTAGCATGTAAACCACACTTTTTTTTTTAAAGTGCTGAAATGACAGTCTCATTGGGAGCTAGAACAGGAATACAAGGGGAAAATTTAGGCAATTAGAACATTCATTTTTGAAATCTGAATAATTTTTGGCTGCAGAAAGTCACAAAGAAAGCACAGTCAACAAACAGAATAGCACGAAGTAAACCAAACTGAGTGATTCATTGTGAATAATATTCATTGTGAATTTTGGCAATTTCTCATTCAATAATTATCCAGACATGGTGTGAAGCATATGGGCCTATGCAAATTAAATAAACAGCAATACAAGGAACAGACAGAGGTCAATAACATTACAACTCTTTTGTTTTCAATTTAATACTAAATATGACAATAGGTATTATTTTTGTCTCTTAAAATACAATTTTAAAGAATAAATTGTATCTTACAAAAATTAGTTTAATATTCCACTTTAGTGCCAGAATATATATAAAGGGCCCAGGTCTGTCCTGCCCAGGTTGCCCCACTGAATGCAAGGGTATGTACAGATGTAACAAATGACAGAAGTCAGTTCATTGATGTCAGTGGGCTTGTACTGAATGTCAGCCAAGTGGAATTCTGCCCATTATTTGAAATCTACCTTACTTACTGTGAGCCCAATCCTTTGAACACATTTGGGGATAGTTCTCATTGCTGTGAGTAGCACCATTAACTGCTGCTCTTGGTGGTGTTTGCAGTAGGGACCCTTAACACAGAGTTCTGGGTTCTTCCATGAATTCCCAACAATCCCTGCTCGTTTGACCTTTGTAAGATCATCTCTTCTAGGGGAACTGTGGGCCTTGTCTTCACTGACACAAAGGTGTTTTGTTATGAGATAACTAATGCATGATAGAATTTTAGAGTGAGTTAATTAAGAGGAGACCAGGCACTTGGAATTTACACCAGGAGGTAGCAAGATCAGCACTATACCTTCTGCCGTCCTTGGCTACAGTGCCTTGTCTCCACTATATTTGTACTGCATGATAGCTAATGGAGTGTTAGTTGTAACATGGTAACAACACCCCTTTTTTGTCAGTGAAGACAGCTCAGAATTCTGATCTCAGGACTCAGCTCATAAGTGAGGGAGGGGTGGCCTAGTTTTCAACAAATGTATTTTAAAATATGAATAGACTTTGTACTTATGTAATGCTTTTCAACTAAGCCTCTCAAAGTGCTTTACAAAGGGTAGCTATGAGTGCTCCCACTCTTCAGATGGAGAAATGAGTCACAAAGCAGGTAGGTGATTTGAACAAAATCGCACGAAGTCAGACACAGACATGGGACTAGAATTCAGGTCTCCTGACTTCCAGTCCTCTGCTCTAACAATTAAGACAAGCTGCCTCCTTTAAATGTAAACACATTTTTAACATCACTCCTATAATTACATTTTCTGTTCTAGTTACCTGAGTCATGGGTTTAAATTCACTGTTATGACCAGCTCCAATAAGGTAGTGAGCTTTAATTCCTGCTTCTTTAAATTTTGTGTTGTCCTTAATCCACTGAAAAAGGGCAAATGCACTTTGCCGAGTCTTTGTGAAGATAATTCCCCTAGCTTCATCAGTCTTTGTGAACTCCTCCATTAAGGTGTTTCGCAACTGTGTCAGCTTCTCATTTTCATATTCCGGCTTTCCAGCCAACTCTTTCAGCTGTTTCTTTTTTGCTGTAAAAATAAATATAAAATGAACAAGATGCCATCATGTAAATAAATGCTTTAGAAAAGTAAAAAAGCAGAGAGAGTTTATATTTCTCCCATTCAAGCTAATTCACACCACAGTATGAAGGGCTGGGACACAGCAATTTACCTTACAAACTACTTTATGTTACAACATTTTTTGGGTGTCAAGTATAAACAACACTTAACCCTTGTACTAATCTACCAAACAGCTTGAGAAGTGTTGGCAGGCTTTATGTTAAAAATCCCTACATCAAGACACACGGGACCTTACAACTGGAGTGCATTTGTGGGGTGGTGGCTTTGAGAGGACAGAGGCCATGCCCACTGAGGCACTCTTGTAAGGATGCCCTGCACGGACAATTTCCATTGCATGTACGAAGCGCGAGGTTTGGCTTATTGTCTGAAAAAAACATTATGCGTTCAGTGCCTTACAGAGGAATGCAAAGTATGTTAGGTACAGTTTCAGCTGAATGAACTTAGACTTGTCATTACACGATATGTTTGCCATAGGATGGGACGAGCGTATAGTGAATTCCATCACACATAATGTGCTTCTTTGAGGGAATGAGACTTATTAATACTGTCTTAGAATGTAATCAAATATTGGAGGTATGACAAGTTTCTTTTGTCCCTCTAATTAGTTAAAACCATTACACAGTGAAATCTACAGTAAGGACCACCTCCCATAGGCAATCCTGTGTCTTAAACAACAGAGAAAAATTAATGTAAACATAAATTTCATTCCCAGTGTCACTAATGCCACCTTCCGTAATAAAATGGAATAGATTTTTAATTTACTGTTCCCTCGTTATGCTCTTTGAATTTCATTCACTTTTGGCAATGAAAAATAGGCTAGTCTACTAAGTTTTACTTTCTGAGCCGTTTAACTTTCTAATTCTCAGATATTAACCCGATGTTGACATGTTCAGGCTGCAAACATTTGAAGGGATTTCCTTTAAATATAACCCTTCCTCCATTGGAAGTTTAAAAAAATATATATCAAACATTTCTACTGTGACTATTGTGCCTATTATCTCTTTGAGGCTTATCTACAATAACGTTTGTTATCTATATTCTGTAAGGACCAGGCATATTTTAGATGCTATTAAACATTTTACAATAAATATTTGTAAGTTTGGCTTTGCAGCGTGGTTTCACAAAACCTAAATTTTGGGACCTAATTTGACAGGGCCCTTTCTCTGTAGAATATCCCCCAGATTTCCAGTACACTGTATGTTTTGTAAAAAGCCATTTCTATTGGGAAGCCATTTTTCCTGGCTTTCTATGACGTGTGCATATGTGGTGGTGGAGGCACAGAGGGTTTGTATTTATAGCAACAAAGAACACAACACAACACATACTTCTAAATTCTAGAAGGCAACTAGGATTTGGTCCAAATTTTCAGTTGGTCTGATCCTGTTCCCAGTGAGGTCTATGGTAATTATATTAACAATAATCAGAACTTTCTCCTCTGAATGAAAAGTAAAAATACGGTGTGTGGTTTTTTTGGCACAATGGTTTGAATTCAAAGAGCCATAACAAATCAGAAGCATAGCTTGCCTTATTTATTGCACTAAAAAATGTTAGTCTAGCTGCAACAGGCCGAGACTACCAAACAACTATCCACATGACAGAACCACCCCTGCAATTAGCAATCACTGTTGTTCTTGTTGGCAGCCTGAGAAGAAGGGCAGAGGATTTAATGATTATGGATGAAGAACCTCGCATAGCCCATCAAACCACCATCTGACAGCAATAAGTTTCAGTCATCAACCTAGACTGGATTCACACCAGTGACCTAGACATGAGAGACTGTATGTTTCACAATTATCAATCCCCAGAAACTTCAAGTACCTGACAGACTCTGGTTGATATGCAGTAAATGATCTCCTGAGCTTGTATTAGAAATATGCAAAATCTTGAATATGAGAATATATTTTCGTATAACGGACTATACCATTGGACATGAAAATATCATATGATGCTGACAGGGTGTTTAATATATTTTATACAGTATACTGTGACATACAAACCCTATAGCACTGAATCCCATAAAAGTGTCTATGAACTAATAAGTACCCATGCAAATCACATATTACAATGTCAGCAGTGTATACTAGTCAGCTGCATGGATTTCAGATTTTACTAAGTATCACCGTATATTGCATGCTCACCGTAAAATAACTTTATCAGAAACTTATCTGTTTCATCTAGTTTTGATGCTACTGGTTCATCAGAATCATCTTCATTTACTGTTGTTTTCTTGCTTTTCTCCTCCTTATAGAAGTTATTGAGGTGGTTGTATGCATCGATCATTCGGATAGTGTCATTAATTTGCAGGGCATCATTATATTTCTTTAAATGCTCTGCGCAAGCACGTTCTTTACGGTTTTCTTCTTTTGCAGCTAAAAACAGAACATATATATACACATCTGTATCTGTGTCTGTTTGTATGGCTGCACACACAGATGGTTAAAACACCCCTCAAAGTCCAAAATCATGATGCATTTATGTTAAAGTATTTTTAATACCTTTTTTCTCCTCTTTAACTGCCCACTGTTCATAGGGCTGAGTTCCAAATTCAAATGTTGGGTTGAGGTGACAATAATTTTGAATCTCTGTCATGATTTCTGTAATTTTCTCTCTAAAGGGATCCTAAAAGCACATGGATAAAAAGTAATTAAACTTACAATCGTTATTCTGTCAGCAACAAAAATGAACTGACCTTTTCAGTTTAATATTGTCTACAGGAAATTCCTAAAACAAAAATTTGTTTCAGAAAACAATTAAGATTGCTGAAGGTACTTGCTTATCTAAACACTTAAAGCCAAGGAAATGAATAGCTAAGGACATCATAAATATTATACTGTTCACATAATACATTTCTAATGAGTATAAAGTAATGCAAATTTCCTCAAAACACAACTTTAACTATGACCCAAAATTAATAATATTCTTTCTGTGTTATCTCAAAAATATAGGAGCAACCAAAGCCCTTTTGAAAAGGAAAGAAAAATTTTACATTCAACTTGACATTTATCTACAGAAATACAGTGTGTCATTAATTTCAACATATATAAATTTTGTTTCTTTTTCCAAAGAGTTCATTTATTGTTGGATGAGTAGAAATACTGTGGATCACTATCAACCTACAGGGCAATAATATTGGCCTAAAAAACCTTGACTCTTAACCTTTATCAATACCTCTTTAAAGATGAATGTACTTTTCTGCTTAGATTTTGCAAAAACAAAAAACAAAAACATCATACCCTTCTTTTGTCATCTGCAATCACAAACTTCTTACGTGGTTCCTTCACCTGATCTTTCAGTTGGGGGACATGTTCTTCAACAGTCATGAGTCTATATGCATCAAGATTAGCACAAATCTGGAAGGAGAAAGATTTTTGTTTTACTTTTCATATATTTTATGAGTTATTCTACATAAAGAGTTGGATGAGTATACTGTGCCTTCTTTATTTATATACACGTTTTAACATGGTATCTGATCTAATTTAAGTTCTTCCGTAGAAAGGCAGTGTGCACATCCTAGGTACCCTATATAGTTGTGCAAAATGTAAAGATACGTGTGAAAAGCATCCGAGATAAGCTAATTGAGCCACAGCGTAAATCAAAGATGAGCCTTCCTGTGCAGAGGAAACAAACAAAAAGCAAACAAATGTAACTATCAGCTTAGATTGCGAAATGGGCATTTGAGATGAGGAAAAAAAAAGTACATCAAGATTTAGACATGAAAAATCAAGATCAAAAAGACTTTGGATACACGTAGGATAATAAAGTGAAATATAGGAAATTGGGTTGCAGAGTGTAATTATAAAAGACACAGCTGAACCTGGACCTTTTTGGAACATGAAACATGTAGACATTTGCCTGTTAACTGCACAGACAGAGATTTTTTTTTTCACTTTTGAGATTTTCAGTAAGAAAATATTTTCTCTCTATTATATTAATCTCAGTGACGATAAATGGAAACATTTATATCTTCATGAATGTAGAAAACAAAGGGTAAATGACATCAGCAGTAGCAATCTATTTGCAAGAGTCTAGAAATCTGAATTGCAATATTTCTTCAACAAAAATTAAACCAAAAACAAACATCCTATTTATTAAGTTTTCAATACAGATGATGAATATAGTTTTTTCTGGTTTTCTCCAAGATATCAAGTGGATGTATTTTTAAAAAGTACCTCATAATTCTTCCTACTCTAACTGGCTTGAGACAACACAGCTGCTTCTTATAGGATATGCCTATTCAACAGTAATTGGCTCGCCTAGATATTGCACTCAGGCATTGGGCAAAATTCTGCATTTTGTTTCACCAATATAATTCCAATGGAGTCCATTTAAAATAGAGTTACACAGGATTTACAGATGTGTAAATAAGAGCAGAAGTTGGCCATTGTCTCCAGAATCATCTTATGCAAATTCCCCATTCTTCCTACCTAATTAGAAGTTCTAATTGTTAGAAATTTACACCTTTGCTTGCTTATTGTTCTATTCACATAACAATTTCTGCCTGTTTAAGTATTACTGGATTGTTTCCCACCTTCTTCAACCCACCCAAATGTATGCCTCAGCAGCTCTAAAAAACGCATCTAATAAACAACATGTTCCTACAGGACATGACAGTACTCTCCAATTTTCAGAGCACTGATGGGATCTGTAGGTTTCTAATAATAAAGTGAAGCCAATCCTATCTATTTACCAGATCCTGCAAATCCTTACTCAGGCAAATGATTTCACTAACTTCAAAGGGACAACTTACTTATGAGGTTTACAGAATCAGGCCTACGTACCCACCAAAAATTAGGGGATTCATTTAGAGCAAAATACTGACTACAGTAGGAATTTTGCTTGAATAAGATAATAGCCTCTTGGTGATTTGCAGCTTTAAGGGCTACTTACTTTCAGAATATGTTCTTCAGCTTTCTGAGGAGTTCTTGCCCCTCCCACGCCAGGTGAAGCAGTTAGTCCCAGGATCTGAGGCTGTGGAATCAGGGGTTTGTTTTCTTTTCTGAATTTATTGTTTTTCATCTTTTCTTTTAAATAACGTCGCATTATATTGTTATAGACGCCTTCCTTCTGGGTGTGATGACATTCATCAATAATAATGAGAGAAAAGTCTGGAAAACACATCCAGTACAAAATAGTTAAGATTTCCTTTGAATGCAGTACTGGAGTAAATCAATCCTCTTACAGCAAAGGATACCATGCCACTAATGAAGAGGGACCTGTCAATCTGTTTGGGATCTAAAATATATCTGCTTTAAAAGAAAGTAAATTTCATGCAATATCCCTGGAGGGTTGTGTTTATGTATTTATTGTAAAGTGCTTTGAAATCTGTTTGAAACAGCACTATTAAAGTGCAAAATATTTTTTTTACATTATATAAACTGCCTTTTGTTGTTGCAAGAATGAACCCCAGAAACACACTTTTTTAACCATGTGTTCAACAAACTGTGCTTTATTATTTATTTATGGGAGCACCTATGATGTGTTAAATGCCTTCCAGACATTCAGGAATGGATGGCCTTGCCCAAGAAGCTCACAGTCTAAGCAGACAGAGGTTTTTTCCCCTTAAAAAAAAAAAAAAAAAGGGGGGGGGGGAGGAGGGAAAGCTATATACAGAAGAAATACACTGGAAAGAATACAGAAATGTTAAGTTACTGTATCGTCACCAGTGTCTTGTAATTGGGGAAACTGAGGATAATTAGATATTGTTTGCTTGTTTTTCAAGACCAGAGGTGGCTGGAAGACCCTGTTCCAGAGACTTTGGAATAAAAAAAGGCAGGGACCAGAAGCCCTGTAATGTAGGGTGGGGCAGGGCTCCTTTCTCTCCAGGAAATCGGGGGGAAGCTCTCTGAAGAAGGGCAGTATATATGCTGCCTTCTCCTTCAGAACAGAGAATGCACCACCATGGAGAAGGAAGCCAGACCCAAATGCTGAGCTCCCACTAGGAAGTACATGATCGGCAGCTCCAAGAAAAACAGTCTGGGGCAGGGTAAGAGTTCCACCTGTGGCAGAATAACTGGAGAGGAGTATGAACTTTTATGTTGCTGTAATGAACTTTATATTTGAGACAATGAAGACCATTTGAACTGCTTTTGGCTATTAACTCAGCCCCAGGAAGGGGTTGGTGGAAGTCCTGAGAAAGGCTGTGGGGAGTTCCACAGGGGACCCAAAAGAGAGGAAACAGAGTGAAGGTGCTGCAGAAGCACCCCTGGCCAAGAAGGGGTGCTCCGTAACTGGCAATGCTGCTACAAAAATGCAGAGCAGAAGCATGAAGTACTCTACCGTTAGAAAAGGGACTGTGTCAAGGATGCTCTGTACTATTTTAAAATCACAGGGTGGTGAAACACTGGAATGCGTTACCTAGGGAGGTGGTAGAATCTCCTTCCTTAGAGGTTTTTAAGGTCAGGCTTGACAAAGCCCTGGCTGGGATGATTTAACTGGGAATTGGTCCTGCTTTGAGCAGGGGGTTGGACTAGATGACCTTCTGGGGTCCCTTCCAACCCTGATATTCTATGATTCTATATATTCACTGAGGAGATGTGTATGTCCTCACACAGTGCCCAGTAGGTCAGAATGGGCTCATGGACAGCCCATTCTGCTTTGTCCCTAAGTATTGCAGGACTATTCCTATAGTACCAGCAGGTTCTCAGAGTCTCCTGAATTGGATTCTTATAATACCTATTTTGCCCTTCCACTTGGAACCTGTATATTTTGGAGGACATTACTGTTGTTATTCAGAGGGGCCTAGCCTACCAGAATAGGTGCATGGAAATGGGGCACATGATTTGGAGACTACATGTGTTGGATCATATTAAAGAAGTTCTGTATTAAAATCACAAATGAGTTTGATTCCCCATAGTTTAAATTCCAGGGTATTACTAATTAAGAGGTCTCTTGGTTTTTGGTACTGTTTCTCTCCCTTTGTGTGTGAGACTTGCAAGCTGCTAATTGCGTTAGTACATTCTAAGACAGAGTCTGTTCTCAAAGCAATTCACACAGAGAGAGACTCAAAAGCAATACTCCGTAACAACAGAAACAGCACCCAGAGACTCCCCACCCTTTTGTTGTATTAACAATTGTGATTAAAATAGAGATAGAGGATGTATGTGGATGGATGCTTGGTGTGGATAATAACTGAATGATCAGGGAGGTGCCAGCCTAAGAATCCAGTGTCCATCGGCTGAAGGCGTCGTCAAGTGGAAATAACCAGAGGACCCCCCCCCCCCCCCGGAGGGCAGACTGGAATCCACCCAACAGCCTCAAGAATGGGAGAACCAAAGAACAAGATAACATCTAGCAGCACAGAGCCATCAGGAATGTGCTATCTGCTGATTGATTCAGCAACAGCATGATGAAGCAATTCCCATAGACTGGCATAGGAAGAAATTCCTATAAAAATGGACTCTAGAAAGTGAGAACTTTGGGGTCTGATTCTGCAAACCAACTTCCAGGAGCATCAGATGAGCATCTGATAAGGCCCTGCTCCCTCCTCATGTCCAGGCCACCTGGCCAGTGGCTTGGCATGAGCAACTCTAAGGCTGGTAACTATGATAACAACCTTGCAGAACCTGTGTGTGTGTGTGTGAATAAATATGAGATTGAATGGAATGTTATAGCTATAACTAACTGCTTACTATGATTCTTTCTGTATTCACAATAAATGTGGTATTTTGCCTTTTTCCCTTTAATAAGATCCTGCTGATTTTTATTTTATTGGTATAACACATGTGGCAGGATCCACAGCTTGGGTGAAATCGTGGCCCCACTAAAGTCAATAGAGTCAGGCCCTTGCTGTAGCTCCACGGCTGGTCTATTGCTGGGAAATAGGAGAATTCCTTCCCATTCCCCACACAGATCCATCTATTAATTTGGGCAAGTAGCTTAACTTCTGTGGACCTTTGTTTCTCCAACAATGGGATATTGTTATAGTTGCCCACCTCACAGAGTTGTGATGTGGAGCAATCCCATTTCTGTGTGTGTGTGTGTGTATATGTGTGTGTGTGTGTGTGTGTGTAAAGGAATATAACAGATAAGGACTCAAGTACAATTTGGCTTTGAAAAGTGACTATGTAAAAACGATATCTTAACACTCAAAAAAAAGTGGTTCCTATTCTGTATTCAGTCATATCTACTTAACTAAAATAAAGTTCTTACTGTTTTTTGCCCATCATTGCTAATGGATCAATACAGCTAAAATTTCGTCAGCTGGATTCTATTCCCTTTTGTATCATCCACAGAATTGTTATTCCAGTCAGTTCACTTTGGCAAACACATTGAAGGGAATGGAGATGCAAAGGTATCACTCTGTCTAATTTGGCTGCCAAAATTTTTATTCCTGGTGATGGTGCACAAGAGGACAAGAATCCATCTTGACTCTCACAGCCCAGGTTGAGTTTGCCAGGTTAGTAATTAGAAAAACAGCAGTGAGAAACAATGAACATGGAACCCCACCATGCCTTTTTCACACTGACACTCTGGAAAGGAACCACATGTTAAGTCCCCAAAAGAAAACCTAGAGTGAAAAACTTGCCTGATAACTGGACACCTTCCTCATCATCTTCTGTGGTTGCATTCAGCAGTGAATTCTCAAGGATCTGGGCAGTACTGATAATGACATCATTTTTTCTTACAACTTCAGGAAATGAGATTTTCAGCTGAGAATCACCACTTAATCCAGTAACCTGATACCAGCACTTCAGGAATGGGTTGAACTCTTTTCTGAAATGCTGCTCCACTAATGGTACCTGAATAAAAGTTTCCAGAGAAGAATTTGAACTACACAGGACACGCAGAATTAATTCTATTAAATGCATATCATACATCAAATGATTGTTAGCTAAAAAACTTCTATTCTGTGTAAACCAGTATTTATTCTGTAACAGTATCCCCTGGCCTTTTATATGAGCTTGTCACACCGGATACACCCATACTTTTACTACATATTTTGGGGTAAATTTCTTCTCTAAGCACACAAAATACCCATTGGCATTAACAGAATACAGAGTACACGCACAGTGAGGAGAATATACCCCAATCTAGACAGAATTATTAATGCCTATAATACTACAGACCTTGGGTATTTTGTGCTACAGAGACAGTGGAAAATGCCCAATGGCAAAGTACTGTACTAAGGACTGTACTATATTTTTATGAGAGTGGGTTTACTGGATTTTTACATCAGGAATGAAAAATCTTCCAAAGGTTTCATTAATTAGTTATTTAGGGGCATGTTTCCCACCCCCCTTTTATGCCCCTTATAATGCGGTAAAAAAAAATCTATCCACCAAAAATTTTAATACAGATATTTTATTAAACTCTAGAAAAATATTTTAACAAATAGATCTTAAAGACACACTGACAATTTAAATATTTTTTAAGTTAAGGGTATATAGGCTGTACTTTTTTGTTTATTTACACAATTCTAATGGGAACAGAAATATTTGTATAGTATTTTAAAATGTCAGTGAGAACAGTTTGAATTTACACATTCCATTGCAGTGCTGTAAACTTAAACTTGTTCTTCCTCAACAGAACCACTCAGCAAAACAGGCTAAAAATTGCTACAAAGAAAAGCAAAATCCAGGAGATGGCCTTCATTATCAAACTCAGGTATAAAATATCATAATGATGAAACAGACATTTTGATATTTTTTAAATAATATTTTCAATTTTAATCATCTAAACTGTTCTTAGTAACACAGATAACGGTAATTTTTTTTCTATATATAATTGATAGGGCAGATTAGCTTCTCAGTTGTACTGATGTAAATGGGAATCCTTTGGATTTACACCAGCGTAATGGACATCAGAATCTGGATCAGTGTCCTCTTAAACATAGCTCGATTCAAAGAGTTTATTAGCATTATGATTTGTGCTCAATTTAAAAGATCGATATTAACATGGTATACTTGGCCCTGCCTCAGCTCAGGGACTGGACTAGATGATTTCTCAAGGTCCCTTCCAGCCACACATTTCTATAATAATGTAAAAAGCTTTAATCTGCTATTCCTGTTATAATGGCACAGGATACCTTATTCACAAGTACTATAACTTTTCCAGGCTCTGATGCTCTTTTCTTCTTATCCAAATGATCTTTGGTAATGTAAACAGCCACTCTGGTTTTACCACTGCCTGTAGGGAGACATATTATAACGTTCTCCCCATTCAGTGCTGGTTTTGCAACCTCCATCTGGTAATCTCTGAGAATCAGCTCTGGTTCAGGGGAAGCTCCTTTGTCCGTATCGTCCTCATCTAAGAGGATGGAAAAATACAACGGATGAATAGAGGAAATCACCAGCAAATTCTACAAATAACGTGAAAAGTTTAAATATAATGCAAATTTAAATATGACATATGTTTTCCGAGTAAAATAAAGACCTCTCCACGTAACTGCTTTTGTCTTGTGCAAATCTGAACAATTTCTCTTCTACTAACAGAAAAGTTTGGCGTAGATAACTGGACATGTCCAAAAGTTTTACTTTAATTCATCTAAGGAACTCCTGGGTTGAAAAGCAGCCCAGTCAGAAGCTTGTTCAGAATAAACATAATCAGGAGATAGGCAAAGCTAGTTATATGTTAATTTATTACTTAACACCTATAGAGCCAGATCGTCCAACACAAGTAGGGGCAGTGGAAGTAAGTCCTCGAATGCTGTGAGTTAGTATAGTTCTACTTGATGGATGTTAAAGGAAACAATCTCTGCATACCACAGGGCTCTGTGAGGACTCTGTTTGTCTAAGCATGAAGCAAAGCTTTTCGGTGCATGATCCACAAATTGAGAATCCACCACCAAAACCACTGTATGAGAAGGGAGTATAGTAACTGGAGACGCTAAGGCAGCTCGGGGGCGGTAGAAGCCTTTGTACAGCTCTACTGCTGCTCTGTATTCAGTCAGCCGCCATAGAATCCCCCCCTCACAAATCCCATTTATTTGGGCTTTGTGCAGGACCAAGGATTTGGTCCATAATAAGTAGGCAAGATTCTGGAAATCTACATCTCCTGAAATACTGCTAACCTTTCATTGATATGTATAATCCCACATGAATTACATTACCGCCACGGCTTCACTGCTGTCACCCAGGCTAGCTAGATTAAAGCTAGCACAGGTATGCCTACCCATGCTACAATCCCATCTTCACTTGCCTCCCAAGGGTATGTCTACAGTGCTATCTGAGGTGTGACTGCCGCACAGGCAGGCCTATCCATGGTAGCATGGCTGAAAAGAGTGGCGTAGATGCAGCAGCGAGGGCTAGCAACATGAGTATAGTGCAACCACACCTCAGTTTGCAGTGTAGACATAATCTGAGTGACATTATGGGCTCAGTGCTAATCTCACAGCACAAAGACAGCAGGAACAGGATCAAGCTTTGAGTTGATCTGTATTAACTTACTGCATTTTAAAAGGCAGAACTTATTTCTACACTATTGTATATACATTTAAGATTTATTTTATTTTCAACCATACTTTTATAGAACTCTCTGTATATGTTCTCAAAGTGCTTACATTCCACAGCAAAGATAAAGACACTATTTCACTAGACAAAAACAAACCCCAAACCCTGCTCTCATTGTCTGATGAGATCACTTACACAAAGAATTGCAGGGCTTTTAACATCACTGTTACTTATTTTGTGTCTAATGTGTCCCATTTTTGTATCTGATTCCATTAAATAAAACTAAACTAACAGAATTTAATGAACCTTGAGAAAAGACTGCTGATGGAAACATTCAGGTTCCATTTCTAAGTGTTTTTTGCTTGTTTTATCTTTTAATCTGAGTGCAGTACTATCTGAGCAAAGGAAAATTCACACCAGAGAGTGCTTGGCTGTAGTCATCTAACTACTACTGCTCCGTTTTGAGGAAGTGCATTTGTTTGCTTTCTGCTTGGCTAAACCCAATAATCATATTGAAACTAGCACCATATCACCTGTCTGTTTGGTTAACTTTCAATGTCTTGAAATCCTCAAACTAACCTAACTGCTTTAGAAAAATGTTTCTCTTTCTTCTGTATCTTTTTTCCTCCCTTTTGATAAACATATAGATTTAAAAAAATTTTAAAGAACGTCCTTTATGCTATGTCCTTTTCTCCCAGTTAGCTGTTTCCCTGAAAGGCTCATATGAATTGCTGTGTTGGGTCTACTCACACGATCAGTATTCCGTGCTTTGCATCCTTTTCCTAACCTCCATTTCTTTTTTTTTTTTTTTTTTTTTAAGAAAAATGATCTTTGAATATCAAACTGCCATCAAATGTAAGTGAAGGACACAAATTTCACTACAGTAAACACTATTAGTAAACCACTGATGACAGTATTACAGAGCCGTTGACACTCATTTAAAAATACCAAACTCTGTCATTAGCAGGAGGTCTCTCTCTCCTTAGCTCCAATATTGACCTCACAAAATTTGCTAGATGAGAATAAACTATGGTTTGTTTGTTTTTAAAGAACTGTGTTAGCAAGCATATTTTAAGGAACATCTTTTAAAAACCCTACTGTAGACAGAGCAAGCTGAATTTTAACAAGTGTTAACTGGTCCTGGTGAACCCCAGGGGTCACCTTCAACAAGTTAACACATTAATAAAAAAATTTAAAACCCCACCTTTTATCCCATACCTTGAGTGATTAATGTTTGTACATTTTGAACATATATATCACAATGGCCTGACCCAATGCCCACTGAGGTCAATGGGAATCTTTTCATAGACTTCAGTTGGTGTTGGATCAAGTGCAATTATGAAGGTTTCATATTATTAATATTGGTTTCATGAATCCCTTATGTTGGTTTTATTAAACAGATTGTGTCAGCTGGTTATATTTGGAGACCCAGATTGTTCCCAGCCCCCACACAAAGGGGAGAGAGAGGCAAATTTAAATAGCGCTAGATCCCTAAAGACAAAAAGGTTCCCTTTGAAGGCAACAGAGCTCTGCATAGGCAGATCCATTTGCAAGATCTAGGATGTGATTTGCAAAAGTGGCTAAGGATCTGATTCACAAAGATACTTAGGCACTGCTCTGCTCATGTTGCACTGCTTAACCCTGAGGCACCCTGAATTCTCAGCCCTGAGTTAGGTGCCTAGGCTATGTATTGTATAGAGAGAGTGAGGCACCTAAGGAGGCGATCCTCAGAAACCAGCAAGCTGAGCAGAGAGCCATCTAAACTAGCTGGGAATGAAATGCACAGGAAAGGGGCAGGGCTTAGGGCCCAGAGCCTCAAAGTTATTTAGGTGCCTAATTCCTATTGATCTTGGCCTTAAGTCCATTACTGATGGGCCAGAGGCTGGTGCCACCCTCAAAACAGAGATCTTTCTCACAAAAAAATCCGGGGGGAGGGGCAACAAAAGAAGAGAGAGCGCATATGCACAAGAATAGCCAAGTGAGTGGGGCACTGGGATGTAGTAGACCCAAGTTCAAATCCCTGCTCTATCTGATCTGGAGCAGAGACTTGAACCTGTCTCCCTCACCTCTCAGGTGAGTGCCTTAACCAGTGGGCTATAAAATCAGTCTCTCTCTGGCCAAATCAATATTTAGTGATTTATACTAAATGGAACAGTCCCAATAGGAGAGATTGAGAGAGCCACCCCCCAGAATACTTAACAGTCTGGTGGTTAGGGCACTCAGCTGGAATGGGGGAGATGTTGGTTCAAATCTCTGCCCAAGGCATTCCCCCTCTTAGTTTGAAAATCTTGCTTTGGGCCCTTTGGGACTAGGGCTCTGAGGAGCTGGCTAGCTGTGGGGTAGTATCAGCAATTAGTCAGCTTTGCAAACATTGACTAGTGGAAACTTAGGTGCCATGGGGACACAGGTGGCAGCTGAGCAGTGGTTTTGTGAATGTCAGTGGTGCCTAAATACCTTTCTGTAGCTGGCTCTAAGTGATTTAGGAACACAAGTCTCTCTAATTTTCAGTGGAACTTGTTCTCCTAAGTCACACAGCTGCTCCTGAAAAATTTTGTCCCTAGCCATTAGATCCCTCAAAACATAACCTGTCAAAGTGCTGCTAAAACTTGTTCCCTCTCACCGTCTTACTCAAGGGCTGAGCACAAACTGGCTCTCTTTTCTGGGATGCGCTTTACTTTGAGGGAAGTTGAAGAAAAGGCAAGTGATGAATTACTTTATGGCACAACATCGCATATCATTACACATTATATTATGGAAGAGCCCACAGGCCCCAGTCAGGATCCCACTGTGTTATGTGAAAATAGAGTCCTTGCCCCAAAGAGCTTACAGACGAGGCTGGAGCTCACAATGGAACTGTTGTTCTTGGTACAGAACACCCCAGGTGCTTGCTCCCATACACCTTATTTCAGGCTTGCTAGAATATAAATAAATTGTACCTGTATCACCACTTGTGTTGCTACTATGGCCCATACTTTCATTTAAGCAACTGACACTTGCATCGAGCAAACTGACATCAGACTCTGTAAAAGATAACATTAAAAATAAATCTAAATGTTTTATGACATAAGAATATTTCCCTGCATGCTTGTAGTTAACACTATATTTCAACAAAGGCATGCCAAAAAAGCAGAGTAGCTGAGGGGAGCTCAAAGTTATGTCAGCTGCAGCAACAGGCTGGGGTGGCTGACAATCTCGGGTAGAACCAAGCATTCAGCCCTGCCCCAGCACACGCTCTTCCTGCCCCCTATGCCAAGGTTGTGGTGTGCCGGGGGGAGTGGTACAGATGGTATAGGATCAGCTATGCCATAGGAGGATTCCCTACTGTCAGGGGAATGCTTGCCTACCCCATAGGGCAATTTTCCAGCTTTAAGAGTTCAAAGTGGCCAGACCCAGGCTCAGCATTTAGCTTTGTGTGAACTGTAGGAGGAACTGCACTGGTAACCGATGGAGATGCCCATTTCCCAGTAAATCTAAAGACTTTGTGGTTTGCAAACTGTAGAAGTAAAAATGATTCCTTGGGAGACCTATTATGACACTTTAGGCTACAGACGTAACCAGACAATAACAGAATACAGGAAGTTGAAGTTAAACATGAACGTGGTAGGACCTCAAAGTTCTTTAAAGTGTACAGAAAGTTCACCAGCGCTTTCTGGTCTAATTTATTACGTTCAAAACTGACAGTCATAAAAATCATTTACACATGTACCCTGCACTCCCAAAGCCTCCACAACGTATCTTGTCAGATTTCTTAATGTTTTTTCTTGTGGGTTATCTTGTTGAAATATATAAATATAAAAACAGCAAGGACTAACAAGTTACAGAAGTTTACTGTGACAAATCTAACTTCCAATAAGACTTGCCTGGTAAGCCTCTTATTAACAAACTCAGGACCTGGATTTGCTTTTCCTTGCCAGTTTGGCAAACAATGAGGTATCAAGAGACAAAATAAGCTTTCCTTCTTGGGTATCACTATTACCAGTCAGAAAGGTTATATGGGTCAGTTCAGTTCCTACCTCTCTCCCTTTAATTGACTTCTACAGGTATAACTGATTGGAACTTAGTAAAATAATTAAAAAAACCTATTATTTGTATTACAGTACCATCCAGAGGCCCTAATCTAGTCTAGTGCCACATGTTTGCAGTTATTTAAGCAAATATGAAGACACGGCTCCTCTCCTACAGAGCTTAAGCCAAATGTGACAATATTCATTTTATTAATATTAAAGCTAAAATATCAGTCTAAAAACTAAGTGAAAATCTTATACTTACACAGTATTGTTCCACAGGGTCCGAAAGCACTGTATTGACTACACTTATATCTGGCTATGCCACTTTGGTTACCACTGATGTGAAACACGGCTAAAGCACAGCACACAACACCACCGACTTACAGTTGTTAATAGTTCGTCTCATTTTCCATGACTCCTGAAAATAATTTCGTTGCTACTCTAATAGAGGCATGTGCTAAAGTGTTTGCAGGATCAGGGCCTTAGCAATTAAATACACTTTGTGGCTGTAATCACACTACAACTTGTTAAGGCAAGTGTATTTTCTCCAAAATAATTTTAAAGAGACTCCTTCAACATGAAATCTAAGTTTCTGAAACTGTGTTTAACTCAATTTGATACTACACGTGCCCCTGAATCCCCCAGCTTTTTTTTAAATTTTAAACAATCATATTTCAGACCTACCTGTTTCTGCATGGAAGAGTAGGGACACTGACTAACTATAGCTATAAAAGGAAAAAAAGTGAAAACACCTATACACCAAGTGCTGCCAAATGAATAAAGTATGAAAACTGAAAAAAGGAAAAAATATGTTCCCTTCTACTCTTTTTCAGCCAATGTAATCTTAGGTATTATTTGTATCTATAGCAGATTTAAAAACAAGCAAAAAAATAAATAATAATAATAAAAAAAAAAACAGCCAGAAGGATGACTTTTACATTGGTGCCTTTTAAGTAGCAAGCTAAAAAAAGTCTTTTCATATAGTTTAAAGGCAAAGAGACAACATTTAATCTACTAAACAATTTCCAAATAAAACTAGAAAGTGCTAATTATGTTATACCTGCTAGAAGACTTGAACACTGCAATGAATATCTCTGGTATGACAGACTTATCTCAATGTTTAACATGCCCTCTACTGGAGGACAACGATATGGCAGAATTAAATTATAAACTTGACAGTATGGTCAGATTTTCAAAAAGGCTCAACTATTTTGGTGTCTAAATGGATTAAGAACTTTTCTGAAACATCTAGCCCACATGACCGGATTCCCCATTGCCTTGCAGCTTATTTATGCCATTTCCATCTGTGCAAAGTGAGTGCAAAGCAAGTGTAGAAAACTACCAAGTTCGGAGGGTAGTGTGTGCATCCACTTTGCACATGTTTAAATGACTACACAAGATGCAAGGCAGTAGAACACCTGGTCAATACTACCTGTTAGTAGGTTTTCAATTATTAATCCATTATTACTCATATACATGGGTCCTGCTGTAGTCAACAAGTAATCCACATAACAAAATGGTCATTAATAATAAAAGCTTCTGTTTAAAAAAAAAAGAGAGAGAGAGGGAGAGAGAGATCTAGCATTTCCTGGATAAAGATAAGCTACACTTGCTTCTGAAAATGGTACTTTAAAAATATACAATACAAGCATCCTGGTGAGAAACATGTTGGGGGAGAAGTAATCTGCTTCATGGTCAGCATGTCCCAGGCCAGTGACTACATGACAGCTTGGTCTTGCTCTCTTTTAAGCAAGTTTTAGTGCCTCTCAAAGGTGGTTGATTACCAGAAATTAACCCCTCTTATTTGTCAACAGAACAAGTAAAATAGAGGCAACTGCAGGGCAAGCTTTAACTTTGTCCTGGAGAGCCACCGTCAATATCTACTCTTGATTTGTCCTCTCTATTGAGACCACCACCACGAGCACAAGCACTGATGGCAGCTTTGTGATGTGAACACCTGTTACTGGGGCCTGGAGTGAGTCTACCAACCACTCCATGAAGGCCCTCAAAATGGCTACTATAATCTGGTCTTACTTCTAATTAGTGGCTGGACAAGAAATGCTCTACATTCTCAATGAGGAGATCAGCTTGCTCCACTATGGGTATAGGTTTTCTGGCACAACCCTAAGGGCAGCACCAAAATGTGGCTCTAAAAAAATGTAAATATATTCTCTGTGCTAACATTTAAATCGCAAGCTACAGTATTCATTACAAAACCCTCCCTCAGGAGAATCCATTAGAAGAGAAATGAAAAAGAACTCATTTTCCAAAATGAAAGAGTTTTTCAGGTGAAAGAAGAGTAACATTCTCCATTTTAAAATTTTGGTGATTTTCATAAATTACATTAAAAAAAAGTCAACCTTCCCCAAATGATCAAAACAAAGAGGCTGATATTTCGACCATTTTCATCAGCCTTGTTATCCTTCCCTCAGAGTGCTCATTGTTCCCTACTGTTCACTGCACCTTACATAGCCTTTTATACCCACTTTGCACAGACAGAAATGATTGCATATGTAGTGCAAGGCAGTCGAGAATAAGGTCCCTTGTGCTTTTGATAAAATGGAAAAGAGCACCCGCTTGTGCTGCATTATACTGGGAAACAGACCTAAAATGTGGAACACATGGACAAATGTAAAGGAGAAAGTATTGGAATCAAAATATAAACAATCTTGTAAACCTAATTAGCTGGACTGCAATATTAAAACAATGTGAGGTGTGTCTAACATAAGGGAATCGGAGAATCATTTGTAAGACATATTTGAAATCTTCCTTTTAAAATGAATGCAGTGGAATCAATTTATAGTGAACTCAAATGTAAGGTTCAATTTTCAAAAGAGCTCAACACTCAATGGCCATATGTCACAATGGGAGCAGCTGGGTGCAAAGCACTTCTGAAAATTTGGCCCATATTGCAAAACTTAGATCTATAGGCTCTAATCTGTGTGTGGAGGTGGAAGGCAGGGTGGAAAACAGGGTACAGCAGCTACTTCTCTATTCTCCATCCCTATGGAAGTGTCTTATAGAACTTATCTTTCTATAGCATAATTAATGTCAATCGACATAACTGTATGGGAAACAGATCTTGTCAAACAAAACTGAAATTGATTTTAAGGAGACTGGGTGAGAGCTGCTACAATGCAAAGCCCTACCTAAGGTTACTGGGTCCTGACTGGTGTTGCACTTACCAGGCGTGAGTCACTAGAACTTCTGGGGGCACACCCCATGTTCTCTGTGCTGCACTAACCTGAGCTGCTCTATGTTTCTTTCCCAATTAATTATGGGAGAATTTGTCTGTCTTTCCGGGAACATGGGAAGGAACCATGTGCAGACACTGGAAAACTATCACCACTCAAGTGACTCACCCTGTGTCCTCACTGCAAAGTGGATGGTTTACCAGCCTGAGTGAAAGCGAAACCCAGGCTCTAACCCACACCCTCATCTGGGTCAGATAGCCCAGATGAAAATCACCACTAAAGTGAGCAGTTGTTGTGTGTGGATGGAAGGCAGGTTAGGGGCAACACCAGAAAAGAGCCCAGGCTAACTCTGCATGGAAATATAACCACACTCAGGGTATGTCGCTGTGTCCAGGCCCTGTTCTCGAAAGACCCTTTCTAAGAGTGAAAGGGAGTTCAATCTGTTCAGTTCAATACTTGGCATCTCTGCTAAGACTGCCTACAAATGTTTTTTATGCAAGTACACAATCTACCAGTTACTTTAAAACACACACTTTGTGATATATTGTTTATATTATGTTGGACAAAAAAGGAGCTGTCTTGTTACCCTTGGCGAAGGGTTACAGTTTTCAGAGCCAAATCCTCCTTTGCCTTACTCATATGAGCAGATCCATTAAAATCCCTGATTGGATCAGCACACATGGAGCAAGGCAGGCAGGATTTATCTTGACCATTATCATTACTATCAACTTGGGCTCTATCTGAACCTGTAACAGATGTGAAAGTCTTCCTAGCTCACAAGCATACGTTTGAATCATTGGATCCCATATGGGCCGGTATTGCTGCTATTTATGGTTCAAAGCACATTTTTCAAAAGTGAATTCACTGGGAATATAAGTAATTAAAAACATTTCTGATTCTGTGTTTGTACACGATCTAGTAAGTTAAGTTTGAAGATGTTGTTTTTGGTGTAAAGAAAACATTTGCCCTTAAAAAGTTGTTAGACAATTACTGGCAAAAGCCCTAGTGGAGACACAATTATACTGGCATAAAAGTGCTTTTGCCAGTATAAGGTGCCTCTACACCAGGATGGTTTGCCAGTATAGTTATAGTAGTACAACTATACAACCAAACCTTTTCTAATGTAGACCTGGGCTGATTTAACCTGAAATCTGTGATAATTGTTGAACCTATATGAGAATTATACATTTAGTCAAACAACATCTTAATGCTGGTTTTCAAATAGTTTTAAAATATTTTATTACAAACAGGAAGAAGACAAATACTGATGCTCTTTTTATCAAAAGTGAGCAAATCATGAAGGCCATGCTAAAGTAGCAAATCCTATATGTTCACTATAAACCTGTACTGGTTCCATGGGAGTGACCCCTGCTCCATGGGAACAGCAGGTAGGAGTGCTCTGGCACAGGTCCCCCTGAGCCATTCTGTCTTGTGCCGCAAGACAGCTCCTGGACCCCCTACTGCTGCCTTAGGGGAGATTTTTCTCTAGTTGTGTTTAATCAGTTCAGGTGTGGCAGTTTTAGTCATGCCTCAGCCCACTGCATCTCTCATTGAATTCAAGTGACAATTTTACCTAAGGACAGAACAAGGCCTGCAGAATTTGGCCCAAAGTGGATAAGCAGTTGTTTATATTACTGTAAATATGTGGTGGGGAGTGGGGTGGGAATTTACCATTTCCCCCAGAGCGTACTTTCTCCTTTTCACTTATGCCCTTAGCATTGCTCATAGCATACATTCAGTAAACTGAAATTTCCAGCCTGCAGGGAGCTCACTGGAAACAAATCTATATCTGATATTTTACAGATCTTGGTTTCAGCTACTCCTAATTCCTGAAGTTTTGTCATGTTATGTGACATGCTAAAAAAAAGTACCCATTATTAGATTACCTAAAACTTCAGAAGTGTCTTCAAAAGATGTTCCTAATATAATGCTCTCTCTGGCCAGACTATCATTCATTTCATCTCTCTGCTTCAGCTCCTCCCCTACTTCAGAGGCCAACGGCTCTTCAGCTTCCATGTCCACATCTGTAGTAGCTGGTTGCTTGATCCCATTTTCTTTATTTTCGGTTTCTACAAAAGTAATAAAATTTGAACTACATCACAAAACAAGCTGTTTTCACTGAAACGTGCAGCCCACTCTCCAAACGCAGGCAACTAAACAGAAAGTCTAATCTCATATTTGCACATCTGAGTCAGCACACAAAGGCGTAAATGTCCTAAGTGTTGACCTGAGGGTCCAAATACAGGATTTAGATGATCTCTTCAGACACTAACACTGGAAAATTGGACTCACTGTGTTTATAATACTTATTGCCACCATTTCTAGGGGAAAAAAAATGTTTGATCTATTAAGGTCTGAAAATAAAATAACAGGCCAGATTCTGCTTGCCATTGTACTTGTAAATCCTTGCTGAAGTCAATGGGGTTGCATGGACATAAAGACCAGCAGAATTCATCCTGTGTTATAATGTGGGTCCATAAATCCAGAAAACATAATAGAGGGTTTGGCCTAACAATGTTCTGTCATTGTTCTATATTCTTTTCAACGCAAAGACCATCCCTCTTTTAGACTCAATCCTTGCAGTACTTTTAGTTTTCAGCATGGGTACACGGATGCATAAGAGTTGGAATATTCATCAGTAATAACAAAGCAGTTTGATAAATTACATACGAGTGCTCCACACAGAAACACTGGAGATCACTGCACTCCAGGGTTTTCCATATTTGTTCATTTATTTAAGTTTTTGTTTTTAAAAAGTGGCCTTGTTTTGCAGGATTATTGAATTACTAAATTTCTCTTATTTTGAGGTTTTTTTTCACACCTTGTCCTTTTCTGCAAACAACTTCAAGAAGCCATTTTCCATTAACAAGTCATTTGGGATCAGAGAGACAAAATTTTGCCACCTCTCTTTTTCTTACAATGTTCTTGACTACACACCAACGACAGAGGGCCTTTTAGAATGCTGGCTGTCCTTACAATTGTGGAGACATATACAAAAAGGTGGGCAGGTCAACCCCCTCAGGGGGCCCATCATCCACTCTCACCATATCCTACATGCATACAGCATTCCTGACATGAGAAAATATTAATTTTTTGGTGATAACAGCGTGATGGACTTGCTGCATGCTATATTATGTAATGTCTTGTTGAGGACTGCATTAGCCCAGGTTACCAAGCTAAAGCGCTAAGACTCAGGACAGGTCTGCACTATAAACTTGCAACTGTGCAGCTGTAGTGATTCTGGTGAAGACGCTCTAAGCCGATGGGAGAGAACTCTCCCATCGGCTTAGTAACTCCACCTCTGTGAGAGGCAGTAGCAATGTTGGCGGGAGAAGCTCTCCTGCTGACATAGTGCTGTCTACATGGTGGGTTAAAGTCAGTATAACAGCGTCGCTCGGGGTGTGGATTTTTCACACCATTGAGCGATGTAGTTATACCAAAGTGTGTAGTGTAGACCTGGCCTCAACAGTGCACTGAATAACAGTCTTATTCAACTTTTTACCCTGCACAGTATCTGCACAGAGCAACATTAAAGCTGAAGGTTCAGAAATCTGGAGTTTGTACACAAATAACTTAATACTCTAATTTACATATTTGAGGAATATGCATTACATTGTTTACATAAATAAGAGCAAGTGTCCTGATTACTAGAAGTTAAGTCTGACAAAGCTGCTGCATGGAATGAACTTTAGGAACACAGGAACAAATATGTTGCTAGCTGGCTCTGGCATCTCCCTGGGTTGACTCCTTGATGCTCTGACCTGGTTGCAACCTGTCCTGCACTGGGTGGAGAACTGTGGCTGAGTTGCTAGTCCCTGATACTAACTGCTGCTTGCCCTGGGCTGAGAGAGGGATCTGGCTGCTTCCTGCTCTTAGCAGGGAGATGCCCCATTAGAGGCCTGGAAGATTCTAATCATAGCCTTACCTAGTGAAGCTGTGTGCTAACTATAGTCAACCCCCCTGAGTCAGTGTCTCCTCAGCTCTTCAAACTGGGAAGTTGAAGCTGCCATGGGGGGACAGTTCAGAAAACTGATGAAAAAACAGGACCTTCCTGGCCAAGCAGGAGACTTAACAAGTCTGGTACTAAACTGCTAAAAGCCCTAAAAACTTCTAAAATGTCCCTGCATGTGCTGGGTACAATTTAAATCCTGGAACAGACATCTGAGCTGCTGCTTCTTTTTTAGCTGTTGCAGAATCCTGGTCAGCAATCTGGAAAGGACGATCCTAAAACACGAGTCATTCTGTGGTAGTATGAATAGTTAACAGCAGCTGAAACACTAAAGCCCTCTTAATTTTGTCATTTCCATGAATGAACTAATTATTTGTTTACTCTATTGTATTTAACATCTGAGAGCTGTGATTGACTTACCCATATAGGAGATGTTCAAGAGTACATGCATTTGTAACTAGGGGTTCTTAGGAAGACATAATCCTGTCTGTTGTGCAAGAAAACTGAAACTGTCAGTTTGTGTTTATCAAAAACAATTTTCAGAATGCCTATGTGCTGAAAATTACATGGATTTAAAAAAAAACTGTATTAAATACAAAGTTAATAAAGGTGGGCTGGAAAATATGCAACTGAATTATAATTTTTAAGTAAAAAGAAAAGGAGTACTTGTGGCACCTTAGAGACTAACCAATTTATTTGAGCATGAGCTTTCGTGAGCTACAGCTCACTTCATCAGATGCATACCGTGGAAACTGCAGCAGACTTTATATATACACAGAGAATATGAAACAATACCTCCTCCCACCCCACTGTCCTGCTGGTAATAGGCTGTTACTCTGAAACCTGTCAATTTTTAAGTAGTTAATCTTCATTAAATTTGTCATTTGTCTGGTTATGTGTTTAAAAGTCAGTCAGTCAGTAAGAAATTAAGAGCCTTATCCTGATACCTTTATATGAGTAATCCCTAAATAAGTAGTCCCACTGAAGATAATTCTGGAATTGGGCCCAAAGATTCAGTACAAGCACAAAAAGCAAAGCTGGTGAAGTCATAATTTAAACTAGTGAAATAACAATTACCTGGTACATTTCCACTTAGTTCATCTGCAAGGTTTCCATGCTTAGTTTCACGCAGGACAGCCAAAAATGGAGAGAACCAATCTTTCTTCTTTATTATTCTACTTAACAACTCACGTGCACCTTCCCTATCCCCATGATTTTCAGTTGCAGCTAAGATCTGGTTAAAATAGAAGGGGAAAATAAATCCTCAAAGTAAGATTAAAACCTCAGAACAATTTTTTTTTTAAAAGGCTCATACAGCATAGTAAAGACAAAATGTACAGAACTCTGGTTGTGGGTTTTTTCCCTTTAAGTTGGAATACACACAGATATAGATAAAAATACAAAATAAGTGAGCCAATTTTTATTTTTTTTTTTTAATCAGGAGAGATTTACTGCATTTTGTCATCTAGTCCATCTTCATGCACATGTGAAATTGCTCCCCATAGGCTATAGCCAGGTTATCTTTAAATCCAATTCAAAATCTGAATAATCTATTGCCACCTCCCTTAGTTTGTGAAGTCCGGCATCAAACAATGATTTCTTTGCAACAGTCTGACCAGTGGTATATTTTAAGGTAGCTGGTATAAATAAAGGCTGAAATAAAGAGGTACTGAAGTTGCAGAGCCTACTGGCTGCAGGCTGAACCCATGGTATAACCGCATTCTGTGGCATGCACGTGCACACACACACCCCCTTCCCCTTAACTGAGAGATGGACCACATCCCCTCTTTCATAGTTGTGGGGGCCATATCTCTTCCCATTTACCATTGCAGAACATCTCCATCGCAACTAAAGCAATGGCTTACATGGAACAATGTATGCATTTTAGCTTGGTGGGTGAAAATTAATGATCATGTCTAACGTTACTCTTTTTCCTTTCCTTTTCCCAGCCCCATCTTCTCCTGTTTCCCTTCATACACTTCCCTCCACCACTCTGACCCCTTTTCTTCCTCTCCCTTTGTCCATGCTTCCCTGTTGCCTGATCCTCTTCTGCTCCTAAACATGCTTTCTATGATCTCTGAGGACAACTCCTATTTCCGCTCTGCTTCTTATTTAACACTGGACTCCAGAAGAGACAGCTAACTGTTGGGATGTTGCCAAATTGGTGTGGCCATACTGAATGAATGGAGTGAGAACATGGCTTGACATGACTGAACTGCGAAAGAGGGTTCTGGGAGCAGAACCCTTCTCTTAGCAGACGCCAGAGGTAAAACTGACTGGCTCCATGCTGCGTGTATGATTAATACTGATCTTTGAGTCAGCAAATATGTCCACTTGAAAGCAAACAACACGTGTAGAACATCCTGCGTGGAGCATGGACTGACTGGGGCATCTCGACCCTGCTGAAGGACATCATGCAGGTGGCTGAAGTGAATGCTTGATAAGGGAGTCAGTAGAGTAGCCAAGGGGGAAAACGGGGGGGAGCGGCCGCTCCCACTCTGAGCACAAGGGGCGCCTTTTTAATTTATAGGTTCCTTTTTTAATTTTTACTCACCCGGCGGCGGTCCGGGTCCTTGGCGGCGGGGGCCTTCACGCGCTCCGGGTGCTTGGCGGCGGGGGCCTTCAGTGCCACCGAGGACCCGGAGCGTCCCCCGATGCATACAAGTAGGTGGCACCTTTTTTTCTTTTATGTACGCTGCCCCTGTTCACTCCACCTAGCTACGCCACTGGAAGGAGTGAACGTGGGGTAATGTTCAGTTGGTACCACTCTGCAGTCTCCTCCTAAAGTATTAATTAGGTAAAAATTAGTAGCCACATGCTCACTGGGCATGCTTTTAAGACATGTGACTCCTTTGAGGAAAAAAGAGTATAAAAATCAAGCAAAATAAATTACTGAAGCGAGAGGGGGGATTCCTTAATTAATGCTTAAAGAAGCAACGCTGCTAGACAGAGTAGCCAAAACTCTGCTCTGTGGCCTCGAGTAGGACTGTGACCAGCGGGGTTTCCAGGCAGCCAAGACCTTGCCTCGAGGGAATCTGACACAGACCAGAGGGCTGAGGAGACCAGACCTGGAGAAAGAAAAGGAGTACTTGTGGCACCTTAGAGACTAACCAATTTATTTGAGCATGAGCTTTCGTGAGCTACAGCTCACTTCATCAGATGATACATCTGATGAAGTGAGCTGTAGCTCACGAAAGCTCATGCTCAAATAAATTGGTTAGTCTCTAAGGTGCCACAAGTACTCCTTTTCTTTTTGCGAATACAGACTAACACGGCTGTTCCTCTCAGACCTGGAGAGAAGAAGCCGTCCATAGAATTGGTAACCACCTTCTCTGTTTGCCAAGCAGGAACTGTGTGAGGCTAGCACAGGGCCTCTTTGTGTATGTTTGTGAAAGAGAGGCTCACTAAGAGGAATGTATAGTTCTTAATGTCTAACATAGGAGTTATGTGCTTAATGTAACCTTTTACCACTTGTGTAATTGCTTCTCAAATAAACTGCTGTGTATGCAAGATAATTACTGTGGACCTTTTTCACTGGTATGAAAGTAATCTGCTCCACTGGAAGCCATTAAAGATCCATTCAGGGGTAGTAGACTCCTGGTGCCAACACTACCTAGGTTGGCTCCTCCTGGTTTCCAGGTATATAGTTTTCTGCAGCGAAGAACCGTGATGTTTGGAGGAGCTACCAACTTCATGTGAACTGCCAGTTCGCACAGACCATTGTTTGAAAACTATTGGATTAGTGTATTCGTCGCCCAAGCTATAGTACCAAAAAAACAAACAAAAAAAGGGCTAGATAATGGTAAACCAGATTTTTCAAGGTCTTTCACTTTTCATTACCTACACACTAATGATGAAATAAATAGGAACATTAACTTTTACAACACAGGATCTTTTAGTCTCCCACTAAAACACATAGCATTGAAGTTATATCAAAAAAAGTTATTTTCAGGGTGGTTAGTTAGTTGGTTTCTTTTATCATTTTATTTGTAGGTAGACACATTATCAATTCTAGCAGCCATCTCCATTTTAAAAATACAAAAAATACCTGCTCACACCACTTATATCTTATCTATTACTAATTATTTGAATCGCCATAGCACTTTTAGGGCCCTTGTGCTTGGCACAGTACAAACACATAGTAAGAATGAGAGCCCAAACCACTTACAATCCAAGTTCCTGATTCAGGAAAGTGCATAAGGACATGCTCAAAATTAAACATACTTAAATCTCATTGAAGTCAATAGGACTCAAGCACACGATTGAAGTTAAACATGGGACTTAAGCATGCATATAAAATCAAGCACATGTTTAAGTCCTGTCCCAAATTATTTTTTTCCTGCCTCAGTGTGCATTCCAGAGGTTCATGTACGAGAGTTGCCCTCTTCAAACTTGCTTGTTGGAATGCAGAGACAACGATTTAGAGGTGCTCAATGACCCTAGAAAGTCCACCATCACTGCCAGACACTCTGTCTGAAACTAAACTAGCCAACACTTTTTCTCTATGAAAAATGCATGACAGCTTCTGGCATGGAAAAAGTGAACAAAACTGCCATGGTCATAGGGTGCGGTTTGTAGTCAAAATCTTATTAGCAAGCAAGTTCAAATCCGTTGCAGCATCAAACCGTATCATATCAATAAGAATATCTACCACAGGTGGCTTTGCCATCACCATCAGTATACATGCCTGTCACAGTTCTCAGGCTGCTGATGGACACCTCCTACTGGATGGGTATTTAAAAATGCTTAGGACACCCCATTTGCCTAAGTAGGAGTCCCTATGACACAAATTGGGTCTTTCTATGTTGGCGGGGGGGGGGGGGGGGAGTATGTACAGTGTGCTCTGAATTGTACAATTCAAAGAGTAAAGACTGGGATTTGTCCACACTACGAAATTCCACAGACCCTGCATTGCCCTAATTGACATAAGCGCTGTGCCTCTTGTGGAGGTTGTTATTATGTCGGTGTACCAGACCACTTACTTCCACAGAAGCAGCATTCTAGTGTAGACACTGACTTAATTAGGTCCACATCAGCTGCCTTACCTCAACCTAACTCTGTAGTGTAGATCAAGCCATGGTTTTCACCGCAGAAGACTTACAATCCACGTAAGACAATCACTCATAATGTATACCAGAGAACCCCAAAAATTCCAACCTCAAAATGGTACCCTTTTTTACCATACACACAGAGAGAGAGAAAGAAAGAAATTCATTAGTGGATTATTGTTAAAAGATATAGCAGACATATTCTGAGGAGGAGTTTGTATGAAAAGATGGTTATCAGGTGTATTATCGGAGAGGGGCTGTTCCAAGCACAAGACACAGCAAGGAAAAAAAAAAGCACAAAATTAACAAATATAGAGGCGGCCGGGCTGGAACAGGAGAGCAAGCATGAGTGGGAGCAGAGGGGTGGAGAACCTTGAAGAACACATGTTTGAATTTGATATGTTGTGCAAGCGCCAGTTATGAGAGTCAAACAGGGGAGTCCTGCGGCCTGAGCAACAGGAGAGGAAGATCAGTTCTGCAGAGGCGTTTTCGTCACCCCGGTCACCGGACAGCTTTTGGGAGGTGGGACCAGAGGCAGGGAAGGGCAATTCCTGTGCTTTCCTCCTGGGCTCGCTGCCCGGGGAGGGAAGGAAGGAAGGAATCCCAGCTGCTGCGCGTCTCCCCTGCGAAGGGCTGCTGGGGCGGGGCGGGAGTCAGGCGAGCAGCGCTCGGCCCGGGTGAGGCTTTCCTTTGACGGGGAGTCGATGAGGCTCATCCACCCTGTCCGGGAATCCTGCCCCGCACCCCGGCTGCCGGGAAAACAATGCCGCGGTAGCTACCTCTCCGGCTCTGTGGGTGTAAGGGGTGTGTGGAAATGCAGCAACTCCGCGGCCAAGCCCAGCACCAGGGGTGGAGGGGGCAGCGCTACCTACCCGCTCCTGGTCATCGTCCTGGAGGAGTCCCTTCTCCACACACTTGTTGGTGACCTGCCGGCTCCTCAGCTTGTCCACCAGGGTGCCATAGAGCAGCTGCACCAGGTGCACGCACACGTCGTGCTCGGTCTCCTCCGCTGGGGAGGGCAGCTCGCTCAGGCTGGGGTTCACGTAGCAGGCGGCCAAGTCGCTGCCCCCCTGCTGCAGCGCAGTGACAAACTGCTGGATCCAGCCCTGCTGCTGGCAGCTCCGCGCCACCGCGTCCAGCAGCAACCCAGCCGCCTGCGGGTCGCCCTGCTGCGCAGCGACCGCCCGGATCCGCTCCTTCTCCTGCGGGCTCAGCGTGGCCAGGCGGTCCAGCACCGGTGCCACCTGTATGGACTGCGTGAGCCGGTGCCTGAAGCAGGAGATCAGACAGAGGAACTGCTCCTCGGGCGATAGGGCCGACATCTCTCCTGCGCCCGGAGTCACCCTGGCAAGGCTGGGGGCGTCGGGTGACGGCGCTTCCGCCTGCTCCGAGAGTGCCCAGGGAAGGGGGAGGTTCCCTACGCTTCTCCGGCGCTCAGGTCCTAGCCGCTTGGCCGGGGGCTGCGGTTCTCCCCCTGCGCCCGGCCCTTGCTGGAAGGGTGTAGCTAACCCTCAACCTTTGGGCTTCCCGCTGGTGGCCTGGGCACGTCTCTCCGGCTTCTCCGCTCCCCGCCTCCAAGGTTCTGCGGAGCAGGGGACGCTCACGGCGCTTTTAACCGTCCCCCGTCGGCCGCTTTCGGTTTCGATTCCTGCCGGCTGATCGGTTTCCAAACGCAAAGGGCTGAGCCGTCTTCCTGAATCCTGCAGCCAGCCCCTGCGGAAGCCCTGGTGGCCAGCCCAGCCCGGGAGGGGAGCTAGGGCCTGTCCCAAGTCGTCTCTTGCCAGCAGAACGCGGTGGCGGGAGAGAAGGAAGAGAATACATAGGGGCACAGAAAGGCAAAAATAGCAACACAGGAGCCATATGTGCAGTACAAACAAAACAGCTCCTCCAAAATCATGAGATTGGTTTAAAAATCATGAGGAGTTTTTAAATGTGGGGTTTGATTTGCCTTCTGTTTTCTGAGCTGCTAGGCCCCACACTCTTCACTTTTCAAGCTTTTATTTACAACCCTGAGGGCTGGTTCTGTATAGGTTCCTATACCACCCACATCACAATAGTATCTGAGTGCCCTCCATCCCCTGCGATAAGCAACATGACTAACATCTGTCATGTTGTTCTCGGGCTTGCTCTTGCTCTCTTTCATCCTCTCTCCAAGGGGAGACTTGTGCTTGGAGTGGAGTGTTTTGTTTTGGAAGGTCTTTGGGTGTTTTTAAATGTGCATGCTGCTGTGTGTCTATGTTAGAGAAGTTTCAGAGTAGCAGCCGTGTTAGTCTGTATTCGCAAAAAGAAAAGGAGTACTTGTGGCACCTTAGAGACTAACCAATTTATTTGAGCATAAGCTTTCGTGAGCTACAGCTCACTTCATTGGATGCATTCAGTGGAAAATACAGTGGGGAGATTTATATACATAGAGAACATGAAACAATGGGTGTTACCATACACACTGTAATGAGAGTGATCAGGTAAGGTGAGCTATTAACAGTAGGAGAGCAGGGGAGGGGGAGAACCTTTTATAGTGATAATCAAGATGGGCCATTTCCAGCAGTTGACAAGAATGTCTGAGCAACAGTGGGGGGTGGAGGGGGGAAATAAACAAGGGGAAATAGTTTTACTTTGTGTAAAAAGAAAAGGAGTACTTGTGGCACCTTAGAGACTAACCAATTTATTTGAGCATGAGCTTTCTTAAGCTACAGCTCACTTCATCAGCTGTAGCTCACGAAAGCTCATGCTCAGATAAATTGGTTAGTCTCTAAGGTGCCACAAGTACTCCTTTTCTTTTTGCGAATACAGACTAACACGGCTGTTCCTCTGAAACCTTACTTTGTGTAATGACCCATCCACTCCCAGTCTCTATTCAAGCCTAAATTAATTGTATCCAGTTTGCAAATTAATTCCAATTCAGCAGTCTCTCATTGGAGTCTGTTTTTGAAGCTTTTTTGTTGAAGAATTGCAACTTTTAGGTCTGTAATCGAGTGACCAAAGAGATTGAAGTGTTCTCCGACTGGTTTTTGAATGTTATAATTCTTGACGTCTGATTTGTGTCCACTTATTCTTTTACATAGAGACTGTCCAGTTTGATCAATGTATGTTAGAGAAGGCAGCTTGAAGAAGCATGCCTTGCTCCGGAAGTGGAAGGAGGTGGAGTTTGTGAGGGCCCTTAGTTCCTGAGAGAGTTTGCTTCACAATATCAGAACAGCCCTAGAGATGGTTCTGTCAGACAAGCTTCACCTTATGGTAGAAGGAGTTGTCAGCTACAATCTTTATCCTGAAGGTCTAAGCAATATCTTAGATATCGTGGGTTCAGCCCATAGAGCATATTGAACTTGACATTCAATGAGAAGCCAGTGTAGAAAGCAGAAAACATGTTAGACATACTGGAGGTAGCCAATGTTGCTGAGGAAGTACATTGTAACATTCTGTATTGGCTGGAGTTTCCTAAGGGCTGATGGCTTGACAACCAGGTATGTTGCATTGCTTTTTTTCCCCAGTCAGCAGGTCACGAAAGCAGGTATTGCTGATGCCAGGTCATTATCCATCAGGATAGGATGGAGTCTCAGCTAACTAAAAATGGTAGGAAGCATGGCTTCCTGATGTTGCTATGTGACAACTTAGTGTCAGCAAGGAATTCAGGAGCACTCCTAAACTACAGACTGCATTGACCAATTGTGTGTATATGGATTTTAACCAAGAGAGATTGAATGAAAATCTCTTCTTGCATTTAAAAAAAAAAACAACGTAAATTTCTTAAATTTGCAGCAGTAGTGCAATCTCTTAATTCTAGCAGCTGGAAATGGTAAAAATATCCACTAAATATCACAAGACCAACTTGCAATCAGATCACAAGAATTGACAACACTAAATATGGGAGTAGAAGGGCAAAGACATGGGAGACAGCTAGAGCCTTCTACTTGAAGGATACATTTTTGCAGGATACATTACCTACACAGGACTGTGGTATTAAAATCATAATCTAGCACATGTCTAGATAATCCAACTCTTCTGTCAGAAAAAACTGAAAGCAACTGCCTGCTAGAGGCTTGATTAGATTAAACATGATTCTCCACCAAAAATGTTTTTGGTGTTTAAAATAATTCCTTGCCAATATAATCAGTTTCGAGAAAGAAAAAAACCAGAAGCTTCTTGTCCTATCAGATTCAGAGTGGAGACATGAAAGTGAGGGGGAGCTGCTGCCACAAAGCATAGATTACTTCTCTGTGACAAACATCTCTTTTCACTTTTGCATGTGTCCATTGTGCATATACATATAGTTAGGGCTTTCACTAAGGAATAGTCAGTTTGTTAAGATCAGCCAACACAAGAGAATTAACCCAGATCCCTTGAAAGAAGCAGACCTTAAATGTTTTGCTTAATCTAAACTGACTATTATAGATGGCTTTAACATATGTGCAGGTGGCTCCATAAAGTGGGTTTCTTGAGAATTTGTCCTTTAAAATGTTTTTATTTTTAATGAATAAATCACAAAAATTCATAACTGCTTTCAAGAAAACTGTCTTTTTGCTGAGGAAAGGCATGTTGAATTTAATCCAAGAATGAATACATTTGGCACTTTTAATAACATTTAATAAGACATTTTAGGAGAGAATCTCTCTACAGAGCAACCTGATGACCTCATCTTAGGACAGTGGTTCCCAAACTTTTTACTAAGGGGACCTATCAGGTGCATTTTTTCTTTTGCATGATCCATCCAGAATCCAAAATCATGGGGGAGGGGAGGGGGCGAAGAGAAGGAGGCAAGAGGCAAAATCATAGGCAAGGATCCTTCTCCTCTGTCACTGCCACCTCCTTCTCCTCTCCCTGCTGAGGGGGCACTGACCACCTGCAGCAGCACCCTCTGCCCTCATACCACAACCCTGATCTTGGCTTGGTGTGGAGGGAAGGCTCTGGATGAGGGAGGTGTTGGAGAGCGAGCCTGTACTCTCCTTGCAGCAGCAGAACCTATGGGGTTCTGACTCCCGACTCTGAGTGTTGCAACCTGGCATATGGGGTCGCAACGCCACCCAGGTTTGGCTAAACCTGGCTTAGGATATGTCTAACACATCAAACTGGGGATGTAATTCCCAGCTTGAGAAGACATATCCTTGCTAACTCTGTCTGAACTAGCATACTACACATAGTGTAGCCGCAGTAGCGCAAGAGGTCGGTGGTGCTCGGTGCCTTAAGTATGTGCCTGGTGCCTTGGACGGGTATGTACATGGGGTGGCTAGCTCCTCCAGTCATGGCTACCATCTATTTTTAGCATGCTAGCTCAGTGAGCGCTACTGTGGGTATGTCTCCCAAACTGGGACTCATATCGCCAACTCAAAAGTGTAGACATATCTTTAGTGTCATCTGTGGGTGGAGCTTTCTAAATTGGGGTGCCTAAATTAAGGCAACGCCTTCCATATTTGGGCACTCAAATCAGCATTCCAAATATCTAAGTAGTAACTTGCTAAATTACATTAGTTTCTGTCAAGTCATGTCACTCTTCTCAGAGTGGTAGCCATGTTAGTCTGTATCAGCAAAAAGAATGAGGAGTACTTGTGGCACCTTACATCTGATGAAGTGGGTTTTAGCCCACAAAAGCTTATGCTTAAATAAATTTGTTAGCTTCTAAGGTGCCACAAGTACGCCTTGTTCTTTTCACTCTTCTGTGTCTGTCTGTTTTCCCGTTCTGTAAAGTTGTCAAATAAAGTTCTCCTCTGCTGTGCAAGGAAGTTGTGTGTCTTAGGGCTTGTCTACACTCACAGTGCTGCAGTTGTACCAATGCAGCTGTGCCACCATAGTGCTTAGTGAAGACGCTACCTATGCCGATGGGAGAGCTTCATCCGTCAGTGTAGGTACTCCACCTCTCTGAGAGGTAGCTATGTCAATGTGAGAAGCCCGTTTTGCACCCCTCTGAGTGATGTAATCTGTAATGCTTTATTTAGTCTTTCTGACTTCCAATCTTTGATGAAAGACTCTATGGGCCTAATACAAATTCCAATGATGTGAATGAGATTTTTCCATAGATTTCAGTGGGCTTTGCATTTGGCCCAAAGAGGGCAACGTGTTAAATACTTCAAAACATGTCTAAATGGCAGATGAAATTCATTGTTGATAAGTGCAAAGTAATGTGTGCAAAGTGAAAAATATAATAAATATTAAAATAAATATATATATAAATATATATATATAAATAAATATAAAAATAAAGTTCAAAGTGAAAAATATAATCCCAACTGTACACACAAAATGATGGATTCTAATTTAGCTGTTACCACTCAAGAGAGCTTGGAGTCAACCCGGATAGTTCTCTGAAAACATCTGCTCAATGTACAGCGGCACAAGCCAACAGAATGTTAGGAACCATTAGGAAAGGAATAGATAATAAGGCAGAAAATATGATGATGCCATTATATAAATCCATGGTATGCCTACACCTTGAATACTTCATACCTTTCTGGTCACACCATTTCAAAGGAGAGATATTAGGATTAGATAAGGTACAGATAAAGGCAACAAAAATGATTAGGGGTATGGAACAGCTCCCATATGAGGAGAGATTAAAAAGACTGGAACTGGTCATCTTAGAAAAGAGACAACTAAGGACGGATATGATAGAGGTCTATAAAATCATGAATGGTGTGGAGAAAGTGAAAGTGTTATTTTTTATCCTTTCACATAATACAAAAACCCAATGATATTAATAGGCAACAGATTTAATGCAAACAAGAGGAAGTACTTTTTCACCCAATGCAGAACTAGCCTGTGGCACTCACTGTCATGGGATGCTGTGACAGCTAAAAGTATAACTCGGTTCAGAAAATAAATAAGTTCATGGAGGATAGGTCCATAACTGGCTATTAGCCAAGATGGTCGGGGCATTACCCCATGATCCGGGTGTCCCGAACACTCTGACTGCTAGAAGCTGGGACTAGACAACAGGGGATGGATCACTTGATAATAGACCTGTTCTGTTAATTCTCTCTGAATTAGTTGGTGCTGGCCACTGTTGGAAAATAGGATACTGAGCTAGATGGACCTTTGGTCTGACCCAGTATGGTCATTCTTATGTTCTTAAGTAGAGTTGTAGCTACATATGTACATAGAAACTCTCTCTTCTGTTTTATAGTCCTCTGTTTTCCTCTTTCAACACTGTTTGCTTTCCATTATCCTTTTCTGTATGTCTATTCTGGGTTTTGGTTTCATTTCATTCTGTGCTGTTTGGTTTCATTGTTCTCTTACTGTTCCCTTTTTATTTCTGGTTTGTTCCAGGTCTGTTCAGAAGCTCCTATATTCCCTAAGATTTCATATTAATGCCCCTCTGTCTTTCTTTTGATACTTCTTTCCAACACATTACCATCACCAGTCACTGCACATTTCCTCCTTGAGTTTTTACATTTTTTTATTTTGATTGTCATTTTCCTTCACAGTTAGGAAGAGAGCTCTCCAACCTAAAGATCCTTGTTGCTAAGTAACGTTTTCACCCACCCTTACTTTTTCTGGGCATCCTTGTTGCCATGGCACCTGTGGTTAGCACAAGCACAAGTCATTATTACTTGAACAGGGCTATAGGGAAATAGATGGCGGGGGCCAGATTTTTAAAGGTATTTAGGTACCTACAGATTCAGATATGTGCCTAACCTAGTACCTCGTGGAATTTTCAAAAGCACATTTAAAAATGTTTTCCTTTGAGTAAAAGGGGGAGTTTGTTAAAATTTCTAAACTAAGACATGTTGGAATCCATTCCATATATATGGAGTTTTATAAAAGTATCATCATAGCCATACCTGACAGCAAAGCTACAGTTCATGACTATAACATTTTTATTATAACCCTGTTTTTCTTGAGTTAAGATCCATTGTTTTAATTTGTAAATTATGATAAAACCAGGTGTAAGCATGGTGGCCTGTCTCCCCAACCCAGAAAAGACTGATACTACGCACTGGGGGCTAGATTCACAAAGGGACTCAGGCATTGTGACAGTAAGCATTACAACACCTAACTTTTAGGTGCCTAGAAAAAAACCCACTGGAATCCACAAAGTCTGAGTCCAGCACCTAGGCTCTCTATATAATGAATGGGGAGATATAGGTGCCTAAGAATGGGATTTGCCAAAGCCAGCATGCTAAGTGGGGACCTGTGTAAACTAGCCAAAGGGAGATACTGATGAGAGGAGTGTGTCCTAAGCCCCATTCCTCACATAAACTTGGGTACCTAAATCTAGGCTGGAGGGTGGAACCTCTCTCTGCTTGGAATTCACAGCCAGGAACCCTCTCCTGGAAGCAGACACCTATGTATTTTCTGAAGATGCTACCTCCCATCGGCATAAGTACTCCACCAAATCCATATTTGCATAAAATCCATACATGATTTAGTTTATAATTATGTAAAAAAAAAAAAAGGAAAAAAGATTAATTAAATCCAGCTCTCAAAAGCTGGGAAATGCCAGAGTTATGGTTGCTTGGGCAAACTTAATTATGCCCTATTGTGCATCCAACTTGTACCCTGAGTAAGTCAAGTACCCAGAGGAAAAAAACAGTATGGGATGTGTAATTAAAGACTATATCATAATGCACTCTCACAAGGAGGAATGTATGGACAATCAAACTTCTGAGTTCTTGACTTCGCAACCTAGAGTTCTTTTAATGTAGTATTTTTGTAAGTAATTTCCTAGTTTTAAAGGAAGGAGATAAAAACTAATTCCATTATTTACACCTGTCAAATCCAGCTCTTATGATGCATCATCAGCAGAGTTTGAACCTTCAGTACTTCAACACAGACTATTACAATTTGACCTATAGATTAATTACATTAGTTAATGGCAGTAGAATACTTATCCCAGACAATGAAGGGCCACAGCCAGTATATGATGGATCTGGGGGATGGCCCAACTGTCTCCTCTTTCACACTGGAGAGAGGGGAGATGGATTGCTGGGACCCCTTGCTGAATCCAGGAGTGTTGTCCGGGAGGGGCTGGAGCTCTGTCTGGCTCAATAAATTCTCAAAGCAGCATTTTTCTTTTTTTGTCTATCGTAAATTTCAATTATTGATGGAAATATTTTGTCATTTTTTTTGTGTGTATGGTGAAATTGACATTTACTGATAAAAAATGAATCGTTCCAAGCATAATCAAAATACATACATGCAAGGGGGCTGATTAAGGTTGCTCTGTCTATAATTATGGCATTTCCTAACTTTTGAGTACTAGCCTTTTACAATCTTAATAATATTTTCTTAGTGTAATTTTGTCAGTGTAATTTCCTGGGTTTTAAAAAAGGCAAACTAATGTTCTCTCCCGCAAAATTCTATCATGTGGCATCCTATTAACACCCATATAGGTCATCCACAAGGCTGAAATTTTAGATCCACCACACAGATCCTTGCCACTTGAGCTACTGGACTAAACAATAGCAATAGTAGGTGGTCATCCACTATGTGGACCAGCACTGCAGGGGAATGAGACACTTTGCCAGGGGTTTCTTAGGTACTTGCTGACAGCAAAGGAATGGTGGGAGTCAGGAGTCTCAGGATTCATTCCAGGCTCTGGAGGCGAGCATGCTCTAGTGAGAACAGACTCCTGTGCTTCTTTTCTTCAAGCTTTACCTCTGGGAAAAGACCTGCTGCTTTACTGGGTGATCCTCATAAAAGGAGGAGAAGGAAATGAAGAGGAGGTGCTGCAATACCTGCTAGAGGTTGAAGGGACCACTCCCAGAAACAAAAATGGACAGAAGGGAAACTGTGAGGAAGTCCTATTATAAAAAAGACTCTCAGATTAGAGCCAGGAACTTTGGGTTGAGGAACTGATGAGGGGTGAAGGACAAACTGGGGGAAGTTTTGATCTTGTTTGTTACGTCTTGAAATAATACATAATACTAATACTAATAATAATAATGAAAAACCCAACAACTGACCCTGCTGGAAGTGACCTTTCCTGGACTTGGTGAGAAGGTTTCAGGCAGAATTCCCCAGAGAGGGCACTGGCTCAGCAAGAGCAAGCTGGGACTAGCATGAAGTGGGTGCTACAAGATAGGCCTCAATCTCGTTAAATGCCCTTGGCACAAGAAGTAGGCACGTGGTAATGAAATTTGCTGATGATAAGGAAGTTGGGAAGCATCATCAATATAGAGGAGGATCAGAAGATTATATAGAAAGATTAGGATAACTTTGAAGACTGGTGTGAAAGAAATGGGATAAAATCCAATAGTACAAAGTTTAAGGTCACTCACTTAAGGTGTAATAATATTAAATCTGCAGTTTGGAGCAGAAATTATCAGTTGGAAGCAACAAAGAAGGAGAGAGACCTAGGTGTGTGGGTCGATCACAGGGTAACTATAAGTAAGGCTATGATTTAGTTTCGGAGGTCACGGAATCCATGACTTTCAAAGACCTCTGTGACTCCAGCACCGACACCTGGGAGCTGCAGGGTCCCTCAGTCACCTCAAGGAGCAGGGAGCCATGAGTAACCCCTACCACCTGAGGCAGCGGTGCCCCCAAATTCCCAGCCGCTGTGGGTGTGGGGAATCCCTGCAGAGCCCCAGCTGCCAGAAGCGGCTCGGCGGATGGCAGCAGCTCCCAGCTACAGAGGGGGTGGAGGCTTGGATCTTCCAGACACCTGGCATCTGCCCAGCCCCTTCCCATTTTATTATGGATTTTTTGGTAAAAGTCACAGACAGGTCATGGGCGTCTGTGAATTTTTCTTTATTGCCCATGATCTGTCCGTGACAAAATCTTAGCCTTAACTATGAACCATAGGCAGCGTATGACTCTTCCATTTGGGGAGGCTAGGTGTGAGTGCCAGAAGGTCCCCCCGACACCCTGCTCCCCTCCCCCTGTTCTGGCAGGTGCGGGGGGGGGCTTACGGGGAAGGGGGCAGAGGGGCACAAGCGGCAGGTGGGGGGACCTCAGGGGAAGAGCTGGAGTAAGGGCAGGAAGAGGCAGAGCAAGGGCAGAGCCACAGGGAAAGAGGCCAAGCAGGAGTAGAACCTCGGGATGGGGTGCAGGCAGGGTGATGGTCCAGGAACCAGTGGCCCCCACCACTTCTCAGGAACTTCTGGCAGGGCGCTCCAAAGATGGTGGACTGGCAGGCCTCCAAAAGGAGGTGCACTGCATCCAGGATTTCTTACCCCATTTGGGGAGGCTTAGCTTCCCCAAGCCTCTTATACCCGCCACCCATGCTATGAGCCACCAATGTAATGCAGCTGTGAAAAAGGCAAATGTGATCCTAGGATATTCAGCAAAAAGAAAAGAAGTACTTGTGGCACCTTAGAGACTAACCAATTTATTTGAGCATAAGCTTTCGTGAGCTACAGCTCACTTCATCGTATGCATGCAGTGGAAATATCAGGCAATGCATTTCCAGTAGCGATAGATAAGTATTAATACCATCATACAAGGCACTGGTAAGACCTCATTTGGAATACCATGTACAATTCTGGTCAACCATGTTTAAGAAGGATGAAATCAAACTGGAACAGTTGCAAAGAAGGCCTACTAGGATGATCAGGAGGGGTGAGGTTCTGAAACAGCCTCCCAATAGGAGTTGTGGAGGCAAACAATTAATTTCAAGACAGAACTGGACAAGTTTATGAGTGTGACTTCTGGGTTTTTGTTTTTTGATGTTCCTACAAGCTCATGCTTTAGGACTTCAGCCAGCCACCTGCAGGTGTCAGGAAGGGATTTTTTTCCTCAATGTAACTTCTTTTAAAAATCTCCTTTCCCTGCCACATCAGGGATGGCCACAACTGGAGATAGGACCTTGGGCGGGGAAGGTAAGGGTTCTGAGGTGGTACAAAGCATTCTTTCTCTCAGGTGCTGCTTGGTTGACTGTTTCTTGTTAACTGATTGCTGTTATGTGGGATCAGGAAGGAATTTTTCCCCAGGTCAGATTGGCAGTAACCTTGGGGTTTTTTTCCTTCCACTGCAGTGTCGGGGGGGGGGGGGGGGTTCACTTGCCCAAGATTAGCTAGATATATCCCACTTATCAATTATCCTGCCATCCTGGGGGCCTTTGGCACTGGTGCATCTCTCACTCCTATTCTCTGCCTGTGGCATATAAGTCTAGTCTCCTGTGGGCTGTAATATTTTCATTTAATTTCAGTTGTTGGGTTTAGTGCTGGGTGGTGCGGGTGGCCTGTGATAGACAAGAGGTTAGTGATCTGGTAGTCTCTTTGGGCCTTAAACTCTAGGACACTCCAAGTCTCCCCTCCCATTAGCCATGGTGTCAAGGTTCCTTCCCCACTCTGAACTCTAGGGTACAGATGTGGGGACCTGCATGAAAACCTCCTAAGCTTATTTATAACAGCTTAGGTTAGAACTTCCCCAAGGTACAAACTATTTTACCTTTTGCCCTGGGACTTTATTGCTGCTACCACCAAGCATCTAACAAATATATAACAGGGAAAAAGTCCACTTGGAAACATCTTTCCCCCCAAAACCCTCCCCAAACACTACACCCCCTTTCCTGGGGAAGGCTTGATAAAAATCCTTACCAATTTGCATAGGTGAACACAGACCCAAACCCTTGGATCTTAAGAACAATGAAAAAGCAATCAGGTTCTTAAAAGAAGAATTTTAATTGAAGTAAAAAGAATCACCTCTGTAAAATCAGGATGGTAAATACCTTACAGGGTAATCAGATTCAAAACATAGAGAATCCCTCTAGGCAAAACCCTAAGTTAGAAAAAGACACAAAAACAGGAATATACATTCCATTCAGCACAGCTTATTTTATCAGCCATTTAAACAAAACAGAATCTAATGCATATCTAGCTAGATTACTTACTAAGTTCTAAGACTCCATTCTTTTTCTGTTCCTGGCAAAAGCAACACACAGACAGAGAGAACCCTTTCGTTCCTCCCCCCCCGCTTTGAAAGTATCTTGTCTCCTCATTGGTCATTTTGGTCAGGTGCCAGCGAGGTTATCCTAGCCTCTTAACCCTTTACAGGTGAAAGGGTTTTTCCTCTGGCCAGGAGGGATTTTAAAGGTGTTTACCCTTCCCTTTATATTTATGACACATGGGCAGGAAAACTGTGTTAATGATTTGACCTTCTGTTGATCTAAAAAATTTTGCATTACAGCAAAAATCTTCAAAAGTACACACATCTAGTGTTTTGTGTCTTTTCTTTGATCATGATCCATTTTCTGTTTCTCTTTCCCTTATTCACAGGATTTTGCTTTCATTTCACTTTGCCCATTTCCTTTTTGTCAATTTTCCCTTTTCCTCATGAGAGTCTAAAGCTCTTCACTATCCCTTTCCTACATATTTTCATTTTTCTTCATGACATCTTTCTCTTGAGAAACTTGTAAATGATATACATTGTTTAATTTCCCTCCCTGCAAACTCTTTCTCTGTTGTGTAATTCCATCTATTGATTCAGGTGCTTAATCCCCAAGAAAAAAAATCAAGAGAATGAAGGAAGAAAAAAAATCTAAGAGCAAAGACCACTCTGTTCAAACTGTCTGACTACTTTCATTATGCTCACAAATGTCATCAAATACATTCTCGAAGGTTTATACAAGAGTGATGTTATTCTCTTAGTAAGTGTAGATGGTCGCTGGCGCGCACACAAAGGACATCTAAAGCAACTAAAAGTAAATCAAACACCCAGAATCCAGTGTAAGTGTAGCTACTGTAAGAAAAGGCCAGATTCTGTCACCCTTATGTTAAGTAGTATCTTTTCCCCAATGAGACTATTTGAGTAAGGATGGAAGAATCTGGCTCACAGCAAAGAGATGTTTGCAATTCTGTAGCTCCTTTAATCAAAACATCTCAAAGCAGTTTATAAACCTTTAGCCTAAAGGCAGTCTTCGATGGTAAGGGAAAAATGGATCTCATTTTCATGGTATATTGTAGGATATCTGCTGGCATCTGAATGAATTGTGGGAATAGAGGCCAATTACCTATTATTCCTGCCACCATATTTCAGAACTCAGCTGGTCCCCATTTCCTTTCCAAACTGCTCACAACCCTAAACACAGAGGAATGCAGCAGTCCATTATTGTGACAAGAAAGCCTATCCTGTTATACTGGACAGAATTCTCACTGACTGATCCAGAAGTGCTAACTAAATGAATTTGGACGTGGAAGGAGTTGCCTGAGGAGAACTCCATGTTTTGAAGCTGTTCAGGAATTTGTGTTTGATCTATTTTCAGAGCAGTTGCACTCAGTACAAGAAATGCTGAATCATTATAGAGACCTGGGACAATCAGCAGTGGCTGCAGAATGTCAGAACCTGAAAGGCCACATTCCTGAGTGGTGTGCCAAGCTTGCCCGGCCTACCTTGTCATAACACTAGAGTGAGACCTGCTTTCAGAGCTGAGAAGTGATGGCAATGGCAATAAGAAAGCCTGCCATCCCAGATTGCTACAGATCAATGGGGCAGGGCCCCAGTTGGGTGTAGAGAAATCCAGAGCAGGGGGTAGTTGTGGTGGGGATCTGCACAATTGTGTCCTTTTGTTTAGGTTAGAAAGTGTGCAGGCGTAAGGAATTACATTGGGACAACTTGTATACGTAGACCAGGCCTTCTGCCTATTTTGCACAGATAGTGACCATGCAATGTGTAGAGCTGTGGAGAATCAGGCCAAGAGTATTTGACGTGTATAATACAAGTATATTTGTATGGGCTCAAAGTGTTTACAAATATTAAAGGGACACCTGAAATTGAGTCAGTTAAAAAAAGTTAAATAGTCTCAGTTGCTAAACAAGTCCCTGAATCCCCCAGTCAATTTTCATGGTTGTAGAAACACATTTCCATGTTCCCTCTTCCCTACTGCTGGTTGAAAGGCCAACATAAACAGCAGGGGCCTCGGATTAAGTACAGAGTGCTGTCACCTGCAAAAATTAAACAAATTCAAAAGAATATTTTGTTTTCTCTCATGGCTTCAGTAACGATCATAACTGAAAGAATCATAGAATCAATCATAGAATATCAGGGTTGGAAGGGACCCCAGAAGGTCATCTAGTCCAACCCCCTGCTCGAAGCAGGACCAATTCCCAGTTAAATCATCCCAGCCAGGGCTTTGTCAAGCCTGACCTTAAAAACCTCTAAGGAAGGAGATTCTACCACCTCCCTAGGTAACGCATTCCAGTGTTTCACCACCCTCTTAGTGAAAAAGTTTTTCCTAATATCCAATCTAAACCTCCCCCACTGCAGCTTGAGACCATTACTCCTCGTTCTGTCATCTGATACCATTGAGAACAGTCTAGAGCCATCCTCTCTGGAACCCCCTGTCAGGTAGTTGAAAGCAGCTATCAAATCCCCCCTCATTCTTCTCTTCTGCAGGCTAAACAATCCCAGCTCCCTCAGCCTCTCCTCATAACGAACAGGAGGGAAAAACATTTCCAGCCCAAGCTTTGATTTTGAAACTGAGGATGTTACAGGCCCCAACGCTTCAAAGGGCATCTCGGCGCAAGAGGGCAACAGATCATCCGCCCTTGTTTAAATACCAGCCAAAAACCCACTGCTGCCCTTCTGATCCACCTTTCAAATCCCCCAGCGCAGCCTCGCCCTCCGCCGGTTCCCCCAGCAGAGCAGCGGCTCAGCCACCGCCCGTCTCCGCGCAGCCACAGCTGCCGTCTGCGCCGGCTCGGGTCTCGCTGAGTTCCGGTCCGCAGTGCAACAACGGAGAGAGAAATTCTCCGACAGCCAGCCAGCCCGGCCGCCCCTCCCCCACGCCCCGCCCCTCTCCTCCTTCCCAACGCCTCTCCCCCGCCCCACAAACGTTTCCTCTCGCTCGCTCCCTGCCGCCGGACCTGCACAAACTGGGGAGGGGAGTTGTGCCCCGCCCCCACGAGGCCTGACGACAGAAGGGGGCGGGGAGCCCGCCAGCCAATGGCAGGACTCAGAGGCCCTGGCTCCTCCGAGCTTCCGCGATCGGGCGGGGTGACTCGGCGGCGTAGCAGCGGCAGCAGGTTCCCGGGCCTGTGAACTGTGACGGCAGCGGCTCGGCCCGTGTCTCCGCCATGGCCTACCCGGGGTTCGGAGCGGTGAGTCGCTGCGACGAGGGGACCGGGACCGGCCCCGGCCCCCTGAACAGAGCTCCGGCGTCGCCCCTTGTGGGCTGCGCGGGGAGAGGGCAGAGTGAGGCCCTGCCGCCTGCGGGCCTTGCGCGTCAGCACGGGACAAAGGGCCGAGCCTGGGCTGGGCCTTCCCGGCCCACGGGGGCCGGCGGGACCAGCAGCCCCTCGGAGCTGCCGTGCCCTTGGGCGGGCGCAGCGCCGCAGGCGTGGGGGGGAGCGATCGCTCGAGCCGAGGCGGGCAGGCCCCACCGCGCCGGCCGGGCGTGGCAGGCACCCCGCGGTGCTGGGGGCAGCCTGCGCGGGCGGGGACCCGGCCGAGGGGGCTCTCGTCACCCGTTCGTGCCGTGCCGTTCCCGGTATTGAGCAGCGTCCGCGGATAGGCCCGGGCAGGCGCGGCCCTGGGCCTCGAGCGACGCCTCTAGCGGTAGCATGGGAAACCAGGCAGGGCGATTGCACAGAGCGGCCGCACGCACCCACTCGTGGGGTGGAGCACGCGGGAGGGGTCAAGAGTCGGAAGTTGGTGCTCGAGGGCTGGCCAGGGGCCCTGGTGTGAAACAGAAAATGTGCCTTGCATAATAAGTTTCTTTCAGAACAAGCCTGTCGCACCTTAACAGGCAGAGCCAGTTTCAGTGAGTAGCTGTCGGAGAAGGAGAACTGGGATTGCGGGGCCTCTAACCTTTGCGTCACTGCTCTTTAAATGGTTTCAGAGTAGCAGCCGTGTTAGTCTGTATCCACAAAAAGAATAGGAGTACTTGTGGCACCTCAGAGACTAACAGATTTAGAGCATAAGCTTTTGTGGGCTGCAGGCCACTTCATTGGATGCATAGAATGGAACATATAGTAAGTAGATAGATATAGATCCACCTTCTCTGTATGTGTGTGTAAGCTGCCATACAAACTGTAAGAGGCTAATTAATTAATATGAGCTATTATCACAGGAGAAAAAAACTTTTGCATTGATGATCAAGATGGCCCATTTAGACAGTTGACAAGGAGGTGTGAGAATACTTAACATGGGGAAATAGATTCAATATGTGTAATGACCTAGCCACTCCCAGTCTCTATTCAAACCCAAGTTTCAGAGTAACAGCCGTATTCGCAAAAAGAAAAGGAGTACTTGTGGCACCTTAGAGACTAACCAATTTATTTGAGCATGAGCTTTCGTGAGCTACAGCTCACTTCATCGGATGCATACTGTGGAAACTGCAGCAGACTTAATGGTATCTAGTTTGCATATTAATTCAAGCTCAGCAGTTTCTCATAACTCATCTTAATTAATTAGCTTCTTACAGTTTGTATGGCAACTTCCATCTTCTGTGGATAATATATATATAATCTTCTTACTATATGTTCCATTCTATGCATCCGATGGAGTGGGCTGTAGCCCATGAAAGTTTATGCTCTAATAAATTTGTTAGTCTCTAAGGTGCCACAAGTACTCCTGTTCATTTTGCTCTTTAAATACAGTCCAAATTATCGTGGCAAGCAGTTGGGACTTTCGCTTCTCGTGGCCATCGCCACAGACTGCTCTGGCAAGGAGTGCCTTTCTGACTGTCCTAGTTTGTATAGGGCTGGAATAATCATGGAGCCTGAAGTACCCTCACAAACTACCAGAGAGTGGTGATGTTGCAACAGGAAGCACACCCACTTACAAAATGGCCCTGTACAGATATGGAGCTACTTCTGTGAGTTTGTAGGGAGCTCAGTAGTTTTTCCCATGGTATGTGTTATAAACCTGTGATGCCATTCCTATTGCCTCTGCTGACCCCAGTACCTGGCCTGCTGAGACCGCACCATGCTCCGTCCCCACCTTTTGAGCCTGGTGCAGTGACCTTCCCCGTTCCTGAGAGGGTACAGGAGCAGCTGGAAGTGGGGCAAGGCAGGCCCCTGCGGGTAGCTCTGGTGCAGGAGCTGTCCCCTCAGGTTTGGTTCTACAACCCCTCTGGTATGATGAGGGAGTAGGACCAGCATTGAATGAGTAGTATTGTGACATGATGCATGGGAGTCGCATCACCCATCACTTAATTTTGGCCTTGCCATCCCTGTGTCACAACAGAGGGTCATCAGAACTAAACCTGAGTAGGCAGTGAAACACAGGTAGTACCATAGCTATGAGAGCTGCTACTTGGGATTCTGATGGGTAGGGTATCCTCATTGCTTTCTTTGGATATGATACTACTTTTGAAATATTATACAGAGGATGGATTCTTTGGAGCCGTTCTAAGCTGCCTTTAAAAGAAGTATCCAGTATTGACAGCTGCCTCTGCAGTCTTCTATTTTTATGCCAGAACTTTCTATTGAAGCATCAATGTGCAGAGTTGGTTTCATTCCCTTCTCAGAGGGGCTATGGTTCAGCTTCCAGTTCTGTCTCCTGTCTCTCACCCCCTAGTTGCCTTGGCATTGGCATTTGCCTGAGATCTGGTGCTGAATTATTTTGGAAAATCCTTTCCGTTTCTATTGATGAGCAAAAAGCAATTAGCATGTTCATTATATTTTTCCTCCCACTCTTTAATAAGTCAGTGTCAGAACAAAAAATCTCTCATTTTGAAGGTAGTCCTTATGGTAGTAATAAAAATGAGTGCTTATTGGAGGATGAGGACCTCTGCTATATACAAATAAAAATCACTTCTAAGCATTATTTTAGTAGTCAAATAAAGCCCCACCCATTTCAACATCACAATACAGTTTCTCTGCTCAACCTGTCAAGACTGCTGAAACAGTCTGTATGACTGATTTAAATAACTAATCAGTTTAGCACAGGAGTGAAGAATATAATATTTAATGGAAACTGCAGGGAGGATTAGATGGTTAGAATTTATCCAAACTGGAATTAGTTACTAAATTCTGCAAAAAAAAGTGTCCATATTCTGTTTTATACCTCATTTTTAAAAGAGATCCACTAACAACTGCCATTTCTCTTTGGAAAAATAATTTAATTTCTCATATAACATTTCTTTGGTAGTACAATTTATCCTTTTGCAATCAGGTAGCAAAGTATTAGTTTTAGAACTATTCTAAAAACTCTGAATGAGAAAGTGTTGTGTGATCACAGCATATGGGTACCTTCTTTTAATAATTTAAAAAAAGGGGGGGCAGATAATGTGTCAGTGTTTGAATATATGACCAATGAATTTGAGGTGGTACGGTTATTTGAATTAGGCTGTGTAATGGGCATTTTAATAAAAGTACATCATGAATAAGACGACTTTGTAAATGGAAGTCTGTTACTATAGATTGAGCTGCTGATGACACTGAAATATTTCTCTTTTTCACAAAAGTATGGAGGTTACAGTGGTCAGATGCCTGGAATGCAAATGACAGTGGGACAGCCAATGCCAGGAGCAGTACCAAATATGCCTCATGGAGGATACTCTGGATATTCTGCATATTCTGGTACTTATTCTGCTGCTGCTGACCCTATGTGGACTTACTTCGCTGCTATCGCTGGACAGGTACGGTAGTGTATGCAATGTAATTAAGCCTTGTGAGTTGACCGACCTAGCAAAGTCTGTTTTTTCTGTGAAAGAAAAACACTCGGCTTGCTCAGAACAGTATTATTAAAGCTCTCATAGTCGGAATTGTGTCTCACCAGGTAAAATTGGATTGTCCCCCCTCTCCTCAGTTAATTGAACAGTGTTGTTCGTGACTAGTAGCATAAAGCCTAATGTCAGTGGTGAGCTGTAAACAAGCTTTCATCCTTCATTAATACTTTCTTAACCTGAAGAACAAACTTTACAGTTCTACATGCTTGAAATATAGACATTTTAAAAAATACCAGTGATTGTCTCAAGGAAGAAGAACCAATTACTGCGTCCTCCATCCCCCAAAATAATAATATAATAGCCTGTTAAACTTTTGCAGACTTGGTAGACTTATACAAATCTTTATTAATAGAATAATAAGTATTCCATATTCATGTTTTCACTGCCTCCTGAAGTGAAGGTGATGGTTTCCCTCGATCTCTCTGTCCAGGCCACTTTTATAGTATTGTGCTACAGTTTTATATGCAGGTAGTAAAATGAAACACTAAAATCCTGTTCAAGTGGTGTCTGAGACCAGACCAGGATTCTCATTAAACTGATTTTGGTGCTTTCATACAGAACAAAGTAGAAAGGGAAGGAGTGCAAGAACATGGCATCTTAAAGTAGAATCCCAAGGGACTTGGGTCTTTAAAATGGATGCTGCCTGAATTGTATTCAAGTGTTTCTTTTAACCTGAGGTCCTAAATCTGATATTTAAGTTCCTCGGTCACATATTACTATCCAAACGGTATCTCTTATTGATACAGGAGTGCAAGATGGTGATGGAAGATAGTAAGATGGTGATGGAGGATAGACAAATACAAATCTAGTCACGTTTAACTGGCTTATTGAGCCAGCATGCTATTGCATGGCTTTGAAGAGCTATCTAGTATAAAATAAGGGTATTAAACACTGAGAATAATGTATACATGGCTATTTTATTGGGTGGGAGTGAAAATAGATACCATGTCCCAATCTGCATTATGCTTCTGTAATGCGAATGGCAGCAACAGCACAATATATGATCAAGTAATGTAAGGAATAAGAACCAGGAAGTTTCTACAGTGTGATCTGGGGTAAAAATGTGGGGGGAGGGGGAAGTGGGGGCTGACAAGGATTCACAGAGGGCATGTGCATGGCCCCACAGGTTACTGTTCTCTAGATGATTTGGGATTTGTGCTGCCAACATGCACATTCCTAAGAACGTGGAACTGCAGAGGCAATGTATTTGAAGATCTCCAGGTCCAGGTGAGTAATCTTCTCTTCTAGATTACAGGAGCTGCTTTTTTTTTTTTCTTCTGGCATAAGTCACAGTCATTACAGATTGAGGCTGTGAAACTCAATTTGTCTATTGACTTCTGCTTTAAGATGCATTGTGCTGCCTTGACTCTGCTTACCTAACCATCTTTTATCCTTTATTTCTTTTTGGTGCAGAACACCACTTTTTCTGTTTTGTGATGAGTCATATCCTGCCTTTGTCCCTACTAACCTGTGGAAGCAGGAGCAGATGGATACACTGTAAAATAGCTGCAGCGCTTAGAGCAACACAGACATTTTTAATGCATTCCTGAGTAAAGGGTCCACATTATATTAAAATTGCTGTGTAGCTGTATGTGATCCCTGAGCAATACTTGATCACCGTTGGTTCTCTTCCTTCTCAAACATGCTTAAGACATGACATTTCCTAGGAGGATAACACATATCCAAAATATATTAGCAAAGGCATATTAAGACTTCATAATTAAATTGCCTCAACCAGGACACTCATGACTTCCCTTGCAAAAACATTCAGTCTCCTTGATTACAGGCCAGAAGGACCCACATGTTTATCTCTGAATTGCAAACCTGTCTGAACTGTTTGACTGGTTGGGGCATGCAACATAAATTTGGTGCTGCTGGGAGCAGTAAACTAAAACTCACTTTCTGTCTGGTCACTGGATTAGTACTCGGACTGATAAGATACGGTATAACCAGGGTGGATTGATTTAAATCAGCAAGCAGGAAACCTTGATTTACATCAGTGGTAATCTTGTTTTGCATTTGTGGTTTTTATGGTTATCTTCCTAAAGACATTTTTGATTCTCATTTTTTGGTAGCCATTAAAACACGTTGATTTGCAACTAAATATGGCCATTACTCTAAATTTGATACTCATGTGCTGACCAGGAGGATTTAAGCAATTATGTGGTTTAACATACATTCATATTCCTAAGTTTTACACTTTTATGTTAAAAATGGTGAATGGTGTATTTCTTATTTACAAGTGATTTGTGCCCAGCTGTATTTGGATGGAAATTGGAATTCAGTTATGTCCAAAATTTAAAATTGTTTGATTAGTTCGGTAAAACTAAACCTTGTATGTGCTGGATACATAAGGGAAAAACATTATAAAAAAACCATGCATTTAAAACTAGGAAGTATTATCCTTAGCGATTGAAGTGATTGTTTCGAGTCACCATGTCCTTCAAGATTTTAGAACTACAGTAGAACCTCAGAATTACGAACACCAGAGTTACAAACTGATCAGTCAATGACACACCTCATTTGGAACTGGAAGTACGCAGTCAGGCAGCAGCAGAGACCAAAAAGCAAATACAGTACAGTACTGTGTTAGATGTAAACTACAGAGGGGAAAAAGGGAAAGCAGCCTTTTTTCTTCTGCGTAGTAAAGTTTCAAAGCTGTATTAAGTCAATGTTCAGTTGTAAACTTGAACAAACATAACGTTTTGTTCAGAGTTACAAACGTTTCAGAGTTATGAACAACCTCCATTCCCGAGATGCTCATAAGTCTGAGGTTCTACTGTAGTAGAACTTGTCCTCACACCTAGTTTTTATTCATAGATTGGAAGAGGAAAATAAGCTTGACTGCTTTTTCAACTCCCAGTTGGTTTCTTAACTTTGAATGACTAATCATTGAACTGAACTAGTTGAATAAGCTGAAATGAAAAAAATATTCTCGGTGGAGGTTACTGGTGTGAAAAGCTGATTTAGCACTTGAACAAACTCTGGTTCCAGGTGCTGAGCTAGTGACTTTCACCAGTTCAGTGGTTTGACTGTTTTTAAAACTTCATATTTTTTAATTTAATTTAAATGATTAATGACTTGTAGTACATTTAGACCTTAATGTAAGCTGTCATAATTTTAAATACAGTTTTAAAAAAAATCTAAATACACAATCTGAGTTAAAAGGAAAAATGTTTGTGGGGTTTTTTTGTTTTTAAACCACTCTGGGTATTGCTCAGAAAGACCTGTTCCATTTGGTTCTCCTGGAATTATTTGCAGTTTTGCTCAGGCATAGGGATCCATACCTACACAGATCCAGGTACAGGATTGGGGCCTAAATGCATAGCTTGTGACTTTATAATAGCCATTATGGAGAGATGATAGTTTTGCCATTTACTTCTGTGAGAGCAGGATTTGACCCATAGCATGTCTTCAGCAGGAGCAGCAGTGACACGAGTTAGGATTCTATCAGTTTCACACTGTTCCAGAGGCACGAGACATGCGGCTGAGACATGATTCAAGGCAGAGGCCCAAAAATGTGAGGGAGAGTGTGATGAGGCATAAACAGATTAGGAGAAGCACCTGCATCTGACTCCTCAGTGAGTAATTGTGTTTTTGGTGAAGGGAAGAAAGGAAAAGGTTAAAAAAATAAAAATGGATATGCTAATATGCCACTTGTCTTCTCCCCTAAAAGTGGAGAAATAGAAAGAGAGGGGCTGAATATTCCCCTTTTCTGTTTAGGCTCTTACACAGTATCATGGTAAGATGACTATACAAAAGAAATGCACAAAACCTAAATAGTGGGTGAGAAAAGGTCATTGCTTAATTTTAGAGTGGGTATTGTGGTTTTTTTTCCCCAGCTGCCAGTTTAGGTTATGCAGTTAATTGGATTGGCAGCTGAGAAAAACTCAGAATTAAAACTCTCCTCCCTTCCCAAAATTGTGGGTTTCCCTTTATCCTGATACTCACATGAAATTGAACTAGGCAAAGGAAATCTTTGTCCAAAGCTCAAATTATTTCAAACTTTTAGTGTAAAAGATTTCTTTCTACAGTACCTTTGAGGAATCTGTCTCCATAAATAATTTTTGCTAAAGATCATTTCTTGTTTTGTCAGCCAAGCTCATCGGTAGTATTATCTTTAGTTTAGTGTCCTCTAGCATGCTAGAGTGAATTCAAAGCTAGATTGAATCAAAACTTCGGTTTATAGGCATAACAGTCAAGCTTGCATCATGCATGCCTCAGAGGAAGCGAAGATCACACTTGGTGAAGGACACAGTTTTGCATAGTCCCTAAACAGAGTGGACAAACTCCAAAATAGAGAGGTTGATGGATGAGTGTATTCTATACATAAGCATTGTTGGAACCTGGCTGAGCTACGGGCAAGCCACCCTGCTTGCCTCCTGATAGCATGCTTTATTTTGAAATCATGAATACCTCCTAGCGAAGTTTGCAGGAGCCATTCCATTCCTTGTGTTTTTACATTCTAATTTTCTCAAATGTGTTTAAGATAAAGTTTCTCCTGGTTAGTATCAGCCTAAAAATGTGGTCTCGAGTTTCATGACTATTGGATGAGCTGGTTTTGAGCTATGGAACTCAACAGATTTAGCATGTTCGTATTGTTTGTCTCTGATAACACAGAAATAGCTTGGTTCTTTCACTGTTGTCTACCAAGGGATAGTGAGAAAACTTTGTCGCGTCAGTGTGCAAACCTGCATTGTCTTTGCTGTCAAAATCAATTCTATTCCAAATTTATCTTCAGAAATTTTACATCCGTAAGTAAAAGTAGATTACGGTTAACAAAGAGGTCTTCTGTTGTCCACTCTTTTTCATATCTCTGTTCCAAGTGCAGTATGCTTTGCAATATGACAAATCTTGAAACATATATATTGGTCTCTTTCTTGCATGCATGTGTATTTGTGTAACTATGTAACAAAAGCCCTTATTGTAAGACATGTGGGTAAGGGGCTGAGTTACAGTTTTTGTGAGCTCCTTTTGGAATCTTAACTGAGCACTTGCTGACTTTTTAGAGAGTTTTTCCTTTTCCTTTTTTTTTTTTTTTTTTTTAAATTCTCAAGTATAATACTATAGTAAACTTAGTTTTTTGTAGGGGGAATACACATTCACTCCTGAAGTACGAGGCACATAACCACAGTCTGTCATCTACCATGTAGCAAGACCAGTGGGGTGATGGAAGCGCTGGCCTTGACTCTCAAAGAACTGAGCAGGTAGAAATTCACAGAAACATGGGGATTGAATTGCTTTTGGTGGGGAGGGCAAAAGGGGAAAATTGTATTTCTGACTTTCATTGTACTGTTGATATGACTAGTAAATGAGATTCAGAAATATAATATTCACCTCACTAAAATTTAAGCTATTCAGTTCCCTTCTTTTTCTTCACCCTTCTTTTTTTGTGTGAGCTTACCCATTGAAAAATGTCCTTTTTCCCATTTGAGGATAAAGGCTCCATGCTGTGGAGATTCTTGCAGCTTAATCGAGCTGATCACTTTTACTTTAGAGCCTGCCAGTGTTGCTCCTCAGTCAGGCAGGTGAGGATTGATGAAGAGCATGTGATTGTCTACATAGTCTACACAGTGTTACTAGCCCCTGCTGTAACACAGTGATGGGTGAAATTCAGTCCTCCATGGAGAGCTGCAAATAGAACATATTTCTTTTCCCACTCCCTTCAAGATGAGACTGTCACCTCTGCTCCTGCATGAAATCCAGTGATATAAGCAGGAACAAGATGAATCTTACCAGGATGGGCTAATTTTGCTTTGCTTCTGGGGAGTTTCCCTGAATGTGCTATCCTCATGGCTTTACCCTTAAGGCAGTATAAAGAATGGCAGGGCAAGGAACAAGAAAAATGGGTCTTACAATATTTTCTCTCAGATTTAACTTCTATCTGTTCATGGGACAAGCTCACCAAAAATTGGTTCTTCCTATTTTACAGCTCATGTTTAATTTTATTTGTTTTATAAAACCAAATTTTAGCGTAAGATGTAGTAGCATTAAAATAATTTGACTTGCATGCTGGATTTCCTTATTTAACTGTTTATGTTGGCCAATCATAATATCCTAGAACTGTAACATGGCTCTTCCAAAAAGTTACTTAGAGTGTATACCTAAGTACAGTGAAAAGTGCCGCTTGTCCTTTCATGGAGATATCATTCCACCTGATACAAGATCTGCTCAGTGTGTCAGCCATTTATACTTACTAACTAGCCACAAAACATAGCTTGCTGCTATAAGTTTCTAGCTCTAAGACAGAGTGGAAGGCCAGCTGATTAAACCTTTCTACAAAGCTGTCAGTGAAGCCTAGAGAATCTTGTTTAAAGTCCTTTGTTGTGTGTGTGTTTTTTGTATTTTTTTTTCCCAAGATGATTTTCCTGTTGTTCACTTGCTTCTTGAGATCTTGTTTTTTGGAGACTCCTTTTTAGAGGATAAAATGTGGAGGTTTTGAGAGCTTGTGTTACCTTTTGGTCTTGGGTGTTCAGAGGGCTGATCTGCACACCTCTATATGGGATGTTTAGCTTTCAGATTCACCTTTTTATGTTGCTCTTACTTGCATCTTACTAGCGATAATCAGTGCTGGCAATGAAATAAGCAAGCTTTTGGGGTTATTTTAATATCCTTCTTTTGAAGTGCTCTGTGGAGATGCTGAGAGAACAGAATGCTAGGAACAGAGCAGAGGAACACGAGGGAACAGACAAAGTGATACTTGGCTGATAGAAAAAGCATGTCTAGCATAGTCACATGTCACGTATGTTCAACAGTCAGTCATCGGACAGCATCATATCCCTCTTTATTGCCTTTCAACCTGAAGGATTCTAAAGCACTGTGCAGCACAATCGACTATATTGATTCTGGAATAACTTGACCCATTACTGAAATGCAGCTATCACCGCCTTCGGTGTGGAACATGGCAGCTCTTTTTTCTTTTTCAGTTTGAAGAGTTTGTATTCTTCTAAAAAGCGAAACATCTGAAAGCTGTTTAAAACTGCACAGCAACACTATACAATAGCTTAGCACAGTAAGTGAGGAATAGGTATCCAACTGAACTGTGGAAGGATTTAGGTAGTTCGAATATAACTACCCAAATTGGAATTTTGCCAGGGCACTGGGAATAACATCCCTGCTGTTAATAGCATCATAGCTTCTTTGACCACAAAATGGTCAGAATGTCAGTTTTATTGTGTACATCAACCAAGGAACAGCAAAACTACAGGGGACCCCTGACATATAATGGGAAATGTGATGGGCAAAAGAAAAGGACCTTTTTAATACTTTGTTTCAGAATGGAGGCTCTGATACTCTAGAAGGCTCTCATTAAAATCATGAACAAAATAGAAATAAATGCAGAAAACACCTTAACCAATTATTTGATAGAATTGTCTGCAACTTTATATGAAAATTCTATACTAATTATCAGAAAATATCACTGTAATTTAACTGCTGCTGAAGGCTCATTTTAAATAGGTATTTGTTGCTAAGATAGGATTCCATTTAATTACTGTTGCTAAGATAGGATTCCATGTAATTGCTATAAGCAAGGAATTCTATTTAACTTTAGTGCTGCAGACTCTTGATTTAGATGAGGCACCATTTTGTAGTATTTTTAATTTTTTAAGTATTAAATATCTTTACATAGTTATAATGAACTAATTCATTTGTCTTCTGTTAGATTATTCACTGACACTTCATTTTTGCATGGATTTGTATTGATAAGTGTCCATGACCACAAACCTATGCACTCTGTTCTACAGGATGGTGAAGTGGATGCAGAGGAACTACAGAGATGCTTAACACAGTCTGGAATCAGTGGGACCTATTCTCGTAAGACTTTGAATGTTGTTACTGTACACTTTCTCTTTTAATCTGTGGATGATATTTTGGAATTTCTGTTCTTCAAGGAGCATTCCCTCTCTCCCATTGTGTACCTCTTTCATTTCCTTCCTTATCACAGATTTCCGCTTTGTGCTGGCATGTGTCCTTTCTGTGCACCTTAAATAAATGGCACAGCCCTGCTAATGCCAATCCTGAAGATCAGCGTTTGTGCTAGTTCATCTGTACAGTGTTTCCAGTGCACTTTAATTTGAATTTCTCACGCTTTCCCTCTTACACAACAGAATATGAAAACAGTTGCAATCACAGGGCTTGGGCTCTGGTGGGTGCTCATCCCCTCCCAAGACATGGACCATGCTTTGTAATCCCTTTGAATGAGATGGCATATGGTTAGAGACCAGGTAGGGTCTCGAGTACAACACATTCCAAAACCCTTATTCAGAAGGCAAAATAATGTCTTATTTTGTTATAAGGATTTAATAAAACTCCTGGAATCAAAATAAACTACCTTTGCTTTATGGGTGAATAATTTTAATTCCAAATCTTACTGTTCTTAAAGTATTATTGTGTATTTGACATGCATAGCCTAGTAGTAGAGCAAGCTTTCCTACACTGGCCTACCAAATGTGCCTTCACCTTGAGATATTGAGTTGAGATGGTAATTTGGTTTCCACACCTGTTTAATCCTTGTTCTCCCTGCTGATACTGAATTAATACTCTCCATTAAGGACAGGAGTTGGGTCACCAGTTCCTGGCTCAGTAGATGCTAAAAAGCAATGTAGTGTCCTGCATTTTATCCACATCTAACCCATGGCCTAAATAACTAGTAGTGTAGAAGCAAATGTCTTCATGTCCTTTTAGCCATCCCCTACTTGATTTTGTTTTTCCTGGTGAGCTTTCAAAATCTCTTGCAAAAGCAAATTAACTCATGTGTTGACTAGTGTCACTGAAACTGCATTCGTTACAAAATAAAATTAATCTAGTTTTGATTCAATCTTTGACTATTTTTCAGCATTCAGTTTGGAAACATGCAGAATTATGATCTCCCTGATGGATGTATCCTTGGAAAAATGTAGACTATACTGTAGTCTTAATGTCAGTTTAAACCAATAAATAATCCTGAGAAGAAACTAGAATTTCAAAACATTTTTAAACTAATGTTTTAGAACACTATCCTTGGGCTCCATTCATTTTTAATGTTGCACAGAAATTGGTTGTTTTAGTATTGTCAGGGTGGTTAGAAGTCAAACTGCCTTATGTGACTTGAAATTATATGTTTAATAATTTGGTTTGTCCTATTAAGTTACTTAGTTTTAATGTATTAAGTTATTTTTGTTAACAAAACTTCATCAGAGAGATTATACAGGAAAAATGGGATTTAATGAATTCAAAGAACTCTGGGCAGCTCTTAATGCCTGGAAGCAAAATTTCATGATGATTGATCAAGACCGAAGTGGAACCGTAGAACTTCATGAATTGGGTCAAGTCATTGCAGCTATGGGTAAGTTAGCATTTCAAAAACTTCTGCAACCTCCTGTTTGTTCTATTTAATGCAATATATATTACAACTTTAATTATAAGGATGCAGCATGTAGAATATGGAAGGTTGCAGTGAATTGTGTTGCTACCTATGGGGTCAAAATATAGGGCTTGCCAGGAGTGTTGTACAGGTACCATGCTTCATTTCTGGGAACTCCTCACTATCAACTAAGTATTCCTTCCTTCCTGGCTAGCCCAGAAATAGTGTCGATAAGCTTTATAGAGAGCTGTATACAGCCATCTTCAGATGGAAAGATTGGTCATCTGGACACACATCCTTGAAGATTGGGAGGAGACAGGAAATCCCTCTTAAAATAAATGCCATATTCAGTACTGAACACTGTTAATTTTCACAAGTTTTTAGATGCAGCACTTCTTAATATTGGCATACACAGGGCTAATACATCTATTTGGGGTAGAGGAGGGAACGGAAGACTTTCAGTACATTCTGCTCCTGGAGGAGTCATGGGCAAAAGTCTTCCCAATGAGGTGCAAAATATGTTCTGGGGCACACCATTTCAGCAGAGTATAAAGAGACTCTCTCTCTCTCTCACTCACTCTATGATGAACCTAGCCCATCTTATAGGGCAGATGCACATAAGCCTGTGTGCTTCCCCTTTGATGGCAGGTTGTTAAAGATTAGTGACTAAAAGTTGCTCTTCATCTAGAATACCCCATTGTAAAAAAAGTTATACAAATCTTTATCATAGCTGCTGCTAGCCAACAATAGTAAATCAGGAACCAGTGCCAGACACTGCACTGGCATAAAAAGGCTTTCTGTTAAACTGTATTTCTGGAACCCTGGTGTATAGCTAGCATGTTCCATTTCCCGCTGAGTGGGAAAGGCTAATGCTCTTGTGAATCAAAGTGCTCCAGTTGTTTGGAGTAATAGTCATTTTGTGCATGTGCATGGGATATTACAATCTATCCTTAAGTCTCTGGGCTGCAACCGTTAGCAGCTGCTGCTAAGTTAATTTTTGAATAGAGGTAGAAGGTGGAAGTTAGTAGCTTCCTAGTTACTCTCGAGTCTGTTAGATAGACACTGACTCCACTACTAAGTAGGGGGTATGATTGGAGCTGAGGTAGATATACCCACACAAGTACTGTCGTAGATAGCAGTATAGATGTTGGGGCATGGTCTTCAGCAATGCAACCTAACCCATAGCAAAGCCTGTGTTGCCAGATCTACGCTGCTGTTTTTAGCAGTGCTAGCAGTATCGGCATACCCACACTTTCTTCTGAATGACAGGAAGAAGGGAAAGAATAAATGCCAAGGGGAACTGAATTTGCTAGAGACTTGAATCCTGTATGAGATGTCTCTGGCCTCTTGCTTGAAAACTTCCAAATTGCATACACTTTAAAAAAAATAGTAAACATTATATACCTAAATAAGATTCTTTTCTCTCTCTTCTTCCTCTGAGTCTCTGTTTACACTTGCTGAAGTTACGAAAGGGGGGGGTCTAGAACATGCTGTGTTGGTCCTACAACGGTCAGGCACAGGAACCTACTTTTCTAGAGGCAGTACTTCATGTTCATGATGTTTCTGGCAGGCTGGTGTTGTAATCCTCTCATCTTTTCTTCATTTGCCTTTGTGTGTGTGTCTACTTTTCCCTTCTCCAACCTGTCAAGCAGCATTAAAGCACAGAAACTACTCTTTGTACAGTGGAGAGTCATGCTGTCTGGGCATGCTGCACTTTTTCTTGGAGAAGGCTCCGAGTTCAGTCAAGATACTCTAATTCCACAAGGAGTCCAGTGGCACCTTACAGACTAACAGATTTATTTGAGCAGAAGCTTTTGTGGATAAAAACCCCACTTCTTCAGATGCATGGAGTGAAAATTACAGATGCAGACATAAATATACTGACACATGAGGAGAAGGGAGTTACCTCACAAGTGGAGAACCAGTGCTGACTGGGCCAATTCGATCAGGGTGGATGTAGTCCACTCCCAATAATAGATGAGGAGGTGTCAATTCCAGGAGAGGCAAAGCTGCTTTTGTAATGAGCCAGCCACTCCCAGTCCCTATTCAAGCCCAAATTAATAGTGTTAAATTTGCAAATGAATTTTAGTTCTGCTGTTTCTCTTTGAAGTCTGTTTCTGAAGTTTTTTCGTTCAAGTATAGCTACTTTCAAATCTGTGTTAGAATGTCCAGGAAGATTGAAGTGTTCTCCGACTCGCTTTTGTACGTTCCCATTCCTGATGTCCAATTTGTGTCCATTTATTCTTTTACGTAGGGACTGTCCTGTTTGGCCAATGTGCATGGCAGAGGGGCATTGCTGGCACATGATGGCATATATAACATTAGTGGACTTGCAGGTGAATGAGCCTCTGGTGGTGTGGCTGATGTGGTTGGGTCCTCTGTCACTAGAATAGATATGAGGACTACCCCCGATACTTCTAATAATACTAGTGCAGAGTATGTTCCAAATAGAGCAATTGGTAGGTGAACTGGCAAACAGGCAGTAGATGCTAAACATCCTTTTACTCCTGGGCCTTGTTAAAAATGTCCACAAGCCACCCTCTGGCTACTTTTGCTAAAAAGTCAAGGCTGACCTGATTACACAGAACTAGTATCTCTGTTTAGTATGGTGACAGGTTTCAGAGGGTTAGCTGTGTTAGTCTGTATCAGCAAAAACAACAAGGAGTCCTTGTGGCACCTTAGAGACTAACAAATTTATTTGGGCATAAGGAAGTGGGTTTTAGCCCACGAAAGCTTATGCCCAAATAAATTTGTTAGTCTCTAAGGTGCCACAAGGACTCCTCCTTGTTTTTATTTAGTATGTTTATTTGCTTAATCTCCACTTTTTAAGAGGAAGATTAAATGTCTTGAGTGTTCATGATGATGTCTGAAGTTGTCCTTTCAGATGAATTTCAGGATGGGCACACAGTGTATAATAGAACCGTTCTAACGTCGGAAAATTTGAACTTTTTCACTGCTGCATATGAACACTCCTTCACTGTGCCCTATAAACTGCATTGACTGCGGTACAGGATGTATAGTAATTATTATTTCAATAGTCATATTTTCCAAAGATTATCCAGCAAACTGTTGCAAAAGTCGTAACATTATAGGCTGTAACTTCCTATTTTTGGTCTTTTAGGTTACAGATTAAGCCCGCAAACACTAACTGCTATTGTAAAACGTTATAGCAAGAATGGCAAAATCTTTTTTGATGACTATGTGGCTTGCTGTGTGAAATTACGGGCATTGACAGGTATGGGGGTTTTCTATTTTTTGAAATAGATATGCAGTCCAGAGTTTACGTTCTAATTTTTTCTCATCTAAAAATTGTAATTGTAGTGTAAAGATTATTCTTATAATTCTTAAATCTTTTACAATTCTTAAGATTACATTTTAAAATTTATTTTGTATGTAATTGTCTTCAGTGTTTTTAGTAATAGTTGTTCAGTATTCAGGATACCTAGAAAGTAATTTTGCTTTTCTACTGTAAGTTTTTAGATAGAATGTGGAAGGAAAGAAGTATGAAATGTTAAACAGGTTCAAAAGTGACAAATTTGCTGGGGGGCGGGGGGACGACAAAAGAAATGTTTGACAAGGTAATACTGCCAACCAAACTTACATTTAGGGTCTACATTAAATACTTCGGAGTTTTGCAAAGCTCCAATTTACTTATTTTATTCTTTTCTAAGATTTCTTCCGGAGACGAGACAACATGCAACAGGGATATGTGAATTTTGTATATGATGATGTAAGTATCTCTCTAAATAAAATACTCAAATTTGTTGGGACTATATGAAAAGTCAAGGCTGACCTGATTACACAGAACTAGGATCCTGGGAACTACAGGCCAGTGAGCCTCACTTCAGTCCCCGGAAAAAATCATGGAGCAGGTCCTCAAAGAATCGATCCTGAAGCACTTACATAAGAGGAAAGTGATCAGGAACAGTCAGCATGGATTCACCAAGGGAAGGTCATGCCTGACTAATCTAATCACCTTCTATGATGAGATTACTGGTTCTGTGGATGAAGGGAAAGCAGTGGATGTATTGTTTCTTTCTTGACTTTAGCAAAGCTTTTGACACGGTCTCCCACAGTATTCTTGTCAGCAAGTTAAAGTAGTATGGGCTGGATGAATGCACTATAAGGTGGGTAGAAAGTTGGCTAGATTGTCTGGCTCAACAGGTAGTGATCAATGGTTCCATGTCTAGTTGGCAGCCGGTGTCAAGTGGAGTGCCCCAGGGGTCGGTCCTGGGGCCGGTTTTGTTCAATATCTTCATAAATGATCTGGAGGATGGTGTGGATTGCACTCTCAGCAAATTTGTGGATGATACTAAACTGGGAGGAGTGGTAGATACGCTGGAGGGCAGGGATAGGATACAGAGGGACCTAGACAAATTGGAGGATTGGGCCAAAAGAAATCTGATGAGGTTCAACAAGGATAAGTGCAGGGTCCTGCACTTAGGACGGAAGAACCCAATGCACAGCTACAGACTAGGGACCGAATGGCTAGGCAGCAGTTCTGCGGAAAAGGACCTAGGGGTGACAGTGGATGAGAAGCTGGATATGAGTCAGCAGTGTGCCCTTGTTGCCAAGAAGGCCAATGGCATTTTGGGATGTATAAGTAGGGGCATAGCGAGCAGATCGAGGGACGTGATCGTCCCCCTCTATTTGACATTGGTGAGGCCTCATCTGGAGTACTGTGTCCAGTTTTGGGCCCCACTCCACAAGAAGGATGTGGAAAAATTGGAGAGAGTCCAGCGAAGGGCAACAAAAATGATTAGGGGTCTGGAACACATGACTTATGAGGAGAGGCTGAGGGAACTGGGATTGTTTAGTCTGCAGAAGAGAAGAATGAGGGGGGATTTGATAGCTGCTTTCAACTACCTGAGAGGATGGTTCTAGACTATTCTCAGTGGTGGAAGAGGACAGGACAAGGAGTAATGGTCTCAAGTTGCAGTGGGGGAGGTTTAGGTTGGATATTGGGAAAAACTTTTTCACTAGGAGGGTGGTGAAACACTGGAATGCGTTGCCTAGGGAGGTGGTGGAATCTTCTTCCTTAGAAGTTTTAAAGGTCAGGCTTGACAAAGCCCTGGCTGGGATGATTTAATTGGGGATTGGTCCTGCTTTTGAGCAGGGGGTTGGACTAGATGACCTCTTGAGGTCCCTTCCAACCCTGATATTCTATGATCTATGATTCTAAAACATTATTGTTGCAAATGACTGACTCGAGCTGCATGTTTAAATTTTACTTATCAGAAATGTTTTTTTATAATAAACTCTTTGGTTGCATTCATGTTAACTTTCCTGTACCTTCACCTCCAAAGAATGACTAAAAACACCCCTCCTGTAATGGCCACTCTGTAATCTAAGACCTTAATCCTTCAAAGATTTTAAGCACAAGATGAACTCAGTAGGACTACTCATATCTTTAAAGATAAGCACGTGCATAAGTCTTCACAGAGCTGAGGGCTTAATATGTTTTGCGTTGTCTATTCATGGGCTGTGAGTAGTAATTACTACTGAAAGTATGTCCATTGACTTCATTGGACTAACATCCAGTAGGAAATGTTTGCAGGATCAGACTCTTAGATTGTAACAAGAAAAGGAGTACTTGTGGCACCTTAGAGACTAACCAATTTATTTGAGCATGAGCTTTCGTGAGCTACAGCTCACTTCATCAGATGTTTACCGTGGAAACTGCAGCAGACTTTATAACAGTCATCTGTTACCTATGTGGCACTGACTTAGCATCATAAGCATACATGACATTATATAGTGTTGTATGCATTGTTAATAGTACAGATGTAGCAATTTGAAAGTCTTTAATGCTGAAAATTTAAAAACAAAACAAATCTCTCATTTTACTCCTTTCAAATTCTTTGAACGCTTCTAAGCATTTGTTCATCCAGTAGACAAGTCCCAAGTTGTGTTCCCACAGTTTCTTCTAGGCATTCATTTTTCTTTTCTCCATACCCCCCCTTCTCCCCTCCCCCCCCCCCCAAAAAAAAAACCCTGACAAAACCAAGACAGACAATTTCTGAACTCTTTAGATGACCTGATAATTTGTAGTATTCCAATTGTTTTCATTTCCCAATGTGGTGGTGTGTGCGGAGTGTTAGCTACCTTGACTTTTTTTTTTCCCTTCTAGTTTTTGCAGTGTACCATGGCAATCTGAGTGGAAGGCTGCTAAAGGATATAGACTCCGACCTGTGAAGTCTTCTCCTGAGAAGAAATTAACTGAACCTGCTGTGAATTGAAGCTGTAGCAGACTTCCCCCATCTTTCTGCCCTTTACGACATCCACTTTGAACAAATGTTTTGATTTTAGTGCACAGTTGAGAGCAATAATTTTTTTTCATTTTGTTATTTTTCAGAAGCATACTCTTTATATGTACATGCATAATTCCAGACGAGTACCCTGTTGTTATGCACTCAAGCTTAATGAAGACTAAACAAACTTTTTGCTTGTAACAGCTGCAAGAGTTGCAAGCATAGACCATTTCATTTTTATATGTATTTAGACTGCATACATGAGCAGAATATCAGACATCCTGGTTTTTAATCTAAACTAATGTAGGTATTTCATGTGACCATCAAAGTACGTTGTTTCAGATGTCATACTCTGAGGAATTCTAGTTGCTTGGTGACACTAGTTCAGTATTCCACCAGAAACACAACTTAAAACAAGTTATTAGGTAAAATTCTTCAGACTCATTGCAATAGATTTTTCTAAGGCAGACTGTTACAAATTGTTCTTCCAAGAATTTATTTATGGACAGTTCTTGTTGAGTAAAAGTTGAGACCCTCTCTTCTAATCAACATGCAGAAAGCAAAAAAAATGTTTAAGGAACTATTGCGAGTCTTCATAGAGTTCACTTCCCTTTTAGTTTGAAAGCTTTAAAGTCTTCACCTATTCTGTAAAAATTGACTCCCAGTAGACCCTCAAATTGGTAAACCTATTCCATTTTGAGATCAAAAAAATTCCCTTAAGAAAATAACCCAGTGAACAGAAGTCTGATTAGGGGATTACTCAAGCAGGTCCTTATTTTGCTAGGATATTTTAGCAGTGCATCTAACAGCGAAGTAATGAGTGGATCACAACCATGATCAACTCTATATCTCATCAAACTTCTGTTGGTTTTGTTCAATCCCAAATTTTGTAATCCACAGCCATTCTAGGTTCTGTATCCTTCAACAACAAACCTTAGCAGGGGTTAAATTGGAAGTTATGTTCATGTCATGCTTGAAGTGGAGACTTACTGTGATGCATTGAGAGTGCTCCGTGGTTAGGAATTTATGGAAATATTTTTCTCATGACAAACAAGGCACTTTTAGTCTTGTTGTTCTGTTGTGTGCGCGCGTGTATACATTTTGCCAATGAACAGTGTCGTATGTAATTCTGTGCTTCTTACACCTATTCCCATAGTGTCACAAGTATACTACTAAACATAACAATTTAAGAATGATTTTGCTGAATATTTTTGATACTGAAATGTATTCAACCTTTTTGGATCCCTCTTAATTGTATTTGCATTATAGTAACTATTGGAAGTAAGTTTTCAGATCTGTAACAAACTAAATATTTGCATATCCTGCTGTTCAAGACTGAAATAAGTAAACAGTTTTTGTGCAGGTTTAGACCTATTGCCAATAAGTTTTCATGTTGTTGTAAAGATACTGAATATACTCATTTGTGTACATGTACTTTTATTTGTAAACAGTGAACAATTTTCCAAGTCATCTTTGAGTTCTTTTTTAAAGAAATAGGCATTCAAATAGCTTGCCATACATTTGTCGTACAAAAACTTATGTTACAGGAGATGCTACAGTTTATAAATGATGCATTTCATCTTGGTTTAAAAAGTCTGCCAAATATTTTTTAAAAAAATCCAGCTTTACAATTCTATATTCAAGTGGAATCATAGTACATTTTAAATGACAAGGGAGGCAAATCAGTCCTAGGGGATGTCTTAATTTAGTCCATCCAACTTCCATTCCAAAGAGCATAGCTGCACTCTGTGTTCATTAATAATCCCAAAACATCCCAAATGGGCATTGAAAGGCCAAGTAGCAAATGCTTTCTTATGGATAATACAATTCCATCTACTAGTCATACATAGCTCTACAGTGAGGAAAGCAACTTCTCCATAGTATTTTTCATGCAATTTACAGGGTCCAGGATGTGCTCCTCTTGAACAGTAGAAGTAAAATTTATTGTCATGATCACTTATGAGTCCACAGTGGATTTTATTTCTGTATATTATCTTTGCCCTTATTAAACTAAAATATTTACAGACAATATTTTTGTCACATTGTCCTTTTTCCAAGCATAATTTTTTCCAAAAAATCAATATACACTAAATAGGCATAGTTGATTAGCGGATCCTGGGTGGTCAAATGCAACACATACATACAAATCTAAAGAAAATGTTGGTCTTTACTAATGAAATCTGTGTATATAAAGGAAATGCAAAATCGGTGTGATCATGGGACAGGACATCTGACAGTCTTCTAGGTCAGCAAGAAATTACCCATTTAAAGTATTCATACTTCTGGAAAGTCCCTAAGTGTGGCATGTCTGCATTTCATGTCTATTTACATCGCAGTAAATCTGGATCACATTTGGTTAATTTACAAGTAAAAAGGGAATTTTCTCTGACTCCCCACAACTTCCACCTGGAATCAGAAAGCCAGGCTGGGTTCTTTCCTATTTGTGCATAGTCACAAAGATTCAGTATGGATTGAATAGGCCAAATTCTGCCTTCAGTTACATCTGCACAACTTTTTTTTTTTTTTTTTGAAGTGGGGTTTGCTTGGAGGTAAATGAGAAGAATTTAACTCTGCCAGTAAAATTTAGTTAGTTGTATTGTTGCATGAGAAATGGTACGTTGCCCAAAGCTGTGTTGTTGCAGTGCTACTGTGTGTAAAGAGTAACAAAACTGGAGTAACGTGCATAGATGTGACAGACAAACTTGCTTCCAGTGATCATGAAGTGTATCTTTTGTATACAGAAGTCACAGACTACCACTTCACTCAATGTATACAGCAAACTCACTTTGCTCTCACTGATGAGACAAAATTTAAATCAGTTAAGGGGTATCCTTGTGAATGAATAAAGACATGAGCCCAATGTTTTCTGCTTTGCAAAATGCTAGTTATGAGTCTGGGCCAAATTTTTCCCTTGTTATACCAGTGTAAAGTCAACCTAAATCTGGTGTTTACACCAATGTAGAGGCACTGTACTAGTAACTTCATTGACTTCTAGATTTACCATAGTGTATGTCAGAGCTGAGTCTGGCTTTGCTTTAGCATTTTTCCTATAAGCAAGAGCTCCTTGTTCTGTAACTATTTCCAATTCCACTGCCTATATGGCCGGAATTGTCAGCAGGGCTTGGCTTAGCCACTGCTAGTGGGGTCAGATTTTCAACAAAGCTCAGCATGTTGGATGCTGAGCTCTTGAAAATCTGACCCCAGATTTTAGTGGGGGCTGAGCAATCTTCAATGTAAAGCACTTAGAGCTGTTTAACCAATTGCACTATTTGGTATTCCTAGTCTAAACTTTGGGGCTAGGTCTGCTTCGTGCTGTGGCATTACTTCTGCAAAAGGGATGTTTTGCTCCCTAATCTAATATAAATAACTGATCTCTTGCTGTGAGGTCTCAGGCAGCTCTTGGAGAGATTCTGGATGTGGTTGGAACCTCCCTGGTTTCATGCAAGGTGTGGTGAATGCTACACTAATGGAGCTGATCTGCTAGGGTTCCTCTCTCTCTATTTGTAGATGAGAGACATGAACCCTAGCAGTCACACAGTGCAGGTGGGAGAATGCTGCTCAGCTGCAGGAGGCAGATGCACTAGCTCTGCTCAAGGTAACCTGCTAAAAATAGCAGGTAGCTTGGGGTAGCTACCTGAGTAGGTACCCAGGGGGTATGGGTGGGTTTGTACTCAAGTGGCTATACTGCAATTTTTTAGCGTGTTAACTCAAGCAGAGGTAGCACGTGCTGTTGATTTGAGCCAGCAGGCACATGCCCATCTGCAGTGTAGACATACCGAAGAGTGAAGTTGGATTAAAGGGCAAACCACTCGGGGGGGGCAGCCTGATGTTTCTGTTGTGTTAATTCAGGGCAATATAAATATATATCAGAAATGGCGCACCACGCTGGCAGGCTTTGAGACTTCATTCACTGACTGCCCTACTTAGCAAAAGCATTTTATATTATTATTTCTGTTTTCTCCTAATGCAGTCAAGAAGGGATCACTTAACATCTCCTTAGAGTCCAGAGGCAGCACTACCAATGAGATGCTCTATGCTAGTAACATACTGGATGGAGAGGTCACCTCTGACCAGTCTTCAAATTCTGCCTCCATATGAAAGGGCCGATTGTCACAAACTGGTAAATCACCCAATCACCTCTTCAATAAATCATCCCGACTGGAAATGACTGATACCTGAGGCTCAGACAAACATTTATCCTGAAGAGCAATTTTTTGCCTTTGGCTTGCAACACATGCCAGCTCTTTTCAAAAACTTTCATAGGAGAAGATGCCCCCAGCTCCCTTTGGAGGTTCTTACCCACATCTATTATAGCAGCTGAACATTGTGCGATATAAATACATTTTCAGGAACAAAATCTAGTGCACACATTGCCAGCAAGTACTCAGTCTGATTTTTGCACAGTGGTGTTCTCTGCCCCTTTAGTTACAGAAAATAATTTTTTTTTTTATATGGGCAAATAAATGAATAGGTATTCCAGTCTCTCAAACTTCCTCTCTGCACGTATAGCCATCCCAGGTACAATAGCTTGTCAATTCCATGCTCTGTGGAGCTGTTTTGTAGGAGCCCCTTGATAAAATATTAGCGTGCATCACCATTCTGTAACACTAGGGTCTATAACCTCTATGTTAAAGGGTATAGACCCTCATAACATTTTTAATGAAAAAAAACCTGAGCTTTTCTAACTTCTGTATCTTAGATGGTAGCTCCATACTAGCAAAAAGTCTTGATTACATATTTGAAATGGCCATATTTTCATATATGCTCTTCTATTATAAACATAAATGGCAGAAATCAGGTTTTGCCCCCTAAGTTCTTGTATGTGCTTAATACACCATTTGCAATTCTTTAATTATTACATTTTTTGCGACCAGTTTTACATTATAGTTTACATTTATCATTTTCAGTTATTTGCAGAAGGTTATTGCAAAAATTGATTATGTATGCAGATTACATTGTCCTTAACATAAACATTTGTTCATACAAAGAAAGTTACTTTAAAAATCACCTGCATGCAACATTATGTGAATAAACACAGGGAGCTCACAATTTGCTTTGATCAGTTATGTCATTCATTACCGTTAAAAACCACTGCAAAGTCTCTCATACTTCCATTACAAAAGGCAGCAAGGTTCCACACCTGATTGAGTAAAACAGTTAAGTGACCCCATAAGGAATTAAAACATCACTATTATTTCTAAATATGGGTTTGGTTTTCTTCTTTTCAGAATTTCCAAAATACTGTATGGTCTTTCCCACTCATTATCCTTCCATCCCTGCCAAAACTGTGAGCAGTGTCGAATTTTAACTGTGTGACTTTCTTTAAAATCAATGTGAAATACTTGATCAAAACACTATGCAGGATTTTGAATATTTAGTGAGTAATATCCTCTAGGGACTGAGAGTTCTGGGAAATGTCATTTTTGAGTAACATTTCATTTTGATAAAGGCACACTATCAATTTAAAATATTTTTAAAAAGCAATTTCAGCAATATACAACAGTAGATAAAATTGTTTAGACAAGAATTTTAAGTTTACAATTCCCCTTCAAATTAAGAACTACTATATAGCAACTGAAGTCAGACTATTATTCTCCAAATATACCTAGGTTTGGATTTATTTTGATAATGTAGTGCATATTCCTGTTCCAGGAAGGATGACTGCTAAACAGAGATGGGGTCCACCTATTGAAGGGGAAGAGCATATTTGGCTACAGACTGGCTAACCTAGTGAGGAGGGCTTTAAATTAGGTTCAATGGGGGCAGGTGACCAAAGCCCACAGGTAAGTCAAAAACATGGAAACCTGGGAGAAGGGTCGGAATCTGGGGGGGAGCATGGGCTGTTAGGGAGAGACAAGACAGAACTGGGGGGTGGGGGTGGAGAATCAAATCAATATCTTAGATGTCTGTATACTAATGCAAGAAGTATGTTGAATACGCAGGAATAACTCAAAATGCTAGTAAATAAACACAACTATGACATACTTGGTATCACGGAGACTTGGTGGGATAATACGCATGACTGGATTATTGGTATTGAAGGATACAGCTTGCTCAGGAAGGACAGGCAGGGAAAAGAGGGAGGAGGTGTTGCCTTATATATTAAAAATGTATACACTTGGACTGAGGTTGAGATAGAAATAAGAGACAGACTTGTTGAAAGTCTCTGGGTAAGGATAAAAGGGTGATGTCATGGTAGGGATCTACTACAGACCACCAAACCAGGAAGAAGAGGTGGATGAGGCTTTTTCTAAACAACTAGCAAAATCATCCAAGCACAGGACTTGGTGGTAATGCGGGACTTCAACTACCCAGACATTGGTTGGGAAAAGAACACAGCAGGGCACAGATTATCCAAGAAGTTCTTGGAATGTGTTGGAGACGATTTTTTATTTCAGAAGGTGGAGAAAGCTACTGGGGGGAGGCTGTTCTAGATTTGATTTTGACAAATAGGGAGGAACTGGCTGAGAATTTGAAAGTGGCAGGCAACTTGGATGAAAGTGATCATGAAATGGAAGAGCTCACGATTCTAAGGAATGGTAGGAGGGAGAACAGCACAATAAAGGCAATGAATTTCAAGAAGGCAGACTCAGGGAGTTGGTAGGTAAAATCCCATGGGAAAAACAATTGAAGACAGTTGGCAGTTTTTCAAAGAGGCATTATTAAGGTCACAAGAGCAAACTATCCCACTGTGTAGGAAAGATAGGAAGTATGGCAAGAGACAACCCTGGCTTGACCAGGAGATCTTCAATGATCTAAAACTCAAAAAAGAGTCCTACAAAAAGTGGAACCTCGGTCAAATTACAAAGGATGAATATAAACAAATAACACAAGTATGTAGGGACAAAATTTGAAAAGCCAAGGCATAAAACGAGATCAAACTAGCTAGAGACATAAAAGGAAACAAGAAAACATGCTACAAATACATTAGAAGCAAGAGGAAGACCAAGGACAGAGTAGGCCCATTACTCAATGAGAGAGGAAAGACAATAACAGAAAATGTGGAAATGGCAGAAGTGCTTAATGACTTATTTGTTTCGGTTTTCACCAAGATGGTTGGTGGCGATTGGATATCTAACATAGTGAATGCCAGTGAAAATGAAGTTGCATCAGAGTCTAAAATAGGGAAAGAACAAGTCAAAAATTACTTAGACAAGTTAGATGTCTTCAAATCACCAGGGCCTGATGAAATGCATCCTAGAATACTCAAGCTGACTGAGGAGATATCTGAGCCATTAGCAATAATCTTTGAAAAGCCATGGAAGACAGGAGACATTCCAGAAGACTGGAAAAGGGCAAATATAGTGTCCATCTATAAAAAGGGAAATAAGGACAACCCAGGGAATTACAGACCAGTCAGCTTAACTTCTGTACCCGGAAAGATAATGGAGCAAATAATTAAGCAACCAATTTGCAAACACCTAGAAGATAATAAGGTGATAAATAACAGTCAACATGGATTTGTCAAGAACAAATCGTGTCAAACCAACCTGATAGCTTTCTTTTACAGGGTAACAAGCCTTGTGGATAGGGGGGAAGCGGTAGATGTGGTATATCTTGACTTTAGTAAGGCTTTTGATACTGTCTCTCATGACCTTCTCATAAACAAACTAGGGAAATACAACCTAGATGGAGCTACTATAAGGTGGGTGCATAACTGGTTGGAAAATCATTCCCAGAGAGTAGTTATTAGTGGTTCACAGTTATGCTGGAAGGGCATAACAAGTGGGGCCCTGAAAGGATTCGTTCTGGGTCCGGTTCTGTTCAATATCTTCATCGATTTAGATAATAGCATAGAGACTACACTTATAAAGTTTGCAGACGATACCAAGCTGGAAGGGGCTGCAAGTACTTTGGAGGATAGGATTAAAATTCAAAATGATCTGAACAAACTGGAGAAATGTTCTGAAGTAAATAGGATGAAATTCAATAAGGACAAATGCAAAATACTCCACTTAGGAAGGAACAATCAGTTGTACACATACAAAATGGGAAATGACTGCCTAGGAAAGAGTACTGCAGAAAGGGATCTGGGGGTCACAGTGGATCACAAGCTAAATATGAGTCAACAGTATAACGCTGTTGCAAAAAAAATAAACATCATTCTGGGATGTATTAGCAGGAGTATTGTAAGCAAGACCCAGGAAGTAGTTCTTCCGCTCTACTCCGTGCTGATTAGGCCTCAGCTGGAGTATTGTGTCCAGTTCTGGGTGTCACATTTCAGGAAAGATGTGGACAAATTGGAGAAAGTCCAGAGAAGAGCTACAAAAATTATTAAAGGTCTAAAAAACATGACCTATGAGGGAAGATGGAAAACATTGGGTTTGTTTAGTCTGGAGAAGAGAAGACTGAGAGGGGACATGATAACAATAAAAGGTTTTTACAAGGAGGAGGGAGAAAAATTGTTCTTCTTAACAATTAGCCTGAAACTGGTGTAAAATTTGGTATTTGTAACTCTGTTGGCTTCCCTGGAGTTACTTATTCCTGATTTAGAGAAAGGTGAATCAGGCTCAAAATAGTAGTATATACTCATGTTCAAAATGCAGGACTAGTCAACATAACTAATATTGTAAATAATTGAAAACTTATGATGGAATGTTACATCCAGCTTTCATTATAGAAGCTGTGCCCCTCTCCTGCCACATTGCAGACTCTAAGTAATATTCCATCCAGGCTCATTAAACAGAGATGGGCCTAAAGCAAAATCCTCAAATTTAGGTCTCATCCAGATTTGAATGTTGGTGCGTAATTTCATCTCTACCAATACGTGCTTTTAGTAGGTATCAGCTGACATCTATAGTAGTCAAAAAGAACAAGCCAGGCCAACATCTTCACTCTCACAAACAAAAATGGACATATTATTTTTCCTTTCTTGGTATCAGAAGAAAAGGAAGAGTGGAAAAGAAAAGATGTAATGAAAAGAGTGGGCCTTGAAGGAAGAACAAAAAATAAAATGGAGCTTCCATGTAATTTTGCAGTATACACATATTATAAAGCTTAAGAAGGCTGAAAAATTAAGGTTCCTCTCAAGGGGACTGGTAGTTTCATACACCAGCAAGTTTTGCTCTTGCCTGTTTTTTAAAAATAAACTTATCAAAATCCCTTAATTTTAAGTAAAACCTGTTAAATGAATAATCATTATATATATATAAGCTGTAAAATATTTTTTAAGTAATAAGAATTCACTGAAGAAGTCTTGCTGTTTGGATTTAGCTGTCAGAAAACATGCACTGAATGAAACAGGCATCCTGTGGAAAATATAGTATGTGATCATGCAATTAAAGACTGTATCATAATGCATAGGCACAACTGGGGAGAATTCAGGTTGCATGAGACACTTTAATTCTGATATTTTCTAACTTTTGAGTTCTTGACTTTGCAACATTAATAATGTTCTTTTAACATAGTTTTTTGTGCATATTTTTTTACCCTTGCCTGGTGTCCCAGCTGTGAATAATATCTTTAAACTCAGTGTCAGCTCCTCAGATGAAGTAAGTCAGTGTAACTTCATGGATAGTATGCTGATTTATACCAGCTGGCCCATTATATTTAAAACACCCTTTGCTTTACCTTGCAGTAGCCATTTGTGAATTTCTAGGATACTTCCTTGCAACTGGCAAATTTGAATTTATATAGAAAAAATTAAAGACACAGAATATAATTGAGGTTTTTACATAAAAATGTGAAAGATAAATGTGGCCCCAGGAAAGTGCCACTGAAACCAATCACTGGACGGGCTCATTCGAGTACAACAAGTGCTGGATCTTCTCCCAGCTCCAGTTGTCAGGCAGATTGGGGTTTCAATAACAGGTACAGTTGGCCACTTTTTATCTTTCTTTAAAAAAAGCACACTTACAACCTCACCTAGATCCCATTAAAGTCAGGGGCAAACTTTCATTGCCTTCAGCACTGGAAGAATCAAGCAGGCCACTACAGCACAGTTTAATTTAAAGTAAAATGGAAGGAGGAAAGTAGCACTAAAGGAGCATCCAAGAGGTGACTGATGTAGTAAATAAAAGTAAAACTATGTAAAGTGACCAAAAGATCCGAAAACTGAGAAATCCACGGGAAGGGACATAGTGACAGGAAATCTCTTCAAGGGAAACTGAGATTTCCTACGAATCGTCCCGCTGAAGGGAGAAAGGGGATTGTGGAGTTTAGATGGGACTAGCTCTTCCCAGGGATTGTGGAGTCAGTTGACCCTTCATGCAGCAGCACTGACTTTTCTTCTCCCTTACCATGGCTTTTATACAGTACCATGGTGAAACTAATGACCTTTCAATTCCTACACTGCAATCCAATGGGCCTCCAAGGGACTTGGTCATGGCTATCTGTCTGCAGGGAGGCCACTCTACATACATGTGCAGATGGGATGCTCTGCACATTTAGTGTTCAGCTGGCATTACAACCTATCCAAAGTAGCTTCAGTCTCTGGACCAAATGCTAGACACGTTCACTTCCAGGTTTTGAACATTAAGGGATTCTAAACACCAGGCTCCCAGGAAGGTAGCTGGGGAGCGGAGAAAATTTTCATGGTCCCTTGCCAACCTTCCAACTCAGAGAGATTTGAACTTGATAAACTGGCTCCCAGAGCCATACAATTCGTATGTGGCTAAAATAATGCAAAGGATGCTCCAGCTTGTTGATATTAACTACAGACATCATCATATTTTCATCTAGTTTGTACAAAGGGCTCTAAGGATGTGCAGAGGCCAGCTAAGAAATTAATCTGCCAATATGTGAGAGAATTCAAACATTTCTTAAGAATAGTTGTAAACGGCTGACACATTCACTCTTTATGCAGATATTCACCTTAGATTCCTTTATTAGTTTACCTCTCAGATTCTTCTATCAGTGGTTAAAGTCAATCAAAATAGGAGGAAGTGCACCGTGATATTGGACACAAGTCTTGAAGTTCTAGGGTAATGTGGCATGACTTCACTAGGTGGCGATAGAAGCAGCAAAGGAGAGAATGGGAGCAAGAGAAGAAACTTACTTGAGTGGAGTTGTGCTCAGGCAGGCCATAGCCAGCTACATGAAGAAGGGTGGGTGTGTTTCAGCCGTGGATGGAGCTGGATAGGTGTGATAAACGAAGGGGGGGGATGTAGCTTCCTTTTATGGACACTCAGCCAGCCAGTTAGCTATAAAGTCCCTCGTGGTGGCTGTTCTCTGCTTGCTTTACCTGTTTTAGCTCACGAAAGCTTATGCTCAAATAAATTTGTTTGTCTCTAAGATGCCACAATTACTCCAAAGTTCCCCAGGTAAAGGAAAAGGAGTGGATACCTGACCAAAAGAGCCAAAGGGAACGCTAGAACTTTTTTAAAATGGGGAAAAAACCTTCCCTTTGCATGTTGTCTCTCCGGGAACAGAAGGCAGCAGGAATGCTGTGTGAGGCTTGAACCAGGTATAAAAATTAATCTTTCATACCTAGAAGAAATTATTGGACAGGGCATGTTTAAACAGATGCAATTAGGGTTTTTTTTTAATATATATTTTGGCTTGTGGATCTCCTCGGTGCTAACCCCAGATGCTTTTGTTTGCTTGTAACCTTTAAGCTGAACCCCAAGAAAGCTATTTTGGGTGCTTAATTTTTGTAATTGTTTCTTTTAAGATCTAGCAAAAAGCCTAAATTCCAGATGTATTTTTTCCTTTTTGTTTTTAATAAAATGTACCTTTTTTAAGAACAGGATTGGATTATGCACGTTGTTTGATTAGCTGATAGCCAGAGCTAATTTCCTTTGTTTTCTTTCTGAGCTCTTCCCCGGGGCTGGGTGGTGTGAAAGGGCTTGAGGCTATAGGGAGGAATTCCCAAGTGCTCCTTCCTGGGTTCAAAGGGGTTTGTTTTGCATTTGGGTGGTGGCAGCGTTTACCAAGCCAAGGGCAGCTTGTGCATGCGGTTGAGGTCAGGCACCAAAACCTTAGAGCAACCAGTCTTCCCAAAGTGGCACGCCCCAGAGAAGACAGACCCAGATCAAGACCAGACATCCAGCTCCATGACAGAAAAGCAGGGAAAGGATGGGGGACCCGGAACTTCCCAAGAGGGAAGGGTCAGCCCTCCCCAACCCGAGATCCCAGTGCCAGGATGGAGGGATGCCTTTAACTCAGGCCGAGTTCTAACTGAGGCAGAAAGGAATTTCTACCTAGAGATGAAGTGGAGATCAAGCACTTGGAGGCGGAAGCAGAGGCAAAGTGCTTGGAAGCGGAGACAAAGTGCTTGGAGGTGGAAGCAGAGGAGAGGAGAGAGGAAAAGCGCTTGCAAATGAAGCACTTGGAGGCAGAAATGGAGCTGAAGTGCTTAGAGCTGGAAAAGGCTAAGCTGGATCAACCAGGTAACCCTAACAGGCCTTCTCCAGGTACCGCTCCCCATTCCAAGAAATTCTCCACCTACAAGGTAGGTGATCATACAGAGGCCTTCTTAGAAAATTTTGAAAGGGCCTGCCTTGGGTACAGCACCCCTCCAGACCAGTATATGGTGGAGCCGAGGCCGCAGCTCAGTGGACCCTTAGCAGAGGTGGCAGCTAAAATGCCTAAAGAACACATGAACAAGTACGAACTTTTTAAACAAAAGGTCAGAATTAGAATGGGACTAACACCTGAGCATCCCCATCGGTGGTTCAGAGCCCTAAGTTGGAAACCAGACGTGGCATTTTTCAGACATGCCTACCACATTGTGAAACATTGGGATGCCTGGATATCAGGAGCAAGTGTTAAATCTCTGGAAGATCTATCTCTTCTAATGCAAATGGAGCAGTTCTTAGAGGGTGTTCCTGAGGAAACAGAAAGGTACATCCTAGATGGGAAGCCCAAAATTGTAACCGAGGTGAGGGAGATTGGAACTTAATGGGTGGAGGTAGTGGAGAAGAAGAAAGCTAGTAGCAGTTGGAGCGGATACCAGAAGGGGCAACTAGAGATAACACCCCACCATCGGGGTCAGCCCAAAGCCCCACCTCACAAGGAGGAGCCCTCCACACAGCCAGGGAGATCCCAGATGCCCTCTCGCCCCACCATCCCACTCTCCAACCACCCACCTCACCCCAGTCCCCAGTCCGCTGGGAGATGCTTTAAATGTAACGAGCTGGGGTATGTAAAGGCCAACTGTCCCAAGAGCATCAGCCGACTACAACTCATCACCCCGGAGTCCCACTAAGAGCCTTCAGGCCCAGATGTCTCACAAATACCCACAGAGTGAAGGGAAACTGTGAGTGTGGGCGGAAGGAAGGTTACTTCATGGAGAGACACCGGAGCATAGTGTCAGCTATCCACCAATCCCTGGTGGACCCCAAATTCATCAACCCAGAGGCCCAAGTGATGGTGCAACTCTTTAAGGCCAATTCTTTTAACTTGCTTACAGCCATGTTGCCTGTCCAGTACAAGGGCTGGTCAGGAATATGGACTTTTGCAGTCTACGACGATTATCCCATTCCCATGCTGCTGGGAGAAGACTTAGCCAACCATGTGAGGCTAACAAAAAGGGTGGAGATGGTCTAAAAGGCCTCCACACCTAACTCCATTCCTGAGCCTCCTGCAGGAACCCAGCCAGAGATGGTGGGACGAGACTCCAGACCAGAGTCTCTGGCAGCAGTTGTAGAGCCAGTTCCTGGGACCCAGCCAGACCCAGTCCAAGAATTGGAACTGGCGGAGCAGTCAGCACCAGAGGTCATGCTCACAACCCCACCAGAGTCAGGGGAGCCAGCACCAAAGGGCGCCACAGAGCCTGCACCTGCAGCAGCAGCTAAACTGGCGCAAGAGGCTTGACTGGAGCCTGAAATACCACCTACTGCATCAGCGGAGAGCAGTTCACAGTCGACAGAAACAACCCCATCAGCTGCATCGCTTCCAGTGGGACCAAGCCCAAGTCTACCACCCAGCAAAGAACTAATGTCTCCAGCATCAAGGGAACAGTTCCAGGCAGAGCAGGAAGCGGATGAGAGACTCAAGGGAGCTTGGACAGTGGCATGGAGTGACCCCCTGCCTCTCAGCTCTTCTAACAGGTCCAGATTTGTTTTCGAAGGAGAATTCTTATACAAGGAGACTCTTTCTGGTGAGCACAAGGAGGACTGGCATCCTCAGAGACAGTTGGTAGTTCCAACTAAGTATAGGGAAAAGCTCTTGAGCTTAGCCCACGATCACCCTAGTGGCCATGCTGAGGTGAACAGGACCAAGGACTGTTTGGGGAAGTCATTCCACTGGGAGGGGATGGGCAAGGATGTTTCTACCTATGTCCAGTCTTGTGAGGTGTGCCAAAAGGTGGGAAAGCCCCAAGACCAGGTCAAGGCCCCTCTCCGGCCACTCCTCATCATTGAGGTTCTATTTCAGCGTGTAGCTGTGCATATTCTCGGTCTTTTCCCTAAGAAGACACACAGAGGAAAGCTGTACATACTGACTTTCATGGATTTTGCCACCCGATGGCTGGAAGCAGTAGCTCTAAGCAACACCACAGCTAAAAGCATAAGCCAGCCATTGGCAGACATTTTTGCGAGGGTAGGTTGGCCCTCCGACATCCTTACAGATTCAGGAATTAACGACAGCTGGACCATGAAATGTCTTTAGGAAGCTCATGGGGTGAACTACTTGGTTGCTACATGTGACAGAGTGCTGGCCAGGAAGTCCTGAGCCAGTCCTCTGTTAGCCCAGCTCCAATTAAGAAGCATTAATTGGGGTGTCTGAGTATGCCACACCTAATTGATATAAGGGAAGCACCTACAGGCCTCATTAGCTAGGGAGCTATATAGGGCTGGCAGGAAGGAAGTGAAAGGGGGCAGAAAGGAAAGGGAGGAAGCAAGGGCTGTGCATTCCTGCTTGCGGGAGAAACTAGCTGTCTCCTAGGTTGCTAGTTTGGAGCAGTCTGTAAATGGAAGGCGGTGATAGCTGACATTGTAAATAAAAGGCACTGGTGATTGCACCCAGAAGAGGTCTCTGGCTGATTTGTGGGCGCAGAGGTCCCATAGTGCGAGGGCGAACAGGAAGCCCTCGTTACACCACCCCTTACCACGATCAAACAAATGGCCTAGTGGAAAAGTTTAATGGGACTTTGGGGGCCATAACACGTAAATTCTTGAATGAGCACTCCAGTGATTGGGACCTAGTGTTGCAGCAGTTGCTCTTTGCCTACAGGGCTCTACCACATCCCAGGTTGGGATTTTCACCCTTTGAACTCATTTATGGTCATGAAGTTAAGGGGCTTGCAGCTGGTAAAGCAGCAATGGGAGTGGCTTACATCTTCTCCAGGAACTAATATTTTGGACTTTGTAACCAACCTGCAAAATACCCTCAAAGACTCTCTAGCCCTTGCTCGAGAAAACCTACAGGATGCTCAACAGGAGCAAAAGGCCTGGTATGATAAACATGCCAGAGAGTGTTCCTTCGAAGTAAGTGACCAAGTCATGGTCCTGAATAAGATGGAAGCATCATGGGAGGGGCTATTTATGGTCCGAGAGCACCTGGGATCTGTTAATTACCTCATAGCATTCCCAGACCCTACCCTAAAACCCAAAGTGTACCATGTTAATTCTCTAAAATCCTTTTATTCCAGAGAAATCAAGGTTCTCCAGTTTAAAGCCCAGGAGAGAGATGACGCTGAGTGGCCTAAAGGAGTCGACTATGACGGAAAAAGCAATGGTGGCATGGAAGAGGTGAGCCTTTCCATGACCCTTGGGCATAAGCAGCGACAGAAATCCAGGAGCTCTGCACCTGCTTTGTGCCAAAGTTTTCAGCCACCCCAGGATGGACAGAACGGACGTACCACTCCATTGACACAGGTGATGCTTGCCCAGTTAGAGCCCAACCCTACCGGATGGCTCCTCAAGCCAAAACCACAATAGAAAGGGAGATCAAGGACATGTTACAGTTGAGTGTAATCCACCCCTCAGAGTGCATGGGCCTCTCCAGTGGTTCTGGTTCCCAAACCAGATGGGGAAATCGCTTTTGTGTGGACTACTGTAAACTAAATGCTGTAACTCGCACAGAAAACCATCCAATGCCACGCACAGATGAGCTACTGGAGAAACTGGATGTGCCCAGTTCATCTCCACCTTAGACTTAACTAAGGGATACTGACAAGTGCCGCTAGATGACCCATCCAAGGAAAGGTCAGCCTTCATCATCCATGTAGGGCTGTATGAATTTAATGTGCTCTCTTTCGGACTGCAAAATGCACCCGCCACCTTCCAGAGACTGGTAGATAACCTTCTGGCTGGATTTGGGGAATTTGCAGTCGCCTACCTTGACGATGTGGCTATATTCTCAGATTCATGGGCCGAACACTTGGAACACCTTCAACCTGTCTTTCAGCACATAAGGGAGGCAGGATTAACCGTTAAGGCCAAAAAGTGTCAAATAGGCCTAAACAGGGTAACGTACCTTGGACACCGGGTGGGTCAAGGTACTATCAACCCCCTACAGGCTAAGGTAAATGCTATCCAAAATCGGCCTGTCCCTAAGCCAAAGAAGCAGGTCCAATCCTTCTTGAGCTTGGCCTGGTATTACCGACAATTTGTACCACACTACAGCTAAATTGCCACCCCACTGACAGAACTGACCAGGAAAAAACAGTCAAATGCAGTTCAGAGGACTGAGAAGTGTCAGAAAGCCTTTACCAGCTTAAGGCAGCCCTTACGTCTGACTCTGTAGTGAGGGCCCCAGTCTTCGACCAACCGTTTGTCATAACCACAGATGCGTCCAAGCATGGTGTAGAAGCAGTTTTAATGCAGGAAGGACCAGATCAACAATTCCATCCTGTCGTGTTTCTCAGCAAAAAACTTTGAGAGGGAAAGCCATTGGTCAGTCTCAGAAAAAGAATGTTACGCCATTGTGTATGCTCTGGAAAGGCTACACGCATACATTTGGGGACGGCAGTTCCACCTGCAGACTGACCGTGCTGCACTGAAGTGGCTTCAAACAGTCAAAGAGACTAACAAAAAACTTCTTTGGTGGAATTTAGCTCTTCAAGACTTTGATTTGAAATACAACACATTTCAGGAGCCTCTAACAAAGTGGCTGATGCACTGTCCCAGGAAGGTTTCCCAGAATCAGCTGGGTAAAAATCTCCCTGTATTCCAAGTATTGTAGTCCTTGAAATGTAAAAAGTACTGTTTAGTTCTTCATGTAATTATTAATAAAATTAGAGGTGCATGTATCTTATTAACTCTGTTTCCTAAACCTCCAGGAAGAAATCCCAGCCGGTGTGGACCTGACCTGAACCAGGCTGGCCAGCACCATCTGTGATTTCGGGAGTGTGTGATAAATGAAGGATGGGGGTAGCTTCCTTTTATGGACACCCAGCCAGCCAGTTAGCTATAAAGTGCCTCTTGGTGGCTGTTCTCTGCTTGCTTTACCTGTAAAGGGTTAACAGAGTTCCCCAGGTAAAGGAAAAGGAGTGGGCACCTGACCAAAAGAGCCAATGGGAGGAATAGAACTTTTTAAAATGGGGACATTTTTTTTCCCTTTGTTTGTGTGTTGTGTCCCTCTGGGAAAGAAGGGAACAGAGGGAGGCAGGAATGCTGTGTAAGGCTTGAACCAGGTGTAAAAATTCATCTTCCATACCCAGAAGAAATTATTGGACAGGGCATGTTCAAATAGACGCGATTAGGGGTTTGTTTTTTTAAAATTATTTTGGCTTGTGGATCTCCTCAGTGCTAACCTTATATGCTTTTGTTTGCTTGTAAACTTTAAGCTGAACCCCCAAGAAAGCTATTTTGGGTGCTTAATTTTTGTAATTGTTTCTTTTAAGATCTAGTAAAAAGCCTAAGTTCCAGATGTATTTTTTTCCTTTTTGTTTTTAATAAAATGCACCTTTTTAAAGAACTGGATTGGATTTTTGGTGTCCTAAGAGGTTTGTGCACGTTATTTGATTAGCTGGTAGCCACAGCTAATTTCCTTTGTTTTCTTTCTCAGCTCTTCCCAGGGGCGGGGAGGGTGTGTGTGTGTGTGTGAAAAGGCTAGAAGGGTACCCCACAGGGAGGAATTCCCAAGTGCTCCTTCCTGGATTCAAAGGGGTTTTTTTGCATTTGGGTGGTGGCAGCGTTTACCAAGCCAAGGTCAGAGAGAAGCTATAATCTTGTACGTGAGAGGGACAAGCCTGGAGTGGCAAGTATTAATTTTTAGAATCCTTGCAGGCCCCTCCCTACCTTCTGCACTCAAAGTGACAGAGTGGGGATTCAGCCTTGACAGTAGGTGTTCCATGCCCATTTCTATAAATGTAAACGTCACCAAGATGGAGCCATCTTACTGATTCAAAAACAAGAATGAGGGACAATGGTGGGACTTGGCCAGAAATGTTTGAAATACCTGATGCCATTTCATGCAATGTAGAAAATTAAAACCATTCCAAAGATAGGGTTTTGTACAGAATCTTACGTTATGTGCTCCCTGAGGGGAGAAAGAGCTGGAGGCAGTGGGTCTTCCTCCCTCATTGCCACTTGAAGGGTGGACTGATCTTTCCCCCATTACTGGAGAATGGATGTCTCCTAGCTGTGATACTATGACTTCCCTCATCACGTTTTGCTGATCCATCTACTGGCAAGAGGCTGGGAGCCCCAGAAACTTCTTATCCAAGCACCATCCCCTTCAGCAGCTCCCACTTCAGAGTCCTCTGCCTGGGGAGACCTCCTCTGCTACATGCAAAGGGAGAGCTCCTCCCCTTATCCCTCTCCTGGCTCGTGAAAGGAGAAGCAGCTGTACTCCTCTGAGCTGTCCCTGGCCTGTGTATTACAGTTCATCCCACTGCATGATTGTGGAAAGCTATAGTATGAAATGAATTCGCTAAACTCTGCCTTTCTCATTTACTTTAATTTAATTCTTAATTTAAATCAGACTATTTTTAATCTACAAAAGTATTTGTGGTTTTGCTAGAAATTGTGCTGATTTGTACTTGGTAATCGGCATTAACATTCAGCAGATGGTTGCTTCGTTATGATAAAGCAGAAACAATGAACTCTTACAGCACAAAAAGGTGAAGGTAGACAATATTTACTCATTGTTCAGCATCTCTGTTTCATTTCAGTGATTCTGAGCAGAGAATGCTACTGGGCCTGATTCAGAGCTCACTGAGGGTCTAGTCCTGGGAAGTATGAAACCACCACCACATCTCCTGATTGCCGTTGGAGTTGAGGACGCCCCACACCTTTCAGGGTTGGGTTCTTTCACCGCTGATGTAAAACTAGAATGAGCAAGAGGATGTGCTAAAGGCCTGATTCTCTTCTCACTTGCAACAGTGTAAATTAGTAAGTTAAATTTGATTTCCATACACACAAATAAAATCATGACTAACCCAATGGCGTAAGGGGAGGAGACTCTTGTGTTTATCTACTGGCTAGATATGACTAAAGCTTCCATGAATCAAGATATAAAATCTGTGAGGGCACTACTATAAACTCTGACCTGCCAGAACCAGTGCTTGTATGTGAGAGGGACAATCGCCATTGCCTCAGTCCTTAGCATTTCTAGAGCCTTAGTTTCAGTTGGGTTATAGTTTAAATTATATATGCCCACCCACTAACTTGCCTGTGTCTCTGCTTTTTCAGAACTCAGCAGAGTTCCCCTCCAAGGGGATTTCTACTTTAAAGCTTCATTTAGGATTAGAAAATCACATGACCACCTTTAGATATTTAAAAACAGGAATAAAAAAGGTCAGTTATTTCTAAAACAAACACACTATTTGAAGCAGTATAATATTTTAATAAAATTAAATCTAAGTATTGACAAAGCATTATGCATATACAGTACATACTGTATTTAAAGCCTATGGACCTGAACTCAATTTATTCTAGTGTAGTCAGCTTTGGACACAAGATTACCTGTTTTGTAATAAGAAAGTTTACAACTGTACTTTAAAGTGATTTTACATATGTACATATGTATATGTACATATATTTATACTCACATACATGTGTAGATATATACACACATATTTGTATGTATATACATATACATTACATATACGTATATATGTATACACATACAAATGCACATAGGTGTGTGTGTGTGTATGTATGTGTGTATATATATATATATTCTCTAGCTCTCTATGGAGGGACCAGTAGGTAAAAAGAGATATCACAAACAACAATTATGATAATTATAAAAAGAAAACATGTAAAATATTTTAATTATACAGCTTGTTAGTAGTTCGCACTGAACAAAAGGAACGCAGTCTTCTGTATTACATAGAAATTATATTTATTGCATTTGATAATGTTTGGGTGACAGATGAGAACTACCTGCCTGTTTATGATAGCCAACTTTTTAGTCATGATGAGCATAAAAATAAAAAGCCCAAAATATTAAAAACCTAAATTATTCAGTTAGCGTGGTCTTGTAGATGCAATCAGTGACGATACTTTCCCATTGTATAGTATTGTTGTTCTGTCTGTTAAAATAGTGACCTCGTTCAATTCGCTTTGAAGCGGCTGCTTTCTGTACTATATCTTCATGTTTTAGAACCTGATAGACATTGTTCTCTTATTCTTTCTCTAAGCAGCAGAATGATGACCATTGACTGTAAAATGCTCAATACAAGAAGGATAATTGTATCTTTTCAAATGTGAGTTGGAAGAAGGTTTCGGCTTGAACTAGAATAGCTCAGTGAATATGAGTTATGACCGTGTGGATTATCATCATCATCACCTGGTCTCTTATTTGCTTTGAAGGCATATCCACAATAAAGTACCATTTCAGTGAAATCAGTAAATGGTAATTTCCATGCAACATAAATTGTAATTTCAGAACATGCATGTGTTTTAAAAAAATTAAAAAATATAAGGTGCCTTGAGAATGCTGGCAGTTTTACATTTGGAACATACATTTTATATGTATATATTTACATTGTAACTGCTCAACTTTACCTTACAAGCTTCAAATTTAGGAAAATATACAGTACTTTTGCATATAATGGTATATCCTTGTAGCCCCTGAGTCAAGTATAGAGGATTTAAATACAAAAAAAAAAAAAAAAGGGGGGTGGGGTGGGGAGACAGCCATTAAAAGCACTTACATTTTATGTGAAGTAATAGTATAAAAGGATTATTTCCCAGGAAGACCAGGATCAGAAACATGCCTATGTAGACCCAAGATTCCTATAGTGTTTAGGGAAGAATCTGGCAAGGAAGGATGCCTAATGGAATGGAGATAAGTTTTACAATGCCGTGGGTGAAACTCTAAAGACCGGTCATGTTCTTGTTCTAAAAAAGAAGCCAAATTGTCTTCTGAGGCTGTGTTAAGATGCACTCCACTTGAGAGGGATTCTTTGGATTTAAGTTTTGATTTTTCAAGGTCTAGAAATTCAGGACACTGAGAGAAAGGAAAAAAAAATAAGGTGACAATATATTTAAAACAGTCTCATGGGAAACTCCTGTTTCTACTGAAAATGAACAAAATCCAAAACAAAAACCAAACCAAACCATTCTTTGCAAACCGAGTCTGCAACATGAGCAGAGAAATCAATGATTTTCACTAAATACTGTGTTTGATTAATTGTAGTTGAATGCAAATCTGCCCAGGATTTATTTGGAGGAGAAACCAGGGAATCCCCCCGTTCTTCCTCAGGCTAGCTGTTCCTGGTTCTATATCTTAAGAAAATTTTCAATTAGAGACTGAACTGTCTTGAGATGGACCAACACTGAGCTCCTGGGTCTGAATACCTCTGAAATCTGAGGCAGTTCAGAATCAAAATCTGTGACTGTATCAAATTCCTAACTTTGGGGCAGTGTGGATCTGGATACAGATCCAAACACTGGGTTATTCTGTATCTTTTAAGTCAGAGTCTGTGATAGAAAGTGTGCAGAGATGCCCTGGTGGCAGCTCTCTGGCACATGTACATTACCTCCAGGAGTGCTGAGGAAGTGTAATCCTCCCCCACCCACTTAGGCAGCATACACTCCTGGATGCATCAGTTGAGTTTCTGCATAGTCAGTGCAAACAAGAATTGGCTCAAGGCTTTAAAGACTTGGACAGTGGCAAGCCTTGGGTCAAGACTGGAGATTTCTTGAGTCCTTGTACATGGTCCCCTGCAGGGCTAACCACAATCTAGCCTTTTGTGACTTGGGGCTGTCTCTTATTCCCCCCTTCCTCTATATTTTTCTGTGGGGTCCACAACCACTGCTAAATGCATGGTGATGACAAAATTTGTAGCTTTGAGACCTATATTTGGCTTCTACACAGTAGGAAATTTGACCTTTTGAGATTTTCTTCCAAAATAATATAACTAGATGAATCCTGTGGAGACATTTAGCCAAGTTACAATTTCCTGTTCAGAAAACTACAAAACAAATGCTCAGTCTTCCAGCAATAGGTAACAACGTTAATTAATCACTATAGTTGATTCTGGGCACATCCATACCTGTGATGAAGGACTGAAGCTTCTATCTGTTTTAATAGATACTACAGGATGAAGGCTTTGCATCACCTGGATAGCTGGCTGTTGATATTCTGCACTTGAAGTCACTATACTATATGCAGGTGGAATGAGTGTTGACTGCCTCTGCAGTAGTTGCAGAATGGTTTGAATGTCAGCAGTCATTTGGGATTCAAGCCTAGGGAAGTAATATGAAATCAATTAACACATGGTCATGGATGATTATGTTTTAACACACCAATTACAAATGCATTCAAGAGGGATCTGCAGCTTATTAACAAAGCAAGCCATTATGTGTAACGCAGGGGTTCTCAGACTTTTGTACTGGTGACCCATTTCACATACCAAGCCTCTGAGTGCGACTCCCCCTTATATATTAAAAACACTTTTTTATATATTTAACACCATTATAAATGCTGGAGGCAAAGCGGGGCTTGGGGTGGAGGCTGACAGCTTGTGACCCCCCATGTAATAACCTTGCGGCCCCCTGAGGGGTCCCAACCTCCAGTTTGAGAACCCCTGGTGTAACGGTATTATAATGTTTTCAATAGGAAAGAACAGAAGGGGGAGCACTGAGCCATTCCATGGCTAGCAGCTTGCTCTCTCATACAGAATATACATTCTAATGTTTGTTCCAGACCTTAGTTAGAGTTTAATTTAAGAATAGTACATTACTATCATTTCTGTTTGCAATTGATATGAATATTGGGGACAAGATTCTCAGCTGACATAAACTGGCATAGCCCCCATTGATTTAACTGGAGCTGTGTTGATTTATCCAGGATGAGGATCTGGTCCAGGATTTCTAAAGCAACAGAAAACTCTGACAGTCCCAAAGCTACTTCTAAGGGGATACAACACAACAAGGCAGCATAATTTATGTTTTCCCACAGCAGGAAACTGTGGGCAATCTGCTTGTTTTAAGTAAAGGTCTTGAAAACAGTCATCTCTTTAGGTGCATGGTTAGGGTTCCCAGATAGCAACTGTGAAAAAACAGGATGGGGGTGGGGGTAATAGGCGCCTATATAAGAATAAGTCCCAAAAAACGGGACTGTCCCTTTAAAAATGGGACATCTGGTCACCCTATCATGATGAATTATTAGAATTTAAAGTAGGATTCAGGGGTGGGGGGAGGAAGAACTGATCTGAAGCTCTGTTCAAAATTCAGAACTAAACTCGACATAGTCGATGTTCAAAAGTGGTATATTTATTGATTGTTTGACTGATTGACTAACTCTTCATGATTTGGTGGATAAATCCTGAAAGTTTAAATAAACCTTGGTGTAAGTCACAACATTTGAGTCTGATTGTCTTCTCCACACTTCCCTTGCCATGGCCAGGGAAATGATTTTCAAGTTGTCTTGCAACATAATTCACGGACTCAGCAATGGGTAATAATGCCTCTTGTGCCTCCCAGCTGCTAGGAGGCCGCACAATGTGTTATCACGGATTGTAATCTGGATATAAATCCTCCTGTATGGGAACTCATCTCCTGACAGAATCATTTTAACTGTAAACAAATTTTTATGTTAACCGCCCTCCGTGTTGTGAATGTCCCAACTACAGCTCTGCAGTGCTCCAGCAGATTTTTGCTGTGCACTTAGGCCCTAAACTTGCACCTGACCTCCGTCCCCTAATGGACGCTGAAGATGCTTTTGCTCCTCACATAGATATTAAAGGAAACATTGCTCCAAGGTCAGCTGTTGTTGCCAGTGATTCTGTGGCATCAGCTTTTATAAAAGCAACCTAATACACGGCTCAAGCCCTGGGGTTATACCCATTCATGTCGTATCCATCCCCTGCTCAGCTCCCTTCCGTTGCGTGCTGTTTGCCAATATGCCAATGTTGACCTCAGAGTAAGCATCCTGCCGATACCACAGGGAAAAAATGCAGCAGCAGCGCCATCCAGAGAGCATGTCTGCTAAAACTATGTTGTAATTCCTTTTTGAACAGAAGATGTGCAAGAATTTGAGAACTTGGTTGATAATTTTGCCCTCTTGTACCTCTCTGCCGCTGCTCCCCCTACCTTTTTAAAAATTATCTCTAGAATGGCCCTCCTCTCGGTTCCCCACCACTCCAAATTGGAGAGTTCTAATTTCTTCTACTCTTCATTCTTTCTCACTTGACCATTTTACACCACCCCACAAAAAACAGCCAAACAAACAAACCCTTAAAAAACAACCATATTATGGCTGGGCATAAAAGCAGCAGAAAGATAGTGATAGGTTGTCACTGGTCTTTTCCAGCTTGTATAAAACTCTATACCAGTCTACCATGTACCCCCAGTTTAGCATCATATCAGGGGCACAGCTGAGGGTAGGAGGAGGCAGGGAGGTGTGCGCAGGGCACTTTGCTCTCTGACTTTTCTGGGCCACCAGAATAGTTGTTCAAAGCTGGCATAAATTAGAGTAGTCCCTTGCAGCTGATCTGGCCTGTGTGAGGGACTAACCAGGCCCAGAATCCAGGAGGCACAAAGGTACCTTAAAAAGCACCAAAAGAATTAATAAATGAAGTGGGATGTGGATAAAAATCCAGAAAAAGAAAGAAATAAAACTAAAATCTCAGCAGTTCATCAGAAAACTCCGCTCCCCCCTTCCCAATCTTTGTCTATGGCATCAATAAACCTAATACCAGCCCTGAACAATAGCTCTAGATATATTTAGGATTTCAAGAAAAGGAAAGAATAATAAGCAAGACATTATTATGTATAAGTCCTCATATGCTGTGATGGGAGCCCTGTAAGTGCCTACTTACATTAGACAGGTAGATAAATACCTGCATAGTTCTACTTCATTCATGATTTATAGGAATTGCAACTTACATGTTAAAACATGTATCCTGTAACATATAGTATGTCACTAGAGATGAGAATACTGAAGTTTGATTGGTTCACAGAATGCAAAGGGGGCAAGATGTCCTTATACTGGCTTTCAATTGCTTTTTAAAATGTACAAGGCAGTGTGCCAATGAAGATATACTAAAGTATAATTAAGGCTGAATTTGTGTCATGGTAAATTTCGGGTTAAATTTGCTTGTCATAGCAAAAATGTTGAAATAATGGAATGCTGGGGAAAATAATAAAAAGTCAGAGACCAACTTCAAATGAACTGAAATTACACGGCAAATGACAGTATAAATTATAGTGTATGATCAGAATACCTTCACCATATTTTTAAGATTCCATAAGCTATTCTGTTTAGCCACCAACTATGTATGTTAGACACCAATAGGGAGGGGAAGAAGGAAGATGAGCTGTATTAGCAAAGGTTACTTACGTATGCGTTATTTTGACAAAGAAAATGACTGTTTTCTATTGTAGTAGGTGTGTTTTGCACTTGTGATTCTCTCATGGCTGTTTATTATAGAGACAGCTGCAAAAGGAGGTTTACACATCAAAAAGTGAAGATGCCTACAATACAAATGCCGCTTTTGCGAGGAAGGCAGCTGGTTTGCTCAGTACATCCCCAGGGAAGCACAGCACCTCCCATTTTATGGGCACAGGAACTGTGTGTAGAAAGCCTGGATCTGCTTTTGGAGGAAAAGTTCAGGAGAAAGAGGGATGACGAGAGAGTTAAAACCCTGCACCTACCCATCCCAGAATGAGATTTTCAAAGGGCTTAAGGGCCAGATTTGTATTTTGGCACTTAAAGATGCAGGTGGTTGTCTAGTCACATTTGTGATTTCTGCGATTCACCTATCTGCATCTTTAGGAGCCTTAATACTTTAAAAAATCTGGCCCTAAGTGACTTAGAAGCACAAGTGCCATTGACTCGCAATGGGATTTGTACTTATGATTCATTTAGGTGCTTATGAATATCCCACACCAAATTCATCCTTGTTGTGACTCCATTGATATCAATGGTGTTATCAACCCAATCTGATCCTGTCACATAATTGCTTTTACCTGTTGAGTTGTTCTTGAAGTAAATCTAGCCGGTGCTCCACTTCCCCATAGGTCAGCTCACTTTCAGTTTCACAGATGCCCCATGTAACATGAGGTAATGCTGACTGTCTGGAGATCTCCTGGTGCCCCTTGGTGTTTTCCCACTCCCAGTTTCTTTTATCACTGATGTCTGCCAAAAAACAAACCTCTTGAAGTATAAACGTACAGATCCACTAAGAATAGACATGTATTTGAATTTATGGAATGCATGGCATGACTGAGTTAGAGTTACAGTCTCTACACTTAATTTTTGGGAGGTAGCAGTCTGTTCAGCCAAGAATCCCATAAACCAGTGTTTCACAAACCTTTGAAAGTTAAGCCCTCCCTCTTTAGGGAAATTAAACCAATCACAGCTCTGTCTCGCAATTCCTTCTTATGTTGTTAAAGGCCAACATCTTAGTTTGTACAATCTTCCATGCTTGCCCCAGCAGTCCTTGGTGCACCCTTTATTCACAGTCTTTGGGAAATGCTGGAGTAGAACACCATCATATACTCCATCTCCTTTTGTACATACTTTGATGAGCAGTGTAATCATCAACAATGTTGACATATAAAGAATTATAACTGGCATTAATGTTAGCACCCTTTGAAAAGGGTGAGGCAGGTCACTCCTCAGAGCTACGAATTCAGACTCTCTTCAAACCCAGGCAGATGACTCCATCCTCATCAGTTACACTCATTTCACATTTTCAAGGTTTTCTTTGCAACCATATCAGCTAGAGACTTACCTATAAGAAAGAAGGGCCTCTGGAGGACAGTAGAGAGACCTGTCCAAATGCCCCAAGCTAATCCTTTTACCTGATGGGAGCATATTCCACAGGAAAGAAAGGAAGTCCCTCCCAAGGTTAGATACAATGGTTAAAGTAGATTGAATCAGGAAGGGGAGCTCTCACCCACTAAACCAAAAAGGAGGAAGAGTTCTTCCTCTCCTTTTAGCAGAGAAGGGGGAGATGAGCTTTATTGGACTAATGGATCTTTGGGATCTGTGGGGTCCCAGGGTTTCCTAGGGCTACAGTGAATCTGTGAATGTCATAGGGTAGGCACTGATAATATGAATAGGGCTGAAGTAGGAGGAGGAGATTTCACCTTGGCTTCATGGTTGCTCCTTCAGCTTCTCTGACCACTCACTACATGCCCCCAGGAGAAAGGGAATGGGTGAGAATTGTGTAATTTTGACTCAGCTAGCATGCATGGTACAATTTCCAGTTGTCTGAGGAAACTGGAGAGCTTTCCGGGAGGAGCAGAGAGCAAAATTCTGACAGATTCAGACCCAGCATAATCTTAATCCATATCTGTTTGTAGAATGTTTGCAGGAAATTGGAAAACCAACGCACTAATTATAGACAATGAATTTCAGGAATGAAATGCAAACAATAAATGCTGTTTGTTTACACTTCTTATTTACTGTGCTATAAAATCCCTTAGATTTTACATATATATCATCCACTAAAATCACATATTTTCTTGTAGCTGGTCTTGGTGTCTCTGGCTCAGCCCTGGGTTGAATGACAAGTGTTTGTGTCCTGGACAAATGTTTGTGGAGTATCTAGACTAATGTTTACAATCCAATTGCCAATTAACTTGAGTTCAAAACAGGGCCATAATAAACTCTAATCTAGACATATTCTTCAGGGATAAGTCACTCCCCTTGTTCTGTGCATCTTCTTAGGTAGTCCCACATGTATGAACACAAAAGCGATAGGGTAGCCAGGAGACAGTCAGAACATTACTACTCAGCATGGCCTTGGAAGAATGAAGGATTGTTCTCAAGATATGAACTAAATATAAATATATGGCCTAGTTAATCTAAACAGTTCAAGAATGAAATCCTATGACCTGAATAAAGGCCATGGGAGGCCCCAAACGGTGGAAAATGTCATTGTTCTGCAGTGGGGGGTGGAAGGGGGTAGCATCAGCTACATAGAAGCTACCCTTGTGCTGTTAAGAGAGGCTCAGGATTGAAATAAAATGAGTGCTGCAAGTCAGGATTACACTGGCAACATTTAGACTGCCTGTCCCACACTATCCAATTCAGGGTTAATAATCCCTTCCTTTCATGGACAGTACATTAATTGCTAACATTTAAAACAAAAAATAAAATAAGGACTAGACTAAAAATATATCTTTCGTAATGGTAATAAGTTATGGAAGCTTATACAGAAGTTCATTTATATGTATATTTACAAGATTTATACTTATAGACTCATATTAGATTTACAACTGCCTTTAGAGATCATGAAATCAATTTCTAATTGATATTAGGAATGAGAATTTAATTTAAAACCAATCTGACTTTTTATAGAAGCTATAAGAAAGGTGATCAGCTTTCAAATACAAATACTAAAAATGCAGAATTACAGAGATACCTATTCACCCCATCGAAATGTTGGTTTGTATGTGGTCTTAATCAAAATGTACACCCTTTAGACTTGCTAAATTTAGCTCCGAGTAAAATCTGTACTAGGTTGCCTTGGCAAACGTTGCTATAGCTGCAAGGACACATTTCTGGCTACTGGCAGGGGCAAGGTAAGCTTTCAAACAGCAATATGTACAAAACATGTTTATATCAGCATTTGACCTTACCCTGAGAAGACCAGATGTCACATAATTTGGCCTTTGGACTATCAAAAATATGTTATTCTGCTGGATTAGTTTTTAGAATAATTTAAAATACTCTTTTAGAAACCTAAAGTTGATCCTGAATTTGTGTGGCTAAATTTATTGTATCAGGAAATAAATTGTTGAGGAATAAAGCAATAAGCACTAAACACAGAAGTAGTCCTTTAAAACAGAAGCACCTGTAAATGCATCTTCAGAAACAAAACCTTTAACATTGTGTAAATAGACTTTTCATTAGTTCACCCTATCACAGAAAATTAAGGCTTTAAAGAAAGATAAAAAGAATGTTTGATGAGATGATATAAAACAATCATATTAAGTTAACGGAGATTGCTTAATCACTGTAAACCATACGCCATATATTAAGAACCAAATTCTGCTCTTCTTACTCAAGCGAATTTCCCACTGAAGTCAAGATGTGTTCCTGTGTGATATTTCATCACTTTTAATTAAGTAATATTACAGAACTAGATAACGTTTTTCAATCTCATTGTTATGCATTGCTTCAACACTATTTTAAATGTTCAATAGTATAAAATATGAAGAAAATAGGTGAAGCTGGCAAAAGTTTTTGAGCAAAACTTTTTTGTGTGTGTGCAAAAAATGGAAATTTGATGACATCAAAATATTTCATGAATTCATGTCAATTTCACCAAATCGTTTAAGTCAAAAACAAACCAATACTTTTTGGAAAAAAATCAAAATGTTTTTTCAACATTTTCTAAATGAAATATTTATTTATCCCCTTTATCTACACTGGGTTTGTGAAACTCAGATTTAGTATCCCTATCTAGCTCTCTATTTTGGGTTTTATACAGCCACCCAACACTGTAGCATGATGGGCAGTCAACTTTTTTCACTCCAATCTCCATCTGATGGACTCACCACAACTGTGAATCCTGTGGCCTTGTTTACAATAGTGAAAGCCATCATTAACTAAGGGAAAATTTAATCCAGAGACAGTAAGGCCCAACTTTTCAAAGGTACCCATTTATTTTCGGTATCCAAAAATTAGAGGCATCCAACATTATGAAATGAAATGAAAATGTTGGCTTAAATGACTTGTCCAAGATGATTCAGGAAGACATTTGCAAAGCCTAGACTAAAATTTAAGAGCTCCTGGATTCCAATCTCATGCCAAACCATAGTGCCTCTCAAGGGAAATGGTTCTTTGAACATTCCACATTTGACATGAAAGAAGATTATTTTGTCAATGTTTCATGAAACCCTTAAAAGGTAAATTAATGTATTTGTCAATGGAAGCATTCTGAAGAGGTTTTTTTTCTCTCCCACTGATCATCAGAGCAAAAATGAATAGGCCATCTTTACAAAATAGCAACATGGAATAGATTACCTCTGCAAGAATGGCTTCTTTTGTCCATATGGATCCTTTCTGTTGCACGCACCACTTCTTCGAAGTCCAGCACTGTAGTTTTCCCTGTCATTGACGGGTAATTGATTATTTCAGAGAAGAGAGGTTTCTGCTCATCTTCAATGGATGACACCAAAGATGATGACTCACTTTTCTTCTCTTCAAAGTGTTTCTTGGTACACTGATAATGTCTAGTGTTATCCATGGAGTCTTCAGGATCATTCTGATTGTTTTCTTTGCCACAGCCTGTCAAATAGAAATAATTGTATGCAATAATATGCAGTGCATGAGATCTTATTCCAGTTTATTCTGGACCTCAGGCCGAGCCGGCCCTAGGCATAAGCAGACTAAGCAATTGCTTAGGGCCCCAAGCAGCTCAAGGCCTCCCGTATTAATTATCAGTATGTGTTGTGTGTGGAGGGGCCCAAAATATTCCTTCTTAGGGCCCCAATGGGCTAGCACCGGCACTGACCTCAGGGGCAGCGTAGAAGTTATATCAATTAGCAAGTTTACTCTCTGTTAGGGAGAACATAACTTTAATGCCTCTTCTATTAAGGACCACAGTAGTGATGTTCCTTCTGATGCAGGTTCTGCCATTCTTTTATATAACAATCTCAGGTATTTGTGCTGGAGCCCTCTCAGTCTACAAGAGAAGGGAGCTGCCAGCAGGCATTCTCTCTGAGAGCACCTCAACCTTGCAATCTACTGCTTTCAACTTGGTTGGAAATAGCCCCAGTCTGTTGACAATTAAGGTTCACTGCAAGGCCCATCTATTTACCAGGTTTTTGGGGAGCGAGGTACATGACAAGGGCTGATGTGGTGCATGTGATAAGGTGGGTATTGGTCAAGTCTTGAATTTATCTTTGAATATTTTTAGGTGCAGCTACTGGTTCAATACTTTTCTGGGGCTGTATTTTTGATTTCTGGCAGTTACAGCAATGTATTACAAATTGAAACAAATAAAATAAGGACAAGAAACCAACAGTGATCATCTGTTGAGTATGGAGGCCTCTTGAACTGCCTTTAGAGCAACACTTAAAGTGTGTTTTATTGTATCATTTCAAATCCAATATTTGATCTTGCCTATTTTTAACTGAAATGTCAAGATAATTCCAGTTCTGAATGTTTATTTAGGACATATTTTAGCAGGGGAGTCTCAATTAGATATAAATACTGTAACTAGTTTGCATTAACTTCCTGGGGAGATAGCATGATTCCCCATCTGCTTTCAACTAATTACTAATCAACATAATTCTAGAGTGCATGTAATCCTCACAGCAATGGTTAATACCGAATTCTGTACATTCCCAGGGTTTCTTCTTTTCTAACACTATTTCCCGGTAATCATTCACAATGAAAGAGAACTGTGCGCGAGATCATACCCCAATCAACCTCCTCCTGCTCAGAACGTGAGGCTCTGTTGCCTTTGCAGCAGCATCTCCCTCTATTGCACTGACTCCATGAATTCAAAGATCTGCAAGTGGTGAGTGGTAGCTAGGGGCAAGGCCAAGTCTGATCCAGAACCTCCCCACCTGCATTCACTGGAGTCCTTGGGGAAAGTAATACAGCACTGAGCTGAATTAACTTTCTGTTGGTCCCATCTCCACAGTGAGGCTCCTCTTTTAACAAGGATCCCTGTCACCATCTAGAGAACATGGAAAGTGGTGCTATGGCACAGCACAGATGCAGGCGGGCTTGCATAGTGTGGCTTGCAGGGGATCCTGCGAGATTTTGTGGGATGGCCCTATGGTCAGCAATTCCCATCCCCCCCACCCTCCTGATGGAACAATGGAGGCTAAAGCTCCATGAGAAGATTCTTGCAGTGATTTCCTGTCCTCACTCTTGACCCACACATTTTCCTGGGGGAGTGGGTGATGGAACTCTGTTTTATTGCAGTCCTCCTACAGAGACAATGGGCTTAACTACTCAGTATTACACTGACTTGAAATGGAAACATTTACATGTTCACATATTTTGAACAATTTCGTATTTTCATGGGAATATGTGAATCAAAAATAGCAGTCATAGGCACTTTATAACAGAAAGATTGATCAATGAACTAGTTTGCAAAGAGAGGTCACTCAGAGGTGGTCCTAACATAGACAGGAGAGATTGCATAATGGCTGAAGTGTGGGTAGAGGACTGATCTATCATATTTACAGAGTGCCAATCACTGTAATAGCTAGAGGCACAAAACCAAATTCTGATTTCAGTTACACTGCTGTAAAACCAGAGTAATTCAGTTGACTCCACTTCAGTTAGTCTGGATTTATGTTGGTGTAGCTGGCAGCATATTTTGATACAAAATATCTATACTTCTGGTGTAGTGGACACTTTGGCCCAAGTACAAAAGAATAGATGAAAGGGAGGTCCCTTCCAATGATATTATCTGGGTTCCAAATCTAAGGAAGATAACTTTTGCCCACTAGTTGATCAATTTCATAATGTGTTCAGTGCCATTTCTGCATCTGCTAGTCCTCTTCCTGTATTCAGAAATTTTAACATTGTTGTTTCATTATGCGGTTACTCCAGAAATGTTTTCATTTTAGGCTGTAAATGAAATCTTCACTGTAAGAAAATGTGGCAAAAACATTAGCACTGAGAATAATCCTATGATGTTGTATGACTAAAATATGAATTAAAAATGGAAATTGCATTTTTTATTTGGCTCTGAACTGTAGGAGCTAATGGAGTTCACAGGGCAATTCAGCTGAAATACATTACAAGCAGTCACTAGGTAATACTTTATTCAGATGGGGCACGATCATTTCTGCCTTTTCTAATGAATCCATGTTATTGGGTTGGAATGAATATTGCAGATGACAGGAATAGCTTTTTCTCTAGTTGGGCTTTTTCCGTGCAGGAATAAATTCCTTAAATTCACTGTCCATTATACAGACTGGCAATTCCAAATAGCTCTTCCCCTGACTTTCACTCCCCTGTTTGACTGCAAGGAAAGCTTGATTTCTGAAGTGATTATTATCTTCACTACAGAATCATCCTGCCTCCTCCATCTGCTTTCCAATGAGATGTGTTTCTCTTTTTGATTCAGACTGCTGGAAACAATTTTTCAGAGGCTGAATATTCTGTAACCTCCTGCTTTGCCAAACATCCTTTCAAACATAATTTGCACCATTTATGGGAATCATTTTAGTCTGTGATTTTTTTTATATGTCTGCCAAAGAGCACAAATGAACATGATGACACTGGAATTTCTGATTTATAGAGCAACAGTGTCTGACTTTTCAGCCTTGAAAATAACAAAGTCCTTGACTTCGAACTAACTATGGGAAGGACTGTATCCTCCGTCTCAGGGAGATGGGCAAGAAGAACTGGGGACGTGATCAGGCCTTTGAAATGCCTTCTTATTCCAGTAAGTTTCTGAGTCTTCCAGATGTGACAATTACCAGAGATCAAACATATTTTTCTTTTATTTTTTGTCATGCTAATTCAGTAGTAATAAAGTTTGGCTCAGTTCAATGAGTGGCAGCCTATGTGAAATGGGATTTCTTTATCTCAATACTATTGCAAATGTTGATACTAATAAAAGTGGGATAGTAGTATATGACATGGGGAGCAACAGGTGCTTTTTTATTATTAGTGGAATTTGGTTAACTAGACTTTGGTTTACAGAATTGGACCGGCTATCTAGTCTGTTGCTTCAGAAGAAGGCAAAACTCTAATTCCTTTCTCCCACCTCCAAGTAAAAACCTTAGTGTGTCTAGACAAATTCAATTTTGTGTGGGAATTGAGGTTACTACCTTCCTAACCCTTGCAGAAAACAATTTACACCACACATCATGAGACAGATAATCCTTATAATTAACCTTGCTTGTATAACTACAAACCTCATCACTGGACATGACATTTTCTAGCCCCCTTTATAAAATCCTGCCACATCATTTTAAACACCACCAGGAAAGTCACTCCTGAGGCATGGCACATTCCTGACTGAATGCTGTAAAACAGTCTACACATTTTCATTCATATTCCCAATGATGGTTTGGTTCAACCATCATTGTTCCCCTTTTAGTTGATAGTCACATATCTTCACATGAAGGGAATTTTGTTTGCAGGAATGTTGGTAGGATGGCTGGTTTCTGTATAGATAAATCCATTTATTCAGGTCTAAATATTGGAGATGATGGCGGAATTTTTGGAAGGCTCCACAATCCATTGCTAATTTTCAGCACTCAGCAGCTGACCTTCCAGTGATCTGCTGCATACCATCCATTTCCTCACTGATTGTTTCCTACTGTGACAACCCCATCATTCCATATCATTCTCTAGGTTATTTCTATCTCTTTGCCTAGTGTGATCACAGTACATATATTTCATCTGTTCATTTCCAACATCAGAGTCTGCTTCTCTACAATAATACTTTTAACATAGGTATTCCTTTTTTGTCCATCCATGCGGAATGAGAACCTTTGCCAGCATCATATTTCAAAACCTCTGAAACCCGCTTGTGATGGTGGTAGTTCTACTTCTATCGTGCAATCTTGGATTACGGAAACCAGAACTTTGCTCATGTGTGAAATCAGGGAGATGGTACAATAATTACTACACTTGGTTATGTCTCCCTTCTTTGGCAAGAACAGAAAAGTGCCCTTTGTTCAGCCCTCTGCCTAATTTCTAGTAATCTGTACGCCATTACAAATTTTCCACCTAAGATCAATACCGTGTTCACCAATCACTTCTAACAATTCTGCAGGCCTGTTATCTATCCCCGGGTGCTTTTCCCAGGCTTCATTCTCTCTCTCACAAGACTGACAGCTCCAAACCTGTATTCTCTTTTCTGCCAGCCTGTATTATGAGTGGCTCCGGTGAGGCAAACAGATTGGCACAGTAATCTCTTCACCTGTGTTTAGTATCATCACCCTCAGTCAGGAGTCTGCCAACATGATTTATTATTAAGTTTGATCACAGTGAAAAGCTTTTGGTAAGAAGTCTGACCACTGTGAATCTATCTTTTATATTATTACTCTCTTTACACTTCTCAAGTTCCATGCATTTTTCCCTTATATATTTGCTCTTGTCTAGTCTGCCTTTGCATATTCTCTCCTACATTCTTCCCTTTCCAATCATTCTCTTTTACTCTGCATCATTTTTCTGCCAATTCAAACACCTTCTCAGTTAACCATGGTGTAGTCCGACACCGACTTTTTGGAATGTGTGGTTGGCCTTTTAAACATAACAGTTTTCACTTTATTCCAAAATTTTTGGGGGTTATTCTCCTCTTTCATCTGTGCCAATTCCTCAAACCCACAATTTTCATTGATTCTGGACAAGTCCAAATGTAGTAGACCTGTCGAACATGGTATCTTTAAAGTTGAAATTTATATTTGAGGCTAACAGCTGATGGGCTGACCCAGTCTGTACTCATGAAAGTCTTTGTCCATTTTCCATTCGATTTCCAGCATTGTTATATTTATTCCAAAGGTGATTTTGGTTCTTTGCCATACTGTCAGGTGACCTCCAGCTGCTGAGTAAAAATGGTCTTTAATGACCAGGAGATTAGAGCAACAGGAGATTAGAGCAGCAGAACTACCTGCCTTCCGCTCTCATTTTGCGAACCCAGACCACAGTTTCTCATTACTTCTTTATGAGATCTTGCAGCTCCAACTTTTGCATTTAAGTCCCCAGTTACAAGGGTAATATCTTTACTTGGTGTTTCAGTGAGTGTTTCTTCAAGTTGTCCATAGTTTCCGTATGATTATCCATATTCATATGCAAACAAAGGTGCTAGTGAACAGGAGTCTCCTGTTTAAAAATGTCAGCCATCTCGTCAGAAAGCAGAAATAATAATAGGTCTTCAGTGACTAATCACACACCAAAAATAGCACATAGTTAAGTGAAAAGCCTGCAAATGACAGTTGCCACTTTGAGTAAACTCTCTATCAAACAGTTACAAAAATGGTTTGAACAAATACATTTTGTAAAAATGTCCAAATTAAAATGTACAATCCCTGTAATGTCTAAAGCTGCCCAAATGCACTTCGGGCCTTACCATCTTACATGAGGTGAGCTCACCTGATCACCGCTTCAGTTCCTTACCACACCCCCTCCTGCCATATGTTTGCAAAAATCAGTCTGTTGATGCACAATTTGCACTTTTCTGCACAAAAGACATGCATAACCTCCATCCCTATATAGTCATGATACGTGAATGATTCTTTAGCACAGACCAGGAGCAGGCCAAAGGAAACCAGGGAAGTTTTATTCCAAACTACTGTCATCACTTCTTTTCACTCAGCAGTACCAAAAAGAACATGAATACTATGTAATATTCATAGAACCATATAGGACTTGTAAGCACTACTCCCCTTTGTGTGTTGTCTGCTTCGTAGTTAATGAGACAAGTTTATGACCATAAGGGAAAGTTGCATGTTGTATTATGTTGACTATGGATTTGTATAGTCACTGATGGAATAGCAAGTGGAGAAGAGATCAATTCCATATGCCCAGCTAAGTTTGGTCAGATCGTACAAACACTTAAACCCTGGAGTAGTGTTCGCTATTGTGCGTGGTCCCACTGGGTCCCACATCAGAGGGGATAGCAGAAGCTGAGTACTGGTGAATGTGAGGATGAAAGATTGTCTTTTCTTCCAGATCAGAATGACTCAGGGCAAGATGATTCAATCCAAATTTTATGCTATGATTAAAATACGTCTTTACTTGGTAGGCTCTTAATATTAAACAATAAGAAATCATCAAAGGAAAGTTATAAGAAGTAATTTGGGATCCTTCGGATTACGTTATTTTAAAGGCCAAATCCTAGACTGTATGTTACAGGATCTGGTTCCTGTTCCCATCTCTGTTCTGATTTAGGTAAGTGTCTTAACTCTCAGTATGTCTACACTGCAATTAGACACCTACGGCTGGCCTGTGCCAGCTGACTCAGGCTCACAGGACTCAGACTAAGGGGGTGTTTCTCTGCAGTGTAGACATCCAGGCTAGGGCTACACATCAAGCTCTTGGGCCCTCCCACCTCTCAGGGTCCTAGAGCTGCAGCTGCAGTGTAGTCATACCCTCAGCATCTATTTTCCCAGAAATAATTGTACTATTACACAATACAGCTATAGCATCTTCCATCCACAGATAGCCAAGCACAATGTGCAGAGATGACAATGCAGTTCACAGGGCTGTTCACTTTTAACACATTAATTTTGAAATCCTCAGATGGAAAACACTATGGCAGGGCAAAGCATTATTACGGAAGACATAATTGTTTCTGAGTGCTTCAGTAGATTTATTTTCCAATGGAAGTAGAATATGTATACACAAACTTAGGGGCCATATTTTTAAATGATGGCCTCCACTTTTGCATACAAAATTTGCAGATGCAAACATGTGTAGTTTTTCTACCAAACCAATTCTGATCACTAATTAGGTAATTTAGATGTGTAAGTATCTGATTGTGGGCACAGTTTGGTTCTTAGACATACAAAAGACCTAAATTGTGAGTGCAAAAATGGAAAACTGGTTATGGCTAGGCAGAACATTTGGCTCTATGGCTCTGAAACAAGCTGACAAAAGCTGTGAAATTCAGAATCAAGCCTCATACTCTGTCCTTAACCAACTTCAATGCACTTGAATACTGCAAAGGTCTCTGAACAGTGGGTAATTTTATATCCCATATGTTCCACACTATACTCAGCAGAGTGAGAATTAAGGACAGACTGGCACACTCTGTTTTTGTTGGCTTAAAGCATTTCATAGTGTTATTTTAATGTGGGATTTTGTTGTACTGAAATTACTTTTCTTTAAATGATGGAAAGTTACAGTGACAGTCTTTGGCCACAATGAAGGCAGTGCTAAAGTTCACTGTATCTAATGAATGGTGCTGAAGTCATTCCACAGACATAGCTTCAAATTTTGGAAAACTAAAAGTGATTCCAGATTTTAATTGAAATAAAATATGAGTGTTGTGAAGACCCCTGAAATCATTGTAGATTCATTCATAGGTGAATTTTACAACAATGCTGTTTTTATGACCCATTTATATGATGCGACCTTGACCTGTTATCTACCTTCCTAAGTGGCTGCGCTCTTCTGAGATGTTGCACCTAACAAGGTCTCAGACAAAATTAATGAGAAATGAAGATAAAGCATTCCCAGAATGGACTGCTTGGGTTTGGAACAATATATTAGAAGAGGGAAGACTAAGCCAAAGCCTGGCCATTTCAAGAATGCATTGCTAGACTCTTCTGTGTTTGCCAAAGCAAACATGCCATAGCAGAAAAGAAGAACACACTGACATCTGTACACACATATAAGAACTCCTAGAAAAGTGTCTTGAACATGAGAGAAGAATCCACTTTGAACTCCACCAAAGACAATGCTTTGTGCAGCTAATTTACCTTGTTGAGCACCTAGATACTGCATTAATAAAGCCTAGAACCACATATTCAACAACAAGGAGAAAACAAAATATTGAATAGCTGCTTACTAAGTGAGCACCATGCATTCTGTGCATTGAATGAAGCAGGGGACTTCTGGAAAAAATAGTATGTGATCATGGAATTAAAGATTGTGTCATAATGTATAGGCATAAGGGGGCTGCATTAAAGTTGCACAGAGAGCCTTAATTCTGGCATTTCCTGACTTTTGAATGCCTGACTTTGCAACCTTAATAATGCTCTTTTAATGTAGTTTTTGTGTGTGTAATTATTTTTATAGCACCTTAAGTGTATTACTCAGGCAAATGGGACAGCAGGCAAATAATACAGGCTAGATAACCTTTCCATAAAGATTTATTTTCCTTTCTTTAAATTGAATAAAAAAGAGCGACTAGTTTTGAGTGACTGTAAATGTGTGTCAAATTCAAAGCCGGAAACTTCAAAGTTAAAGCAAATATTCAATCCTTAACTTATTCTTTTGTGCCATTTTTAGCACAATGGCATGAGTTAGGAATGGAGTGAGAGCCTGATCTGTGAATTTTCTGAGCTTTGTCTGGTTTTGTCACAATCTTAATGTTATTTAGATGACAATGTCAGGGTAATTGAAAATGATGCAGGGTGAAGGCCAAAGGATCTCTTACTCCAATGATAGAATTCCAGTCTCTTATACTAGGAGTTTATCTTCCACTACAAGATCATTTTTCTCTGATAGCTGACAGTACATATGACCGCATATACCATTTCCAGAAGGCCACATTTCATGAGAAAACTGCTTCAGTAGGAGTTACCCTTGGAAACAAGGCTCTTGTAGGAACTGTGCTCCCCTAGGACAGGCTGCAATAGGAGCAGATGGACAACTGCAGTGATGGACTGTCTGATGATTATATACTTGCTGTCAGGGGTTCCTTGCAAAATGTAGGATTTGAGGAACACACTTCTTGCTTTCAAGCCGGGCAAATGCAATCAATAGGATTCATAGGGACTTTCTTTTGTGGGCTCCTAAAATGAAATCCAAGAAAATAAAAATTCCCTGTCAAGAGTTAAATGTCTTGTCCTGGACTAGTTGGCAAATAAGTCGACAGAACAACTATTTTCACTGAATCAATGGGTATTAACAGAACAATGTCCCTCTCTCTAGATTCTGTTTACCCTAGAAACTAGAAGCATGGGCCAGATTTTGATCCCTTTTACACTGATGAAAATCCAGAGTCAATCCTTTCCTTCAAGGACATCATCATTCCATTCAAGTTACTGAATCTAAGATGGTGTATTTAACACAACTATCCTGGATGTGGCTAATGGATTTTACATGCCCTGCTCAAAGGAGTTTGAAAGATCATTAGTAGAGTTTGACCTCATTCTTCCTGAAGTAATCTGCTTGGAATGGATAGTCTTCACATCTGATTGCCTCTTAGGGTTCATCGTATTTCAGTGTGCATCTGATAGTGTACAGCTAAGGACAAAATGAATTCCAGGCTGACATGGAGAACATCTCTTCATGGTAAGAATGATTACATGCTGGAATAGACCCAATGAGGTGAAGGTCTTAGAGACACCATCAATGCCAATGTTAACAAAAAATTAAATATGACACCAGGGTGAGTAATGATGCAGGAACTCTGACTAGCTCACCAGAAAAGTGTTTTCAAAGCCCTACTTACTCTGTCAGGGCTAAATTCTGACCATGACTTCAATGCCATGACTTCCTTTATGCCACATATGGGGGTTTATGCTGGCTTTATTGACCCTGAAGATGGCCAGGCCAGCATAGATGGGCAGAGTAGAGGGGCTCCACAGCACTTCTGAATTCAGGGTTAACTATCTTTCCCCTTCTCCCCACCCAGTGGGCCATGAGTTTGGGATAACTCCTACTGCCTGTTATGGGAGAGAGAGGGGGAAATGGGGAAGAAAGGAAAAAAATGTTCCCCTGTGGGTGGGCCGGGAGGCAAAAGCATAGGTGAAGGCACTGTACCACCCCATTACTTCTCACCTGTTTAGGTTGGGGAGAAAACTTCACCCTGGCTGACAGCTCTGCTTATGAGCTGTCAGCCAGTAGCACTGTTGGGCCCAAGTAATCTTGGTAACAATCTCTGTGGATGACTGTCAGTCGTCTGTGGTAACTGGCTTCTATGGCTGTGGTGGTGCTCTGCATATGCACTGGGGACCCCCATCCCCAACACTATTCCCAAAAGGTGAGGTGGGATAAGAGTCATGGAATCCCGCTGGGTAAGCATGAGGGTAAAGCTGCCAGGTAGTGGACATGTGGCAACCCCTAAAGAGGGCTCTCTCAGGATTCCAATTGCTCTTGGTAACCACAGAGACAGGCTGGGCTACAGAACTGCGGCTAGCTCTGCAACACAAAGCTCTCTGGGACCAGGGTTTGGCCATTAAAGAATAAGCCATGACAGAGCCATACATAGAAGCTACGATCAGATATGTGGTGACTCATCTAGAATATGCTGGAAATGCATCTGGGGTGGAATAAGATAGTCTTGTATCACACACAAGAGTACAGTGCTTGTTCAGCAAATCACAAACTACTTTGACTGAATTAATTGTCCCATTTCTAGGAAAGAAAGCAAGTACATACTGCAGATAAATCATAAAGAGCTGTGAGTTATTGTCTAAGTCCCTGATGAAACTATGATGCTATTGAAAAATGAGTTACCAGGGCAACAAGGTCCAAATCAGGCTTTCATGAACTGAAGGGAGAGAGAATTACAAATCCATGTTTAGCAGTCCACAAGGGAGAAAATGTCAAACTACTGTAGGCTCACACCAAAGAGGAAAAAGTGCAATTTTAAACAGTATAATTTACCAGTTGGTCAACAGCTGAATGGGAAGCACTAGCAGGAGGTCCATATGTCTATTAAAAAGAGCTCCACTTCTGTAAGATCACAAATGTAAGTTCAGTACCACACTAGAGAGGCAACATGAACAACTGACTGTATAAGTCATTAAGATTTTACTGAGATTTAAAACATCAAAGCCTCATAACAGCATGCACGGATTGCTTAGTTTTTAGAGATTATATTTATGAAGCGAAAATATGACTGTTAAAAGTTATCTTTAGACAACATTTTATCTAAACAGTAACACGACTGTGACCAGAAATATGTCTCTCAGCCAAGGGCTGTGCCTTTTGTGGCGTACCTCTCTTAAACTGCTGCACAGAGTCTGTCCCAAACTGTTTATCGATTGTGGTCTAAGTTAGAATGTGGCAAATTCTGTTCTAACACCCTCAAAAAGGTGCGGAAGGCCTTGAAATCAGTGGAACTGCCATGGTTCTTCACAGAACAACACAGGCCCTCTGACAGGCTACAGAAAAACAACTCCATGTGCTCTGTTTCAGCTATGGCCGCGTGCAGAATTTTGGCATAGACTAGGGCAGGGAAGAAGTGTGCCGTTGGGATCAAAACTACACACACTCACTGGTTACCCTCTCTCCTCTTGTCTCCTCTTCTCCGGAGGTGGAGTTTCTTTCTCTGGTGTGACTCAGGCAGCCAGATAACATATTATAATTACCAGAATTGAGGGGTAGGCTACCATTCATTTCTGTTCTCCCACAATGGCATGCTATTTTCATTGACAAAACTGTGGCAAATGACATCCTGTCAAAAGTAATGTGAAAGAATGCCAGCAATCAGAAAACTGTTCAGTGAGACTCATAATTTAGCAGGAAAGAACTACCCATGAGAGCAACAAAACACAGTTTTTGCCACCCTCCTGGCATCTTAGCAGGCTATTCTGAACAGGAGGCACAGGCTGACGATTCACTTCCATATTGTCTAGGTGGCAGGGTAGGTTTTCTCATAAGAAATGTGAAGGTTATTGAGGTAAGGCACCTCTGTCAACACATTCTTTATGATGAGCAGACTGAATATTTCATGGGGGCATTTTCCTGCCAGATGTGTTGTCACTTGTGGCTTCATGCCTCAAAGATGCTTCTTTGATGAAATGGTAATGCTATTCTGCTAATCAGGAACACACTGGTCTAAAGTCCTCCTTCTTCCAGCACTCCACCTATCCTTCATTTATCATCAGCAAGTCTTTGGCTCTCAAAGTAGTGCTGTCCTGCATTTAGGATTGGCCTTTAACAGTGGAACATAAAAGGCAGAGCGGGGCTAATACCAGAAACATTGATTTGTCAAATAAATAATTGGACAGACACACACACACACGAATTGGACTCACCAAGCTCCAAAGAAAGGCATACAAGTCTTAATTTAGCTTCCTTCATGAGTACCTAACCAATGCCCTTGGTATTTATGAGCTCTTAATGCTGGTATCATGAGTTAATATTTGGCCAAATGCTCCCCTCCATTCTGATTACTTCCAATGGCCTTTTATGTTAATGTAAGCATAGAAAAGGCCACCTGAAGACCTGCCAAGAGACCCATTTCCACACTGCCAATTAAGGCACAAATTCACTAGGGTGAGTATATATACTGTACACTGCAAACAAAATGCTATAACTTCAGGGATATCACAGGAACTGAGAAACACTAGCCTGCATCAAGCACAAAATCACTGCTTGTTGGGAGACTAAAATTAATATGACTAATAAAAATTCAACAGACTAGAATCTCCAAAGATTTTTAATAGGATATTCTAGGACACAATATTGTCTAAGTATCTACACATATAAAGCAATGGGGTCTGTCGTGGAGGCTGAGGAGTCAGGGTAAGGTGAAACTGATCCAGTGTTCGTGTGTAATTATTTTGAGAGCCACTGCATAGAACTCCCTGCCTGCTGAGCAACAAAACCTTGAGTCGCTCACAAGTAATTGCTGCAATGGAACCTTAATGTATCTATGATACCCAGTGAAAAGAATACCCCTCTTAAATATCAGTGAATAATGTCCCAGTGCTGTCTATTTAATATAAGACATGAAGTTAATTACCTTTCTCTACTTCACTTTCAAAGGACAATTTCCTTCTTCGAAGTTTGCCGTTATCTCCATCCGAATCATTAGTGGTTTGTGATCTTATTATGAGATCAGCCTTGATTAATGAAACATGTAATGCAATGACAGATTAGTCCCATTTGAAAACAGCATATTATCAATAGGCGATTGACTGTTAATCATGTTCCAGTTTTAAGGAAGACAAGATTACACTACTAAGTCTGGATTGAATGAAAACACTATTGACATAGCTCAATATTAATAATTAAAATGATCACGTGGATGGAATAATTCCAGCAGTGATACCATCTGATGGTGAAATAAATGTCCAGACAAATTAGTTCATTATAATGCATGAGTGTGTTGTCATCAGCTCCTGAGCTTCTTGGAATTGTGTTTTTTAAAGTAACAAAGCATGGTGAAGTTAAATAAGAAAAAAAAATGAAAATAAGCTCTTACAAAGGATGTGTATTATTGCAGGCAGTACTGTGGTAACTGATTATAATTAGCTGTGATGTTTAATTACATGGTAATGATTACAAAGGTTAAGTTTTACAACAATAAATATAAGGTTGATAAACACCATGCATTTTACCCTTTTTTATCTGTCCAGTCCCTCCCTTCCTCCCTCTCTGATTCAGCTCGTTGAAATATTTTTTCTGTAGTTGAAAATTGTGGTTTCTCTTTTTATCCATCTTATCTTGTTGTCTACATGAAGTTTTAACTTGTGCTTTTTGTTGCAGAAATGGATTCAAGAAACATTTAACACATTTGAATTGTTTTTAGTGCCAAAAAAACTGAGCAATAACATGCTGATAATGTATTTAAAAACAAATAATCTTGCATGAAGGCAGTGCTGTGTGTGAATATGCACAAGGCATAGGCTTTGAACCCACTTCCCTTCCCCTTACTGCTCAGACAGGACATGCCAATTGGGTAAGTTGCTTGGTCATGTCACTGGACTGGGAAGAAGGGACGGTGAAACATTTACTGCTCTTGCTGCTGCTCTAAATTTAGTCCTGAAGGGAGAGGTTTAGATTTATATGGACTTCACAATGGTGCCCATGGATAAAATAATGGAGGAGAAAAAAGCTAGGAGAAAAGAAGGTAGGAATAGCTCAGGGATAGCCAGGCACAGGCATCTATCAGCTAAATAAAAAACTGGGACGGCATGGGGTTTCCAAAAGCACACTGGTCACAGATGCGCTGATTGCATCATTTGCATATTATTTTGAGAGTTAGGTTAGTGCAGTGTTGTTCTCACAACAAATTTTTTGGTGGTCTCAGAATGCAGCCGCCAACTCTCATTGGTGGCCGCACTGACACTTTTTCCTAAAATAATTAACTTTAGAAAAAACAACTAAAAATGCACAGAGACACAGCCAAATCATTGTATTTGTAGGTTTTTTTTGGCAGACTCAATAATAAAAATAATGCTGCTTCCCCCTTCAGCCCTCCACCCCCTATCGAGGGCTTAATGGGTCCTGGGGCTTGCTGTGAAAAGTGATATTTGTAAAATTTGTTAATATCACAGCACACTTACCTGGGAGGCTAGGAAAGGTGATATTAACAAACATACAAGTATCACTTTTCACAGATAGCTAGTAAGTCTCCTCTGAAAAGTGATACTTGCATGCTTGTTAATATCACTTTTCTCAGCAAGCCCCAGAACCCATTAAGCCCTGGATGGGGGAAGCAGGGGCCAGAGATGATGGTGGGATGGATGTGGGGCCAGGGGAGGCAGTGGGGACCTGGGGCAAAGGGGGATGGATGCGAGGCCAGGAAGGCACCAGGGTCCAGTGTTGAAGGATACAGGGCTGTGGGAGGCAGCAGGGCCCAGGGGCGATGGGGGTGGGTGATGAGCCCCACCGTTGTGTGGCCAGAGTCAGGGCCTGGTGTCTGCTGCCCTGCAGCCAGGGCCGGGGTCAGTGCCCTCACCCAGAGCCTGGAGCTGGGGACAGGAACTGTGTGGCTGGAGGCAGGGATCAGAACCTGCTGCCGGACAGCCAGAGCTGTGGGTCAGCGCCCAAGGCCAGTGCCTGTTGCTGTAGGGCCAGAGCCCAGAGCTGGGTGCTGGAGCCCAGGGGTGGGTGGCTGGAGCCAGGAGTCAGCACCTGCCGCTACGTGGGAATAGAGCTCTGGGCCGGCGCCTGCTGCTGTGCAGGGCAGCCTGATGCCATGCAGCTGGGCCAAGGGATCAGTGCCAGGGGCCGCACGGCCAGAGCTGTGGGCTGGCACCTGCTGCTGGGAAGTTAGGGCAGGGGATCATCACCAGAGGCTGGGGCCGTGTGGTTGGAGCTCGGGGCCAGCGCCCAGCACTGCATGGCCAGAACTGGGACCCAGAAGCTAACAGCCGGAGCAGGGGGTCAGCACCTGCCAGCACCAGCACGGCCAGAGCCATGTGTTGGCACCTAAAGCCCTGTGCTTGGAGCCGGCTGGCAGCTGGGGACGGAGCCTGCTGCCCCACAGCTGGAACCAGGAGCCGGAGACTGAAGCCCTGCAGTTGGAGGCCAGGGCTGTGTGGCCAGAGCTGGGGTGGGGGGTGTCAGTACTCACTGCCCAGCTGTCAGAGCCCAGGGCTGCATAGCCAGGTTCCTGAAGTCCTGCCGCTGGAACCTGCTGCCCAGCCCCCATCCCCCCAACGTGGGTCAAGAACTCACCTTGCTCCTTCAACACTGTGTCCCACCTCTCTCCTGGAGCAACAAGGAGGAGTGGGAAGGGCTGATGCTTTGCCTCCCCCCATCACCACCCAGGAGGCTGTCATGGCTGCATGAAAAGCCCCTGGTGGCTGCATTCGGTCACGGTGGCCGCATTTGAGAAACGCTGTGTTAGTCAATGAGTTACTAGCTAAGACCCTGTTCCTGCGAATTCATAGGCATGGGTGTCTTCCCACTGTGTGGAGCGCCAAAAGTGTCTCTAGTTGCTTCTTCACTTGGGGGAGTACGGGTGGGGCAGTAAGAAGCAGGAGCCACCCCTAAGGAACTAATGGGTGGGGAGGATGGGTGTGAGGGGATTGTCTCTGGGTTCTACATCATGGATTTTTAACACACATGATGGATAGAGTTTCATTTTAACTAACAATGAGCCTCCAATGAGAAAAATAATTATAAAACATTATGATGATGAAAGTACAGGAAATAGTTGCTCAAAAGCCCCTATCATGAAGAATTAATTTTATCCTCAAGGAGCTCTCAAATATGCAGAGTTTCAGGCCTAGCTTCAATGTATCCGTAAAATATATTATATCTAACATTTAAATAATAGCAATGACCTTTCCAAAGCAGAGTTAACATATGGAACAGAAAGGATAATTTTGTAAAGAAAAAAAATACAATTTTTATGAAGGAAGGCTCAGCATTAAAAAATAACATGATTTGTTCTATAAAGTGACTTTTAATATATTCTATTTTTTTAAAAAAATTAAAACATATGTAGAACCTCCCTGATTTGTACTTTGCTGATCAGCAACCCTTGTGCCCGGCATTTGCATACAAAATTCCAGTGGTCTCTGTCTCCTCATGTCTCAGCATGGATTCAAAAGCAGAGTGCTACAGGGTGGTCTCTCCATACTAAGGCTGTATTATCTTTACTTTAAAATATACTGGAACACCTGAAATACTGTGATGTATATCAGGAATAATTAAACTTAAATTTAAACTACATTTTTCAAATACACAACTATAAAGGGGCAGATCCATCGCGCAGTATAGCCCACACTTTCTGGACATGGCTAGATGCACTTCTACAGCATTATGTGATAGGCAAAGCTACCTAGGTAGTAGCTTCTCCCTTGTTCCTCCTCTGTTGTGATAATTAGGCCTACAAATTTACCCTAAGTGTGAGCTTAACTGTGAAAAGTGAGTGAAAGTTTAAAAAATGTCACAATAACTGATACCAATAAATGTTGAAGGTAGAGGGAGACAAAGACTGATTTAATCCAAACAGAAAGGCCTACTGGAATAACTCAAGTACTGTGTTTTAAATCATGCCTGGGAAACAAGAGACGTGTAGGACTAAAAATCAATTAACCAAAATTGATGTTTTATCCACTAATTAGGTCTAATTTCCAATACAAATGAGAGGATGGGCTATTCTGCCCATCACTCCCTTTTGGAACTTAGCTGAGCACTGGCTACTGCAGCACTGGCTAACTGAAAGACAAAAATAGGGGAAGGACCAAGCTTCACCACCATAGCTGTCACACCCACTATCTCCTAAAATCCCAGACCTTCTTCATCCTAATCCTGAAAGATGTCCTGACCAGACTGGGCCAAAGACAGGGAGCGAGGTGCCATTGCCGCCTCTACCACCTCTGGGTAAATCTTGACCACCGCCTAGGATGTAAGATGCTGATACTTCCCCTCCACCTCACCCATGTGTACTTTCCTTCTCCACTTTATTCCTTTGCTCTCCCTGGAACGTTGCTCCTCCATGCACCCCTAGGGGGCTCTGGGGCGGGGGGAGCAAGGAGCGACTTCCTTGCATCCAGGTCACTTTTCCCACCTGGGCTGCATAAGGGGAGGGCAGCTCCTGCTGCTTGCCTCACAGCCCAGCTCAAGTGGGGAAAGTGACCTGGATGCACAGAGTTCTTGGTGTTGCTCCTCACTTCCCCTGCCCACACAGCTCTCTAGGGGAGCACGGAGAAACACTGGGGTGTGTGTGTGCAGTATCTGTGTGTCACCATTCCCCCACATTCCTCCGCCAGGAGGAAGCAGGGAGTTCCCTCCCCCCATGCAGTGCTCCTCAGGGAACAGTTTCTGACACTACACCAGCAGCGCACAGCCCTACACTGCTGCACAGCACCCACTTGACCACTGGGCACCGTGGGCAGCCACCCAGGTGGCCTACTCCTGAGGTCAGCCCTGAGTCCATCTCAACTAACTTCTTTTCTTTTCCCCAAAAAGGACAGTCTTTACCATCTTTAATACCATCTACAAGATTTTTGTGATTGTTTTGTGTTTTTGCAATTTTAGTTGTTTTGTTTTAAAAATATTTTTCCTTATTGTTTTTACAATGTTTTGGGGTTATTGTTTTTTTGTGTTTTGCATTTTTTTTCTGTTTTGTTTGTGATGTCAGTTTTTGTTGTTTCATGGGTTAAATCCTCATGGTGGGCTTAGCTGCCCTCACAAATATTGGTGGTGAAAAAGGTGGGCAAGTTCTGTCATAGAGTACAAATGGCTGCTAAGTTTTACTGCTTCTGGGTGTTCCAAATAGCTCATAAATGCAGAAGTGATTCCTAAAAAACATCATTTTGTTGCTTCTTTGTAAAAGAAGGCAATACGCTTGGGTAAAAATGCCATCAGAGCTAAACAAATTTCTCTAGGTGACAAAGTTTAACCATTGGTGCATACATTTTCACAGTTTGTGTAAATATGCAGCTTTGAATGTGTAAGCGCCAAAAAGAAGCGGAAAGTTTTCTCCCCAATCTTTACCCATTCTGGGCATACAGCCAAAGAACTGATAACAGCTGGTTTGTTTTTAAACATCTTACAGTCATATAACAGCAGCTGTTTGAGATTTGTTTTACTACAAAACAAGTAAGTGGTAAGTTCTTAGCTTTTGTTAACATCTGGAAGGTTTAACTGTAATTTTGGTAAGATCTAATCAAATAAGATTTGTAAATGCCAGCTGTGGGATAAATAATAACAAAGTACCCTCCCCCACCCTCCTCTATGTGCTTAAATTAAAATATGTTTTTAGTGACATAATGAACAAATGTCCGACCATAGGCAGAACTGGTTACCAAAAAAAGGGATTATGTTGTGATAATTAGGCCTACAAATTTACCCTAATTGGGAGCTCAACAGTAAAAAGTGAGTGAATGTTTATAAATTGTCACAATAACCACTTACAATAAATGCTGATGGGAAAAGGTACGAAAGGGAGACAAAGACTGACTTAGTCCAAACAGAAAGAACTACTGACAAAATTCAAGGACTGTGTTTCAAATCATGCCTGGCAAACAAGAGAAGCATGGGACTGGAAATCAATGAACCAAAATTGGTGTGTTAGAAATTAGGCCTAATTGGTGGATAAAATAACGAGTGGATGGACTATTCTGCCCATCAGTCCCTGTTGGGGTTCTTAAAAAAAGAGACCATAGGGGAAAAGCAGGGTGCCAGAACACCGACTGGCAAAGATGAGAGAAGGGGAAGGAGTGAGCTTCACCATCATAGCTGCTATCCCATGATCTTCATCCTAATCCTGAAAGGTGTCCTGACCAGACCTGGCCAGGCCAAAAAAGAGGGAGCCAGAACATATGGCCACCTCTACCTGGCTCCAGCTAAATCCCAACCACTACTTGGGATGTAAGACTTTATCACAGCCTGCTCCTCCAACTCTGTGTATCCTTTTCCTTTCCCACCTTATTTCTTCTCTTTTCTCTCCCTCTCTGTTTGCCTTCTGTCTAACAGGAGCCTAGTTTAGATGGTAAAGACTGTATATTTTGGAACACTGATGAGAGCCTGTGACCAGAAAGAGGCAGTTAAAAGCAATGCCCTAAATAGCCTGGGGCTGGTATGAGTTTGCCAGGTCTCGAAGTGACTGATAAGACTGCGCGTTGTGCCTACATTTTTCCAGCAGTGAGGCTGCAAGTGAGATTCAACATCAGAGTTAGAAGCTGCATGTTCTATCTTTGCTGTTCTTTCCTCTCCCCTTTTGTGTGTTTGTGTCTTGTTTTGTCTTCCAGAAAATGGGGTTGAACTTCAGCAACAACAAAAACTCCAGCCCATCTCAACTAACTTCCTCCCATTTCCCGCAAAAGGACAGTGATTACTATCTTTGATACCATCTAAAAGACTGTCAGACAAAGGGTTTTCTCCTAGAAAAAGGAAAGGGAACAAGGGATGATGTTCAAATGAAAGCTTTACTTAATACTTTACATTTCAAATAATGCAAATTTCCCCCATTCTTTTCTGTATCTTTAATAAAAGGGTAACAAGATTTTTAATTATGTATTTGCCATGGTACTATGCAGGCTGAAGTCTCTGTATACCAAACCCCAAGCCTTGTTTAACACTGTTTAATGTTGGACAGTGACAACGTCTTATTAACACCTTTTACTCTTTGGGCCCATTTATTCCATCCAAACGAATGCAACACCTCTCACTCCTGTTAGCCAGAAGCATCCTCCCCTTCAGCCAATGGCCAACCCTCTATTTTTTTTCCAAATCCAGACTGACAAACTTCCTGGGAGAAGTGAACCCTACCGAGGCTGCACTTCCTTCTCCTTTCTTGAAGGGGGCACTGTGGGCAGGGAGGCATCTTAAGGAAGCCATTGGTGGGAGGAGAGACAAACGGAGGTTCTGCAGGTTCAGGGTAGGGAAGACAAGTGTGGGGTGTCCTACCAAGAGTGCTTCATATGTTTTATTAGTTTATTTTGAATATAGGAAATGTAGTCCAAGAGGACAGAAGATTTGCAGGACAATTACATTTGTTGTAGTATTAGTCATAAATGGAACCAGGGTAGCCTGATTCTTGTTTATTTTCTTTTTCTGATAAATATATTGACAGTGTCAAATTTCCCTCATTAAGTTTATATTCATGTTTATTTCAAAACAGTTTTTTAATGGGCGTATCAAAATATTCAAAATCCCTCTGGTTGAAATCTTAACACTATTTGAATAAAGAACCAAATCCTGGTAGTTTAATATCACCTGAGTCATCTCATTCACTTCTGCTAGGTCTATCCGACTTTGCTGGGACCACACAGGTAAGTTTTCTTGAACAGAATTTGGCCTCAAGCCTTTTGCTTTCAATTCTGTTAGCCTTTGTTTTTCATATATTTTCCAGTTCTGATCATATGGAACTGATTCCACTCTCACACCATTATAAGTCCATTAACTTTGGTGTAAAAGAAGAGCCAGAACTTATATTTTCCAGGGACGTCTTTCTTTTCTGTGACTTAACAAGTACACTTGAAAGAAAATCATAGAAAAAAATAACACCTACTGTATGTACCTTTGAAGTTTCGTGTCTCAGATTAAAAGTCAGTTCTAGATTGGTGAGAAAGAGATCAGAAAATTCAGGATACATATCCAAAACTTCTAGTAGGTCTTCTCGTTGGATCTTATGCAAGTCACAATAGGTTAAAGCTCTCACATCAGCATTTGATTTCCCTGGTTTTGCATAAAGATGTACCATCTCTCCAAAAATATCATTTTTACCTGCAAAAAAAAAATCAGACGGATTATTTTAATTATGAGAACTCCATTAAAATGAATGCACCCATAACTCTTCAAGAAACTTATACTATGGGATATGAAGTTATGAAACCTGATTATCCTGATTTACACCAGTGTATGTCAGAGGAGTAATTCCATCAAAATAAGTGGAGTGACGCTGGTATAAAACTGGACTAAGCAAGAGGAAGATCTGGAAATTTTAAAACTCTGTTTTGAATCAGTTCTGCATTATTCCTGACATAACAGAATACATGCAGAATTTCTACCAGCCCCTTCTTGTAACAAAAATATAATCTAGAGTAGTAAATAATATTGTTCATGATGATGTAATTTTATACTACAGTAGTGCCCAGAGCGCCCAATCTGGATTGAGACTACATTGTCCCAGCAAATATACAAATATATATGATGACATAGTCCTTTCCCCAAAGATCTGCAACAGAAGAAACTGATTCAATTTTCAATGTTAGAATTAACTTTGAACAGTAATTCAAAACCTCCAGAGGCAGCAGCCCCTTAAACAGAGCTGTTTTCATGCTAATTCTTTTACAACTCTGCTTTCCTTCAACCTTGACACATTTACAGTATTTATTTCTCACTAAAATAGTCGTCAGTAACGTACGTGCTTGTTTTTCCAAAATCTGCATCTGATCTTTTATAGCATATGTAGTGTGAGGACATAGACACAAAGAACCATGACTTAAGCAGTAACTAGAGAACTCTTTGACAAACTCCCTTGTATAAGGTATAAGGTATACAATGTATAATAATATCTGATATTAAATTTTGTTAACATATCTTGCAAGTACAGTTTGATATCTGTGACAATTATATTGCAGTAATCACTTTGATAACACTTGTTCACATTAGCCTTAAAATATCATAGTTACAAAATGTTGTATCATATTTAATCTACCATGACATACAGTATGATATCATGAATATCATATGTCACATCAACTTCTGTTGGAGAGAGAGGCAAACTTTTGAGCTTACACAGAGCTCTTCTCCTCCTCCTTCTTCCTCTGTGTAAGCTCAAAAGCTTGTCTCTCTCACCAACATTCTCTCTGGGTCTAATATCTTGGGACCAACAGGCTACAGCAACCCTTCATCTATCACATTATCATATATATCTAAAGTCCTGCGCTGATACAAAATTTGTATCCATATCTGATCCACGATCCAAAAACACATTCTGTGGCTATCTACATCCACACGTATAAAGCGGATAGCCGCAGATCTGCAGGGCTCTCTCTATATATCACCACATTGCCATCCTTCTAATTTCTCCATCTACTGTTTCTCCATCTACAAACTCCCTTGTTTATTGAGCATCCTGCTGCATCCTGATCTCTGGTAACTGTGGAAGACCAGGAACTCTGTAATCACTCCACACTTTATTCAGGCAAAATCTCCATTGCATGCAGTGAGGTATGTGGGATCAGGCCCTCAGATTGAAATGGCTCCAGAATTCATTTCCATTATCCATCTTTCAAAAATTTACAAAGATTTTGGCCAACATGTTCAGGAGCGAACTTCGATTTTGGGTGCCCATCTTGAGACACTTTGTACCTTGTTATCAGAAGTGCTGAGCGCCCATAGCTCCATACTTCAAAACAAAGATGTGGATACGCAGTTCCTCTGAAAATAGGGCCCAGAGTGTTTGAAGTTGGGTACCCAAATTCAGTGAATCAGTGGCCAATTAGGAAATGTTGACCTTTGTTTCTGCCCTATAATCCCTTCTTCTGCAAGGCACAAAGGGGACAAAAATGATCACAAACACCTGTCAGCTCCGGCCTGCAAACCTGGAAAGAGGTAGCAATACCTATGAACCATCATACTAACCTTGCCCCCCCTCAACCAACAAGGCTAAAAAGCTCCCCCCTGCATATATTGCATGGTTGGAATTCTGCAAATCTGGGGGGAATGGCAGTCCAGAGATGGAGGAACTGGGAGCAGCCCAACCACATAGCATTATACTCTCCAGGACAATTGGATTTTCCATTATAATGCTGAGCTGCATTATCTCCCTCTCAGAAAGGGCTTTAGTGTGCTGCTGCAATCAGATCAGTAGTGATAACATGGCTTGGCTCCCAAATGAAAATGCTGCCAAGAGGAGGGGATTTGGGGAGGAACAAGGAGGGACGGACTGTCTGTTCAGATCCCCCTCACATCTATGGGTTTCTTTGAGGATTTGGGGACATATGCACACTGCAGAGGGCTTTGGCCATGCTACTTGTGTGTGGCTGCAAACCTGTCCCAGTGGAGGGAAGGATGCATCAACAAGAGTTTTCCATGTTAATTTTCCCTCCTGTGTGCTTTTCTGCAGGAGGCAGATGTTTTTGGCAAAATGTTGTTTATCTTTGTTCTTTTTCAAAGAGGTTTTATTGCAGGCTAATTTCATGTAGGCTAATTTAAACCAGCCCATCATTCTGACCAATATCATTTTATTGTTGATTTGTACTCTCCTATGTGTTTATATTCTTGCTGTCACAAACTGTTGCAGAACAATGCAGCAGCAATCAAGCATAGCACAAGAGCCAATAAAATAAAAATAATTCCCTCATTTTTTTCTTGACTGAGGACTACAATTATTTTCACATATTTTAAGATGGTCTCCATGGGATAGATTGTTCAATCTACTCCAAGGTGTTCTGGAAGCTCCACATGGTTCTCCCTCCAGTTTCCCTGGCATTATTCCTTCCAGAGGGATAGGGTTTGCAATAAGAGTAGGAGTCTGTTATGCCACAAAACCTCTGCGGCTCTCAGGTAATACAGGGAGGTAATTTGTCTCTGCAGTAGCCTCTCTCTCCCCTCTGTGTTTTCTATCCTGCTCCCAGTGAAGTAGATGACAAAACTTCTATTGACTCAGTTCAACACAACTCCATTGTAATTAAAGATAGGTGACATTTTTTGCATGCAACTATTTTGGTGAAAAATGCAGATTTGTCAACACCAAAACATTTCATGAATTCCTGTAAAAATTGCTTCAGTTGACCCCTCCCCTCCAATTCCAAAAAATCAAAACATTTAATTTCAACATTTTCTAAATGAAAAACTTCACTTTTAAAGTTCAAATGACTTTTTGGTTCAACATTTCCTTTAATTCGGTTAAAAAAATCAGTCAAAAATGTTTAACATGATCAAAATTGAAATGAAACATTTTGTTGGACTCAAAATGATTTTTTTTTACTTTTCAATTTTTCAAAATTTTGTTTTTGTTTTGATGTGAAAATTTTTCCTCCCAATTTTTTGGAATTGCCAGTGCATGGAAAAATCCATTGTTCACCCAGCTCCAATTGTAACCTCACCTCTAAGGATTCTGTCACCAGCCAGTGCCATAGGACTGACTCACAGGAGGGGGAAGTGCGTACCTTAATGCCGTTTCACATAATTTTAACTTAGGCAGGTATTTATGTTGGAGTTGATCGGGGAAAATTCTAAATGCACATGCAGCTGGGCTCTTTGGTGCACAGGGATTCTCTACTCCCTGCATGGACTCTCCAGATCCTACCCCTTCCCCTGTACAGCAAAGTTACTTGTGATACGGACAGGCCCCCTTCCTGACCATGGGGTGAGGATATTATGTAGGTGCTGCTGCTAAATTAGTCATAAAGAAGCTTGATTTTAAATTAAAGTGACAGTCATTCACAGGGTGCATGCACCAAATATGGCAATGGACTTTTTCAGTCTGCTGTTCTATAGTATGTGCTAGCAGAAAGATGACATTCCATCTCCTTAGTTTGCAAATACATACCAAGAATGGCTACAACTATGTCATTCTTGAGGATTTCTATGGAGCCTCTTGACAGGAAGTAAAGAGCTGTGAGAACGTCACCACAGTGGACTAAGGTGTCACCAGGAGGAGCATGGGTTGTCTTAAACTTCATAGCTAAAGCTCGGAGACAACCTTTACTGGCCCCCTGGAAAGCTTTGCAGTTCTGAAGCAAGTTTTGGTTGAGGTGTAGACAAATGTCAGCTTGTAAGCATTCTGGAAACCCCTTTAGGACCTGAAGAGAAAAATGAAAGCATTTCACATCAATACTATGCAAATAATTTTAAATAACTTGTAATGTTTTCTTTGTTCCCAGTATGAATGCATTGACATAAAAATAGTGGTGGGTAGCAAGGCTGTTCAGAATATTTTCAATTCATCCAGGTTAATGAACATTTAGTTTGATCAAAATATGGGATCAAATGGCTGTTCTCTATATTAATTTAATTTGAATGCTAGTAGGGTCTCTTGAAAGTATAGTGCTCACACACATTTTTTATTTCTTGCATTACAGGAAATATGATCAGTACATGTGTGACTATATTGCAACAGGATAATGACAAGATATAACTAAATTTGGAAGGATTAGATTTTTATAGGTAACGGTCAGTAAATGTTGATTTTACCATACACACTCTGACAAAAATATTTCCATCGATAATAATCAAAATTTACAAGTAGGCGAAGTAAGAAAAATGCTGCTTGAGAACTTAGAGTTTGGTTTAAGCGCACTTACTTTGTATAACTTGACCTGTGATGTTGGCTATTTGTGTTTTAATGATTACAAGGCTTTAACTTTTTGACTCTCGGGGTCTACAACAATTATTGTCTGACCCCCATCATTTCCCACAACTGAAAATTTAAATAGATAAAAATAGAAAAAATGATTAAAAGCTATAATTTTGCACAACTGTGAAAATTTAAATTGATAAGTGTTGCTAAATATATTTAATTTAGAAATGTATAGCCCAGATCCTCAGTAGGCAAATGGCTTGTGTACTCCATTCAAGCCAGATTTACACAAGCTGAGGATCTGGCCCATAAGCTGCAGGTATTTGCTCATCTGTTATTCAGGTTCACTGGAATTTACCTAGAACTGCGGGATTCCCCAAAGAGACACTGTTAATTTTGTTTATGGAATGAAGACAAGGATTCTGCTTACAACTTGGTCATTTTGGGCGAGAGATTTGCTAAATTGTTCAGCATTAACCTTTGTTTTCTCTGAAGGTAATGGAAATTTTACTATTCGTTTCAATGGAAACAATGCCCACCCATTGAGTAAACTCATTGTATTCAGAAACTGGACTTACACATAAGTTACTAGGCATTGTCCACTTCGTAGGCCACATCCTGCTTGTTTTTCACTTATGCAGAGAGTCCCATTAAAGTTAATGGGCCAAATTTTCTTTTATTACACAGTTTTCTTTGATTTCAAGGGGAGTTGCATATGCATATCTGAATTCGACACAATGGGACTAATCATATGAGTAATATGAACAGGATTTGCCTTCATGCTATTAACACAGTCTATTGATCTACGACTTTTTCTTTTACAGTGTGTACGCACGCACATAAGTAATATCAATGGGTATTTCTGTAGAGAATGCAATTTAAAATAATTCCTGTCATAACAGTATTCAGTCCTCACTGTATATTTTCTTATTTCAGCACAATAAAGGTCTTTGCAGTCATTCCTATTGCATAAATAGGTTCTTAACTGCTATCTCTCGCCTTGTTAACAGAGAAGAGGGATGTGTACATTTCTGACATGAGGCTATTTGTCCACCGAAGCCAAGCTATGATTTACAAATTAAACATTAGTACCTTTAATTGCTTTTGAAATATTTCTATGATTGCTAACAGAAATCAATACAGCTTCTACTGTGAAATAACAGAAAACACAATGTTATAACACACATTTATACAAATAGTTTAACAATTTATGGCCTTTGGACACTATCACACCAGTCTATACATCTTCAAAGAAGCCAGAATTCAACAAGAAGCAAAGGAAAACAAAAAAATAAAAAAGGAAAAGCTCCAATTTCACCACTCTGTTACCAATGTCTAACCACATATAACCAGATATTGCTTAAAGTACAATTGGTTCTATTTATTTTAATATGGTTATCTCCAAACGTATTAACAAGTTACTATCATTTACAAAATTTATCATGTTCTGAATAATACAGCAAAACTGATATCTAAACATCTTAGATCAAAGTCTGGGGGATGAAAAGTTGGAAATATTTGCTTTTAAATTACTTTGATCTGTTCATGTGACTGAAGAAAAGAACTTAATATTTTGAAGTGTTTGATTTTTAATCTCTCACTCTCTCTTTTTGTTATGCTCCCATTTTAATGCAATTTAGAAGAGCCCAAATGTTAAATGACATGAAATACCAACCTATTTTCAATTCAGGTGTGCTAAAAGTGAAATGTTTTTGTGTTTTTAGACACACAGAAGCACAGTCTTAACATGAATCAGATTCACTTCAGTTTTTATTTGTATTATTTAACAAAGAATTTTACTTTACTATTAAACAAAAGCTATGCAGAGCATGTTTGTTGGGTTAGTTAATATTTCTGCACATTTTTGGTTTATTTAGAGAAACAAGTATAAAGGTCATTAATTTGTTCTGACTATGAAGATGTTATAAACCATTGCCTAATATTTGTTAGTTGCTGTATTCATATTTCAATAGCACCCAAAATGTACTAGGCACTGTACAAACATGTATGAGGAGATAGGCCCTGCCTGAGAGAGATTATACCCTAAAATACCATAAATACCGTACATCAGGTATTAAAAGCATTTATGATTTGAAGCTATGATTTTCAACGGTCCCTAAGGAAAATGGGCACCCAAAGTCCATTTAATTGTGATGGGAGTTGGGTGCTTTTTGGCAGTTTTGAAAAATCACAGCCTAAATTCTTGACTTCAGAAGAGTTAAAATTCGTTAGAACATTGGTATATACAGTACTACTAAGAGCAGAATTGCCTCACCACTTTTATTATACTTGATCATATTTTAAATATTAGCAAATTGTGTTTTAGATTATTTGGTCAGTCTGCCATAAAATTTATGTATTCTTTTCTAATCCATGCTGGTCTTTATGAAAATATTTGGTTCAGCAATTTTACCAAGATGTTAAAAAAAAAAAAAGAAGAGCGATTCTGATCTCACACCACTGTAAATCCAGAATAACTGTATTCAGATTAATAGAGTTACAACTCCTATTAGATTGGTGAATTGGGAAACCAGGCCTTAATATTTATAGAGTACCCAGAATTGCCAACCCAAAGTGTTCAATAATCAGGAGTTAGGTCTTCAAAAATTATGTGTTTTTTTTTAAATAGGGGGTTCTTTTATTATCTAGTTTCTAGGCCATTAAGTATACTCTGGTAACATTTACAAGTTTCTCTGTGACTAGGAGTAGTAAAAACTTACTCTCTAAAAAATAAAACCTGAGATTCACTTTGTAGCTATCTGACTTGAGAAGCTGGAGCTTTAAGAAAACCACTAACAATTGTGAGACCTGTGATGAAATTATGAAAATTGACAACACTGAGTGCAACATATATAGGAACTGCTTTCAAAACAGCATCATTCTAAGTGACAGATTTTGTGATAGTCGCGTTGTGGGGGGTCTATCAAGAGAAGATTTTTAAATGTGTGTGTTTTAGTTTCTCCATTCTTCCCCTTCATGTTTCTACCTCCACACTCTGACACCTCAGTAATCTCTTCCCACTGGGCTCTGTTCAGCAAAAACACAGATTTTCATGTTTTTTGCAACTGAACCTCTAGGGGCTTCCCCACCATGGTACTTGAGTGTAATTCAGGAGACTCCGCTCTCCCCACAATGCTATCATACTTCTTTACTACTGGTTTTAGCTCTGTTCTTTGGCAGCCATGGGGCACAAACTCATTCCTCATCTTTGCAACCCAGTGTATGGCATATAATGTTTGACTGATCTTATTTGGCATCCTCAGTGAGAAAAGTTAAACTCAAACACAGGGGAGGATTCTCTACGCCAAGCTGTGAGTCATGATCAGGAGCAACCTAGAAAGGAAAGTATTTCTATTATTCAAATTGGCTAGAAGATTAGTCCTTTGGATGAGGTGAGGAATTCTTGCCACATAACTTACTGTGGGTATGTCTACACTGCAGTTAGAAACCCATGGCTGGCCATTGCCAGCTGACTCAGGCTCATGGGGCTTGGGCTAAGAGGCTGTTTAATTGCGGTGTAAACATTCAAGCTATGTCCCAAAGGTTGGGCTCCAGCCCAAGCTCAAACACCTATACTGCAATTAAACAGCCCATTGGCCCACATCAGCTGGCACAAGCCAGCCGCAGGTGTCTAATGGCAGGGTAGACATACCCTGAGATGACTGGTATTGAAAGCTTTTCCAAGAATGTTCTATTGGATGCCAACCTCACCTGTATCTTGATTCACAAGGATTTATGACAGTAGAATGAGCAATATCTATGAGTATCAGAGGAGTAGCCGTGTTAGTCTGGATCTGTAAAAGCGGCAAAGACTTCTGTGGCACCTTATAGACTAACAGACATATTGGAGCATAAGCTTTCATGGGTGAATATCCACTTTGCCAGATGCATGTAGTGGAAATTTCCAGAGGCAGGTATAAATATGCAAGCAAGACAACAGCACCTGCTTTATCAGTGAATAAATACACTTTATTCATAGTGTATGAAGAAACTTGCACAAGTACAGACAGATATCATCTTCCTTTCCAAATGCAAACAGATGGACATCATACCAAATGGACTAAAGGTGAAAAATCCATTGCTATCTACATTCTGCACAGACCATAGTGAGAGATTATGCTATACACTATCAAAGAAACTGAAGAACCACCTGATAAGCATCAAAAAAGAGTTCTCCAACCTGGAGACTCTCATAAATAACCAACCTTCCATACAAACGGATTATACTAAAATAAGACAGGAGATCTACGTTACACACTTCACCTCTCTACAAAGGAAAAAGGACTGTAAGCTGTCTAAAATCCTACCTGCCACATGGGGCCACAACAGTGGTACCCCTAACTCACCCAGCAATATGGTCAATCTATCCAGCTACACAGTCAGCCTTGCAGAAGAGTCTGTCCTATCTCGGGGACATTCTTTTTGTCCCCCCGCCCCCAACATGATACAGTTCTGCGGTAACCTGGAAGCCTACTTTTGCCATCTCCAACTCAAAGAATACTTTCAAGATAACACTGAACAATGCACTGATACACAGATGAACTCCACATGGACTCCTCCTGAGGGTCGAAATGACAGTCTAGACCTATATATAGAATGCTTCCACCGATGTGCACAGGCAGAAATTGTGGAAAAACAATATAGCTTCCCTCATAACCTAAGTCGTGCAGAACGCAATGCCATCCACAGCCTCAGAAACAACCCTGACATTATAATCAAAGAGGCTGATAAAGGAGGTGCTGTTGTCATCATGAACAGGTCTGACTACCAAAAGGAGGCTGCCAGACAACTCTCCAATACTAAATTCTACAGGCCACTTTCCTCAGATCCCACTTAGGAATACACTAAGAAACTGCTCCATCTACTCAGGACACTTCCTACACTAACACAGGAACAAATCAACATACCCTTAGAACCCTGACTGGGTTATTCTATCTACTACCCAAGATCCACAAACCCGGAAATCCTGGATGCCCCATCATCTTGGGCATTGGCACTCTCACTGAAGGACTTTCTGGATATGCGGACTCTCTACTCAGACCCTATGCCACCAGCACTCCCAGCTATCTCCATGACACCACTGATTTCCTGAGACAACTACAATGTATTGGTGATCTTCCAGAAAACACCATCCTAGCCACCATGGATGTAGAGGCTCTCTACACAAACATCCCACACACAGATGGAATACAAGCTGTCAGGAACAGTATCCCTGATGACGCCACAGCACAACTGGTTGCTGAGCTCTGTGACTTTATCCTCACGCACAATTATTTCAAATTTGGTGACAATATATACTTCCAGGTCAGTGGCACCACTATGGGCACCCACATGGCTCCAAAATATGCCAACTTTTTTATTGCTGACCTGGAGCAACGCTTCCTCAGCTCTTGTCCACTCATACCCCTTCTCTACCTATCCTACATTGATGACATTTTCATCATCTGGACCCATGGGAAGGAAACCCTGGAAGAATTCCACCACAGTTTCAACAGCTTCCACCCCACCATCAACCTCAGCCTGGACCAATCTACACAGGAGGTCCACTTCCTAGACACCACGGTGCAAATAAGTGACGGTCACGTTAACACCACCCTATACCGAAAACCCACCGACCGCTATGCCTACCTTCATGCCTCCAGCTTCCATCCTGGACACACCACACGATTCATTGACTACAGCCAAGTCCTGAGGTACAACAGCATTTGCTCCAACCCCTCAGACAGAGACCAACACCTACAAGATCTTCACCAAGCATTCTCAAAACTACGATACCCGCACGAGGAAATAAGGAAACAGATCAACAGAGCCAGATGTGTACCCAGAAGCCTCCTGCTGCGAGACAAGCCCAAGAAAGAAACCAACAGAACTCCACTGGCCATCACATACAGTCCTCAGCTAAAACCTCTCCAATGCATCATCAGTGATCTACAACCCATCCTGGACAATGATCCCTCACTTTCATAGGCCTTGGGAGGCAGGCCAGTCCTCGCCCACAGACAACCCGCCAACCTGAAGCATATTCTCACCAGCAACTACACACCGCACCATAGTAACTCTAACTCAGGAACCAATCCTTGCAACTAACCTCGATGCCAACTCTGCCCACATATCTACACCAGTGACACCATCACAGGACCTAACCAGATCAGCCATACCATCACCAGTTCATTCACCTGCACGTTCACCAATATAATATATGCCATCATGTAACAGCAATGCCAGTCTGCTATGTACATTTGCCAAACTGGACAGTCCCTATGTAAAAGGATAAATGGACACAAATCAGATATTAGGAATGGCAATATACAAAAACCTGTAGGAGAACACTTCAATGGACACACAATAGCAGATTTATAGGTAGCCATCCTGCAGCAAAAAAACTTCAGGACCAGACTTCAAAGAGAGACTGCTGAGCTTTAGTTCATTTGCAAATTTGACACCATTAGCTCAGGATTAAAGAAAGACTGTGACTGGCTAGCCAACTGCAAAAGCAGTTTCCCCTCCCTTGGTGTTCACACCTCAGCTCTCCCTGATTGAGCTAACCTCGTTATCCCTAGCCTGATTCTTGCTTGCATATTTATACCTGCCTCTGAAAATTTCCACTACATGCATCCAATGAAGTGGGTATACACCCACGAAAGCTTAATATCTATGAGGTTTAACCTCAGGCAACCATCTTATTTTTATGCTTGCTACTGATAGATACAATTAATAATTAGGAAAAGTGGCCCGTGTTTACTGTCTGAGACAATAATAATGTACATGATGAGCCATGTGGGTTTTGCATTTTCTGTTGAACTACTGAACAGTTTTTTGATATGCCATCAACTTCTGTCCCTGACAAGATACTAGGGAAGTACTCCAATAGGTGCAAATCAGGGTACTGCTACAGCAGTTATTTCCATTATTGCTTTATTGGTGGGATGATACTCATGAAAAACCCACAAATACATCAGTAAAGTCAAAGGACTACTGTGTAGTTAATGATGAGTATTTCAAGGTAACCACTGTTTCACAGTGTCTTTTGCATCCCTTAACTGAGTCTCCTTTCCAGGTTGGTCAGGATTATTGCACAGTAAATCCTCTATAAATGAGCAATCATGAAGAAACACTTGCATGGGCTAGCCTTACAGCTTTTTTTGCACCATGCTAACAGGCCTTTTATTAATATGTTTTGACTCATGTGTTTTGAAACAACTTGCATTATTTTTCAACCTTTATTTGTGAGCTGACTGGGCTGGCAGGAAACAGAAGAATTGTACTGGGTTATCTTTGATTATATCTAACAGTTGAGGTGTTGTACAGAACCAGCAGATGCAATGTGTTTTGTTTCTTTGTTTTTATCTTCACTCTACTTGCCCCAAAATGCCACATTCCATGTATTTTTGCTGACCATTTCAAGCTACATTGCTTTTACATATTGCATGTTCATTGGGACAGGTGTGGTACATGATTTGTGTTTCATATTCAGTGGTAGTGCTTTCACACTCATTGGAAATTCAGTTTTTCTTTCTGTCAGGCATAGGCTTGCCTTTGGAAGGAAATCTTTGAGGGATGTGATATCCTTTTTCTTACATATATTTTGATTCCACAAGCAGTACATGTTGCAATACACTGGTCCTAGTGGCAGTCAGTGGTGCTCCTTGTACTGTGTGTCTCTCCTCCAATGGTTCAAATTGTCTCTTTTGATACTGACATGATCAACCATAAAGCAGCATGCACTTGACACTCAGAGTGGACTTTCTGCAGAAGAGATCACGCTAACTATGTTAGGATGACTCCTCACCCCAAACTCATTTTTGCCTGGCATCCCTCCCCTGAAGTGAGAGTCAGACCTGTTTATGAATGAAGACATACCAAACCAATAATCAAAGAGGCAGGGATAAGTGTAGGCATGTAAGAGAACATATATGCATTATGGACTTAATCCTGCACCATTTAAATCAATGGGAATTTTTCCATTGACTTCAATAAATGTAGAATTAAAAGCCCTTTGAGTGTTTGCTGAGGGAATCTCTACATTCTTTTCCTTAACTAACCTAATACTAAAGGAGTACTTGTGGCACCTTAGAGACTAACCAATTTATTTGAGCATGAGCTTTCGTGAGCTACAGCTCACTTCATCGGATGAGCTGTAGCTCACGAAAGCTCATGCTCAAATAAATTGGTTAGTCTCTAAGGTGCCACAAGTACTCCTTTTCTTTTTGCAAAGACAGACTAACACGCTGTTACTCTGAAACTTATCTAATACTGAGGTACATGCCTCAGCATATGTCTACACTATGCAAAGCTACAACATCATAGCTATTCTGACATAACCCTTTAGTGTGTAGATGCAATCTACACCAATGGAAAATTTTTTTTCCGTTGGTGTAGGAATACCCTTCCCTGATAATGGCAGTTACATCAACCGAAACATTCCTCTATCAACATAGCTGTCTCCCCCCTGGGAGTTAGCTATGTTATAGCTATTCCAGCCTATGTCAACCTAACTTTTAAAGTTAACACAATATACTTGGCTGGGTTTTTAGCCAGTTTATTATAGATCAGAGCGATGTGCAGAATGGAAAAAGATATTTTATATTTTTCCACCATATTTTCTTACATCTACGGTGAAGAAGGCAGTTTTTAAACCTATCTATATGATTGTAAGAGATAAGTCTTTGGGGCATGTAACAATGTTTCAAGATTTACATTCTGTAGACACTTAAGGAGCTTCAGGCTCCAACCTATGAGTTGGACTTATATGTATCTCTTCTTTTTGAGAAGTCCAGTGAGGAAACACTTTGTCTATAATTGGAGAAGATTGTTAATTCCTCCTTTTAGAAAGACCTGGCGGCAGATGGGTGATTTATGGCTAGCAATCTCACTAGTTAATATTCTGTCTGTAATCTCCAGTTTTTATGGAAAGAAATTGAGATGGTTTTGGTAAAGCAACTAAAAAAATATCTAGAGCCCTCAGATAGATCTAGAGATTCTTTCTTCTAACTATCATTTCTTTGGTCTTTCCTGGGTTCAGTTAAAGCCAGCTGTTCTTTACTCCAATTTACTTTATGTGGTAGGATATCAGGGAGGCCACACTTTCTAAGATGAATAAAAAGGTGACAGAGCTATGTGCAATTACTAGCAATGTACCCCTCTTGTCATCTCATCATAGGCCTGATCCAAAACACAATGAAGTCAATCAAAAGATTCTATTTTATGTTCTGTATCAGGTACCTAACCATTACACCCTCTGGGAGAATATTGGCAAAGTTCACAGGGAGGAGAGAAACAGCTGACTCTCAGGATCTATGAGAAGAAAAAAGAATAGATAGTTTAAAAGCATCCCATTGATTCCCATTATGGCAGACAGGGTCAAGCAATATCTTGTGATTGATAGTATCCAGAATGGCTGACAATTCTAGAAGTTTCAGCATCATTGTTTTGCCACTGTTCATCATAAGGAGATCTTCCATCAGTTTTGGCTGTCTGACAGGAACCAGCCTGAAGCCTGACTGGAGGAATCTAGACTATCACTGAAGGCCAGGTGCTACTAAAGTCTCTTTGCAATTACTTACATAAAAACCTTACCAGAGAGAAGAGGTTCTAGACTATACAATAGTTAAGCTATGTCAGTGATGTCTGAGTTTTAGTTTTTTTGAGAACATGCCATTTAGAGCATGTTTCAGGATACTAGGACACCAGGCCAAGTTCCATCGCTAGGAAGAGTTAACGGTTTCTGTGAGCAGTGGGCCAGGGCATTTCACATGGCTTTGACCAGTTAAAAAGGACAAGGGGCAAGGTCTTAGGCAGAGGCACAAAATCCTTTCAGTGCATCTAGTGCCCCTATGTATAGGATTAGGCACATTTCTATCGCAATGGCTGGAAATACAAGATTCTTCCTCTCTGTGCCTAAAAAACTGTTTTGGAGTCACATGATTTTGGCACAATATGAAAGAGTTCCTTAAAACAGATAGCAGTCAGAGGAGGCAATCTGGGTTTTCAAGTGATTCCCCTTGGGATGAGTTTTGCTGATTGCTATCATCATGGAGAAGTAGAAACTTTTGGTTTCAATCAGCACTTACGCACAGGTTTGTGTGAAATACTTTTTCTGGAATTCTCCATCCACATGCCAGCTTCCTTATTAACTTTGTGAGTTTATCTGAGAGCTATGGTGAACTGGGTGGTGGTAGGCAGTGTTTGGAAGCCTAAGTGTTGTGGACAGGAAGTGGTCTGAATGTTTTATTAGGTCATTGCCCCCTAATTCAAGGAGAGAATAATTTTTACTACTATAAAAATTAGGAAGCTGACAAGGTCCATGAGGTTTCCAGGGATAGGACAATGTAGGCGGTCTCTTTTCTAGGATGGGCAGAGTGAAAGGCCAGGCTTCAGGCTGTGACCTGTTCTTTTGAATGCAGATTTTGTTCTGATTATCTCTGTCTATCTAAGTATGTATATGGACTTCATCACTCTGAAATCGTTCAGACAATTCTTTTTGCCTTACAACACTCCTGTGAAGTAGGGAAGTATGATTTTATCCTTGTCCCAGTGGCAGATAAGACAAAGAGATGTTAATGACTTGCCCAACGTCATACATGGGAGAGCCAGGAACAGAAGCTATATCTCCTGAGTTCCAGCCCAGTGCCTTAACCACAAGACCTCCTCATGTCTCTGTGAGCTTCATAATGGATCACTGAAATGTTCACTCCTGAAAACCTCTTGGAAATGTCAACTGTTGTAGAATGTGGCTGACCATCTCATTTTTTTACTTCATGGTCAGTTCCGTGGTGAGTCATATCCTGTCTTCATTATGGAATGAAGGCAATCAGTGGTAGAAAGATTAGTAATTATCCTGTTTGTGAGACTTTAGCCCACGAAACAATGCAATGAACTATTGATAGAAGATTAGTTTATTCATATGCTCAAGTCTTATAAGTCTCTTCTGTTGGATCTCTCGATTAGTTGTAGTTTTTTTGTTCATTAGCCAATATTACAATAGACAAGGGAAAAACAACTTCCCAGTTCCCAGTCTATTCATATTTGAGGTATGTTTTGTCTCTCTCAAGTAAAACTGAGTAGGAAACTGTCCTGAATTTTTTTTAATTTTTATTTTTTGAGATTTTTCAGAAAATTTCCCATTATGCATCAAAAGTTTCTGTTGCAGCTGGCATGTTCCTGCAAAAAGTTTCAGTTTCAACAAATGGACATTTTCAGAAAAAAACCTCTCTGTTGGAAAATTGCCACTCAGTTCTAATCTCAGCCAATTCATTTACGGGTTAATGATCCATACTCTTGCCATTTGGGTACAGTTCAGATGTGATAGAGAAATCAGTGTAGTTAATGGCTCTGGTCAGGATGGAGTTAAGTTAACCTCACTTTGGCTTGTGAAATGTGAATTGTTCTCTTATCTTTCTGGAATGTACATAGACAGCACATGATGGTAGCATCATTTTGGGCTTGAGAAGTGATTGTATCAGGAGGATAAGCAAATGTAGACTGTGTTGAAACAGTTGTACCACACAATATAAAACTGAGAAATCTCCGTGCACGACCAGCTGGTGAAAGCTGCCTTTTTGATACAGTACCATTTATGGCCCTTATCCTGCATATAATTATGCATGTGCTTTTCTTTACGCACACAACTAGCACCATTGCAGCCAATGAGACTAGTCACATGTGTCAAAATTAAGCATATTCATAGTACTTGCAGGAGAAGGGCCTAAAATGTATATTGGAAGAAATGATGACCTGTTATCCCCTTTTATAGTATTAAATCCGAAAATAAAAAGTAAAACTTCCTTCAGTCTATATCTGAAATTTTAATTAAAATACATGTTTGGGCAAACCCTTCCCAGAGCATGGTCCTCTTATTCTGGACTTTCTTTTAGGTAAAATAAACCAATTTTATCACCATCTATCGTGATGCACAGAAAAATCCATGGGAAAGTGAGGGTTAGAAGAAACACATGAATAATTGAAAAAAGGATCTTCGGATATTAAATATTGCTTCTTTCTATAAGGAGAAGTACAGTCATGCTGTTATCAGTAGGTACTGGACTGATAATATTGGAAGGAAGTGGAAAACATAAGGAGAAAAGAATACAAGAAAAACAGAACAGGATAGTCTGAAAAATTCTAGAACATAATGAAACAATCCCTTTGAATCTCAGGGACTGGCAGGAGCTTTCATCATAAATCATCTTTTGTAACTAACTTTGCCAGTGAATAAAACAACAGCATGATTCAAATTATGCCTATTCTGTAGACTCAATAATTTGATCCAGATTAAAGTAAATCCTAAATACTGTTTATCCAATCCATGCAAAATTATATTATCAGTACAACTGTTTTATCAAAATACATTATGCAATGCATCAAAATCAAAGAGACGTAGAAGTGAAGCAGAGAGGAACAAATGAATCATGTTCTCAGCATCTTTCACCACCAGAGCTTGAAGGTTACTTCTGTGTTCAGTCATCTAAGATGAACATGAAATATCTCCTTATTTTCAGTAAAAAATTGCAGGATTTTTTTTTAAAGAAAGCAAGTGGTTTTTATCTAAGTACAGTATTATTTCTTAGGTGAAAAGTTAATTTGTTTTCCCTGAATTCTTAAATTATTAGTGCTGACATGTAAAAGCATTTTTGAAACAATATTCATATTAGTTATTTATATCATATACATAAATTTCATGTTTCAAAGAAGGAAAATCATTTTAGACTTTATTTTTACTCAGATTTCAGTGATGGAATGGGGGAGGGGGCGGGAGAGAGGGAAAAGAGACAGGATCAAATTCTGCCTTTAGATATTCACACAGAACTCCAGTTGAAGTTGGCAGAATTCACACACACTTGCCTGAGGACAGAATTGGTCCCTGTGGATGTAAATACAGAGATTTCATGCAAGTTCAAACTCTCAAAACCACATGCCAGTCCATTGCATATGGTCATGGTTTAGAGCTGGAAAACTTTGTCAGTACTTGCTGCTAACATGCATATGGGGTTTGAACTAAAAGCATTCACATAAAAAGGAAAATGGAGAATGATCAGCATGGCAAGTTTATCAGAGTGTGACATTTCTACAGAGCAACTATCTAATGAATATCATATGCATATGATCTTTTTTCGACAGAGAAGTTTGATTAGAGTTGTGGGATAAAACTGTCTAATAAATGTGGCAACATCAAGCAGTTTTATTTGTTTTGCCCCACTTCTGATTCAATTTAGGTGCCTTTCTCTTTGTTATCTACCAGCTCATCATGCAAAAAGGTTACAACTAAAAATAGAAAACATTAAACAAGCTCTAAACCCAACAGATAACATGGATATTCTCCACACTTTACACTGGAATTAAATTTGATACAAATACCTCCTGCTCTTACCAGTGGATGGTGTTATTCCATGTATTTAGGAATGAAGCAGACAGGAAAGAGATAAATCTTTCATAAGTACAACATAAATCAGACAACTGGCATATCAACCTTGAATTGATGTGTAATTTATTCAAACAAACATACATTAAAAGTAAATTAAATGATTGTCATAGACTTGAGAGAGAGAATAGCATGAGAGAGTAAGAAATAAAATATAACAAACAAGCCACTAATCTGGACTGTTATTGTTTCATATTTTATTTAAAACAAAACCTTCATACTGCCTCACAATCATATTGATGTAGGTGGGGATGTTTAATCCATTTAATTTGTATTTCACATAAATGACAAATCCAAGACAACTCCCAACACACCGATTTCTGTATTATGCAAAAGTTTAACCAGACAACATCCAATTTGTGGGTACTGTTTCACATCCAGTCATCAAAGGTGAATGAGTTCCTTTTAAGGTGCACTCCTGCTATTTAATATCTTCAGAAGTACTATGATGGACTAGAGTCAGACCTACTCCAACTCAAGGGCTGGATCCAGCACAGTAGTGAGCATCTCAAACCCCACTGACTTCAGTGAGAGTTAGGGCCATTCAGTAACATATATGATCAAGCTCTGATGCTGCCTTTCCACTAGTTTAACCTCAGAGAGGCTTGTTCAAACACCACCTGTCCTGTTCTGGGGTATGAATTCTCCCCTGAGGTGCAGCAATGCCTGTGGAAGTGTGTCTGAGTGTGTGCGTGTGGGCAATGGGGGATTGATTATAGGTTGTTGCCCATAAAATCTGCTTGTATGTAACAGTAACCAAGAAGTCAAGCTGTCAGTGATTGAGCCCTAAATGCCTTATCAAATCATTGCCCTTATCTACTGACGTAAGGTGTGCACTCTTCCAATTTATTCACAGAGAAACAACCACCCCTCTGGAAGATTTTATATTTAAGGCAACACTAGTAAGGGTTTAATTTCTATTTACACGTACTGAAACTTGTGGAGATTCTTTTCCTTCCAACCATTTAGAAAGCTAGGCAAGGTCTCAGATCTATCAGTCTTAGAATACCTTAGGAAGTTATCTGAGCTTGTATTATGCCATTGATGGCTTGAACATGAGTGATTCAACTTCTCAGAAAGGAGATTTCCGTCTTTTGGAAAAAAAGCAGAGCAAGTGGATGCCTACTTCTGCTAATGATGTTATTTCCTTTTAGCATGCCATAGTCTGTAGCTTGATATAAGACTTATTTACAGTATTCTGTCAGTGTCTATAATCAAGTGTCAAGGGTAAAAAGTATGGATCTTGGATCCTGGCACTTCTTTCTAAAATAGTAAAACACTGAATTGCAGAATGGTTAATTCTGTGATGGCTTTCAGCAAAGACATGGAGATTGGTGGGTGGGAGCAGTTGTTATTCAGGCTATTTTCTGATTAGAATTCTTCTCTTTTGGGATGCCAACTAATCCACTTTCCCCACCTCCAAAATACATGTTACACTGTACTAGTGCTGTGTCATGCAATGCTGAAAAAGGGCCTCACTCTGTACTGATTTTATGCAAGTGTAATGCTGTATATTCCAACTGAGTTACACTGGTGTGAAACTGAGGTGTCTGGATCAAGGGGAATGTTTAAAAGTAATCCTGAAAAAGCTGCATTTGGAGCAAGTGTTCTTAAGATTCTCTCTCCTGCACCACTTTCTTTTTTTTAGCCCACAGCACCCAGCAGTGGTTCCCAACCTGTGCCGTGTGTACCAACACTAGGAGTTCAATACTTAGTACTATTGGCAAGATTTTCAAAGTGACTAGTGATTTGGAGTGCCCCAGGTTTTGGATGCCCAACTTTGGTGCTGAGCATCCATTCTCTGAAAACCAGGTACCTTTAAAACATCCCAAATCTGGCACCCAAAAAGTGAAGCACTCACCACAATTACTAACCATAAAAAAATATATTGGCCATTGTCTTTTCCTCACCATCTGTGCCACACCACTGGCTGCCTCCCACGTTAATCATGGAACTCCATGTTAACAATGGAATCTGGGCTGCTCCAAACTTTCAGGTGGCCATAGCATGCTGTAAATATTTATGCAGAACTCCCTTGGGTTTCAATGGGCTGCTCAACGTAAAAACTGATGGTGTGCTATGATCCAAAGACTGTGAAACTGAGATTTGGAGAAGGGTTAATGTACAACTAAATTAGAAGTGGTGGAGAATAGCAAGAATTGAGTCTACTGACTTGATACAGTTTCTCCAAAAGGAAGAAAGTGATGTCTTATGGGTCTATGCTACATTGCACTTTATAACAGGACACTGCTATGTGACATCTTGTTTCAACACCATGTGATGACATGGATTGGGAACCTGGGCTTGTCTCCAGGGCAAAAAGTAAACCTGCGAGAAAGAAACATAACCTAGCATCGCCAAAATTATGAGAATCGTTTCATTCTAGACCCCTAGGACTTTGTGATGTTAGTTTCCAAAAGTAGAATTACATACCATATTCATGTCAATGCCATTGGTGTACGTCCACGCATGCTGGAAGTACTCCTCGAGTCGCTGCCGCAAAGGGTTGGGGATTTGATGAAAGCGTATAAACTCTTTTACTCGCAGCATCTGCATGTGATACCGTGCAGTTCCCGAATACAGTCTTTGGATTATTGCAGATACATTTCCAAAAATACTCGCATACATTAATGCTGGATTAGATAGAAACAAACAAACAGTTAGCTAATATCACTACATTCTGCACACAACACAGCTGTTATTACTGCAGAGACTAGTATGGAAAACAGGTCAGATCAGATCTAGTAACATTTTGGTCTTTTAAACAGAAACTGGATTTGATATTGCCTGATGTAAGAAAAACATTCATAGCTTGTTAATTGTCTGAGTATGTTAATGGCAAGCTTCACAGAAGGAACATTCACTGAAAGAAGTTTTACAAATATTAGCTAAACACGATTGCAATGTTTGGTTTTGAAGATTTTTAGTTCTGATCCTGTGAAGATTATGCACCTGTGGCTTAACTTTACCAGCCTATAGACTTCAACAGGACTGCTTGCAGTGGGTAAAAGTAAGCAGGCACATGAGGTTTTGCAGGCTTGGGGCCTAAAACTGAAGTAGAGCGCGACCGTGATTATCTAAAGGCTATTGGGAGGTTAGTTTGAGTAACAGGTTCTTGTTCAATCTAATTAAATGTTATAGGGGGACAAGATCAAGTTTCATATAATGCAGAGTTTTAAATAACAGAGGTTGAAATAACGGAGACTGGATGGACTGCTGGCTGTTTGTAGCCAAATCTCAATTTTGTATTTTAAAATCTGTAATAATATGATAAATGTTTGGAGCCATTCCAGACACATGCTCCTGACATAAATAAAAAACAGAATCAGATGTAACTGTCTTTAGGTTAAATAGCTCCAATAACTCACTGCAAACTCAGCTCTTTATCCTGTAAAGCAATTTGCTTATAAGGACACATGCCTATGTAGAGCACCACTGACGTAAATAGGACTCTGTGGGTGGCTCCTTTGCAGGATCAGGATCTAAGGCTGGTTTTAGTGCATTCGATTTCTACTCCTTAAAATTCCTGTTTTTGGTAACTCAATAGATTTTGTTAAATTTCCAAATGAGAGACACAGCACCACCAGTTTATAGTAATCATTTTGATTTTTTTTTCCTGGAAAGACAAAGAGAAGACACTGCCTTTCATCTAAGGGAGAAAAGCTAATGTGATGTTAGTTCCTTTAATGTTACATCAAAGCTCTAGAACTTCAATGAGAATTTCAATGCTGCACCTTGACTACCAATCCCTAAACTAATTCAATCTGATTTAAAAATAAGCTCTACTAAAACAATAGTTTTCCATAAAAAGGTGGTTCTGTCTTTAAAGACATTGGCTACTGCTGCTATGAAGTCTCAATTTTTGTGAAGAATACCTTAACATTACATATTTTTCCTTTAGCAGTTGTTATTAACAGAAGCAGAGACTCTATGGTGGGTTAATGGATCAGAAAAGCAAGTCAGAGGAACATAGGAACTGCCATACGAATCATACCAATGGTCCATCTGGCCCAGTATTCTGTCTCTTACAACAGCACTTCTAGTAAAGTATCAAATACTTCAGAGGAAGGTGGAAGAAAACCTGTATTGGACAACCATGGAACAACTTATCCAGTGGGGAAGTCTCTTCCTAACCCCCTCAGTTAGTGCTTGACTTATGCCCTGATGGAGGAGCACTTGTATCCTTTCTGAATAGTTTTTATAGTTTTTAACATAACTTCATGTGCCATATAAAAGTCTAGTCTCATTAAACTATAGACTTTAAACAATATGTGGTAGAAATGAATTCCACAGATTAATTTTATGTTCAGTAAAAACAAAAGTATTTCCTTTATCACCTCTAAATATAATGCTTTTCAACTTCATTAACTATTCCATTGTTTGTACATTATGAAAAATGTAAATAGGAGTAACCCAGTATACCTTTTTTATATAGTTCGTTTTGTTATATATTTATCGTATCACCTTTCCTAAATTAAATGGTCCAATCTTTTCATGCTCTTCTCCTTCAGAAGTCTATCTAGGCTTCAAATGATTCTTGTTGCCTATCTTAACTTTATAAGGGCTACGTGTGTTAAAATCTACATATATATTCAGAAAATACACATATAATTATATTTGTAAAAGCAGCCATGCTATTATTGTTCCTACAGTTCTTTAGTTGTAGACTTTTTAAAGGAAAACCGAACCTTGGCAGTTTCATTTTAAAAAAACAGCAGCATTTAATTTCTGCGGTATATGAAAGCATTTAGCCAAGAGACCTCACTTGAAATTTTTTTTCCTGAGAGTTTTAATTGAGTACCCTGTCGTAACATGTACTGTATTTTTCATGTGTTCCCATCAGACTAAATACTATTGTTCTTAGACTGTTGTCACACAAAGTTTCCTCTGAAGACAAAATTGATTTTTTTCTGATAAAGAATTGAGTAAGGATAGGAGGATTTGGCCATACTCAATGGTTCTCATGTGCACTGTCACAACTATTTACAGTAGTAAAAGGTCATAAGAAATAAAGTGAGACCAATTCTATACTGCTTGTTGCTTTCTGTTGCCAAGTGGTGAGAGTACTAGGTGTATGTTTGTCCTCCTCTTCTTGTATTTGATACAAACTCTCTAATACATTCCCTGTAGGTGAGTGTGCTGGCTCAGAATGGAGGAAGTAAAGAATATGAGAATATTACATGATCAAACATAACTCAGTGCATGATGTGGTCTCTGTAAGGCAACTGCTAGAAAGAGGGAACCAGAGAATTTCCGGGAGAATTTGTTGGTGGTGACAGGCTCTTACAGAGTATGTAACAGACTGTTGAAGTTTGCCAGTGAAGTTTCTGCATGAGTGATGCACTTAAAAACACAATGTAAAAAGTGATGAGCAGGGCAGAGAACGTGTAGAACCTGATCCTGCAGCAATGAGAGTAATGTTGTTTGGATGCCAAGTAACCTCTGCTTTGAAACGTCAGTAAGGCCAAAGAGTCATATCATTGATATGTGGAACATTGTACTTTAGCCTAAGACTCCTCAGATTCACCTATCCTCCTCCTACAGCAGGGCCCTTTTTTATCATCTGCTCTTGAGAGTCAGGAAGTGGGTTCACAAAGGCTTTGAGACTTATTTCTACTCAGTACTGAGGACTCTGTCTAGTGTACAGCCTCATAAGTGCCTGTCCACAGTATCTGCTCACACTAGCAAATGAAACACTCTCTTTCCTCTCACAGCTGCTCATGGTGCAAGGGCTGGCAGGATCAAGGCCCAAATAGGGCTGGATCTGCTCCTGTGTGTGCACTTGACAACACTTCCCATGCAACAGGACAAACATCCACACAACACAGGCAGATCAATGGAATCTTGTGGCTTTTCAGCTATCACCTGTCAAAGCTTGGAACTGGAACCCACAATCAGGAGAGGAGCAAAGCAAATACTCAAATGGTCCGTCCTCTCAATTTTCAACTTTTGACACTTGAGGGGCTTGGTCATATTGGGGCTTATTTGCCAATGTGCTATCTGTTTAAAAAACTTTTTTTCTTTGTCATAAATCAACTGTTTTCAACTAGATAGAAGCTGCTTATTCTGAAAAAAGTCATTTCAGATCGTAATACCACCATGGATAGTGGCCAATACCAGAATTTTAATGCTGATTGTGCAGTGTTACAGCTGCAGGTAGGAATATGGGCTGCATATATTAATGAATGTATTGTGCACATTTGGAAGTCTCAACTGAGCATAAAAAGTGCTCAAATAAGCATTTTCTAATGAGAAAGGGTTGTATTTTGTTTTTTAAACACTCAGAGATCTCCTTTTGGCCCCAATTCAACAAGGGACTTCCTGCACTAGCGGTCTTATAGAAGTCAAGGTTCTACTAATGTGTTTAAAGTCAGGCACATTCTTCAGAAACTTATAGAATTGGAGCCTTTGTCTTTCCATATCTATATATATTTCATGGAGACAATTCCATACCTGAGACTCCACGACACAGCATGATATGCTATAAATATATATTTATGTATCATTATTTTTTTCATTTATCTGTCTTCCTCCCTCCATGTTTATAATTTAACAAACTCACTCTATTGTATCCATTGTTCAAATCTGAGTTAAAAATAAAAGTAAAATAAAAAATACTTACAGCCAATTAACATGACACAAATGGAAAAGATTTTCTCTGAGTTGGTGTTAGGAGATACATTTCCAAATCCTACGCTTGTCAGACTGCTGAAGGTAAAATAAAGTGCTGTAACATATTTGTCCTTGATGGATGGCCCAGAGCTTTGATCAGTCACATTGTAGGGTTTTCCTAATTGTTCTCCTAGAGAATCCAACCAGCCAATTTTTTTAATCAAGTAAGGCCTTTCTACATTCCCAATGGCATACCAAATGCAAGCAAGCCAGTGTGCAATTAGTGCAAATATGCACATAAGTAGCATCAGAACTGCAGCACCATATTCTGAATATCTGTCCAATTTCCGTGCAACCCTCACCAAACGCAGCAGCCTAGCTGTCTTCAGAAGACCGATTAACGTTGTTGTCTGCGAAAATAAGACACAGACATTAGAAACTGATTTTCATCGCTAGCAAGCATACTCCAAAATGGCAAACATGAACAAGCCAGCCTGAAGTGGGTAAAGAAAAAAGACGGTCATTTATTAGAAGCAAAAAAGTTTAAGTGATAGCAACCTATTTCAATTTAATGTTGATTTAATTTCCTCTCACAGCCTCCTACATGATTATAATGTAAAATATACTGAGGAAATGAACTGTCTGATGTGTTTTGTTAATGGTTAAAGATGGCATAACTTATCATTGTGATGTCTAGAATCATTTGAACATTGTATCTGACCTATTTTCCTAACTTCGTAAGGTGACAAAATATTAGAATGCTACATATCATCAATGGCATATGGCATGGGAAATCTAGTCCTACCTTTGTGCAGCAGAACTGCACCAAGTTCCACTGCCACCCTAGGCAGACGGGTGGGGTTTGCCCCTCACTCTACAATTACCCAGCACTCTCTTGTTGGCATTTACCAGTTCCTATCCATTATTCAGTCATTTTATATGCTTGTGGCTAGTGCCCTTTAAAATAGATTATCAAGAACACTATAAAGAGTAACTATAGAATTTCAAATAGAGAATTTAGCAACAAATATTTTGGCTACCCATTAAGTCTGTGCATGTAATATTAAAGCGTAGTAAATGTCAGACAAAGTTTTCTGTATGCATCGATAATACATAACATTTAACAAGTTCTCTTAGCTTTATGAAAGGTTCTGGTGGGAATACTCTGCATATTAAAGTTTCCTCTCACTAAGTACTAAACTAGTTATTAATGTTTTATTAACCCTCTCTATATTTTATGTGTTTCAGAGTGAGATCACAACAATATTGTCAACCCCTACATGCAAAACATGTGCTGCATGTGCAACATTTGTAAAAGGACAGTAACAGCATGTTTATAACAAATCCACCACTGTTCTATTACGACACCACATGGTGATAATTGAGTGACAACAGCTGATTAAGCTACCGCTATGTGATGGTAATGCCAAAAATTATGAAGTTGGCAGCTGAATCAAAGTCCACTGTGGGTGTAACAAATCAGTGCAGATGGTTTAATGACATCATATTTCTTCTAGACTTACTCCTGGACTAAATAAATGTGTAATTATCGTGCAGTCTGTTATTCATGAAGTATAATTGGTTAGTCTCTAAGGTGCCACAAGTACTCCTTTTCTTTTTGCGAATACAGACTAACACGGCTGTTCCTCTGAAACCTATAATATGAAGGACACTCTTGAATTAGAACATAATGATGCAATAAATAGAAGAAGAAAAAACAATGTATCAATGATTGTTTTCTGATTACAGGAATTGGAAGGAAGGTGGTGCAGGGTAATTAATTTTTGCCTAAGATTCTGTTGACAGAGAATAATTTCAGTCAATACTTCAGTTGCATTATGATGGATGAGGCTGAACTGAGAGTGATTTCAACATCTGAGAAGTTCACTAAGGCCCCAGATCCTGTGAAAACCTATGCATGTGCTTAACCTTGCATATATTGACTTTAATATAAGCACATGTGTAAATCTTTATAAAGACTAGGGTCTAATGGTTTAGGACTCTGTCCTGTCCCACTTACACACATGAGCAATCCTCAGGCAAATAGCTTAATTGGTTTCAATGAAATTATTTGTAGGTGCAGTCATGGCTTTGCCCCATTGTACTGCCACGGGAACACACAGAAGGCAGACTGGCACAGTCTGCATCCCCCCTTGCACCAAGACAAAAGCACCTAGTGCCAGAATGATATCTGGTACAGCATACTTCCCGCAGCATGTTCGTCATGCCAATGCTCCACGCACTGCTTGCCCCAGGCCACCCATTCCCACCAGTTTCCCCAGAGGATGTAGCAGCACTGTGGAAGCTGTTCCCCTCCCTGAACTGCTTGCTACCTGATTTCTTAAAATCTTGCCTGGCTGCACAAACCGGGCCACAGACTGGCCCTGTGAGAGTAAGGATTTGCTGGATAACCACTTAATTTTTATTTGGCAGCTGTTCAGGGTTCACTGTGGGTCAGCATAATATAGTTACAACATCACATGCACAGCTATTGAGGTTACAGATTTAAATTAGCTAGAGCCTGATTCAGAGCCCCTGGAAGTCAATGGCTTTTCACTGGGCCCTTAATAGGCAACACCACTCTTTCAGTTACCTTGCTTCAGGAAAGCAAATTCACATTTTGATTACAAATAAAAAAAATCCATCAGAGATGAAAGAGCAGCTTTGCTGTCAGTAGTGAGCTACTTTTATATTCAGCTAGGCTGAGGTGACACCGATTCATTTTATTAGCCAATAAATCTAGCAGTCTTGATACTTTTGATTCACTTGGTCAATGGGCTAAGTGGCCTTTTAAAATTAGATAGTCCTGAATCCTCTTGCTATGGTCAGGACTTGGCTAAGGAGGTGATATTCTTCAAGTACGTTATGTAATTACCAAATAGTCACTCTGGCCATGCTTACAGTACTGACTGTACTCTCACATAACCAAAAATACAAAGAGGACACTATTTAAAAAAATGGAAAGAAATCCAAACCAATGGCTATTTTATAAAGATGAAAAAAAATGCATATTTTTGAAAAGCACAGATGTTTAGTAGAAATATCACAGTTACTACAAGGCACTCATAGTAAAAATCATTGTTTCACCTCGTGCATCAATATCTTGGAAGTCAGAGATTTTCTTAAATGAATGAACAACACTTCGTTCTCCCTATGCCATCGCTTCAGCTTAATACAAGTCAGCTTTGTTAAGAACTTTACTTTAATGGACATATTCTAAACACACTACCTAAACCAAATTGTTGTACTGTACCCCATACTTGTAAATATTTTCTGGTACTGATGAATATCTTTTCATTTTCAAAGGTCTATACAGAGACCATCTTCAGGGGTTCTCAAACTTCACTGCACCTCAACCCCCTTCTGACAACAAAAATTGACCCCAGGAGGGGGGACTAAAGCCTGAGCCCACACGAGCCCTGCCCCCCTTGGTGGGGGTCCAGGGCCCAAGCCCAAGGGATTCAGCCCTGGGCAGGGGGGCTTGTAATCTGAGCCCTGTCACCCAGGGCTGAAGCCAATGCCTGAGCCCCGCTGCCCAGGGCTGAAGCCCTTGGGCGTTGGCCCCAGGCGGTAGGGTTTGAGCATCAGCTTTGGCCCCAGGCAGTGGAGCTCAGGCTTCAGCCCCGAGCTCCAGCAAGTCTAACACCAGCCCTGGTGACCCCATTAAAATGGGGTTGCAACCCACTTTGGGGTCCCAACCCACAGTTTGAGAACCACTGATCTATATGTAAAAGATAGTGAACCCCCACATACTTCCTGGACTGCTTCTGACATTTGGTTTGCAGGAATTACATTGCTTCCTGATCCAGAAGGCTATACATTTTAACTTTTATAAGGGCTCAGATCCATGCTTAAAACCATGATCATAACATTCAGATAATAACTCATAGGCCATCTCTGTATGGCTGTGCCCACAACAAGGGCTTATGTGAGCTCACCCCCAAATTGTAACGGTCAATTCAGATTGTTAGGAAGGACTATTTGATACTGTTCCTGAGAAGCTTGAGAGAGATACATGTTTATAAACTTCTGCCTACCATCAATTTAGAAAAAATCCTGCTAATCACATTGGTTCACAGTTAGTTTATCTTCTGGGGAGTATGATGTTGAGTATATCTTATAAAATCCATACCCATTAGTTATAGGTTTTCCTCAACTCCGCTTACTGTCTCATTCCTCCCTACTGAGGTTAGTTTAGATCCTCAACTGATTTATGACAATTTCCAGAGCCATGATGTTGAACTGATTTATGTTGGAGGCCAACTGATGATGGAATGACTAGAAACAGGAAGATCCATTAGTCTGTCTGATTGAAGAGGCATCATTTGGAAGGTATTACTGGTATTCAGTTGTTTGGAAGACTGAGTTGGGATTAGCTAATTATCTGCACACATGGTGTTCATTCTGAGCGTAAAGCCATTATAACTCAAACCCTGCTGGTTAGATCCCTCATCTTGTTTTGGTGGTTTTATTTTCTTAGAAATATATACATTAATAATAATAATATTATTTTGATCATGTCAGGTCCTATTTGTCTTTTTTAAAAACTAAATAACCCTTGATGTGTATGCGTAGCTCAAGCTGATCCTTACAGTGTATTTATCTACACTGTATTTCCTCTGTCACCACTTTTACCAGCTTCCTAGTGTTGTAAGGTCCTTCTGAAGTTCCTCAAAATCTTCTTTAGAATAGACTAGCTTAAATCATTTCGTGTCACCTGCAAATTTTGGCACCTCTTTGTTCATCTCTTTTCTAGATCATGAATAAACATATAAAATAAGAGCAAGCCTACTGAAGATCCTTGAGGAAAACCACAATTAACCTCTTTCTCTGTTTAAACCATTTTCTAATCCATAATAGAGCTTTGCCTCACCCTGTGATTTCTCAGTTTGCTAAATAGTCTCTTCTGAGGACTTTGTCGAAGTTGAAAACCTTTCTGCTGTATGTGTCATCATTGTCCTTCGCACCAATATCTTCAGTAATGAATGAATATTAGTCATTTACAATAGGGCATTTATTCTCAAACTGTGGTCCATGGACCATTGCTGTAGTTGCGCAGAGAGCTGACTGGGCAGGCAGTACTGGAGCTCCTCCTTGTTTCAAGTTGATACACTTAAAGGCAGCTAAAAATACACTAAAGACTTTCCTGAGATTGCTTATTCATGTAAATGATTTCTGTAGTTCCCACCGCAATGTTATGTGATCATGAATGGGTGGAGAGGTGGTCCTTAGGATTGTAAATGCAAGGGGAGATAATTCATATGAAAAGACAGTCCATGATATGAAAGTTTGAAAATTTGATTTGCAAATCAAGTGCTAAAGTGGGAAATGAAAACTATGTATGATATTTTCTGTGATGTTTGGAGCTTGGTTTTAATATACAGTTTAAGGGAAACAGGGGAATCTACCAATTTTAACAGTGGACTGGGAGTCAGGACTCTTAGGTCCTATCCTTAGTCCTGCTATTGGGCATATTGTTTCATCGAAACATTTGCCAAGCTGTAAAATGGACGTTACTTAGCATGCGCATTGTGAAACTTAATTCAGAGTTTAGAATAGAAGTAAGTGTTTCATTCATATGCCTTCATGTTAACAACAAAGTCATCCCTTTTTCTGACTTATTGTTACCAATTGAAAATGGCCCATTCAGTTGTACATTTCATGGGTGCTCCTGCCTCCCTTCCTACCCCCCCGCATTTCCTAAGCTTACATTTTTTCCTGTTGATACAGGGTTTGAACATGCCTTATACAGTAACACTGGTCAGTATTACTATTATTTGTACAAATAGCAATAGTACAGGGTCTTCCTTCCTTCTGTATCTTTCAGGACAATGTTTTCCCTCTCTGCCCCTGATTCAGCAAAAAACACTTATGTCCATAACTTTAAGCACATGAGCACTCCTGTTGAAGCCATTAAAGCACGTGCTTATGTCTTTTGCTGAACTGGGGCCAATATGATAAAGAAAAAAGTCTGATTATCAACAGATCGCTCCGTCTTCATCTCTCCCTGCATCTGGGACCTGAAGTGGGAAGATGGTAGGAAAAGAAGGCTTTTTAAATTTTTTCATATTTTTTAAAGGTATCATGACCAATCATGGTAAATGTGCATGCAAATGATATATTTGTGTGTGTGTGCACACTTAGCTATGCAACTGCATGTACATTTTTCTGAAAATCTAGGGCAAATTCTAGCAACAAGATTAAAAATAAACTATCAGCGTAACAGAAGGCAAAAAGATAATGTATGCCATCCCCTAGCCTCCCCTAGTTTCACGGATGTCACTCAGTCAAAACACACAGAGAAGAGAACAGCTCACAAACAGCTATAATAGTATTGTGTTAAAAATCTATTTGAAATGAAAAGGTTTATTTTACATTATATTAGTTTTACTCTATTAGTTTCCTGTATTGACAAACTAAGGCACAAACAAAGGTATTCAAGTAATGCTGAATGTGGCATTTTGATGATCTCCTGCCCTTTCTAGGCACAGTTGGATAGCTGATTTGCTAAAGCTGGGTGATCACACATGATGCTCTCTTTAGAACTGCTGTTGCCTAATAAAAAGGATGTCCAGGCACAATTGTTAGCAGGGGATCTTATCTGAAGAACCCCTAGGTAACGAAAAAAGCTTTTTCAGGGCAAAGGCACCCCCATGACTGAAAGTGTCTATGAAACGACAGGCAGTTCATTGTAATGGTTTTACATTTGCTCTCTCTCACTGGGCTATTAAAAAGGGATCACAGTAGAAATATTATACTCAAGAACACAGGAAACCAAACTACAATAAAAGTGAAGTTTAGACTTTCACCCAGCAGCTTTAGAAAGTAACTGATATATCTAATGCTATAAATGAGAGATAGGAGTTTATTGAAAAGATATGTTGAACTGGTCATAAAAGTCCATAGACTGGTTGTTTCTCAGACAAAGCTAACTAGATTCTACAGTGAGCAGAAATATTCAATTATGAAAAGAGGGATAAAATGAATAATTGATTTCCTTATATCCACCATAAGCAATAAGCAATACATGGTCCAATATTTTCTGCTGAAATTTGTGCTATTTGGGAATTCAGCTGCTAGAATATTCTTTGCTGCTGTTCTGCAACATTACCTACCTGCCTAGAGTTTTTCTGTAGTGCCCATCACTATAGAATCTAGCACTCCACACCTTTTCCTGCCACATGTCTGTTGGAGGGGAGAACCATGACACTTAGGGCCACATCTAAAGAGTATTGGGAGTCTTTTCATTAACCACAGTGGGCTTTGGATCAGGGCACTTAAGAGTGGTTCCTTCCTGGCTTCTCTTCATTCCCTGACTCTATGGACTTTTCCCTCACAGCATAGGGGTCATGTGGATAATTTCCAGAGGGGGAAAGGTGGAGGAGCAGTGGGGGAAGCATCCTATGTAGCCCCTCTTCATAGACTCACTGCAGCTTCCTCCCTAGATTTGTTCTCTTCTTCTCCATAAATTGTAGGAACAAATTGGTCCAAGTGAATAGCAGCACCATATGGCAGTGCTATCAGTGGTGCCCCTTTTGCGTCTTTTTCCTCCCAGGTGCCAGTTAGGAGATGGTACTTGACTCAAGAAATACAGGAGACTGACGACTGGTAAGTGTGACAAATGCAAAAGATAAGAAGATACTGCTATTGCTGTATCTGCCTCTGTGCCTTTTGGTCTTCTTTTGCAAAGAAAAGCTCTTTGTTGGTGAGGGAACGGTTCATGTTTTCCTCATCCCTTTAATGCACCAGCTCTTTCTTTTTATTGCATTCATAGAATCATAGAATATCAGGGTTGGAAGGGACCTCAGGAGGTCATCTAGTCCAACCCCCTGCTCAAAGCAGGACCAATCCCCAATTAAATCATCCCAGCCAGGGCTTTGTCAAGCCTGACCTTAAAAACTTCTAAGGAAGGAGATTCTACCACCTCCCTAGGTAATGCATTCCAGTGTTTCACCACCCTCCTAGTGAAAAAGTTTTTCCTAATATCTAATCTAAACCTCCCCCACTGCAACTTGAGACCATTACTCCTTGTCCTGTCCTCTTCTACCACTGAGAATAGTCTAGAACCATCCTCTCTGGAACCACCTCTCAGGTAGTTGAAAGCAGCTATCAAATTCCCCCTCATTCTTCTCTTCTGCAGACTAAACAATCCCAGTTCCCTCAGCCTCTCCTCATAAGTCATGTGTTCCAGACCCCTAATCATTTTTGTTACCCTTCGCTGGACTCTCTCCAATTTATCCACATCCTTCTTGTAGTGTGGGGCCCAAAACTGGACACAGTACTCCAGATGAGGCCTCACCAATGTCGAATAGAGGGGTACGATCACGTCCCTCGATCTGCTCGCTATGCCCCTACTTATACATCCCAAAATGCCATTGGCCTTCTTGGCAACAAAGGCACACTGCTGACTCATATCCAGCTTCTCGTCCACTGTCACCCCTAGGTCCTTTTCTGCAGAACTGCTGCCTAGCCATTCGGTCCCTAGTCTGTAGCGGTGCATTGGGTTCTTCCGTCCTAAGTGCAGGACCCTGCACTTATCCTTATTGAACCTCATCAGATTTCTTTTGGCCCAATCCTCCAATTTGTCTAGGTCCCTCTGTATCCTATCCCTGCCCTCCAGCATATCTACCACTCCTCCTAGTTTAGTATCATCCGCAAATTTCCTGAGAGTGCAATCCACACCATCCTCCAGATCATTTATGAAGATATTGAACAAAACCGGCCCCAGGACCGACCCCTGGGGCACTCCACTTGACACCGGCTGCCAACTAGACATGGAGCCTTTGATCACTACCCGTTGAGCCCGACAATCTAGCCAACTTTCTACCCACCTTATAGTGCATTCATCCAGCCCATACTTCTTTAACTTGCTGACAAGAATACTGTGGGAGACCGTGTCAAAAGCTTTGCTAAAGTCAAGAAACAAAACATCCACTGCTTTCCCTTCATCCACAGAACCAGTAATCTCATCATAGAAGGTGATCAGATTAGTCAGGCATGACCTTCCCTTGGTGAATCCATGCTGACTGTTCCTGATCACTTTCCTCTCATGTAAGTGCTTCAGGATTGATTCTTTGAGGACCTGCTCCATGATTTTTCCGGGGACTGAGGTGAGGCCAACTGGCCTGTAGTTCCCAGGATCCTCCTTCTTCCCTTTTTTAAAGATTGGCACTACATTAGTCTTTTTCCAGTCATCTGGGACTTCCCCCGTTCGCCACGAGTTTTCAAAGATAATGGCCAATGGCTCTGCAATCACAGCCGCCAATTCCTTTAGCACTCTCGGATGCAACTCATCCGGCCCTTTGGATTTGTGCACATCCAGCTTTTCTAAATAGTCCCTAACCACCTCTTTCTCCACAGAGGGCTGGCCATCTACTCCCCATGTTGTGATGCCCAGCGCAGCAATCTGGGAGCTGATTTTGTTAGTGAAGACAGAGGCAAAAAAAGCATTGAGTACATTAGCTTTTTCCACATCCTCTGTCACTAGGTTGCCTCCCTCATTCAGTAAGGGACCCACACCTTCCTTGGCTTTCTTCTTGTTGCCAACATACCTGAAGAAACCCTTCTTGTTACTCTTGACATCTCTTGCTAGCTGCAGCTCCAGGTGCAATTTGGCCCTCCTGATTTCATTTCTACATGCCCGAGCAATATTTTTATACTCTTCCCTGGTCATATGTCCAACCTTCCACTTCTTGTAAGCTTCTTTTTTATGTTTAAGATCTGCTAGGATTTCACTGTTAAACCAAGCTGGTCGCCTGCCATATTTACTATTCTTTCGACTCATCGGGATGGTTTGTCCCTGTAACCTCAACAGGGATTCCTTGAAATACAGCCAGCTCTCCTGGACTCCTTTCCCCTTCATGTTAGCCCCCCAGGGGATCCTACCCATCCGTTCCCTGAGGGAGTCGAAGTCTGCTTTCCTGAAGTCCAGGGTCTGTATCCTGCTGCTTACCTTTCTTCCCTGTGTCAGGATCCTGGACTCAACCAACTCATGGTCACTGCCTCCCAGATTCCCATCCACTTTTGCTTCCCCCACTAATTCTTCCCGGTTTGTGAGCAGCAGGTCAAGAAAAGCTCCCCCCCTAGTTGGCTCCTCGAGCACTTGCGCCAGGAAATTGTCCCCTACGTTTTCCAAAAACTTCCTGGATTGTCTATGCACCGCTGTATTGCTCTCCCAGCAGATATCAGGAAAATTAAAGTCACCCATGAGAACCAGGGCGTGCGATCTAGTAGCTTCTGTGAGTTGCCGGAAGAAAGCCTCATCCACCTCATCCCCCTGGTCCGGTGGTCTATAGCAGACTCCCACCACTACATCACTCTTGTTGCTCACACTTCTAAACTTAATCCAGAGACACTCAGGTTTTTCTGCAGTTTCATACTGGAGCTCTGAGCAGTCATACTGCTCCCTTACATACAGTGCTACTCCCCCACCTTTTCTGCCCTGCCTGTCCTTCCTGAACAGTTTATAACCATCCATGACAGTACTCCAGTCATGTGAGTTATCCCACCAAGTCTCTGTTATTCCAATCACGTCATAATTCCTTGACATCACCAGGACCTCCAGTTCTCCCTGCTTGTTTCCAAGGTTTTGTGCATTCGTATATAAGCACTTGAGATAACCTGCTGATCGCTCCTCATTCTCAGTATGAGGCAGGAGCCCTCCCCTCACAGACGTTCCTGCCTGGGCCTCCTCCCGGTATTCCTTTCACAAGACTTTATTTCCACTAATTTTGTTCCCTGCACATATCTCCAGACTCCCCATTTTCCCTTCTATAAGTGTCGGAGCCCATTGAAATTAACAGGGATCTTTTGATCAACTTCAGTGGGAAACAGAACGATCCCTAAGGAACTGATCTCTCATTCTCCTTCCCAAGTATTTATATGGTCCACATCACCATAGTATCGGTCCATCAAAAAGGAGGGGAAGGAGGAGGAAAGCCCATCTCATTCCATACAACTTAAAACGCAGAAGTAAGAGAAACTGTAGGTTACACATTTTTCTTTCTGACTTTTGTAAGACTATAAATTATCACTAGTCTCTGAGGTGCAAATGGCTACTAAACATTGTGTCATTTGTTTGCTCTAGGCCCTTAAATACTTGTTTGCTTAAGTTTCTAAGAACTACCCTTCTGAGCATAGCCATCTTGTTCTCAGAACTCAGTTCCGTCTGTGAAAGAAGACCCACTAATTGTGCTCTTTTACGAAGAATTGATTTTTGTTCCTTCTTGTTGCGTTTCTTTAATATAAAGTTATTTTAGATGGAATGTATGTTTTTCCTCTTTGTATATGTAGACATAACAGTTTCCACAATGCAACACTGATGGTACCTGGTGAAATGAGTAAATTTCATGCTAAGATCATCAATTTGGCAGTAATGTTCACCTTCTCTTCTCCCTTCACAACACATACACATTATTCACAAAACTTTCAGTTTCCCTTAATTCAAAATGTGCAAAATTGTACTGGGGAAAAGTGGATTCATTGTGTCTTTTGTGAAACCTACAGATCGTATTTTGCTGGGTTTGCTGCTGCAATTTTTTTTTAAACTGCTCTAATTCTACCCTACCCTCAAAAAAGAATTTTTTACTTGTCAGTTCAGCTTTCATCACAAAGTACATTATAACTTTAGCCTTTCTTAAATTAAATAAAAACTCTTTGGAAGGAGGCAGAACTGGGTTAGGTATCCACAAAATGTGTGTGCGTTACACACATTTGGACAGTTTTCAAATGTATATATTTGAAAACTGGTGCAGGTCAAGGTTACACTTGCTTTACCTAAACTGCATATAACACATTTAAGTTTTGCATCTGAGCACAGATAAGAAACTTAAATACCATAGTACTAAATCTCTTGTGCCAAAGCCCCAGCTGGTATAAATCAGACCAGCTCAAGTGAAGTTAATAGAGCTACATTAGTTTATATCAGCTGAGGATCTGGCCCAGGTTATTTTAGCAAGGATTTGAACTTCTAAAATGATTTAAAAAACAAACCTAGTAATAGTTTTGGTTTAACATTGCCAGATTGACAGACCTGATGAGTGATTCCCGCAACCTATCCACAGAACAGCTTAACCATGTGTGTGAGTGAAAGACAGGAAGAGAGAAATGTCTTTGGAACACCAAGATTATTTTGCAATGCTGCATGTATGGTATGTTTATGTTATTTGTAAAGAAGATTGTGTCAAAGAATTTGAGAATGAAAAAAATTGATTTGGGTCATCCAGTCTGTTTTTCTGCCAGAGAAGGCTCATCCGCTACCATTTTACTGGTGTTTTGTCCAGTTAAATTTTAAGTCCCAAGTGCTGGGGCTTTCACCACTTTCCTTGGGAGATTACTGAGCAGCCTAATTGAGCTCACTGTCAGGGAAATGTTATGTGTGGATATAGCAGATTATCAAAGTCAATACTTGGGAAGAAAAGGCTACTTCTTTATTTTAGCTTACCTCATCAGAGCCAGATCCAAAAATCAGCAGGTCAAAAGGAATTGCAGCAACCATGTCAATTAGGAACCAGCCTTTGAAGTAGTGAATTGCTATTTTTGCTGGGTCACTTACCACTTCTTCATTCTGGTTTACATATGTTGTTCTGAAGTTTATTAGAATGTCAATGATAAACATAATATCCACAATTAAGTCTACCACATTCAGTGGGCTGCAAGAATATCCACACACTCGTCTCTTCTGTTCTTCGCTATCGTTCAAAAGGAAGGCCGCAGAGTAAGGAGTGAATATGGCAGTATATATCACTAGCAACAAGATGAGCCAGTCCCAGACTGCTTTGAAAGGACTGTAGTGCAATATAGTAAACTTGTTGATGCGAGGTGTCTGGAGTTTATATTCTGGCAGAACATCTGCTCCTAAGGATAGAACCTAGAACAAGAAATATAGCATGTAAAGAATTAACAAATCAGAGTAAAACAATCTGTGCATATTTAAAAAAAATATAGCAAATATAGTGAAATAGTTAAACTGTATTGTGTTATTTAGACCTGGAGGTTAGGTCCTGATTATACAGTCCTTATGCAGTCAAAATTTCCATCTAATCCCACTCTACTGCCAAGTAATATTTATTACATTTTTGGAAATTAGATCATAAACAGCCATACGGGTCAGACCAAAGGTCCATCTAGCCCAGTGTCCTGTCTTCCAACAGTGGCCAATGCCAGGTGCTTCAGAGGGAATGAACAGAACAGGCAAACATCAAGTGATCCATCCCATATTGCGATTCCCTATTTCTCGCAAATAGAGGCTAGGGACACTTCAGAGCGTGGTTTTACATCCCTGCCCCTCCTGGCTAATAGCCAATGATGGACCTATCCTTCATGAACTTATCTAGTTCTTTTTTTAACCCTGTTATAGTCTTGGCCTTCACAAATCCTCTGGCAAAGAGTTCTACAGGCTGACTGTGCGTTGTGTGAAGAAATACTTCCTTTAGTTTTAAACCTGCAGCCTATTAACTTCATTTGGTGACCCCTAGTTCTTGTATTATGAGAAGGAGTAAATAACACTTCCTTATTTACTTTCTCCACACTAGTCATGATTTCATAGACTTCTATCATATCCCTGCTTAGTCGTCTCTTTTCCAAGCTAAAGAGTCCCAGTCTTATTAATCTCTACTCATATAGAAGCTGTTCCGTACCCTAATAATTTTTGTTGCCCTTTTCTGTATCTTTCCCAACTCCAATATATCTTTTCTGAGATGGAGCGACCATATTCTAGAGGAGGGTGTACTATGGATTTATATAGAGGCAATATATTTATTTTCTATCTGATTATCTATCCCTTTCCTAATGATTCCCAATATTCTGTCAGCTATTTTTGACTGATGCTGCATATTGAATGGATGTTTTCATAGAACTCTGACTCAAGATCTCTTTGAGTGGTAACAGCTAATTTAGACCGCATTATGTTTTCCAACGTGCATTACGTTGCATTTATCAACACTGAATTTCATCTGCCATTTTGTGGCCCAGTCACCCAGTTTTGTGAACTCCCTTTGTCACTCTTCACAGACTGCTTTGGACTTAACGATAGGAAGTAGTTTTGTATCATCGGCAAATTTTGCCACTTCCCTTTTTCCAGATCATTTATGAATATGTTGAACAGTACAGGTCCCAGTACTGATCCTTGGGGGATAACCTATTTGCCTCTCTCCATGTAAGAGCTGACCATATATTCCTACCCTTTATTTCCTATCTTTTAACTAGTCACTGATCCAGGAAAAGATCTTCCCTCTTATCCCGTAATAGCCTACTTTGCTTAAGAGTCATTGGCGAGGGACATCATCAAAGGCTTTCTGAAAATTTAAGTACACTATATCCATTGGATCCCCTTGTACACCCTTGTCCACATGCTTATTGATCCCCCCAAAGAATTCTAGTAGATTGGTGAGGCATGATTTCCCTTTACAAAATCCATCTGATAATTCTGTTCTTTACTATAGTTTCAACCAATTTGCCTAGTACTGAATCTTTCAAAAAGGTACAAATTAAAAAGGTATGTATTAAAAAATGAAAAGCTACCTGGAATGAAATCTTAGGGGAAAAAGTAATACCCTACGAGATAATCATTGTGTGCTTTCATTTCCTTTTTGATTAGCTATTCAAGTTTTGAGATTTTAGCTGGTACAAGATCAAAGTGAGACAACTTCTCCCACAATAATCTTTTAAAAATCCTTATTAGCTCATCTATTTTTGTTTAATTTTTCAGCAGCAAGTGTTTTATAACACTTAGATCCTCTCTTTCGCCACCTAAGCAGCGCTAGTTGTTCAATAAAGATCTACTGTGAAAATGTTGAGAGAACACTAGGGTTAATAATTACTCTTCTCATTTGAAAAGTGAAGCAGGGAATGATTAAGTCATCCACAAGATTATATGGTATCTTTAAGCAGCCACTAAACACCATGCTGAGGTGATGGTGGAGGATGTTCATTATTATTTATTTTTTAGCTGGGACTTAACTAATGGAACTTTTTTTTTTTTTGCACTAGAGACATTAGTCAATAGCAAACTGAATCAGAGACATTGTACAGCATCTGAAGCAGGATTCACCCTTTCAGACCCCCATAATGTGACATGACAAGAATAAATCAGCTGTTTTCTTAGTATTAGAGAACAATGTGTGTGTGTGGTCGGGGGGGGGGGTGTAAGGTGAGGGGAGGAGAAACTGCTATGCACTTTATAAATAACACAGTCCTCCTGTTAGAGTTTTGAGACAATGAAAGAAATGGATTAGACAACAAGAACAATAAAGCTCTCTTCACAATTTTTTGTCAGTTATATGAAAATTCCAACCAATGTGCTGTATTGCTGGAGAAACAATCAAGCTCCATTCTTTTCTCTCCTACTCTAGTGTAAATCAGGAGTAACTCTCCACTGAAGTCAGGGTCTGATTCTCTTTTCACTTACACTGGTTTATTTCTATTGACTTCACTGCAACTGAAGAGTATGAGAGCAGAATCAGGCACAATAAAGTAACTGTAGTGTATAAGTGATGCGAGATCAAACACAGATCCAGTGGTTTCACATATAGTTTCTTAGACACAGGTTGACTGGATGATTTGTGTGATTGATAGATAATGTATATAAAACTTTACACTACGATCAGAACAACAAAAGTGATTATTGCCTGAAATTCATTATCTGATTTTTTGTTTGATGGCCATGTGGGTATCTTGTCTTCTCAAACCAGTCAAAATGGACAGGTGTTCATATAAAAAAGAACACCCACCCACTACCAGCATCTGTACTGATAGTATCAGTAGATTGTGGCTAAGAATTAAGACTAATTTATTCTCTATCTTCTACATGCCATCCCTCTAAAGTGAAGGCACTGCTTTGTCCAGCCTGTATTTATTCTTTAGCTAGATGGATGGACAGCTCCAGATACTGATGCCCTCTCAAGAATGAGTTCCTTGTGGAATCTTAAGGTATAAATACCTTTTCCTCCCCCAGGTGCACATGATGGGTCAATGCCCCCAACTAGGCCAGCCACTTTCTGTTGCCCCTTGGCTCTTCTCAGGTATGTGTCTCTCTCGTTATAACCCAAATGCAGTAAGGACCCTTAAAGGAGCCCCATCCTTTTTTCCCTGCTGCCCAAACAAAGATTCACTGCATTCAGTGGCTGTAGGCACATTTTCTTTACACTAAAATACTAAACAATGAACTCCACTACATCACAAAAGATGCTTAATAAATGTTTGGTGACCAAATTTGTTTGGACTCTGAGACAATGGATCAGGATGTAAAGAAATAAAAATTGATTCTTTAGATATGAAAATGCTTTGAGAATGTTGCTTTGCACCATGGCGTGCCAGTCCTGCTCCAACTGAGATAAAAGGATATTTTTGCCCAGAACAAGTGTCTATACTTGTCATTATGAAACTGAAGAAAATATCATTTCACTTTGTGGTTGCTGAGGATAACAAGGAAGAAGTGACAGACGGGAAAAAAAAAAACTACTCACAATTTCAGCTGATGATTTACCAGCACTATTAGCTGCAAAGTATCATTTTGGTTTGGAAGGATGCATTTTGCTAGACTTTGAGCATCCACAGTAGAAGTATTTTCCCCAGAGTGGAAAGTCCTGTGTAACAGGAAGCCTGACAGCCTGGTAGTTAGAGTACATTACTTACAGCCCCTTGCTTGGGTGGGTGACTCAGTCTTTAAGAGTGGTGGTGTGTGGGGGTGTTAGAGGGACCTGGACCCTCCCTTTCCACAATGTCCCAGCCAAGGGCTCTGTGACTGTAAACCCCTGAACAGGAGCAGCCCTCCTGGTAGGAAGTCTAAACCCGCTGCTATTTCTCACCAGTGTCTGTTCAGTTTGGGCATGGCCCCTCTAGTTCAATTTAGTTGGGCAGTCTGCTTCCTTTTGTAGATCTTGAAGGGCATCTGGTTCCAGGCTCCTTCAGGCAGGGCACCCCTAAGCTGGTGAGGCCAAACTCTACAATGTTCCTGGGCTTCACCCTCTCAGTTACCTCCAGTACTGGAGGCTCCTAGGTCTCCTCCACAGTCTCCCATGGCTGAGGAGACTGTGCTTCCTCCCAGGTGGCCATCTTGGAAGGCACTTAGTGATCTTTCCCCTCAGTTAGGAAAACAGCTACTTCCTGCCCCTCCAACAGTCAGCCCCAAACTGAGCCTGGCTCCCTCCTTTTCTCTTCCCTCCAGGCCTGGCATTGGCTGCAGGCATAATAGGGCAGGGCTAGCTGGGCCCAAATTCTCTCTTTAACCCCTGCTGTGCTGGCTGGCAGTTTCTCTGCTTCATCATGGTCTGGTTCTGAATTTTTTTCATGTCAGCTTATGCCATTTATTGCTGATGAAAATAAAATTCTGAGCTGGGATAAACTGCGTAGTTTTATTGACTCTAATGGAGCTATAGAAATTTACATCAGCTGAGAATCTTGTCTCAAGTATTTAGAATTGGTAGGATTAACCATCTACTGTCTACCTACCTCTTTCTGAGGTATCTCCCCCTTATATGTTCAGTCTGGGGTAACAGCAATTGTCAAGATGGAATACATTACAGCAGTGTAGCAAATCTGCAATTGACATTCCCCAGTGAGTGAGCAGTCAGGATCCAAACATCTCTAAAGTCATGTAAGTGAGTTTATCCCAGAGGTTGAAGCCCTTCTCTGCCTCCTTTCTGTCTTTAGTCTCTCTGAGATTAACACAGTAGTTCCTCTGCCAGTGAAAAAAAAAAGAATATATTTGAAGGCAATGGAGGACTGGGAGTGATAGCAAAAACAAAGCAGACAGCTACCTAGGGTAGCAATAACATAGGGGGCTTCCAAAATAAAATGAAAAAATAGTCCTGTCAGCTTTTACTGTTTAAAACATGATTTAATTACTGGAGGAGGAAGTCCCAGTACTGCGCTCCCCAAACATGATCTTTCACTTTGGGGGGAATCTCATGCCTGTCTCCTCATGGAGAGCCTTTCTGTGACGTGGCAGTTCTACTCTTGGGCTTCCCAAGGAGATCCTGCTCCTGGGTGGGGTCTCCTGGTGAAGAGTCAAAGAGGCACACTAGGATGTTGTGTAGCGTGCCAGTCAGCTTTACACTGACACTGTGTAGTTGATTTATGCCAGGCAGGTTATGTTCATAGATTCCATACTGCTGTGTGAAAGTTGTTTCAGGGAAATACTAAGATTCAGGAAATCTTGTCAGAAACACTGACCAGTTGGCTTCTTTTCTATATTTGGTTTCCTTCCCATTTTCATAAAGAAAGAATAACTAGGGCTCGGGTGATCGGTGAGGCGCAGTGGGGCTCAGACCACCTGCTGTCACCACTTACCTCGTGTGCTGTTTTCAGCTTAGGGAAATATGCTCAGCCTAGAATGTGGCCACTGACCCATTTCCTCCCAGGTGACCAGAAGAGAAGTCTATATACTATATAAGTCCATGCTGGTGCAGGATCTTTTGCCTGGATCAGGTGGGGCAGCACATACCCATCCACCCACGGAAGTGGTGAAATACTGGATTTTGTCAGGATCCGGTGGGCGTTGCCAGATTGACCAATGCGAAGTGGGTTTTTTTCCACCTTCCCCATAGCAGCTGAGGGGATTTAGTTGGGGGTGAACATGGAACAGGAGTTAGGTAATGATGTTGCAACTCATAATATAAATGTGGGGTGGATGTCCAGTGCAGATACTCTGTAGCAAAGGGATGTGGTGATCAGATAAAAAAGGATTGGTAAAGGATTTAAAGGAGGTATTCTTTGAAGGAGCAGAAATGGGGGCAGAGAGGGGGGAGAGGGGGAGGGTGTAGGGCTCCAATGACTGGTCCTGTAGGGAGCCAAACCCCCTCTCCTTTATAGCCCCCTCAACCCTTATTTGAGGGGGGAATGGTGAGGTCCCAGCAGTGGGTTGGCTGGGGACCAGGATGGGTAAGGGGGAGGACTGACAGAAGCCCCCTCAGGTATATACTGAAATGATTATGGAATTACCTACACCGTACACTTTTATCTAGTGGGTACTCCCAGACATTTAAGAATTTCTGCCCTGGGCCACAGTGAGTCTAACCCTGGCCCTGCCGCATAGGACTGAAGCTGGAGCTTGAGCAACTTAGCTTTGCAGGGCTCCCAGTGGTGTGAGGCCCTGGGCAATTGCCTTGCTTGCCACCCCTTAATGCTACCATGCCAGGCAACCCCATTAAAATGAACTGGCAACCCACAGTTTGAGAACCGCTGCATTAGGTGCATGATCTCTGAGTACCATAGGTCTCTCTCCTCACATGAGGTAACCTCCCTCAGTTCTCAATTCTCCTGTGTGTTATCTCCATTACAGCTATCAAACTATGTCTAACAAGGACAATTTCTTCCCCTTTTGTCTCTATTCATAACATCACTATGAAGCCAGTACCACCTGAGCATCCTCAGGAGATGACTGAATTCAGAAATTACTATCTGAAAATATACTATATTACACAAGTGCCACTGAACAAATGACAATTAAGCCAACATTTGACCCCTGATGACAAGCATTACCAATGTCCTCAGGAACTTCTGAATTAGTTTGTGATTATTATGGCCTTTCAATGCCCATATTTCAATTGCCTTGATATCTTCTTTCTTGAAGCTGACCTGGATCACTAATAAGGCTACCCCAATTCTGAAATGATAAATAGCTGAGCTCCTTTTTGATTTTAATCCTCCAGAAAAATGTATTATACTGCCTTTAAATGTTTTTCAAAGGCTGGCCATTAAAGCACAGCTTCCCAGTCAGAAAATACCACTACCGAGAATTTATCAATACCCGTCTGATTTACCCATTTTTATCTGTTCCACTACATTAGAACTATACAGCAGAATATTGCATATTTATATCTAGTGAGAACATTTATATTCTGCTATCGGAGAGCGTGAAATACATCTGAGGTATTGTAAGCTAATATTGAATGAGTATTACTTTTTAATGTTAAGATTTCTAATTTAATGATTGCTATAACAAATCTGTTGCCATAATAAAGTGTGACCTCTTTGCATATCTGCCTATTTGGGACTTCAGATACTTTCTCATTAAAGCATTAAACAATGAGCTCAATATTTCTTTGTGTGCAGGACCAGAAATAGCACAGTATTCTTCTTTGAATATACCCGCATATTCACCAAATGACGAATGGCACACTATGGATGGGTGAACGTAAAAGACACAATACTTACATGAACATGTTTTAATTTCTTTTATTCTAGAAATCAGACTGCTACAGTAGCTCATGAAATAAAGGTTTTGTGACTATCCAGCGCTTAAAGCTTTGAGTTACGCTGGGAATACCACTAGAACAGGCTTTTTGGTTATTTTTCAGTAATTTATTTTCTGGCCTAAGCTGAAATTTGGGAGGTAATGAGTTATGTGCGAATGCAAAGAACCAAATATAAATCAGACTTTTATGAACCTAAAAAAAGTTAAGTATGTACTAACTGTTGGATTGATTCTTATTTTATCTGATCTTGGATTAATAATTATGCCTATAACATACAAACCATTTCACTGATGTTCCATGTTAGCTTTAGTTTGTGCTGCTGAATTTTTAAGCAATCCTTGTATTAGATCTATTTTAGGTTAGAAAGTTCAGAAACGAATTGTCACCTTTTTGATTTATTACACCACCATCAGTATGGTTAATTGCTTAGTGAGTAAGACATAGGGCCGAAGTCTATCATCTTTACTAAGGCTGGCTGCCTGATAATGATCACTCCTGTTTATCTCAACTGAAAAGCATCTGATTATTGGCTAGCTAAACAGCAGTGGTTCCCTTAACCCACCCCGCAATATTGATAATCTATCCAACTATACTCTTAGCCCAGCAGAAGAATCTGTCCTATCTTGGGGCTTCTCCTTCTGCCCCTCCACCCCCATGGACATGATACAGTTCTGTGGCGACCAAGAATCCTATTTTCAACGTCTCCGACTCAACGTCTCTGACTCCAGGAATATTTCCAACACACCTCTCCAAGGAGAGACTGCTGAATTGGAATTAATTTGCAAACTGAATACAATTAACTTAGGCTTGAATAAAGACTGGGAGTGGATGAGTCATTACACAAAGTAAAACTATTTCTCCTTGTTTATTTCCCCTCCTACTGTTTTTGTAAAGTGCTGGAAATGGCCCACCTTGGTTATCACTGCAAAAGGTCCCCCCACCCCTCCTCTCCTGCTGGTAATAGCTCACCTTTGCTGATCACTCTTGTTACAGTCTGTATGGTAACACCCATTGTTTCATGTTCTCTGTGTATATAAAATCTTCCCACTATATTTTCCACTCTATGCATCTGATGAAGTGAGCTGTAGCTCATGAAAGCTTATGCTCTAATCAATTTGTTAGTCTCTAAGGTGCCACAAGTACTCCTTTTCTTTTGGCTCTCCAACTCCTAGTTAGAGTTGGACATTTCTAAATGACATATTTAAGATCTAAGTTAATTGGACAGGACCATCGACAGTAGTCAGAACACTGTTCAATGACAGAGCTGGGTAGATCTTTAACAAAAATTCATATGGTACAGAGAAAAAAAAAGGCCAATTGATTGAGAAATTGCACCATATAAGTTATAACAAGATCTATGCTAAATTGCTATTTGCCAACCCAAAAAGAATAGCCATGGAAGTTGATTTTGACCTGTCATACATTCTGACTCTATTGCCTTCACTTCAGATTTACCCAGTGGAAGTGAAAGTAGCATTTGGTCTAAGATATATTACTGCTTCATATACAAATAGTTTATAATCATTTGTCTGAGCTTTCTGTGGTGATTCACAAATACTAGGTGGATATTTTATTACCTCCACACCTGCCGATCCTACTTGGCAACCCTTTGTTCTGCACTATTTTGTACCCTCATGCTTAAACATACTGTGACTTTCAGAACAATGCTACAGATTTATGGGTTGAGAGATATACTGGTAAAAGGGGATGTGTGTGGGTAGACATGAGCAGCAGGTGAGCTTTTACCTGTATGTTTCTATCTCAGTGTAATCTAAGTTCTTATTTTAGTGTTTTGGTACAATAGAGAATCTATTTCTATTTCTTCATCCTCTACACTCCAAGCTATTTTTTTAAAATAATTCTTTTATTAAAGTGTATTTAATGTCTGGTATTTAGATTCCTAAATAATAATCTGTTACATCATCTCCCCAAAAATATATGATGAAGCAGAGAGCAAATCTGAGCCCAAACTTGAAACCCACACCCACCACGCATGCATATGCAATGTGACTCATCTGCTGTATGCATACAGCTACTGCAGATGGGTTAGTGCCTTGAAATTACAGCAGCTGTATTAAACAATTATTGGGCTCTCTGACTGAGAAAATTTCCCATGGGTGACAAAGAACCAGCTGGATATTGCTGGTGTTTGCACAGTAGATGTGTGTTGGTGTCTATGAACATTGAAATCCCCAGAAATGGAATCACTAAATCAGAGAATTCATCCAAAAATATACTGCAGTGGAAAACAGAAAAGCAGGCCTTCTAATCCAAGTACTTTGATCTTCCATTTGAACAGAGTTACAAAGCTGTTCTGGGCATTATTTTTAAAATAGAACATTTTGATCTTAAGCCTTAGGAGTCTTTTCCTGATAGCCAGTCTGCAATTACTTTCATGTTAGCGTGTAACACATCAACAGAGCAACACCTATAAGCAGATAGATTTGTTGAATGTACTTTAATGAACTTTAAATTTTACCATAGTAATTTGTGGATTATCAGTGAAGGTGATGTTATGTACTGTTCTATTTTTAGCAAGCACTAATGACAGAAAAAGCATTAAGAGAGACATATCACTCAATTCTTTATGAATTGAGCTAAAGGAGCCTTTCAAGCTAATGCTTTAAAAACTTTAGGCTACAAATTGGGAAAGAATTAACACATTATTGATTGTTCTATCGACCACAAAACCTCTAAGCTGTTAACAAGCATTTATAAATCATCCAGCTAGCCATTAAGTACCACATTTGCAACAGGGGCTTAAATTATTATCATTTTCAGTCACTCAAAATGTAGTTACCATCATTGGTTGATGACCTGTCAGTGGAAAGAAGTACTCCCGCACTTGTTGATATTATCTCCAGGCTAGCTATTTTAAAGTATTTGGCCATTTATGAAAATCCTATATTTATTAAGATCCATTTAAAACTAGTTTGCTGGATGAAAAAGATTCAGATGTGATTAAAACTGAATATAAAAATAAAATGCAAAAGGAAATATGCAATGCATATGGTAAAGATAGTTAAATAGTTATGGTAATGCTTTGGTCTTACGCATGTAGAATGCACATTGTCAACACTGAAGAAGTTTCACACATCCAATGAAGGGTAAAAAGACATTTAGGAATCCCCCCTACAATGCATTTATTTGGTCTTCAGTATTATGCTAAATAAAAAATATGGCCTAGATTTTCTAGTATGATCTGTACACTTTGTACTGCTCAGACAGCTCACAGTAGAGATTTCCATTAGGAAACAGACAATGGAGAATTACAGAGGGGAACTTGCCACTAGCATAAAGTTAATGACTGGCAGTTCCTGTGGCATAAGGGAACCTGGGGGGTAAGGGAACACCACAGGAATGTAGTAGAACTCTGTTGCGCTGATCCTCCACTTGCATAGGCTACTCTAAAGTTACAGCTGGGCTGGCATTGAATCAGTAAGCATAAGTGGCTCCTTGATGGGCCCACCCCTACTCCTGTGCTGAATGGAGCTCAAACACATGGGAAAATTCAGCCCTATATTTCGGGACATTTTCCAAGGAAAGGAGAATCTCTTAGGTACTGTAGCTGATCAGATGCATGGCTGCAGAGCATTAAAAGCACATAACAAATATGTACAGAGTTCCTAGAATGTAGCTCAGTCTAGTAACCTCTAGAAAAATATGCAAAACTTTGGCAGGAGTAGGCCCTTTGCTTGTACACTCTTCTTCTGCTAGTGTTTGCTTGGGTTTCTAGCTATAATACAGGCTACTTTTTTATATCTGGAATAAATCATCGATCATCATAGCTTCCAGGGCTTACCTGGTGCTGCAGAAGTGTAACAAAGATGTAATAGGCCCTACAGTATATGTGGGAAATTATTGTCCTATAAAAAGCTTCTCTTTCAGGCTGCATCCACAGCCCTTGGAGGGAGTTGTAGTCAGCATGCTTTCTTAGCAAGAGAGTCTACTAGAGCAAATCACCTGGTCTTTAATGGTTTCTACTGGATGGCCATTAGCCCCAGAAAACAACAGATTAATATATCTACTGCTCTGTTCCAAAACCTAGGTGCTAATTGAAAGTCTTAAAGACTAGGCCAGAGAGAGAAGGTTTACTTAAGCTCACCAGGTTATACTCTTCCCTTGTTTACACCTTGGCAAGCCAAATGAAATTGAACCCTCTGAACTTCAGAAAGTTGTATGAATATATGAGAGAAGAACTTGTATGATCTTTTTTATTTCAGATAAAGGAATGGGTTACTTTAATATTAAGAGAACATGGTTCCAAAAAGCTTCTTCTCTATTTTCTGTCTATATGTGGGGGGATGGGTCTAGATCAGTGTTTCTCAACAACCGGTCCATGGACTAGAGTCAGTCTCTGAAAGCTCCCTGACACAGTTTAGGAAGGCAGGAAGCTGGTTCCTGATATCAAAAAAGTCTGAGATACACTGGTCTGGAGGGCCTCAAGGACCCTTCCAATTTCTATGATTCTATATGTTCAACTTATTTTGAAAATGGACCATATTCACAGGCTACAGGTGCTTGAATTTCAGAGCAGAAAGGTAGGAAATTCAGAAGTGAATAACTATGTTCTATTTCCTTGCCATCGAGAACTCTTTCATTTCTTGAGATCAGTAATCAGAGCAGGTTCTTCTGAACAGCACTGCACTTCTTACAATACACTTCTATGCGACTTCTAGTAGATGTGTTTGTAAGTTTCTAATGTATCAACTGAAAGGAGTGGAGTTTGCCATAGTCTCTCTTTCCTTTGAAAAGATGCCAACTTTGATTTTATGTCAAATTGGCAGTTCATTGAATAAAGTCTTATACCTAAAGGTATAGTGTGTCTTAGAGACAGATTCAGCCCTGTATCACACTGAAGATTTATTCAGGTGTTTGAGAGGTTGATTAGGCTGCACAGATGGATATGTAAGACAATAGCTGATCCAAGGCACCCTTGATCTTGGAAAGAGGAAGCTCTATCAGTTGTCCCAGGATTACTAGTCTTACACTAAATCTTCATATAAATATTTTATATAAATTGTAGCTAACTGGATTTGCATAAATACTGTACATCACTTGGCTTCTTAGAAAAGAACCTTAGCTTTATACTATCCATCCTTAATAAATTAATTTTAGAGATTTGGGGTCAGGGCTCCTGTTCATTAATTAGCTTCCTGAGACAGCTGCCTCCTTCCACAAATCACAGTAAGTACCTGTAACTGTTTCTTGAGTGAATCCCTAAGATTTAATTATACTTTTAAAATAATTGGTGGATTCAGATAATCTGGGATTCCCCCCCTCCCCCCTTATGCTTTTCATTGACATGGTTGAATAGAATTTTTTTAAAGTTACTTTTCTTTTCTTTCTTTTAAAAAAATGCTCTCTCAACTGGAATTCTGGAGCCCCATTCTCCCAATCCCTTAATACTTCTGCTGCCTGTAAAAGGTTGGGATTAATCACTCCCTGACAAGTGAGATATATATAGTGAAGAAATATGCACTGTTTGCTCTGGCTTACTAACATTGAGGAGGTACAAAAGAAAGAAAATCAGAAGGCCTTCACACTATACATTTTGACAGCAATGTTGGCTAGTTCTTGCCCTTTCCTACTGCTTCAGACCTTGGACTCAAAAATAAACAAACAAACAGAAAATCATCTCCTAAATTATCAGGGTCAGCCTACCAGATTTACTCCTAGCCAGACCAAAATAAAATTTTCTCAAGAACTAGTCCAGCTTCTCTTTTTATGTGCTTCAGATCCGTTGAAGATAATTGGTTCTCAGTTACCATTAGTTCCAAATGCCATCACCTGTTCCATCTGCAAATCTCTGGAACGTTTAGCTTGATAATTTGGCATGCTCTCCGTTTTTTCTCACCAGCAGTAAGTAGGAACTCAACCCTTTCAGTAAACAATTCAACTTTTGCCCACTGACTTTCCAGTTCATGTCTTTGCTAGTACTAAACAGTGAAAACTCTCATTCCTTGCAATAAATAATGCTAACTTGATAGATCAGCTAAACAAGTCAGTATCTCTTTATCTGGAGATAGTGGTTCCCCAAACAAAGTAACTATATGCCCCAATTACAGCACTGCAAAGTTGTAGTGTTTGCAGTACTGGTGATACTGGCCTGGATCCATAAAAGGATCTAGCCACATGGAATCACTGAAATCTACTAAGCCTGAGTTAGGTGCCCAGGCTCCCTATACAATGAATGAGGAGGAGGAGAGATAGGTGCTTAAGAATAGGGTCTACAAAAGACACTTCTTTGCCTATTCAATAGCAGATGCTGATTAAAGGAGTATGTCCTAAGTGGGGAATAGGCTTTATACTGAACTACCAGCTAATCTGAGAATTGGGCTCCCCAGCTCTAGGCTGAGTCACTGTGGCAGGAAAATGCAATATGCACCCGTTCTGAGGATAAATAGGACATCAGTCTCCAGGGCCATCAAACTATTAAAATGAAATGTTGCAATTCTTAATTTTTAAACTGGGATGTTCAATGCAGGTGGGGTTTTTTTGTTTTTTTTTCCTGTTTTGTTTTGAAATTTGACATAAAATATAGGTTTCAGAGGAAAAACACTCACACACATCCCAGCCTGGCTGCTGCCTGCTGCTGCACAGAGAACTGCATTCCCAGAGCTTGGGGTGCAGTGTGCTCCAGCACCTCCTGGGGATCCCTTATCCCTGCCCCCACTGCACCCCAGGAGGCAGGGATAAGGGATCCCTGGGAGGCTGTGGGAAAGTTTTGGGGCTGGCTCCCCCTCACTGCCATCACAGTGCATGATGTCGGGGCACCTCTGCACATGCATCCCCAGGATTGACCAGGGGAGAGGAGGTGGCCCAGAGAACAGAGAGGGGACCAAACAACTGCCCTGGGTGTTGTGGGTCATCCCTCCACCAGCTGTGCTGAGCCGGGAGCTCTGCTGCTCCCTCTCCCTACAGGGCTTAGTCCCCACTCTGTTCTCTGGCCCCACGGGGGTTGCATTTGCAGGGGCACCTAGGCAGCATGCAGCAAAATCTGGCTGTGCTCCTGTTACAAGGAAGCAGCTCTATTTGCAAAAAGCTTCTTTTGATCAGTTTCCATTGAAAACCTTGAAGGCTCTCTGATAGTGTGCTTGCAGACTGGTGATCAGCAGACAATGGGTTACTGCAGATCTGAGCTACTGCCCTTTGCAAACAGACATGTGGCTTCCATTTGTAATAGACTGCACCATAGATTGTCAGCATGGAGAGATCAAAAGGAAGTTGCCCTAAGGAACTCCGGGATACAACAGGAAGACTTCCAGGACCTTAGTCAAGCTGGGGACACGTGTACACAGGAAAGCAATAGGGCTCAGATCCTAAGTCCCACCTTAACATGCGCTTGGACCCGACAGCCCTGCAGGGTCCTGGGACCATAGGTTCAAGCCCTAGGTTAACACAATCAGTGTGTGGATACAAGGGAGGTTAGACTTGAGCCCAGGATCAAGCCTGGGATTACATTGCTGTGTAGACATATCCAGAGTCATTTTCACACTCACTTTCTCTCTGTCCCAATGACTATTTAAGTATTTATCTACAATGGAACTGCTTCAAGAGGAGAGACTAAGAGACCCTCCTGAATATCCCATATCTTAGGGCATGCATACACTAAAAACTTAAGTTGACCTATATTAGATCAACTTACAGCTATCACAGTAATTACTGCGGTGGTTCATGTCCACACTACCTTTCTTTGGTCAGTGGTGTGCAGCATGGAGGACTTTCTTGCCAATTTCACAGCTCTAGGCTGACAGCCAACAGCCGATGTAAGTAATGCAGTGCCTACATGGACGCTGCATCACCCTGACTGCACCGACATAAGCCTCTTGTGGAGGTGGAATTATGTCAGTGTAGTAGGACACTTACATTGGTGGGAGCAAGGCTGTAGAGTGTACACTGACTTAGTTAGGTGGACATAAGGCATAGTGTAGTGTAGACCAAGTCTTAGTGGTTAGCGTGCTCTCCTGAAAGGTGGGAGATCTGTTCAAGGTTCAAATCCTTTTCCCCCAGCAGACAGAGGGTGGAACTGACCCTGGATCTCCTGCATCCTGCGTGCTCTAACCACTGGACTAAAAGTTACAAGGGAGGTGTCTCCTTCTCTGGTGGGATTTCATATGGGTCTTTTTAGGCATGTTCAGAACCCAGATTGGGCCTTTCAAGTGCGATAGGTGTGAGAACACCTATCTCTGCCTGGTTGGAGAATCCCACTGCGGCTTAGACAAGCTATGAGATGCCTAGAGTGAGGCATTGTGTGCGTCACTAGCAGCAGAAACTTAGGAGCCTAAGGGACCTTTACAGTTAAAATTTAAGGTACCAAGGGATTTTAGGTGCCTAGAAGGTTAGGTTAGGGGTTTTGAGGATCTCAGTGGCACCTAAATGTTGGACTTAGATGCCTAAAGTGCTTATGTATCTTTTGTGGATCTGGAGCCCTGTGTTTTGTTTTGAAGTGAGAAAATCAGTTCTCATATCCCCAAAATTTTTACTGTAAATCATCTAATTTCTTCAAAGCGAACGGCAATACAAGTTCATGGACTTGATCCAGATCACACTGAAGTAAGTAGAAAGACACCCATTCTGTGTTTCTTCCTATATTAAAACTGCAAAATGGGTGATTGTCTGTGGGAGGTGATACCGTATTATCAATAGCACAAATTGCATTCAAGGTCTACATCATAGAATAGATCACTGATTATGCACTCAATTAGATCAAAGAGTATGCAGCTCAGGAGAGTTACAATGAGGAGGCTGTTCATTCCCTTAAGATACAGATTGATCTGTGAAATGTAATTGTCACCAAAGACACTAGATACTCCCTACTAACTCAGCAGGGGGTTGGGAAATCCCCTGATTGGAAAGGATGGATCCAGGGGAAATTAAGGATGGACATGTAGATTCAGTTCCCATGCTTTAAAGCAGCTGAGCTCTCTGATTGCTGCATTTCCACCATATGTTGTGATCTCAACATACAATATTGCAGCAGTTCCGATCCCTTTTAGGATTCATCCATCACGAACAGAATGGACTAGAAGGAAGGTGCCCTCCAGGAAACAAGGCTATTCAGAGGAGGCTTTGAAACATCATTTCTGTGGGTCTGTGATTACCAGGTTTATGAGGGTCAAATCAAGTGTTGTTTTTACAGCAGAAGGAAGGACCATTATTTTTTGACCTTATTCTATACCAAAAAATTGAAGAGAAAAAGCCTCATTTTTTCTTAAATCCATTAAAAACAATGTGCTCAATTCTCCACCACATTGCACCTCATGTAGTCTGAGAGTTTAAGGCCAGAAGGGACCACTAGATCATCCAGTCTGACCTTCTGTACAGCACAGGCCACCATCACTACCCAGCACCTGCACACTAACCTACCAACCAAAATGAGGCCAAAGTATTACAACCTACAGTAGTACCCACCGGGGCAGTCATTTATCCCTGTGCAAATTGACTGCATCATTGAGAGTTGGTTACAATTTTGCACAGGTGTGAATGATTACACAAGGTACACAGTGGTGGAAAATCAAGCCCGTTGATTTTCACTGGTTTTATCATCACTGCGGGGTTCCCTCTCCAATACACAGCTTTTTTTCCACATGCTCATCATGCAAATTACATTTTTAAATGATCGTATTACATGCACTTATACTATTTATACAATTAGGAAAATGTATAGTAATTATGAAACTCAGTTATGTAACTACACAGTTAAAAAGATGAAATTATATTGCATTGTTACTTACTAAAATTACTATGTAATAAAAACAAAACTTTCTGTATGAGTGATACTAATTGAACATTAAGATCAGGATAGCAACGGAGAAAGAAAATTCACAGTTTAAGGGGAAATGAATATAGAACATGTTCAATACAGTAACCAGATAAATGCCACACCACAAGCATTATTAGTGTGACGTGTAATTGGAAGGCATACATATCATAAGGTATGTTCCCCGTTAATTTAGAATTTCCTAGCTTTTTTCAGCATGTGTTCCAAAACTAAGAGCCTTGAAATGTAGTTTGTGCGTGAGAGTTATTGTATAGTGTTGTAAACAATGCAATGTGTCAGCTGAATCAGAGTGTTGAAAATATACAGCTCAATAATTTGGTTTATTTTTAGTTCTTATATTGACCCTGTCTGTCCTAGATGCTACTAAACAGTCTTCTTTTAGCCTGCAAACCTGAAGGTTAATTTGAAGTCATGATCATCTAATAGTTATTTTTATATCAACAGCTGTGACTGGCCTTTGGGGCTATTGTTACTTATTTCTTCATCTTCTGGGACTGACAGAACAGAGTCTGGACAAAATTATAAAAGCATGTAGTGAATCTACAGGATCTACCAGTGCATGTCAGGGAACCTCTGAACTTTGAGAGCTTACTTTTCAAACTGTGGGTGTTCAGTGTTTCTGGAAATCAGACACAAGTGTCCAATTGTCCAGGAAAACAGAATACATATTTCCTCATCTCCTTCACTGAAGGGTAATGGTTAAATTGTTTGGAAAAGTGTTATTTAAAAGTTATAAACCCAGAAGATTTTTGCCTTATTGCAAGGTGACTATTGTGATGAACCATCATACACTTCAAATTCCTACAGACCCCAATTCAGCAAGGTACTTAAGCACATGCCTTACTTTGAGCATGTGGCTAGTTCCATCGATTTGAGGTAGATTAGCAATCTCTGAATTTTGCTGATTTGGTGCCAGAGGCTCTATTTACAAAAAAAGAAACATGACTGAAGGGGTGTTGGCTTGTATGTTCATTGTTTGGTTAATTTGGTTTGTTACCAAGCCTAGGCTGTGCATATTCAGATATTACCTCTCCCTTTTCTTTTTTTTTAAATGTAAGATAGATTCAGGCGACTATAGTCTCCATACAACTCTGACTCTGTTCACAGTAGAATTAACAGCTTGCTTTTGGCTTCAGAGTCAGACATGAGTGTGAATTGTATGCCTATGAGGAGTTTACAATAAAACAAAAAAGGGAAAAGATTAAGTTGCTTACTGTTGTGCCTCCACGGGCTGTAATTTTAGGACTGGAAGCCTTTTTTTGTATTCATTAAAAACGTTAAAGGACAGATGTCAGATTTTTTCATTGCTGCTTTGTTTAATAAAATCAACTTTTTGTGCCTATGGGAAGACTTGTCTCATTCTGGTAATCAGTGTCAAGACCCCATCTGAACCTGTCAGTGCAAAAAATGTGTAGAAATGGGACTGTTCTCCTGCTCTCGTCAGGAGCAATAAAAAAATAAGTAAGTTGAGTCTTTCCTAAGGAAGATAGTCTCCCTTAGCACCCCTGGAAATTATAATTCAGAAGATAAGAAACTGCTGTAAGGGAGAGTATTACCTAAACACTAATTTGAGTGATAGATGTCTACAATGGAACATGACAGCTCCAATTTTTTAGGAAGGGCAATCTGACAAAATTGCTGAGATGTCTATTTGTCCCAATAAGATTCAGATTGTTATACAGAGAGGGGCACCCAGAGGAAAATATGGTCAGAACATACATAGCTCCAAATGTGCCTTATACATGGAGTCTTTCCTTGGCAGCTGAACATGCCAGAAAAGACCACCATGTGGGATTCAATGAGATTCCTGGCATCTGCTCATTTAGGGCTAGATTCTGGCAGCCTACCTCATGTTGAACAGCATCCCACTCTGACCCAGATTGTGATACCCTTACTCATCTTCGGCAGTTCGTTATCCAGTAGATACTCCTGTTAAGTTCAATGGAATGTCGCATGAAGGGAGGTGCTTCACAATGGGACTTAATGGGTCACAACCTGCCCCACTCTGAATAGCTCCATTTATTTTGATGGGGCTAGTCAAGCAGTAAGATGCTACTCAACCTGAGGAAAAGTGATGGAATCTAGTCTTTACTGCCTTCCTTTAAAATTCACGAAACATTGGAAAATACATAAGAAACAATTCTGCACTGGCATGGCAACAGTCTAGGTGATGTCATTGGTCTTTTCCATGGTTCTGTGAGTAAAGACACCCTTTGCAGTGACATAATGGTAATCTGAGGAGGTTGAGATCTCCTTTCACTTTTCCATTTTAGGATATGAAAGAGTAGAAATGAATGGAGAAGCAGCATTACCAGTGAGGAACTGATTCACTCATACATTGTCTGGTTTTCTCTGCTCAAGACATACTCTCCAGTGTATCATCTACAGAAAGCCTCCAGCATACATGTTATAACAACAGTGTTTGTATATATAAAAAAGAAGATTCTACTATTATGACTTCATTGATTTAAGTTCTTTCTCTTTTTTCCTTCTTTTTGCTTCTTTAATTTAATGTGTTTTTTCCCTTTCAGTGTTTTTAACAGCCTTGGATTTTCCTCATACTTTCAAATGTTTTAATTCGTTAACAAAATCTCCCTTTTTTATTTTTCTCCAAGCAAGTCACTTTTCCCCCTCTTAATTGCAAGTCCCATCTCCCCCATGCTCACTGCTCACTGGAGGGGAGATGAAGCCTATGAATCCGAGTTGGGGGTATTTATTAAAGAGAGGTTGCTGTCTCTACAGCATAAATCTCCACCATTCCTTTAGACTATGCAGAAGCCCCTTTGTGGAAGCTCCAGAAGGGGCCAGGCCCACATATTGAGAGGTAGAGAGTGGAACCATGAATGGTGGGACAACAGTTGTATGTGGCATGCTCTTGCTACCCTAAAAACTATCAAGTCAAAGTAGAGTATGTCACCAAGGCTGAGAACCTCAAAGCTATTTAGGCTCCCATCTTCTATTGATTTGGCTCATAAGTGAACTAGGAAAATGTGGACTAGATGAAATCACTATAAGGTGGGCACACAACTGGTTGAAAGATGATACTCAAAAAGTAATTGGTTCTTCAAACTGGGATGTTTGGGGGTTCCATAGGGTTCAGTCATAGGTCCAGTACTAGTAAATATTATTTTCATTAATGACTTGGATAATGGAGTGTAGAATATGCTAGTTTTCATTAATAAATTTGCAGATGACACCAAGCTTGGAGGGTTTGCAAGCACTTTGGAGTACAGGATTAGAATTCAAAACACCCTTGACAAATTAGGTTAGTTGATTTAGGTTAGTTAATGGGAAAATCTTTCTAATTATAAGGTAGTTACGTTCTGGAATAGGCTTCCCAGGGAAGTTATGGAATCCCCATCATTGGAGGTTTTTAATATTTAAGAAGAGGTTGTACAGACACCTTTCTTCGCTGGTCTAGGTTTACTTGGTCCTACCTCACCAGAGGGGGCTGGACTTGATGACTTCTCAAAGTCTCTTCCAGCCCTACATTTCTATGAGTCTATGTTGCTACGATCTGTGCCCAAGTCTACCGTTACTTGTATGGGTTCTCTCTCTGGTTTGTAGGACCCATGGTTTAGGAGCAATGTTCTAGGACAAGCTGTGATCTGGGGGATTTCCTGGCAGCACAGCTTCTGCAGGAACTATGTTACTGGAAGCCACATGGAGCCAGGGGAGTAGTGAAGGCAATTGAAACTGTAGAAGCTACTTGTATTTAGGGGGCTGTACTGTGGATTTAAGGACCTCTACTCTCTCTGACTTTTCCAGTCAGTGCAAGACCCATGTTCCCCCTCAGTAGAAGACTGAGAAGGAAACTCTTGTAACTGAAAGCCTTTTCCAGAATATCTGCACTGATGTCCCATTTTCTTCCACGTACATTTCAAGGTTCACATGCTTACTTTAAAAAAAAAACTTTCGCTACTCAACCACTATTGACATTTCTGCCATTATCTCTCCCTTCAACACCTATTGTCCTTCCCAGATTCTCTCTTGAAATCTCCTTTTGTCTTTTTTGCCACTCTCCATATTATGGCACTAGGAACATGCTAGTACCTCTACATCCTAGGCTTTCCTCCTTCAACAAATTCCGAAGTGCACCTGTTCAATGAAATAGTATAACTACAGTGATCATTCACCACTCAATGCTTGTTCATTGTCTTATACTTGTTCATATCTTCAGACTGTCTGTAAACACTTCAGGGAAAGAATTATGTTCTGCGTTCCATATTTTATCAGTTGTAAGATACTGTTTGTACTTATTTTCCTCCTCTCCCCAATTTTGCTTTTCACTTAAATTAGTATTTCTTTTCTGTTGTAATCACTGCTATTCTTTCAGGGATTCTTCCTCCCCTTTCTTTTCCTCAGCCAAACCTCTAGTTGCTCTTATTAGCTTGCTAACCTTCTTTTATCCTTTACTTCCCCTCTGGCCTTTAAAAATGATAATATTTCCAATCATCACTTCCATTAATTTCCTTCCTCTCTGTCTCACCACCCTTGTACCATCTCCCTTCTCTTTTTCATTCCTTGAATGTCCTACCCAGCTTTAGAATGTGATAGAAGTGATGGAAATATTTTCCTTCCGTCCCCTAGATACTTTCTGAAAAAGGAACCCATTCTGCCTTCTTTCTTATTCTGCAGCTACTAGGTCCACTATTAGTGATGCATCACAGATATACCAAACTCCACAGAATGAGATTCTCATGCTTTCGGACAACTCAGTGCAGTGCATGAGCTGACAACCCTCTATGGCATTGGGTTATAGAGATAGCCACCATCCTGGTGGAGATGCCAGACTACAGCAGTGGGAAGTGGCTTTTTTTCAATAAAGCTGAGGAATGGAAAAACAAGGAAAGAGAGATGTGGCTCTGGGGGATAGAAGAAAGAAGTTGAATAGTCAGGGTATGTTGTGTGTGGGGAATGAAGGAGAGGAATTGTTTGATGCACTCCAGTCCAGAACAAAATATTGGAGCACTGCTTCAGCCTGACCATGACACTGACTCATCATTATCCTCTGTATCATTACTCTCATATCCTGTTGGTTTATCTCTGCATTGGGTTTTCAAACCTGGTATAAAAACTTCTTTGCTGTGTTAGAAAGCTGGAAACATGGTGAGCTTCCTAGAGTACAAATGGGAGGAGGCCTCGGGCCAGATTTTCAAAAGTATGTAGGCACCTATAGATGCAGATAGGGACCCAGTGAAATTTCAAAAGCGCCTACGTGTCTTTTGAAAATCCCAAATTCACTTTTGAAAATTTTACCTCTAGTCAAATTCACAAAAAAAGGACATTTGTCAGTTTTTTCCCCCATGACTAGTTGTGTTGTTGATGCACAGGAAATAAAATGTAACTTATTCCTGGATAAACTGAATTTGCCTGCAAAAGGCAGACAGATATAATTTATTGGCACGGTTCTCCACTGGTGTAAATAGGCATACTATTATTGACTTCAATGGAACTACATCTATTTATACCAGATGAGGATTTGACCCTGTACCTACTTATGTAGTTTAGGCATTAGGAATAAAGGAAAAGTCTGGGAAATGAAGGTAATAAGGCAGGAAGGAATATCTTTCTGCTACTAGATTTTTCTCTCATTACAGTAAATGTTATATTTCCAATGTGGTTCTGTATTAGAGAGTTTTAGAAAGAAACAAAGTTAATAGAGACATAAGATTATGTCAAATTAAATTGGAAGTGTTCCATGAAGCATTTTTGACAGAGCATTTCACATTTAATTTTAAATTTAGTGAGAATTAGTGTTCTCAGCAGGTCAAGCTGATCTGAGACATTTCTGTTGGAGCTTTCATAATATCTAAATTGTTTGGGGAATAAATGTAGATTTTAAAAAAATCTGCCCATAACGTAGAATCATTAGCAGATAGGAATTGTGCATATTGGCACTAATTTAGCCCATCAGAGTTTAGAAAAAGACAATCAAGCTTGACTTATGCTTGCATAACTTATAAAACCTAGGCTTTTTAATGAAACTTGACTTTTTGCCATATTAGATGTAAAAAGATTTCTCTGTAAAACTAATTTGAATAATTTAAAATATATGAAAATTGACCCAGAAGAGATTAAATCTTTCACGACTGACCAAGGAAGAAAGTGCAGTGGTTGAAGGCACAAGTTAACTATCTAAAGGGAACTATGGGAAAGATAAGAATCCAATTACATTTTAGGGACTAACTGATCTTAAGATAGAACTAATACAAATTTTATCTCTATTTCTCCAGTAGGACGGACAATATGTTATTTTATATTTCTGTCAAGGGGCAGAGGAGTATGGAAACTGTCTGGCATGGCAGCAGTATAAAGAGGCAGTAAGAAGAAATCAGGCCTATGGAAAGTAGAAGGCTATCTTACATGAGATCCTCCTTATGCCATTAATACTTCCATGCAGGCTGATAAACAGTTCTTCTCATCTTCAGCAATCTCCCATTGGCCAAGTATTTAGGGCCTGACCCTATGTCCATGGAGACTGTAAGCAGTTTGGGGCTAGGGACTGGCATTTTCTATATATTTGTACAACATCTAGCACATTGTGGACCTAGCCTGGCTGGTCTCTAGGCACGGGGGCAATAAAAATAATAATAGTAGCTGTTACTATTGAAGTCAATAGAAAGACTTCCATTGCCTTCAGTGGCCTTAAATAATTTCCCTAAATCTCATAGGGTCAGATTTTCAAAGGTATTTGGGTGCCTAAAGATGCGAATCTAGGTGCATTTGAAAATCCCACCAGGCACCTATCTACATCTTAGATACCTAAATGCCTTTGAAAATCTTGCCCTTAGATATTAGTCTTGCCTATTAGGCAGTGGTGTAAATGCAGAGCTACACAGTCTCAACAGGAACTCCATGACACATTGTGCATGTAGGGAGCTCAATGACACTGGCACTCCATCAGTAGGCATCAGGCACATGGACATTGCTGCACCCCTTAAGCGAATGTGCTGGGAGAACCCTTCCAGCTAGTCAGCTTTCCTGGCATGTAGAGAGCATTCCTTGTACTCACAAGGAAGCAAGGACTGCAGCTCTGGCCAGGCACTGCATGAGGACCAGAGGGAGGGAGGCTTACTTAGGATTGTCTCTAAAAGGTTCTTGAGATTGATTAACTGGGCTAAAGTCACAACTAATTTCTATTTCCTGTTGCCTCTTTGACTGCTGTTGAATGTACCAAGAATATTCAGGTCAAACAATCCTGCTGAATATATGACGTATGCCCTATTTCACTGATGTCACAGCAGATGCAATGGACTTCTCACAATGAAGTGGTTACTTTTAATACATATTAAAAGGAAGGAAAATAATTTTCTTTGAAGCTAAAACCAACCGTTACCTCTACTGTAGACTGATCTGAAGTGTCTGGTCATGTTTTCACTTGGACTGAGTGGTTTTGTGAAGAAATGATGTGTGACCTATAAATTGTGTTAATACTTACTGATCAACTGAAAATTTGATTGGAATACAGATAAAGTGGAAAGCCTTCAAATAACATTGAATGGCATGCTGTCAGGGCAAAAGTGCAGTAGAATTTGAAGAAAACTTTTCCTCATGGATAGTTATGCCATCTATTGTGCAATATATTATAATGGCATGATAGCTCTTTAAAATCCTCCTAGTTTTACCTAGGACACAGTATATAAACGTGTGTGTGTGTGTGTGTGTGTGTCCTAAGTGTCTGCAGATTTCACTTGTCCTTCTCAGTGTTTACTACAGAAAATACCTTGAAAGCTGCAAACAGGAGGGTTATCAAACTGAAAAATCTTACTTAACTAGTAAATTTTAAGGGCCACTGCTGTATGAAATGTCAGGCTAGGTTAGAATTAAGAAGACCATTTTAGGTCTGTGCAGAATGGGTAGAGATTCTTTATGAGACAGGACTATCTCTAATAGCAGAGAGCTCCAAAGGCACTAAGAGATACATTACAGACACAAAAGAGGGCTGTGCTGCTTTCAAAGATGATGTGACTATGGCAGCCAGGGGATATGGATTCACAAACCATCCTCACATTAGACTCTACTAGTGGCCCTCCTATGGAGCCTCTGAGAGAATTTAAACTGCCAGCCTCTGATGGAACTGTCTACTCCTCCAGAGAATGGCGGTGTAACAGCATCTCTGCTCACTGGGGCAGAATCTACTTGGGTGCAGCAACTCCCATTGGCACAGATAATGCAACTTGTATCTTTGAACCAGCAGAGGCTGAATCTGATCTCTTTTGGTAGACTATAAACATTAAAGCTTGAAATCTAATGTATCATTATGTTTTGTGAGACTTCAAATTTTTCTTGGTGTTGTACTCCACTCATGTTCCATATGACTGTAACCCGGTATACAGGAGAATAACCTCATTGAGTCACCAGAGATATGACTGCTAGTCTTTTAATGCAAGAGTTTGATTGTTCCTCCAAACAAATACAATAATTTATTATATCCTACAAAATTCAAAAGTATTCTGGTGGTATATTTTCAAAGTGGTGCATGCCAGCTGTAGCTCTGTGTCTCCTATTATGGTCAGACCCCATATAAATTTTTGAAAATACTTCTCTAAAAATCAGCACAACTCAGCAGGCCTAGAATATAGAAAGGAGGCCAAGAAAAATGTTAATTTTTAATGGTTGGAACTCTGGATAATTGAAGTGGATAGGGTATAAAACAAGAATGAATCAGGGCTTCTTCCCTAAGCTAAAATTGAACTCAACTTGATTTTTGTGTATTCTCACACCACTGCACTTGCTGTTTTAGCTGGGACTGGAATTATGAGTCACTGAACGCTAAAAGAAAGGCTGTTTTAGCAGTTTTCCTGTCCATCTTATGGCAGCAAGCACAGAAAAACTCACAAGAAAGCAAAGTCTTCTGATATTTACAGATTGAAGCAACTCTGGTAAGCTTTAAATAAACACCCAAACTTTTGCATGCTGATCCATATTGACCTTTCGGGCCTCTAGAGTTTCATCTGTCACTGGTTTCTTAACTCTCAGGGCCCTATCCTTCAATCCAGCCAGTAACCAGTATAACTCCTGACGTTCTTGTGGCCATTAACTAGCACTGTCCAGCTAAAAGTAGGCTGATTTCCTAAGTGTGCAATGAAAATTCACTGGAGTTCCCATTAGCTGCTTCTGAGGGCTTAAAAATGGAAACTTATTCCATTTATCTGTATTCTACTCTGTTCATCAGTCTGGCAAGAGAGCAACACATCCTATAGTGACAAGCTGGGTATAGATCATATTGAATAATGGATGAAGACCTTTCCAGCCTCTGTAGTCTCTGTATTTGGACTCTTCAGTATCTTCCTGTGTTCAATAAATTATTAAGTTCAGATAACTCCACAACAACAGATAACTCCACAACAGCACAATCTTATATGTCAGAACAGAACAATGAGAGTCTGTTCTTGCACTATACTTTCCTAAATACAGAAAGTGTGAATTGTGTGTATATAGTCTCTCTCTCTCCCCTGCCACTTTACTGTACTGTATATTTTATGCATACACACCCAGACTCATCCACACTATCACCATGCAGATCAGTTTGCTAGGGACAAATTGTGACCACCTCCTGTGCTCAGGCACAGGAGTGGAGGGACAAAAGAAACCGTCACAGTAACAGTTCCTGTACTCCCTGATTGTAGGGAACACAGGGAATGCTTGTTCCTGATGTCCTACTCCTTCCCCCAGATCATGGGCCAATCCCCACTCTGCACAGAAAGAGCATGTACACCAAAGGGACCAATCATATTTATCCTGTTCTGGTGAGATTGTGTCCACTCCAGGCAAAATCTCTCCACTCCCCTTCCTGAGATTGTGCTCCACTCCTCCACATACAAAAGGCTATGGTATAAAAGGCATTAATGTTTATGATACAGTTTTATAGACTTTCAGTCTACTGTACACATTGCTGTTAGGGTATGGTTAATCCTACACCAGCCAGATTTGGTTTGTGTACATATTTCAGCAGGTTAAAACAAATGTCATTAAAAATGGGCCAAATTTTCTGAGTGCTCAACTTGGCTTCAGTTACACATCACATCCCCACTGCTGGCAGAAGTTATCATAGGCATACACAGATGCTAACAAACAGAAGGTGCCAGCATATATTTGTATGTATGCAGATGGAAACACGGAGAAAATGCTTGCTTTGGTCCAAATTGTAAAAATGAAGTCCAAGGGCCTTCATATCTGATTTTGACAGCTGTTTTTGTATGTGTGTGAGAAAAAGTGGCCCACAGAGAAAGGTAATATGAAAAGATAAGGAACTGGAACATAAATTAGTGGGCATCATTATGCTACCAATAGCAGTAGCATAATCACATATCATTTACCGTTACATTGTACTTTGCACTGGCCAGAAGTTCAGAAAGTTGGTTGAGGAAAAGGAATACAGAATGAGAAGCTACACAAAATAAGCCACATATTGATTGAGCATGCACTGTCAGGAATCACTAATGTAGAGTCACCGTGGACACTGGGTGGCAATAAAGTAAATGCCCAAACACTATAAATAACAGACTACATCCCATCATCAGTGAATAGTAAACGTTTTTAACTATTTACACCACTTTGGAGTATAATAGGGCATTTTAGGAGAAGCTTAGCAACATCAACAAAACTACGCCTTTTACGCCTGGCATGGATAATAATTGAACTAGAAAGCACAAACACCAATAATTTAAAATGTTTTGGAAACATCCAAATCATTCATGATGAGCAAGGTTTCAGAATAAACAATGTGAAAAATGAATTTAATAGAATTAAAACATAGACTAGGAATTCAGAGAACGAAAAGTATTGGATTGTAAACCAGATCCTACCTGGGTAACCTTCTCTGTTACATTGTGCGTTCGATCTTTCACCTTGGGTGCAATAATTGTTTTCTCTGAAGAAGGAGGTGATGAAGACTTTTTGTCATTTTTGATATCTGAAAAGTTCAGAGTGAGCTGAGGAATTTTGTTGATGGTACTATATTTGTTGAGGTTCGAATCCGATGTGGATCCCAATAGACTTGACTTGATATGATTGAAAGGCCCTAAAAATTGGAAAGCATACTTAATATTTGACAAATGGAGAGAACTAAAGACTTTATCCATGATGTTTAAATGATGAACCACAGAAATATGTACCTAAAATAGTTAATCTAAATTTTGTTTATAATAAAAAAGTCTGTATAAAAAGAGGACTTTTACTGGCCAATAAGGCACAAATTTGCTTTTGGATGGGCATACACAATTCTCTTTGTCCACAGCCTACGGTACTGTACATGAAGTCAATGGATAAACCATGTCAATGGATGCTGTGTATATATATCCCTAAAAATTCTGAACCAGTCACAATATAGGTTGGAAATATAATGTCCTTACTTTACATATAAAAGTGAAAGAAGGTCACAGGAACTGATTTTGTACAGGAATGGCAGTTCTGCCTGGGTGCTCAAGAGCTGTAGTCTTCAGCATTGTGACTCACTGAACAGCGAAGTCACAAGATTATTTTTTATTACTGGTTAAACACATCTGTGTTGCTTATGTCTGTAAAATTATAAATTATAAAAGCTGAGCATATTTTGGTAAATTGAGTAATATTATTTGAATATTTGCCCTTTCTCCAAATCCTGCTGATTAAATCATTTCAGGTATTTTAGACAACAGTCAATTGAGTGCAGATATGGTTTAAAATTATTTGACATCCATCTTTAAAATAATTACAGTGGAGATGGAGAAGCAGTAGTAATTTTACATGCAAAAAATTGAAGTGATTTTACTAAAAACAAGTATTTATTTATCTCATTAAGGTATTTTATAACCTGTGTCTCTCTTCATTCCCTTGGTTTAATTAATTAGCTATGACATCTAGGTCCCTTAGCATGATGCATCTATTGTGATATCCTGGTACTTAATGCCTGCTGTGTCTTTATTTGCATATAGATTCTAAATCTCATTTTTTTTCATCCATGTGATCAGGATTATAATAGAGAGAAAATGGTACCAAACAGTTTTCAATCAGTAATCTCATTCTCATATTGTTTATTGAAGTCTACTCCACAGAGGACCAATTTACTATTACTGCATTCTCAACAGACTGCACTTTACTTATGTAATTTGTCATATGGTCATTTAGCCAATGTTATAATCTGATCCGCTTTGGTAGTGCTCCAGTCTCAGGTGGCACTGGTCCAGTGTATAGAGATTCTAAATAAAATTAGATTCATAACTGGTTCTAAGGAATATTTTTAAATATATACAGTGAGTTAAATTCATCCATTATACAACTTTACTAGAGCAAACAGAAATATACCTGGGATGGATTTGGTCCAATAAACCATATGTAAAACTACTAAAAGAATTTTAGAACTGTTCTTTGAATTGAAGTATTCATTAATATATGGTCTTCATTTTGGGTTTTTAGGCACCCAACAAGGACCAAAACCCAAGATTTTTATTGCATTTTTACTCAGACATTATTTAGACAAAGCTCCTATTGACTTCAACTGAATAAGGGGCTTAGGATTTGACTCGTGAATATTATGGAATGTTCCTGAAAAACCTCTTATACCAGTGCACTAATTTTCAAGAAGTATTGTTACAATTGTCATTCTCAACAAATTATTGGGAGAAATAGGACTTCCTATCATATTCCATATACATTTCAGAGCCTTGTGTTCTTCTAATAAGATTCATGATAGTTGTTCAAAAAGAACTGCAACTCAGATGCTTCATGAAATGGATGTCGGTTAAAGGTAGCTCTTTCCAATACTGCACAGAGGCATTTGAATCTATACAGCTGATCATTACTCTACACTCTGCACTGGTCTGAGAGCCAGAAAATGTGCTTGGTACAAAGTAATCTTTTTAAAGAGGGGAGTGGGACTGGAGAACCATAAGGAAGTTTAGAGATAAAATTAATTACCCCTCTCTGAGAAATGGCTTTATTTGTTTGACTAGCTCTTTGACTAGTGATTCACTAGAGATTTAATAAAAACAAGGAGGAGTCCTTGTGGCACCTTAGAGACTAACAAATTTATTTGGGCATAAGCTTTCGTGGGCTAGAACCCACTTCATCGGATAACTGGAGGGAAAATACAGGAGCAGGTATAAATACATAAAAGGATGGGGGGTTGCTTTACCAAGTGTGAGGTCAGTCTAACGAGTTAAATCAATTAACAGCTGGATACCAAGGGAGGAAAAATAACTTTTGAAGTGGTAAGAGAGTGGCCCATTACAGACAGTTGACAAGAAGGTGTGAGTAACAGTAGGGAGAAATTAGTATTGGGGAAATTAAGTTTAGGTTTTATAATGACCCAACCACTCCCAGTCTCTATTCAGGCCTAATCTGATAGTATCCAGTTTGCAAATTAATTCCCTTTCTATAACATTAGTATTATAGCACACTTGTTTTTTATCCTTTGGCTTAAAAAAAGTTATTTCCAGGTTTAAAATATCTTTGACAATGAGTTAATAACGTTACTTCATTGAAGGACATTACTGGGTTAATCCCAAATGTCTGGTTTGCAGTGACTGAAAATTACTCCCAACTGTGAGCTGCTCTGGATTCATTTCCTAGTAGACAGATGTCTGTACCAGGGAGAGGAAAAAACAAAAGAAAAAAAACCAAAACAAAATACCACCGCCACTGACGCTAATTGGCCCCTTCTTGACAGTTTCAGCAGAGAGACCAGGGATTGAATAAACATGGGAAATGAAATATCCCTCCCTTTGCCCCAAACGAAATCCCTCTAGATCAGATGTGAGGCACGTTGGTGGGGCAGTGTTGCACTGTCACGGCTTGTGCTGTACCTGTTCTGTAGATTAATTGAGGACTTCACTCTCCTGTGATGTCAATCCATCATCTTTCACTAGCAGTAAATTCACTTACAAAACTTGATTTACAGAAAAAAGACATTGCACTATATTTAAAATTCTGCTGACATACACAAGAAGCAAATGTAGTGACTTCATAGTCCACTGGTGATGAATTGCTTACAAAGTTTAGCTCATGCACTGCATGCAGTTTAGTAAGGAGACATTTTACCAGGTACACACACTTTTGCAGCATGCATGAAATCATGAACCAAACAGTCCCCAAATTTAGCTACAATTTAGCTACAAATTTAGCTAGTCAAAAAATTATTGCAGTTTTCTGTTTTCTGTTGCAGAATTCAGTTTTCTGATGCATTGTGGAAGAAGTGTTTTCCAGAAGCAGAAGAAGGAGCTATGGAATTAAATCCAAATGGTATATACAAGGCACAGCTCAGCCACCTTTTCCTGTCATTGTTCTGGTGAATAGAAATGATTTCTGAATACTAGTGTACATGATTAAGAGTTATTTCAATGTGAAATTGGCAATGAAGTTCATGCATGCCCATTTGAATACTACAGTAAGCTTGAAACCATACCCCCTGCCATCCAGGAGCGTGAAACTAGTTTTAAGGAGACAAAAGAGGAATAAATGAAGAGACTGCCACATGGGTCCTGATTATTATTTAATGTTCTTTACTTGTAAGATGGTAACTGAAATAGAACTAAATGCCTCCTAACTATTGATTGTTCACTAAGGATCCAATTCTACAGTCATTTCATAGACAAAATTCCCAGTGGCTTCAATAACAGTTTTGCCTGTATAAGAACTGCAGCGCTGAATTAGGTAATCTCTCTTTCTCTCTTTTTGTTAACAAACATTTAAGAAGAACGAGCATAATTAATATTTAACCATTCCTTCACTTCTTCCAAGGAGTGATAGCTAATGTAGTGGCTATAGCTGAGGGACTAATTATGTCTCCAACAAACTAAAACAAAGATAATTTCAGTAATGCACCTGGCCCTATAGAGGTCAGCATGAGAATGTTGCATTTGTACATTTCATACAGCAGGCAAGTTAACATGCCAAGGAGTGTGGCAGCTGAAGAACTGGGTGGTACCTTTTATACTCATACATTACCTTTGACATTGCGACCATTGTCTGGTTTTCAGCATAATAAGAATAAAGGAGAGAAGAGAAAAGAAGAAAACTAAAATCTACATCAGAGAATGCACAATACATTGGTTAAAATATATATTTGACTGGAATTACTATATTTTTCAATCAATTTGACTTCCAATTAAGATGAAATCATTTTGATAATTAAGTGATTATGTTCAACAACTTTTAAAACTCACGTGGTAGATCCTCTGCTGTTGTAAACTATCATAACTCCATAATGGACCTATGACAATTTACAGCAGTGAAAAATCTCCACCATATGCCTTCCCTGAGTAGCAAAATTTCAATACATTTCCTCCACAATATGCTGATTTTGAGATTGATCCTCCAATTGATCCTTTTTGAAGAAAAAAGCTATCCTTCCAAGAAGTGGCAAAATGGTAAATTTTAATTAAATAAACACCATGAGGCCAGATTTGCAAAGGTTTGTAAAGGTTGTTTTAGGCACCTACAGATGCAGATAGGCACAGAGGGTGGGATTCACAAGGGGGAAATAGGCATCCAACTGCCTCTTTTGGCTCCTAAATCCAACATTTAGGTACCACCAGCATTCATGAAATCCCAGTGGCTGCCTAACCCTACAGGTGCCTAAAATCTCTAGACACCCACCATTAAAGTTCCTGAGGCACCTACATTTTGGCAGATGGACAGGCTAACAGCTATCTCAGTCCTGACGGCACTAAATGTCTAGGCACCTCATTCATGCCTAAGCCCCAGCAGGATTCACAAATGGCCTCTTGGGCCCGATAGAGTAGGTATGCTCAGGCATGCCTAAATCCGCACAAAACAGCCAGAGGCGGTGGCTGTCCTTGTGCTTCTCTTCTTCCCTGCCCCCCCTCCACCCTGTGCCCCCTCCATCCCACCCCTTTATAACTTCTAGCCCACTGGTTAGGACATTCATGTGGGATGTGAGAGATTCAGGTTCCAATGCCTCCTGCTCCAATGAATGTTTAATTATTTATACACATTGGAACAGCTTCAACTTCTTGAACTTCTTCAACAGCAACAACAGCTTCTTCAGGAGAGAGAGAGAGACCTACCCCATAGCCCAGTGGTTAGGGAATGCTCCTGAAAGGTGGGAAACCCAAATCCAAGTCCCTGCTCCAAATCAGACACAAGGGGAATTGAACCTGAGTTTTCCATGTCCTGAGTGACTGCTCTAACCACTGGACTTTGTGCAAGAGGGCAACAGCTCCTCCTCCTCTTTTCTTGAGAAAGGGCTGACCTAGCTTAGATGCCTAACTCCAAGAGAGGGTCCAAGACTGAATCCCAAATGGTGACATGGGCCTCCCTCTGGCCTGCACTTAAGTAACTTTGAGTGGTGGGGGTTAGACCACATCTTTCTTCTCAGCATTTCCTTTTGGCTAGTTTGGGCAGTTCCCTGATCAGCATTTTGGGCTTTTGTGAATCCTATTCTTAGGCACCTAATTCTCCCCTTGATTGTACAGGAGCTTGGCACCTTCCTCAGGGGTGCGGTGTATTGTAGCACCTAAGTACCCCTTGTGAATCCCACCTTAACTCCCATTGCTTTCAGTGGGAGTTTATCAGCTAGGTGGTTCTGAAAATCCCACTAGGAGCCTAGGCACCTAACTCAGCCTTGTGCATTACACTGTTGTTCCTGTGATTTTCTAGATACCTAAAAGCTAGGCACTGTGATGCTCAGCATCACAATGCCTAAATCCCTTCATAGATCTGGTGCCCATGTACATCTTTAGGTGTCTAGGTGCCCATGTACAATCTTTAGGTGCCTACAAATATTTTTTAAAATGTGGCCCATAGGACCTAATCCAAGTCCATTAAAGGGAATGGAAATATTTCTACTGACTTCCTTGGGCTTTGGATCAGGTCAATGGGGCTGGGAAACTGCCAAGCCAGGCACCTGGAAAGGAGCTGACTCTGCACAACCTGCTTTTGTCCCCTGGTTATAGATGGCATACCTGGCTCCTAGTGGGCTGTTAGGAACCGGGATGACTTAGAGAGCACAAAGGCAGTATACATCTTTCCTTAGCCATGCCAAACAGGGATGTGGCATACCTAAGGACTAGGCCCATTTTATTTCTAGCTACCAGCTGCCTGGAATCTTTCTGTCTCGTGCCTCCTCAAAAGTGATACAGATTCTGCAGGCTAAATTGGGATCTCAGCAACACCTATTCAAAACCCCTTCAGCCTTTGGTGCATTGCACAGGTGTTACGGAGGGCATGATCTGAAGCCACTCAGGTTGCCTAGGTGTAGCTGAAGCCTAAATCGCCTCCAGAAGTTGTAATACTGGTGCTGGTGTTTGAAGTGTAAAAAACCCACCGTGCGCCTGGAGCACAGGGCAGGTAGATAATGTAGGCTCTCCCTGGCTTTTTATTTTTATACTTTCAAACAGAGTAAATCTGATATGGAAACCAATGAAACACACACAACTGAATTTGGAAAGCCACACTGCCATTTTTACTGAGTCACCTTTTAGCACAGAGCTGCATTTTAAAACAAGCTGACAATTACAGCTTCAATATTTTTGATAGGTAGCTGGACCACATGAAATCATTGATACTCTCAATGACCCTTGCCTTCTGTGGTAAGAAAATCTGAACCCAGCTGAATTAGTGCAGTTACCAGCAAACTAAATTACCTTATTCTACTTCTGTTTGAATCCTCTTAAACAGGCTCCATTCATATTTTTTCAGACTGAGGAAATGTAAAAATATTTTAAATCTGAAGGCTACATTTCAATTTCAGTCAGGACTTCTGTGTAAAATTCCTAATTATTAAGGATCTAGAAACACATAGAATAGTGAAAAGAAATGTATTAGCCTATGCTTTGTGCCTTCCTTGGGCCAGACATTTTGCTTGATTAGGACCACAGAATTTGTCCTTCTATGATTGCAGATGACCTTTATTTAGGATTTATATGCTCCAGCTCCAGTACATGCAGTAAGGGCTAAAACAGCTGGATTGGGTGCCATGAAAAAAATATGTTGGGTCAAATCCTGCTTGCCTTATTTGTGTGAATAAGGTGAGTAGGATTTTGACTCACTGGCTAAAAATTTAAAAAATCCTTACAGCATAAGTTGCTACTTTCTAATAAGTTTCCCAATAGATGGCACCAGAGATGGTTGCTGTATTGTTGTATTGCTAATACAAATTTGTAACTCATCCTGCTGTTGGAAGTGTTCTACAGCACATATTTAACATCCACATGTACTGTATAAAGTTATAGGACCTGATTCTCTGTGTGTAATCCTCTGGTGAGTGTGTGTTACAGGTCCCCCTCTGTGCCAATTCACAAAGGATATGAGTAGTCACAGCCCCTACCTACAGAGACTGTCTAGCTCAAGCTATAGCAGATAATGCATTTATCTCTGGAGGTCCTGGTGTGTTGGCCAAGAGGGCAGCTGTTGCACTTGTGCCTTATATCATCATTTACATCTATGCCAAGTGCAATCAGAATGATGGTAACAATAATACAATAACTCTTCTATAGCACTTTTTCATCAGTAGATCTTATAGTCCTTCATAAAAGAGGTCAGTTTTATATCCATTTTGCACTTGGCCTGGATATAAATGTGCAAGACAATGGAGAATCAGGCTCATGGTTTGTAACTGTGATCAGGTACAACATCCATAGCACATATATATACTTTATAATGTCTCACATAGGTTATTCAGATTTCTTTTGCTTTGTAATTTAAATGCTTTTAAAGTAGTTATTCTGTGAAATCTAGCTCTTCCACAGAATGTGAAGGACTATTTTATATCAATATTTTTGCAAGAACCTTTTATCATTCACAACCAAAGAAAATGTTTCATCAAACTTGATTTAACATATTTACACCATATTAATAATACCATCTGAGCATTATTTTAATCAGATAAAGCTCTCAAAATAGAAAGTGACAACCAAAATGTTTTTTTGGGGTCCAAACCAAAACCTGTTTAACTTCTGGGGAATTTAAGATCCAGATTGACATTTCCATAATGGGCCAAACCAAAATTAAAATTCTTAATTTTGGAGTTGTTTGGCTCCAGTTTCTGAACTGATCTTTGTGCCTTGGCTTGCATTGTAACCTGAAACCCAGCAAGATGTTTTGGTTGGAGTGAGTTACATTGAATTTTTCAGGTGCTTTCAAATACAAAGCTCAGTGTAAGCCCATGAGAACAAAAATGGAAAAGGAAGGACAACTTGAACATTTCAGCAAACTGAAATCAATGCATTTAATAAATTATTTTTTAAAATTTTGTAGGAAATAATGAATTTCTAATATTTCTTTACTTCTTTTCTCCACTGAAGTAGATGGAATTGATCTGGATTTACACTGGTCAGAATAAGACCAGAATTTGCTCCTTAACCCTATACTTATTTGCCAGTTATTGGCTTAGAACTTCAGACTTAAATGTTCTCCAACATAAAACTCCCAATGGTCATTCTCTGTTTGGAAAGACTGTTGATTTAACCTCAGGTTCTTAGAGTGCGATCCACAACGGTATTTAGGCACCTAAGTCCCATTTTTAGGTACCACTGCTATCTATAAAATCCCCAATTGGCTGCCACCCAACCTGTAGGCACCTATGTTTTTGCCACTGCACTGCAGCCTCACTCTAGGGGGCTTATCTTCCCTCAGGGGCCTATCTCCAGTCTCAGCTCCTGAGTGATTCACAAACCAGGGAAGATAGGAGTTATCACCACCTAATCACACGCAGGAGCCTGATCCCACAGGCATACGCAGAAGCTGCCTATTGAATTAGGTCTCTCAGGCAAGTTCATAGCAAACAGCAGCAGGAAGACATCCTTTGTAATCTTAAACCTGGTGGATAAAGTACTCACCCACTGTGGGAAACCTGCCCCACCCCCGTTCAAGTTTCCTCTCCTCGTAATGATGACAAGGGATTTGAATAGAGACTTGCTACTGCCCCAGAGAGTGTCCTTATCACTAGGCTATAGAGTCATTCTAACTCTTTCACTGACCCAATTAATATTTATTTATTCAATTAAAGTGGAACAACTTCAATAGCAGAGACTGAGGGAGCCCTACATCAAATATCTCATAGCCCAGTGGTTAGGACACTTATCTGAGAGGTGGTAGATTCCTATTCAATTTCTCTCTGCCCCGCTGTAAGAGGGGGGACTTGAACTAGAGGTATAGTGAGTGAGTATCCTATTCACTAGGCTGAAAGTTATAAGAGAGGACTGCCTCCTCGTGCTTTATTTTGGGCCCCGCATGCAACTTAGGCAGCCAAATGCCTATATTTCCTCATGGATTGTAATCAGAGCTAGGTGTGTCCTGGAAGTTCAGACTGAGGCACCAAACTCTGAGAGAGAGGGGTGGGGCTTAGCATACATCCCTCTGGTTTGCATCTCCCATTGGCTAGCTTAGGTGACTCCCTGCCTAGGCTTCGTGTTGGCTGGATTGTAGTGCACAGTACCTATTTCTCCCAATTTTTTGTATATGAGCATAGGTACCTATGATAAATGAAGTGGGAGGTAGCTTCCTTTTATGGACACCCAGCCAGCCAGTTAGCTATACAACCCTTTTGGTAGTTGTTCTCTACTTGCTTTACCTGTAAAGGGTTAAAAAAGCCCATAGATAAAAAGAAGGGAGTGGGCACCTGACCAAAAGAACCTTTTAAAATTGGGAAAAAAACTTTCCCTTTGTCTGTTTTGTTTTTCTCTGGAGAGAGGAGACGCCGAGCAGGAACTGGGCTGAACTATAATATAGGAAGCTTTAAGCCAGGTATGAAAAACCATCAGATCATACATAGAGATTGCTTATCTGAAACTCCAGACAGGTAAGTAAGTCAGGAAAGGTCTAGGAAGACGTGATTAGGGTTATTTCTTTTATTTCTTATTGGCTTGTGGACTCCTCTGTGTTAACCCCAAATGCTTTTATTTTGCTTGTAACCTTTAAACTGGACCTCAAGAAGGTTATTCTTGATGTTTTATTTTTGCAAGTGGGTTTTTTAAATCTAGCAAAAGCCTAAGTTCCAGATGAATTTTCTTTCTTTTTGTTTTTAATAATTTTTTTTAAGAACAGGATTGGATTTTTGGTGTGCTAAGAGGGGTTTGTGCATATGTTGTTTAAGTAGCTGGTGGCAACAGCTGATTTCCTTTGTTTTTCTTTCTCAGCTCTTCCCCGGAGCGAGGTGTGTGTGTGTGTGTGAAAGGGCTTGAGGGTACCCCACAGGAAGGACTTCTGGGTTCTCAAAAGGGATTTTTTTGCATTTGGGTGGTGGCAGCATCAACCTATCCAATGTCAGAGAGAAGCTGTAACCCTGGGAGTTTAATACAAGCCTGGAGTGGCCAGTATTCATTTTTAAAATCCTTGTGGTCCCCAACCTTCTTCACTCGAAGTGCCAGAGTGGGGAATCAGTTTTGACATAACCCAGGCTTTGTGGCTGACAGCATTGTTTCTATGCTTTTCTAGGTGTCTAAAAGTTAGGTGTTGCAATGTGCAGTGTCACGAAGCCTTAGAGCCTTTGTGGATCTGGGCCTTGTGTTCTAATTCCATAGCTGATGTTTATATATATATATATATAGCTGTGGATTCATGGCAAGTGCTGTTTGACTTTATTTAATGCACAAGGAGTAATTAGAAGGAATAATGTCAACATTTTGTTAATATTGTTAACCCCAGTGAATGGTTCAGAGGTCTGATTTCTCAGGAGGTTCACAGAAGCAGAGTTTCCTTCCTGCAGAACTGCTAGGATTCACAGAAGAGGAAGAAAAAGAGCCAGAGAAGCTTGAGGTTGCAGAGGTTTGGGGTTATGGAGAAGGAGACTAGTTGGAAGTCTTTGAAATTGAAAATGCATTTTCATGATAAGTTTTATGCACTTGCATACAACATTGTCCAGGATATTCATAACTTCCTGGGCTAAGTGTGTAAAGGTTTCCACATAAATTAGTAGCTGGAATTGAAAACTACTTACACCAATGCATAAGAATGTCAGTGTCATTGAAAACTTTATGCATGGGTCTTAGTGTTTTCAATGCAAACATATTTTCTATTTTCCCTAGCTCCCAGGGCCCCCAAACTTCTGTTTCTCCAAGATCTTCTGGCTCCAGGTCTCCCAAGCTTCCTCTCTCCTGGAACTGGAAACCATAGAGCCCATTCCCCAGAAACTCATTGAGTGACGAGGAGTGACTAACTCGGGAGAACAGGAGGAAAGGCCTATGGGAAATTCTTCTGGTTGGAAGGGAACATGAATAGTATGAAAAGTTAAAGGTCCTGATTCATGTCTCATTTACTCCAGTTTTACACTGGTGTAGCTCCACAGATTTCAATGGAGTTATTGCTGACTTGTACCAGTGTCAGTAAACCCCCCCCGCCACCACTGGACTATTATGACAGTGAGAATACTATACATGTGTCAAGGATTGTAACAAAAATTGCATGATATAATACTGCATTATCTGAAAAATAGCATTTAATATAATTAAAGACCATATTGTAGTGCATGTGACCAAAAGGGGCAGAACTAGCAATTTTACCTTGGTCATTTCCTGGCTTGTAAACGTTTACAGCAATTTTACAACCACTGACTCTGATTTTGCCATAATCCCATTAAGAACTAAGATGTAAGCTACCACTCCAGGAGAAAGGTATTAACTCAACATACATATGGGTGAGAAGACTGAACCCTTACTGTTTTCTTAGTATCATTTTTAATGAAATTTGTAAAATCTCTTATAAGTTTTAAGAAGTAGTGATAACTTAAAAACAGTGCAACAATCCCTCTTCAGATACATCACAGAATATTTATTAATTTTCAACCCTACCTTCACTTGCATGACGATCCCTAAAAACGTTTTTGGGGTGGACGTTAAATCCTTCTATATCATGTACTGAAGATGCTCTCCTTATACTACACATGCTTTCCTTTGATCTGGAATGAGTTAGTGGTGTACTTGTCTGCAGCGTGTCTGGGTAAAGTTGGTCCCATTGCCGTTTAGGTGACGAATGGTCAAGAGGTCCTGATATATTAACCAAAGGAGAACATCTGCTGGGCTGTATCAGTGCTTTTGTGTCATCCACTTCAGAAGGGCTACAGCTTTCTTTTGTGGGGGATTTAAAGCGCTTCATAGCCACTGAGTCATCACTGTGCTTAGATGAATCTACTACAACTGCATCAGGGTCTTCCTGTGGTAAGGACTGCTTTCTGTATGTTAAGAGTCTCAGTCCAGGTAACTTGAATCCGAAAAGTTTGCCTAGATATAAATTAAATAAGAAAGATTAATAACTAAAATTAGTTACTTGTGATAAAAATTTTTGGTCTTTCAAAATGCCAGAAAGTGTATAGAAGCACCAGTCATAAGTAATCTGTTAACACAGATCTAATGGGGTGTGCTCTTTAGCAACAGAATGCACAACTAAGAAATATTATATACAAGTGATATTGCTTTAGTTATCTTTAGACAGGTTTATGCCTCAGTTGAAGACAAGCTTTTGAGCTCAGTTCAAGGGTGATATATGATAGCCTGTGTTTTACAAAGGGTCAGACTAGATTTACCTAATGGTTCCTTTTGGCTTTAAAAATCTATGAAATCATGAAAGTCATGATATAACATGTAGTTGCCACATTACTAGGCAACCATGTCCTTAAATACATATTTGTGTTTTTTATTGTCAGCTAAATTTCATACACTTAAAAATGTATCTTTGCTATTTCACTGAAATCCATTTATTTACTCTATAACTTAAATTGGAAACTTACACATCCTAATTCTCCAGACAGGAAAACTAAAGTTAAGTTTCAGTTTTACCATGATCCCAGTCCGACACATATTTCATGTTTGTACATTTAAATTGTTTATTTTTTCTCTAGACATTTACAAATAGAAAGGAAAAGAGCCAAATTTTACCCTCAGTTACACCCATTCAGCATAAATACCTTCAGTTCATTTGCCTGGGTGTACATAACTAAGCATAACATATTGCATCTCAAGGGGGGTTGTATGATGATGAATGGATAATGATGCACCATAATAAGAAATACAAGTAGCAGAGGAAGTACACAAAATGGAGTAATTAAAGAAAAGGTGGGCAAGGAGTGGGGATGGGGAATTGCAAAAAAACCCAAACAAACAACAGAAATTCTTCAAGTAAATGTAACCAAACTAACAAATGGAAGCTCTGATGCCTTTGACATACAACGAATACAGTAACAGAAATTACCATTAAAGCTAGTTGAATAATGTAAAAACCATCATCAAATAATTAAAGTGATGAAAAATGCCACATTTCATTGAATAAGCATCGTGATTAATATTAATCTATATTTCTCTCTTAGGATTTTATAGTGCTACCCATTACCCTAGTATTTGAGCACCTCCTCAATTAAATCAATAGCAATAGTGAAATTCCTAGTGGATGTCATGGCATCTCTGACACTTTTCTCCCTTTTGGGGGTAAAAACTCCATTGGGGTATGGATTGCTTTTTGGTTGTTTTCAGTCCGTTCTGATTAGCAGTGTTTGTTTGTTGCTAGTTAATTTTTATTAATCTATAGCACTGAGATTAATCTGCTCATGCTTTGACTCATCAAAAGACAGAATTCTGAAATGTTTTGAAATAGTATGTCTTTCGCGGAAGCATATGCACAATAGCAAATGATAGCACAGCTTAGCCTATTTAATTTTGAAAACTAAAGTACTATATAGTCAATATTTAATTTCTGATTTTTAATACTAAATAAATGTATGAGAGATTTACCTGAAAACCTCCATTCCTATACAGTGTACTGTACACACAAAAATCTCCATTACGCAAATCAAGAGAGAAACGTGATGTGGACAGTTGATGGAGATGCCAATTTTCAATCTGTGCAATCAGGATTCAATAACAGTACATCTTGGGAGCTATTTTGAAACCTTTCTTATATATTTTCCCTAACAAATTATGAATACTTGAGTAAATTGCCCACAGTTAAATATTAGTGAAGTACATAAAAATCATTTTATATGGTTTTTAATGCACATGAAATTGAGTTACAAAGCAGTTTATAGATCACTTTTGCAGGCTTATTACATTGAAGGTCAAACAATTACTATAATACTTTTTTCATCAATTACATTGTACTCCTTTAAAATACCATTCATAAGATTTTCTTGCCTCAGATATTGTTAAAGGCTTTTTGCTGGCGTGCTCTATTTTAGTCATATTCATGGTGGTGCAGATGGTCTTTTCTGCTTCACCAAGTTAATATGACCATGTTAGACTGCATTACCGATTTAGCTGTCTAACTGTAGTTCAGCTGGAAAGAATACACAGTGAGAATTTTGCCCATTGCTAAGACTTTCAGGCATGAAATAGAAAACCCATATGAATATCTCTTTGTTATTCTTTTTTTAAACTGAAATAAATTCTATAACAATGTCCCCATTTTCTGCTTTTTAACTAGAATATCCTTTAAAATGGGAGGATTGTGGCTCATGTTCACAGTATGGACAATGAGCCTTATAATGTGCTGAATGTTCATTATAAAAAAAAAGTCAGATCCCTTCTGCAATACTGTAGCTGAAGCTAGCAGAAAGACCATCCACAATTTGTCTGAGTTGCACAGCACAGTCTCACTTAGTTCAATAATATAACATAGCCTGATGCAAACATTCATGGCCCCAGGCCAAAAGTCCCAATATAGACAAAAGTGTTAATGGGAGTTTTCTCTACAAAAAGACTACAGGATCAGTTTTTGTAAAGCAGGAAGCCCCTGTTTTAGACACTGTCATAAATATAAAGGGAAGGGTAAACCCCTTTAAAATCCCTCCTGGCCAGAGGAAAAATCCCCTTACCTGTGAAGGGTTAAGAAGCTAAAGATAACCTTGCTGGCACCTGACCAAAATGACCAATGAGGAGACAAGATACTTTCAAAAGCTGGGAGGAGGGAGAAAAACAAAGGGTCTGTGTCTGTCTGTATGCTGCTTTTGACGGGGACAGAACAGGAATGGAGTCTTAGAACTTTTAGTAAGTAATCTAGCTAGGTATGTGTTAGATTATGATTTCTTTAAATGGCTGAGAAAGGAGATGGCTGTGCTGAATAGAATGACTATTCCTGTCTGTGTGTCTTTTTTGTAACTTAAGGTTTTGCCTAGAGGGATTCTCTATGTTTTGAATCTAATTACCCTGTAAGGTATCTACCATCCTGATTTTACAGAGGTGATTCCTTTACTTCTATTAAAAGTCTTCTTGTAAGAAAACTGAATGCTTTTTCATTGTTCTAAGATCCAAGGGTTTGGGTCTGTGGTCACCTATGCAAATTGGTGAGGATTTTTACCAAACCTTCCCCAGGAAGTGGGGTGCAAGGGTTGGGAGGATTTTGGGGGGGGAAAGACGTGTCCACACTACGTTTTCCCAGTAAACCCAGATCAAGTTTGGTGGTGGCAGTGGAAATCGAAGAGTAAAATAATTTTGTACCTTGGGGAACTTTTAACCTAAGCTGGTAAAAATAAGCTTAGGAGGTTTTCATGCAGGTCCCCACATCTGTACCCTAGAGTTCAGAGTGGGGAAGGAACCTTGGCAGATACGTATGTTGACTGAGGTAAGTTTGCTTAGGCTATGTCTACACTGGCACTTTTGTCTACCTTAACTCTCTCTCTCTCTGTTTAGTGTTTCTCAGTACATAGTGAAAAAAACACACACACCCCCCACGACCATCAAAACTTTCACCGACAAAAGTGCCTGTGTGGACGTAAAAGACCTCATAGTGATCTTTTCCCTTCAGACCTCGTTCCCCAGGGGCTCCTACAACAGGACTTCAGTGGGAACATTGGAACTGAATCATGGTAGGTAATGCAGCCTGTCCCCTCCTCTCCTATTAAGGCTTTCTATCACAGCACAATTTTCTCTGCTCCTGCATACCCTTCCTTTCTGGGTGATCTCCCATTGGTGCCTGGGAAATTTCATCAAAGGCTGCTCCGGGCTTCAGCCTCAGAGATCTGCATGCAGCTCTCTAATGCTTGATGGTAGAAATTTCTCATGCTTCCAAGCTTCCTCATACCAGACCTTAATTGTCCACAGAGTGCTTGGAATGGGCTGGATAATTATTGGTGAGGAACCTCTTCTTCATTAGAGGAAAAGATGGACTCTAGGTCAACATGTAGGGAAGCCTTCTATCTTCCTTAGTCCTGTGTTGAAGCATCATGAAAAAAGCTCCCACAACTCGTGGAGAACCCTAATTTAATTTGGAATTTTCAAACATGCCTAAGAAGCAGAGTTATAGCAGACAGAGTGCGGTACAACACTGTATTCAGATCCGGAAAAGGCTGAACCTTCAGCTATCTGACCTGACAGTGGTTAAAATTGCATTCCAGTTGTGATTCTGTGCAAAGGGTTAAATAGGCTTAGAGAGATATAGACTTCCTGGGCCATTGATAGGAAACTATAGAAAGCCAACAGTCTCAGGCCTTAGGAGTGGTGCTGACTGGAAAGATGTAGGGGCAGCTGGAAAAGCTGTTTTCATGTCACTAAGTAATAGTGTTAGCGCCAGGTTTTAAAATTACTTCTCCTACATCATTTTATGACTTTCCAGATGCTTCTCATGGATAGTCTCAAAGGTGTAAGTTACTGTTTTTAAGACGGACATTCCAGCAAAAAATTATCTGAATAGGGTTTCCATGGTAACCCCATGCACCTAAATGACAAGAAATTCCTAAGCCTGTACTATGTTACAGTTCTGTATCAATGGAAGGTAATGGCGTTTGGCCTGGGTACTGCCCCAGGGGTCTTTACAATGGTGATGGCACCAGTTCTATATCTCCTAAATACTTCAGCTGCAGAAATGCGTATTTGCTTACACAACATCTTCACTGCAGCAGAGTCAGAGATGTGCCTAAGGCTAACTATCTCAATTTCAGGTTTCAGAGAAGCAGCCGTGTTAGTCTGTATTTGCAAAAAGAAAAGGAGTACTTGTGGCACCTTAGAGACTAACCAATTTATTTGAGCATAAGCTTTTGTGAGCTACAGCTCACTTCATTGGATGCATTCAGTGGAAAATACAGTGGGGAGGTGAAGTGAGCTGTAGCTCACGAAAGCTTAAATCTCCCAACTGTATTTTCCACTGAATGCATCCGATGAAGTGAGCTGTAGCTCACAAAAGCTCATGCTCAAATAAATTGGTTAGTCTCTAAGGTACCACAAGTACTCCTTTTCTTTTTATCTCAATTTCAGTACACTTGCTGAAGGCACTGGGATTTCTGGTAGATGCAGAAAGCTCTACGTTAACTCACTCTCTCTGTTTAGTATTTCTCAGCACATAGTGGCTTCCTGATCTCTTACCCTAACAGTCTATTCTCCAAAAGGGCATCCACAACCAATATGTGTTGGGAGGCAGCATCAGCTCCCATCACAGGTATTTAGCCAGGTTACATGATGTGTCTGGCAGCTATGCCCCCTTTGTTTCCTTTTAGTCACTCTCTAATACACAGACCTGTAAACGTGATTTCTGAGGCTTTAATAAAAGTGCCTATCTGGGAAGGAAGTGTGAACCTCTCTCTACTTGCCTGGACTTCACCTGGTGTTTCTTCCTCCGAAGCCTTCTTTCCTAGATTACTCACTCCAGTAATATTAGACAGATCCCTCAAGGAGCCAAAATGCCTCCTTTGCACAACAAAGATCAAACATGAGAGCTTCTCCCAGTCTGGAGAGCCCTAAACCATACTGCAGCTGCCCATGGGGTGCCCATGTCCAGGTGTTGTCAGGTGACAATAGTGTGGCATCATCTGTGACCAAACTTGTGCTAAGTAGATCAGAGTGAATGACTGATCTGGCTGTATAAGTTTGGATGTTATGTCAGAGCAAAGAAAACAGCTTGCCTGGCTTCTATCTAATCACAATAACTGCCCCCTTATAAGTAGACAGGATCTGTAGAAAAAGGATGTGATAGTTACTGCATTGTCCACAGCTGGATTTGTTCACCAGCTCTTACAATCACACTTCAGAATTTGTCCTGCTTTCCAGTACTTCAGGAAGTGCTGATGAAAGTAATAGTCAGGCTAGACAGTTCCCTGACAAGCATCCCTGACTGACTATCCAGACCATGAATTTACTCAATAATGCAGGTCTTCTCAGACTTTCCCTGAAGCTGAGCCAAGTGATCTATTTGTGAGAGCAGCAGAGGGTCTGCTCTTTAGTGATGGACTGATAACTGCATGCAGGGAATCATTCCAAAATGCAGGTTATTGGAAATGCAGAGGCAGCTATTGTTGAACGCCTGCTTTCAGGCTGGAAGAAAACAGTTAACCACTCATACAACAAAGTGCACAGGGGTTTTGTCATCAGACTCAGAATCAAAAGGAACCAATTTCTTTTCAGGAATAAAATCCCAAACACTGACCCCATGGCCAAAGTAATAGCAGGTGTTTAAATGCACTGCATGCCTCTGGCTTCCCTGGGATTATCAGACCTGAGAATAAGGCATGATAGTTATGATCACCTCTATGTTTTTCCCACCTCTTATTTCTTCACACACTCAAACATAGAGGCATGTAACACGTGAGTCATTTTCTTGGTCCCCTAATTATCTCCTCTGCTTGCTTTGTTTTTCTCTCCTTCCTTACAGGAAGAAGAAAGCATCTTCAGGTACCAGATTGGAAGCTGGAGCAAGATAAAGGACCCCCTAACTTGGACCTGACAGTTTGGTTACTTTACTTCCCATTTTCTGATAAATTTTAAGTTGAACTTTTATTCCACTTTAAATTCTTCTGCAGCTCCCATGTTTCTGGGACAATGACTGCCTTGTTTATTCCTCCATGCATGTGGGAATATTATTTTATCTCTCCGGCTGTCTTAACACATTGACAAACTACAGAGGGCACTTTATGTGTATGACATTAATAAGCACTTATATGTTTATGTGTTTATAAACATATATATTTATTTTATCTCTCTACCTGTCTATCCAGATTTTATTATATTGTTCCCTGTTGCTTATATTAAATTTACTAGGCATCTTAGGGTTTTGTTTTGTTTTTTGTCATTTCTGGTTCAAAATCAGTGAAAAGGAAGGTAAGCCGTATTTATAGGAGACTCCAGTTACACTAGGTGTCAACTTTAGCTCCATCCATCTCATGTCATTTAAAGTGCTAGGTGGAAAAGAATGTGTTTTTGTTTCCCTCAAACAGAAAATATCATTTCTTATTGTAATCTTCTTTCTTTGCCACATATTATGTTAAAAAATGAACACAATTATTTGTAAATAATTATTTAATGAAAAAATGTCAGCCATAATAAATATTATATGCAATGAATTATTCGGCTAGTACTATCCTTTAGTGACTTCTACCACAAAGTAAAGAAGTCTTGAAATCTGAGAAGGAATCTATCCTATTTATCACTGGAAACTTGCAAGAAGTTGCCAGCCTTTACCATTAACTAGATCACCAGACTTTATCGAGTAGATAGCATTTGTTCTGTCTGCAAGACCAGGAAGTGAAAACCCTAGGAGGAGGGTCTCTTTATGAAGTCATGTTCCAAACACTAATTCATACAGCTTGAAATATTTCCATCATATGGTTTATTTCACCTCTAGGTATATAGAATTCTATGCTCTGTGTATTCAGGATTTACAGTCAGAATAAGCTGACAACCTTCACTACATTTGGGTTTTATCTTCATACAGGCTGATCTCAGATTTAATAGTTCAAGTGTTATAGCTACAGTTTTGCTGAAAAGAGTAGTCAGAGAGCTGTGGCAAGAGCTGAACTTTAACTTACTCTCTGGCTGGGTAATGTAAAACTCAGCAAGACCTTGAAATAATATACACAGAACACAAGAAGTAACAGGATAACAACAGATAGATTTACCTGAAGAAGAGCCACTTGAAAGGTTGTTGCCATCTGAAACACAATTAAACTAGATTTACAGACAGCATTAAATTTTTAAAAACATGTTAAGAAAATAAACATTTAACAGAACTTTAAAAATGTGAGTACTGAGATTGTTTACGGGGGGAAATAAGGGAGAATATGACTTTTCTACACATTGCCTAAGCAAATTATAATAGTAGATTGTATATGGGACTTGCAGGAGAACTGTTCGAAAACACATTACTTTTTCTACTTGCAAAATTTAAGAACTGTTCAGTTTGTTGCATGAAATAGGGTCAATTCCCATAAAAGAAGTTGTTAAGTAGTGGAATGGCTCTGGTATAAAATTGGAGTAAATGATATTACAGTCAAGCTCACATTCAGTCAAACTGACCTATTTATATTTGTTTACAGACCTCTGTCAAGCACTTTAAGAACTCTAGGTGAAAAAGTGCTAAGGAAGTGCTAATTATGATTGTTATCCCATTTTAAAAAGAGGAAAGCTTTGATGCTGAAAATCTGAGTGATTTATTTGGCATCTCCTTAGGGTAGGGGGTAAGGCTTTGCCCTTTGGGTTTGACATGTATTTACCATGTAACTTTGGAAAAGTCACATAACCCCTTTGAGCCTGAGTTATTCCATCTGTATACGGGAATAGCACATTTCTTACCCACCCTTGTCAAGTGCTTGACATCTACAGATAGCGTGACCAAGAGGTGAGGAACTTCTAACATGTTTGTATACTACTCTCCTTAATAAAATAGGGAAACAATTATAGAATTATAGATTGGAAAAATAAGAGGCAGTGATTATAATAATTTTGTTTAATTAAGCAGTACATTTATTTATTTTAATTTATTTAAAATCATGCCTGTCCAGTAGTCTGGGACCATGTAAAAATAAATAATCATAGAATCGTAGGACTGGAAGGGACCTCGAGAGGTATTCTCGTCTAGTCCCCAACACTCAAGTATTATCTAGAAGGGGGTGGCCAAACTTACTGACCCTCTGAGCTCCATACGATGATCTCCAAAAGTTCAAGAGCTGGGGCACACCTGCCAGGCTCAGGGTTTCAGCCCTGCAGGTAGAGGGGGACTCAGGGCATCAGCACCATGGGAGGTGCCTGCCAGGGCTCAGGGCTGAAGCCCTGCTCTTGCTGAAGTTCTGCATCCCAACAGGCATGTCCTGCAGGGCTGAAGTCCTGAGACCTCCCTCCCCGCTGGGCAGAAGCCAGAAGTGATGCTTGGGGATCATGTCCTCCCCCCTCTCCCCCGATTTTTGCCAGGGTTTGCTGGCCTTGCTTGGTCACATGGTGCTGCTGAGCCCTCATCCCTGCACAGCAGCTGCTTCAGCCAGCAACCTGGGAGCTACGGCAGTAGGGAGAGACACCAGCAAACAGTTGGGAGCTGCAGAGAGAGCCACTGCTTTTGCTGCTGCCTCTCCCCATGAAGCTAAAGCAGTGGCCCCTCCCTGAAGCTGCCAGATGCTTGCTGCTGCCTCTCCAGGAGGAGCTAACACCTGAGAGATGCAGGGAGGGGCTGCTCAGGGTTGGGGGGGTGTGCCTCAAGTTGTTGAGGGGCTGAAACTTTAAATTGTGCCTCCCATTCTCAGCAGGCACCAGAAGCTTCTAGCCCCACCACCCCACCCCACAGGAGGTCAGAAGCCCTGAGCTCTCCCCTCAGTCTGGTAGGCAGAGAATGGGGGGCAGGGCATAGGGGGCTTTGTGAGCTACACTTTAACTATAAAAGAGCTGCATGGGCTTGCCAGCCACAGTTTGGCCACCACTCATCTAGACCATCCTTGAGAGGTGTTTTCGTAACCAGCTCCTAAAAATCTCCAATGAGGGAGATGCCACAACCTCCTTAGGCAATTTATTCCAGTGCTTAATCACCCTGACAGGAAATTTTTCCTAATGTCCAGCCTAAACTGCCCTCACTGCAATTTAAGCCCATTGTTTCTTGTCCTATTCTCAGAGGTGAAGGAGAAAAATTTTTCTCCCTCCTCCTTGTGACAACCTTTTATGTACTTGAAAACTGTTATCATGTCCCCTCTCAGTCTTCTCTTCTCCAGACTGAACAAACCCAATCTTTTCAATCTCCCTTCATAGGTCAGGTTTTCTAGACCTTTAATCCTTTTTTTGCTCTTCTCTGGACTTTCTCCAATTTGCCCACATTTTTCCTGAAATGTGGCACCCAGGACTGGACACAATACTCCAGTTGAGGCCTAATCAGCATGGAGTAGAGCAGAAGAATTACGTCTTGTGACTTGCTTACAACACTCCTGTTAATACATCCCAGAACGATGTTTGCTTTTTTTGCAACAGTGTTACACTGTTGACTTATATTTAGCTTGTGATCCACTATGACCCCATATCCCTTTCCGCAGTACTGCTTCCTAGCCAGTCATTTCCCATTTTGCATGTGTGCAACTGATTGTTCCTTCCTAAGTGGAGTACTTTGCATTTGTCCTTATTGAATATCCTCCTATTTACTTCAGACCACTTCTCTAGTTTGTCCAGATCATTTTGAATTTTAATCGTATCCTCCAAAGCACTTGCAACCTCTCCCAGCTTGGTATCACCTGCAAACTTTGAGTGTCCTCTCTATGCCATTATCCAAATCATTGATGACAATTTTTAACAGAAATGGATTCAGAACTGATCCCTGTGGGACCCCAATTGACTGTGAACTCCTGATAACTACTCTCTGAGAACGCTTTTCCAACCTGTTATGCACCCACTGCGTTTCCCTAGTTTGTTTATGAGATGGTCATGTGAAACAGTATCAAAAGCCTTCCTAAATCAAGATATACCACATATATTGCTTCACCCTATCCACTAGGCTTGTTACCCTGTCAAAGAAAGCTATTAGGTTGGTTTGTCAGGATTTGTTCTTGGCAAATCTATACTGACTGTTACATATCACCTTATTATCTTCTAAGTGTTTGCAAATTGATTGCTTAATTATTTGCTCCATTATCATTCCAGATACTGAAGTTAAACTGACTGGTCTTCAATTCCCCAGGTTGTTCTTATTCCCCTTTTTATAGATTGGCTACTATATTTGCCATTTTTCCAGTCCTCTGGAATCTCTCCTTCTTACATGACTTTTTGAAGATAATCACTAATGGCTCAAATATTTCCTCATATCTCTTAGGATCTATGTCCAAAAATCTTCCAAAATCGATCCAAATTAGTATTCTCCTATCATCTAGTACAGCCCACTCAATTCAAGCTCAAGAGGTAGCTTGATGTTTCCACTATATTTTTTTCTCTGAGTATGAAATCCAGAATTGCCATTTTGCAAATGAAACTGGTATTTGAAATACTCAATATTACCTCTTGCTATTATTGAAAATAATTAGGTCATAAATTTGTAAGTGAGACATTCCATCATGGGTTTGTCTGGCACACTGATAACTGCCATCACTCCTTCTTCAGTGCTGCTCCCTACAATGTGGTGTGACTTTCTTTGGTCAATTTGTAAAGCCACTACCCTGTCCTTCAAATAGCCTCTCAGAACTTACCCTCTACTGTCATACCTACAGTAAATTGCCCCCCTAAAGATAATGGCTAGCCTGGTGTTTAAAAAATCATTCATCTTAATTAGTAAAAAATAGTAAAATTTGCAATCTATGTAGGTGTAGCGGGGTGGATTGGCCGCCCACAGACCTGGAGGGGGAGGAGCCTCTCATTAAACCTTAGTGGGTGGAGGCATGCCATGCTCAACCCTCCCGCCAGAAGTTAGTGGGCAGGACCAGAAAGGCAGGCCAGAGAACTCAGTTGGGAGGCAGCCTCTGGAGGACCCAGATGCCTCATGTAAACTCCCGAGCTGGGAGGCTGCTGCTGACCCCCCAGGAAGCTGAGGATTGGCCTGGACCACCAGGGCCATTTACAGACCTAAACACGGAGGAGCTGCAAATGCTGACAGAGGCCTTCTTCCCTGATGACCAGGATGACCCTCTACAGAGCTGGGTACACCCTGAGGGGGAGTTGGGAAGTAGCCCAGGGGTAGGGACCCCTGACTGGCTGCAATGCTGTTGTGGTCAGGTTTCAGAGTGGTAGCCATGTTAGTCTGTATCAGCAAAAACAACGAGGAGTCCTTGTGGCACCTTAGAGACTAACAAATTTATTTGGGCATAAGCTTTCATGGGCTAGAACCCACTTCATCAGATGCATCACTCCAAAATAAATTTGTTAGTCTCTAAAGTGCCACAAGGACTCCTCATTGTTTTTTCATGTTGTGGTCAGGATCCTCGCTGACCCAGTGGCAGACTGCTCTACCACTGTTAGGTACGCAGTGGAGTGGGTGTGTCCTCCCGTCACCCCAAGCCATGGGTGGCAGTCTCCCCCTTTCTTAGGCAAGAGGCCTGAGCTTGTCGGCCCTCTGCTAGAGCTAGGAGGCCTGACTCTTTGCTGCCCAGCCTAAGGGCAGGCCTGAGCCCCTTAGATTCTCTACTGCCCCGCCCTGAGCAGGGGTCTGGGCTAACTGACTGTTTGTTGCCCAGCCTGACTGCAGGCCTGAGCCAGAGACTCTTGGCTGCCCCGCCCCGACCAGGGGCTGGGGACCTGTAACTGTGTTTGTTGTTCAGCCCCGATCACAGGCCCAAGCTCACGTCTCCCATTGCCCTGCTGGTTCCCCATGTCAGGAGACCCCTGGAAATGTAGTGGGGTGGATTGACTGCCCACAGACCTGGAGGGGGAGGAGCCACTCCCCCCAACATACTGCACTAAGCAATTTGTCTACGTCGTTATTATGTGTTCCTGTTTCCCTTGTTTTTCTTTCTCCAGTTCCCTCCACTGAGTGCTACACCCACATGTAATATCCTGTTTTTGTTTAGTCTGCATTCTCTGAAGGGCAGATATTGCCTTTTTTAAATTACTTATTTGTACAACATGCATCACAATGGGACTCTGATCCTGATTGGGGATTCTTGGAGATGCTGTAATAAAAACAGCTAATACTAATAGATAGAATCCAAGAATGCTTCAGTTCTAATCCCAGCCTTAATTGTGACTACGCTGGGGTAAAAGTAACTTACTCTCTCTCTCTCTCTCTGTATTTTCCTCACTATAAAATAAGAATAATAATACATACTTACCTGCCTTGCAGGCTGCTGTGAATATTAATTAATCAGTTAGAAGATATTTGTAAAAGGAGTCTGAAGATGAAATGGGCCGCATATTAATTATTTGTTATTATTATCATGATTACTATTATTTATTTATTATTGCCAGTAGTATGTCTTTACTACAGCAAGGACTCAGTGATGTCTCAGTTCTCCTAACATTCGGTTTAATTTACCTTGGAGGCAAATACACATAATAACATAGGCTTTGTCATAATCAGCCTTCTAATTTGGCTAGCTAGAAACCCTCCCAGTCACAATTTTTCTTGACTATCCCTCACTCAAGATGAATTTGCTCCCAGTGGCATGTCTAAAAATAACACCCTGGACAAATTTCTCATTATATTTTTTGCAAAGGCAGATGGTTACTATTGCTTGTATGCTTCATGTTTCACATTGTACATTATTTGACCCATTGTTTATGACAACTAGTTGTATAGTAAGCTTTTTTTAATATAATACTTTATCTGCCCATAGATAAGGCTTATCCAGTGCTAAAATGCTATGCCTGTTCATGCAACCAAATAATTTGCATATAGGAAACTCAATGTATGAATACCCAATGCGTATACAGTAATCACTTTATCTAATTAAAGTGAAGTTAATCCATGTATTTTAGAAAGAAAAGGCCTGCTTCAGATCTTTTTTATACCTTTTTACCTTGATGTAGCTTCACTGACTTCTGTGGAGCGGTCCCAATTTATACCTATGTCACCGGGATCAGAATCAGGCCAAAGTGTTAGCATTTCTTGTGAACTTTAAACAAATTCTATAATCTCTCTGTTGCTAAAACATAGTTGACAATGAAGTGTTCAGTGCTAATTTTAATGGAGAATCACCCCATCATGTGTGTTTGTAGGATAAAGAAAAAATAAATCTTTCCCTGCACAAAGATAATGGAATGTTTTCGGATTTCAGGAAAAATATGTGAAAAGGTATTATCTGCAAGTCCTCATGCATCCTGCCTGTGTTATGAAAACCAAACAGTTCCTCAGTTTGAAAATTATTTACCATTACATCCTTCTCATGCCAATATTGGCACATGGGGCAGAAACTAGTCTCTTCCATTCCTCTCTGTCATCTGCTGCTGCTGCCATCTGCTCTATGGTGTTCAGACTGACTGTTCTACCCTCCCTGCTAACAGTTCTTAAGGTTTCTCTTGGGTGCTCTTGTTTCCTCAGACCAGCTGATTTCCACTTGACAGCTTCAGGTGGGAGTTTGTGTGTTGGCATCCAGAGTACATGCCCCAAATAAGTGCAGTTCTTCCTTCTGATTCTGGTGGAAATGAGCTACTGGTTGATGATTTCTCATATCTCTTCATTAGTAACAAGGTTGTTCCAATCAATTCCCAGAATCTTTACTAGGCATTTATTTTCAAAGGTGTCTAGTTTTCTGTCTAACATTTTGGTAAATATCTAGCTCTCTCATCTATATGTTAGCACTGAGATTGTTTGAATTGAAAATTCTGAGTTTTGTTCTGGAGCTATATATCTTTGATTTCAATATGTTGCTGAGTTTAGTAAATGGTGTGGCTTTCCTATCCTTGATGTCACTTTCTTCTTGAGATGGCCATTGGCCAATATGGTGATGTCCAGGTAGGTGAACTGTTCTACTGTCTTGATATATTTGTCTTCTAATGTGATGTTACTGCTTGACATCTGGGTTTAAAGGATGTTTGTTTTAGTATAACTAATTATGAGCCCTGCTTGGCTTGCTTTTTTATTTTGCCAGGCTGTCTGTCTTTGTTTGTAACTTATCAGGGATGTCGCTCAGTAGTGCAATATCATCAGCAAAGTTTAGGTCTTCTAAATATTTGCCATCTACCCAGGCTACATCAGTATTTATGTTCCTAATATACTTTTTCATTGTTTAGTCTATGGCAATCTGAAAATAAGACTAGAATAATAATTTCCCTCAGTCCTTTTCAGGAGAAAAGAACCAAGAAATCATCCAGTAGGTAGCAAAACGGGCCTATAAAATGAAATGATAAAATGATACAGGACCCTCCCAAAACACACACATTTGATAAATATAATTAACTTCTTTATTGATCAGTTTTCTATAGATGCTCTCACAGACCTGAAAGGGATAGTACTGCCTTTCCAGTAGGGGAATAAGATGCTGTGGTTTTGGAACCAGGCAGATACTGTTTTAATGCACAGCTGAATAGCTCAGTTCAAGACAATCAGTTGCTTTTGGGGTAGTAAGAACAAGGCCAGCTAATATGTAAGTCTACAGCTTAACAGGACTTTTCAATCACTTTAAGCTAACTTGGTTGAGCTAACACAGTAGATAAACACACCATTTTTGACCACTAAGACATACCCACGGACAACTGTAAACTCCTCCTCTTCAGCATCTCTGACTCTTCCCTCTTCCTTCTTAGATTTGTAGATTACAAGGCCAGAAGGGACCATTGTGATCATCAAGTCTGACCTCCCATATAACACAGGCCATTGAACTGCCCCAAAATAATTTCTAGATCATGTCTTCTAGAAAAAACATCCATTCTTGGTTCCAAAATTGTCAGTGATCGAGAATCCACCAAGACCCTTGGTAAATTGTTCCAATGGTTAATTACTTTCTCCATTAAGAATATACACCTTATTTCCAGTCTGAATTTGTCTAGCTTCAATTGAATTCAGTCTCTCCAACATTCAACAGCTAAAATACCTTTCCTCCCCTGCTACTTTCTCTCTCTCTCTCTCTCTCTCTCACACACACACATCCCTTGCGTCCCTTCTCTGGCTCCTTGTCTCTTTTTGCATAAAGTTCAGATTCCTTCTATTTAGTTTCAAGGCTCCATATGGCTCTGCCCCTGCTGACATCTCATCTCTATTCTCCTGTCACTCCTCACCTCCCTCACCTGACCTCCTGCACTCTGCCCACTCTTCTTCCCTTGTGGCTCCCTCCTCCCACTTTTGCGTTTATCCCCTTTTTCATGTTGCTCTCCATGCTTGGAACAATATCCTTTTCCTATGCATCAAACGTCCCTACTCTCTGTCTTCAAATTCCTCAGAACCTACTTCACTTTGCTTTCCATTGTGGACTTCCATTCCTGGGCTCTTTATTTCTCCTGTTTTGTGTTACATCCATCTCTACTTAAAATAAGAATTATAATATGATCAGCATTATTATTATTCATTTTAACCCTTTCACTCTTATCCCTGTCCCTTTCCTTGGCATCTTTTCCTGTTCTATTTTTGTTTAATTTAAATTGTAAGCTCCCCATGTCAGGGGCTCTGTCTTTTAAGAGTCTATGTCAAATACCATGACAGGTTATGGTACTGTGTAGATCAGAGGTCGGCAAACTACGGCCCATGGGCCACGTCCAGCCCGCAGGGCCCTCCTGCCTGGCCCCTGAGCCCCTCCCCCGCTGTTCCCCCTTCTCTGCAGCCTCAGCGCAATGCTCCAGGTGGCGCGGCAGAGCAGCAAGCTCCTGGGGCAGTGCACCTGCAGGGCCCAGCCTGACCCAGTGCTCTGTGCTGCACAGTAAGGGGGCAGGGAGCAGGGGGGGGGTTGGATAGAGGGCAGGGGAGTTTGGGGGTGGTGGTGGTGGTCAGGGGGTGGATAGGGGTCAGGGCGGTCAGAGGGTGGGGAACAGGGGGGTTGAATGGGAGCAGGGGTCCTGGGGGGGCTGTCAGGGGGTGAGAAGCAGGGGAGGGATAGGGGGTGAAGGCCGGGCGACGCCCCCCTCCCCTAACCGGCCCTCCATACAATTTTCGGAACCCAATGCGGCCCTCAGGCCAAAAAGTTTGCCCGCCCCTGGTGTAGATACATAGGAATAATAATAACAGCGAAAGTGCACATAGAATTGACATTGCAAATTAAATTAAAATCAGGAAACTTAGAAACACCATTAAATAAAAAAAAATTATCAGGACTTTAACAATGTAAAGTCTCCCCTATAGATACAAATAAAAATTAAAAACAAGAAAAATAATGTAGCAAACTATACCTCACTTTTAACCAATATTGACATTTTGTTTCAATTTTCAGATGCAAACAGATTGGGAACTAATATAGTCTGAAAAAAATGAATCCTTTAAACAGATGATTCTGCTGTTTCTTTCATATTGCCAAGATCTTGCAGTCTTGTTTGTTTGTCTTAGAAGTGTCTGGTATAGGTGTTACCAAAAGGAAAAGTTCAGTCTAACTCCTTAACCTTTACACAATGACTTCACCGCTTTAAAAAACATCTTTATGATGCAGCATGTGAGGAGAACCCAGATTTTCAGATGCAAGCAGATTGGGAACTAATATAGTCTGAAAAATGAAACCTTCAAATAGATAATTTTGCTGTTTCTTTCATATTGCCAAGATCTTGTAGTCTTTTAGAAGCTGCTTACTCTGACTGGCACGTTGTCTGAGTAAGGACTGTTGCACTGGGCTTACATCCAATTGGCTCAAAGTACACTGACTTGCTTTTCTCTCTCAGATTTCAACTCCATTACAAAACCACGTTGATAGTAAATGTTCGTTGCATGGAACAGTGTAACATTACATTAAATCCACCTGAGTAATGGAATGGGTTGTGGGTTTTTTTATTTAAAGGAATGCACTGTTCCTAAAAGGCTTTATATTGCTACAGTAGCTTTTCATCTCTAATCTAAAGCTGAAGCTGCCTGGCTTTCAGCTCCACTGAAGAACATTGTAAGCACTGTCTTATAACATACACATTCTGTATTGCAAATTATTTGGTTCCCTAAGCAGAGGATGTTAGAGGGATCGTGCTATTAATATCTGTAGAAACTTGCACCAATAAGTGGAAAATGGAATACTCTTTTTTTGTTTTGTCTTAGGGTATGTCTACACTATGAAATGAGGTCAATCTTATAGAAGTTGATTTTTAGAAATCGATTTTATACAGTCTATTGCGTATGTCCACACTAAGCGCATTATGTCGGTGGAGTGAGTCCTCACTACCATGGCTAGTGTTGACTTTTGGAGTGTTGCACTGTGGGTAGTTATCCCACAGTTCCCGCAGTCTCCACTGCCCATTGGAATTCTGGGTTGAGCTCTCAGTGCCTGATGGGGCAAAAACATTGTTGCTGGTGGTTTTGGGTACATGTCGTCAGTCGCCCCTCCCTCCGTGAAAGCAACGGCAGACAATCGTTTAGTGCGTTTTTTTCTGTGCAGACGCCATACTGCTGTCAGCAGATGGTGCAGTAGGACTGCTAACCATCGTCGTCATCCACCACTTCCGCTGCAACTCTGCTCTCCTGCAGATGCCATACCACGGCAAGCATGGAGCCCGCTCAGCTCACTGCTGCTGTTGTGAGCATTGCAAACACCTTGCACATTATCCTGCAGTATGTGCAGAACCTGCAAAAGCAGGTGAGGAGGCAACGACAGCGTGATCACGATAGTGATGAGGACATGGACACAGACTTCTCTCAAAGTACGGGCCCTGGCAATTTGGACATCATGGTGGTAATGGGGCAGGTTCATGCCGTGGAACACCAATTCTGGGCCAGGGAAACAAGCACAGATTGGTGGGACTGCATAGTGTTGCAGGTCTGGGATGATTCCCCCAGTGGCCGTGAAACTTTTGCGTGCATAAGGGCACTTTCATGGAACTTTGACTTGCTTTCCCCTGCCCTGAAGTGCAAGAATACCAAGATGAGAGCAGCCCTCACACTTGAGAAGTGAGTGGTGATAGCCCTCTGGAAGCTTGCAACGCCAGACAGCTACCGGTCAGTCGGGAATCAATTTGGTGTGGGTAAATCTACTGTGAGGGCTGCTGTGATCCAAGTAGCCAACGCAATCACTGAGCTGCTGCTATCAAGGGTAGTGACTTTGGGAAATGTGCAGGTCATAGTGGATGGCTTTGCTGCAGTGGGGTTCCCTAACTATGGTGGGACGATAAACGGAACGCATATCCCTACCTTGGGACCAGACCACCTTGGCAACCAGTACGTAAACCACAAGAAGTACTTTTCAGTGGTGCTGCAAGCAATGGTGGATCACAAGGGATGTTTCACCAACATCAGCGTGGGATGGCTGGGAAAGGTGCATGACGCTTGCATCTTCAGGAACTCTGGTCTGTTTGAACAGCTGCAGGAAGGAACTTACTTTCCAGACCAGAAAATTACTGTTGGGGATTTTGAAATGTCTATAGTTATCTTTGGGGACCCAGCCTACCCCTTAATGCCATGGCTCATAAAGCCATACACAGGCACCCTGGACAGTAGTAAGGAGCTATTCAGCTATAGGCTGAGCAAGTGCAGAATGGTTGTAGAGTGTGCATTTGGACGTTTAAAGGTTTGCTGGTGGAGTTTCCTGACTCAGTTAGACCTCAGTGAAACCAGTATTCCCATTGTTATTGCTGCTTCCTATGTGCTCCACAATATCTGTGAGAGTAAGGGGGAGACGTTTATGGTGGGGTGGGAGGTTGAGGCAAATCTCCTGGTGGCTGATTACGTGTAGCCAGACACCAGGGCAATTAGAAGAGCACAGCTGGGTGCCCTGTACATCAGAGAAGCTTTCATGAGTGGCCAGGCTACGGTGTGACAGTTCTGTTTGTTTCTCCTTGATGAAAACCTGCCCCCTTGGTTGACTCTACTTCCCTGTAAGCCAACCGACCTCCCCCCTTTGATCACCACTTTCAGAGGCAATAAAGTCATTATTGTTTAAAATTCATGCATTCTTTATTAATTCATCACACAAATAGGGAGAAAACTCGCAAGGTAGCCCGGAAGGGGTGGGTGAGGAGGGAAGGCGGGAAGGATTAGGCCACACTGTAGCTCAAAACTTATTGAATGCCAACATTCTGTTGCTTGGGAAATCCTCGAGGTGGAGTGGCTGGGTGCCTGTAGCCTCCCTCCCACCCTGTGTTCTTGGGCGTCTGGGTGAGGAGGATATGGAACTTGGGGAGAAGGACAGCTGGTTATACAGGGGCTGCAGCAGTGGTCTGTGCTTCTGCTGCCTTTCCTGCAGCTCCACCAGACGCCTGAGCATGTCAGTTTGCTCCCCCAATAGACTCAGCATTACATCCTGCCTCCTTTCATCGCGCTCCTCCCTCCTCTCATCGTGTTCATTTAATGCTTTCCTGGACTCTGCCATTGTTTGCCTCCATGCATTCTGCTGAGCTCTTTCAGTGCTGGAGGACTGCATGAGCCGTGAGAATATTTCATTGCGAGTGCGGGTTTTTTTGCCCTCTAATCTGCACTAGACTCTGGGATGGAGACGATAGGGGGAGTGTAGAAACATTTTCAGCTGTGGAAGGAGAAAAAGGGAAAGTAGTATTTAAAAAGATACATTTTAGAGAACAAAGGAAAGACTATTTCACACTGAATCAAGCGATTCACATTACATAGCACATGTGCTTTTGGTACTAGGTCGCATTTTACCTCTTATATTGAGTGCCTGCCAGTTTGGTGTGAGATGTCACACACTCTTGGCTGGACAACAGAATTTGACTTGCAGGCAGCCATGGTAAGGCAAGGTTTTCGGCTTCTTCAACCTTCATAACATGTGGGAACAGTTTCAAACAGCAGCACCCTCCTTTCCCATACCAAGCAAAGCCCGTTGGGTTGGCCATTTAAAAGGAGGGGCTGTGATTTTTAGGGTGAATGTGCAGCACAACCCCCCCCCCCCAATTCTCTGGGATGATTGCTTCACCCCCCCATCCTCCACTGCGTGGCTAGTATCAGGGAAGATTCCTGTCAGCCAAACACAAACAGCTCAGCATGAACGGGTCTCCCCCCACTGTGTGGCTAACAGCGGGAATGACTTCTTTTCAGCCAAAGGCAAACAGCCCGGCAGGAACGGGCACCTCTGAATGTCCCCTTAAACAAATTTCCTGAATTTCAACCAGGTGACCATGAATGATATCACTCTCCTGAGGCTAACACAAACAGTACCTCCAGGAGAGCTTCATGGAGATGTCCCTGGAGGATTTCCGCTCCATCCCCAGACGCCGTTAACAGACTTTTCTAGTAGCTATACTGGCTGCGAATGCATCCCAAGTCTTCAGGGCAAATTAATTGTTAAACACACTTGCTTTTAAACCCTGTATTATATTTACAAAGGTACACTCACCAGAGGTGCCTTCTCCGGCTTCATGGTCCGGGAGCCAAGGTTGGGAGGGTATTCGCTCCAGGGTGATGAACAGTTTCTGGGTGCCGGGGAGAAGGGATTCTCCTCTTGCCTGCTGTGCGCTATCCTCAACCTCCTCCTCATCATCATCATCCACAAAATCCTCATCCCTGTTGCGTGAGACTCCCCCCTTGCAGGTGTCCATGGACAGTGGTGGGGAAGTGGTAGGGCTCCCCCTAGAATTGCATGCAACTCATCATAGAAGCGGCATGTATGGGGCTCTGACTCGGAGTGACCGTTTGCATCCTTTGCTTTTTGGTAGGCTTGCCTCAGCTCCTTAACTTTCATGCAACACTGCTGTGTGTCCCTGTTGTAGCCTCTGTCCATCATGCCATTGGAGATTTTGGCAAATATATTGGCATTTCATCTTTTGGAATGGAGTTCTGCCTGCATGGATTCTTCTCCCTATACTGCAATCAGATCCAGTACCTCCTGTTCGCTCCATGCTGGAGCTCTTTTGTGATTCTGGGACTCCATGGTCATCTGTGCTGATCAGCTTGCCACGCTGGCCAAACAGGAAATGAAATTCAAAAGTTCCCGGGGCTTTTCCTGTCTACCTGGCCAGTGCATCTGAGTTGAGAGTGCTGTCCAGAGCGGTCATAATGGAGCACTCTGGGATAGCTCCTGGAGGCCAATACCATTGAATTGCGTCCACACTACCCCAAATTTAAGCCAATGAGGTTGATTTTAGCACTACTCCCCTCGCCGGGGAGGAGTACAGAAATAGATTTTAAGAGCCCTTTAAGTTGACAAAACAGGCTTGGTCGTGTGGACGGGTGCAGGGTTAAATCAACCTAATGTTGCTAAATTCAACCTAAACTTGTAGTGTAGACCAGGGCTTAGAAGTGTCTGGTATAGGTGTTACCAAAAGCAAAAGTTCAGTCTCAGAGGCGGGCAAACTTTTTGGCTTGAGGGCTGCACTGGGTTTTGAAAATTGTATGGAGGGCCGGTTAGGGGAGGGGGACGTGGCCCAGCCCCCACCCTTTATCCACCCCCCCCCCCCGGGACTCCTGCCTCATCCAACCACCCCTTCTTTCTGTCCCCTGACTGCCCCCGGAACCCCTGCCTGCCCCCCCCCCGCCACCCCATCCAACCCCCTCTCCTTCCTGACTGCCCCCCCAGGACCCCGGCTCCCATTCAACCCCCCTGTTCCCTGCCCTCTGACTGCCCTGACCCCTATCCACACCCCTGCCCCCTGACCACTCCCCCGAACTCCCCTGCCCTCTATCCAACCCCCCCTGCTCCCTGCCCCCTTACTGCGCTGCACAGAGCACTGGGTCAGGCTGGGCTCTGCAGGTGCACTGCCCCAGGAGCTCGCTGCTCCACCATGCCACCTGGAGCATTGCGCTGAGGCTGCGGGGAAGGGGGAACAGCGGGGGAGGGGCTCAGGGGCCAGGCAGGAGGGTCCCGTGGGCCGTAGTTTGCCCGCCTCTGGTCTAACTCCTTAACCTTTACACAATGACTTCACCGCTTTAAAAAACCATGATCTATATGATGCAGCATGTGAAGAGAATCCAGATGTATAGCAGCAGGAGATTTTAATTATCTTACTGTATGTGTGCATATAGCAGTGCCCCAAAAACACTGACTTTGAGTAGAAAAGTTATACCTGTGTTCTTCATATCACAGCTGGTATCTTCAGATCTATGACATGCTGTTGGCTGAATATCTTCTCTATGTCCACTTTGTGTCACATTTGATTTTGATCTTTTACGGTTATTAGACTGCTGCAGCTTCACAGACATTCAGCATACCTTCAATGTGAAGAACTGAACGAGAAGCCAGGACTGGGCTATAAATCATGTTACTGACCCCTTTAATTTCCTGTATAAGATTCCTGTCAAGTAGGTGAGAAGGTGGGGTATGTGGTGGGTAATAATAGTCTATCCAAAGCCTGTGTTTGGTAATGATTGTGGCTACCCAAATAACACATTTTAAATGGATTTTAAATGTTATAGGAAAATTCTACTCTGATTTATATGGGGTGTAAGTCAGCGCAGAATTAGGCCCCTAAAATTCCTTTCACAATACATATTTTTTTTAAGATCTTATCTAGACACAACCATTGCACTGGTGTAACTTAAATTGGTTTTAAAACTGATTTAATTAAACCAGCACAAAACTTTGTATACATACTCTTACTTCAGATTAAGATGGGTTTATTTTGGTTACTTTAAACCTGTTCCTAGTCATTTTAAACTAAATTCCTACTCAACTTAAACTAAATGAATGTAAGCCAGTTGTATACTGATTTGAGTGTCCACACAGCCTTCTAACTAAATTTATTTTCCATTGATTTTAGCATCTTAAAATGCTCTACAAATATTTCTAGGCCTCACCAGTACGTATTAATTATTATTAATATTATTATCCATTTTACATATGGAGAAAGCAAGTGAGGCATAGAAAGATTACTAAGTGTTTTTTCCATGGCCCCAAAAATTCCTGGAATGATAACATACTTAAAATTAAAGTTAAAATTAACTAATGAAAAGCCACAGTAAAAAAGAAACTCCCTGAAACAAGCCTCTGAAACAAAACTGGGTAAAAATATTTCTAGATCTAGAAACCAGCTTCTGTAAATTTAATGCTAACCTGGTGAGGAGGGCTTTAAACTAGGCTCACCGGGGGAAGGAGACCAAAGCCCTGAGGTAAGTGGGCAAGCGGATACCGGGAGGAAGCAAAGGAGGAACCTCTGTGAGGGGAGGGCTCCTACCTCATACTGAGAATGGGGGGCGATCAGCAGATTATCTCAAGTGCCTATATACAAATGCACAAAGCCTTGGAAACAAGCAGGGAGAACTGGAGATCCTGGTGATGTCAAGGAATTATGACGTGATTGGAATAACAGAGACTTGGTGGGATAACTCACATGACTGGAGTACTGTCATGGATGGTTATAAACTGTTTAGGAAGGACAGGCAGGGCAGAAAAGGTGGGGGAGTAGCACTATATGTAAGGGAGCAGTATGACTGCTCAGAGCTCCGGTATGAAACTGCAGAAAAACCTGAGTGTCTCTGGATTAAGTTTAGAAGTGTGAGCAACAAGAGTGATGTAGTGGTGGGAGTCTGCTATAGACCACCGGACCAGGGGGATGAGGTGGATGAGGCTTTCTTCCGGCAACTCACAGAAGCTACTAGATCGCACGCCCTGGTTCTCATGGGCGACTTTAATCATCCTGATATCTGCTGCGAGAGCAATACAGCAGTGCATAGACAATCCAGGAAGTTTTTGGAAAATGTAGGGGACAATTTCCTGGTGCAAGTGCTGGAAGAGCCAACTAGGGGGAGAGCTTTTCTTGACCTGCTGCTCACAAACGGGGAAGAATTAGTAGGGGAAGCAAAAGTGGATGGGAATCTGGGAGGCAGTGACCATGAGTTGGTTGAGTTCAGGATCCTGACACAGGGAAGAAAGGTAAGCAGCAGAATACGGACCCTGGACTTCAGGAAAGCAGACTTCGACTCCCTCAGGGAACTGATGGGTAGGATCCCCTGGGGGAATAACATGAGGGGGGAAGGAGAGCTGGCTGTTTTCAAGGAATCCCTATTGAGGTTACAGGGACAAACCATCCCGATGTGTCGAAAGAATAGTAAATATGGCAGGCGACCAGCTTGGCTTAACCGTGAAATTCTTACGGATCTTAAACATAAAAAAGAAGCTTACAAGAAGTGGAAGATTGGACAAATGACCAGGGAAGAGTATAAAAATATTGCTCGGGCATGTAGGAATGAAATCAGGAGGGCCAAATCGCACCTGGAGCTGCAGCTAGCAAGAGATGTTAAGAGTAACAAGAAGGGTTTCTTCAGGTATGTTGGCAACAAGAAGAAAGCCAAGGAAAGTGTGGGCCCCTTACTGAATGAGGGAGGCAACCTTGTGATAGAGGATGTGGAAAAAGCTAATGTACTCAATACTTTTTTTGCCTCTGTCTTCACGAACAAGGTCAGCTCCCAGACTGCTGCACTGGGCAACACAGCATGGGGAGTAGGTGGCCAGCCCTCTGTGGAGAAAGAAGTGGTTCGGGACTATTTAGAAAAGCTGGACGTGCACAAGTCCATGGGGCTGGATGCGTTGCATCCGAGAGTGCTAAAGGAGTTGGCGGCTGTGATTGCAGAGCCATTGGCCATTATCTTCAAAAACTCGTGGCGAACGGGGGAAGTCCCGGATGACTGGAAAAAGGCTAATGTAGTGCCAATCTTTAAAAAAGGGAAGAAGGAGGATCCTGGGAACTACAGGCCAGTCAGCCTCACCTCGGTCCCTGGAAAAATCATGGAGCATGTCCTCAAGGAATCAATTCTGAAGCATTTAGACGAGAGGAAAGTGATCAGGAACAGTCAGCATGGATTCACCAAGGGAAGGTCATGCCTGACTAATCTAATCACCTTCTATGATGAGATTACTGGTTCTGTGGATGAAGGGAAAGCAGTGGATGTATTGTTTCTTGACTTTAGCAAAGCTTTTGACACGGTCTCCCACAGTATGCTTGTCAGCAAGTTAAATAAGTATGGGCTGGATGAATGCACTATAAGGTGGGTAGAAAGTTGGCTAGATTGTCGGGCTCAATGGGTAGTGATCAATGGCTCCATGTCTAGTGGGCAGCCGGTATCAAGTGGAGTGCCCCAAGGGTCGGTCCTGGGGCCGGTTTTGTTCAATATCTTCATAAATGATCTGGAGGATGGTGTGGATTGCACTCTCAGGAAATTTGCGGATGATACTAAACTAGGAGGAGTGGTAGATACGGTGGCAGGTAGGGATAGGATACAGAGGGACCTAGACAAATTGGAGGATTGGGCCAAAAGAAATCTGATGAGGTTCAACAAGGATAAGTGCAGGGTCGTGCACTTAGGACGGAAGAATCCAATGCACCGCTACAGACTAGGGACCCAATGGCTAGGCAGCAGTTCTGTGGAAAAGGACCTAGGGGTGACAGTGGAGGAGAAGCTGGATATGAGTCAACAGTGTGCCCTTGTTGCCAAGGCCAATGACATTTTGGGATGTATAAGTAGGGGCATAGCCAGCAGATCGAGGGACGTGATCGTCCCCCTCTATTCAACATTGGTGAGGCCTGATCTGGAGTACTGTGTTCAGTTTTGGGCCCCACACTATAAGAAGGATGTGGAAAAATTGGAGAGAGTCCAGCGAAGGGCAACAAAAATGATTAGGGGTCTGGAACACATGACTTATGAGGAGAGGCTGAGGGAATTGGGATTGTTTAGTCCGCAGAAGAGAAGAATGAGGGGGGATTTGATAGCTGCTTTCAACTACCTGAGAGGTGGTCCCAAAGAGGATGGTTCTAGACTATTCTCAGTGGTAGAAGATGACAGGACAAGAAGTAATGGTCTCAAGTTGCAGTGGGGGAGGTTTATGTTGGATATTAGGAAAAACTTTTTCACTAGGAGGGTGGTGAAACACTGGAATGCGTTACCTAGGGAGGTGGTAGAATCTCCTTCCTTAGAAGTTTTTAAGGTCAGGCTTGACAAAGCCCTGGCTGGGATGATTTAATTGGGGATTGGTCCTGCTTTGAGCAGGGGGTTGGACTAGATGACCTCCTGAGGTCCCTTCCAACCCTGATATTCTATGATTCTATGATTCTAATGCAAGGAATGATCGAGCAGACCTCCTAGAGAAAAATCAGATTGCTTCCCTAAGATTGAAGATATATACATATTTCAAAAGAGAAGGACTCCCCAGAAAAGAGGGTTACATCCAGCAGTATAATAAGTGCCTGCAGAAAAAACTTTCTCATTTCTGAAGTATACAGCAGTGAGTTGTCTAGACTGATTAGAAGGTTAAGAAGCAAAACTGTGTATGTTAAACGTTTGCACAATAGGAAAGAATTATATACAAACAAGGCTGCCTTGATTTATTAGTGTACAGGCATTCTTGAACAAAAAACTTGGTAGAAAACATAAGTAGTCTTACAGACAACAGAAATAAAAGGAGTACTTGTGGCACCTTAGAGACTAACAAATTTATCTGAGCATAAGCTTTCGTGAGCTACAGCTCACTTCATTGGATGCATGCAGTGGAAAATACAGTCATGCATGCATCTGATGAAGTGAGCTGTAGCTCACGAAAGATTATGCTCAAATAAATTTGTTAGTCTCTAAGGTGCCACAAGTCCTCCTTTTCTTTTTGCAGATATAGACTAACACGGCTGCTACTCTGAAACAGACAACAGAGTGGAGAACGTCCCACAACAGTGCCCATCTGCAAAACACTGCTAATTATGTACTAATACGGTACAGGTATGGTTCCAAAATTCAACATGCCCACAGTATAACCACTGGTCCCCTAACAAAGGGAACTGGTGATGAGTCTTCACAAGGACAAATAAAGAAAAAAGACTAAGTGGAAAGGATTCTATTCACTGCTGCTAGTATCCTTATTTTTCACATTGCTGGTTGCTGAACTTGTTCCTGCATATGTGCTAGAAGCTATTAAACATCACTTGCTAAATGGTCAGTTCTCATAATGGAGAGACATAAATAGTGGTGTCCCCCACGTGTCTGTTCTGGGCCCAGTCCTATTCAATCTATTCATAAATGATCTGGAAAAAGGGGTAAACAGTGAGGTGGCAAAATTTGCAGATGATACAAAATTACTACAGATAGTTAAGTCCCAGGCAGACTGCAAAGAGCTACAAACAGATCTCTCAGAACTGACAGACTGGGCAACAAAATGGCAGATGAAATTTAATGTTGGTAAGTGCAAAGTAATGCACACTGGAAAGCATAATCCCAACTATACATATAAAATGATGGGGTCTAAATTAGCTGTTACCACTCAAGAAAGAGATCTTGGAGTCATTGTGGAGAGTTCTCTGAAAACATCCACTCAATGTGCAGTGGCAGTCAAAAAAGTGAACAGAATGCTGGGAATAATTAAGAAAGGAATAGATAATAGGGCAGAAAATATCATGTTGCTTCTATATAAATCCATAGTATGCCCACATCTTGAATACTGTGTGCAGATGTGGTCGCCCCATCTCAAAAAAGATATATCGGAATTGGAAAAGGTTCATAAAGGGCAACAAAAACTATTAGGGGTATGGAACTGCTTCCATATGAGGAGAGATTAATAAGACTAGGACTTTTCTGCTTGGAAAAGAGACGGCTAAGGGGAAATACGATTGAGGTCTATAAAATCATGACTGGTGTAGGGAAAGTAGATATGAGAAGTAGTAGACAACACTTCCTTAACACAAGAACTAGAGGTCACCAAATGAAATTAATAGACAGCAAGTTTAAAACAAATAAAAGGAAGTATTTCTTCACACAACACACAACCACCCTGTGGAACTCCTTGCCAGAGGATGTTGTGAAGGCCAAAACCATAACAGGGTTCAAAAAAGATCCTGTTTTTTCTGTAGTGGAGCACCTGAAATCAATGTGCAATCTCTACTGCATAAGACCGTGTATTTTTCTTTTAATATATTAGATCTCAACTGTGTGCAACACTGTGTTAAGAGGACCTTAGAAGGTACAGACAAAATACTGTTTAGCTGTTTTAACATCTAGGTGGCAGTACAGTATAGACCAATCACCTGCAAAGCTATTGGAGGCAGTTAGAAGTATAGTTGCTTTCAGGCAAAGGGAAGGAATTTCCAAAATTGCATTTGATATATTTTATGTCAAGTCTTACTTAGGCATCAGAGGATGAGTGACAGTATGGATGAATTGTCTTGTTTCCTGGGACCTGGCAAAGAACTGCGTTCCCTTTGTTTCCCATTCACTTATTAGCTCTGCCTTCCTGCAGTCTGACTAGGCCACCTATATTTTCTTGTGCGTATAAAAAGACATTATAATACAAGAAAAATCAGTTTAAGGAACCTTACACTTAAAAGGAGCCTCTTAAAATGCTGGTACTCTCTAGTAAACATTAATCCTATCTGTTCCCCACACACCCAACCCGTTTCCCATTACTGTAAATTCCGTGTGTGTTCCAATTAACATAGCTCATCTATTTGTATCTGGTGCTATATCTTCTATGTAGGGTTATTTGATGAAAGAATAGCTTGCTCTCAGAGAATTTGCTGTTACTTCCAATGTTCGGGCATGACTGAACTTTAAATTAGGTATTCGTATTGAGAAATGGTCTACCACTATAAGTAATAGGAAACAGCCTAAGCATATCCAAAATTAACAAGGTAATATAATTGATTATAGTCCTATTTCATTTCATAATTCTTATTTTGTTTTCTTTACCCTTTACCTTCTTTTCTCCTAATCCTACTCCTTTGTCATCTGTCTCTTCTAAATTTTAAGGTCCCAGGTTTTCTTTTCTTCAGCTCTGTACCTGCTCTCATCCACCACATCCATCTGGTAGCTTTGTGCAGCTTCAGCAACTGGACCTACCCGGTTCCTAAGAATTCCTTCTGTTTGGGGGGACTTCTTGGGTGGTGAAGCAGCTTCTACACTTCTTAGGCCCAACCATGTAGCAGTGTGGTCAAAGGAAAGTGGTTCACAGCTGGGCAACCCTGTGCTCTGGTGATCTCTGGCTGCCAGAATGGCCACTGAGCCTATGAGCATTCAGGCATCAATTAGAGCAGCCATGTGTATATCTGGTCCCTGGCTGTGCCCAGGATTGTGGGAACATAAAGATGGTCAAAGTATCTTTCCTCCCATATTTTTGCCCTTTGAAATTGCCCACAGGCATTTGGTAACAGAAGGGAGGTGGAGGAAGTTTCAGACTCAGCTGGCAGCTGTAGCAGACCAGGGAGAAGTGCTGGAGAAGCCCCCAGTTCCATCCCACAGATGGAGAGGTGGGTTTTTTTGTAGCAGAAAGGGAAGGGGGTGGGGGGGGGTTCAGACCAATTGGTGTCTGAGGAGAATTGGAGGAGAGGAAGGTGCCCCTCCTTCCAGCCAGCCATAGCAGGCATGTTAGAGTGGACAGGGGTGGGAGTTCCAAACCCAGCTAGGGGGAAGACTGGGGGTGGGATCCTCACCACATGGGTAGGGGGTTGAACCGAGGACCAGGGTTGGTGGATTCCAGGGTGGTCTGTCAGTCTACCAAATGGCATGGTTCTTGGGGAAGTAAACACACCTAGTGGTGAAACAGCTGTGTTTGGGGGTGGCAGAGCCAACAGAGAATGAGTTAAAGCAATCAAGGTAATTACTTTCAGAATTGTTGCCATCGCACTACAATGCTTACAAAGTGCAGGGGGTTGTCCAGAGCCAGGACATTTGAACAAATGGATTGCAACGGGAGAGTGACACAGTTGGCTGGGGTGAGTGTGACCAGTGCCAGATGGAGGTTGCAGAGGCAAGGTATGAAAGTGAGTCCCTTCCATCCAATGCTGCATCGGGTCTCTGTAGGGTGGACCTCGGTAGGATTTAGGGAACTTGCCCACTTTTCATCTTGGGGGACCAATGGAGGGGGTAAGGGAGGATGGGGTAGTGGAACTAGCCGAAAGTCTACAAAGGGATCTGGGGTCAGGGATGGAGCTGTGTCAGGGACGTCTTGGATACATACACCTTCTACAGAAGCTAATGGCATTACACAGCTGTTGCAAGCTAATCTTCAGTCATTGCAGCAGCCGGGAACTTCCATGGGTGAGGGGGCCAGAAGTGGTAATAATGGAAACTCAGCATGCGCTCGAGTTCAGCAGACAGGTGATAGTCAGGTGAGGCAGCCTCCTCGCCAGGGGGTAGGAGCCCTTGATGGAGTGATTTCTGAGCACCCTACATCTCACCCACTGATAGGGAATGTGAACTCGTGAGGTAGAATTGCCACCCCAGGAGTGGCTGGGGGAAATAGGGCATTGAGGGTGCCCCAATGGTCAATCACGAGTTGGGTGCGCTTGGGTGGCTGACCCTCAATGGGAGTTCCTCTCCTCAGTACCACTAAAGATAAAATTTTGAGAGGTGACTATTTTGACATGTTATTACTGTTGCACAGGGAGGTACTGACAGAAAGTAAGCTGGGGGAAAGCAAGCAGGCAATTGAGATGTCCAAGGAAAGCAAGAATGTGGGAAAATTGGGAAGCTGCCCTCCTGACCTATGTGGGTGTTATTGCAGAGGCTTACCCAGGCAGAAGCACAGCATTGTTCAAGTACAACCAGGCGGGCATATAACATGTTTGGGGCCATGGCTTGGTTTCACTGTTTAGCTTGAGGGCAGCAGCACAAACTGGGATCTGGTGGGAAATATAACATTGTACGATGTGGTTAGAGTGGATGACACCACGGGAGCCTGGTTTCCACACTGACAGTGGCCTGTTCATTCTGCAACAAGCCCGCCAGAGGCCTGAGGCTTGTACTGATATTTGCTGGGCATTTAATGAAAGCAGGTGCTTTTGTAGCATCTGCAAATTTAAACATGCCTGTGAAATGTGCTTGGGGGGGTCCATACAGCCACAGCAGTCAAGGAAGGCCACAGTGGGGAAAGAGAATGGTGGTTAAGTCAGGTGCCACCTGCAGACCCAGAGAGGTGGAAGCAGGGTATGGGGGCAAAGGCACAGGAAGGGGATGGGGATGAGTTGAAGTTGTGGGGGGGAAGGGGGCTGGACAAGAGCACCACGTCCAGTTACGCTGGAAGCGTTAATGGTGCTCCTTTGGAAGTGTCTTGACAAGACAGACGGGGCATATTTGGGTTTACTTTGAGGTTTGGGATCCCTGTTAGGAGGAAAGAAATCATGTGATGTACAAAAGTTTGAAGTCCTTTGTGGGAATGGGTCATACTGTAAAGAAACAGATTAGGGCAGCAGTGCCATTCGATCACATACCTCTATAGAACTGGCTGGTGTCTCACCTAGGCTTGGTCCCTAAGAAAGTGCTGGGTGAATATCGCTTAATTTACCACCTGTCATATCCACATGATAGCTCAGTTAACAATGGCATAGACTCAGCATTTTGTTCTTATGTGCTGTTCCTCCTCTGATGAGGCTGTGTGCGTGATTAGGTCTTGTGGCCGAGGGGCACTGATGGCCAAGTGTGATAGTCAGTCTGCTTTTCGACTGCTGCCAGTGCATCCTTCTGACTTTAACCTTTTGTGTTTCTTTTTCAAAGAACAATTTTATTCTGACAAAGCAATGCCCACGGGATGTGCAATATCCTATTCAGCATTTGAGAAATTTAACACAGTGCTTCACTGGGCAGTGATGTGGGAAGCTGGTTTACGGCACGTAGTACATTACTTAGATGACTTATTGTTCACAGGCAGGGCAAATTTTGACCACTGTGTTAGCCTGATAGATGCCTTTCAGGCCCTGGATAAAAAATCGAGGGTAGCCCTAGGGGAGTTAAAAAATGATGTACCTTAAACTGACCTTCCTGGGGATTGAGCTAGACATACTGGTGGGTATATGGTGACTCCCTCAGAAGAAGCTTCAGGAGCTACAGGGCTTGTTTAGAGGAGGAAGAGTGGCCAGGAAAGTTCCACTCTGAGCTGTAATCTATTGTTGGACATCTTATTTTTGCCTGCTGGGTGGTAGCAGTGGGGTGGGCATTCTGTTCCTGGCTTGCAGAGGTGACCAGAGGCATAACTCAACCTCACCATTTTATAAGAGTTACTATTTGAGAGGGTGCCGGGGGGGGGGGGCAGACGGACAGTTGCTGAGACATTTTAATGGATTGTGGAGGGAGGAATGGATGCCTGAGGCTGATTTAAAGATTCATTTGAATGCTTTGGGAAGTACAGGTTTTGAGGTATTTTACCGAAGCAGGTGGCACACCCAGCAATGGCCCTCCACCTGGATATTCTGGGATAGTGCAGAATATAACATTTCTGGATTTTTCCCCCATTTTGGTTGCAGTGGTCATTTGGGGAATGGAGTTTGCTAATAAAAGGCTGTGTTTCTGGTGTGACATCAGGGCAGTAGTACGTTAGTTGCTAGTCCTCCAGATCACGCAGTGTTATGAGTCTGGTGATGGCATTTGTACTACAATGTTTAAGCTTTAACATCTGTTTCTCTTCCAGACATGTGCCTGGAGTTGACAATGGCACAGCAGATGCATTGTCTCATTGTCAGATAGACAGATTTCACAAGCTGGCACCAGGAGCCAGCAAGGAACTCGAACGGATGCTGTGAGCACTATGGAACCCTGGCAGATGTTGGCTGTCAGTATAGCACAGAGACTGGTGGCTCCACAAAGATTTCAGAGTAACCGCCGTGTTAGTCTGTATTTGCAAAAAGAAAAGGAGGACTTGTGGCACCGTAGCTCACGAAAGCTTATGCTCAAATAAATTGGTTAGTCTCTACGGTGCCACAAGTCCTCCTTTTCTTTTTTCCACAAAGATTGAAGAGCTATGAGAGAAGTGTTAATGATTTTGTGCAATTTCAGGAATGGGAGGGCCTGTCTCCGGTATGGCCCATTACAGAGGAATGGTTGCTGCACTACATGGTGTCGTTAGTAACCTGGCAACTGGTGTCATCTACCATTTCCACTCGCACGTTGGCCCTTATGTTTGTCAGTAGGCTGAATGGTTACCTAGATCCTTGTAGTGGGTTTTTAGTTGGAAGGTTTCCAGTGGGGTGATTTTGAAGCACCGACCCTAGGGAGGATGCATGTCATCTCATCACTGTTAATATGCTTAGGGATCTGGTGTGGATCCTAGAGCCCTTATGTCATTGTGGACAAGAGGTGAGCTTGTTCAAGGCAACTTTTCTGGTAGCATTTTTGGAGCTTTTTGAATCAGCAAACTAGTACCTGCGTCCTGTAGGGACTCTTTTGGCAGGGATTTGGAATTGGGGTTATACAATGGGAGGGGCAATTGGTGGTAATAATCTTGAGGTGGTCAATGATGGATCAAGGAGGCCAGGGTGAACCATTATTTTACAGGAGGGTGGTGAGCCTGGGATCTGCCCTTTGGAGGCTGTGAGGGCATACATGGCAATAAGACCAGCAAGGGATGGGCTCTCTTGATTCACAGTTAAGGGGGAGTCCTCTCACAATCTACCCCTTTGTTACAGTTTTAAGACAGGGACTGACAAGGCTGGGGCTTCCTGCACATGAATTTGGCTCTTACTCATTCAGGATTGGGGTGGCATCTGCAATTGCGCAGCTGGGTCTGGGGACAAGTGCAATTAAGGCAAATGGGTGTTGGCATTCTGAAGCACACAGTATGTACATGAGACCTCAGGTGGGGCATCAGAACACTTCCAAGTATACGTGCTGATGTATTAAAGACAGATAACAGGAACTGATGGCCAGAAATTTTTTGGGGGGAAGGACACTTCTTTTCTTATTACCACTCTATTCCCCCCCCCCACTACCAATGTTACCTTTATAGCTACACTGGGGGAAAATTCAACCATCCTGTTTTATTATGATAATAAAAAATTGCGTTTGAAAACTAATAGTAAAGCAAAGATATTCAAAACACCTAAAGACATACCCTGCATAAAATGGACACAGAATGGTATTAGAGGCTAGCAGACATAATTTGTATCACTATTACTATACCTCCTGATGGGATTTTAATGGTAATATTTCTAGAAAAGTACAACTGTCTTTTGAATGTACTATATGAAAAACAAAGGAAAAATACAGCTTGGACTGTTTGTTTTTAAAAGGAGGAAGAGTAAAGGAAATATTTTTCATAAATATTGTAAAAAAATTGCAATACATTATAAGCAGGCCCCATTATAGGCATTCTGCTAGTTTTAAATGATGGGCAATAATCTCTCCACAGTAATACCCAAACAACACTATTGATTTCAGTGGGGTTGTACAAGTGTAACAGAGGGAAGAATTTAGTCCATTCTGTGCACTTACATCCAATTATTGTATTACCCACAAAACGTTCTTCCTCAAATCTTAATGAAGACATTATTTCAGGGTGCATCTCACAAAACAGGGATTGAAATCTCTTTTGCATTTGAAACGACTTGCAGGTACTATAGCAATGTCATGCTTTCTGTACTTTTTAACCACAACATAATGCATGGCAGACAATGGGTGAGGTTCGGGGCTGGCTTTCCAAGAGGTGCAGCACAGAGGGCACAGCCTAGGGGGAGGGATCAAAGGTAACTTTAATCAGGAGCAATCCAGAATTGCAGTAGTGCTGTGCACTACAGTCCCTCTCATTCCCTGTACTGCGGCTTGCAGGGGTGGGGAAGCAGCATAGGACCACTTAGTCACTCCTATGGTGTACTTAGACTGGGGGAGATCTCCCCTGGGCACTTGCAATGATGTTCTGGCCCCTCCTTGCCTTCTATCCAGAAAGAGTTGGGCAGGTTATTTTCCAGTCAGAGGGCTGAGGTTCCAAGTCCCTTTATCACATTAAGTGTAATGCTAAAGGCAATTTTCCAAGTGTTAATGGACCAACCAGACTATGGGGACAATAATAATGCTCACTGCCAGAACATGTTCTAGCTCACTAAGAGCAGGTACTAGCTCTGGGGAATCTGTCAGTAAGAGCTGAATGTGTTAGAGGAAACTTTTCAGGGAATGACTGCATGAAGTGAAGGTGAGCAAATTTATGCAGGTTCTGCAGAAAATGGGCCATGAAAGCTACACAGTAGAGCTCTACCAGAACCAGAGTTTTTTGTTTTGGGAAGTGGTGCAATTTCAAATTTCTTCGGCTCCATAAAGAAACAAACAAACAAAAAATTCAAAGTATTTCAATATATATCATTTGAATTTCAACTTTTTTTTCATTTTATATATCATTTTATAATATAAATTGAAAAAAAGAAGTCATTTTGAAAGGAAAAATTGAAACAGTCTGTTCCAAAAAGGTTGACATGGAATATTCTGACCTTACCAAAACTTTTATTTTCAATTTTCATTTTGAAATGAATTTTCATTAAAGGTGAGGCATTTCCATGAAATGTTTCACTTTTGAGGAATCAGGATTTTCCAACAGAGAAACATTCCACTGGAAAATTTCTGACCAGCTCTATTACATAGAGAGAAGTTTCCTCCAACTCTCCAGCTGCTGGATCCCTGCTACACGCATAAGCTCAGCTTCATAGGGTAGTGGCCTGGATAGAAGGGAGAGGAATAGGGAGCAATCATTCTATTGCAGCATATTCCACTCTCGAAAAGGCATAACTGGTAGCCGATGCTTCTGAGCAGCAGCACTCTTTATTACATATTGTGTGTTCCCTAGTCAGAGGGGTCACAAGATCACTGCTGTGGTGGAGTATCCAGAATGCTGGATCAAGGAGTGGGTATAAAGTGGGGGCAATAGGGAACACCAAGTAGGGCTTCAGATTTGCCATGTCTTTATTATCTTTTGTTAAGGATATCTTATCTGCATGCACCAGGCTGGTGATACTGAAGGAGGATGGTGTGGAACCGTGGCTCCTCAAGTACCTTTGTGTGCATTTCCATTTGGGAAGGGGAGCATAGAGCTCCCCAAAAGACAATAATAATTGAGTAGTAGAAACAAAGGGTTTTGTTGTTGTTTTACTAGAACCCCCCTTTTCAGTCACGTAATACACTCTCCCTGAGGAATAGCAACTACATTCATTTATCCAACACTGGTTCAGGCTGAAATACCAGAAAAATACATTAAAACTGCTGTAAAGTAAAACATGTCGTCATGCATATAGCCCAGTGCTGTTTCAGCAATACATTGAGTTGCCAGATATGAACCCTAACTGTGGAACTGATTGGGACTCTGATTTCTTAGCCTATAAAGGTTTGGACTAACAATATTCATGGACTCCTAGGAGTTAGAGAGACTAAAAACCTATTAGATTATCCATTGCATCTTTCTATTTGAGCAGGTTTGCTCTCTACAGTGTATCTCCTATTGCTTTGAAGTCTGGTTTTAAATGTGTCAAGCAATGGGGATTCCATTGCCTCCTTTGCACTGCCATTTCACAGTCTAATAGCCCTCACCGTTAGGAATAAACAAATGATTCCCAATGAATACTTTCATTTGATGAACTTAACCTCTTTTTTTTGTGTTCACAGGCAATCTGCAAGTGGTTCATGATTTCTCATATGTATTTGATGTAGATCTTTAAAATGTTTTCTTCATAGATTGTTTTTATCTCCTGAGTAGATAAGCATGCAGGTACTTCTGATTTGAATACGTATGCATGCAAATTTAAAATTTAATTTCTGGGAATACTTGTGCATTCAGCTATTAAATTAACTTTCCATGAATATTTCCGTAAAATTCAAATGTTTGCAAATGAAAACATAAAAGGCACATGAGAATGGCCAATGTAAATTAATGTAGGGTTTTATCCTTGTACCACCAAAATCAACGGGTGAGTTACCGTCAACTTCATTGGGTACAAAATCAAGCCCTTAAAGATTTGAATGAATATTAATGGATTTTTTTTTGGCATTACACACTCAGCTCTCGTTAGGAAGTGTTTCCTGAGATTTAGTTTAAATTTGCCTAGATTTATGGTAGGGTACCGACTCTTAATAGAAGTAGGATATTTGGGGATAACATGGTTTTGGTCGGGTTTGTTTTTCAACTTTAGTTCATATTTTTGATCACTTTTTGCTGAAATGTGTCAAACTGAAATACATTATTTTAGAAATAAGTCAAATTTGACACGCTTGTAGTGGAAACCTGTAACTAAAAAGTTACATATGTTAAAATTCTACCACAGTTATAGGAGCGGTAAGTATTGTCAAGAGTAGCAAATTCTCTTTGCAATTAGGTCTATTGATATATTTTTAATTCATAATATCTGAAATTATAACGTGGATGAAACTGTTCTGCAATGAAAATAACAGCAATATATGATCGCTTTCTCTCCCCTTCCCTCCTCCACTCACCCCCCACTTACGGTTTACAAGTCTGGCTGGCAATATCGGGTTGAACTTCTCGAGAGACTCCGCATTCTCATCATCTGTTACATACTCAAAGTTAATAATAAACATCATAGCTACTCCTTCTTGATTTTTCACTGGGATTATGTGGGTGTTGCAAATGAAGGTGGACCCTAAGAAGGGAGAAAAAGAAAGGAAGTTTATGTAAGTCAAAGAAATCTGCATAGTTTCTTTTTTTCTTTCACCAATAACTCCAGTAATGTCAAAAATGCCGCAGATTGTTTCTTTTGCTCACCAGACACATGAAGCATTTTTTATTTAAATAAGGCCATTTTTGGCACAGAGGAAATGTAAGTGTCTTCTAATTGCTTATCACGTTAACTTGTTCCAAAAGACTTCTCAGGTAAGTCGCCACTTTCTTTTGGTGCACTGGTTTTTATTCACTGGAAATGCTTTGAATATAAACACACAGCATCACATTGTGGAGGTATTCAGTATCAAATGCCACAGGCAAGCTACCCCATCAACCACAATGCTTATTGGAGAACACAAAGCCACATTCACTTCCTAAATATCAGGGGTTCTTGAAGCTTTTTGGTTTGGTTACAATAGAGAAAATCACTCATTAAACATTTATGTGTATAAATATATAGCCATTCTTATTTTTGTTCTTATTATTTTGGGGTCTGCACAATGGCATTTTGATTTTTGAATTAAAAATTATGTTAATGGAAACAAGTCCTTTGTTTTAAACTTGATCATACTAACTGGTGATTCACATTCTATCATCAAACACATTTCCAAACCTTAATAGCCAAGATTTTCTAACTTGAGTAACTGATGTTAGGCACCCAATCCATGGTGACAGACCTAATTTAAGTGGCCTGAATTTCAGAGGTGCTGACCACCACAACTCTTACTGAAGTCAACAGGAGGTATGATTGCTTAGCACTTCTGAAATTCAGGGCCCTTTTACATATGTGCCTTAGTAGGGATTTAAAAGTTTTGTCCTATGTTCATCATTATAATTTTCCTTGGAAAACTGATATTTGACAAAATCATTAGCTTCTCTCTGATTCCTGGTGTTACATTAGTGGAATGCACTGATTCGAACAATAATGTGATTGCTGTAAGAAATAAGATAATATTCTCCTAAAAGCTTCACACAAATACAACTGTGAGCAAGTGTCTTCCCAAGATGAGCAGGAACATCATCTGTAATTGATCCATTTGAATGTAATAATCACCGACATTTGACAGGCAGTGTAATTTTTTAAGGACAGATCCTGATCTGGGTCCCACCACAATAAATCAGAAGTATCTCCACTGAAAAAAGAAATACTCAAGATTTACACCATTGTAACTGAAATCAGAACCTGGCCCCTAGTAGTTAAGGTAACATTTGCTGTAATGTGGTATTTAAGGCAGCTGGAGCTACGGATAAAAATGGACATGCTGCCCCTTCAAGTTTTGCAGCTGTACCTTCAATCCATTTAATAAAACAGTTAAGCTGTGGCACTTGCCACAGTTTCCATGGTAACAAAGGGGATGACTTTAGTAAACAGAAAATAAGCAATTTAAGACTGTTCCATGAGAGCTATAAATAGAAGTGCTGCAGGCCAAGCATTGCAACATAGACTGGTTAAACAGAGAGTCTGAAGAGAGGCTAGAAATAACCGTTATGTTTTCAGCTAATTAACCAAAATACATATTGACTTTTAACACTTAAAATGACATTTTTTGATTCATTTGGAAAGACATTGTTACTTTCCATCCGTAGCTTGTTATTTTGAATTTTTCAGCATGTGGATTCTGTTGTGACATACAGATTTACTAATCAAGTGATGATCCTGCAACCTGCCACTTCCTGCCTCTCATGGAAAAATCAAAGGGCAGGAGATTGTCTTGGATTGAAACTCACATGTCTTGAAACTCATGTGGATTTGAAGAATGCTGAACTCCAGTGGATCAAATGTTTATGGTTTGGGGAAACAAGGGTGACAGTGACCAACAGAGTTGACTAAACACATGCTCAAGGCTACCTTTGCACTCAAGGGAGTTTTAGCTTTTAACATGTCTTCCCACAGCATGAAGTATTAATGCTATTTCACATTTACGGAGAACATTTCACTCCCAAGCATGTACAAATGATATGTACACCATAGGTAGTGATTCACCTCTGAGGAGAAATACAGCACAAGAACATGACAGAAATTGAATAATACTGTAGCCAAAGGAAATTGCAGGGAGAATTTAGGAACACAAAGAGGGAGAGATCCTTAGCTGGTGTAAATCAACATAGCTCCAATGAAGTTGATGGAGCTATATCATTTACACCAACAGAGTATTTGGTCAAATGAATTTAACCAGGCTAGAATTTGTCCAACACATCAGGGCTTTTAATAAGTGCCGGGAGATATTTAATGACTACAAGTGATCAGAGTCTGCATTTTACATCTCATCCAAGAGATAGCACCTGAAGTAGCACTCCACCTTTAAGGGAAAGGTGCCAGCTAACAAATTCCCTAACACTGCTTCCTGTACCATCTAGGTGTTGCTTCAAGGCAGGGTCTTGCATAGTCTATGATTCCACTGGAATATACACGTGTGCCAGTTTGGTTGTGTTTAAACCTTATAATGTGAACCAAATATACGGCGATACCATGTTCTCTGCCTGAGTCTGCAGACAGCCTGAAAGATAGCTCTGAGAGGTGTGAACTACCTCCATTCATCTAAGTAGGGAGTTAACTCTGAAAGCTAAGGAAAACAATGTGGAAAATTAAATGTCTAAATAGTTCATGGATGATCATTTTAGTGGAAACATCCAGGTAATATGCTTATCCCACAATTCCACTCTACCTCTCAAGCCTTTTTGAGTACCAGACTCTATCTCTGCCCTTCACCCAGCTGTCAAAACATCTAGCTAACCTGTGACAGCTTCTACAATGCAACTAAGTGTGATCGATACAAAAATTAGCAGCACATTGAAAACTGAAATGTGGGGACAGCCTAAACTAAACTGAAGTTAATATCAAAATAAATATGACAGAGATTATTGTATTGATTGTACTATCACCAAAAACGTCCATTCTCTAATTTAAATCAAGTTGCCTCAGAATTTACACTCTGTTGTACTAGACTACTACAGGAAATCTTAAAATAGAATTTCAACCCAGTTTGCTGATCCTTAGTGAAGGCCTTGCTTCCAGAGCCACCTCACCAAACCAAACCCCTTCTAGTTCATTTGGTCTGACAGCCTCAGAGCACAAGAGGCTACGGTACCAGCTAAGCAGCATAATTCACATTTAAGTAACATTTTGTTATGATGTCAATATCACAAAAGCTAGATTATTTGTATCCAAATGAAAATAAGTAATGTAAGAATAAGACAAAAGGCAACTGTGACTATAAAACACCAGAGTAAAGAGATAAATACTTGTTGGGGAAAAAAGTAGCTGATTCTCTAATGAAGCTGACAGTAATGAAAGAAGTAATAAGTAACTTGTTTGTAAACAATATTATCCAATATTTGCACTCTTAGTCATTCAATTACTTGTCATGGCACTCAGCATGATTTCCGTGTTTGTCCTCTTTATTGAAACATTCTGAAAGTAGGAAATGCCTCTGATGAGCAATACAAATTTTAATGAAGTATCTGGAATTTGCAATTCTTATCTGTAGCCACTGAGAAAGCAAAAGATGTGTAATCAGAATAATTATTAAAATTACACCTTTATTAACAAATTGATTAAATATCCAAGTGGTATTTGAAATTAGATTAGTGTGCTGAAAGACCAAAGCTTCATGTCTCAGCTTTTAAAAGAATATTATTGAGGAATTGTCATGAAATATAAACATTTACTTTACCATTGAAAACAATTCAAATATATAGTTAAAATTATTACTGTGATGGACGCTATATGAGTAGATTGAGAGACGCTGGAGAAAAGTTGGAAATTTCCTTGGCAGTATGAATTCCATGTTTAGAAAAGCTCTTTCTAAACAGTAGCCCAATGTCTCCTTCTGCTTATTCCTGAATTTAAGTCAAAATCATGGGTGTATGACCTTGTATTGAAATCAGCCCACACTCTGCTGTGGAAATTAATTTGATGTTAGAAATCCAGCATTATGATTTCACAACAGGATCCTAGGGAGAACATGGGCTAGGATGGAGCAATCCCTTGCTGAAATACTGTGACCCAGAGACCCCTTAGCAAAAGGTCCCATGTTCTTTGCAATTAACTCTGACCTCAAACCTAACAAACTCACATTGCCAAACATGTCTGACAGAATATTTATCCATAAAGAGTAACATATAAGATATCTACCAAAAGCTCATCAATTCTACAGATTCAGAATCACCGTGAGATATATATAGGGGTTTGTAGAGCTGAGCAAATCATTGATGTTTTGGCTTAATGGACCAACCAAATAAAGAAAAAAAATCATTTGGGGTCAAACGAAACTGTTCGGCTTTCTGGCTTGTTTAATTGTTTGTGTGGTTTTTATTCCCCTCTCCCCCCTCCCTTTTTTTTCTAAAGGGAACATCCTTTTGCAACGAAAAATCAAAACACTTCCGTACAAGAATGTCAGAAAGAAACATTTTGACTTTTTCTAAATTTTTTTCAGCTGAAACTAGACACCAAATTTGACCTGACTCCACAAATAGTTTCAGTTGCCCTGAAGCTGCATTTTTCAGCTAATAAATGATGGTCCAAAAAATGTCGCCCAGCTCTGTTTGTATTGTGCCTCCTGTGTTTGCATGGCAATGTGTCCATACACCGACTACACCCGCTCCAATGCCTTCAAACACAGAGAGGAGCTATGACGCCCTCCTGCTGCAGCTGCTGTGGCCTTCAACCCCTGGAAAACCCAGAGTGGCTGCTGTCCAATCCACACAGCTGCTCCTTCCTGGCCTGAAGGTGCTGATGAGAGATGTGCAAGGAAGGAGCAAATGGAAAGAGCAAACATAGGGGAGAGTAAATGGGCTGTCTGTGAGAGAGTGGAGGCAGACAGTGCTGTAGTGTTAGACAAATCATTTTCAGAATCGGCTTCATCTTTATCTCTGAATAAAGATATGAATGAAACACTTGAGTGACTGTTTCAGGGGGAAAAATCCAAGCAATTATAGAACATAAATCCATTTATGGAAAGGATTTATGGAAGGTGTGGTGGGGAGTGGAGGGGGGAGGGGCAGGGTGGGAAGAGGGAAGGCTGCCTGTTCTTTCCTGAAATGTTCATTCCATTGTTTTGCCCTCAAGATACATACTCAAAACGCATGCCCTCAAGGAGATGGAAACTCGGGGGTGGGGGTGGGGGGCGAAGAATCTATTAATTAAAGATTATTTTAAACTTTTAAAATCAATTATAAATTACTTGCAACAAAACATGGGTATTTCACATTTCAGTCCCTTGTACTTTTTTGTTCACGTCACTCATTAGCGGGTTTGAAGGTCAGGCATCACTGTTATTTCAGGCAAACTGACCAGAATGAATGAAACAACTTTAATTTCCAGCTTCTATGAGCCTCAGTTGCAGCTGCAACTATCTACAGTGTTTATTTATTTGGCATGAATCTCACCATTTATGGCATTGTTTGTCTATCTAGCTAGAGAGGGTCTGGACAATTGAGATTCAGCTTGAGAATATATGCCTGGTACTGTGCACAGAATGAAGAATACGTATGGGTACATTTGTCTCTCACTGCATAATAATCTGTCCTTTTTTTTAAAGGGACACTCCTTATTTGTTGCCTAATGTCCCCTCTCCCACATAAAATCAAAATAGCATACACTATTGTTACATACTTCTACAACAGTAGTGCAAATAATCATACTCTATTGTAAAAAATTAGGCTTTTGTGTTAATAAGATTTTTGCCATGCATAAAAAACGAAGGTGCTGTCCTTAAAAATATATATTCTGTCCTGCATTTATCTTACAGCTCTCCTTCATTTCCCTGAAATGTGTGTGGTCACCTTAGCTGCCTATGCTACTTCCTTGCATATGTCTCCACATTATTTACTTTAGTATTACACACTTATTTCTTTTCCATTTTGTAGTATATGTACACTTTACTTAAAGCAAACAATACTGGTGATCAGCAATCCAGCATGGGTTATATTATTTATTAACTAAAGCACTGTTAATGAAACAGAGGTTTCCATGAGCAGGATTTTCCATCTGCTTTCATTTTCAAATCACCACCCAGCACTTAAGCAGGGAGGAGTTTGGCTGGTTGGCCGGAAGAAGAGGGCAATGTTTTCTGGCTTGGGGCAGGAGGGAAGACGTAAAGCTGCTGGAAAGAGCAGTCAATGTGGAAAATGATTCACCATCTAGGAATGTGGTGCTTAAAAAGGTTAGTTGGGCCTGGCCCCTCCCTTCTTTACTCACAGCAGCCAAGCTAATGGCTGGCGCCTCCTTGTGGCGAACATTCAGTGCAGGTAATCCATAAATTAAGGCACAAAAGAATGAAAAAATGGCTTGGAAAAGGAATTAAGGAGAGGTGCTTGGTAATTGAGCAAGCCGGGGGCAGTTGGGGACTCCTATGACTGGTACGGCAGGGAGCAAACCCCCACATCATTATAGTCCACCTTAACCCCCTCCTATGAGGGGGCATGGTCAGTAAGGTCCCGGCAAGGGAATTGCTGGAGAGACCTGGATGAAAAGGGGGGGGGGGGAGGGAAGAGCTGATGAAAGCCCCCCCCCCCCCCCTTATCCGGAGCTGGTTGGAAGTAGTAAGGTCCCAGCAAGGGAATTGCTGGAGGGACTTGGATAAATGGGGGGGGGGGGGGGAGCTGTGGAAGCCCCAACCCCCGCCCCAGAATTGGTGGGAATTGGTAAGGTCCCAGCAGTGAATCTGCTTGAGGGACATAAATTTTGCACCTGCACTGCACACATTTTATCCACTGGGTTAGTCCCAGACATCTGTCAATAATAAAGTTGCGGCCTGATTAAACCCATATCTAATGTCTCCTTTTGGCATAGCCAGACAACCAATGGCTGGCTAGGAGCCTGTGAGGGATATACTGCATAACAGATATATTTTATTCTGAACATTTCCCCAGTGAGTTACACATGTTCACATCTCCCCTCTATGATATTCTGTCCATGGTAGTCTCCTGATGAAAACTGTTCAAGGTTGCAAAGAGCATTTTGCACATTCTTGGCTCATATAGTTCCCAAAAGACTAAACAATCATGAAAAAGCATGGAGAGTTGAATTGTGAAAGATTTGCACTTGTGATTATACTAAATGTATATGCAATATTTTTCTTTATAATAATGTCCATACATTTTTCTTTATGATAATGTCCATGCTATTCATACATGAACATAAATACAAGACCTTTTGGTTCTAATCTTAATACCCATATCTTTTACCAGAGAAGGATACAGGACCATGGCAGACAATGGGTTAAAACCTTGCTTCAGCAGCCAGATGCTCCTGCAGAGCTGTCAAGATTGCAGTGAAATGAAGACACCTGACAATGTGACTACTTGTCATTTACTAACAGGGCTAGTGAAGAAGCACCCGCCTTCTCAGAGAGGGGATATAAAGAGAGCAAAGGTGCAGCTGATTAAAACAAACAAACAAACACCCAAACAAACCCAAAAGCACAATCATCTAGAAAATGGGTGTTCTATCTTGTGTGATCTCTGAGAGCTACTGCTGGGGGAAAAAACCCATTTATTTTGTGCTTTGAGCTCAGATTCTAGCTGAGGAAAAAACTTTATATTTTGATTGTTTAGGCTAAGGGTCAGGAATCAGGACACTTATTGTTTGTCATGAAACCTTTGTAAATGAACTATATCTCCCTGATGCTTGAAGTCTACTCTAAGCAGGCAGAACCCTTTGCCAAGCTTCTGCTGGCTTTTGCTGTATGCTATCATGTCAATGATGTTCTTCTAATATTTAAACAAATATTAAAAAAGGGGGGGGGGATTGCTCCTTAGTCTGTGATAAACTGAGTGGGGGAGGGTGCTCACCTAGAATAGTAAGGGACTAAAATATATTACCATTGTGTTCTCCTTCAAACAAAAGTGATTTCTCAAAAAGCAAGGCAGGAGGCAACATCACTTTGTAAACACACTTCAGGGCCCTGGCTGGAGATGTTTATAGCTTGTTGCTGAAGGGATGAAAGCTCTGTAATCTAGGGTGAAATTTGAGGGTATCCTTTCTGAAAAATGTCCTCGTAAACATGTGACAGTTGGTGCCATTTGGCCATTTCCAAAGTAAAAAAAAATATGCTTTTCAGTAGCATTTTTATGAACCCCATAGTTGAGTAACTTCACCCAGTGATAACATTTAGCAGTATCCAGAGATCAGGAAAATTACACCAATTGCCTGTAACCCCATTCAGTCTGTTGATAGCATTAGAATAAGGAGTATGTGTGGCACCTTCATCCAATGAAGTGAGCTGTAGCTCACGAAAGCTTATGCTCAAATAAATTGGTTAGTCTCTAAGGTGCCACGAGTCCTCCTTTTCTTTTTGCGAATTCAGACTAACACGGCTGCTACTCTGAAACCTGTCATTAGAATAAGGGGCTCTCCACAAGCTTGCCAGCCTAGCTCATTATCACTTACAGGAAAATTAGTGAAACATTTCCACCACTGGTAAGAAGCACAGTCTTCCTCTAGAAAATTTCCCCATCTCTCAGTGAAACAAATTCAGAACATTGGGCAAGAACACTGGAGCTAACTGTATGATTCAGAAATACCCTGCGTGAAAGAAAGATCTAACAAACCTGTATGTCAGTAGCTGCTTTTTGCCCTTTTGCTCTCGGGGTTCAGTTTGCTCCTATAGATCTTCTGAGCCAGCTGAGTTTTGAACACTCTGCTCAAAATATGTCAAAAATTTGGCCTTCAAATACAAGATGCGTATGTCTTTTTTCTGGATTCTCCTTACACTTCAACATACTGGAAACAGGAGGAACCTCTGAGAATAAGAATCCTTTGCACTTGTATAGTGCATCCCTTCCAAGAACCTCAAAAAACATAACACACAATAATTAAGTCAACTAGTCTGCTGCAAAGTATGTAAGTATTACTCTGCTCATTTTACATGTGGTCAGAGTGCAACACAGAGAAACTAAATGACTTGTCCAATGTGACACTGCAGGTCAATGAAAAAACCAAGCACAGAACCCAGAAGTCTAGCCTTTAACTGCTACACCACAGTCCCACTCTATCAAAATGTGTATAGTTAGTTTCCACACACAACTTCTGGGAATGGGCTGTATAATTCCCATAATTTTAACCTATGCAATTGGGGCTGTGACTTTACATAATCATTTTCCAGCTCCAGTTGACTGAAAATGAGCTACCTTGTGTGGCAAGAATGGGGAATTCACAAGTTTCCATTAAACTGCTGCAGATGGATCTGTATGACTGTCTCTTTTAAAAGATTCATTGCGGAGGAGCAACTAAAAATAGCTGGCAGGTTGAAATGTATTATGTCCCTCTTCATTCCAGGAGCTACATTTGAGGGGGGATGGGGAAAGAGAGGAAGAATATATTTGGCTGGTATTTATTAGGGAACTTACAATGATTTAATGGGACCTGCTCCCCTTGACAGTTCACTGCACCCTCCATATCAAATAGATATTCAGTGTATTACTGATGTGACTGCTGATACTAAGACTTCTGATTTACATGACTGCTGTAGAGAGTGTAAGGCATATGCATACAGTGTTGGAGGGGGGATACATTCTGAGTTAGCCAACTATAAAATTAACCCCCTGTAGACTGTGGATCTCCCAGCAATCATCTGGCAGTCTGAAAAGTACCAGCATTCTTAAGACTTCATTTTCTTTTACATTTATTCCATTTATGGTATATTTTAATAGCTACACCCCTACCGTAGCTTTTCTTATAATACAGAATAGACACAATTATTGTCAAACTCATAATTATTAATATCTACGCCTACACTCTAATAGAACCAGGGTGATTAACTGTAATGCTGAGTACATTTTATATGAGAGGACAGTTTCATGGTGCTGTGTTATTTAACCGTACATAAAAACTCTCAGAAAATATAGAGTGATTAAATATTTTACAAGGAAAAAAGAATCAAACTGCGAATGAAGAAAATCAAAGATAGAGATCTGTATGTGTGTGTAGAACGTGGATTATAAGAAAAGCAATATAAATATCAACATATAGAAAAATGATGAACTATGTCTATGAAACAAGGATACAAGGCTAAACACTGAGGATGGAGTGGAGGTTAAGGATAATCTAGGCATGGCCCAATATATAAACAAATACTTTGCCTCAGTCTTTAATAAGGCTAAAGAGGATCTTAGGGATAATGGTAGCATGACAAATGGGAATGAGGATATGGAGGTAGATATTACCATATCTGAGGTAGAAGTGAAACTCAAACAGCTTAATGGGACTAAATCGGGGGCCCAGATAATCTTAATCTAATAATATTAAAGGAATTGGCACCCGAAATTGAAAGCCCATTAGCAAGAATTTTTAATGTATCTGTAAACTCAGGAGTTGTACCGTATGATTGGAGAATTGCTAACATAGTTCCTATTTTGAAGAAAGGGAAAAAAAGTGATCTGGGTAACTATAGGCCTGTTAGTTTGACATCTGTAGTATGCAAGGTCTTGGAAAAAATTCTGAAGGAGAAAGTAGTTAAGGATATTGAGGTCAATGGTAAATGGGACAAAATACAACATGGTTTTACAAAAGGTAGATCGTGCCAAACCAACCTGATCTCCTTGTTTGAGAAAGTAACAGATTTTTTAGATGAAGGAAACACAGTGGATCTAATTTACCTAGATTTCAGGAAGGCATTTGATACCATGTCACATGGGAAATTATTAGTTAAATTGGAAAAGATGGGGATCAATATGAACATTGAAAGGTGGATAAGGAATTGGTTAAAGGGGAGACTACAACGGGTCCTACTGAAAGTTGAACTGTCAGGCTGGAGGGAGCTACCAGTGGAGTTCCTCAAGGATCAGTTTGGGGACCAATCTTATTTAATCTTTTTATTACTGACCTTGGCACAAAAAGTGGGAGTATGCTAATCAAGTCTGCAGATGATACAAAGCTGGGAGGTATTGCCAATTTAGAGAAGGACCGGGATATCATACAGGAGGATCTGGATGACCTTGTAAACTGGAGTAATAGTAATAGGATGAAATTTAATAGTGAGAAGTGTAAGGTTATGCATTTAGGGATTAATAACAAGAATTTTAGTTATAAGCTGGGGATGCATCAATTAGAAATAACGGAGGAGCAGAAGGACCTTGGACTGCTGGTTGATCATAGGATGACTATGAGCCGCCAATGTGATATGGCTGTGACAAAAGCTAATGCGGTCTTGGGATGAATCAGGAGAGGTATTTCCAGTGGAGATAAGGAGGTTTTAGTACCATTATACAAGGCACTGGTGAGACCTCACCTGGAATACTGTGTGCAGTTCTGGTCTCCCATGTTTAAGAAGGATGAATTCAAATTGGAACAGGTACAGAGAAGGGCTACTAGGATGATCTGAGGAATGGAAAACTTGTCTTATGGAAGGAGACTCAAGGAGCTTGGCTTGGTTAGCCTAACTAAAAGAAGGTTGAGGAGAGATATGATTGCTCTCTATAAATATATCAGAGGGATAAATACTAGAGAGGGAGAGGAATTATTTAAGCTCAGTACCAATGTGGACACAAGAACAAATGGATATAAACTGGCCACCAGAAAATTTAGACTTGAAATTAGACAAAGGTTTCTAACCATCAGAGGAGTGAAGTTTTGGAATAGCCTTCCAAGGGAAGCAGTGGGGGCAAAAGATCTATCTGGCTTTAAGATTAAACTCGAAAAGTTTATGGAGGAGATGGTATGATGGAATAACATGATTTTGGTAATTAATTGATCTTTAAATATTCATGCTAAATAGGCCTAATGGCCTGGGATGGGATGGGATCTGAATGGGGTGGGATCTGAATTACTCAGGAAAGAATTTTCTGTAGCATCTGGCTGGTGAATCTTGCCCATATGCTCAGGGTTTAGCTGATCGCCATATATGGGGTCGGGAAGGAATTTTCTCAGGAAAACTGTTAACTGTTAAATCTATTAACTCCTTGTATGTTGACTGTTGAATGGCTGGGGAGGTTTTTCTTTGCTCCTTCTTTATTATGACTCTATCTGTTACAGACTGTGGAAGTCCAACTGCAGCAAACTCACTAGATTTCATCTTTTCTAAACCCATACTCATATGGGAACATGCCCTTTTACTTTAGTGGATGCATAATATAGTCAAGCTGAGCAGGAGCTGAAATAAGAGCTATCTAAGGGGTACCAAAATGTCAGATCCTTGGCAAGAATTGCATTTTATAGCTATTGCAAGAGAGGATCTGGAGTTTGACATCATAAAACAAAAAACACTCTTTGTCTCAGTGGGGTGGGGTGGGGTGGAGTAGGTTGGGGGTGGGGTGGGGAGAGGTGAAATATCCCCAATGAATTGTCATCCTACATGAGGTCAGTGTTGCCTATGAATGGCTTGTGAATAAATGGCACAGATTCTCAGTTGCAACTAGTTGTAGCAATTGGTTAAATTCAGTCAGTAATAACTTAACCCACCCAGTAATACAGAAGCAGGATATATACAGTGCAAATGGGTTGAAGTTATGTTTTTCTATGAATTAACAGGGGGTTGTTTGTCAGTGTGCAAATCTCTAGTAATCAGGTTTCTGCAGCTCTAGGTTTCCATTCATTTTTCAATGTTTGTGAAAAACAGAGACTTGTTAAATAGAAAGATCACAGTGCTTGGAATTACATTAATTCCATGTAGTTGAAATAGTTTTCAAAAATGGAGGGATTTTACTGTGCCTGTACACAGGTTTTGTGGTTTTGGTAAACATTTCCACAAAGTTTATTAAAAGCAATAGCCCTATCCATTTACAATCAGATACCAAATGTGTAGATTCAGGTTAAACTTTTCATAAAAACAATGATGGGACACTTCCTCTTTCAGAACATTTTCATAATGGAAACATGAAGAATGACTGAAACTTTAGTGCCTGTTTATAAATATCATGAGATTAGTTTAAGGTAAAATATCCCTTAAAAGTAAAAATATGTTTAAAAGATGTGGACAAAGAGAAATAGTTACACATTCATTATTACTAGATAGCTTAGACTTAACATTTATTTAATCTTACATGCTAAATCTGGAAATGTACTTTTTGTTTTCAGCTGATCCCCATCTACACCCTCATTAGAAGTTTTGCACCTCCAGATATGCAGTTGAGAAATGTCTCATTATGTTCAGGAGGAAAAGGAATGCTGGATTGTCAAATATTGTCCCTTATGCAGAAAAAGTGCAGACTAAGACATTTATGTGTAGTACCCTAATTTCTTTTCCCAAATTAAACCATGTCAGATATTCTAGGCACTGATTTAAAAACACACCAAAGCAAGAAGGGGAAAAGTTGAAGGCTGAAACTCCATCCTTTTAATTTGTCTCAATTCACCCAATGTCTTGAAGCAGTGTGGGCTATACAGTATGGGACCAAATTCTATTGTTAGCCCTGCGCAACTCCACAGAAGTCAAGGCTTTGGTGATTTAATTGTTAGTATCAAAAAGCAGAACAGTTTTAAACTGTCCTCTGGGGCTTTATGAAAGATGACATGATAAACCAATTATAATTGCTTTGTAGATCTGGGCCTGAACTGCAAAACTCAGTCAGGCATAGTGGCTCCAGACACAGAAGGAGACGGCACCCACTACTGCACCCTTTCACAAGCGCATCATGTGCTCAGTGTAAGTGCACCATGCACTCCACTGGCCAGTACTGAGGGAGTGGAGCTCTTCCCAGTACCATCTAAGGAAGCTGGCACCAGATTTCTCCTTATACTCATGGGACTTATACTCGGGCTCCTCCCAACACTCTCTATGGGGGCTGGCACAGGATGTTTCCTTATACTCAGAGGAACAAAAATCCCAGACTCTGTTCAGGAATGGAAAGCAAATGGGTATCTCATTATGGGCAACTATGCAGGGCTGGGCACAATTAAACTCACATTGTACAGATCCTAAGTATCATTAGCCTTGAATCCAGGAACTTGACTCTGGAAGAACAGAACTGAAAGCTACAGGGAACACACCTGATGGGCATCCTTGTAATATGAAGCAAGAAACTATCAAGAAAAGATCTTCAACCATCTGAAGAAGACAAGCAATCATCATCAGCAACTCCATATTAAGGACAGAGAATTCAGAAAGGGATATAAGGACAGCTGGATGTTTCTGTGGAGTGAAGACACAAGCTGTAACTACAAGATCAGACAGGATTATGAAATTGTAAGACAAGTCTCCATTGGTGATGATACACATTGGAACCAATGATGGGATATCATGTGGAACTACACAGATTGTAGAAGAGAGAGCTGAAGAAGAAGAAATACCAGTGATCTTCTTGGAGATCTTTCCAGTCCCATGGGTGAAAGGCAGAAGCCAGAAAATGCTAAAAGTAAACCGCATGTTGCATGACTGGTGTGAAACTGAAGGTTTTGGGTTTGTGGAACTTTGGGCCACATTCCAGTGGGAGATGGGACTGTATGAATAGGTTGGCCTGCATCTCAGAGGTAAGGGGCTAATCATCTCAGTTGGAGATTGGTTGGAGCAGCCAGGAGGGTGTTAAACTAATAATGCATGGGAAGGGTGCAAAGGTGGCAAAAGCAATTCAGACTCAGTGTGTCACAAAGAAATTGATCTGATATGACAAAGAACGTGAAGAAAAGGCATTTTTCAATTGTTTATATACCAGTGCTAGGAGTCTAGGTAACAAGCAGAAGGAATCGGAAATTCTCATTGATGAGAAGAAATTTTATATAATTGGCTTCACTGAAATCTGGTGGGACTATTCACATGACTGTGAGGATAAAAACACTGGTTATAACCTGTTTATGACAGAGTGGGTAAAAGAGGTATCTGTGGTGTGTGTGTGTGACAGTCTATGTTAAAGACACCAAGACCTATTTCAGAGTTACCAATAAATCAGAACCATAGGATCTTGAATTCATACAAATCAATGTGCTAACTAACAAAGCCCAGGAGGAGGTACTGCTGCGGTTCCGTTAGAGACCACCAAATCAAACCAGAGAATGGAATGAATTATTCCTTAAACACATCTGTAGTGTATAGAAAGCAAAATTTTGTTGCAGTTGACAACTTCAATTTCAGAGACATCCGCTGAAGATCTCATGCAGCCAGTAGTAAAACGTCCCTAGAGTTTCTAAATATTTTGGATAATAATTTTTTTAACACAAAAGGCTTTGCACCCAACGTGAGGTAACTTCATTTTGAACTTCATTTTCGTTATGATGGATAAAGATTAATTAATTACTGGAAAGGAAGCTGGTGGCTGCCTAGGGACCAGTGATCATGACCTGATTACATTCAATATGAAGAAGCAGAGGACATTATCATCCAGTATATATATTATGTATTATTCTTGACTTAGAATGGACTTATATATATTACTGGATGAGACTTAGACTTAGACTTATATATATCACTGGATGAGAATGTCCTCTGCTTGTCCATATTGAATGTAATCAGGTCATGATTACTGGCCCCTAGGCAGCCACCAGCTTCCTTTCCAGTAATTAATTAATATATGTATACACACTTTGCATTTCAAAAGGACTAATTTCCCAAAACTCAGTAAGTCATTTAGGTTAGTTCTGCATAGGGTGACCAGACGTCCCGATTTTATAGAGACAGTCCCGATATTTGGGGCTTTTTCTTACATAGGCACCGATTATCCCTCATCCCCGTCTTGATTTTTCACATTTGCCATCTGGTCACCTTAGTTCTGCATGACATTCTGATTTAAAAATATCACTATACAATATCAATAAAGCACCTGTTAAGTGAATTAAGAACTGGCTAACAGAGTTCAAAGTTGTCAACAATGGAGAATCATCAGCGAATGGGGGATTCAACAAAGATTGGCACTAGGCCAGATGCTAGTCAATGTTTTCATCAATGATCTGAAAATAAATATAAAATTACTGCTGATAAGATTTGCAGATAACACAAAGATTGTTGGAGTGGTTAATAATGATGAGGATAGGGCAGTTATACAGAAGGGTCAAAATGCATTTGAATATAGGCAAGTGCAAAGTTACCCATCTAGGAACCAGGAAGGCAGGCTGTACCTACAGAATGGGGAGCTATATCCTGGAAAGTTGGATTTAGGTATGATAGTGGACAAACACCTTAACATGAGCTCCTAGAGTGATGGTGTGGCAAAAAGAGCTAATGCAGTCCTTGGATGTATAAACCTGGTAATAAGAGCAGGGAGGCTATATTACCAGTATGGCATTGGTGGTACTGATACTAGAATATTGTGTCCAGTTCACACTTTTAAAATGCATTTGAAAAAAATGAAGAGGGTGCAGAAGAGAGCCACAAAAATTATTTGGGGGCTGCAGAAAATGCTGCATATGTTTAGCTCATCAGAAGATTGAGAGGTGACTTGATTACATGGTGAGAAAATACTGGGTGCAGAAAGGGTTCTTTATTCTAGCGGAGAAATGCCTGGAAGCTGAAGTCAGACACACTCAAATTAGAAATAAGTCACAGTTTTTTAATGGAGAGGATGATCCACCACTGGAAAAACTACCAAAGGAAGTGGTGGATTCTCCATTCTAGGTCAAGACTGGATGCCTTTCTGGGAGACATGGTTCAGTCAAACACAAGTTATTTGGCTCACTTAGGGGTAACTGGGTAAAATTTAATGGCCTGTGATATAAGAGGAGGTCAGACTAGGTCGAGGGTGGCCAACCTGTGGCTCTGGAGCCAAATGCGGCTCTTCAGAAGTTAATTTGCGACTCCTTGTATAGGGACCGACTCCGGGGCTGGAACTACAGGCGCCAACTTTCCAATGTGCTGGGGGGTGCTCACTGCTCAACCTCTGGCTCTGCCACAGGCCCTGCCCCCACTCCACCTCTCCCCCTCCTCCTCCTCCTCTGAGCCTGCCATGCCCTTGCTCCAGCTCCCCCCCCCCCCAGCCCCGAGCCTCCTGCACACCATGAAACAGCTGATTGGGAGGTGTGGGGAGAGAGGGCGAGGTGCTGATTGGCGGGGCTGCTGGTGGGTGGGAGGTGCTGGGGGTGGGAGCTGATGAGGGGCTTCTGACGTATTACTGTGACCCTTTGGCAATATACATTGGTAAATTCTGGCTCCTTGTCAGGCTCAGGTTGGCCACCCCTGGACTAGGTGATGTAATGGTACCTTATGGCCTTAAACTCTATGTATCTATGAATTAATGACATGGGTACATTATGAGATCCTGATGGGAATCACGCTAGCCTTTTCTACTGCCTCACCATAATAATGCCAGCAGCAATAATCATTAGTCTCTCAGTCTCCCACTCATTTTTTTCACACCAGCTGCTCAAAATTGCAGTCTAAAGTTACATGTTTCTGCAATTGGCATATGCAGGACCCAGTACAGAACCTTTTGCTACTTCTGGAGGTAGAATCAGAAGGTACACATTCTTCATCAATTCTGTCCCCTTATGACCTGCTGTGTAAAGCCCCAATTCAGAAAAAGCTTTTAAGCATAGTCTTAACTTTAAATACATGCTTTAGGACCACCCCAGTTCAGGAAAGCACTAAAGCATATCCTTATTTTTCATTTATTATTCATGTGCTTGAAATTAAGCACATGATAAAGTGTTTTGCTGAATTAGGGCCATAATTTCTGTGCATGTCTGTATATATGAAGTAAAAGTTTATCTACTTGCTGCTCTATCCCACAAAGATATCTTACCAAAGATGAATGATATGATAATTTCATGCAAAATGTTAAAGTGGTGAAATTCTGATATTTTATATTAGGCGGGGAGAGAATTATTTGTGTTTGTTATTAGTTTAATGTAATACCCAGAAATGTAAAATATTTTAGCAATTTGTGACCTGATAAAATGTCATGGAAAACATTGTATTGAGGACTCAAAAATTATGCAAGAAAAATTGGAAAGTTTTTATGCATTAAATGTATTGAAAGTTTCAACCAGTACTACTGTATGTATATATTACATATTTATAATCTTCTGGCAAACAAAAGACCAATGAATGCACTGAAGCTATATATCTCCTATTTGGTTTTAACCCAACTATTAAGATTTCCCTTGTAATTTTATTTGAATACAGTATTCTTCACTTCCTGGTACAAATTTATTGTGTAGTATTGCTGTGCATTGTAAAACATATACTGCCTCTCGCTCTGGGTTTGGTTGCGTTTCAGTAGTGGGTAAAGTAATCTTATATTTATGCTCTGCACAATCAGATAAGAAAGTTTGTTAATTCCTTCAAGATCAACTAGAATGGAATGTGCTATAAGGTCATTAACATCCACTGAATGCTGAAAAAATGCATCTGTTCATTCAGACCTATTGTCCCCTTTGAAATATTTAGGATTCTCATCATAATTACTCCATCATAATAATTTGCCCCATCACCACCTGATTTAAGAAGTCCAAAACTCTCACCTAAGATGCCATTGAAATCTATTTTTTATTTTTGAAATCTGATCCAGCTCAGATGGATTATAACGGCACATCCTCTTCACAGAAAGCTCATGTTCTTAGGTTGGAATCATGCCCTCGGTATATGTACTTGATGGGCTCACATGATGTCCAGGCTGCCCATGTGAATGTCCATCCGTTAGACTGGCATGGTGCCCTCCCACAAGTCGTTTGGATCCTTTCACAGGACATGTCTTCCAGGCACTGATGAGGAGTTTATACTGGATGTTTACTTAATACTAAATGTGCCATCTTTTTTGCAGCAATCCCTCCTGTTTGTATGTTGTCACTATGTCTCCTTGTGCTAAATCATAGCTGTTAATGCAATGTGTCAGAAGAGAGCTTATAAGCACTTCTGCCTAGGTAGCACTCTAACAGCTTATATTGCCATGGACATGGTAAGAAATCTATTACTAATACAGTGACATTTTAAATTATATGTCTAATGAGGTTTTAATTTTGATATAATAAAACAGTTAATAGTGATGTTTTAAACACCCACTAATGATTAATAATTTGGCGCCTGGTCCTGCTCCCACTGAATTCAATAAAGTTTTGCCATTGACTTTAATGAGAGCATGAATGGGACCATTAGTACTCAGATGTATTTAGTAAGCCAGATATTTAACTGATCATTTTAAAATCAAAATAAAAGTGTACTGACTAATTAAATTGTGTTTATCTTAAATTCACTACTTAGTTTAGCTAAACACATCTTTACATTTAGTTATAAAATATTAACTTAATAAACCACTTATTAACAACATCAGTTTTACAGATATAACTGCACAACATATATCTGATTACATTGTTAATTACATCTTTTATAAACATATCTTTAGTGAGCACGTAGTTTGATAAACAACCAGTTTGCTATCAAAATTAAATGAAATGCATAGTCAGGTGCCTTTAAGAAAAAAATTTAAAGTAGTGTCGTGGTTGAAGAGTCAAGGTATATCTCAAAGCATTTTCCACAGGCATTGTGTGTGTTTGTCAGACATTGACAATAGGGGACAGGCTGAACCAGAAAGGAGTTAACACTCCTCAAGCCACAAGCTGAGAATTTGCTCTGAAAATAGCCTACAGGGATCAACTGGTCCAATACATTACATGTTTGTCTGCCAGTTGTGTAGGGCCTAGTGTAAGATACTGTACCTGCCATGAAATAGGTTGATCACCTTTCTCCTAATAATAATAATAATAACTATCAAAAGAGGCCAGCTCAAGTTGTTCACATACTCAGCGCTAAAAACTGGGGTCATGTTTTCAGAAGAGTTCAGTTCCCATTTAGGCACCCAAATAAGGGACAGATTTCCAAAAGTGCTCAGCATCCAACGTGCTGGCTCTTCAGAAAATTTGGTCATTTATTTAGGTGCTGAAATGGGAGCTGAGTTCTTTTGAAAATCTGGCCCTGATTGTGGGTGCTGAGCCATTTTGAAAATCCTAGCTAGTAGCCCATGAGTAAAAAAGGAATGACAAAAAGTCATCACAAATCCATTCTTCCACATGTCCTTTAGCAGAGCCCTGTCAAATACAAATGTATTTTTCCCACATTAGTTTATTTACTGCTGTCAGCCCTCTTTTGTCAATGCATGGTTCCTAATAACTCTACTTCACTGTTTGTCTTTCCATTTGCCGAACTACTGGTCCCCACAACTTGAATAATATCATTCCTACAAGTACCATCCAGAAATCTAATTTTCGACTCGCTATTTCATGAGTAAAAAGAAAAGGAGTACTTGTGGCACCTTAGAGACTAACCAATTTATTTGAGCATAAGCTTTCGTGAGCTACAGCTCACTTCATCAGATGCTGTAGCTCACGAAAGCTTATGCTCAAATAAATTGGTTAGTCTCTAAGGTGCCACAAATACTCCTTTTATTTTTGGGAATACAGACTAACATGGCTGTTACTCTGAAATATTTCATGAGTGGCATCATAAAAATAGGGCAGCTACCCGGTAGTCTACATAACTGTGACTTACATGCAGCCAGGCAAATCAGGTATATAGATATCTGCCTATCACTAGGACTGCAGTAATTTAGTTGTATAAACTTTTTAAACTCTTGATACATTCTTGATATATATTATAGGCAGCACAAGTAGCAAGTCACAATATCTATAGTTAAGGTTGCTGAGACTTTCCATTATAAAACACTTTTTTCAGTTACTTACAATTTTGCCAAAGTTAAGCTGTTCAGGCTGAAATTTTCCATGCTGGGTGTTTGTTAAAAGGCTAATATTTTAGGATGTTTCAACTAAAATGGCTCAGCTATTCCAAGAACGAGGTTAGGGAAAAATGTGTTGTTTTGCCTATATTAAAAGAATTCTTACAACCGTTTTGTCAAGAAGCTCTAGCACCTCTATGCTTTGAAATAAGAACTTGAAATTTGGCAAGAGGGTCGACCTAGTTTCAGTGATGTGCTTTTTGCCATCCCCTGGAAAATGTACCTGCATTTAGACAGGTTTCAGAGTAACAGCCGTGTTAGTCTGTATTCGCAAAAAGAAAAGGAGGACTTGTGGCACCTTAGAGACTAACCAATTTATTTGAGCATAAGCTTTCGTGAGCTACAGCTCACAGTTAGAGCTCTCTGCACGTGTTAAACAGAAACTGTATTGTCTTGGGAGCAATTCAGTTACTACATGTGGGATGCAGTTAATGCATGAAAAAAAGGATATTGGAAAAAAAATAAAAATAGTAATGCAGCAAATGGGGTTCCATGTTTCTCAGCATCACCCCATAAAATAATTTTAAAGAGGTATTTTTAGTAGCTAGAAAAATGAATGATTAAAATTAATTATTTGCTGTTGGAGCATGAGTCCTTGAGAACTTATTTTTTCCCAAATGAAAGAGTTAACAGTGATTCAGGAGGCCCAGATTTCATATGCATCATGGAAAGGGCCACTCAAATACTGGAGGAGAACCTGCTTCAATACAACCTGCTTTCATCCCTGCCCCACCACTGACCTTTCTCTCTAATGGGGTCTGAATCCCAAAGCACAACTGAGTTGAATCAGCTGATTGCATACAATGTTATTGTGCTATACAGATATGCTGAGTAAGATCTTTTATGAAAGCTTGTAATGTTCTGAAATTGATGGTCATTTCGAGATATGTACAAAGACTGATGAATTTGTGTATTTGTAAAAAGAAAAGGAGTACTTGTGGCACCTTAGAGACTAACACATTTATTTGAGCATGAGCTTTCGTGAGCTACAGCTCACTTTCATAAATAGATTCATAGATATTAAGGTCAGAAGGGACCATTATGATCATCTAGTCTGAGCTCCTGCACAATGCAGGCCACAGAATCTCACCCACCCACTCCTGCAATAAACCTCTCGCCTATGTCTGAGCTATGGAAGTCCTCAAATCGTGGTTTAAAGACTTCAAGGTGCAGAGAATCCTCCAGCAAGGGACCTGTGCCCCATGCTACAGAGGATGTATCTAAAACTGTGCTCATAATTTGTGCTGCAACACTCAGCTCCACCTCTCAGTGGGGCGGGAGGCAGCCATTGGGATCCTTTGGGATCACCCAGATTACTAAGGGGTTCTGTCACTGCCTGTCCTGTAACCTTGGGTGCCTTAATGCTGTGCTGCCATGGCTCAGAGCCCTGATACCAGTTGCCAGCCCACAGGCACATAGATCTCACCCTTGCTTCCACCAGCCTAGATTCTCCTTGCGGGGTTCAACCTCCTTCCATTTTAAGGATTTTTCTTTCTTCGGTCACTCTAGGTATTAAAAGTGGGAAAACTCCCTCCTTTCTTAGTTTTCCAAGATTGGGGTTTCCTTTTCAGTTTCAAGACATTTTAATGTTCTCCCATTAACTTTAATGATCCATTTTTTATCTTTTTCTAGGTTGCACAATGCTAGGTGCATGACACTAGTCTTGTCTGGTTGGGAGGCAGCCTACCCTCTGCCCCCGACCTGACTATCCCCTGCCCTGCTGTGAGGGCGAGCTGAATGTTGCAGCACAAATTATGAGCACAGTTTTCGAGATACATAATAACCAGTCTGTGTACATATTTTATAATGACCAAGTTCAGAACACATTACAGGCTTCCATAAAAGATCTTACATGACATATTTTTATAGCACAATAATATTGTATATAATCAGTTGATTCAATTGCTTATCCTTCTGGAGACCACAGCCTGAAAGAAAATTTCCAGAACCCCTCTTCTGGCCTTCAGACAACCCCCCAACCTCATTAAGTTCATCATCAGAAACAAGCTCCCCACAGACCAAGACATACCAACTCAAAGTGGCACCAGACCTGCCAGAACAACAGATATGCCTGCAGGCATATCTCCACTGCTACAATGATGAACAGCCCCCCCAGAACATACTGTTCAAGATCCATAGGTCCTACACATGCCTATCACAGCATGTGGTGTACCTCATCCAGTGCATCAAATGCCCCAACAACAGCTATGTGGGTGAAACCAATCACTACACTCTCAAATGAACTCACACAGAAAAATGAAAAAAAGACAAAAAACATCATATCACCCCTGTTCGAACTCTTTTCACAAAGTGATCACTCTATATCAGTGAGTCAGTCCTTGGCCTCAAAGGAAACCTGCATAATACCTTCAAAATATGTGTTTGGGAACTTGAATTTATAACTCTGCTAGACTCTAAAACCATGGATTCAGAGACACTGGTTTTATGGCTATTACAACAATTTATAACACACCCCACTGCCTGCTTATCCTTTTATTTTAAGTGGTCTTCTGCAGCATGTGTAAACCCCTTGTGATTAACAATCTAACTCTCAAATGCCCACTTTATTTTAAGTGTTCTCTCACAATTTGCGTTTACCCCTTATGCTTAACAATCTGTTCCAACTTGTCTTTAGCTCAGACACTCTGGTTTCCTTCCCCAGCCCTGAAGAAGGACTCTATGAAGCTTGAAAGCATTTACCTTCCACCAACAGAACTTGGTCCAATAAAAGATATTACCTCACCTACTTTGCCTCTCATATATGCAGGATGAGTCACCTTTCTTTCAAGAAACCAGAAGTGCTAAATTATATGCTCATGTTATTTTCTATTATTAAAACCAAGAATTTAAAAACTCTGTCTACTAAATAAATGTTAATGAGCATTTAATGAATACATTATGTGAGTAAATGGGTATATAATGCATCCCACTATAATCTTAACCTTTACTAATTTCAGTAGTTAAAATTTACTCTGATCTTTTTGGTAGTCCCCATCCCTAGCACAGCATAGTGCATATTGCAACTACCACAAAACAAAAAAAAAATTACTGCTCAGCAACGGGCAAAAAACAAAACAAAACAAAAAACAACCCCAAGCCCTCCCTGCCCCACAACACTATAAAAATTTAATGATGCCCCCTGTATATAGCCCTGATGCAGCAAGATATTTAAGAGTGTGATGACCTTTAAGCTCATGAAAAGTCCCATTCATTTATGTATATTGTAGAATATGGGCCTTAATGTGTGCATGAGTGTGTGTGTGTGTGTGTGTGTGTGTGTGTGTGTGCCTCAGTATTATTTTACTTTAATACTGTTACATTGCTTAGAAACTAGAGTTTAAATTATGTGTTTGTTTTGGACACATAAGAATTCAGAGAAAAAATTCATCTATCAAGCTGTTCGCATATTTAAGAGAAAATTAAGACTTTAGAGCATATCTAAAAAAAATAATACATTCTTCTATGCAATTATGTAATTTGAATTCAACCTTGGAATCCTGTACACTACCCTCAGTACATGTTTGCTACACTTTTTGATATCAGCAGGAGTTCTGCCACTTTGTAATTCTATTCTATTTACTTTTTTTACACCCTGCCTGTCACCATAGTATCTGAATGCTAGGTCATGGCCCTAAAAAGATCAATTCTGTCCTTTTTCTTTGTCTGCATAGTAGCTATCCTATTTCTCTGTAGATCTTCTACATGTTGGGTGTAAGTCAGAGCATGATAATCTCCCATTAACTGAGGGACAAATCAGGGCTTATGATGTCAATGGGTGAAGGACATCAAAACTTGTCCACTGCTCTCTACACAGGCTTTGCATGGAATATTGAATTCAGTTCAAGGTTTCAGTCTTTATCTTCAAGACACTCAGGGTTTGTCTACACTGCGTTTTAAAATCCCACTACAGCAAATCTCAGTCCGGGTCTACAGACTTTGGTTTGTATTATAGTGCTAAAAACAGCCCGTGACCCTCCAGAGGCTTTAGAGTCTGAGCTTCAGTGTGAACCTGAACATTTACACAGCTGCCGTGGGTTTTAAAACATGTACCTAATGTGGCCTGGGATGGAGTATCTAAAAGATCATTTAAAGCTCCAGGATGAAAACCTAGTTGACAACTCTGCTTTTCAAGCTCAATGGAACTTTCTACCATAAGGGAAACGTTTGTCTGTGCAGGTGACAGAGCTTTCTTGGAAGCTAGTCCCAGACTGTGGAACAAACTCTCACAGGAACTAAGGATCATCACAGACCTCACCATCTTCCACTCCATATGTGAGAGTCACTTTCTCAATCTGCCTTCCAGGCCTCAGTAAACACATAGTGGCATATACTTATAAGAAAACAAGTACACAGCCTACCAAAGCAAAACACTACACTACCTACACAGTTAGCCCCTTGGGAAGAGAATGAGAGAAAGAAAGAACCACATGTGACAGATGTTAGTCGTACTGTTTAATACATCGCTGGGAGATGCTCAGATACTAGAGTGATGGGACGGTATAAGGAACAGAACAGGAGGCCAGATAGACAGCAGAAGTATGTGTCCCCAGCACGAATGAGAGTTTTGGTGATGAACCAGTGTAGCAAAAGGGTGTGACCAGTGAACATGTGATTATGTGATCTGCCAGTTAACCATCTCCCCACCCAGGGTCACAGCAATCTTAAGGGATTTGTGTACACTGTAATAAAATACCCCTGGCACCAAGTCTGAGACCCAGGGTCAACGGACACAACTTGTGGTTCTTGGGCCGGGGTGCTAAAAATTACAGTGTAGACGTTTGGGCTCAGGCTGAACCCTAGCTCTGAGAATCTCTGCCTATGCAGGGTCTTCAAACCCAGGCTCCAATCTGAGTCTGAATGACTACACTGCAATTTTATAGCCCTGCAGCCCTAGCCATAAACACTACAGCATTCCTAAATAGTGGCTATGGAGTGCCACTAATGCTGCTCTGCAACCTGATTGGAAGGATTCTGACTCCTCTGCCTATAGCCAGTTTACATGAGTACACAGGAAACCAATTGGACCCTGAATCATAGAACTGGAAGGGACTTCGAGAGATCATCTAGTCCAGTCTCCTGCACTCATGGAAGGACTAAGTATTATCTAGACCATGCCTGACAGATGTTTGTCCAATCTACTCTTAAAAATCTCCAATGATGGAGATTCTACAACCTCCCTAGGCAATTTATTCCAGTCAGGAAGTTACAATTACAGTTAGGAAGTTTTTCCTAATATCCAACCTAAACCTCCCTTGCTGCAAGTTAAGCCCATTGCTTCTTCTTCTATCCTCAGTGGTTAAAAAGAACAATTTTTCGCCCTCCTCCTTGTAACAACCTTTTATGTACTTGAAAACTGTTATCATGTCCCCACTCAGTCTTCTCTTCTCCAGACTAAACAAACCCAATGTCTTCAATCTTCCTTCATAGGTCATGTTTTCTAGACCTTTAATCATTTTTGTTGCTCTTCTCTGGACATTCTCCAATTTGTCTACATCTTTCCTGAAATGTGGTGCCCAGAACTGGACACAATACTCCAGTTGAGACCTAATCAGCGCAGAGTAGAGTGGAAGAATTACTTCTCGTGTCTTGCTTACAACACTCCTGCTAATACATCCCAGAATTATGTTTGCATTTTTTTTGCAACAGTGTTACACTGCTGACTCATATTTAGCTTGTTATACACTATGACCCCCAGATCTCTTTCTGCAGTACTTCTTCCTAGGCAGTAATTTCCAACTTTGTATGTGTGCACCTGATTGATCCTTCTTAAATGTAGTACTTTGCATTTGTCCTTATCAAATTTCATTGTATTTACTTCAGACCATTTCTCCAGTTTGTCCAGATCATTTTGAATTATAATCCTATCCTGAAGTAGGAACTTTACCACTTCTTGTAGAAATGATTGCCAATGTGTATTTGTTTTTTTGGCACAGAAGACACATAGGGAAAAACATATCCAGTGAAGAAGAAATGGGATTAAGTCATATGAAGACTTCATAGAAATCAGAGAGGGGAAAGACCTGTTAGTTCATCTAGCTAATGCCCAGTTTAGATCACTCTGGAATCTTGCATTCTTCTTTAGAAATGTTTATGATTTTTGTTTAAATAAAACATGAAAAAGAAAGGATTTAAGTATGTTATCTAATATCTCAAATCACTCCATGCAAATACCTTATTTTAACTCATATAGGACAATATTTTGAAACCCTTACTCCCTTTAAGGAATAGCTATTCATATAAGCAGGCCCACTGCTGTCAATGAGTTTATTTCGGGACTAATGGCTCATCAGTATGAGGTAAAGGTTTACAATTTGATAATCAGTTGTATAACACAGAAAGACTTTGTCTTATAATATATGTGCCTAATTCTCTTTACTCCAGCAGATTTCAGTTGAGTTACTCCTGATTTACACCAGCATTTTTGAAAGGTGGTTTTGGATTATGGCTTAAATTTTCAAAAGTGACTAGGGATCTAGGTTGCTTCAATTTCTGGTGTTTAACTTGAGATCAAGTTTGGTTGAAAATTACCATTGTAACTATTTTTCAACAGAAAATTGAATTTTTTTTGTCTAAATGAAATTTTTCACAAAAAGTATCTGCTTTCCAGGACACTTTCCAACTTTTCTTTGGAAAACTGAACACCCAAAACCCAAAAAGTTTTCAGCTTTTAACTGAATTTTCAAACAAAACTTTCAGTTTGGAAATACTGAAATATTTTGTATCAACATTTTGATCAAAAAGATACATTTTAACATTCCCTAATGAAAATATTTTATTTTAGCTCAGTTCAACACTAAACATTATCCTCCTAATCTACCACAGTATTGTACAGGAATTGAAGTTCAGATGCCTCACACTCCCATTCACTATAGATCAGGGTCCCTGGCTGGATTACATCTCCCATCATGAAACATAGGTGACTCCCATAATGCACTATCACAGGTCAACAAGAGGGGTGACCATGGGGCAACTGCCCCAAAGCATAATGTTTTGATTCAGTTAAACAAACTAAAATATTTTTATTTGGGTGAACCAACTAGAAACAAAATGTTTCATTTCAATTTTTTTGACAAAATCAATTTTTTATTAAAAAGTTCAGTTTTCAGGGTTTTGATGAAAAATTAAAATTAATTATGGAAATTTTTCAAGAAAACCTTTTTCTTTTTTTTATGTTCATCAAAAATTTCCATAGAAAAATAAACATTTTCCAACCAGCTCTACTTGGGACTCATTAAACAAGCTTTGTTTTCAAATGATGGGAGCTCAACACTTTCTGAAAATCAGGTCCCTTTAAGGTCTATTAAGTAGGTCAACAGAGCCCTAACACTGCTTCTGTGATGTCAATGGTAAAACTCCCACTGATTGCAACAGGAACAATGTTGCGCCCTAGATTTGCCAATAGAAGTCCATATGTACCCTCCTTACTCAGAGAAATGACTCAGTGGGTGTGTTTTCTTGAGTGAGGAGTGCAGAATCAGATACAAGGTGGTCATGAAACGTTAAATGAAAAAAGGACACAGAGGGTTGTTTAGCAAAAATTAACAGCAAGCAAACAAACAGCATATTGTGTTACGTCATTAAACTCTAAGGAGCTGATTCTACTCTCTGTTACATCAAGGTAAATTGGCTGTAACAGCACTGATGTCAAAAGTATTATACCAGTGTAAAACCAGTGTAAGTGAGAGGAAAATCAGACCTTTTAAAACTGCTCAATTTGAGATTAATGGCAAAACTCCCATTAACTTTGTAGGTACAGGATCAGGAACTTTATATATTTTTGGAAACCAGTAAGATATTTCATCTCTTAAACATTTGTCATTGAAGGAAAAATCCAATTTGTGTTAAAATACATCCTGACAAGTATGTTATATAATAAAACAATATGAAGCATTGAATAACGATACACAGTATAAAATATGCTATCACATGTCAAAACACAAAATGTCTGACTTCATTCTTTCCACTGCAGACTACAATATTATATGAAGTTACAAAAATGACATTGTCATGGCCTTCTGAGTTTAGAAATAAACACTCCAGATACTCTGAGGTTTAAATGAATGGCTGCAACTTTTATTAACTTATTCCATAAACCTATAATATTATATATAAACAAAACTATTCCTTTTGCTCTTCCTGACAGTAAAACTTATCTCCTACCTATCAAACTCCTTCCTTTGTTCAACAGCCCCAGAGTCAAACAGACCACAAATCATTAATAATAACACTGGGATTTGTTCCGGGGTGGAATCCCACAACCTACCCCTTCTCCATCAGGGAGCCCCAATCTGTGCTCATTGCTAAAGAATATCCCTTCTTTCAACACTTCCAAAGTAACATGGCCTCAACTATTCACTTCTCGGGGTTTAGGGCTCCTGTGAGCTCTGGTCATGGTAATGTGCCATTACCACAATGAATTTCTGATGTAACAGGACTAAATAATAACATCTGGCTTGATGGATCTATATTACCAGCACATGCTACTTTTTGGCATGTTGGCCTAGTTAAGCTCACTGCATGCTCAAAGTTAGTTAAAAATACCATAAATTGTGACAACCTGCAGTGAGGAAAATGCCTTTTCCTTACCAAACTGTCACTTGGTATTACAGCAAACCAGGAAGGCTGGCCCTGATAAACCCTATTTAAATGAATTGCCACACGCTGCCATGATATTTTTATGACCATAGTCAGCAGAAGGAGAAGGAATTAGAGGGTGGGAGAAGAATGTTTCCCTGCCCAAGCCAGAAAACGTATGGTTTCCCCTCCACCTGGAGGAAAAGGTGGGTTGCAATAGCCAATCAGGTACCAGAGGGATTCAAACTCAAAGTGGGATGAAAACCTAGCAATCACCCTGGATTGACACTCCATTAAATGGCTAGGGGGCTGATGAAGCCCTTCCTCCATTGAGGCAAAGTATGCACTAAAGAAAATTAAAGCTCTGTCTGAAAGATGCAAATAGAAGCCACTTCAGAGCTACTGCTAAGAATTCATTCTTCTCATCCAGCCGTTACTCACGCTAGCACAACACCATGCCCTGGCTCTTAATTTCTATGTTTTGCTCGTTTTCATTGCAGGAAGGTAATGTTACTTTAATGAAGCATTTCATGGCTCAATTTCCCTTTTTAATAGTTTAAACAAACAACAAAAACTCCATCATACAAGCGTTGGAGAATTCACACAATAGAACATAGCAGTGCCTTCGTTATGATCTCTTAATAAAGATATGGAAATGAGTTAGAAATGGATGTTCTTTACCTAATGGGTAGTAATGGCTTCCTTTGAGCCATTGGAGTGCAAACTGTAATTTCCTTATTTAGGCACTCAGTAGTATATAATTCTTATCACATTTCATGTTAAAATAATAATTCTCACGTGCAGTGACCAGCTTTTAAATCTCAGCACGCTTTGCCATTGTCTCATGTGTTTGTCCTGTTCTGATAGTCTCTGCTGTAGAATAATCAACGAAAGGTTTTATGCCTGGTGCCATTATTTTCATTATTGTTTTCATGCTTTAGGGTCACTGTTCGAGAGGTGTGAATTATTCTTGATGACTTTAGTGGGAGTTACAAGTACATATGAGTGCAATTCAGCTCCGTGCAGAGCACTAGCACAAGGCCTTTGCACCACGTAAGCCCTTTCCTTTGAGCATCTACACAGGGGTGAATTTCACACACATGCGAGGGCAGAATTTGATTCCTAGAAATTGGGATGGCTTTGTTGTTGGTCCCTGCAGCAGTTCGGTCATTGCCCTGGAAGGGGCCAGAAGACCTGATGGTGGGATGTTTCAAAATCCTGTGGAAGTCATTATTATTTAAATACCACATTTATTTTCTTGCAACAGGAGTGGCAGTATGTATGCTACCTTCTACAGGTAGCTTTTCAGTTTTTATGGGTGAAGTCTTGGCCCCGTTGAAATCAATGGGAGTTTTGCCATTCACTACAGTAGAGCTAGGATAACCCTTTATGTGTCTAATTTTGTATGAAAGTATTGTAATATGGACATAAACAATTACTAACTAAACAGTAAACATTTGTGGAATCATTGGATCTTTAAAGTGGCATAAATATAATGCACTTTCCTGTCTTTCAGAAAGGAGTACAGTTTAGTGGGTACTAAGCAATTAGTCATTTACAGAAACTGCCAATCATGGATTGGGACAAGAGCAACTATTTAACCTCTGGCACAGATCTGATGCCCTCCTTGTCCTCTGTGCCAGTCTTCTGTCTGTACTACTTCTTCTCACTCTGCTTGGAGGGCAGTGGACTGAAGGTTGTTGATCTGATTGGCTGGGATCCTTGTTGTGTTTAGAGTTCTGCAAAGTTCAGTTCCCAAGCACTGCCTTCAGACTGAACCCCTTCATTTTAATATGTTCTGTCACTTGGTGACCTTAGCAATAACATGCATGGCAAACTTCATTTGAAAATGTCACTTTGTTATATAGTGCTATAACTTAAGAGTCATTCCTCATTGAATGAAAGGTATTTTATGACTCAGTTCAGGAAAGTTCTTAAGCACATGCTTAACTTTGAGCATTTGCTTAAATCCTGTAGCTTAACTGCTGTCTTGAGTTAGAATGTTTTCCTGAATCAGGACCTTAGAATATTGAGAAATGTACAAGCTATGAACTCAGCATGTACTTGAGATTTCTTGCATATCTTATCTATCTGTTTGTGTGTATGTTGGTATTTAAGGTTTGAGGGATCAGACGCAGACAGGAAGCTGGGACTGGTGGAGTAAAGGTTAGAGTTGGAAGGCTAACCAAAAACAAAAGAAATTAGGCACTCCGTTTGGGAAGGGCTGGTATTTTTCACCAAAGAAGTTCCATTAAACTGAAATTAAGGAATTGCATTTTCATATGTGTTTACACAGCACTTGATTCAGTGGGACCCTGCTCTTCTGAGCACTACAGTTATGTAATTATTGAATAATAACAGGACTAGTAATGATGTCTTTTCTCATTGTTCCTTTTCTTTTATATTGTGTTGGATTGTTGCTTGGTATAGCAATATGGGTACATCCCTGTTTGGGAAAAGCATTTGTATGTTTATGTCAGCTATCATGTTAAACACAATACTGTAGGGCTACACGTCAAACTTAAAAAGGAAATCATCTTAGTTTTATTTTTCTGCCCTACTTATGGTGTTGGATCATTAGTTACTACATATTTGGTAGAAGGGGATTCATAAAATCCTGAAGTTAGGGAAGTACCGTACATGAACAGATGATTAGTATTAAAAACACATACATTATAAAGTCTGGAGCTTTATGGTTTGCAAAAATTAAAATAACAGATTGTCAGGACAAAGTTTGTAATCGTGGTTGCACTTTAAATGAAGTAAGCATTTATAAATACTTTAATAATAATTAATAAATGATGAATGGAAAATGCTTTTTCCAATAAATTATTATTCAATATCAGTCTGCTTTAGAGATTTGTTTAAATTATTCAAAAATACATTGCAGCATATTTTATAGTAAAGCACTTATAAAACTGGAATACATACAATTATTTATAGGTGTCAGGTGTCTGCAACATATTGCAATGTCTCAGACAATAATATATTAGGAAAACTTCAAATTCGATTCAATATTTTATTAATTGGTAAAGTATTTTTATAGGGCCAGATTCTGATCTCACTTATATTGCTTTAATTCTGGAGTAATGCCATAGAAGCCAATACTGTGTTGTTGTAGCTGTATTGCCCCCAAAATAACAGCGAGACAAGGTGGGTGAGGTAATATCTGTTATTGGACTAACTTCTGTTGGTGAGAGAGCTCTTCTTCAGGTGTGGGAAATGTACTCAGAGTGTTTGAGGCGGTCCCTTTCTGGAGTGTGTGAGGTGCAGTAAGTGATTCCTCAGTTTTTCTAAAGTATTTCTGCAGAGCTGTTCAGCATATTTGGAGTTGTATGCAGTCAGAGCGTTATAGATGGTGAGACCTCTGGGGAGGATGATTTATTTCTTGCTTTTGCTGAGGAAGTAGTTGTTGCTGTTAAGTTTTGCTTCCTTTTTCTTCATGTCATGATTTCCATTTCAGACAGCAAGATTCAGTATCTTCCATTGTTGTATGCAATATTGTTGTAGCCATGTTGGTCCCAGGATGTTAGAGAGACAAGGTGTGTGAAATAATCTCTTTTATTGGACCAACTTCTGTTGAGCTTACACAGAACTTGGAGTCCATTCCTAAACCTGAAGAAGAGCTCTTTGTAAGCTCAAAAGCTGTGTCTCTCTCACCAACAGAAGTTGATCCAATAAAAGATATTATCTCACCCATCTTGTCTCTCTAATAGAAGTCAGTGGCAATACTTCTGATACACAACAGTGTAGCAGAGTTTGGAATAGATCAGAATTTTATGTAATACTTTAGGACTAATTTTAGATATAAGGTTATAAAAAGAGGTTGGTATTGGGACTTCATTACACAGCTGAGTTTGCAGCCTAGATTTTATTTTTTTAAAAAAACTTTGGTATCATCTTCCACCATTTGATGCATAGTATAAGTTTCATGGTACAAACAGAGCTCTAATTTTCATGGAGGGATCTGTGTTTGTGTGTAAAAATGAAATGTCCACAGGGAGTCACTTACAGTCTCAAGCTAGCTACATATATTATGTGAGAGCTGGCATGATAGCTAAGGCAAGGAAGGACAAATTTAAACCACTTTCTATATCACACCACTAAACACACAGCATTTGAGTAACTGCCCAGAATTGTCTATGGTTCTTTCTGTGAACTGAGCAGGGCTTTTTCATTTCATACATTACTAAATAATGAATCATCCTGAATTAGAATATCTTCTTTTTCATCCCTTATCTGCCACAAATGTTCAGCTTTCCTTTGTGGCTTTTACACCCTAAGGACACAAAAGGAGACATTCGTACACAGCCAAGATACAGTGAAGCATTGCCACTTATAGAGGAGAGAACACTTTGTGAGGAACACCATATCCTCTGTGTTTTCTGCTAATGTGAGAAAACCGGTCATGCTACTGAAAAGCAACAATGATGGCATAGGCAATCTGTCCCTTCCTCCTTCCTTTCCTCCTTTCCTGAACTATGAATTAAAAAATGAAGAAGTGTGCTTGCAGCGAAGATGAGCTAATGAACTTTCAGTATATGTCATGGGCGTTAGAAGAAGCAACACTGATAGCCTGATGATCGGTGGTACTGAAGAATCTCCTAAACCCTGAATCTGGAGAGGAAATTTTAGAATAAGAAAATATTAATAGTTTTAAAACCATGTAAATAGTTTTTCAATGCAGTATAATCAGTTTTTGCCTATGTGAACTACAATTTAGGTAATTTGAAACAAGTTGGAGCTGAAACAGGAAAATATTTGTGTCCATCAGATCACTGGAAATACTCTACCCTAACTCCTCATTGAGAGTTCCTCTACATATTGAATCTCTTTAGAATACCTGAATTTTGTTGTGAACAATAGCATTAATGTGCATACAAACTGTGTGAACCCTCAATGATTAGGTTATCGTTGCCTTGGAGAATAACCCCATACACAATTTGTTTTACATTTCCTAGAGCATTTTTTCAAAAATCCAAATGTTTAATGCACCAGCCATAGGTGGGGATGGCTGTATTTCAGCTGATTTCTTCAGTCTTGGAATTGGGAATTGGGCACTTCTGGGAAGTATAAACTGAGACATGAGCAGCTGCCTGCTACTTAACACTTTTGTGGCTGGTCCTCGTTACTGCAGACCACTGGTACCAATCTTCGGTGAAAGAAGGTGACAATGAAGATATGCTGTATCTGACATACTGGGTAGGTCAGGCAATAGAAAAGTGGTGAAAGAGGAAAAAAAGAAGGACGATTTCAGGGACATAGTAATGCCCAAGTATGTCCGTGTTTCCCCCCAGATGGCACACTCAATTCTTTTAGCAACAGGCTGTTTACCTTTCTTGGTGCCCTTAATCTTTAATTCTAAGAACAATAGTTTTGTTGTTGAAATGATTAGAAAAAAGAACCAACCTTTGGGCCAGATTGTGTCACCCTTACTCATCTTAAGTAATACTTTATTCCACAAGCAGCCACATTCAATGCTATAGCATCTATAAACATATGACCAAGCCTGAGTTAGAGAGGTAAAATACAGCCCTTCCTGAGAAAAACTGTCCTATTTATGAAGATAAACAGATTTTTGACTTGCTGGAGGCTTTGATAAACCCTGTGAGCAGCTGTGCAAAGCTCTTGAAGGAGACTTTAGTAAACTCTGTAGAAGCAGCTGATGGCGAGAGATAGACTAATGTGTTCTAGAGTGAAATGCAGCATAAAAGTGATTTTCTTTGCTGTGTTTTATTTGGACTAGAAAACTAAGTGTTCAGTTCCTCAGGCTGCTGTTTCTCTTAACAAAAACATGTTTGGAGATTAAGGAGCTTGTAGAATTTGCTTTTTCTGGTGGTTAATGTAAAATAACTCTTCCTGGTGTGTGTGTGTGTGTATGGTACTTGAGAGGTGAGAAATTGTAAACAGTACATTTGTATATGTTGTTATATAAAAAGTATTTAACAAATACATCAGAAATATGTGTTATATGCTTTAAAAAGTCATGGCAACATATATTAAGCAATACAATGATCAGGGTTATGTTTCTCCTGCTATCTATGGACTTTTGGTAAGGGTACCTATTATTTGAGCATGAGCTTTCGTGAGCTACAGCTCACTTCATCGGATGCATACCGTGGAAACTGCAGCAGACTTTATATATACACAGAGAATATGAAACAATACCTCCTCCCACCCCACTGTCCTGCTGGTAATAGCTTATCTAAAGTGATCATCAGGTTGGGCCATTTCCAGCACAAATCCAGGTTTTCTCACCCTCCACCCCCCCACACAAATTCACTCTCCTGCTGGTGATAGCCCATCCAAAGTGACAACTCTTTACACAATGTGCATGATAATCAAGTTGGGCCATTTCCTGCACAAATCCAGGTTCTCTCACCCCCTCACCCCCCTCCCAAAAACCACACACACAAACTCACTATCCTGCTGGTAATAGCTCATCCAAAGTGACCATTCTCCCTACAATGTGCATGATAATTAAGGTGGGCCATTTCCAGCACAAATCCAGGTTTTCTCACATCCCCCCCACCCCCATACACACACAAACTCACTCGCCTGCTGGTAATAGCTACACCTACAAGATCTCTGTCAAGCTTTCTTACAACTACAATACCCACCTGCAGAAGTAAAGAAACAGATTGATAGAGCCAGAAGAGTTCCCAGAAGTTACCTACTACAGGACAGGCCTAACAAAGAAAATAACAGAACGCCACTAGCCGTCACCTTCAGCCCCCAACTAAAACCCCTCCAACGCATTATTAAGGATCTACAACCTATCCTAAAGGATGACCCAACACTCTCACAAATCTTGGGAGACAGGCCAGTCCTTGCCTACAGACAGCCCCGCAACCTGAAGCAAATACTCACCAACAACCACATACCACACAACAGAACCACTAACCCAGGAACTTATCCTTGCAACAAAGCCCGTTGCCAGTTGTGCCCACATATCTATTCAGGGGACACCATCACAGGGCCTAATAACATCAGCCACACTATCAGAGGCTCGTTCACCTGCACATCCACCAATGTGATAGATGCCATCATGTGCCAGCAATGCCCCTCTGCCATGTACATTGGTCAAACTGGACAGTCTCTACGTAAAAGAATAAATGGACACAAATCAGATGTCAAGAATTATAACATTCATAAACCAGTCGGAGAACACTTCAATCTCTCTGGTCACGCAATCACAGACATGAAGGTCGCTATCTTAAAACAAAAAAACTTCAAATCCAGACTCCAGCGAGAAACTGCTGAATTGGAATTCATTTGCAAATTGGATACTATTAATTTAGGCTTAAATAGAGACTGGGAGTGGCTAAGTCATTATGCAAGGTAGCCTATTTCCTCTTGTTTTTTCCTCCCCCCCCCCCCCCAGATGTTCTGGTTTAACTTGGATTTAAACTTGGAGAGTGGTCAGTTTGGATGAGCTATTACCAGCAGGCGAGTGAGTTTGTGTGTGTATGGGGGTGGGGGGGATGTGAGAAAACCTGGATTTGTGCTGGAAATGGCCCACCTTAATTATCATGCACATTGTAGGGAGAATGGTCACTTTGGATGAGCTATTACCAGCAGGATAGTGAGTTTGTGTGTGTGGTTTTTGGGAGGGGGGTGAGGGGGTGAGAGAACCTGGATTTGTGCAGGAAATGGCCCAACTTGATTATCATGCACATTGTGTAAAGAGTTGTCACTTTGGATGGGCTATCACCAGCAGGAGAGTGAATTTGTGTGGGGGGGTGGAGGGTGAGAAAACCTGGATTTGTGCTGGAAATGGCCCAACCTGATGATCACTTTAGATAAGCTATTACCAGCAGGACAGTGGGGTGGGAGGAGGTATTGTTTCATATTCTCTGTGTATATATAAAGTCTGCTGCAGTTTCCACGGTATGCATCCGATGAAGTGAGCTGTAGCTCACGAAAGCTTATGCTCAAATTAATTGGTTAGTCTCTAAGGTGCCACAAGTACTCCTTTTCTTTTTGCGAATACAGACTAACACGGCTGTTACTCTGGTACCTATTATAGCTTTTACCACCTTCAAGTATTTTCTAATTGTTAAGAAATACCATGTAGATGACTTTTTCTTACCTAGTTTATTGTGTAAGATAATGATCATTACTGACTAAGATTGCCTTGAATAAGATACTATCTGAGCTAGTGATAGCTCTTATAATTTTTAGATGCAGTTCATAGTAAAGTCTTAAACTATGATGTACAGTGGCCTTGCTTTTGCCAAAACAACAGTGTTCCGATAGCAGTGTCCAGAAATGCTGACTATAGCAGGACCCAACTAGGATTTTTGGTATTTTCCCACTGTTGTGTTTGTACAAGTAACGCGAGTCTCATTTCTGTTTGCAAGGTTTGGGTTTTTATTATTTTTGATAGGGATATAGTGAAATGTTTGACTGGAATCCTGAACTCATCTGAAATTAGGTTGGTTTTGGGGTTATGGTTGGACCATAAATATTAATGGAGCTTTGAGATTATTTGATTTGTGTCCCATCCATGAGGCAAAAAAAACAACCTGCTGGGGCAAGTCAGTTTAACCCTCATGTACACTGAATCCTGCAGGGTTTGTGTAGACCTATTAATGTGGTACAACTTCTCTGAACAGAAGTCAAAATATAACAGTTACTGTAGACTCATGCTAAGACATTTTTCCAAGGTGATTTATTGTGATGAGTTACAGATTGGTTGAAATGCATTACAGTATATGCATTATAAATAATGAAAATCTGTGCTGTCAGGAGTGCAATTATGATAAATCATCTTGCAATGCTAATTACAAAATGTCTGAAAATAATTTATCTAAATTCATAGATCTTACTGCATTGGGCAATGAAATAGATAAGACCAGTGGTTCTCAACACAGCACACAGCTGCGGCTCATGTGACATCCTTAGGGCCATACAGGTAGTATATATATTATGTGGATGCGGCCCACATATCATATAGAGAGCTGTATTTGCGGCCCACGCTGGTAAATAGGTTGGGAACCACTGGATAAGACTTTGGTAGATGAAGGGAAATGGTGGGCTGAAAAACGATTAAAAGGAGAACTAAATGGCATAGAGGAAGCATTGTTCACTAAGGCCTCTTATAACACTACTAAGCTAAGGAGAGCACACTACTCAGAAATGAATTTTTTTGGCCTTGAAACCAACAATTAGACATAAAGAGCAGTTCTCTGTATGTCCTCTGTAGTCTATAGTAAAATATTAGTGATGGCCCTATTGGAATCTAGCAACCATCTTGAGTTTTAAACAACACTGGAAGTGATTTCCCTTCTATGATCTATTTTGCAGTCAACTTCCCTGTCTCTCAACATTTCATGTTCTTTATATAAAGTTAAGGGATTATTTTTATCTCTAGCTCTGGTATTAATAGCAGGTCAATGGCTATTTCCATCTGCCTCTCCTTCAGTGTGTCAATGCTGATTAAACACACCTACAGTGTGTTTATACAATAACACTGCTGTTCCTCTCAGACTATTAGACTTCACTGCAACATTTGACTTTAAAATATTCCACGCTTACCCTGTTCTCAGTCAGTGAGAAATTGACTTCAGCAGGGGCAAGATCCTGGATTGCCCTCCACACCTATGTAGGCAGTGAGGGGGAGATATCCCTTTGTTGCCCTGGGGGGCTACCTTCTCTGTAAGCTACAGAATGTGTAGGGTAGACCAACCTCTACAGGTCTATTCTTTCCACCCCTGTGGGCAGGGAATAGGTGGGCGGGCTGAGGAATAGGTAGAACTTTGATGCCACCCCCACTACAACATGTTAAACCACACAACTGAGCCAGCACAGACCCTTTATACTGATATAGAGCAATAATAGTTTAATTTTCCCTGGAGCAGGAGTGAGAATTGTGCACAGTCCTTTACTATGGGCTGAGAGAAAATGCTCAGTCTCCCCCAAATATTTCTAGCCCTAAGGTGTCTGATTTGTCAAGTCTCTAACATGGATACTCTTAGCCCTGGTCTACACTACAGGGTTAGGTCAAATTTAGCCATGTTAGGTTGATTTTAAAATTAATGCGTCTACACAAACAACCCTGTTCCGTCGACCTAAAGGGCTCTTAAAATCGACTTCTGTACTCCTCCCCGGCAAGGGGAGTAGCGCTAAAATTGACCTTGCTAGGTCGAATTTGGGGTAGTGCAAACACAATTCAATGGTATTGGCCTCTGGGAGCTATCCCAGAGTGCTCCAATGTGACCGCTCTGGACAGCACTGTGAACTCTGATGCATTAGCCAGGTACACTGGAAAAGCCCTGGGAAATTTTGAATTTCATTTCCTGTTTGGTCAGCGTGGCGAGCTCAGCAGCATAGGTGACCATGCAGTCCCCCCAGAATCGCAAACGAGTTCCAGCATGGACCGAAAGGGAGACAGTGGATCTGATTGCTGTGTGGGGAGAAGAATCTGTGCAGGCTGAACTCCGATCAAAAAGAAGAAATGCTAATATATACACCAAAATTGCACAGGCCATGGTGGAGAGAGGCTACAACAGGGACACACCGCAGTGCTGTGTGAAAGTTAAGGAGCTCAGGAAAGCCTACCAAAAGACAAAGGAGGCAAACGGTCGCTCTGGGTCAGAGCCCCATACATGCTGCTTCTATGATCAACTGCATGGCATTCTAAGGAGGGACCCTACCACTACCCCGCCACTGTCCGTGGACACCTGCAAGGGGGGAGTCTCATGCAACAGGGAGGAGGATTTTGTGGAGGAGGAGGAGAAGGAGGAGAATGTGCATCAGGCAAGTGGTGAATCCATTCTCCCCGGCAGCCAGGACCTTTTCATCACCCTGGAGCCAATACCCTCCCAAGGTGGGATCCCCGATCCTGAAGGCGGAGAAGGCGCCTCTTGTGAGTGCACATTTGTAACTACAGTACAGGGTTTAAAAGCAATAGTGTTTAATGTTTCATTTGCCCTGAAGAATTGGGATGCATCTGCAGCCAGTACAGCTACTGGAAAAGTCTGTTAACGTGTCTGGGGATGGAGCAGGAATCCTCAAGGGATATCTCCATGAAGCTCTCCTGGAGGTACTCTGAAAGCGTTTGCAGAAGGTTTCTGGGGAGGGTTGTCTTATTTTGTCCTCCACGGTAGGACACTTTACCATGCCAAGCCAGTAGCAAGTAGTCTGGAATCATTGCAGCACAAAGCATGGCAGCGAATGGTCCTGGATTTTGGTCTCATTCAAGCAACATTCGGTCTTTATCTTTCTGTGTTAGCCTCAGGAGAGTGATATCATTCATGGTCACCTGGTTGAAATAGGGGAATTTTTGTAAGGGAACAGTAAGCGCATAATAATTAGTATAATGTGTGTGTTTTTCTTCAAAACAATGTATTCTTTTTCTTGTTATTGGTCACATCTTGGCAGTTTTTAAAACACTCTTTTTAGATCAGAAATATCTGATTGAGATATCATACAGGCCTGAAAGGTATGAAACTCCATACCTTGTTTTTACAGCCCTTGATGACTTCTACAGTCTAAATCATTGAGAAATCTCAATCACAAACAGTCTTGCTAAACTTAAATAATCCAATATTTTCATTCTTGTTGCCTTTTGCACAGTACATAATAAATATTTCCTGGCAGTATTTGCTACTGGGCACAAAAATAGTCAATTGCTTTTAACTTACTAAAGGATTTTTGGAATTGAAGAGAGCAATCCCATTTGCTGGTGATTTGGAAAGAGCTATATCATTATCTATATATTGTTACTGGTGCAGGGCCAAATTCTAAACTGACTAAGATGCTGTGCAGACCTCTTAGAGTAAGTCTACCCAGAATTTGGCTCCCACTTACACATATTTGTGCTTCTCTTTCCATTTGTTAGGTTAGGTTTTGGTTGCCAATCTTTGTTGAGCATTCAAATCTTATATTTTCAAATTTTGTCACTTGCTTTTTAAAGTAAATAATGTACATTTGGTTCCCTATGCTCAGGAGATTAAATACAAACTTCATAATTACTTGAAGAAAGTATCAGAAGCTTTTAAAGGGTAAATGAGTATCAAGTTTGAAGATCTTTTTCCTCTCTTGAGATATATATTGTATTTTTAGCTCTGGGAGCAAAGTAAGAAGGAAGTTCAAATCTGACCTTTATTCTTGAACAATCAGAACTAAATATAGACAGGATTTCATACAAGAAGCTTAGGTGTTGATTTATCTTTTCTGCTGATTGAAGTAGGTAGGTGGTAAAAGGTTTCAGTTAGTGAAGAAGATTCTGCCCTTACAATTAGGTTCAATAAATGTTATTCTATCTAAGGACAATCCTTTTGTACCTCATACTCTGAATATCTGCTTGTTTTGGGAAGAGGACATCATTCAAATAACTCTGTCCAAAAGGACTGAAGGTAAAAAATTCATTAAAATCAACATACCACACAGACTACAGTGAGAGATTGTGCCACACACTCTCAAAGAAACTGTGGAACTACCTGATCAACATCCTCTACAGCAAACAAGAGAAGATCAAGAATGAACTCTCAAAACTAGAAACTCTCTTAAAAAAACAACCTTCCACACAAACTCTCTCGTGGCTGGACTTTACAAAAACTAGACAAGCCATTTACAGCACACACTTTGCTTTTCTACAGAGGAAAAAGGACACTAAACTATCTAAACTCCTACATGCCATAAGGGGCCACAACAGTGGTTCCCTTAACTCACCCAACAATATTGTTAATCTATCCAGCTATACTCTTAGAAGGGTAACAGAAGGGTCTGTCCTCTCTCGGGGCCTCTCCTTCTGCCCCTCCACCCCGACAAACATAGGGTTCTGCGGCGACCTAGAATCCTACTTTTGACATCTCTGACTCAGGGAATATTTCCAACAGACCACTGAACAGCACACTAACCCACAGAAAGCTTCCTACCAACACTACAAAAAGAATGATTCTGCATGGACTCCTCCTGAAGGTCGAAACAACAGACTGGACTTCTACATAGAGTGCTTCCACTGACATGCATGAGCTGAAATTGTGGAAAAGCAGCATCACCTGTCCCATACCCTCAGCTGTGCAGAACACAATGCCATCCACAGCCTCAGAAATAACTGACATCATAATCAAAAAGGCTGACAAAGGAGGTGCTGTCGTCATCATGAATAGGTCATGTCAAGGTTCCTTCCCCGCTCTGAACTCTAGGGTACAGATGTGGGGACCTGCATGAAAACCTCCTAAGCTTATTTATACCAGCTTAGGTTAAAACTTCCCCAAGCTACAAACTATTTTCCTTTTTCCCTTGGACTTTATTGCTGCCACCACCGAGCGTCTAACAGATATATAACCAGGAAAGAGCCGCTTGGAAATGTCTTTCCTCCCAAAATCCTCCCAAACCTTACACCCCCTTTCCTGAGGAAGGTTTGATAAAAATCCTCACCAATTTGCATAAGTGAACACAGACCCAAACCCTTGGATCTTAAGAACAATGAAAAAGCAATCAGGTTCTTAAAAGAAGAATTTTAATAGAAGAAAAAGTAAAAGAATCACCTTGGTAAAATCAAGATGGTAAATACCTTACAGGGTAATCAGATTCAAAAACATAGAGAATCCCTCTAGGCTAAACCTTAAGTTATAAAAAGACACAAAAACAGGAATATCCATTCCATTCAGCATAGCTATTTTATCAGCCATTTAAACAAAACAGAATCTAACGCATATCTAGCTAGATTACTTCCTAAGTTCTAAGACTCCATTCCTGTCTGTTCCCAGCAAAAGCAGCACACAGACAGACAGAGCCTTTGTTTCTCCTCCCCTCCAGCTTTGAAAGTATCTTGTCTCCTCATTGGTCATTTTGGTCAGGTGCCAGCGAGGTTATCCTAGCTTCTTAACCCTTTACAGGTGAAAGGGTTTTTCCTCTGGCCAAGAGGGATTTTAAAGGTGTTTACCCTTCCCTTTATATTTATGACAGGTTGGAATATGAACAAGAGGCTGATAGGCAGCTCTCCAACACCACTTTCTACAAGCTATTACCCTCTGATCCCACTGAGGGTTACCAAAAGAAACTACACCATCTGCTCAAGAAACCCCCTAAAAAAGCACAGGAACAAATCTACACTGACACACCCTTAGAGCCCCAACCAGGGGTATTCTATCTGCTACCCAAAATCCATAAACCTGGGAATCCTGGATGCCCCATCACATCAGGCATTGGCACCCTGACAGCAGGATTATCTGGCTATGTGGACTCTCTCCTCAGGCCCTACGCTACCAGCACTCCCAGCTATCTTCGAGACACCACTGACTTCCTGAGGAAACTACAATCCTTTGGTGATCTTCCAGAAAACACCATCCTAGCCACTATGGATATAGAAGATCTCTACACGAACATTCCACACAAAGATGGATTACAATCCATCAGGAATAGCATCCTGATACCATCACGACAAACCAGGTGGCTGAACTTTGTGACTTTGTCCTCACCCAAAACTATTTCAGATTTGGGGACAATTTATACCTTCAAGTCAGTGGTACTGCTATGGGTACCCACAGGGCCCCAACATTTTTATGGCTGACTTAGGACAACGCTTCCACAGCTCTTGCCCCCTTACACCCCTACTCTACTTGCGCTACATTGATGACATCTTCATCATCTGGACCCATGGGAAGGAGGCCCTTGAGGAATTCCACCAAGATTTCAACAATTTCCACCTCACCATCAACCTCAGCCTGGACCAGTCCACACAAGAGGTCCACTTCCTAGACACTACAGTGCTAATAAGCAATGGTCATATAAACACCACCCTATACTGGAAACCTACTGACCGCTATACTTACCTACATGCCTCCAGCTTTCATCCAGACCACATCACACAATCCATTGTCTTACAGCTAAGCTCTAATATACAACCACATTTGCTCCAACCCCTCAGACAGAGACAAACACCTACAGGATCTCTATTAAGCGTTCTTAAAACTACAATACCTACCTGGTGAAGTGAAGAAAGAGATTGACAGAGCCAGAAGGGTACCCAGAAGTCACCTTCTACAAGACAGGCCCAACAAAGATAGGCCCAACACCACTAGTCTTCACCTACAGCCCCCAACTAAAACCTCTTCAGCACATCATCAAGGATCTACAACCTATCGGGAAGGATTATCCCTCACTCTCACAGACCTTGGGAGACAGGCCAGTCCTCACTTCTAGACAGCCCCCAAACCTGAAGCAAATACTCACCAGCAACTACACACCACACAACAAAAACACCAACACGGGAACCAAACTCTGCAACGAACCCCAGTGCCAACTCTGTCCACATATCTATTCAACGGACACCATCATAGGACCTAACCACATCAGCCACACCATCAGGGGCTCGTTCACCTGCACATCTACCAATGTGATATATGCCATCATGTGCCAGCAATGCCTCTCTGCCATGTACATTGGCCAAACCGGACAGTCTCTACGCAAAAGAATAAATGGACACAAATTTGACATCAGGAATCATACATTCAAAAACCATTAGGAGAACACTTTAATCTCTCTGGTCATTCAATAACAGACCTAAAAGTGGCAATTCTTCAACAAAAAAACAGACTCCAGCGTGAAGCTGCAGAACTGGAATTAATTTGCAAACTGGATACCATCAGATTATGCCTGAATAAAGACTGGGAGTGGTTGGGTCATTACAAAACCTAAACCTAATTTCCCCAATACTAATTTCTCCCTACTGCTACTCACACCTTCTTGTCAATTGTCTGTAATAGGCCACTCTCATTACCACTTGAAAAATTATTTTTCCTCCCTTGGTATCCTGCTGTTAATTGATTTATCTCGTTAGACTGACCTCACACTTGGTAAGGCAACCCCCATCCTTTCATGTATTTATACCTGCTCCTATATTTTCCACTTCATGCATCTGATGAAGTGGGGTCTAGCCCATGAAAGATTATGGCCAAATACATTTGTTAGTCTCTAAGGTGCCACAAGGACTCCTCATTGTTTTTGCAGTACAGACTAATACAGCTATCACTCTGAAATCTGTCCATTGTGCTTATTCTCTTGAAGGGTTATATCACAGCCTGATATCTATGTAATAAACTAAACTAAACAATGTACTTTTAAGTCACATGACAACTCCAGTATTGGGTGTATACATTTCTGCATAACCACATTACAGTGACTGAACCCTTTACAAGTTGCATGTTGTTATACTTCTTCTGGAGACCGGTAGTTTCTGCTTCACCTTCCCTCCATTCCAAAAAAACCCAAACAAATCCACAGACAGAAAATGCTTATAAAAGTTCTTACATGAAGGATCTAATAATGTACAAACATGCCTATCTCCTTCAGATTTGTAGCAATAATTTTAATTAGGACAGACAAATATCATTAATCATCTAAAATATTCAAAACCACTTTCAGTTTCTTAGACTTAGTAAACTAAAAACAGCAACAATCACATGCCTCCAGGGTTGAGCTGAACCAGGTGCTAACACAAGTTCTTCTAACTCTGCTATAACTACATAACTGTGTGATGCATTCCAAGAAATAGCAGCTAAGATATGTCATTTTTCACATAGACTCATCTGTCTACAGCAAATATTTTTATCAAGATATAAAGTTCTTATTTGTTAACTTTTCTAAATGTATTATTAGTGCTGAGCCAATATTGAAATTATCTTTGTAAAAAATGTAGTTTAAAAATATTGTTGAAATCAATCAAGTACATTATCTGTCAAATATTTTTTGGTCTGTGTTCCCACCCACATTTCTCTTGTTATGCAGCACTGTAATCAGCTTTGGCAAGAGTGAGGAGAGGAGCAAGAACAGGAGACACGATGGCCGAAACGTTTGTAGTAGACATGGACCTAAACTGGAGCCTTGAATTAGCTTTCCTCCCTTCCAACAAACATTGAGATGTTCGAAGTGTGAACCTGGATCCAAATGTCGCAGCCTACCCCTAAATCTACACTGCGTAAAACCAAAACCACAGATCTGAACACCCCTAATCTTTGGAATGTTTCAAATCCAAATCCAAGTCTGAATTTTGCAGTGTGGGCTCAGCACTCAGCAATAAAACAATATCTACTGTACACTTGTTTAAACTGGGGTGGGAAATTTGCTCAGATATATTCTCCCTTTCCATAACTTTTCCATGTGAAGACACAGACTCTATTATGAAAACAAAATGCTACATGCTCTGAAAACTCTATTTCTTGTCCAGCAAGCAAAACATCTTTGGTTACACAAACATATGTTAATTGTAAATAAGATGGTCATATGCTGTACTTTCCTGACCCCTTACACAAAAGAATTTTGCACTACCATTAAAAATATATAAATCCAGGGACTCAGCTGACAAGTTGAAGCCATCTAGGATTTGCTTTTATGGCCAAGTTGGCTTGTGCATTCTTTGGCAGCTCCTTCTTTGGTTAATAATTTACAAAGGCTCTCAAATGGTTTCAGACAGCTTCAATACAAAGTTGCAATCCCAATTTAAGAAGAATCATATAACAGCTATGTCCAGGTCCTGCCGCAGCTTGAAATTAAGACACTTGTGGTTGACTAATCATTTCTGTAGTTTTACCAAATACAATTTTGTTTTTAAAGGAATTCTTTTTTGATCAGCTTGAAAATCTAATTGCACATGAATTATAATTCTGACTGTGTAAAAGAAAGTAAGTAAAAGACAAACAGTTAAAATGGCACAATAAGGGACTACCTTTACTAACCCTAAATAATCCATGCTGTGGTCCAGACTACAGCACATCTGATTTGAACAGATCAGAATCACAAATATCAAAGTGTTCTGAGAATCCCAACCAGCTCTGTGATGTCTTATAGAGATAATTATGACATTATTATTATTATTATTATTTATTATTACCAAGCATTTATACAGTTAGAATATATAAAGAGGCAGAGAATCCTTTTCTTACAATGGGAGATATTTGCATAAAGATTAATTTATGTAGTCTAATGGTTAGCTGCAAAGGACTTGGAGTTAGGGCTCTTGGGTTTCTAGTCAAAGCTTTTCCAGTGATTCCACAGATGATTTTGGGCAAATAACAATTCTGCGACTCACTTCCACCAATACTAAAACAGATAATAATTATCTACCACAGTAAGGCGCTTTGAGACTTAATTAATTAAGGGATTTAGGGAGGAAAAACTTCTTAAATTTGAAGCCATCCCTTGTTCTATGATTTTTTTCTCTACCAAACTACTCCATTGGTATCTTTTTAAGACACAGGTAGGTACCAAATTGGCTTTAGAATAGAGGTTCTCAGATGATTACGTATGAGAGTCCTGGTTCTAATACGTATGAGAATATTGGTACTCAAAAACTAGGAGTGAAATCTTGGCCCCATTTAAGTCAATAAGAGTTTTGCCATTGATTTCACCCTAGAACTTCAGGTTTTTTTCTCCTGACCATAATGATGAGCTTCCATTCTGGGTTCTGGTATCATGCTGCTTTTGTCTTCTGTGGTTGAGAGGGCATAATTCAATGGAAGCCAGTGGACAATGACTGGCACACAGGAATCTTCGGTAAACAGGTTTAGTTTCCTGGAAAGGTTGGGGACCATGGTTTTATAACAGCTTAGGTTGAAATGATCATGAAATGATAAAGTTAATGATTATAAGGAATGTTAGGAGGGAAAATAGCAGAATAAAGATAATGGTGTTCAAGAAGGCAGACTTTAGCAAACTCAACAAGCTGGTAGGTAAGATCCCATGGGAAGAAAGTCTAAGGGAAAAACAGTTTGAGAGAGATGGCAGTTTTTCAAAGAGACATTATTAAGGACACAAGAGAAAACTATTGTGTGTAGGAAAGATAGGAAGTATGGCAAGAGACCACCCTGGCTTAACCAGGAGATCTTCAATGGTCTGAAACACAAAAAAGAGTCCTATAAAAAGTGGAAACTAGATCAAATTACAAAGGATGAATATAAATAAACAACACAAGCATATAGGGACAAAATTAGACAGGCCAAGGCACAAAATGAGATTAAACTAGCTAGAGACATAAAGGGTAACATGAAAATATTCTACAAATACATTAGAAGCAAGAGGATGACCAAGGACAGTGTAGGCCCATCACTCAATAAATGGGGGCGGGAGACAATAACAGAAAATGGGGAACTAGCAAAAGTGCTAAATGAGGTTTTGTTTCAGTCTTCACAAAAAAGGTTTGTAGCAATCATGTCTAATGTAGCGAGCACCAGAGAAAATGAGGTAGGATCAGGGGCTAAAATAGAGAAAGAACAAGTTAAAAATTACTTAGACAAGTTAGATGTCTTCAAATCAGCTGGGCCTGATGAAATACATCCTCGATAATACTCAAGGAGCTGACTGAGGAGATATATTAACCATTACTGATTAGGGTTATTGATTAGAAATCAATTTGCAAATATATAGAATATAATAAGGAGATAAGTGACAGTCAACATGCATTTGTCAAGAACAAATCATATCAAACAACCTAATAATTTTCTTTGACGTGGTAACAAGCCTTTTGGATGGGAGGAAGCAGTAGATGTAGTATATCTTGATTTTAGTAAGGACTGCATTTTTTTGCTCACAACATTGATTTTTGATAAGATACTATATCATAGTTCAGCCAAAATGAGAAACAAAAACTCTGAAACATTCAATTGCAAGCTATCAGTTTCTGACTTAAATTCTGGCATAAGATTGTGTGAAGCCTTGAACTTGTGGAAAGCATCAGAAACACCCTCAGCCTGAGTTCATAGTAGACAGATTGACACTAATCTTGCTAACCATCTTGTCAAGATTTGGTACTTTAATGCAATGCTAATATGTGTTTTCAACACATACCAACAACTAGTAGAAGAGGGTATACAATCTTGGAACAATTTAAAAAAAAGGGGACAACATTGCAGCAGCTTCTCCAACAAGATTCAGTGAGTGCAGCACACAGGAGGAAAGACATGTACTTATATACTTGTTGAATTTGATTCTGAATACCTTTGTGTGCTGCATCCTTGTTAGCTTTGTTGTCATAGATCACTGCAATCAGCCATATCTAACCAATCTTTTTTCAGTTTCTGTAGAAAACCCTCCATAATATACTCCCCTGTTTTGGGGATATCAATGAGATCTACAAAGCTCTCAACAACCGTCTCGCTTTCTTTCAAAACCTCAGCATACCTTAACGCCTGAGATATTTGTTCCATTCAGGAAAGGTCTGGAGTGCAATCCAACATAACAGAGAAATATTTAGCTTTTCTAACCTCATCAAAAACAGTCTGCCATACTTTTCTTGTAAACCTACCAAAAATTCATTTTGAATTTGGTTTGATAAGTATGTCACTTTTCTGATCTCGCAACACAATATCATAGTTTGCAAGCAATTCAAGTAACCTCCAAAAATTACCATTACAAGCACTATCTAATTTCTTATCTGAACCCCTCAAAGCTAAACAACACTCACCTAAGTATAGCAAAATATCCAAAAAATGTTGTAAATTATTATTCCACATGTCCTTCTGCATCAAACAGCAGGTTTGTGTACCTTTGTAAATTGTGCAACACTTTTTCAATTGTTCTGCAAGTGCCATCCAGCAAGTGATTGCCTCAATATGTTCCTTTGAACATTCATATTGGTATACCTACATGCTAACATGGAAAAAGCTTGTGAACCCAGTTTTACAGGAAGATGAGGAATTTGGCTGAGAAAACAAACAAACAAAAAAAACAGAACAAGGAGGCAAGAGTCAAACTGTACAGCAATCAAGATTGCTAGCATAACTCCCTATGAGGCATTTTGACAAAGAACCACAATTTTAATGTTTGCCTTCCTTTGCATACACATGGCAAAAAGTCTTGTTTTAATTTAACAATGGATCATTTTCTATAAAAAAAACAGTGAACAAAAATCTATCACTTGTGGCCAAGTAGCCACATCTGCCTTGTCAAATCAAAATTTTGCTCAGCGCTTACAATAATTGAACTGCTTTCAGTGTCCACATACATAAAAATCACAGACAACTAATGGGCAACTTTCTTAGAACTCCAGGACCCAAAGAACCCAAATCAATGTCCTCACTGGTTAAGGATGGCTCAAAAGTGTGAGTAGCAAAACCATCCACAGATTGTTTACCAGGAACATGTCTCACTTCTCATGTTTCAAGAAACTTTGAAGATCACTCACAATTTTCTAATCTTTTTTTTTTCCCATGGGCCTGCTGCAATTTGTACCACCTGTAGATATTCATGGCGGAAATCAAGGTTGAATGTTAGAGTTTCCCCATCAAGGTCGTCATGGATGAATTGCTAGGTCTGGAATGACTGCAGTAGTTGGTGAAAGTGCTAACTAATATCTCTATGAAACTCTAAAAGAACTCAGGTGAAAGGTTATACCACCTCTGGGAAACTTAGAGCTATATCCAGGACTTAAAGTGTGTGCGGGAATGTGGGGAGTGCCCTCTCCCCAGTTTTTTTTTAAACTCAGGAGGGGTGACTAAGGCTTGCATAGAGCTTCTTCTAGAGGTGGTGCCCCATACAGGCTCTGCTCCCTCACCCCTGGGCAGTTCCCCACTCATTGGCCCATCTGTCAACACATAGGGCCCTAGTAGGCCACAGGTAATGCTAGAAATCCAGGGCCATATCCCTGTACCTGCTGATCTGTGCCTGGTGCAGGACCTGGGGAAAGAGGGAAGGGTGGCTCTAAACCACATGGGTATTCCACGATAGGTTGGCAGAGAATCCTTGGGAACCTTTCCACTGGTGGGGAATGCCAGAATACAGGATGCTCCAGCTATGCCTTTTGCCATCCCCAGCCATACCCTGGCATACTTATACTGTCTTTATACTACTCTGGGATTTATTTTGTACAAGGGGAAACTGCGAATGTCCCTTCTGCTTTCCCACTAGGGGAGCTTTAAATCCAAAAGCACAAGAGCAACTTAACTTGGGCTGAGGATCTAGTGCCAAGAGTTCATGACAAAATATTGTGCAACCATATGTGCAGGACAAAAGACTGGAGTACATAATGTTGCAATACTGCAACTGGGATATGAAAATGCAATACATTGTTTGCTTTGGAACACCGTCACAGTGAGTAGGCAGTAGGAAACTGGATTTGGCAGAATGATAGATTGTGGAGTATGGGTTGATATACATATTAAACAAGGCAATTCTTGGAAAGAGAGCTGGCAGACTTGCTACTGTACCTCAGATGGAAGACACCCCAGTGCCAGAAACTCAGTTTTGTCAATTCTCTGGGTGTAATTCCAGGAAGTGTCTTCGAGGTGTCACAAAATTAGACATATCATAATGAAAGCAAGTCTGCAAACCAAATCTATGTGTTTTATGTCTGTGTATACTAGTCCAAATCTGGTTTGGGGATACCAGGCATAATGGATATTGCTAGTCCATAGGTAGATTGTGCCCAGCTCTCCCCTGAGTGTGGAGGGGAGAGGGAAGGAGCTTTCATCCTGTCTAAGGGCCAGACACAGTAGCAGTCTCTGGAGCATAGGACTGCTCCTTCTTAAAAGCCCTCCCCTGGTAGGAATGCTGGAACAATTTGTATAGTGGGGGTGCTGAGAGCCATTGAACCAAACTATAAACCCTGTATATAATTGGAACCACTTCAAGGTGTGGCAGTATCCCAAGCTCCCCTAGTTCCAGTACCTATGTCCCCTGGTGTCAGAGGAAATTAGAGAGAGGTGAGCAGGAGGGGTGGGGAGGAATACGGGTCTATTGCCTTGCTTCCCTCTCCACATTTCTTATGGAACTGGTTGGACATTCTTGCAGGAACAGGCTGCAAAATGGATGGTGTACTAGGTACACTTCCTTCTGGGCCTTGAGGATCTGCTTTTGTGATTGTGCCCCAGGAGGTGCAATACCTCCCAGAGCTCCCCGTGAAGTGCACAATTTGTCCTGTCCCCAACACATTTATGTACCTGTTTGGCACAATCTACCTCTTACTTTGTTGTTCATAGGTACTTCTGCTTTGTCTCACTTCCCTTAATCTGTTTTCACATATCGGTTAATCTTGGGCCAATTTCTCTTCTGTGTCATAACACTGACGTCAATGGAATTACATCAGCAAAGAATTTGGTCCCTTATGTCTTTCCAAACCCGTTGCACACACTGAATGCAACAAACAGACTCAAGCTCTTTGCTGACATGCTAAATTCTAATACGCTCGGTTCACCACATTTGAACAGTGAGAAGTCCAAAGTCTACACTATTTAAAAGTTGCTGCATTTTGCTAGTCAGCTCCAGAAAGGATTCAAAATTATAGCACTGCCAGCTTCATTCAGTTTTGATGGGAAAAAACACAAAACCAAGCCTGGACTCTGTTATGTAATAGCAACCTTTCCAAGTGAAGAAAAGAATGAGAAAGATTACTCAAGTTTGTCTGCTACACACTTCTACAACAGACTCCGGAAAGTATTAGTAATTATGCCTGAAAGCCTGATGCAAATGACAAGGGATTCAAATATTGTTACAGTACTTTGTCAGCTGGAAAAGAAAACACTGTGAACATGAACATTTAAAATAAGCTGATAAGATGATGCTATTGGTTTCCCAGTTTACTCTGCAAGATACAATTTTTGTTCACTTTAAACTTTGTGAAGTTTAATGACTGAACGGGGAAAAAAATTTTCAAAAACCATACCACTGATTTCATAATTAATGGAGAAGTGGACATGTTTGCTTAGTTGGTATTTTTCTAGAGATTCTTTTTACGAATGCTACTTATAATATATTTGGCTATGAAAAAATGCAAAGACACAACTATGTAAAAAAGATCCATGCAAGATACTTGTACGTCGTTTTAGTACATCAAAGCAACCTACATTTTCTTTAACCATATTTGTCATAGTTCAGTACCTCTTTGACATGAATTATGGACATCATCACAGACGAGAACAGAGTCTTCCTTTGTACAGAGTTTTGATAAACATTGTCTCCGTGTGCACTTTCTAAGAAATATGGTGGAATTATCCAATAGATCTTGGTGCAAATTCTCAAAATGGTTTCTTCTACAGTGTATGAAATCTCAGTTCATCCAGATCAGGAGATGACAGTTGCTATGCTGAAGGAAGTTTTATTTGTTCATTTCCATACAACAGTGTTTCCCCAACTGGTGAAAGCTGAGCCTCCCTTCCGGAAAATGAAACCGATTGTGCCCCCCCTCAACCCTCACCAGCCTGTATTTTTAAAGGCATGCTCAGAAATAGAGCTGGGTGAATAATGGACTTTTTGTTTACTGACAATTTCAAAAAGTAAAAAACAGAAAATCACTCAAGTTGAACTGAAAATTAATTTTTAAAAACTTTTGGTGAATCAAAAAGTAGAAACATATATTTTGGGTTGAATGAAACATTTGTTTAAATAAAATTGAAACATTTCGATTTTGACCATTTAAATTTTTTTTTATTTTTTTAAAATTACAATTAAAGGAAATTTCAGAAAGAAAATTTATTTCAAACTAAAAAATCAAAATGTTTCGTTATGAAAATATTGAAATGAAACTGATTTTTTTTCAGATTTTTGTTTTGTTTTTTAAAGGAACAATTTGGCAAAATTGACATGAATTACCAAAATGTTTCACTGTCTCAGATCTGCATATTTTAGCCCCAAAGAAGTTTGGGGCAAAAAATTTCAGCCAGCTCTACTCATAAAAGCCTTGTCTATACCTTGTTTTGACAGGTAAAATTGGCTGTGCTTTGCAATCATCTTAGCTCAATTCAGTTAGCATAACATGGTTGAAAAGCCTTGTCAAGATGCAGGCTAGCACGTCTGAAGCTGTGATAGATTACTGTGTTTTAGTGTAGGGAAGATCTCTAGCTTTTGTGTAGATTTCCATAATATGATCCTTCTTGTCCTTTCTTAAATACTTTGATGAGCAATCAAATAGACATTTAAATGATCTCTATTGGCAGTTGTGTCACTGAAACAAATGAGAGTAGTTCACATATCAGAATGATTGTTTCATGCTTTTTGCAGATTCAGTGAGACATTGCTGTGTAAGTGATAGAATCATAGAATTGTTGGACAGGAAGGGACCTCGAGGCGTCATCTAGTTCAGTCCCCTGCAGTCATGTCAGGAGTATTATCTAGACCATCCCTGACAGGTGTTTGTCTAACCTGCTCTTAAAAATCTGCAATGATGGAAATTTCACAACCTCCTTAGGCAATTTATTCCAGTGCTTAACCACCCTGACAGTTAGGAAATTTTCCCTAATGTCCAACCTAAACCGCCCTTGCTGCAATATAAGTCATAGTATCATAAAACTGGAAGGGATTTCAAGAGGTCATCTAGTCCAGTCCCCTGCACTCAAAGCAGGGCTAAGTATTATCTAGACCCCCTGACAGGTGTTTGTCCAACCTGCTCTTAAAAATCCCCCGTGATGGAGATTCCACCACCTCCCTAGGCAATTTATTCCAGTGCTTAATCATTCTGACAGTTAGGAATTTTTTCCTAATGTCCAACCTAAACTGCCCTTGCTGCAATTTAAGCCCATTGCTTCTTGTCCTATCCTCAGAGGTTAGGAAGAACAATTTTTCTCCCTCCTGCTTGTAACACCATTTTATGTACCTGAAAACTGTTATCATGTCCCCTTTCAATCTTCTCTTCTCCATCCCAGTTTTTTAATCTTTCCTCATAGGTCATATTTTCTAGACCTTTAATCATTTTTGTTGTTCTCCTCTGGAACTTCTCTAATTTGTCCACATCTTTCTTGAAATGTGGCACCCAGAACTGGATGCAATACTCTAACTGAGGCCTTATCAGTGCTGAGTAGAATATAAGAATTACTTTTCATTTCTTGCATACAACACTCCTGCTAATACATCTCAGAATGATGTTTGCCTTTTTTGCAACAATGTTACACTGCTGTTGACTCATATTTAGCTTGTGAGCCACTATAATCCCCAGATCCCTTTCTGCAGTGCTCCTTCTGTGGCAGTCATTTCCCATTTTGTAAGTGTGCAACTGCTTGTTCCTTCCTAAGTGAAGTACTTTGTATTTGTCCTGATTGAATTTCATCCTATGTACTGAAGACCATTTCTCCAGTTTGTCCAGATCATTTTGAATTTTAATCCTGTCCTCCAAAGCACTTGCAACCCCTCCCAGCTTGGTATCGTCCGCAAACTTTATGACTGTCCTCTCTATGCCGTTATCTAAATCATTGATGAAGACCTTGAACAGAAGTTATGTAAAATCATGTGAAGTCAGGTCATGGTTCAAGGATTTTTTAGAACTCCAACAGCTAAATATTTATTTATTTATTTATTTATTTATTTTAAAAAGATAGCTGAAACTCTGGAGAACAACTGAGATCTCTATCATCCCTCCCCTCCACTGGCCCTTCACACCCCACGCTTTGGGCATACTGTCATACAGGATAATGTTATAACAGTTTCCACTCAGAGGTAATGTAACTATTTGGATTGGTCCAGTCAAGTTGAAGGGTGATGGTATAGTCTCATGGCAAGAAATCCTACATGCCGATTTCTTAGATGTTAGAAAATTGCTGCTTTTCATGACGCCAGAGATGGAGTTATTCCTGCTTGTATCATCTAGCACACTGTCAGTGCTCAACTGAACTTAGCCTCATATTAGGAGTTACACTTGTGCATATGTTACTGATATAAACACACATACATAAAAGGTTTTGAGGGCAAATAGAGACCTTGCTCCTTTTTATTCAGCCGAATATACACAGATTATGATTGTACCTGACCTCCCCAGACTCTCACAGCACTGTGTGGTTAAATAAAAAGGTCATAATGGGCCTAATTCATGGTGACAGAATGTGTCACTCCTTTAGCCTGAAATCTAACCTAACCATATTCCACAATATGGAAATATTAGCTAAGAACAGAGGAAGGACTGACTATTAGCTCTGTACTGCTGGCACCAGCTGGTTAAGTCAAATAGTAAATAACACTACACTCAGTGATATTGCACCAAGTTTCTACTTTGTTAAAGCAAGAGTGGGAATCCAAGCAAAAAGGCCAAACATATAACCCATTGTATGCACAAAGAAACAGGGTGTCCATGTGCAGTAATGCTGAGCCTTACATAGTGAACATCCCTCTAACTAGTGCACATAATAAAATAATGAGTCCCACAAGACAAGTCATTGAGCTGCTCCTGACTGTGTCAGAAACAAGTAGGATATGCTTATCTGCAAAACACAGTAGTGGGATTCTAGACATCAATGATGCATTCCTGGATATGCCCCAGAGTTCCTGAGTCTGATTCTCCACTGCCATCCACCATATGAAAGCATCTAAATCTATGCAAAGCATGCATAAAATGTTGTTATATGTGTAATTATTTACAGAAATAGAGCTCTGTCCTGAAAATGATTACTACATAGCAGACTGATTTATACCATCCCACTGATTTCTACAATAAGTAGTAGATATGTGCAGGGTTGGGCCCTTGTATTGTATATACCTCCTTGGATATACATTAGTAATTATACAATACAGAGGAAGCCACCATGAATAAAGCTTGGCTGTTTAAAATTGAAGCTCCTTCTGCTTGTTTGGCACAGTACAACTTCTCACAGACCTAATTATAGCCTTAGCCTCACTGCACTCTAATGCACATACAAATCTTTCAACAAAATTTGATTTTACAGTTTTAGAGATGGGATATGATTTTGTCCATTTATGACACCCTACTGCGTTACATCTTATCTCTTTATAAAAGATCCATTTTTATTTCATGGCTTTACTATTTGATTTAAGGCAAATATGCTAAAAATGTAGAATACGTTTGTTTTTTCCTCCCTTCCTTATGTTTGCCTTTGCAAATAGGATCCAGACTAATTTCTCTCTCAGGAAATACAGGTTGCTGTTCTATTTCTGCAAAATGAGAACATTCTGTTCCATGTACGCTACCGCTTACTTTGGAAACTAAAGAAAAGCCTGAAATTAACTTAATACAATTAGTTGATATTCCTAAGCACAGTTATCCTGGATAGAGTACTCCTGTGTCTGCTCCTTAGAAGAGAAGCTGCCACTGTCTGCTTGTAAGTGTAGACATGGCCTACCAAGGCCAAACCAGCACCCTCTGGAACTCTTCCCCCTTAGAAGACAAGTGATGTCAGATAAGTGCATTTTACAATTAGAGTCTGGCCAGTCTTTTCCATCCATTGTTAGCTGTTTGCCAATACCTCTTCCCACCTTTCTCCTTCACAGTTCCTCCACTACTTGCTTTATTTCCACAGCCCTCAATGCACCCCTCTATCATTCTGTCTTGACTCCCCCTTTTCTTCTCCCTATCCTTTTAACCTAACCAAATGTCACCCTTCCCTTCCTTTTCCTTGGTCCTATTAACATCCCTTCCTGCTATTTTCCTTCACCCCCACCTCTGGAAGTAAATGTTCCCTTCTTCTGATATCAGTGTCCCATTCTGATACCCTTGTCACCCCTCTGCTAACTGGCAACAGATGACCTGCAAAGCTCTAGACAGCTTCCCAGTGTAGGACACTCATGGGCTCTGGGTATACTACAAGTGTAACTTGTTTTACCTACATATATACATTAGACCTAGAACAGAGGTTGTCAAACAGCATGCATGCAATGCCTTCTTTTAGGACTCTCAGCCCAACACCAATGCCTGGTTCCCAGGGAGCAATATTACTTCAAGAATTGACTCTAATGAGAAACCAAGGCAGAGAGCAAACTCTGCTGCTCCTTGCACCTCTCTTCCAAAGGTGTCTCTGCACAGAACCTTGCATACCCCTAAACTAATAATTATGCAGCATATCTTCCCAAGTGTCACAATTTGCTCACATGCTAAGTAAAAGAAGTTGGAAGACTAAGTTTAACAAAGTCATCTCTGAAAAGAGTCATCTGTGATGTCTCCTATAAGGTGTTACTGTAAGCTAAATAAGACATTACAGACACACCCCCAACCCTGTATTAAAAGAACATTTTTAAGGTTGCAAAGTCAGGCACTCAAAAGTTAGCAAATGCCAGAACTAAGGTTGCCTGTGCAACATGATTTCCCATTCCCCCTTGTGCATATGCATTATGACACAGTCTTTAATTACATGATCACATACTACTTTTTCCACAAGACCCCTTCCCCATTCAGTGCACAGAATGGACAGTGCTCACTTAATGAGTAGCTATTCAATATTTTATCTTCCTCTTGTTCAGTATGTGGCCCCATGCTTTATTTATTGAACACTATTCAAACCCTGCTCCGGAGGCAGAGTTATTAATTTTCTTATGGGCTTTTCTAGGGTACTCATCATTGTAATATCTGAGTGCTTCCAAAACATTGATACCTGGTGAGATGAAAGGGTATTATTGTCCCCATATCAGAGCTGGGAACTGAGGCCCAAAAGCCCAGAACCACAAAATATTTAGGTTTCTAACTTCCATTGAAATCAATGTGGATTTGTGGATCTGAGCCAGAGAAATTAAGGTCAAAAGTATTACCTAATGTTGGGAGTCTTATTTGAGACACTTTGGACTGGTTTTTCAGAGCACTTAGAATTAGATAGCATTTTGTATGTTCAGAGCACAGCTCCCAATCACTTCAGTTGCAGTTCTGAGTGCTCAACATTTCTGCGATCAGATCCTCGGGTCAGTCCCACAGAAAATGAGGAACATGCAGTTAGTGACCACCTTTGAAAAGTTTGATTTAAGTGACTTGCCTAGCATCACATAGGAACTCAGTGGCAGTGGCAGGAATAGAGCCAATTCTACAGGACAGCATTCAGCTGCCCTAACCAGGAGACCCTCCTTTCTATTGCTTAAATCCCCTGCCTCATTCACTACACACATTTCACTTCTGCAACAAATGAAGCGGGGGTCCTACAGGCCACAGCCTCTTTCATTCATTACCCAACCTTAATTTGTCCTCAGAGCAGGTCTCTACTCCTGAGGCTTCTCATCTAAGACCCAGTCTCCTTACCCAACAAGTATTAATAATTAATAATGCCTATTTCTTACATAATGTTTTTGGTCAGATCTCAAAGTGCTTCACAATCTTTTGATGTATTTATTCTTACAACACTTCTGTGAGGTAGGGAACCATTATTATCCACATTTTACAGATGGGGAACTGAGGCAAACAGAGGCTTGCCCAGCCAGTTCCCTCCTCTGCCACTTGACTCCTCATCTGATCTGTCTCCCTCACCCTAACCTCGAGTCACCCCTATGTGGCTAAATTCCCCATCCCCACTGGCTTCAGTCTCAGTCTCATCCTCCAGTTTTCTCATTCAATCTGTGTCCTCATCTCCCCTGACTTCTTTGCCCAAGTTGCTTGCCCAGCCAGTCCCAATTCACCTCCCACCTCTCAGCTCCTTGTCAGAACTTCTTTTCCCTAGTCTTATTCTCAAAAACATCTCACTAAAATTTTCCAAAATAAAATAAATGCAGACACCCAACATGGAAATTTTCAGCCCAAATGTTTAGTTTGGTAAAGTTATAAGCAACTGAAAACAAGGTCTTATTCTGAGAAGTTTTGGAAAATCTTAATAATAGGTGGAGCTACCAGCCTCGCCTATAATCACAATAACAGATGCTGGTATATATTCAAATTGCCTTCTTACTATAACTGTTACACCATCTTGATCCATCCATACAAACCATATACATTAACTAGCCTTTCACCCCTATACTATTGAATCTATAGTTGATAGTGATTCAGCATTTCTGTTTAAATATTTTCTTCACCAACTCTTGACCTGCCAGTGCTGTTGACCATGAAATATTGATGTCCCACATGAGAGAGGTGTCAGGGGCCCTGGGGAGTGAAATAAAATTGTTTGAGTCATTCCTGAAGGGATGGGGAAATGCATCTCTCCCATCCAGTCCCTTTTTTATGATATGCCAAAAGGATCAGCTCTCTCTCTGGTCTTATTCAACATCAATATGAAGCTACCTGGACAAATGGTAAGATGACATGGACTCCTTTGCCAACAATTCATCTTCACTTTAAGAGTAGTCCTGGATTCCTCACTGATGCTAAGATTTCAGATAGCAGCATCAGCAAGTAACACTTTCTGCCATCTCCAATTGTCTACAACACTCCTTTAGGCCACCGCGAAGTTCCCAATCCTAGGGCCAGTTAGTCAGTCCCCGAAGTAAATTTCAACAGCCCAGGTCTACTCTATTTTGTGCTGTCTATGGCTACCAGTGGCCATCTCAGCAGCAGGGGATCACTGGGACATCCCCCTTTTCTCCAGCCATGCACTCTGCACTGACAGCTGGAAGAAGGTTGGCATAGGAGCTACTGTGGTGGCTCTTCATCAAACAAGGATTACCTCAGGCAAGGGAAATCCTTCACTGGCCAGCTAGACTGAAGTGTAACAGAGCATCTTTAATGGACCAGAGGATCAGGTCCTCTCATCTGAATTCATGGAATATCTCTACCCTAATGGGGAAGTATGTATGAGTTTTCACACCACCTCCTGCTACAGGATAGGGTATGCTAGATCCACTCAGTATTTTAGTTTATAAGAGTCTGTCCCAGTAGCAGTGGAATGCTGAATGGAGGGAGGGTGCATTTGGGTAGGGGTCTGGAACTAATGAAACATTTTCCTTTAGCTCCAGTGAAAGAGCAGTGTGTTTTTAGGGCAGAAGGTTGTGAGATGTTCTATTTGCCATGCTGCATGTACCAGTCCACAGTGTGTGTGTGTGCGTGATGCAATGGTTCAGTAACTCTTCACCTCTAACCCAACAGTGTGGTCATAAGACTTGTTTCTCAAAGTCAAAGCAGTTTTACTGGTGGAAACTGCTTTTTTGCTTCTGGCAAATTAAGCAAAACTGAGCAGATGGAAAGTGGAAATTTTGCTTTTTCACAATACCAAAATTTTTTTTTTGTTGGCCAATTTATCTTTAATCACGAAACTCTGTGTACAGCAATAACATGTATCTCCACTTAAGAGGGTCTCTTCTGCTGTTGATTCATAAACATAACTCCCACTGATTCTAATCAGAGTTATACACATGAATGGCAAGGAAAATAGACCTATAAATATTTGCTAGGAGTGGGCTAATTAGGATAAAAAAAGTTCTAAGTGAATAATTAATTGCTGTGGGGTGTTTTAATAGATATGGGTTACCTTCTGACTTGTCAAAATAGACTTGGTAGTTGTATACCTTTTCTCTCTTGGTAATCGTACAGACACACACATGCATTAGGAAGGGCAGATTGGACAGATAAAACAAGTTTTGAAAAAATATTGTTCCCTTTTATTTTAAATACATTCATGTACCTCTCTGCTTCTGGATTTCACCCAGGGCCAGAAATGGAAGTAACAGAGGTGTAATAGGTTTTTCTTACAATACTAATGACTCAGCTGAAATCAGTGAATACCTCTGGAACCTTGCCAAAAAAAAAGTTTATTTACGGTACAAAGAATTTTGGCTCTGGTTAGGGAAGCTTTGGAGAATGCATTTGAACATTTGAAAGATTAATGATTTTAGTGATTAATAATTTACCCAGCTGACCCACCAAAATTATAAGTTTCATTCAGCTGAAAGACCTTTCTTAATGCTGCCTTTATATCTACATTTCCGGACTGAAGTAGAAAATTGGATCTCTTCCTTTAAACCTTACGGCTTTTTCTCAGCTTTTCTCACTGTGATAGATATAGAGAGAGCTATAGATATAGATGATATAGATATTTGTAGAGCTTGACAAATTATTTGTTGTCAATAAACTATCTAATACATTTAACCCTTTTTTCTCTCCACAAACTGATCTTGATTTTGTATAATGTATAACGTATTAATGTGTGTTCGTACCGACCAATAAATTGGCCAAATAATTTCAGACTGTGATATATTCACTAGTTCTGGTGAGGTGAGTGATCACTTAAGTCACATAGTGTTACTTTTACTCCCTGATCAGATGACAGTAATTTTAACCCTGAAGAATAATGCATGATAAATAACTAATAATCACTAGTGAACAACAGATAACAAGTGCTGTTATTTGAAAACAAATACAACTATTGGTTTCATTTGAATATGACTATTCATATAAAGAACACCCATTTCCTAAAGAGTGGTTCTAACTACACCCATTTGTAAAAATGCTCATGAATAGTGAATAGAAAGGGACACAGACATGGAAGTATGCTTCATCAGCTACCCATTTGACCATTGTTTATACTTTGACACTCTCCTTGCAGAATAAACATAAAAATGCAACTTTATGATTTTCTTTCATAGATTTAGTGTTTAAACTTAGCATACTATTGGTGGTATATAAATAATAGAATCTACACATCATTATTTCACATTTAGAATAATACATATAGTAATTGTGCCATGGAACATAAATGGAGCATAAAAACAAACTGACAAATCAAATGATACTTTCAGTTTTTAACTGAACAAATAAAATCTTATTTGTGTCTTATAGAAACAGCAGAAACAGCAGATTAAATTCTATTCATCTGGAAATAGAATGAAGAAATGTAATCTCTCAGTAGATTCTTATCTGAGACAGATGAGCTTTCTTACTTTGCTGTTTCAATGTATTAATAAATATTGATTCTTTGGTTCACTATGGTGCTTTAGCATTTCTACAGAAGGGTGCAGGGAAGGTAGTGGATTCAAGGGCATTTCCATATCTGCACATTTAAAGAACATAACATTGTTATACAGCGATATATGAAATATGGGAAATTCCTAGAAATTTGCAAATCAGATCAGATAAACTAAGAATTGACCAAAAGTGAATCCACATTGAACCATTTAAGAGGTTTGAAAGATTTGCTTGTTTTTTTGTGTGTTTGTTTTTTTAAAATAGTTTTGATTTTTACACATTCCTTGTTTCCTCGTTCTATCCTAGCCTGGAAATGGGTGGAAACTTTCTCATGATATTTCTGGTCCAGCTGAAAGCAGGAAATATTGAACTGGAAATGTGATGAGAAAACTTGTTTCCACAATATTTTCAGATCATTAGTTTCAGACAATTTCAATAAACTTTGGGTAAGGCCAAACTCTGAATCTTATGAGATTCAAGAGCCCTGCTATGGGGTGATACAGTCTCACTCTGGGATTTCACATGAGGTAATTTTCACTGGGTGATTCTCAATCATTCCCATACCATGCCACCCTGTTACAACGGAAAGAAGGCTTGCTGCCTTATGTTTCACAAGGAATTCCCAATAGAAATCCCATCTGGTCAGAAAGAATGGGTAAGCAGCATTGGGTGGGGGAAGGGGACAAGGGGAGGGAGGGAGGGAGGGCTACTCCTGATTCAGACTTGCCCTTGATGGTCTTGTGCCCAGTCTGAGAACCTGCTAATTAAAGTTTTAGAAGTAGAGCTGGTTGAAATTTTCCAGATGAAAATTTTTCCTTAGGAAAATGGGATTTCATTGAGAAAAAAATCTGCAATCAATTTTTATTAATTTTTTGATTTCCCAGTTGGGAGACTCAAAATGAAACATTTTATTTATTTATTTATTTTATTCTGTTCCTTTCTTCAAGAAGATCTTCTTGAATGCCTTTTGCCTATCAGTGTCATGTTGACAAACATAGCCCTTCCTTAGCTATCCCTTCAGACAGAAAAGATGAAACAGTTTTGTTTCCCATTCATTTTTACCTACTCCTGCATTTCATACCCAATTTAGTTCCACTGCTGGCTTTTCCATGATCCCTGGATTTCAGAATCCATTCCATGGTGAGCTGCTTCTGGAATTTATATATTTTCAGTACATTACAAAGAGAAGTAAAGCAACTGCCAACATTACTTTATGCTCTGTCACATTCACTACTGCTACTTCACTGCTAGATATTATACAAACTACACTGAAATAATCTAAGCCAACTAGGACAGTGTGGCTGACAGAGCATCGAGTATATCTCATGGGAGTAGAACTTTCCTGTTGGAAAATCTTCAGAACAAGCATCCGTTAGAGATTAAGCTGAGCCCAAATATTACTGTTAAGTAAGGCTGCAGGGCTATCTCTTTGAGTGGCTCACAAAAACTCTACTTGGGGTCTGATGTGAAGGAGGAGAGAGAAAAAAACCCTGTGTTCCTATAAGGGGATATGCACTAGTCAAAGTTATGTTACAATAGCCACTGGATTCTACACAGCCGGTGCATGCCATGCTTTTACTATGCTTTCACTGGAGTTACTGAATATTTCCAATGCTTCTGGGCCAAGTAGAAGATTGGAAGATTTCACCCTCTGTGATATCTCTGCAATACCTGTTGCTTCCAGGGACACTTGGAAGTATTGAGCCACTTCCTCGAGTTCTTGTCTAGGTTTCCTTCCAGACTGAGAGATTTAGGAGGCTTCATTTGCTCCATGTTTTCAATTATTTAGGGGCAGATCTTCAGATGATGTAAATTGTCATTGTTCCATTGACAGCCATGGAGTCGCACCGATTTACACCAGCAGAGGAGCTGCCCCATTGTTTTCTTCTGGTGCTATGAAATAGAGGTGTGACACACTGAAGTGCTGGTCAAGGACTGACATTCATTGCTCGGCCCCAGTCACCTGACACAAAGGAGGTTTCCCTAAGATTAGTTGCCCTCAGTCACATAACTAGGTTCAGTATCCACTAACTCCAGTGGTTACTGTTATAACTATATTTTTGTGCTTCCCCTGGTCAAATCATCGCCAATGTTTGCATTGAAAATACTGGTAAATAAATACTTATACCAAGTGCTTGATCTCCTGCATTTTACTGCGAGTTTGAGACTATCGCTGACAGTATTGGCTCCATTAGTTGTCACACCTAGTGATGGAACTTTCACCTGGATAATTCAATCTGCTTGTAGGACATTTGTTACAGCTGTTGCCAAGTGGCTGTCAGTTGCAAAGCTAATGTGATGTTGATAGTTGCTGTCTTCACTGTCACTATTTGAGACACTCTGTTTGCTCACTCTCCAGTTACCTTTCCTAATCCACATGAAATCAGACTTCGCGGAAGCTTCATGTTCCACCTTTTCTGTTGTCTTGATAGTAGTTGTGCCTTGCTTGCTTGATACATTGTGCACATATTTCAAGTGTCCAATATAAATGGTAAATCCTTTGGTGTCTGTTAGACTGTTTCATAGCTATGACATATCATAAATGATCATGGGTAATCTAGATATCTAGGTTATCATGGTATTCTACACATCACCTGGCAGGAGAGTTTCTATATGGATAGGCTAGTAGCATGTCAGTGTGATCTAACATATTCTCTTCAATCACTAATTCCCAAATCAGGTCCAAAAAATCTTATTAGAATTGATAACGAATGTAATAGTTACTCACAGATGATAGAATTACATCACTTTCCCCCTAAATTATTTCAAGCAGATATGTCTATAAGTACATACGCCATATAGAGAATTGATGACTCTATATGTCATAGATATAGCTCTGCTAAGTGTCACCAAAGTGGTTCCTAGATGCCAAAGATGATGTAGCAACTCCCAAATACTATGGCTAAAATCCTCCTTGCACACATACATAATAGCTCAAATGTCTTAACCTGGGCACTAAATTTGTGTCCACAATCAATTGCAGACACTAGATTAAAGGCTGTGAAGAGAGAAGCTTTTAAAACATTACAACATAATTTAAAAAGAAATGTCCCCAAGTCTGGGTTCCTACTGTTTCAGTATAGTGATCATACAAATAAATGTTTATCTCTTTAAACAAAGCCTGAAGAGGAAATTACAGTACAAGTCATATCTTAAGCTCCTACTGCACCTTGCCCTAGCTCTAGTCTAAACATTGCCATAGGCGTTCAAGTCAGAAACCAAACTGAATGATAACTAATGCACTCTGAATTTTGTGCAGCTTTCAGGCTTGGTTCCACTTTTTAACCTGGCACCTCAGTGAGAGGATATACAACCATTGTGTGGTCTAGTCAGGCTTTTAGAATGGTCAAAATGCAACCTCAAGGCAAGGGGGTGTTATCTGGTAGGGAAAAAGGATAATGGCTCCTTTAAGGGTTTGCCCTCCCTCAGAGGCTGGGAAGGCAGCGGGGCGGGGCGTGATAGGCAGGGGGAAGGAATCATCTGAGTTGGCGGCCCGGCTAGTGGGGCTCAGGTAAGCCACTGGGGAGGATATGTAAACTGTGTCCCTCCAGGCTTGCATCTTGTCTTTCTTCCTGTGAGTCTGGGATAATCAAATACTGACACAAAATGGGTTTTAAGGGTTTTGTTATTCATTAAAGCCTACAAAATCCACTTATGGCAATGTAAGCTGTGAACATTACCTAGGTTGAGATCCTGGCTCCACTTAAGTCAATGACAAAATTTGCATTGACTTCAGTTGGGCCAGGATTTCATTCCAAATTTTGGACTGGAGCACAAATTCATCCCTGCTTTAACGCCATTTGAGCCAATAAGTTACAGAAACAAAGATTTCCCTGGACCTTAAAAGGATGTTGCAGCATCTGAACAGGCTTTTGCTACAGAGGAAACCAGTCTAATTGTGTCAGGTGTGAGAAATTGCTAGGAATGAATATTTTTTTTTTTACTTTGTGTTTTATTCCCTAAAATTCCATAGATAGCATCAAAATCAAACTGTTCTGGCAGATGAACCATCCAACTACACATGTCCACCTATTATAGAGTATATGCTGATCATTTAGCCCTAAGTATCTGCAAAATTCTTCTTACAAACATAAGCCATTTTTATTTTGGATCTGTTTCTGCCACACAGTTACACTGGGTGGTAGTTTACTTCTCAACTACTATTTAAATCACTGGAAGTACTCACAGAGTAAGTTAGTAAATCTGATCCTTTCTTACAAGATAGTGAAACAAATCTTTGGAACCAGAACAAAACAGGCTCTTTTCTCTAAAACAAAACTGACAAAATGTATTAACAGTTGGGGGGTGGGGGGTGGGATGTGACAGAAATCACCAATGGAGTGAGAAATAATATGTTCACTTTTCAACCTTGAACAACCTTTCCCCACAATCACACGTTTCACCAAAGGCTTTGCAAGGGGAAATCACAATTAAGTCTTTACTTTGGCATTATTGAAAATGCCACAATTGTACAGTCCCTCTGATGAGTCACTGTATAGTACCTTTCAACACAGAAGACAAATACACTCATTCCTAGCATCTAAAATCGGCAGTTGACTAGATATTTCACATACTATTAATAGCATCTCAAATGTACTTTTCATACTTGATCTGTCACTTCAATTAATGTGGTGGGCCACCTGTTTCTGCCCCATCATATGATGCTAAAATGATTGAAAACCATACTGCTGGCCCAGTAACAATTATTTTTTTGCTTGATTCAAGAAAATTAAAATGTCTTTGCTTCATATCTATATATTTTTAGATAAAAAGAGTTGGGAAGACATTCAGTAGTTCACTGCAAAGTTATGTTGTGAGACCTATAGCTTATAGGAGTTGGACCTGAGAATCCTTTCTTCACTTTTTAAAAATCTTATCAACCTATATTATAACAACTGCCCGAAGGAACTACACAAATGATGTACTAGAAGGTGGGGCTTCCAGGTTCCATGGTCTTGGCCATGACAAGGTGGTAAGACCTTCTGTTTGCTTAAAAGGCAGCTAGTACTCATGGCTTGACCACAGGTGTGCTCCTAAAGCCCAGTTTTGCAATTGTCTCATTGTTTCTACACTGTTGACCTCTAGAACCTGTCTGCTATCAGACCAGTATCAGGGCACTGACTCCATTAGTGAGATTCAGTACTTCAGGTAATACTTTTCATGTGGAGTGTTGGTATAAGGTTTCCTAATTCTGACCCGATGGTTACAAGCACAGGCCTCAGCAGCTGCGAATTGCCTGTGTGTTTATCAGACACTTGCAGGCTTTATAGACAAAGCATTGGAAAATGTTAGCAAAGCATCCAACCTTATTAGAATCCGTCTTCTGAAAGTACCAGATATGACCGCCATCCAGGGCACCCATCCTGGAAACACCTTCACATAAATAGTCCCTTTGAAGTCAAAGAAGAAATTTACTCTCTTGCAGGGTCTGGGGCCTAAAATTAGACTCCAAATGCTATTAGGGAACCTAAACCAGCAAAACAAATGTGTCTGTGAACTTCTGGGCCAGTTCATCCTTAAAAAGTTGTGAGGCTGATAGATTCATTGACTTGCTGTGGGACACCCAAAACAGAAACACAGCCCATTTGATAAAATCATAAAGTCAACCTAAGGGTGGAGAACACTAAATCCTGTAACCCTAGATCTGAAAGAAGGCAAGGCACACAGAGTCCCTCACAGAGAGAAGTGGGGACATGGGAAGGGGGAAAGGAACTTATTTGAATGACTTTCCTGCCCTACATGGTCAGCTGGTTGGCCTAGAGTTCTGACAGGAGATAGAACAGCTGCATATACAGGTCCCCTGATTTGAACCAGCAATTTTTCTGATGTGCTGATTTAAAGTATATTTTTAAAAATTGTTACTATTTTAATTAAACCTTGGCCTCAGCTAATCAGATATAGGGCTCTAATTCTCTTCTCACAGGTTTTACACAACAGTATCCCCGGAGTTACCTCTGTTTTACAAAGGTGCAAGGAAGAAGCGAATCAGGTCCAGTAAATGTGCTACTTCCAAAAATGTGTTGCATTTAAAACAATACTATATGGAACATTTTTACAATCCCATGATATTATTCTGTTGTATTCACTCAGAGGCATATTTTCCTCAGGGTCCGTATACACGCATACATTCAACTCCCTTTTAAGGGGAGTTGCAGCTATGCATCAAGCTAGAGAAGACTATGACACGTAATGTCTTATTTGATGCCTGTCTCAACTTGAAGAGGCACAGTACCAACAGCAGATTTTTCAGGTGATTTGATATATGGCAATAAATGGCATGACAGCATCTTCTTCAGCTCCACTTTTTGTGAGTTCATGGCATTCCACACACCATCTTCCCACCCTAGAGGCCTCCAAAATATCTGTGCAAGTGGAGAAGGTGGAGACTAGGAAGGCTAAGAGAAAATTGGGCAGGTCAGGAACAGGGCCAACAGGATGCATATTTTGGGAGTATTTCAACCCTCTCCACTTTCCCCAGGCTCTGCAGAATTTACAAAGAAAATACAATGCAGCCTGCGGGAATCCCTCTCTAATGAGGGCTTCCAGAGTAGCTGCTGTTGGCAGAAAGTATTGCTGCTGGGAAGGTACAGGGCCTCAATGCATATGGCCTTAGCATTTTTCTGATCCCCTATGATTTGAAGGGTTTGTGAGCATGCCCTGTAGGCCTTTGGAAGGGGTAGGAGGACACCCACCCCCGATGGAACAATTTGGGAGAACCTTTGTGAGGAGAACCTCATGCAAATTTTCTTCTCACGAGCCCTCTTTTATCACAGGAGGAACCCTTTGGCCCTTTGTGTTCAAGTAGAGAATTCAAGGAAGCTGCCAAGTCAGGTATTAGCGGACAAATAAAGGACTGTAAATATGAGGTAGAGTTCATGTTTCTGGATGATGGAAATTTCATTAGAGTCTATTTCCACTATCAATTATTAAATAAATTCACCTGAGTCTTTCCTCTCCTGCCCTATTGAAGAGGAATATATTCACTGTGGAAGTGTATTCTAACCTTCGTTACGCATGAGCAGATTTGGAACTAAGAGGCATTATATTCCTCTAGTGCTTTGAGGATTTCCTGGAGTGCATCACTAAAGTACTGTGTGTCATATGCTGGATTGTGCTTTTGAGGAATAAAGTAATATCAAAACAGCAGAGTTGAGTGTGTATATTACACGTCTAAAGAACAGTTCCAAAGAGGGAGGCCTATTTCTGCAGCCCTTACTCAGGCAAAATAAGAGTTGACATCACTGGGAAATTTGCCTGAATAAGGACTGCAGAATTGGACCCTGACATTTAATAATTTATTAATCTTTGAAGATGTATATTTCTGTAATTATTCTCCGTATCAAATGTGAATGCCCTAGTTAGAACCAACTTCTCAAATCCTTGCTTTTACTTTACGGGCTCACACTGCCTTCAGTTACCTGGATGCAGCTCCCATTGACTTCAGAATTGGGCCCAATTGTTTTACATGTTCATCAAATTCTTGGACATAAAACAGAAGAAGTATCAATAATTCCTCCTTCCAGTCCAGTACGCACAGCAAGTATCGTCTAGCATTTTACTTGGAACAAGGGGAATGTCACTCTCATGAAAGAGGGTTTATGTTGTACCATTTTCTGTTTTTATTACAGGTCAATCATCCCCTTCACCTCTCTCAGCGAAGGGGATGACACATCTGGGGGAATGCTACCTCTTCAGCTTTGCCTCTCTCTTTTCTCTGGATACCACAGACCTTTGTAGGTCTGGAGACCTATGCATGGGAGTCAGGTAGAGCTGGGGGTGATGATGCATCCTGTATACTCTGTGTGTAGCGTCATTGGCTGTAAAACCAAGTGCAGCAGCCAATGGAAGAGTGGATGGGTACATTGACTGATTGCGCAGGACCCCCGAGGAAGTCCAAAAGCACAGGGCATTAGTATGAACAGCCATGACCTCAGGCAGCTTCCTGAGATCATCTTCTCGAGTGGGAGCTAAACTCCTACTCTTTCCATGGAAGAAATCTCCTTGAGTTTCCAGTTTTCTGTGCAGATTTGTCCCTTGTAGGGAATGATCCAGTTCATACATCTTTTCCAGGAACAGGAATTTGCCTGCATTCCCTGCACACCTAAAAGGTTGATGGAAGATCTGAGTGCAGAAGCAATGCAGGGCTGGGCTCAGAGTGAGCTGAGATGAGTTTTCCTTTTTTCAGATAAAATATTTCCCTTTGAAACTTTAACAAAAGATGCGTCCAGAATTCATGTTATGGAGTATGCTATATTATGATACGACCTGAAGTGGAACAACAAATGACACATCATGATAAACAATAACAAAATGAGCTTTAAATTTCCCCATAACATATCTTCATAGTACATTAAATAAGTGTGTCTTCTTTCTAAACTATTCATTAGTCCTTTATTGCTTCTATAAAATGCTTTTATTGACTTTTAGACAAAGAAGCATAACATATTGCCGTGAGATGCAGAATAATGTAGTGAATGCAACTGCAAAGTTAAACACCTATCAAATCCCTATATGTCACATACAGAACTAGGTAAGTAATATAACAATGATTCTGGCCTTAAAAGAAGACATGAATTTGTTTTCCATACAGCGAATCAAACGTAAAGCTAAATGTGAAACCTTATATGTCATCGTATTAAGAGGAGGCTTGACAGTAGGACCATCCCCAGCTGGCGAAGACCACAGGAGTAAATCTCCAATGGAGTTATGTCAGGGATGACAAACAGACTTGTCAATTCCCCTGGATAAAATCAAATAACCCAGGGACTATATATTAGAAATCATTTGACCCCCCCCCCCACAAATTTCCATGTATCCGAACCAGCTGATTTCAGAGAATAGTGAGGGAGCTTTGTCTCAATGCAGCCTGCACCTCTTATGTTCAGTCTGATGCCCTAAAAGCTGCTGCAATCACTTCAGTCCCCCTGTTGCTAGTGGTACTGTACACTTGCAAGCTCTGGGTCAATAAGAACACTGAATCGCTGCATGGTAGCCAGAGAAAATCAATTCATTCCCAAAAGACAAAAGTATTGTTGCTGAAGGTCACTAAACATTACAGCAGCTGTTGCTATTTGGGAATGGAGTCTTGAGAGAGGATCTATGTAAATAGACATGAATGATGACGAATGGTCCTTTCCCTACCATAGTGTATACATGCCCATGGCAAGATGAATCTTTTATTGATGGGTTTGGGGGGGAGGTTTGTGGGGGGGGGTTGGTTTCTTTTCTTTCTTTTCTCATTTTTAGAATAACAGTTGGCTTGAATTTTCAGCATGCGTGAACATGGGAGGCCACAAGCACTGGCTAGACTGACTAGAGCTAGGCAAGGCGTGGGTGGGCTCATCGCTCTGTCTATTCATTTAGCGTCATCTTGCAGGGCTCTTTTTACCATTGTTCAAATTCTTAAGGCTAAATTCTGGGCTAGTATAAAGGCTAAATTAGTGATCTGTCCAGTGCTATGGAAGGTCTGCTCGGAGCTCTGGAGGAAGGAATGATCTTTCTCAATCACTCCTCAGCTGTTCTTTCCCCCAAAAGGCATCCTGTGATGCGTCTGCAGGCTCAAAAGTCCTTAAGCATGGAAATACCTGTGATTTTTGACAAAGGAAAAATATGGGGAGATGACAGCATTAGGAAAGCCCTGTGCAAAGTGTGTAGATGACCTGTATAATGCAGAATCTATACCGACTCCCTGGGCCCCAGCCCAGAAGGTTCTAGGGAAGGTGAGGATGGTAGATTTGCAGCTACACAGTTCCACTGTCCACATCTAAGGCCTTTTCCACTAGCAGAGACTTAGGCATGAATTGCATCTTAGCTTTGTCCTCACAGGCATCACTAACTACATATTTTTATCAGATTCTCTAGACTCATAGGTAAAACAGAATAATATTTTAAACCTCTATTCTCCTTTGCCTCTCTGAAGGATTACAACATATTCTCTAAACAATTCAGAACTGTAATGTGAAATAAATTAGTAGCACATTGAAGTTTATTGACTCACACAGGGAACATGGGGAACCTACCACTACTGCTGCCACACAGTGGAGATCTCCATTCGCTCAGGTGGCAGAATCCTACATTTTTGAAGCTGAAGCCCCTAGGCTCTATTCTTGGTTCTCCAGTGTGTCTATAGAATGTATTTATTGCATCATTTACGGTACATGGATTCCTTCCACCACCACAATGTTCAAATTCTTCAACAACAGTCATAGCACCAACATTTTTGGTTGCTTCTCATTACTGGAGAACAATTATAGCTGAATGGACCTCAAAGCCACCAAAGTTTGTCCTCAACCCACCTTCTCTTTCTCAAATGGACTATTCCAGGGATCGGCAACCTTTGGCATGCGGCCCACCAGGGTAAGCCCCCTGGCGGGCTGGGTCTATTTGTTTACCTGGCGCATCAGCAGGTTTGGCCAATTGCAGCTCCCACTGGCCACGGTTCGCCACTCCAGGCCAATGGGGGCTGCGGGAAGCGGCAGCCAGCATGTCCTTTGGCCTGCGCCACTTCCCGCAGCCTCCATTGGCCTGGAGTGGCGAACCGCGGCCAGTGCGAGCAATGATCAGCCGAACCTACGGATACACCAGGTAAACAAACCGGCCCGGCCCGCCAGGAGGCTTGCCCTGGCAGCCCGCCAGAAGGCTTGCCCTGGAGAGCTGCGTGCCAAAGGGTTGCTGATCCCTGGACTATTCTATACAGTAGTGCTGGAACAATTTTTATAGTGGGGTGCTGAAGGTGGATTTGGCGTATCTTATTAGTACTTCAAGCCAGGGGTGCACAGCACCCCCAGTAACCCTAGTTCCAGCACCTATGATTCCATGTTTACAGAAGTTTACAGAAGAGAAGAATGAGGGGGGATTTGATAGCTGCTTTCAACTAACTGCTTTCAAGCTGCTTTGGTCCTGCTTTGAGCAGGGGGTTGGACTAGATGACCTCCTGAGGTCCCTTCCAACCCTGATATTCTATGATTCTATGATTCTATGAACTACCTGAAAGGTGGTTCCAAAGAGGATGGATCTAGACTATTCTCAGTGGTAGCGGATGACAGGACAAGGAGTAATGGTCTCAAGTTGCAGTGGGGGAGGTTTAGGTTGGATATTAGGAAAAACTTTTTCACTAGGAGGGTGGTGAAACAGTGGAATGCGTTACCTAGGGAGGTGGTGGAATCTCCTTCTTTAGAAGTTTTTAAGGTCAGGCTTGACAAAGCCCTGGCTGGGATGATTTAGTTGGGGATCGGTCCTGCTTTGAGCAGGGGGTTGGACTAGATGACCTCCTGAGGTCCCTTCCAACCCTGATATTCTATGATTCTATTCTATGATTCTATGTCTCAGACCTCACATGACACCTATTCCAGTGACCACTGAAGTGAATGGGAATCCTTCCATTGACTTCAGTGGGCACTGAACCAGTCCCATTCATTCTGATCTTCCTTCTGTTCCAGCACCCTTTTTATTCCTTCTTAGTATACATCCCATCCAGTAAGCAAATCATTTATATTTGAACTAATTTACTCCTTTTTAACTGCCCTTCCTTTGCCCTCTTTCACTTTGTGGGTTTTTATTTTCCAGCACTAAGCAAAATGCAGCCTTTTGTTCATATGTGGCCTACAGAGTTTTACAGTGAAGCACTTGGCTAGACTCATACTGAATTCTGAATACTGAAGTGAAGCACACTGAAACTACCTGTCCCAGAGGGCAATGCGACACATTGATTGGTGAGAAGGGTCACTCAGAAGAAGAGGGGGCATTGCCTGTTGGAATCTGTAACGCCTGTGGGAATCAGTTCTGTATTCAAGATAAATCAGATGCAATTTGCTCCAGTGTATGCAAATTTAAGACACAGCAGCTGGGCACCTGGCAAGTGGCCAATTTGGCTCTCAGGTGGAAAAAGTCTGAGTGACCTTGCCATATATATTACTCTTTCCATGTCACCCCATAGATTTCTGTAACGAGTCCTTTCACTCAGCTCCCATCTTCCTTCTTTGTCTGCCAAACAAAGAAAAACTGGGAAAAGAGCTTATTACTTCATTCTTCCTTAAAAACAGGAGCTTTCAAAAGAACGAACAAAGGGATTTGCATTATTTCTGTTGCATTTGTAAGACAAATTTCTTCTAACGCTCTCTCTCCTCACAAGGCTGTGTTTTGACAGTGAAGATTGCTGATTAGGTGGGTAGGATTTATTGTTTCTAAATTATTCATTAAGCTGGATTTGGACTTTCATTTTATTCTTCTATCATCTCTCTCCAATTCTGCACAGTGTAAGACATAACTTTAGTTTCTATTAAATGACAAACAGTTTTGATTGGCAAGAGTGATTCCTTTGCCCTTTTGGGAAATCAGAATAAATTCAGATTGCAAGAGTCACACTTGGAGTAGTTCATCATTTGCACAGCTTGAAAAATCTTGAAGACAACTAAATGGCCAATTGCAAAGAGACAATTGAAGCAGCAAATCAAAGAGCTTCTTCACACATATCTGACAGAGAACCCATTGAACAAAACAAATTACAGTATGGCATCAGAACAGTTAGCAGTGCCAAGAAAAATCAGAATGGAACACAGCAATGAGAAAATCATCTCAAATAAGTGCATAAGGAAATGAAGAAGCAAACAGAGCATAAGCACATAACTGTGCTACAGTAAATCGCTGCAGCTATTTGGAATTTTCCTATGATTATTCAAACATATACAGGTATAGCAGAATAAAGGAAATCAAATCACATAGCATCAAATCAAATGACTGTCATCAAAAAATCAGCCCACCCATATTTACCACTCAATGGTATCTGAGATACTCTAGTGTTTCCTTAGATTTAGAACAGACAATTATTGCTGTATCTCAGATACCACTGGTAGTAACTGTGGTCATGGTGGTGTGTGTTGATTGCTTAATTGTGGCCAAAATTTTAAAAAAATTAGACCAAAATTGCAGTGTCTTAGGTTCTCCTCTTCCAGTGTCAATGCAGGGGACAGGTGTCCCACTGCAGAGAATTACTTAAGGCGTCACTTAGAGCTTTAAAACTTGACCTAGCCTTCTTGGGACTTGCCACTCTGAAGGCTATATTCCATTGAATAACACTGAGTTCCTGTGAAAAAGATACTTGTTTCCTGTAGGAAAGATGGAATTTCTCCACTCCAGGCCTTTATTATGCTCTATAGTTGTAAATTGCAATAAATATATTTATGTTTAAAGTGTAACAACAATTGTTTCAATTCTGCTGTTTGATCTGGTTTATCCATTGTTTAAATCTAAAAGAAAACCCCACACCTTTTGCATGTAACATGACTAAGCTACATATACAAATGGAAGTCTTGAGCTCAGTCATGAAGTTGGAAGGATATTGCAAATCTAAAGAGCTACATATTTAAAGATATTTGAAAGAAACTAATAGCAGGATCAGAAAGTTTCATTTGCATACAGCCTAACAATGCTTTATTCTCAATCCTGTTCATCTCATTCAGATTTTTCAGTGATGTTTAATGTATACTCCCCCCCCCTAAAAATGTATTAATAAAGCGATGAAGTTTTCATTATTTTTGAATACAAGAATATTCCAAGATCAAAGCTAAACTGAGATAATAACAGAGATTTATTTAATGTGTTCATAAATACTGATAGGGCTGAATTTTATAGCTACTTCTTAGTGAGGTTTAAAAAATAGGTTTAAAATTTCCACTGCATAGTTTAGATTCATTTACTCTTTGATAGCCAGAGTTACTAAGCAGTAAGCTAAGGATTCAATATGTTTTTCACTTACTTTTTACTTTGGCATGAGTTGTCAATTTATTGTTCCATGTCACTTTGTATACACTCTACTGTAAGCTGTTAACACATTCAAAATTGAATTGTGAACTAACACAAAATACATATCTGTTACATACACCTCATAAATCTCCCTTTAGTCACAGTATTGAGCAGTCAGAATGTTCAGTAAATGAGATACCTTTCCCAAGTCTGGTGAGAACAACAAGGTCCTTCACCATACATGCAGAAGACACATTAAATTAAATTGCACATTAACCTGACTGCAGGATGTGATAATCACAAATGGTTTGTTTTGTTTGGCAGGATGTGATAATCACAAATTGTTATGTCATCTTCTATGCAAAAAAAGCACACAAAAGGACTTAGGAAACTATTTATTAACTCATGAATTTCTTTCGGATTATTCCATCAAGTGAGTGAAATTTCCCACATTCGCACAACAGAAAAGGAAGGGGGTGAGACTCATCAAACCCATGATGGATGTTCTGACAGTCTTAGGATATGTCATGAGAGAACAGGCAATGGCATTTGGCAAGGAGGTCTAGTTCCTCCACACTAATCTAAATATCCCTGTGGTGGTAATTTGGCCTACAAATTAACCCTTATTGTAAGCTCAGCTGTGAAAAGTGAAAGTTCATAAAATGTCAATGAGCTAAAACAACAAATGTTGATGGGAAATGGTATGAAAGGGAGTCAAAAAAGAGTAAATTAGTCCAGATAAAAAGGCCTAGTGATATCACTGAGGACAGTGTTGAAACTATGCCTGGTAAAACAATAGAAGTGAGGGACTGGAAATCAATGGCCCAAAATTTGTTTGCTAAAAATTAGAGGGGTAGCTGTGTTAGTCTGTATCCACAAAAACAAGAAGTCTGGTGGCACCTTAAAGATTAACAGATTTATTTGAGCATAAGCTTTTGTGGGTAAAAAATCCACTTCTTCAGATGAATGGAGTGAAAATTACAGATACAGGCAAAAATATATATTGGCACATGAAGAGAAGGCAGTTACCTTACAAATGGAGAACCAACATTGAAGGCCAATTTACTCAGGGTGGATGTTGTCCACTCCCAATAATTGATGAGGCGGTGTCAATACCAACAGAGGGAAAATTGCTTTTGTAGTGAGCCAGCCACTCCCAGTCCCTATACAAGCCCAAATTGATGGTGTTAAGTTTGCAAATGAATTGTAGACCTAATTAGTGAGCAAAGTAATGAAGATCAAGCTTCACCATCTGGGCTTCCATCCCCATTGTGTCCTGGAACCCCAGGATCTACCGTGACACTGCTGGACCTTCATTGTCATAATCCCAAAAGATATCCTAACCAGCCTGGCCCAGAGAGAGTTATCCAGATGATATAACCACCTCCATCGGTTCTGGCTAAGTCTCCAACACTATCTGGAATGTGAGACTTTGTCTCTTTCTCTCTCCCTCTGCCTCCTCATGTGTCCTTTTCCTTCCCCAATTTATTTCTCCTTTTTTGCTTTCTGTCTAATAAAAATCTGTCTTAGCCAGTCAAGACTGTATTTTGCAATGCTGCTGTAAGCCTGTGATCAAAGAGGCAGAAAAAAGCAATGTCCTAAACAGCTCTCTGCTGGTACAAGTTCACCAGGTCTTGTAGTGGCTAATAAGACTGTGTGCCTCACTCTTCCAGCAGGGAGGTTGCATAACAGAGACAACATAGGAGTCAGAAGGTGCATTTTCTATCTTTGCTGTTATTTTCTCTCTCCTCTTATGTGTGTTTGTCTTTTAGGACATGGGATTGAACTTTACCAACAGTAACAAGGACAGTTCCAGCCCATCTCATCTAATTTCCTGCCTTTCCCCCCACTCCCAAGATAGTTCTTCTTACCACCTTTAATGCCACCTAAAAGACTGTCAAATGGGAGAGGTTTCCTTCTAAAAATCCTCTCCAGCTAAAGGGCAAAGGAACAAGGGATGTTGTTAAAATGAAAGCCTTATTGAATATTGTACATTTCAAATGCTTTAACTGTTTTTCTTTCTTTTCTGTATGGTTAATAAAAGGTTAAAAAATTGTAGCAGTGTGATTGCCCTGGTACTAATCAAGCTGAGACCTCTGTAAACCAAACCCTGAATCTTGTCTAAAATTGTTTCATCTTGCTCAGAGGCTGGGTCATGTCAGCACCTTTGACTCTTCGGGCCCATATATTCCATCAAAATTACTGTCATACCCTCTCTGCTCCCTAATAGCTTATCTCTCCATACAGCTGAGCTGCTCTCTGGTAGCAGCTGCCCTCAGAACCCTCCCAGAAGGGGAGTAGGCTCAGTGTGGGGAATGAGATTATATGGGAGATAATGCAATGCCAGCAGGTCGGAGGAAGGAATTATACCACTTAGACCAGCCATGACCTGCCAGACCTTGACTTTTCACAATCTTAGTCCCACAGTTTCAGAGTACAGAGGCTTCCGTAAGTTGAAAGAGAAAGAGAGAATATATTGTGGGGACTGGTTTATTTTCTTTTGAGCTCTGTCTCTAATTAAGATTTAATCAATTTGGGGCATTTTAATTTGAGAAAAAATATTGCTTTTTAGCTTACATGTCATTTTCTGCCTGGGATGAGATGAGACAAGAGGGGTTTTTTAAACCACATTAAAAAAACACTTTATAAAGGAAACATCAGCACAACCATACCTGCAGAGTTAAAAATCAAACACAATAATCGTCAAATTGTCACCACTTAAGGCCATCTCATGCCCTTGATCCGCATCCCTCATAATCAAATGGAGCTGCCTACATGGTTCAAGAGCATGGTATGGTTGTGAAAAACTAAAATAGTTACACATTTATTCCCAGCTGATTTATGGGTAATTCAGGAATTAATGGAGCTAGTGGCTATATTATTAGCATTTTGAAAAATAACTCCTCAGCTGGTTTGGCTCCAATCCCACTTGGGGCCCAGCACCAAGAACAGCAGTTACTATACTTAAGGATGCACTGTACTTAAGGGGAAGATATCTCTTTGTTGTGCCTTGTTCACCAACCAGATTGGAGCATAAGTAGTGAGTCAGTCAACCTATCTTTAGTATCTTCAGACCAATGTGCCTCTCTCCATTTAGTGGCAGAGGGGAAAACTACTGGGTAGGGCTGGCTGGAAGAGGATCATGAATATAATACATTGTGATGTAAGTAGGGTGTGGCCAGCCACACCATCAAAGCAGCTTCTCTACATGGCATGATTTCCAGAGGCTGGGCTGAAAGCCTGCCTGGACGTGAAAGCTAGACATGGGAACATGAACTCCCACACTGCAGTCTTAGGAGTACCAGTGTGGAGAAAGGAATAACAACACTGAAAGGGAGCACATTTTGGTGTTTGGCATGTAGAAAAAAAGGTGCCTAGAGGGACAAATACATGCTTGGCCAGTCTACCCCAGGTTAACCAAAACTACAGATCAGCTCAAGTTTCAAAATTCATGTATAGAGCTTCATTCTGAACACCCTGAAAATTCAGAGCTGTTCACATCCCAGGTTCTAGTTTGAGCCATTATATTAATAAGAGACATTTTCAAATGTTTGGATTTTGAATTTACAGGAATTATCCCAATTTTTAGTCCAACCCATCCATAGAATACAAGTGTAGTGCAATACAGGATTCTTATATACTCGTTGGAATTCTAACCTCTAGTTTAATATTCAAATAAATGACATTTAAAAATCTATTCTATTAAGCTTGGCTGAAACAGCAGCTTGTCTATCCAAAATTCTGACAATGGAGAGCAACTGTGTGGCATTTCTCTCGCTTTTTAGATTTCATCCTTGAGCAAAAGGGAAGGAAAGAACTTCTACATTTTCATAAATGTGCACTCTTATCTAATCATCTATGTTTTACTGTCAGGGTCATTCAAACATCTTGTGCTTTTTGTGAAAAAGACTACCCAGAAATCAACATACATAGAATATCAGGGTTGGAAGGGACCTCACAAAGTCATCTAGTCCAACCCGCTGCTCAAAGCAGGACCAATCCCCAATTTTTGCCCCAGATTCCTAAATGGCCCCCTCAAGGATTGAACTCACAACCCTGGGTTTAAGCAGGCCAATGCTCAAACCACTGAGCTATCCCTCCCCCCTTGTATTGGATAATCTTCAATATGGAATAATAATGTTTATTGACTTCAGGCTATGCTATTGTTCTAAATGAACCCTAACCTGGGCTATGTTTCAGGCTTTGCATTTATAACTCATGGTGAGTCAGGAGCATGTCATTGAAACCTCTCTGCAAAGGTAATGGGGCTTGTACCTGCTTATATCAAAGCTAAATTTGATCCCGTGTTTCTGTTTTCCTATCAATACAATGGGGATTAGAATACCCACATACTTAGTTTAATAATATCTGTAAAGCTTTTTGAAATACTTCGATGAAAGGCATTGTAAAAGGATATGGTGTTTTTATTATTGACATCAGAAAGATTTTTCTCTCCTCATGTTTTGTTTTTTTTTAAGGCCAACAAAGTGCTTTCTATTTAAGCTGTTATGATCAATTATTTATCAAAGTTTACATTAATTTTGTATCCTATCCAGTTATTTTTAAACACTGAAAGGAAATAAAACATTTAAAGGAAAATTGTTTACAACAATCATGAGGACTGTGCTTCCTACAGTGAGCGCATCCAGCTTGCTTTGCGGAGAAGAGGGGAGTGTATATTTTCCATCAGGGCTCAGTTAGACGAGTGCTAACCACTAACAGGGTGAAGAGTAATGCTTAACCAAGAAGAGGGTGATTTTGTACAGAATTACAACCAATTCACGGTGAGATTTTATGTTGGATTACATCCACTCACAGAGAGGATTTTGCATAATTAGTATGTACTCAAGTGGTATAAGGGGTGTTTTGGTGAAAAAAGATAAAAAAGCTTCTGGGTACCCTGGTGACATGGGCCTTATCAATACTAGAAGTTACACTAATTTAACGAAACTAGTTTAAAACATTTCTAGTTAAATGGGTTCAAACTCCAAATGTAGATGCAAAATTACCAACACAAGGGTGGATAAATTAAAGCAAGGGTGAAACTACTTTAAGTGCACCTACATTATAGATAGGCTCTGGATTAACTAGAAGGATTTTAAATAGATTTTAAATAGGTGCAATTTTTCTAGGAGACACAAAACCAGATGGTTAGTGCTCTACATTACCATACAGGAGAGCCAGGTTCAATTTCCATTCCTCGGTCTCTCTGGAAAGCACTGGAGTGTGCAGTATAGGCAGTACAGGAGCCCCAGAGGTCACTAACTTGTGACGCATCAACAAGCCTTCCATTACATCAAGGAGCAATCCTGATGAACTCTGAACGGATCCTAGTACATTTCTGCATGGCTGTGACAGAAAACCCAGGGAGGGCAATGTGACAAAGCTCTGTCCTTGCCTCTGTGGGTCCCACGTTTCCTGGCGGATTTTGCTAGCCTCAGAAGCTCACTGTGACCCTCCACATAACCCTTCTCTCTCTAGAGACAAGGGTCACAGTCTACTGAGCCATTTTCATCATAAGCCAGAGAGGGAGGTGAGGAGAAGTTATCCTTCCTTGCACAGTCTCTGTTGTCTCCCAGTCTCAGTGATTAATCAGGAGGCAAAGGTCGGGGAGGGGGAGGGGGAGCCCAGGCCCACCCTCTACTCTGGGCTCCAGCCCAGGGACCCTAATAGTATCAGCTATGGTAGCTGACCTTTTAGAAACATGACATGTACAATTCCCTGGGCTACTTCCCCCACAGCAGCCCTCACTTCCTCAAGCTCCACTTCACCCTTACCTCAGGGTCTCCTTCCTTGAGCCTGATATGGTGTATACTACTCAGTCTCTCCAACAGCACAACTTCCTCCCACAGCTCCTGACATGCACACCCACCTGACTGACTGGGAGGCTTTTAACTAGTTTCAGCCAGCCCGATTGGCTTCAGGTGTCCCAATCAACCTAGCATTCTCCCTGCCTTCTGGAAATTTCTTAATTGGCCCCAGGTGTCTTAATTGACCTGGAGCAGCTGCCATTTCACTTATCCTGGTACCAGGGATTTGTTTAGCCTAGAGCTAATATATCTATCTCCCACTACTTTTCTATAGCCATCTGGCCTTGCCCCGTCACAGCAGGCAGAACTGAGAATTACTACCACGAACTGGCAATGCGCGTGGATGGAGAAGTTTTGGGAACCTCTCCAACTATTTTCAGGGTTTGAGTTCTCATGAGTTCCTGCCATTTAAACCAATGTGTTTCCCTCTCAAAGAGTGGATCAAATTAAAAAGGAAAAAGCAAAAAGAAACATGATTTTCTAGAGAGAGGGAAGCCATTAAGGATAAAAGATGACACTCCCCCATGCTAGAGTAGAACAAGTAGTTGCTCTATGTGTAATATACTGGACATAATATATATACATATATTTTCACTGTCAGCTCTTTGCTCCATTTCTTGCCATACCCTTTCACTGGCTCTGCAGGCTCTGCCCCCTTTTTCATTGAGCTAAATGGAATGCAATCCCCAAGGGTTTTAACTTTCAAACTCACAGTATGTGAGGGATTTTGAAACTGGGTGGAGAGGGGGGATGGTCACCTCTCCTTAATTATTACACCCCCTGTGCACTTACCGGGCACATTTTAACTGCAAATGTCAAAGCACTTTAAGGTAATTAATTAATTAAGCCTCACAATTCCTCTGTGAGCTAAATACAATTACACCCATTTTTACAGCTGGGTAAATGTAGTCAGAGAAAGGTTTAGTTCTATGAAGTTTGTAGACAGTTGGCAAGTACGGGGGGTGGTGAGTACAGACAGAATGTGATAGTGTTTTGGATGCTGATGGTTAAATAGATTTTAAGGCCAGACAGGACCATTATGACCTTCTAGTCTGACCTGATGCATAACACAGGACAAAGGTTTTACGTAGCATCCCTGCATCTAGCCAAGGAAGTTGTGTTGGGATCAGAGCATGTCTTTCAGAAAGACTTCCAATTTAACTTAAATTGAGACTCTTCTGTAATCCTGGTAATCTGTTCCAATGATTAGTGTTAAAAATATTTCTTATTTCAGAGCTGGACTTTGCCGATTTTAACGGGGTTGGATTTTGTAACGATTTTGTCTGCTAGATTACAGAGGAGGAGTTTGTTCCCTTGTACACCTGCAAAAAACTGGTCTATTTGGGTTTTGCATTTGAAGGATTTCTCCCTTACTGCATGCATAAGGGCATTTAGGGCATTTCATTCAAAGTGTTTTCCCAGTTTCCTAAAACCTTGTGATTTATTGAGCACCCATCCCAACTCTTGCAACTGTGCATTTTTAACAGCGCGGGTTAAGTCACCTGGAAAAGGAAAAACAAAGTGTCTGCCTGTCAGATTTATTCTTGAACATATGTTCCCTTGTCATTGTCAAGTTCAATTTATAGAAATAGTTTGCAAGAACCTGACTCCTCACTAACAACGTGCCATAGACACTGCACATCTTATGTGGTTCTGCACCAACTAAAAACATCTCCTAGGAATTGCACTGCTCATTAGGTAAAAAGAAAACTGATCATTTAGCACAGTAAACTTTAGTTGTTATGGAGAAATGCTCTGGGTTTGGGTTCATGTTTTTGGGACAAATATAAAGCTGGTGGTATACTTAAATTAACACAAAGAGTGATATCTCTGTTCAAAACAGCATAATCAAAATGTATTTGAATTCCATTTCTCCATGATTTAGAAACGAGCAATGTTGCTGAAAATGTCCTCAGTAGCATAAGGACTGATTATGCCTTCTCTCACTCATGTAATTGAGATCAGAATCCAACCCATATTACTTAAACTGTAGAGATGTGCACTCTCTCCCCCCTGCTCATTTTTTTTCACTCAGCAGCGTACAGCTTGCCATCCGGCAGTAAAATTAACGAAGTCTTTCCTTTTTATTTCATATAAAAATAGCTATCAAGCATTTCACTTCTGTGGGAAAAGGGAGGTTTGGGAAACAAAGAAACCTGCAGAGTAATGAGAGTAAATCGGTTAAATGGGAAATTGTTGCCCCTGCTCTTCTACTTGCTTGTTAATCTATATTTTCTAAATTGGGGAAAGGACATGCTGTCTAGAATGACTGTACGTGTACCTACGCACTGCTGTTGTGTACGTGGATCTTGCAGTGTTGTAGGAGTTTGTTCACAGTTCTGATGCATGATTTCAACATTTATCTTTAAAGAGCTTCAAAATATTTTCCTTGTGCATGTATTAATAATATCAAACAAGTAGATGTATAAAAATGGCTAAGGAATTAGAATGGCTTAATTAATTTGAAACTGGGCATGGAGCCTCAAACCAGCCTTTCATTTTGACTCCACAATTTTGCTGGCACACAAGATATAGTGTAGATATTTGATTATGTGGGGGCACCGATCAGGTAGCTGGACATCTACATTCCGTTATCCGCATCACAGTTTGATGCCCAAATTGATTGTGGGTACAAAGTGAGAGGCTGGTTTGGAAAGATGGAAAAGTATTGAAAAAGCAAGTTGTGTTTATGAATCAAGGGCAACATATGGCCCAAAGTGTGGAAATTAGTATGTGGATTTTTTTAAAACACTTAAACAATTGTTATGTTATATAGAGGATAACATATGGGAATAGAGAGAACACATTGGAACTGAGCTCCTGAAAATCCGTACTCAAGTGAGCTGTCTTTAATGAGCAGTTCCATTGCCTTCGTTGTCCATGACATTAGGTTGCAAATTAGAAAAAGGAGATAAAAGTGCAACATTTGATGTCCCCCCACACTATTTTTTATAATACAGAAAAACATTTAAATTTCAAATAAAGATTAGGCACATTTAAAAAACCCATGACATAAGAATATGTTAATTTTTATTTCATCTTGACAGCCAAGAGGAAACTTAATTCAGGCTGGTGGACAAAACAAAACTTCTGATAGCAAGCAAGCAAACTAAAAAAGCTCATTAGATCAACTGAAATTAACCTAAGAGAACCCAGGATCCTAATGCCAGTCATCATGGATTTCTGGAGCTGCAAATAGGATAGGGTGAAACCATGCATGCGCTACACCTACGTTAGTCTAATGTCTCCAAAAGGACACAGTTTGAGTTAGATGATTATTTGGGTGGTGTAGGGTAGAAGAGGACAGAAAGGCTCCCAGGACTTTTTAAATATATTTTCTTCAGGTCTCATAACATGCATATTTTCCACTATAGATGGGCACTGTGCATCATGGAAAGATCATTTTACCATTCAGAGCAGATGATTACTTATTAAAGCAATTTTTACCAGCTTTCCATATTTCCAGATAATCTCCAAACTTTTTTTCCCTGTGAAAAAGTTCAGAACAAACTGTAATGCAGTTGTTTGGGCCTTGAGAAGCTGCATCATTTTTTCCAAGATTCAGGGCAAATTTCCCAAGTTTAATATTTCTAATGGGGGCGTCTCAAAAAAGTTATGACTGATCAACTTGGTTATGAAATTGTATGTTCCAGCGATCACATGCATGCAGTTCTCATGTCAGCAGTGGCATCTTTCAGCTGTTCACAATTACAGAGCCTATTCCTCAGAGATGCAGAGCATTTGCAAATACCCACTGAAAGCCATGGGAGGTATAGGTGCTCAGAATGTGCTCAGCATCTCTCAGAACCAAGCCATCCATGTTCCTGTCTTGCCTATGGACATCATTATTCTACTACAAAAATGTAAAATGAATTACACGAGGATACTAGGCTGAGACAGGTTCCAATTTTTCTTTTGAGGGAGAGAGTTGTGTCCTCTCAATGGCACATCAGATGCAATCCTCCTCCACAGATATACATATACTTGTCAATTTTTCAAATACATGGTGTCATAAATATAAAGGGAAGGGTAAACCCCTTTGAAATCCCTCCTGGCCAGGGGAAAGCTCCTCTCACCTGTAAAGGGTTAAGAAGCTAAAGGTAACCTCGCTGGCACCTGACCAAAATGACCAATGAGGAGACAAGATACTTTCAAAAGCTGGGAGGAGGGAGAGAAACAAAGGGTCTGGTCTGTCTGTCTATATGCTGCTTTGCCGGGGATAGACCAGGAATGGAGTCTTAGAACTTTTAGTAAGTAATCTAGCTAGGTATGCATTAGATTATGATTTCTTTAAATGGCTGAGAAAAGAATTGTGCTGAATAGAATAACTATTTCTGTCTGTGTATCTTTTTATAACTTAAGGTTTTGCCTAGAGGGGTTCTCTACGTTTTGAATCTAATTACCCTGTAAGGTATCTACCATCCTGATGTTACAGGGGGGATTTCTTTACTTCTATTTACTTCTATCTCTATTAAAAGTCTTCTTGTAAGAAAACTGAATGCTTTTTCATTGTTCTCAGATCCAAGGGTTTGGGTCTGTGGTCACCTATGCAAATTGGTGAGGCTTTTTATCCAACATTTCCCAGGAAAGGGGGGGTGCAAGTGTTGGGAGGATTGTTCATTGTTCTTACGATCCAAGGGTCTGGGTCTGTAGTTACCTAGGCAAATTGGTGAGGCTTTTTACCAAACCTTGTCCAGGAAGTGGGGTGCGAGGTTTTGGGAAGTATTTTGAGGGGAAAGACGTTTCCAAACAGCTCTTCCCCAGTAACCAGTATTTGTTTGGTGGTGGTAGCGGCCAATCCAAGGACAAAGGGTGGAATATTTTGTACCTTGGGAAGTTTTGACCTAAGCTGGTAAAGATACGCTTAGGAGGTTTTTCATGTAGGTCCCCACATCTGTACCCTAGCGTTCAGAGTGGGGAAGGAACCGTGACACATGGGATGCAGAATATTCACTACATTGTTTATCATCTGCTATTGTGAAGCCCTTTTGGCATCTTAGGATAGTAAAATGTTCAGAAAATAATTTTAAAAAGTTGGCTTTTTATACCACTTATTGCACCGGGTCTTTTTGTCTCACTTTACTCAGAAAACAGAAAATAGTAGATAAAATAGTTCTGAAAAACACAAAAACAGAATTCTTATAATTTGGTTCAGTTCCATTCATCAATAGATTTTGCACTCTTGGGGTACTCTCAGACCAATCAAGTGTGGCCCATCTCTATGTATCTGACTAGACACCATTTTGCCAAGTCCATGGAGCACAACCAGAATGATACTGCCCAAAACAGAACACATTAGAACTTATTGCTTCTGCAACTGTGCATTTTACCATTGTGCTCCCTCTGATTCATCTACTGATGTTGCTAAGACTCAAACATAGTGAACCTAGGTTCATTATGCAAGTTTAAAAAAAGGGGGGGAGGGGCAAGATTTATAACTTCAGTTAGAAATGCTAATACAAAAGTTTGCTAAGAATTACCAGCTTCTGAAGGCTGTCTTGCTCTGGTTGTGGAATTCCATTGCACACTTGGTCATTTAAGTAGGTTACTGAAAAAAACATATGGCCCAAATTTATGTAAGAAACGGCTGAAAGAACTATGATAAAGGAACTAGAGAAGCTGCAAAATGTTCCTTAAAATGCCTCTTTTAACAGTGGGAGAAAGCCTATATATACATTAAGTTTTATAGAATTGGAGCATGTACGAATTGCGGGACGATTTCATAACAGGCGTTAAGTGGTCACAATTCCATTGACACCAATGGAGCTGCATCTGCTTACACCAAAGGTGCCTTTGTGTATGACATGTGGCATTGTGTGCCAACCAAACACTCACAAAGGGCATATGTGATTCCACTTAGTTAGCCACGATCAGTTATTTTTAGACAATTTCCAGAAATCTTGGTTGGTTTTAATGAATATACATTTGTTCAAGCCTTTCGTGGGCAAAGCGATGAAGCTGCATAGCATAGATTATACAAAATGGTTTCAGTGCAAAGATGATATGGAACCAAATACTATCTCCCAATATTTTGCAGTAAATTTCTCTCTCATTTAAAAATGGTTCCCTAGCTCTAGCCAGCCCAAATTTATCTCCCTGGCAGTAGGCTTCTAGGCGTATTGTGAGATGTGTAGCTGCAGAAGCTGCTAGCTGTTCTTAGGATTTTTGGATCCCAATATATTTTTTTAAAACATCGACCTCCCCACCAAGGAGCTACCCAAGGTTGTAACTGCAAACTTATTTCAAGCATGTAGTGGGATAAGGAACCATGTGCCAATTATTTTTTCTTTTTTAGAATAAGCTTTTTGAGCTAAGGGAAGCTTGTGCTATATATGTAATATATGGGAGAGAAACCACACTTGACATATGTTAGTCATATCACTTAATTCACTACTGGAAGTAACTCATGCTCAGATACAATGGTGATGAGTGAATTATAAGAACCTATACAGAACAGAAAAGCCCCATAGGTCAGCAAGTGCAAGTGGGTGACCTTTCTAATGTGAACATATAAAATGGTCTAGATTTTCAGAAGTAACTAGTGATCCTGGGTGCCCAGCTTCGTAAACCTTAAAGGGCTCTGATTTTCAGAGGGTGGGTGGGTGACATTATTGACATGAACTGTGACTGTATAGATCCTTGTTGCAACCAAGGTCCTGTAGTTGCACTAAATCTTGTACAAAGGTGGTCGAGTAAGGTGTGTATAGAAAAGTTGTAATTTGCTAGTTATAATTATGCTGTCTGTATGTGTGTCTCATTTTTGTATTTGAAGTTATGAATATTGGCTATGTACTTGTATCTCAATGTGTTTGATTCTAAGTAGCCTCAGTGAAGCATTTGGTCAGCTGCTTGAGAAAGGACTATTCTCAGTAAGTGCCCAGTCAAGAAACACTTAACTGACAATGGACTTTGGGAGACGCCAATCCACAGCTGAGCTTTTTTGGGAACGTTCAGACTAACATGTAAACAATGGCTGCAAAAAGCTGAATCATTCATGGACATGTGACTTGCCCAGGCGGCTACAAACTCCCTCTTGTTGCTGTGACTTTGCATAGAAGAACACAGGAGTTTCCACCCACAAGAGAATATAAAAGGAGGCCCTGGAAGCCTCTCCATTTTGTCTTCCGCTGGCTCAAGAGGTGGCCTCTCCACCCCAAAGAGATGCCTGAAAGAAACTGGAACAAAGGACAGTAACTACGGGGGGAGGGGGGAGTGATTGCTGGACCCAGACTAGGAAGGAGTCCAGTCTGTGAAAGAAGCTTATTGGAATACCTCTAGGGGTGAGATTTCATCTATAATCAGTTTCTTAATGTATTAGCTTTAGTCTTGCGTCTTTTTGTTTTATTTTGCTTGGTAACTTACTTTGTTCTGTCTGTTATTTCTTGGAACCACTTAAATCCTGCTTGTTATACTTAATAAAATCACTTTTGCTTATTAATTAACCCAAAGTAATTAATACCTGGGGGGAGTAAACAGCTATGCAGATCAGTGCTATAGAGGGAGGACAATTTATGAGTTTATCCTGTATAAGCTTTATACAGAATAAAACGGATTCATTTGGGGTTTGGATCCCATTGGGAGCTGGGTGTCTGGGTGCTAGAGACAAGAGCACTTGCTAAGCCGTTTTCAGTTAAGTCTGCAGCTTTGGAGGACGTGGTTCAGACCTGAGTCTGTGTTGCAGTAGGGTAGCGGGTCTGGCTCAACAAGGCAGGGTTCTAGAGTCCCAAGCTGGCAGGGAAAATGGGCTCAGAGGTAGTCTCAGCACATCAGGTGACAGTCCCAAGGGGGTCTCTGTGACCCAACCCGTCACAGGGTGCTCAACACTCTCTGAGAATCAGACACATTCAACGCATCTCAAGTTAAGCCCCCCAAAGCACTGGTCATTTTTGAAAATCTTGGCCAATGTATTTATTTTCCTTCAGGAGCCTAATTAACTCATCAGCTGCATGTGCACAAATCCTAATGAAGCTAATAGCCCAGAATGTCTCTCTTCCACTCACTGCTTCTGTTCTCATAGTCTGTTTTTCACCCTGCTCTCTCTCTGCCCGTTTTGAATCCTATTTTTCCCTTTGCCTCTCTCTGCTGTGCTCCATTTTTTCAGTCCCCTACATTAACACAGTAACATTCTTGTGTGGCTCGAGTTTGCAAAACACTCAGACACTGTAGGTTTGAAAACAGACAAAACAAATTATCCTCCCTTAAGTCAAGGATGCGCAGGGGCACCGGGAGGATATGAAGGGATGGACTACACCCTCTCCACCTAGATCCATCTACAGAGTGGCTAGGCAAAACTGCAGTCTCCGCTCTCACCTAGCCGCACATGGGCACTGCCCCAAAGGGGACAGTTATAGGGAGGGGCATGATGATTTAAACCCCTCTGCACTGGCTGGCAGAACTGGTTTGGCACCCAGGGGACAACAGATTAATGCTGCCCTAAGGCAGGTTGCAGTCAGTGCACTTCCTCTGCTGTTGCTGGTGTGCTGAGCATCCAAAGCATCCCTTACCCCAGGCTGTGTCTATGACGTACAATGGTCTCTTAAGGCACGCTCTGGACATCAGGCTTTGTGGCTGTACTGAAGAGGCTGAGAGATCAAGAATCAGGAACTCTGAAGTAGGTGAGGTGGAAACCTCATCCACACAAACTTTTGTCTACCTTGAGCCCCTGAAGGTGCAGGGGGAGTGTCTCCTGAATAGGTCAGTCCATTTTTTCCCTCAACCCCAAAAGGCTGAGACAGCTCAGACCTGGCAGAAATTAGGAAATAAAAATCTTTGTTCTGGGAACTAAAAAGACAACTCTCTGACCTTTCTGACTGTCAGTGTGTGGGCATGTTTGTGGGCATAAGTGAGAGGGAGAAAGAAAGAGAGAAAAAAACCCTTTCCTAGCTTCTCTATTCAGTTAACAAGATCTGGTTTTTGGTGATTGTGTCAGAGGTTTTTCAAAAACTGACACTTTCAATGTTTTTTTCTTAGCATTTAAAAATCTATTTCTTTTTTCAGTCTGTCAAATGCTTTCGGCAGGAAATGAAGATGAAATAGAAGTGTTGTTCATCAAGTCAGGGTTTTTTGAAGATTTGTACCTGCTTAAACAAATCTGTTCCTCTTTTTCAAATGTTGTTAAAATGGTTGAAGATCTGTTGCTCACTTTAACCTTTCTACGATAGTACTTAGGAGGTTTAAAAATCTTTGCATCTTCCTCTGTGTCTCTGTATGCTTCTCTATGCTACATGGATTTTATAATTTTGGATTAAAGACATTATTAACATCTTAGCATATGTTCTCTAACAAAATCCGAGGGAAAATCCCACCAAAAATGTGTGGGTCTCTGGACAGTATAAAAAGTGCATCCAAAATATAAAACAAAATTAATGTTAATGATAAAAATCAATGAGTAACTTAAGGTGTGATAATAATGCTCCATAATAATATCAATGAGTGTTTTAGAAGTGCCATGGACATTATTGTGTATAAGTTTTTAAACTTTTAATTAATCAGCAAGAACCTCAGATAAATGTGTATTCCATAGCTCGAATCAGCTCAGATAGATACACTAAAAAGTTTGAAGGACAATGAGCTTCTCAGACTCATGTACACAATACGTTTCCTGCACAGAATATACTTAACTGCATAGAATTAAGAGTTCAAGGATACACAGTTGAACCAAACTACATATCTTGTCTAATGAGCACAATGTGTGTTGAAAGTGCTTAGTGTAGTCTAGGAGATGCTAAGGAACAAGTAAATCCATATAAAATCCTCTCGACAATGATAAGACAGGTTCCAAACAGACTTTCATGTTACATCCTTTCCTCCCTTCCTTTGTCCATATTTTTTTCTATTTTATATCAAAACTTCCTTGGAGCAGGGATCTTATTTTCTTACATGCTTGAAACTCAGTATAAAGTAATCAGTAATACCTCTATACCATTCCTTAGAACACATACTCAGAACACATTTGCTAACTCATTGAGTTTTTATTCATCCATCCCATCCAACATGCTTTTATGCAGCAGAGCAACATATTCTGCCAGAGCCCCGGCTTTGCAGACATGGGGACATATGAGCCCCTCCCTTCACACAGTGACAAGGATCAAGGACTGGCCCCACTGAGAGGAAAGGCAGGTAGATGGTAGCTTCTCCTTCCCACTGGTTGCCAGAACTATCCACACAATATCTAATAAGGGATAGCTCAGAATTGTGAGGCTGGGCAGAGCTCAGCCAGCAGGAGAGAAATGGATTTGAGGGATGATGTTGACTAGCTTAAAGGCCAGGGGTGAAATGCTGGGACCACTGAAATCAGTGGTTGCCATTGATTTCAGTGCATGCCAAGATTTTACTCCACCAATTGTGTTCATTAATTGTTGGTGTGATTAAAAACATATTATGAATTATAGGACAATTTCCTGTCCGACTTGTTGAATTAAGTTCAAGTATTTCTGGAGTCCATTGTATTAAGTGAATGGTTTATGTATTACTGTCGGCCAGGATTGTATGTAACCTTTTGAGGTGGGAGATGGGACAGATGTGAGATCTTGGGGTTCAAAGGACTATAGTGAACAATGTACCAGACATGAATGGACTTTTGAACAAAAAGTGTTGTGTGGTTTTCCTGGAGAATATCTTGGGGGAGATGAATGCAAATTCCCCACCTCTGGTTATGCAACCCCCCAGCCTTTTGAAGCTATTCCTTGAGGAATAAGCCCTTGTCTGATAATCACCTGTTACATGAGACCAAGCTCAAAGGCCCAAATTGTATAAAGGAAAGACTAAACTATGGTTCTTGTGGTTCTGAATCTGAGACAGTTAATGAACTTATAATCAGAGGGAAAACCCAGCAGTGGGTTTTGAAAGACTGACACCTACCAGAGCCCAAGGTTGGAGGGGTGACTTCCGGTAAGCTTTTTAGCATGACTGTAGGATCTTTTATTGTTTTTAATGTGTGTTCTCTGTAATGCTTTCAAGTGCTTGCTTAGAAAGAGCTGTGTGGTACTGCAGGCAATTACACTGTTCATAACTAGAGAGAAACCACAAATACTGGCCTTTTAGGTGGTCTGGCTCACTGGGAATATCACAGTGTAGGCAGGGAACTGTGCAGCCTGGAAAATCACTGGTCAGGAGGGAGAGAAATGTGGATCTCTGCCCAAGAAAGGTGACAGCTAAGGAGGTGGGAGCCTAGAGTGGGCCTTTGAGGGACCACAGTGGGAATACAGGTGCAGCTGCCCTGAACTGTGACAAATATGGTGGCATCATGCGTGGGATCTATGACAGAGTGAATTGCCATAAGCACCATCAGTAGTGAAAGCAAGTACCATAGAAGGGAAAAAGCACAGAGAAAAGTCTCACAGTCTTTTGGGGAAAGCAATAGTGAAAAGAGAGATGCGGGGGGAGGGGAGGGTAGAATGAGTTATGAACAGCTGAAGAAAGATCACCTATGCAAAGCTTTGAGCTATGCACAGAAAGTCAGCTCAACACTGGGGAGCAGACAAGGGTGAAGCTATTCAAATTCCAGCATTCTACCAATCAGAAGAGAAATGATGCCCCGGATTCACAGGGAACATCGAGCCCAGTGAGGGGGTGGGGGGAGAGTCGGAGAGGAATCTTGGAGCCAACTAACTGGAGAGAAGCTGGGAAGAAACTGACAGAGACAGCAACCATGTCCCATACGGATCGAATGCACTACTGCAACAGGAATTGTGGAGAGAACAATAGTTAGAGCTGGAGATGCTGCAGCTGGAGAGAAACAGACTGGGTTTGGAAACCCAATTGGTTGCAGACTGGGAACCTAGAGTGAATGCCCTAGGTGGACCACAAGGGGGGAATACAGGTGCAGTACCCTGAACTATGATACGTACTAACTAGAAGAAGTTCTGTGATTGTTTTTACCACTTTAGAAATGTAATTTTTTTCCAAGAGTGGTAGTAATTATAATTAAAGCTCAGGATGTAGGAACCACAAGTGGACTGGCTTGTGCATGCACTCTCTCTCTCTCTCTCTTTCAATGACCAAAATGACTCTGTGAGAGCCAGAGAGCACAAGCATGCGAATGACTCTGTAGCTTGGTGGTTAAAGCATTCAGCTGAGACGTTGGAGACCTAGGATCCTGTGCCAATGTCTCTGTTAATTCACAGTGCAACAGCTTCAACAGGAGAGCTGAAGAATCAGAATGTCCCATAGCCCAGTGGTTTGAGCCCACACCTGAGAGGTGGTAGATCTCTGTTCAAATGCCTTCTTCCCCTCAGGTGGATGGGGGACATAAATGGGGGTGGGGCTCCTCCCACATCCCAGGGGAGTAACTAAACCACTGGGCTAAACATTATGAGGGAAACCCTCCTCCACTGCCACATCACAACCCCTAACTCCTCTTGTGCATTCAGGCCTAAGTCACTGAGGGCCTGATTTTCAAGGACTCAACACTCCCATTGGTGTCACATTTTCAAAAGAGCTCAGCAATTTTGGAAATCTGCCCATTTATTTTGGATCCTAAGTTGGAGCTGAGCTCTTTTGAGAACCTGTCCCTAAGGAACTCTCTATCTATCGAATCATTAGAGGACAGGTGAATGCTGTTCTGCTTACCTGTTTTCCATAGGATAATCTGCTATCTCAAATCAGTAAGAATAGGGGTTGAGCCATGATGTCTCCCTTGAGAATGGTGTTGATTTATTATCATTTTATTTTTTGTGTGTGTTTCTTGCTGCCCTAATTTTTCTCTCCATTTAAGATTCTCCATTCTCCATTGACTTTGCTGAAGCTTCCCCTAGGTTTGTGTGTGCCTGGTGAACTTTGAAAAATCTTTAGGAAAACATCAGGCATGCTCATCATCAGGCATGTGTCCTTGGGCCTGTCCCGCTCCAGTATAATAGGACTCAAAACGTTTTCTTTATGGCACAGAGACCCACTGTGACAAGAGAGCTGTGCCATGCCTGTGGAATCGTCGCCCATGCTGAAATGTGAAGCCTGGCTTTCAAATCAGACCCATTTGCGTTGAGTGTGTTTTCTTTTTGGCGTCCTAATTTTATCACATCATGAGCGCTCCAGCTGGAAGCAATGTCTGACAGTTGATTTGTGGAAATTTTTATTTTATTTTTAAACTCAGAACAGAATAATTGTAGGCCTGCTCAGCCAAGATTCTCAGAAAGGTTTTTATGGATAATGAAATAGTTTAAATGATTCCTTCACTGAATACTGAGATTGTAATGTTGGTCTTCCCGCTGCTGGGGGCTTTCTGTGATTGCCACACTCATGGAATTTGCTGTCACTCCCTGCCACATAGTATTTTTTAAAAATGAAAGTGTAGATTAAGTCCTTATAAAAACGACCTTCAAAACAAACTGAATGTTGTTGTGGCTGGCATTAGCAGGTGGTGTTCTTATACATAGTCTTTCATGTTTTTTGTCTTAACCTTCAAGGAAATGTTCAGGCTTGGGAAGACATGCTGTGGTGTTGTTAGTTTTGGGCTATATGCAGAGGCAGTGGTCATTGGAGATGGAGTGATGTGAGCAGCAGGAGAGTTTGCCCTCTCCATTAAGGACTGATTAGACTCAATTCTTGAGGCAGAGCTGCTCCCTGGGAGCTAGGCATTGGTATTGGGCTGAGCTTTCTGGAGCAAGGGATTGTCTGCATGCTGTTTGATCACCTCTGCACAAGAACTGGTGCATGTGTGTAAGTAAAATAAGTTATATTTAGAATATACCCACACTTTGTATCCCTGATTTCTCCTCCACTGGGAAGCCAACCTGCAAGGCCCTAAATGGCTGCTGTTACATGGCAGAAGGGCCACACTGGCATCAAATCTGGGATTAGGACACTGGTATCAGGAAGACAGGATCATTGGTTGACATTGTTACTCTTTCTTCTGAGTCTACAAATAAGCTGAAACAATATCTGTAAAACTGGAGAGAACAGACCAGTTCATCTGAGTGGGAGTTAACTCAGAAGACTGTGGCTGCAGCATTGCCAACCTCAAGAGATCAAAACTCATGAGTTGGAACTCCCTCCCCTGCAAATCATGAGATTAAAAAACCCATCACATCATATTTTAACTGTCTTTTGATTTCTTAACTCCCCTGTATGCCTCTGCTTGTGTGTGTGTGATAATTTCGGGTGGAAAAGTCAACGTTTAGTGCACACAAAAATGCACAGGTCACCCTGGCTGCTCATCTGGAGACTCCACCTATCCTATCCTCACCCCGAAGACAGGGAAACTCTTGACTGTCTCCCCTCATAGTTTACTTTCTTTGATAAAAGAGGGGCTGGATGGTAAATAATTTGAGAACCCAGACTTAATACCTCGTGATTCACATTCACATATAGAACTTACATTACTTTTAGGGGGTTGAAGAGTTAAAGATACTCATACTAAAATAAACTGAACTAATCATTCATATAAGCAAGAATGCCACACTAAAAACAATATGGGATTGGTTTAGTCTTTTGCAAAAAGCAGCACTTCCTCTTCCCACCATTCTTCCCCCACATTCTTCCTCCTGCTGCTCTGGACCTGCTCCCCATCCACATCTCTACCTACCCTTGCCTGCTCTGGACTCTCCCCTCCCTTCCCTCCTGCCACCACATCTCCCTGCACTTTTGTGTGTTTTCGTATTAATTAGCCAACAGTAGATTCCGCTGGGGTAATTCAAGGTCTCTTTGCCTTACCTGAGTAAGGCATTGTCCAGGCTAATTATTCCCCCTGGGGAAGAAATTAAAAGACCCATCATGTCATTCTTCAGGTCAAATAAGCTCTCATTGGTTTCACTCTCTCGGGATAGAAAAATAAATGAAAAATCCACAGAGAAGAGTCATATTGTGTTATATCCACTCACTAAAGATTTCACATGTTTAGAGGCACACTTTAGAACTCTACTGGCTGAAGTCAAAATGAGAACGTTCATGAAAGTCCTGTGTGGAATATGCAAAACAGAGCCTTAATACGATAAGAAACTGACATTTTGTACTTCATGCTTTTTGTTGGTAATTGAGGTCCTGTCTAATTCTTCTTGCCTGCTGACTCTTTCAGGGCACCAAATGCTGCTTTTCAGGAGTAAGCTGCTCTACATAGGCATAGCAATGGGTCGGCGGCAGGTACCCTCCAGTAACTCTTTGATGCAAAGAGGCACTTGCGGCATAGCAGGCATGCCTTGTAAATCAGTGCAGAAGTGAGGCAGGACTGCAGCCCCATCTTGTCCCCAACACCACGCTTTTGGGGCCAAACACATCTCTTGGAGTGCTCTGAGGGGGGCACCCTAAAGGTACTCTGAGCACCAGGACAACAACTCTCACCAGACCTTGAACAAGGCATCTGAACTCTTTGCACCCTCCCTGCCTGCTGGTTGTAGACCTGTCCTAAGGCCTAGGACAATCTATCTCCATGCAGAATTACAAATTAAGGAAAGCAGCTGCCCTTCATAGTGTCTATTTCTTGAGACCTATAGTCTGATTCTCCTCTAATGCTGGTGTAAATCAGGAGTTAACTCCATCACAGTCAATGAAGTGAAACAAGTTTATAAACAGTGCAAGCAAGAGGAGAAATGTGCCAAGTGCATTGTCTGTGAGATGTGCTAGACTTCCAGCTGCTGTATGGCTGAGTCAGCTTTTGAGCTTGAACATTCCAGTACCACAGCTCAGCACATTGTCAGCTCAGTGGTACATCACATTTAAATAGTACAAACTAGTCAATGACTACATTTAAATGGAGGGAGAAGGTGGCTGCCAGTCATGAGCTGGTGTCTCATTGTTAAAACATCACAGTAATTGTTAAAGCCCCAAACCATCATTTCTTTATTGCCTTCCACTCATCACCTCAAGAGTTGTTTTTTGGGTTCCCTGAACAAATAGGAGCACTGTCACGGTAGGGATTCTGAGGGAAGCTTAATAGGCCTTAATCTCAAACATCTGGGTGGGAACAAAATATTCATCCTGAGAGAGCTGTAAGAAAAATGTCACCAGAACAACAACATACTGAGCTGTTCGTACTCTTTCCTACAGAACATCATTACAAGCAGTTTAAGGAATTCCATCACTTCATTGCCCAACTGATTTTATGTGTGTATGTGTGTGTGTGTGTAATATTTTTTTGTTTCCTTCCCTCTCCCTGTTTGGATAAACTTTCATTAAGCCTCAAAATCCTGGCATAACAGCGAAGGACAGAAGGTACAGTATAGCAGGCTATGTTTGCAAGCAGTTCAACCTCTGGCCTCCTTGAAAACCTCACAAGCTCAGTGCCATTCTTCCTTCAGGCTTCAGATGAAAAGCTCTTTGAAAAGCTAACAATATGTATATATTTCTGTGGGCAGCCTCTGTTTTATCTGAGCGTGGACTAGCTGGGATGAATATCTTTCAGTCAAAGAGATAGTGACAAGTCTTGGAAACCTTACTCAGGGCCAGATCAGCACTTCATGTGGAGGAAGCCATCATTAGGAAAGCCCCCTTCCATGTGGAGGCAGGAACCTTCCTGCATGCATAGCTGCTGCTCCCCGACCCTCTTTTTTCTATTTGCACAGCTCCAGCAGGAGCTGCACTGCCTCTAGCTGGGTATCTCTGCAGTTAGGAGATCTAGGAGAGCATTACCTCTTATTTCGATTTGCACCTGGAAATCTCCAAACACAGCATTGTTGGTCTTGACAGAGGCTTCTCCCCTTCTTCACCTCCTCTACAAAGCTCCATCCGCACAGAGCACTAGCAGACAGACATCCATGCCAGGCAGTTGGTGGGGAGGCCTTGGAGGCATTGGTCTTCTTTTCCATACAGGAAGTGTGGAGCCACATTGATCCTGGGGAACAGCCTGGGACTTTCTCTTCACACAGGTTTTACTGATTTGAAATTCACATTGAAGTTACCGGGAGCTCTGCTTTCATAAAGTCTGACTAAGTACCTCAGGATCTGTCCCATTGTTTCACATTATTTTTGGTTAGGGGGTGGCGGAGACTGAAAGATGTGAGCTCTTTTCCACCAATTTTTGTTGTGGCCCTAAACTCACAAGCTTAGAGTACATTTTGTTTCAAAGAGCTTGCCCCATGGCTGTTATTGTTAAAGCTCTAGCAGTGTTAGATACCAGATCCTGTGGCCATAATGCAAACTCCATAGCATGATAGACAGAGAGTGGTTGCAATGAGTGACCAGTGACCTGAAAACTTCTCAAGTGTATAGTGGATCCTTATCTGAAATGTACCCCATCCTCTTTGGGCTGTTGCAAACAAAATTACACAAGAGCAGACTGTCTCATGAGATTTCCAGTGCTTTCTGATTTTAAGTGAAAAATCCCATAAGAACAGTACCTTTCCTGAGATAAATTTCAGAACAAATGTAAAAGAACCTGCATGATTAGAACCTGGGCCTACATGGGTTCCAGGCTGCTGATGCTTCCGTATCACCATGAGAAGCTTAGATTCAAGGACCTGTTGAAGCTAGACACTGCAGGGAAGCACAGCCTGTGTAGCTGCCCCTTCATAGCCTGCTGGCTGGCTCAAGCTGGTACATAAACCAGGAAGCCAGCAGGGGAGCTGTCCAAGCAACAATGGAGACTGCCTGCTTGCTTCTGCTCCAGACCTTGCCTTGCTGTGAACCCTAGACCCTGAATCTGTTACTTACCTGGTGCCTGACTCTGATTTCCTAGTATCCTGACCCAGCTCAACCCCCAATCTGGTTACTTGTCTCCTGACTGCAACTTGGTAACTGACTGGTGCATGCAGGCTACCCACTGGTGCATGCAGGCCACCCACTGGCCTTGCCCTGACAAGATGTTTCTGGATGAAATTAAGCGCAAAGCATTAGAAAAATAAATACAAATTTCAGCTGGACCATTTTGAAGTTTTGCATAAAGAAAGGCCCATTAGCCTAATATGAGTGTTATGAATGGCAACCTGAGTCCATTTTCTGCTTGTAAGTGCTGGGTCTTGTGTCTAAATGAATGTAGCCTGCTTAAAATAGACAACTGGTGCAGTAATGGTCTTGGACTGGAAAATCCAAATTTTGACCTTGTTGCTTATATTTATAAAGATAGGACAAGACTGAAATACTCTTGAGAGGTAATAGCAAAGAATGGGGCGGCGGGGGCGGGGATATGCAAGGAGGACAAGGCTTGTCAGACTAAGAGTAATGGCCTGAAACTGAACACAAGAACATGTAATAGTGATATGCGCAAAGCCATTTTAAACAGCAAGGTCAATTAGACAGCAAAACAATCTGCCAAGGGAGGTTGCTCAGGCAACAACACTGGAGGTGTTCAAATCAGACTAAATAAAACAGCTAAGAGGAAACATTGGCATCTCTAAAGACTCTCTTCTCCCCACTTTGAAACTATTTTACACTGAGTCCCCTGCTTACTCCTATTTTTTGTGCTTCTATTAGTCTCTGCACGTATCCATGTATGTTGGTGTACATTGATTGTCACTGCATCGTGTTATGAGATGTATATATATATATATATTTCTGTTTCTTTAAATCTACAGCAGAAAGCCAGACTGGAGTGGGTACTCAGGAAGTTCCTGGGCACAAACTCACCAGTGAACAAAAAGAAAAGGAGTACTAGTGGCACCTTAGAGACTAACCAATTTATTTTAGTCTCTAAGGTGCCACAAGTACTCCTTTTCTTTTTGCGAATACAGACTAACACGGCTGCTACTCTGAAACCTCACCAGTGAACAGAGAATGGGGGAGAGAAAATCTTTAAGAATGTTTTTCCCTTATCCTAATAAAGTTCCTTGTTTGGAGTTAAAATCACTCTCTTCTCTCTGTCATTCCCTAACACGGCATGTGGGTATTACCTAAACGTAACAAATGATGCTGCAGATCCTGCTCTCATTTACCCCTCCTTTGGTGTCAATGTGGGTTTAGGAGCAGAATTTGCCAAGCAGACCAGTTACTAATAGACATATTAAGTGATCATTGTATAGTGCAATCCCATGCTACTGCAGCAAGTTATACTAGATCATGCAGCAGCTCCTTTCCAATCCATCATCTGAAGGTGTGATATTCCTTATGTAGCAGGAGTTATGCAAAAACAGTGTGGAGACAAATTGCACCCGGGGAAGTTCCAGTGGGGATTGTGCCTCAGGGAGCAACAAGGCCCTCCTGAGTAGAGCTGGGCAAAATTTTTCATGCAAATCTTTATTTTTTTTTTGGCTAGAAAATGCAGAATATTAATGTAATTAATTTGGGACAACCGAAACAATTCATGAGCTCGTGTGAATTTTGGTAAATTGTTTTGATCAAATAAAAAAAATCAGAAATATCACGAACGATTCAACTTTGTTTCAAAAGCTATTTTGGGTTGAAATTTCACTATTTTAATTTAAAAAATTAAAAGATTAAAAAAACTTCAAATGAAACATTTTGTTTTGGGCTGAACGGAATGTTTCATTCAACCCAAAATGAACATTTTTTTAACTTTCTTGTAGTGCCACACACACACACAAACCCCCAAAACATTTCAGGTCAACTTCACTTGAATTCTTTATTCATTTTTCAGTTTGGCCACCGAACTGAAACAATGGTTATTTACACAGCTCTGCTTCTGAGATCCTAGACAAATGAGAGGGCACACTCCAGTACCATTCCCCTTAAGAGAGTGCAATACTGCTGCTGACAGTACCTAGTTGCCTGTGCTGGCTGCTGTGAGGGATGGGCATGTCCCTTCTCCTTTATGCTCCTCCTGAGGTGGTCTGTGCCCCTTGTGGAAATAAAGGGAGAAAATATCTATGCCGCAGAGAGTGCAGAGACTGCAGCTATGACTCTCCCCTGAGTGCTAGAGTGGGAGAATTCTTCCGTTACACCTCCCGCCCCTAAGTCCCCTTGCACACTTGCTCACTGGCCAGCCACAGTCTGACCCCAAGTGTGTGCTGGGTGGGTACACACTTCTTTTCACTACACTCCTTAGAAGACTGCTTTTAGAAATGGTGCTCTGGGGAGTGATAATATTGAAGATGACAATAACACCCACCAGTTATGAGGCAGGCCCTGCAGGCGAAATACATGACCTACTTGCCTGCCTCTGCACAGAGACACTCAAGACTTGCTGAAACGGTGCAGCACAGTTCATGCATTTGGAAGGTAAATTCATTCAGGCCTGTGGAGGGCTCTGCTGGCCACAGAACAAATATGACAAATAGGGCAATTCTGGGATCCAAGAAGGGGTCCATACCCCCAGTACACCTTAGAGCTGGGCTATAGGCTGGCTACCTTTGTCACAGCATGAAGAATATATTTTTGTGAGCTGGGTTTAGGCAGAATAAGGGTGGGGATGGGGCTGATGGCTATGCAAGTACATAGATTCAACACTCTGCCTTCCCCTGTGTGGCCTCCCTGCCCCAATGACAGTTACAAAGCACCACCTTGAAGAGGAGTTCTTCTTTTTGCACCTTTCCCCCATAGAAAGCCCCAATGCACAGCCCAGTTACTTAGACCTTGTGCTGGGATTAGGATTTATCCACTGAATTTTTTTAACCAATATAGCAGATTTGCAGAGCAGAGAAGAACCAACTGTTTCCTTTGGGTCTGGTTCCTTTTGTGGGAAGGTGAGGAGGGTCCATTCTGAGAATTCATGTTATCTATAAGTCACCGATTGCCTTCCAGTCCCACGGCTGCTGATTTGCCACAGCACTGTAATTTCAGGATGAGTGTTTGCCCTGCCACTGGGCAGGTAAACAGGTAAGGGAGCCCCCACGCAATGTCTGAACACAGTCAATCCTTAGGTTGACTGAGTGCAAGGTCTGTGTGAGCTTAGCATCTCTAGCAGTACAAGCCATCTTGGAGCTGGTTGGTGTGGGGCAGAGGTGACACCCAGGCCAGTTCCTCCCTCTCACAGGAGGCAGCCATCCAGGAAGGGGAACATATGGAAACAGTGCTCCCCCCTGTGCATCAAGGAGCTCTGAAAGTCATTATACTTCCTTGAGGTAGTATGACTATGCACCGGGCCCACCACAGGGTGACATCTCTGCAGCGTAACCCAGCCCTTACAATTCTGTCTCTGGAGTTCCCAGTGTCACTGCTAATCCGTTGGTTTACTGCTCTGCTAGGCTGACACCACCGAGGTAGAAAGAACAGCTGAATAAAAGGGAAAGATGCTGCTTCAGCAAAAGAATATTAAGGTAATTAATATTAAGCAAGTTAAGTCATTAGAATTGTAAACATGAAGCATGTTTGCTGGAATTCCTGTAATATACCTGTGTAAGATAAGCACTGTTGGCATATTTAAATTATGGGTGTTCAGAGAGAGATGAGAAGGTAAGGAAAAAACAGAAAAGGAGAAAAAATGAAAGGGACAGAAAGAGAGGAGGGGTCTCCCTCTTCTTTCCGACTTTCATCTCTTACCCGGTTTTCTCTTTATAGTGCTGTATTTTTTGTCTTCAGAAATCATGTGTACACCTATACATACCTTCCCAAATTGCAGCCATGTAGCTGCAGCAGAGTACAGCTGCATTCTTTTAAGTGGAGGTGCACTTTACCACACACACCTGGTTCAGTGACTATTGAAATGAGTCCCTCCCACGCTCTTTTGGTTAGAAATAATGTTGGCAGATAAGCAACAAGCAAGGGAGAGATTTTTATTGTCAGCTTGACCAGCATAAAGAAGCTGTGGTTGGTAATGGAAGGAGAATGTACATGCCCTCATACATCACCTGTCTTCAAAGCAGCTAAGAGCACAAGTTAATTTTCAGCAAATGGGCTCCTCCAAATCCTACTCTAATATCATTGTCTTCAAAACAAAATAATAAAACGCTTAGTCTTTTTATGTCAATATGGCTGGGTTGCAATCCCACACTGACAACAATATCAGCATGCTGTATCTGTTCTGTATCTTGGCCATAACTCTCTTTTTCTAAAAGTTGCATTGTCTCATCAGTGTGCCTAATAGTGGTTCAAAGATGAACCAGGATCTGGTCAAACTGAAACCACAGGGACTGACAATGAGGAATTCTCATTGGAGAGATTATTCAGGACAAAGCACTTCTTTCCCCTTTATTCTGTACAGTGCCAAGTATGCTGGCTGTGTGTCCAAATAGTAATAATAATGTCATCATAAAAGAGAAACTGTACATAATATTACAGATGATAAATGTAAAGTCACCCAACAGTCCTTATCAATCTCATTATTTTTGTTGTTCTGCGCCATAAAGCACCATGTTGCAATATTACAAAATAATGTTTATTTCCACTATCTTTTTCTTATAGCAAATTATTGGTGTAATATTTAGGAACTTTTGATGTAAACCACAGTAAAATATCAAGGAGGAGACAAATTAGTTCTCTGTCTGGGAAATTATAGATCATACAGAGAACACGTTGCTCCTGTAGTTAAAGTACTGAAATTGGCATCAGCACGCCAGGGAGACGGATAGTTCAGTGGTTTGAGCACTGGCCTGCTAAACCCAGGGTTGTGAGTTCAATCCTTGAGAGGGATCTGGGCCAAGAATTGGAGATTGGCCCCGCTTTAAGCAGGGGGTTGGACTAAATGACTGTGAGAGGTCCCTTCTAACCCTGATATTCTATTTCTCTCACAAAAGTGTTGTGTATCCACAATGGGAGCCTGATTTTCTGAGTGCAGTTCCCATTTGGACATTTCAGAGCTTGTCTAGATGGTGCTGGCAAAAGTGCATTAGAGGGGTGTGATTTGGAAAGTGATCTAACTGCCCCATGTAGACCCTGCTGGTGCAAACTGAAAGGTACCTAGTTTGTGGTACTGGGGCAGTCAGAGCACAGCAAGTTAGAGTGCTCTACAAACCACACCTCTAATGAGCTTTGCTGGTTCTGTATTGACAAGCCAGAAATGAAGAGGCTAGATTTTCAGCCAGCCGGCCCTGTTGTTCTCAAGGGGAAATGCTAGGGTGTAGAACACTTTGAAAATTTGGTCCCTGTTGTGGGCATTGAGCTCTTTTGAAAATTCTGGGCTTGATTTCTCTGTGCTTCAGTTCCCCATCTCTAAAATGGAAATCACATGAGTGTTGAGAGTATAAATTCATGCATGTGAAGTACACAAATATTCTAATGATGGGAGGCTACCGAAAAGTCTATAAGTAAAATAAATAAATAAAATCATAAAACAAAGAAAATAAATAGGGACATTTTTAAAGGATGGAGTGTTCCTCCAGGTTCACTGACAAATAAATTACTGTTCCCACCTCCTCTTTACAATGAACTTCTGAAGTTTTTCACATTGTTTTTAGTTGATTTGGGAGACAAGGGCATCAGAAGTTCTTTCTGAACCTTTGTTATTTCATAACAGGGACCCTTCTATACACACACGCACACACACTTATGAAATACCAGGAATGTTCCTGATGTTGTTGATTACATTAGATTCTCTAGCATTCCCAGTTTAATCTTCTTGTGCAGCACATTTGCAGAATATATGTTAAACATGCATCTCTCTTGTTGGAATTACCAGATCCTGGGATCTTTTTCTGAATGAGTTATTGTAATGTAAGGCTGGATTCAGAAAGCAAAATGTTAACTGAGCAATGAAACTCAACCTGTCTGCTGTAGAATTTGTTCATATTACCTTGTAAGATCTTCAAATGATAATTATAATTGTCTTATAATTATAAGAGCACTTATAATTGTGCTCTTTCACTGATTAATGCTGAACAATAATATATCTTGAGTTTACAAGATATAAAGGGCTAGTAAAGGTTTTTAGAATAAATCTTTAGTGACAATTATAGCTAAACACATACCCTAAATATACAGAATTGTCAGGAGTAGAACCTATTAATCAAATGGGCTTTCAGGCTTGTTTTTAAGTAGGAATCTGTGGTTAGTTACTAAATACCAAAACATGAATCCAGCTTCCTCCTCCTGGGTTCTCCACCAATAGCCCCAGCTTAGTAAATACTCAAACTTGTATATACAACCTGTCTGAATTTGATGTCAGTAGTGCCCTTCCCCCATAGCTAGTGGTGATAAACAATGTCTGCTCATATGTTTCACTCCAAGGCCATTTATATCTTGCTCTGCACTGGTGGATATTTTTAACCATGTTTACAATACTAAGAGGTGTTGGCTATTGCCAAGAAAAGTAAGCAGAGAATACTGTCACTGTAGTTTTACATTGTCTACTGCCGCTTAGAGAACAGTCACAAGTTATGCACTGATTGACATGGCCCTCCCCGGTATTTTTTGACAACTCTCTCAGGAGGGTTGCCATGGAGTTCAGATCACTTGTGTTAAGAAGGGCCAAAGACTGGGAGCTCATTGTTCAAAAGCATTTTTGTGCTAATAGTAATCTCTAGGCTTTTCAGAACTCACATAATTAAAGCAATAAAATAGTCTCTTGTCCAAACCAAAGAGAAAACATCAAAGTGTTTTATCGTTTTTGTAACCTGGACATAATGATACATATACACTGCAATTAGACACCCACAGCTGTAGACGTTCGGGCTCAGACTGGAGCCTGGGCTCTAGGACTGCTACTCTTGTTTGGAGTGCAAACAAAGCACATCCCATTGTGTGTGCAGTGCTGTTTCCCCATGAAATCTTGTTCTGATGGACTGGATTCTTACAGTAGAGGAAAGTGTGCCAGTGTCCTTATTCCCTGCAGCAGGATTTGGCCTTAAACAGAGAATGAATACTGTAGGTAGTGTTTCACTGCTTTGAAGGGTGCTGGTATGATTTATTGTTGCAGGAGATAGATTGCACGCTAGCAAAAGCACATAATGGAATGAACAGAAGTTACATTTCAAGCTCCATGAACAGGCTTAGATTTAAAGGAAACTAACAAACACATCCACTTGGGTACATAAGTTTCATTGAAAAGAATGAGCTATAAGATGGCACTTTTTCATGTGATAGAGGAAACATAGCATTGTAAAGAATAAACCATGGATAAACTTGATAACATATAATTTTATGCCCATTACATACTAAACAGTAAATAGAAATAGCCAAATGATTTGGCCACAAAACAGAGACACTCACCCATACCCCCATCCTACCACTCCCTGCCGGCTAACAATAAATACTCGTATGACTTCCTTAGGTGGTAACCTACTGATAGGCTTATACTGTGTCTTTTCACTATGCACCACATTAAGAATATAAGGAAACCACACAGACAGAGCTGGGTTCCAAATAATCATATTTACTAACTATATATAAACATAGTCTAACTACATATATACACTGCTTCTCTGTTAGGTTTTGGTGGCTTTTCTGAATTTGAGGAAAGTACATTCTGAATAGGTAAAAGATGTAGAAGCAAAGGCAATAGCTTATGATCGCAAAAGTAATAAATACATTATAAAAATAGTATTAAAGTCATTTTTATTCATTGGTGAACTGACTGGAATAAAGTTCTCCTCCCAACCCCCTGCACTTTCACTCTTATCTTTTTAACAACTGATCAGGAACCAAATATCTTTTAAGATTCTGAAATGTTTGGGTATGTGAATTTTCAGTTCCTGGTCTGGTCCAAAGTCAAAAGTGCCACAACCGTATTACGCTGTTCTCATAGTGTATTTTTTTGACTGACACCAGACATAGAAGAGTGAGGATTTTCTCCAGGTAGCCTGTTCTCATGAAATTCCCAATCCAATTTTGTAGACTCAAGAATTTCTGGCAGTTCTGATAAGGTTCAGGTATGTAGCTAAGCCAAACATCCATAGACCTATGGACAGGTAAAAATAAATGATGATGACTATTGTGTTTGTGTTTTTTATTTCCTTTCCAATATGTCAGTCTCTTCCAGACCCTGTAGCTCTAGTCCTCAGAGAAGATCCTCTTGGAAACAATAGGCCAGAAGATCATATTAATATATCATAAACAGTGTTTCAGATTGTTACAATAATAGAAGCTGTTATACTAGTCTCTTTTAATGGTTCTATTTGATGTAAGTGTTTAACCAGATGTCATTCAACTGTATGTAAGTATTGGTTTGCATTTTTATTGCAGTCATAATTATTTCTTTATACAGTGACCCTTAAAATCAAAATGTGGTTAAAGGATTATAGAATCTTCCACTTACATAAAAGGTGAAGCACAAGCCAAATGCAGATGCCTATATGTTTGGCCCAGGCGACCAGGAACCTTATAGAGCCGCTTATGGCCTACAGTTTTAACCAAAGCTTCTATTCTCCAGGCAGTTCATTTCAGTAGTTTATTCTGCTAATCCAAACTTTCTTCTTCCCTTCTAAGGGCCTGTTCCAAAGCCCACCAAAGTCAGCAGAAAGATTACATTGATTACAAAGGACTCTGTCATTGATTACAAAGGACTTTGGATCAGGTCCTCTATGGCATTAAGTGCTTAGGAATAGGAAATATGTTTGGGCCCAAAACAGATTACTTTGAAATCTGGTGAATGTCAGACCCTGATGATATTCATGGCTTAGGCTCAACGGAAGTGGGAACTTTTATTCTTGCAGCTGAACTTGCCAACCCCATTTGCATTAGCAAAGATATTGATATGTGATGGATTTTATGTTTATGGTGCAATGGATGCAAATGCTTTTGGCCCATAAATCAGTGACACCTTCAATGTTTTTCAAATATTCCATTTCATTTTATATTCCTTTTAAAATATTTTTAATTATCCTGCTTAGAACATTTTCCTATGTTTGTTTTAATATGTTTTCTCTACTCAGATTTTTATATTTAAAACTTTTTGTATAGTTTATGCTACAGTTCTTATATCCCAGGCATAAATATTAAATAATGCTTCCCACTCTATATTCCAGTACCACCACCCTCCTTCTGCACATTATATCTTAAAGTGTCCAGAGATCCTGTAATCCAAACATGTTCACAGCAAGTTCAGAGGGCACAAAAAAAGACATGTCCTCTTAAATGGTCCCCTGAGGAATCTTCGTGTTATAAAGCCATGGCAGCAGCTCCAACACCGCTTGTCGCCTGGCACCTAGTGCAGAGGTGTGTCTGGGCAGGATAGGTGTTCACTGCTAGCATGATGTATGGCATCCCTGAGGCAGCTTTGTTTTACATCAGGGGCTGGAACAAACATGGAATGGCCCCAGGATCTGGGACCTGTAAAGACTGCTTCAAGCCACCTTTGCATATCCCCCTTGCATATCCCCTTGTTGAGTATTGTTCTGATATAGCTGAGAACCTGGCCCTTTTTGCTTTTTAGTGATAACAGGAAGTCCAGATCTTAACCAAATTTTCCTGGTACAGTTCCTAGAATGAGGAAAAGGTTTTGCAGGGGATGAGTTCCCATCACCTTATCCTCTTTCAAGTCACTCCTCAAAACTTTCCTTTTCCATAATCCCTACAGAAACTGCAACCTGATAATGGTTAGGCATGTGCAGATTGATGCTCCTGATTAACTAGGAATTGTGCATATACTGTATTTTTGTGACCTCTCTCCCTGGGCACCCACCTTGGCCTGCTTGCTTGCCTCATCCATGTGTTATGTCTTGTCTTAATTTAGACTGTAAGCTCTTTGCGGCAGTGATCAAGTGTAATTTATTATACATTTGTTCAGCACCTAGCCCAGTAGGGCCCTGACCTGGTTGGCCTTTAGGTGCTACTACAATATAAAGGTTAAAAAATAATCGTCTTACTTTTAAATGAACTGGTTCACCCACTTTCATTCTATACTTCAGTATAATTTGCTGACTGGAGAGTTTATTCATGCACAGTATTCGAAATGATCCGTTTAGGTGTGCAGGAATGTATCATATGCAAAGGGTTAATATAAGGCTGACAACCCAAACATGAGAAACAGAGAGATGACAGTAGCATTGACTAAGTTTTTAATAATCGTACATCAATGTCCAATACTGTTCATACACTCTTATTCCTAAGTAGGGGTTGAACTAAATTTCTCAAAAGTAAGATTTATTGTATGCATATTTGGTTGCTGTCAAACAACAAAAGGATATTTGAGCTCTTTTTACTGTCACTTTTCAGAGCTTCTAAAAGTATTAAACGTATAGCTTTTGAAGTTGTCCTTTCCAGATATTTTAAGATCAACTGTTACTCCTTTGCTACAAAACTTTACTAACTTTGCTTCATAGTTGTCTCTGAGCTTGTCTTCATTGCTCAAAGGCACTGTAATAAGCATGAGTTAGTACACTCAGCGTGAATAATTTTCTATTGCAAGTCTGAATGCCATGAACTAACACACTACTCTTTTTTCCCACTCAGGGCCCTAACCCCCTAATCCTACAGACCTCACTGAACCTTGAATCATTTCCGGCCTATACAACACTTTATCAATACCTTATCATGAGCTGCAGGAGAAATGTTTGCCACACAATTAAGTTCTGGGAAAGATACCTCTCCAAACTCAGCTCAACTACAAGGTAACCTTCAGCGGGAAATCACTGCATCATAATCTCTTTTGGAACATGCTGGGGATGTTTTTTGTTTTGTTTTGTTTTGTTTTTTGATGGAGAGAGATTGCGATATGCAGAGGGTATAGAGGGGAGACAGACTGAGCAACTGAAATCTACAATTCATGTGCTTTTTTGTTCTTGGACACAATACTCTAAAATTGATTTCATATTTGGGGACAGATGTCGTAGGACAAGAGGGTTTAATCAGCAAAGGACAAAATCACAGTGCATTTCAGAGCTCTGTTTTATTCTGACATTGGTCAGCAGTGCCTAGATGATGATTCTTCACACAGAACATTGACTTCAATATATGGGATGTATCCTTCACCCATGTGCCTTATTTTAAATTTGTTGCAGTGATGCCCCAATTTTGCAAAACCTCACTTAGCTTGCTATCCTAGCATGAGTAGTTTCAGTGGACATACAGATATGTGTGTGTCTGTTTGTCATGGGGAAACTTTTATGCCCTTTGGGTGAACTGTGTGTATCAAGCAAGTGGCCATTCTGACCGAATCTGTCCTTAGCATCATCTCTTACGACATACATACATCCTAAGGGTTTCATAAGTTCATTTGGGAATGGTGTAATTGTTCCGCTTTTCACTGACTGAAACAGAAACAAGGATGCTAATGATAATCTTATGTAGAATATGCAAAATGGAGAGTCATAATAGCATAAATTATTGATCATTTGTACTGCTTGCATTGCCGCTTGAGATCTTTCCCAAATTCTTTTCTCCCTCTGCCTCTTTCAGAGCACCAAATGCTGACTTCCAAATACTGCTTTCCTACTGCCCAACACACTGTAGTGTAATTGTCCACCCAGATTCTCTATAGATGCACTGGACATGGATTTAATTTCAGTGCAATGTCCACAACCCACTAATATAACCTTAACTTCACAATTTTTCATATACATTTTTTCTATTTCCTAAATCTCCATGAAGTTTCCTTACTTAGCACCATAGGATTATACTTATCTAATTCAGTTATGATAGAAACATACAATGTCAAGAAGGGGATGGAGCTATCGCCAAATATAAACACCAAGGGCCCTATTCTCACAGCCTCTCTGCACTCTGGAACATCAGTCCAATTTCATTTAAAGAGCCATGATACTGTGTTGCTGTTATGCACATTTTCTCTGGGGAAATGTGCAACAACTTACTGAGGAACAGCAAAGTCTTAGTGCTGTTGTCAGTCAGAGAAAAGCAGTGATGCTACTGAGTGTCACCAAATTCCCAGTCACTCTTTGTCCTCCCCACAGAACAAGAAGCAGCAGTTGTAGACATCATGAAATAAGAACATGTAGCAGGTTTGATGGATTAACGCACTGCTGTGGTTGTCCCTGTGCAATGCCATATATTTCCAGGCAAAGAAAACTCTCCTTTAGTTGTGATGGTCATAACCTTGGAAAATGACTCACAGTTGGGAGATGGGGAGGGGAAGAGAAATGAGAACAATGATTCTTGCTCAATTCCTGAGATAAGGTAATGACAATGAATGAGTTTTTTCTCCTTCTGTCAATAGTGCTTGTTTACCTCCCGCCACAAACACCTGGCTGCTGGATAGTTTCCTAGCTAACAAATATGTAATCAGATACCTGTATACCACATAAGCAAACACATATGCTGCTAGTGAGCCATCTGCACAATACATTTTCTTTAGTGGCCCTCTCCACCTCTTTAACTAAACATTTATTTCCCTTAAATCCCATGTAACATCTCTGAAGGATGGTGGGTATCCATCTATGTGTATATACCTGTGCAGCTGGTAGCGTTTACTTTATATTTTTGTACCGTTTACCCCCATTTCATGTACATAGAGGATTGAAGAGAAAAAGCCCAATTAAATTTATAACCCAGCCCACAAGCAACTGCTGTTGTGATCTCTGGTTTCTACCTGGGTGCTGAGTTAGGCCATGAGTCCTGTCCAGGACTCTATCTTGCACAGGTGTGGGAGAGCTGAGGAGAGAATTATCTCTCTGCTGCAAATTAGCCCTGCAACTGCTGGTGTTTTGACAGGCCTCTGAACTCTGTCAAAAAATAACGAGCAGTACTTGTGGCACCTTAGAGACTAACATTTATTTGGGCATAAGCTTTCGTGGGCTAAAACCCACTTCATCGGATGCACATAAGCTTATGCCCAAATAAATGTGTTAGTCTCTAAGGTTGCCACAAGGACTCCTCGTTATTTTTGCTGATACAGACTAACACGACTACCACTCTGAAACCTGAACTCTGTCACTCATTCTTTCCTGGAATTTGATTTTGATCTTTTTGTAGAGCACCAAATTTTAGAGCACAGTGACGCTGGAACAAACATTGTGAGAGCAATCATTTGTAATTGTTTCTGAAGCCAGGTCTATTTTGTAATTGTTTCTGAAGCCACTAGGAACTTTTGACAACACAGTAAGGTTGAGCAGGGGTGTGTAATTTTTTGAAACATTTCTGTACTGCAAAAGGCCCTATTATACATGCAGTTATACTGGATAGTTTTTATTTCAGTATGAGTTATACAATCAAAAATACTTTTTTTTTCTTGATGGAAACTACATCTACACTAGGAGGGTCTGCTGGGATAGCTATACCTGAGCGTATAAACTAGGCCTTAGAGTATAAACACAAAGTCAGGTTCAGGCCTAAAGTCAGTGTCAGTACATTAAGGGTGAATTTGCATTAATGGGTCTAGAGTGACTGCTTAAGAGATGTGGACTGAGATTACAGTCTCTTGTTAAACTGTACATGGTAGCGCTAGTAACAAAAGGACTTGCTGCAAATTCCCCCTTCCAGCACTCTCCATTGGGGCAGACAGAGTTTGGTCTATGTGAGTGTCAACATCTACATGTGACTCCACTGAACTGCTAAATACCTGTTATTTTTACTGTGTCTAGTTGTACCTTGTAACTAGAACTGGTTGAAATTCTGTGGTTTTCAAAATTTTGTATTTTTCCTCCATTTTTACAGCTGGTCAAACATTTTCAGATTTTGAAATCTGACAAAATTTTAAAATTCCCCCCTCAAGCAGCTTATGAATTTTCTTCCTATCTTTCTGACCTGCTCTAATTATAAATGCTTTCTCATGGTGACCTTACCTTCTGCTATCATATTGCTTATTTTATATATATATTTTTATAATGCAATGCAGATTGCCCTCTGGCCAAATTCTGCATAGTGTGTGGGACATCATGGAGAACATTACTCTTGGTGAATCATTGTAGACAACCAGGGAGCCAAGCCCAGAGGGGAAAATAGGGGCATCAGATTCCTGAATTATATCTCCCAGGAGGCAATGTGCCACAATGGGGAAAAATGTTGAACTGATTCAAAGTATTTCAGGGAAGTTCGAAGTTCAACAAACTGAAATGAAACATTTTAATTTGGGCAATGTCAAAATGTTTCTCATTTCAGTCAAAAATGTTGAAACAAAACATTTCTACTTTTCTAAATTGAATGTTTTCAGAATTTCCATTCCACGAAAAAAAATTTATATTTCAACTTTTCACCCTGATTTGGGACAAAAACAAATGTTGAAATTTCCCATGTGATGGGTATTCCAAATTTCTCTCACTTCTAATATTTAGACTTTAATCCAACAAAGCACTTAAACATGTGCTTAAATTTCAATAGGACTACTCCCCTGTTAAAATTAAGCAAGTAAATTAGGTACAAGCTTAAGTATTCTGCTGTATTGGGGCCTTAATGGGCAGCACTTCAATAGTGAATAGGTAAGCAGCAAAAGACTTTGGTTAATGATACAAAAATCATAGAAATGTAGCACTGGAAGGGACCTTGATTGGTCATCTAGTCCAGATCTCTGCACTGAGGCAGAACTAAGTATTATCTAGACTATCCCTGATAGGTGTTTGTCTAACCTGTCCTTTAAAAGATCCTTTAAAAGTGTCCAATGATGGAGAGTCCACAATCTCCCTATGTAATTTATTCCATTGCATAACTACTGTGATGGGATGTATTTGGCCCCTTGTGGCCCCATGCTGGCGGCCCTGCAGTCCTACTATAGCCTACACAAGGAAGGAGCAGTAGAAATGGGTCTTCCAGGCCTCCCTAGAAAGGCTACATGGAAGCAGCCAATCAGGGCCCAGCAGGCTCAGATAAAAAGAGTTGCAGGGCCTTAGCTAGACAGTTTTTGGCTGGGACTTGAGAGGTGAGGGATGATGCTCCTCCTCTCTGGCCCTAGGAACTTGGTGGGCTACATTTGCTAAACCTGGGAGAGAGAGGGTCTGAGAATGCTAATCCTAAGGTAATGGGTGAAGATAAAGAGACCTGGTGGAAAGAGGACCAGAGAATGTAGTAGCAACTAATTAATGGAAGAATTACGTGGCTGCTATTTATCGGGTCACTAGGTTGGAACCGGGAGTAATGGGTGGGTCCAGGTTCTCTCCCAGAGGTCACTGGTGAAGTGGCCTAAGACCGGAGAAGGGGAAAAGGCTCCTTTAGTGGTCCAAATGAAGATCTGGATTTAAGAGCTCAGAGATGGGGCTGAAGCCCTTAGTGAGGGCAAAAGTTTGTTGAACTCTTTCCTACTCCGGAAGGGTTGACTGTGTAACTTGACTAGAGGGCTGAGCCAGGTTTTCAAGCTACAGGGGGTGTCAGGAGTGGGGAAAAGATTGCTGTACCACACCCAGACACTAGGAAGCACTCAAGTGATGAGTGTCCCTTTCACAACTATCCTTACAGTAAAGAGGTTTTTTTTGTAATCTCTAACCTAAATCTCCCTTGCTGCAATTTAAACCCATTACTTCTTGTCCTGTCCTCAGTGGCTAAGGAAAAGTTAGCTATCATACTCCACTTTTTATAAAGTTTTACATACCTGAAGACTGCATCATGTTTCCCCGCAGTCTTCTCTTTACCAGATGAAACAAACCCATTTTTTTTCAATCTTCCTTGCAGGTCATGTTCTCTAGAACTTTAATAATTTTTGTTCTCCTCTGGACTTTCTCCAGTTTGTCCACCTCTTTTCCAAAGTGTGGTGCCCAAAACTGGACCCACTGCTCCAACTGAGGCCTTACCAGTGCTGAGTAGAGTGAAAGAATTACTTGAGTCTTGCTTACAACATTCCTGCTAACACATCCCAGAATGATGATAGAGTTTTGTTTTGTTTTGCAACAGTATTACCTTGTTGACTCATGTTTAGGGCTTGTCTACAATACTGCATAGAGTCAATCTAAGATACGCAACTTCAGCTACATGAATAGTGTAGCTGAAGTCTATGTACTACCGCATTGTCTTCACAGCGGTAAGTCGACAGCTGACACTCTCCCGTCGACTCCACTTGCACTTCTCGTTCTGGTGGAGTACCAGAGTCGATGGGAGAGTGCTCAGCAGTCGATTTATCGCATCTGTACTAGATATGATAAATCAACCCCTGCTGGATCTATCACTGCCCGCCAATCTGGCAGCTAGTGTAAACAAGCCCTTAGTTTGTGATCTTTAACCCCCAGATCCTTTTCTGCAGTACTCCTTCCTAAGTAGTCATTTTCCATTTTGTATTTGTGCAATTGATTATTCCTTCCTAACTCTAGTACTTTGCATATGTCCTTATTTATTATGATCCTATTTATTTCTGACCATTTTTCCAGTTTGTGAAGCTCATTTTCAATTCTAACCCTGTCCTCTAAAGACCTTGCAACCCTCCCTACTTGGTATCATCTGCAAATTTTATAAGTTTACTCTCTATACCCTTATCCAAATCATTTATAAAGATATTGAATAAAACTGGACCGAGGACAGATTCCTGAAGGGTGCTACTTGATATACCCTTCCAGCTTGATTGTGAACCATTGATAACTACTCTCTGAGTATGCTTTTCCAACCAGTTGTGCACCACCTCATAGTAGGTTCATCTAGGCTATATTCCCCTAGTTGGCTAATGGAGAAGATCACAGAATCATAGGGTTATATAGTCTAACCTCTTGCCAAGATGCAGGATTTGTTGTATCTAACCCATTCAAGACAGATAGCTCTCCAGCCTCTTTATGAAAACCTCCAATGAAGGAACTTCCATGATGTCCCTAGGCAGTTCGTTCCATTGTTCTACTGTTTTTACAGATAGGAAATCTTTCATGAGATTTAATCTAAATCTTCTATGCTATAGTTTGAACCCATTGCCATCTTTTTTTTTTTAAGAGCAGTCTTTCAAGACCACTATCCTCTTTTCCAAACTAAACATACTCAATTCTTTCAGCCTTTGCTCATATGGCTTGCATTCCATCCCTTTGATCATCTTTGTTGCTCACCTCTGTACCTTTCTAGTTTCTCTACATCCTTTCTATACAGCGGTGACCAAAATTGGACACAGTACTCCAGCTGAGGCCTAACCAGCACCAAGTAGACCAGTACTATCACCTCCAATGACTTGCATGCTAGGCCTCTGTTAATGCAACCCAAAATTGCATTTACTTTTTTTTCAATAGCATTGTATTCTTGACTCATGTTGAGGTTGTGATCCACCACAATACCAATATCCTTTTCAGCAGTGCTGTTGCCAAACCAGTTGTCCCCCATGCTACATTTGTGCATTTGTTTTTCTTTCCTAATTGTAGCACATTATATTTGTCTTTGTTAAATTTCATTTTGTTTTCTATAGCCCAGTTCTCCAACTTATCAAGATCCCTTTGAATATTAGTTCTATCCTCAAGTTGTTTGCAATCCCCCCAGCTTTGAGTCATTTGCAAATTTGATCAGTATGCTCTCTTTTCTTACACTGAGGTCATTAATAAAGATGTTAAATAACACCAGACCCAGAACAGATCCCTGTGGAACCCTACTTGAGACTTCCTTCCACTCTGAAATCATTCTATTAATAGTTACTCTTTGTTTTGTGGTTGTTTCGCTAATTATATATCCACTTAATGGTAATTCTACCAAGACCACATTTCTCCAGCTTACTTATGAGAATGTCATATGGGACTGTGTCAAAAGCCTTGCTAAAGTCTAGGTATATTACGTCCACTGCATTTCCCCCTATCCACCAAACCAGTTACCTTGTCAAAGAAGGAAGTCAAGGAGATCATGTAAGACAGTATTGAAAGCCATACTAAAGTTGAGCTATAACACATTTACTGCCTCCCCACTATCCACAAGGCTTGTTACGCTGCCAAAGAAGGATATTAGGTTTGCTTGACATGATTTGTTCTTGACAAATCCATGTTGACTTTTACTTATCCCTTTATTTTTTTTTCTAAGTGCTTACAAATTTATTGTCTGTTTGCTCCATTATCTTTCCGGATATCAAAGTTAAGCTGCCTGGACTATAATTCCCTGGGTTGTCCTTATTCCCCTCTTTATAGATAGGCACTATATTTCCTCTTTTACAGTCCTCTGGAATCTCTCCCATCCTCCATGAGTTCTCAAAGATAATTGCTAATGGTTCAAAGAGCTCTTCAGCCAGTTCCTTAGGTACTCCAAGAAGTATTTCATTAGCGCCCCCCATCAGCCCCATGGACCAGAAGACATCTCACTTATTTAAGCAATTCTTAACTTTTTCTTTTCCTATTTTACCCTCATATCCTACCCCATTTACACTGATGTTCACTATGTAAGTCGTCCAATTGATGCTACCAATTTTGGTGAAATCTGAAACAAAACAGGCATTTAACACTTGGGCCATTGCTGCATTTTCTGTTAATAAGGAGGGAAAGACAATGGGCCCACCCTATCCTTGGTCCCGGGGTGAAAGTAACTTAAATTTCTTACTGGTACGGTCGTATCACAACCCCCCTTCCCACCTCCACTCCTACACATGGATCCCTTTGCATGACTTTGATACAGTAGCTGTCTACTAGTTTTATTCTAGAGTATTGGTAGTAGCTTTAAGGGTATGTCTACACTGCTGACATTAAAGTGTGTAGTGTGTGTAGTCGTGGCTCCAGCCCTGGGAGAGAGCTCTCCCGGCTCTGTAATAAAACCACCTCCATGAGGGAATAGCTACGGGTGCATTACTGTACACTGCCACTTACAGCGCTAAAACTTTCCTCGCTCAGGGGTTTGAAAAAACACACTCCACCTCATGGAGCTGGTTTTATTACAGTGCTTGGACAACTCTCTCCCAGAGCTGCAGCCGTGACTACACAGCCACGTTAAAGCACTGCTGTGGCAGTCCTTTAACGTCGGCTGTGATTACTGTAGTTAAACCTAGCCTGTTTAACCATTTGTACTGAACGCTTCGGTCACTTTCTTACCGGTACGCCCAACCGGCCCATACCAGCTTACTTTCACCTCTGCCTTGGTCTTTCTCTTGCTTCTCATGTATTTGTAAAATATTTTCTTTTTACCCTTTGTCTCTAGTTTAGTTTATTTTTTTTTCCTTGACCATTCTAATTTTGTCTCTACATGCTTGGTTTCTTAGAAAATATATATTCATCCTCGTCTCACTTTTTTGTACAACTCTCTTCTGAGTTTCAGGTGGTGGTCAGTGACTCCGTTCCAATGGGAAAAAGGCACCCATCTGCCTCGCATGCTGGGTGGAAAATAAAGGACAAACTGCATTGGGTGTCTTTCTCAATTCCTGGAGAATAGCGTGAAGGCCACACTGTTGAATAAGTGTTAGCAAGAGAGATAATGTTTCCATGAGTCAGACCCCATCATATCTAGGTGAAATAGAAATTGCAGTTGATGGAACTTATTCCAACCCCTTCTGACCTTTTCAGGCTGTACCCACTTTCTTTGGGCACTTGGTTAGTAACTATTTAATTTCTTCAAAATATGTATGCTGAGATGCTGTATACATTGCAATGACACTTTTATTGTTGCCTAGATAACATCTACTGTGATCCTTTTTGAAAAATAAAACTGAATATGAGCATTAAAAATAACTGCATCATCATACACCTTAACTACAAAAGAACTTCTAAAGATATAAATCATGCAATCTCCTAATTATCTTGGGTTGTGTTATAGTCAAAGCTTTATAGACCTTTGCAGCCTTACAAAACACACATAAAAAACACTCAATTTAAAACCACTAAATATTGATTTACAAGCACAACACTAGGTAAACAAAATACCATAATTACAAAGGTACATGTACATTTTCCCCATACTATTCCCCCAGCCCCCAAAAATAAATGAAAATTGGGCCAAAGAATATAACATGGTTCCATGACTTGTTCTGTGAGAGACATGTATAAAGAAATTTTCATTTCTTGTATATTTCAGTAACCTCTCCTGATTTCAAGAACAGTGATAAAAGAAGGATGATCTGACTTGAATGCAGATAGGCCTACAAATGTAAACTACATTACATAAATTTAACATTACCATTCTTGTTATTAGAGCTGATCATCAACTCACTTTTTTCCCCTGGAAAATTTCAATGACAGCAAAAACAATTTTTTTAAAAAAAATTTCACGTGAAAACTTTTTTTAGCAAAAAACAAAAACAAAATGACACTTTTGAAATTTTCAGTATGAATTTTTGTTTTTCTTAATTTTTAAATTACTTCTTCTTGCCCCTTCCCCCACATTAGAGGAAGGGAGGGGAAAGTAAAAAAGTTAGAAAGTTATGGTTTTAAAAAAAAAAGCCTTTCACTTTTCCACTGAAAAAAATCAGTGTCACTTTCTGCAATTTTCTCCTCATTTAAAGAGAGATGGTAAAGTGAGAGAATATGAATTTTTGAAAGTGAAAGTATTATTTCTTCTTTTGGTATTGCAGTCTCAGCACTTTCCTCTTATAAGTGAAAGAGCCACTTTCACTTTTGAAACTCAAACTTTTTTAAAACATTCCCCTACTTTTCTAGTGTGGGAATGTGGGGATGGGAAGGTCAAGGTGAGTAGTAAAAAAACAAACAAAAAAACAAAAAAACATGGTAAGGTGGGCATTTCCCCTCAGTATGAAATGGTTAAAAATGGATTTTTTTAAAGCAGACATTTAGTTTAACATGTACCTCCACTTTTTTTACAAAGATGTTGATCAGCTCTACTTGATAGTATCGTTTAATTCCTTTATACTATTTTATTAATATTTATTGGTATTGATATATATATATATATATATATTACAGACAATTTAGATTTTCTTGTAAATATTGTGCAGCTCCATTTCTGCAACTTGGGGGTGGGGGGTGTCAATGAATTGGTAGGGGCATGGCTCCAGTTAAACTTCAGAGTTGTCCAGCCCTTCAACAGAGAATAAGCTACTCCCTATGAAAGGGGCTAACAACAGGTGCTTTATCTGTGCATACCTGGAAGCTTTGGAGACATCAGATTCCTCAGCTTTCATCTTTATATACCACCTCTATGGAGAGGGAGGGGGTTCAGTCTCCGTTCAACACTTGCCTGTCCACTAAGACAAGGTACAGAGCCAATTAGTGTAGATAATTCTTGTGTTGTACACATCTGTCCATTAGGAGATGGGCTGTGATTCTCATTTTAAATTGGTGACTGAACAGCCTGAACTATCAAACATTGATAGTTTTTGAGTCAACCAGTCTGCCCCTTTCTCCCCTGTCTTTGGCCCTTCCCAAGCCTTTTCAAAATTGTTTCCTTGTCCTTGTTTCTGACAATAGCTGAAATAAACCTGCTACAGCTGTCCTCTTTTTTCCTTCGATATTTTGTAAAATCTCATACCTTAAATGCTCTCATAATCCACTGTTTTCCAAAGAATAGATTCCTACCAAGATGTATTAATGACATTTTTATACCTCTGATATCCACTGCAGCAAAAGTAGCAGTAGGTATATTGCCCAAGGAGTGTGAAGTAATGAGACATGAGTAGAACTCATTCATAACATTAAGTGATTACTTACTAGAACCCCTCTCTCTCATTTAGGAATACTTTTTCTTACACCTGTCAAGGAGCCAAGCTCTTTTCAGAAATAAAGGCAGGGAGCGGTTGGTGCTTTGACTCTACCTCCCAAAAGCACCAGCCAGAGGAGCTGAGTTAGCACAAGGTATAGAACTAAGGTCCATTTCATAAAGAGCTACAGTAACTTTCATTGTACCTGGAGCCAGGGGAGATCAGAGAAGGAAATGTGACTCTGACATAATTTGCCTAGGGAGAGCTGTAAAGGCTCAATCTAACCCTAAATAAATAAGCAAACTTTTTGAATCTCTTCAAAATACGAAATTTCTCCTGGCTGCCCCAAGCCTCCTTTAAAAAAAAAAATTCATCCCTCTATACATAGGACCTCCTGAAACAGGACTAGCTTTTCCCTGTGTGCTGTCTGTGTCTTCGTATTGCATTCTTAATCTATCTGGATGAGATTTGATGATGGGAATATTTTTCTCATAATCTTCACCCTTCCTGTCTCTGCTTCCATTCCCACCCTCCAGTATATTTTGGGTATTGTCACCTGTCCCCCTTCCTAAAATAACTTTCTTATGCCCAGCTTCCATGTTATCCTCCATGTTCTTCTTTCCCCCTCACTGTTTCTCAAAAAAACTCTCCTGCCTGTGCTCACAGCTGAACACTTTCTTTGAGTGAGGTCTGTTAAACCATGAAATAAGCACCTGAGGCAAATTGGAATCCCTATTCCTCTTATTTTAAACGTTCCAAGTAAACAAATCACTGGAAAATATACCCGGCATTGACAGGGCCTAGACCTGAGGATCTTACAAGTCTTTTCCATCTCTTAAGTTTTCAATTTTAATTTAATAGCTTATTTAGCCCATTAAAGGGGGTCAAAACAGTGGAAAAGAGAGCACTTTTTTCTGAACATCTGAGTCTTTTTCTGGGTATAAATCTCACAGGTGAATGGATGTTTGAGCCTGGATACTTTAAGTCTGAAAAGGCTTATTCACTGCTTTGAATCAACAGCTCACTGCCTCTCTGTCCTTAGATATCACTCTTTCAATCTGCCTGCAAAGATTTACCCCCTAGTTTGGCTCCCCAGTATCATATTGTGCATGAAGTAAAGAAGCTTATCACAGGACAATAGTACAACTTAAGCTTTGACCACAATCTATAATTTGTTTTGAATGTTATTTAATACATTCCTGCGGGCACACAAAGAAAAGAAACAATCGGTCAAACTCACATTTGCTGAAAGGGAGCCTGCTCCTGTTCCTACAGGAGTTTTGTCACTTATTTCAATGGGAGTAGATCTAGGGGAAAATACCAGGGGTGAAATCGTGCCTCGTGCTAAAGTCAAAGGGAGTTTTTCCATTGAAATCAATGAGTCCGGGGTTTTATCTGAGGTGATTCTAAATTTAAGAGCCAGATTGTGATTGTGGAGGCAGCAGAATATTTTTTTAATTCCTCTAATTCTTAGTTGCATTTAATGAAGCTACAGTAATATGCTTCAGACCAGTAATGTAGAAACTGGCTTGAGCTGAGAATTTTTTGAGTATTGCATTTTTAGGATTGAAACAATGTTTTGAAAATTAATTATTAGTTCATTTACTGAAACAGCCGCTGTACTTACTAAACATAAGTTTCTTTGACATTAATAGCACCAGTACAGTGTTTTCAAGATAGGTAAAACTGACTGAACATGGCAAATACGGAGTTTGCAAAGATCATTCAGATTCCAAACAGCTGAGCAGCTCAGCCTTGATCATACCTCTTTTGATTTGCTGTTTGTGATCATTCACACAAACAAGTTTATGTTCATAGGAATGACTGTACCGATATATGTATAAAATCCACAGTATTTGTGCAGGAACAAGAGTATTTATCAGTCACTATTTCTTATTCAATATTGCCCTGTTTAAAAAGATTCAGTCAGGGAGCAAAACCAATCTTACACATGAAGAGGGACCAGCAAATAGCTGAACTGAGTGAACAACCCATAGGTTAAAAGAAGAGGAGTACTTGTGGCACCTTAGAGACTAACCAATTTATTTGAGCATGAGCTTTCGTGAGCTACAGCTCACTTCATCGGATGCATACCGTGGAAACTGCAGCAGACTTTATATATACACACAGAATATGAAACAATACCTCCTCCCACCCCACTGTCCTGCTGGTAATAGCTTATCTAAAGTGATCAACAGGTGGGCCATTTCCAGCACAAATCCAGGTTTTCTCACCCTCCACCCCCACACACAAATTCACTCTCCTGCTGGTGCTAGCCCATCCAAAGTGACAACTCTTTACATAATCAAGTCGGGCTATTTCCTGCACAAATCCAGGTTTTCTCACATCCCCCCCACCCCCATACACACACAAACTCACTCTCCTGCTGGTAATAGCTCATCTAAACTGACCACTCTCCAAGTTTAAATCCAAGTTAAACCAGAACATCGGGGGGGGGGGGGGAGGTAGAAAAAAACAAGAGGAAACAGGCTACCTTGCATAATGACTTAGCCACTCCCAGTCTCTATTTAAGCCTAAATTACTAGTATCCAATTTGCAAATGAATTCCAATTCAGCAGTTTCTCGCTGGAGTCTGGATTTGAAGTTTTTTTGTTTTAAGATAGCGACCTTCATGTCTGTGATTGCGTGACCAGAGAGATTGAAGTGTTCTCCGACTGGTTTATGAATGTTATAATTCTTGACATCTGATTTGTGTCCATTTATTCTTTTACGTAGAGACTGTCCAGTTTGACCAATGTACATGGCAGAGGGGCATTGCTGGCACATGATGGCATATATCACATTGGTGGATGTGCAGGTGAACGAGCCTCTGATAGTGTGGCTGAACTATTTCACATTTGGGGACAATGTATACCTTCAGATCAGCGGCACTGCTATGGGTACCCGCATGGCCCCACAGTATGCCAACATTTTTATGGCTGATTTAGAACAACGCTTCCTCAGCTCTCGTCCCCTAAAGCCCCTACTCTACTTGCGCTATATTGATGACATCTTCATCATCTGGACCCATGGAAAAGAAGCCCTTGAGGAATTCCACCATGATTTCAACAATTTCCATCCCACCACCAACCTCAGCCTGGTCCAGTCCACACAAGAGATCCACTTCCTGGACACTACAGTGCTAATAAACAATGGCCACATAAACACCACCCTATACCGGAAACCTACTGACCGCTATTCCTACCTGCATGCCTCCAGCTTTCACCCTGACCACACCACACGATCCATCGTCTACAGCCAAGCTCTGCGATACAACCGCATTTGCTCCAACCCCTCAGACAGAGACAAACACCTACAAGATCTCTGTCAAGCTTTCTTACAACTACAATACCCACCTGCAGAAGTAAAGAAACAGATTGATAGAGCCAGAAGAGTTCCCAGAAGTTACCTACTACAGGACAGGCCTAACAAAGAAAATAACAGAACGCCACTAGCGGTCACCTTCAGCCCCCAACTAAAACCCCTCCAACGCATTATTAAGGATCTACAACCTATCCTAAAGGATGACCCAACACTCTCACAAGTCTTGGGAGACAGGCCAGTCCTTGCCTACAGACAGCCCCGCAACCTGAAGCAAATACTCACCAACAACCACATACCACACAACAGAACCACTAACCCAGGAACTTATCCTTGCAACAAAGCCCGTTGCCAATTGTGCCCACATATCTATTCAGGGGACACCATCACAGGGCCTAATAACATCAGCCACACTATCAGAGGCTCGTTCACCTGCACATCCACCAATGTGATATATGCCATCATGTGCCAGCAATGCCCCTCTGCCATGTACATTGGTCAAACTGGACAGTCTCTACGTAAAAGAATAAATGGACACAAATCAGATGTCAAGAATTATAACATTCATAAACCAGTCGGAGAACACTTCAATCTCTCTGGTCACGCAATCACAGACATGAAGGTCGCTATCTTAAAACAAAAAAACTTCAAATCCAGACTCCAGCGAGAAACTGCTGAATTGGAATTCATTTGCAAATTGGATACTAGTAATTTAGGCTTAAATAGAGACTGGGAGTGGCTAAGTCATTATGCAAGGTAGCCTGTTTCCTCTTGTTTTTTTCTACCTCCCCCCCCCCCCCCGATGTTCTGGTTTAACTTGGATTTAAACTTGGAGAGTGGTCAGTTTAGATGAGCTATTACCAGCAGGAGAGTGAGTTTGTGTGTGTATGGGGGTGGGGGGGATGTGAGAAAACCTGGATTTGTGCAGGAAATAGCCCGACTTGATTATGTAAAGAGTTGTCACTTTGGATGGGCTAGCACCAGCAGGAGAGTGAATTTGTGTGGGGGGGTGGAGGGTGAGAAAACCTGGATTTGTGCTGGAAATGGCCCACCTGATGATCACTTTAGATAAGCTATTACCAGCAGGACAGTGGGGTGGGAGGAGGTATTGTTTCATATTCTGTGTGTATATATAAAGTCTGCTACAGTTTCCACGGTATGCATCTGATGAAGTGAGCTGTAGCTCACGAAAGCTCATGCTCAAATAAATTGGTTAGTCTCTAAGGTGCCACAAGTACTCCTTTTCTTTTTGCGAATACAGACTAACACGGCTGTTACTCTGAAACCCATAGGTTGAGAGTTGTTTATCTGAACTATTTGGCAAAATATTTATGAATACATTTACAAAAAAAGAGGATAGTTTCACAAATGATTCAGAAAAAAAAGGGGCTAAAATTTGACAGTTTATTTATTTGTCATTCATAGTTTGATCAGGTCAGGACTATTCTTTATAGAAAGAAGGCAATATATGTTCTTTGAGATGGACTGTCTTTTCATTATGCATATGTATAGTGCCTAGTACAATAGAATCCTGGTTTGGCCTTCCAGTGTTATCATAATAAATAATAATAATGCACTTAGCATTAGGGGTGTGTCAACTGATTGGATAAAATAAAAACTGAGCTGAACCTTCACATAAAGCTGGACATGAACCAAACGATTTATGTGATATGGAAGGTATGCACTCTACTCTCCACATGGGAATAGAAGTAAAGTATTTGTACTTCAAGAAAAGTTCCTGTCCACGTCTGATTGAAAGAAGGAACCTTATAAGAGAGTGTTCTTGAGAAGTTTTTTTTTACCCAATTTGCAGAGTTAAAAGGTTTTAATAAATAAGCTTGCGTGCTTGGCCCAACCTCATCTCAGGCCTTTTTTGAGATGCAGGATTATTAATTATTCATTTATTAGTATTACTGGCTAAGTATCCCATTAAATGTGATTTAAATATGTTGTCCTTAGACATTTGAAGTGTGTGGGGTTTTTTTTTTTGAATTGCTGAAAAGGTGCAAGCTCTAACAATGCAGGGATGAGAGGTGGGTGAAGATGGCAACAACCACCAGAGAATTTTTCTTTTTCAGCTTGCATACAGGGACTAAGTTTTGGTAGCCTAGTATTCTCCTGTCTGGTACCATCAGAAATTAGAACGCACTGGAAGTGCAGAAAGTGAGCGCTTTGTGGGGTGACAACTGTATAGAATAGGCCAGGAGGACATGATTGTGAGTAATGGAATAGCACTGAATATAGGAAAAGTTTTCTATAAGGAAAATATAGTTAACTATTGAATAGCCTCACAAAGGAGATAGTGAAGCCCCATCTATTTGGTTGTTTAAAGCTGGACAAAGCTCTACAAAATATACTATAAGGAACAATCATGAATTTCCCAAGGGGAACTGAATAGGAGACTTAATACACAACCTCTTTCTTCTCTGATTTCCATTATTCTAGTGTGTTTGTATATATAGACACGTACCAAGCTATTTTAAAGGCAATGAGAGATGACACTAAAAAGAACTCACAGATAACACTGATATATACATTTTGACTGGCAGAGTGAAATGAATGGTAACATATCTGTTTTGGGAAGTGGAAAGATCAAATGAACAAAATGAAGTCAAGAAATGGGATTACTGAAATGAACTGAAACAACAAGAGTAAACTAGATGATTTAGATGAGATCTGTCATAGTCTGACAAAGCTAGTGCAGCCCTAAGACAATTTAAAATTGGCCTCTGTTTACTGTGGTAACTTCCCAGGATCCATCCCTGTAATGTTTGGTGCATGTTCTCTAGAATTGAGGACTGTGAGGTGATTAGAACAAATTGTTAAGTTCATTTGGCAGTTGATCAAAGCTGTAGTGCATTGGGTTTTGCCTTTAAGTCAGAAAGATAAATCTATGATTGGAGCACTTGAGAACTGTGAATAGATAAAACTTTCAGAGTCCTGGCAAAGTGATACCTTTAGGTCAGGTTTGCAGGCTGAGTGACTGGAAGGAGGTTCAGATTACCAGACCCACATGCATACATCTGTTAGTAAGTGTGAAAGTACCAAAGGGAAAACTTACTCAGGTGCTGTTTGGGTAAAGCTTGTGTATTGTAATGATTTATCTAATTTCCATTTGTTTGTATTCATATATGATGCACAGTAATAAGGAAATATTAATTTTCTTTGTTTTTTCTTACCCCACTGGAAAGTTATTTGTAGACAGGAAGTTTAGAATAGGATACATAACTGCAATTGTTAATACATTAAAAAAGAGGTATAAGAGGGATAGTGATTCACCCATGTAAATCTACATACTAACTGAGCAATGGTAATGACAAAATAATCAGTAAAGACACCATCTTCAAAAGGCTTCGTTAAGAAGAGATCTAATAGTTTCAGAAGCTAGTGTCCTGAACTATTGTCTCAAAAGGTTTGTGTTTCTTTATTTTACTGCATGGAGTGAAAGGAAAAAGGGTGCAATATATAGAAAAATGTAGGGGAAACATTATTGGGGGGAGATGTATGAGATTATCTTCAGGACTCATCATGCTCCTCCCTTGCTACCTCCTTTACCTGGAAGTCTTCTCAGACTAATGATAATGACAATGAGATTTCTCAACTCTAAAGATGGAGACAAATAGTTATAGGGGGAGGAGAAGGGATGCAGCAAAATGACAAACACATTTATTATCCAACTAAACTATTACCTCTTTTTACTAGAGGTGGGAGCCGGAGAGTGAAGTTAATGACTATATAGAATTTTAATTGGGGAACTCACTCTATATCAGTGGTTCTCAACCTATTTACCGTTGTGGGCCACATCTAATAGTACTTGTATGGCTCTGAGGATGTCACATGGGCCGCAGCTTGTGCTGATTGGGCCACAAGTGGCCCACAGGCTGCAGGTTGAGGACCATTGCTCTATACTGAAAGGACAGAATGAGCTACCTTTCCTTCACCACTCTAGGCCATTTGGGGTGAAACTTCATTGTATATATGCCAAGTTTATCCCTTCAGTGCAGTAGGGCACAAACCCTCTTCCTTTTCTGGGCATAGATGGCCCCCAGCCCAGCAGAATGTGGTCTCCAGCCCCAAAACTGAAGCTGCAGCCACAAGAGCTCCACTTCTGCTCCCCTGCCTGGTTGGTTCTCTTACTCCAGCAGAGCTCTCCCAAACACAGTGAGCTACTTGGGCTCAGTAGTGGGGATTTGAGGCTAGATAGAGGGAGATCCCCAAACAACCCCCAAATCCCCACTACTTTAGGTTATCTATCTATCTATCTATCTATCTATCTATCTATCTATCTATCTATCTACCTACCTACCTATCTATCTATCTATCTACCTACCTACCTATCTATCTATCTATCTAATGATCCCCAGGCTTTTGAGCTGACAGTCTAGCAGATACCCTCAGACTGTGCTTTAAGGGTAACCAGGAAACTTTTGGTGATAATGTTTGAGTGGATGAGAAATAATAATTAGTGTAATAAAAAGATCACCTCAGTTGTCTGATTCTTCTACAAATGAATAATTTGTGTTCTAGATAGAAGCCGGGCTTGGGGAGGAGAGAGTTAGGAAGGGCTGAGGGGAAACATCTGAGTCTGGAAAAAGATTCTACAGTCAAAAGGAAAAAGCCTTCACCCTACCCATCTCACCTTCATGTAACCTGTTTTAAGACTGGCTACAATTAATGCTTCCTCTAGGATGGAGGTAGGCAAACTACGGCCACAGGACCCTCCTGCCTGGCCCCTGAGCTCCTGGCCTGGGAGGCTCGCCCCGGCCCTTCCTCCGCAGCCTTAGCTCACTGAGCCGCCGGCGCCATGCTCTGCACGGTGGGGCTGCGAGCTCCTGGGGCAGTGCAGCAGCAGAACCCGGGCTGACCCAGTGCTCTGTAGTGCCGCCAGCCACCAGTGCTCCAGGCAGTGGGGTAGGAGGCAGGGAGCGGGGGGGGAGTTGGATAGAGGGCAGGGGAGTTAGGGGTGGTGGTCAGGGGATGTGGATAGGGGTCAGGGCGGTCAGAGGGCGGGGAACAGGGGGGTTGAATGGGGGCAGAGGTCCTGGGGGGGAGTCAGGAAGGAGAGGGAGGTTGGATGGGGCAGCAGGGGGGCAGTCAGAGACAGGGGTTCCAGGGGAAGTCAAGGGACGGGGAGAAGGGGTGGTTGGGTGGGGCAGGGGTCCCGGGGGGGGGCAGTAAGGAATGAGAGGAGGGGTTGGATGGGGTGGCTGGGGGCAGTCAGGGGCGAGGTTCCGGGGGCGGTTGGGACAGTGAGCTGGGGGGGTGTGGGGGTGTGGATGGGGCAGGGGTCCCGGGGCGGCCGACAGGGAACAGGGGGGGTTGGATGGGGCAGAAGTCCTGAGGGGAGTGTCAGGGGGCAAGAAGGGGGGGATAGGGGGTGGGGGCCGGGCCATGCCTGGCTGTTTAGGGAAGCACAGCCTCCCCTAACCGGCCCTCCATACAATTTCCGAAACCCAGTGCGGCCCTCAGGCCAAAAAGTTTGCCCACTTCTGCTCTAGCACAACTGGCCAGAGAGTGGTGGGAAACAGGTGGATACATGTCTTTGTTCTCCCATATGGGGGAGTAAATTACTCCCCACCACAGCAGTACTGGGGATTCTCTAAGGCATGATTCCTTCTGTTGCTACCCCAGTGGGGTGTACCTCCTCACCTGTCCTTTAATCAGTCTGCATGCCAAAAGCATGATCTAGTTCTAAATGAGGAACTAAAACTTCCTCATCTGTGCAGGTCTGAGAGCGAATTATGCTGGAAGGCAACTCAGCCCCTGCCACACAAATCCTACCACCAAACTCATATCAAATGGGCCACCAAAAAGCCATCAGCTGATGACAACTTGCAGTCATTATTCGTCACTTCATTACCATTCTAATATTTTTTATTTGAAATTAAGAACTGAAATTACTTAATTATGAATTTCCTGTTGGAATCTAGATATTAAATCCCTCTATCAGTCTATCTATTTAAAATATTTATAATGCACCCATCACCATTATATGTAATGTAAGCTTACCCCAGCAACATTCTGTTAATTCACAATGTTCTGTTCTTTCACTGGTCTTGTTATGCTCTCTGTTAATATTAAATTCCATAATTTCACCATTTGTATTTGAAAATGTCCTATATTCCCCTTTAGATTGCCAGGGGTTTCTACTTTTTTCTGAACAAATAGCTTACAGAGAGAACCCTATTTAGATGCCACATAAGAAAACCAAATCACTTGGGGAAACTTTAGCCAGAGCAGTGTTGAATTAATCTTGCCTTCTGGTCTATAAATAGAATGTTTATTTTACTTACTCAGCAGTTTGACTGAATTTAAATAAAAATGTCAGGTACACCAGAATGGATTAGAATGTGTACTCTATGTGGTACCAGGAATGTAAGAGATCTTCATAGTGAAAAGTCTATGGTACACTCAGCTAGGAGGGTTTAGTCTGACTCAAGTACTGAAATCAGTGCCAAAGATGAAATGTGTGCTGTGGAGTACATGTGACTGACAATTGGGTTGTCAGTGTCCGATATAATACATAAGAGGGAATTAAATGTGCCGGCTTGCAAAATAATGACAATTGAATGACATAGTGTCCCAATATCTGAGTGCTTGCTGTCTTATCATCAGCGCTCTGATTTCAACACTCATATCACAGGGCTCTGGCTAGAGGGAACCTAGCATTTGCCACTATGGTTACCATTATAAACATTCCTCCAATATAATTATAGGTTAAAATCTCAAGTGGGTGTTTTGGCCCTTTTAGATTTCTCCATTGGACAAATCCATAGTAGGACCTCCTCAGAGTGTTTGTTTTTCCTTTGCTGTAATTTTATTTCTGTTAATATTTAGCTATGCAAGCAAACTATTGACCTAGGTTGTAAACAGTGATTTTAAAAAAGCTGCTGAAAAACATACAGCACTTTGATCAATTAATTCAAGCTTCTTTCTCATAAGCCTGAATATAGCCATTGGGAACGAACAGAAAATAAGCCTAAAACAGCAATGGGGGCATGGGGTTCTGACTCCAGTATCTTAAAATCCTTGCCCAGGCCCTTGAGTAAGATTTCTCATAAGGAGAAAGGAGGTTTGCATTGTTTAAAAAAACAAAACAAAACAAAAAACAGGGAAAAGCACTCCAGGTTTTGTAGATCTATTGAAAACACATTTTCTCTCCTTGTACCTGTGTTACAAAATTTCCCGATTGCCCTAGAAAAGAAATACAATGATCTCTGGAAAAAAAATATAGCACAGTTTGATCAATAAACAAAATAAACTTAAAAGAGCTCCATCCTCACCATTTTTGTTTCATAGGTTTTATCCTTTGAAACACACACTGAGCTGCTGGTGGACTGAGGGACATGTTTCTCCTTTGGAAGCCCTCCACCCACTTCTCAGAGCCTACAGGAATCCCCTCCACTTAATCACCCTCCCCCAACCTCCAAAGCCTCTCATTGTGATATCTGTCTCTTTGGGGAAGTGGGCTGGATGCCAGACATGCCAAACCTGCGGAAAAAACGTAGACATTTGAATTGTTTTTGGCTTAATTGGTTTGTGAGTGGCTTGTTGGCTAGTTTTTGGCTTGAAGGTTGTTGCTTGTTGTAGCTTGTTGCTTCTTTTTTTTGATCGGCTCCTGGCAAGCAGGGGCAAGGGGGGGGCAAGTAGGGGCAAGGCAAGGGGAGAGAGAGAGAGGGGTGCACAGCGGGCCCAAAAACTGCACACCAGGGGGATCTAGTCACATAGAGTGTTGGGGTTCTTAGGGATTGGCTTGTTTTGGCCTTGTTTTGAAATGGGATTAGCTTGATTTTTGGCTTATTGTGAAAGTCGGGGTGCTTACTTACCACGTGAAAGTTGGCAACTGTGCTGGATGCAGCTCTTTGCAAAGCCTGCCTGTATGATTCTGTACATAGTCAGAAAGTGTTGCTAGAGAGTGGTGTGATGGAATACTTTATCTTTTCCACAGTTCCCCCAAAGGACCGATCTCAGATCCCAAACTTGTCCGCTACATGAGAATTCCTCCTGAGTGCTCCAGATCACAATTTTGTAAAAGCTATTTGCTTCCCTGCCATTAACAATGGATACAGCGAAAATATTTGGAAAACTACAAGGAAATTTAGAAAATTATCTGATGCATCCTCTTGGGGAATTATACCTGCACTCGTGCTCTAGTTTCAGGGCCCAATGATCTAATATGTCATTTCTGTTTCCAAGTACCAGGATCCTAAAAGTCTTTCCAATATCCTTTGAATATAATAGCAATACATTAGGTGATCTGGAAAATGTATCAGTGCCGAGTTAACATTTCACAATTTTAGCCACACGTACAATAAGCCCTGACAGCAGAAGATCCGTTTTCCTGCAGGCCATGTTATCTGAATGTGTGTGATTGATTATTCTAATTATACTAGGCAAAGTACAGTTTCATGACATTTAACATCAGTGAAATGTTGGTGTGGTCTATGTGTTCAGAGTTTGCTGAAAGCATCTTTTAAAAGCAACCATGCACCCATCAGTATAAAAGATATTAGGAACTGACTTCTTTCTGATATACTCTCTATACCTTCAATGTACACTACTGAAGTACAAAGACATGTTTGAATTTTGTCCATTTATTGTTTGATTCTGTTTCTTTAAATGCAAGTTACATGATAAATTTTCACGCTCTACTTTGCATCAAAGCTCAGCTTAAATCTTTTAGCCAATTGCAACATCTGCCCTACAAGGTTTTTCCCTTTTAAATACGTGCTTCCCTGAAGATATAAATATGGTCTTCTTAATCAACACATTTAAATGTCTCCAGACAGAGGAGTTAGTGCAACTTCCATAAAAAGATTAGCACATAGCATTATTCGACTCAGTAGAAATGTTTGATTTACCTAAAGGGAAGAATGCAACTGACCATGACTTGGATGTCATTATAGCACCATGTAACTGAGCCCAAAATTTGGCTTCTAGCCTCTTAATCTTAGTTTGTTTGTAAATCTGGAAGTATCCCTGAAATGATGGGAGTTCCTCATTAGCAATGCTCTCACATGGCTGTGGGAAAGGAAAGTGAAATCAAGGTGTCCTGTCTCGTTATCAGAAATGTGAAAGGGTTTATTTCTCATTTCCACTGAGGTAATCCTTTCAGGAATTTTCCCTCCTGCTCAATTCTGCTACAGGATGAGAACAGATATTAGTCAGGACCTTTTTTAAAAAAAAAAAATCAATTAGCAGAATGATGTACCCTTTATTCAAAATAAGAGGGTTAGGGATGTTCAACTGACCTATTGGTCTAGCTGAATGAACACACATTAGCACTTTACAGTTGGTTTTAAAGGGGATTTTAGTGAGTGCCTGGGGAAGGGTAGATCCAACCTACCTTACCAAGAGAAAGCACCACCCATATATTTGTGGGTAAGATGATTGGCCAGGTACAGAGTATAGATAGGGAGTCTGCAGTGCAGCGATATTACATTCACCTTACGCAGAAGGTGTGCTCCCTGACGTTATATCCCTAAAGCCATTTTTATGCCCTACTTTTTTACCAATAAAAAGTACAGTATACGTCACCTGAAACTGGATTTAATTAATCAGCTTTTACCTTGTTTGTTTCTGGTACCATGGTTTATCCCGTTATCTTTTGTTCCGAACCTATGCATTCGAGGTCATGATGCACCCTTATCTTTGTTCTGAGCACACGCATTCTAGGGACTAAAGGGTCTGCACACACCTCCCAGGCTTGTACCACGGTAAATAGGTTTGTGAGGACATCTCCCTTTCTGTTGTTATATGGAAACAATTGTATGTTCCAATACAGACAGTTTTCTTATCTACTTAAGCCAAAGCTTACTTTAGCTAATGGGAATGGGATGCTTAGCATAAATTAACAGGACTATAATAAAAGTAAGACCAATTTGGGCTATATAACTGCTATATTAATAGTTAATAACATGTATTGGAATGCTTTGAATATATAGTGTCAGCAGTACTTTCAGCATAATATATGTTTGCTAGCCAGTGTATAATATCAATAGCTGCGTCCAAAATTTCACAAAAGCAGCTCACAAAATTTCAGCAGAATCAAGTGTGAATGCAGGTCCTAGCCCTGATTCAATTTCAAGCTTGAATCCTAAATATCTAAACTGGATCCAAGTCTGAATAAAAATATTACCTCTTCAGCCTACAGATACGGTACCGGTAATTGTTAGCCAGGGAGCTCAGGAAAGCATGAGAATAAAATTAAATCCATCAGATACCATATACTTACATACAGTAACCAGATGACTGTATGGTTCCGGAGAATAGTAACAGAATATAGAGCTTTTGATCTCTGGTTCATATCTGTCCCAGGTTGGTTGTAATTAAAATGTGTCACTATCTGATGGTTACTTAATGGCCTAAGAGAAAGAAGCTGGAGGTTCCTCCATTCCCAAGAAGGCATCCACATCCCTGAAAGCACTGACACACTTGTCATTGTCCATGAGCCTTTTAATTAATTTTAAAGGAAAACAGGTAAAATGGGAGAAGAGCCTGTAGATTCAGTGTATTGATGCATACGGGAAGGAAGGGCTTATGGGACCTCACATTTTATCTCGGCAGCCAAGCTGTGCATTAACCATCTTCACTTCAAAAGCAAACTCTGCTGATCCCCAACGAAATGCATTTGTAGAGCTGACGCAGGGAGATCTAGTTGATGGTCTGTTTCTGTACACAACTGAGAATATTTTGGCTACAGCTGCTGGAGGTGCAGAAGCAGATCCTAGAAGTCAGGGTACTTAGTTCTCCTAGATTTACTGTACTCCATGAAATGGTGAATGGTTACTCAGAAATGAAAGTGGATAAAGTGTGTGTGTGTGGGGGGGGGGGGAGGAATTGTTGCAAGAGAATGGAATGCTCCCATCCCTCTAACTTTGAAGCACTGTAAAGCAGAATTGGCTGCAATTCAGTAAGGTAACCATTTCTCAGTGACTTTTAATGAGAGTTGGGCACCTTCCATTCCAAAACCCAGACAACATGAATAAGTATTGAAATAGCTGTGTTGAATTCTGGATCTTGTTAGGTACAGGAAAGGTGGCATCAGATACTTGGCTGTCTACCCAGTCAACAAGAATCAGTGAGTGCCTCAGTCCGGCTTAATAGGCAACATTATTTGAGCCACATCAGCTGCCCCATCTCTGTCGCTGCCTCTGATGTCAGTCCTGGGATGAAGGGTGAAGAAAGCTGATACAGTACTGAGCCTTCCATCTGCCCAACTTTGGGGAGAGAGGTGTTACACCTCATACCAATATGTCCCTGGTGTTGTGCTGGAGAATATTCCTTACTTTTTTCTCATTCTGATATCCTAATAAAATCTAAATTAAAAATGAACATGATATTCTCAGTTCGACCATGGCATATTGCATATGGTGTGTAACTTAAATGCAGGAAAAAAAGCTCAATAAAACCTAGAATTTCCCTCCTGTCTGCAAACACTGCAGCTATGAAAGTGACACATATTAACCGTGCTCAGACTCTGAATCTTGTTTTCATGCCTATTTTGTTAGTGGTAGCAAACATCATCTGAAAAAGGACACAGGAAAGCAAAACACTTGTTATAAGTGGTGTGAACAAAAATCTCAAAGTGAATGAAAAGAGAAACAATACTGGTGATTAGCACCTATTTGTGGTGACTTAACAGAGGTCTCCTATGGGAGCTATGCCTCAGTCAGCTACACATGAATTATGGTCATACCCAGTTCACCAAAATAAAATGTATTCTACCGTAGCATTCATACAAGGTTCATGCACTTGGCAACATTCAGGGCACACCCGGAGTGTTGTGTAGGATCAGTGCACACATGGCTCATCTCAAGGGCATGAACCTTGGAATCTCGCCCAGATGACGTGAACCGTGGGAAGCCTCCCAGGACTGGGCTCAAGGCCTGAGAGCAAGGAATGATGTAGATAGATATTGGTAAATAAGAATGTTAAACAAATCCAGTGTATTCCTTTTATCTGTTGGAGAATGTAATGCGCGGGGGGAGAGAATCATAGAATCATAGAATATCAGGGTTGGAAGGGACCTCAGGAGGTCATCTAGTCCAACCCCCTGCTCAAAGCAGGACCAATCCCCAATTAAATCATCCCAGCCAGGGCTTTGTCAAGCCTGACCTTAAAAACTTCTAAGGAAGGAGATTCTACCACCTCCCTAGGTAACCCATTCCAGTGTTTCACCACCCTCCTAGTGAAAAAGTTTTTCCTAATATCCAACCTAAACCTCCCCCACTGCAACTTGAGACCATTACTCCTTGTCCTGTCCTCTTCTACCACTGAGAATAGTCTAGAACCATCCTCTCTGGAACCACCTCTCAGGTAGTTGAAAGCAGCTATAAAATCCCCCCTCATTCTTCTCTTCTGCAGACTAAACAATCCCAGTTTCCTCAGCCTCTCCTCATAAGTCATGTGTTCCAGACCCCTAATCATTTTTGTTGCCCTTCGCTGGACTCTCTCCAATTTATCCATATCCTTCTTGTAGTGTGGGGCCCAAAACTGGACACAGTACTCCAGATGAGGCCTCACCAATGTTGAATAGAGGGGGAAGATCACGTCCCTCGATCTGCTCGCTATGCCCCTATTTATACATCCCAAAATGCCATTGGTCTTCTTGGCGACAAGGGCACACTGCTGACTCATATCCAGCTTCTCGTCCACTCTCACCCCTAGGTCCTTTTCCGCAGAACTGCTGCCTAGCCATTCGGTCCCTAGTCTGTAGCTGTGCATTGGGTTCTTCCATCCTAAGTGCAGGACCCTGCACTTATCCTTATTGAACCTCATCAGATTTCTTTTGGCCCAATCCTCCAATTTGTCTAGGTCCCTCTGTATCCTATCCCTGCCCTCCAGCGTATCTACCACTCCTCCCATTTTAGTATCATCCGCAAATTTGCTGAGAGTGCAATCCACACCATCCTCCAGATCATTATGAAGATATTGAACAAAACCGGCCCCAGGACCGACCCCTGGGGCACTCCACTTGACACCAGCTGCCAACTAGACATGGAGCCATTGATCACTATCCGTTGAGCCCGACAATCTAGCCAACTTTCTACCCACCTTATAGTACATTCATCCAGCCCATACTTCTTTAACTTGCTGACAAGAATACTGTGGGAGACCATCTCAAAAGCTTTGCTAAAGTCAAGAAACAATACATCCACTGCTTTCCCTTCATCCACAGAACCAGTAATCTCATCATAGAAGGCGATTAGATTAGTCAGGCATGACCTTCCCTTGGTGAATCCATGCTGACTGTTCCTGATCACTTTCCTCTCATGTAAGTGCTTCAGGATTGATTCTTTGAGGACCTGCTCCATGATTTTTCCGGGGACTGAGGTGAGGCTGACTGGCCTGTAGTTCCCAGGATCCTCCTTCTTCCCTTTTTTAAAGATTGGCACTACATTAGCCTTTTTCCAGTCATCTGGGACTTCCCCCGTTCGCCACGAGATTTCAAAGATAATGGCCAATGGCTCTGCAATCACATCCGCCAATTCCTTTAGCACTCTCAGATGCAACTCATCCGGCCCCATGGACTTGTGCATGTCCAGTTTTTCTAAATAGTCTCGAACCACTTCTTCCTTCACAGAGGGCTGGCCATCTATTCCCCATGTTGTCATGCCCAGTGCAGCAGTCTGGGAGCTGACCTTGTTCGTGAAGACAGAGGCAAAAAAAGCATTGAGTACATTAGCTTTTTCCACATCCTTTGTCACTAGGTTGCCTCCCTCATTCATTAAGGGGCCCACACTTTCTTTGGCTTTCTTCCTGTTGCCAACATACCTGAAGAAACCCTTCTTGTTACTCTTGACTTCTCTCGCTAGCTGCAGCTCCAGGTGCGATTTGGCCCTCCTGATTTCATTCCTACATGCCTGAGCAATATTTTTATACTCTTCCCTGGTCATATGTCCAAACTTCCACTTCTTGTAAGCTTCTTTTTTATGTTTAAGATCTGCTAGGATTTCACCGTTAAGCCAAGCTGGTCGCCTGCCATATTTACTATTCTTTCGACACATTGGGATGGTTTGTCCCTGTAACCTCAACAGGGATTCCTTGAAATACAGCCAGCTCTCCTGGATTCCTTTCCCCTTCATGTTAGTCCCCCAGGGGATCCTACCCATCTGTTCCCTGAGGGAGTCGAAGTCTGCTTTCCTGAAGTCCAGGGTCCGTATCCTGCTGCTTACCTTTCTTCCCTGTGTCAGAATCCTGAACTCAACCAACTCATGGTCACTGCCTCCCAGATTCCCATCCACTTTTGCTTCCCCCACTAATTCTTCCTGGTTTGTGAGCAGCAGGTCAAGAAAAGCTCCCCCCCTAGTTGGCTCCTCTAGCACTTGCACCAGGAAATTGTCCCCATGCTTTCCAAAAACTTCCTGGATTGTCTATGCACCGCTGTATTGCTCTCCCAGCAGATATCAGGAAAATTAAAGTCACCCATGAGAACCAGGGCGTGCGATCTAGTAGCTTCTGCGACTTGCCGGAAGAAAGCCTCATCCATCTCATCCCCCTGGTCCGGTGGTCTATAGCAGATTCCCACCACTACATTACTCTTGTTGCTCACACTTCTAAACTTAATCCAGAGACACTCAGGTTTTTCTGCAGTTTCGTACCAGAGCTCTGAGCAGTCATACTGCTCCCTTACATACAGTGCTACTCCCCCACCTTAAAAATAATAAAAGAGAGGGTGAAAAGCTGACAGGCAAACCAGCCCGTTGGCAGACCAGCCTGCTTGCTTGCTTAAAGCTTTGTGCTGTCTTGTATTTGGACTGCAACAACTGGCGCCCAAACGTGGGGCCCTCAGCACTCACCTCGCCCGGCAAGGGTTTCAGACGCGTCACTCATCCACTTTGCGGATCCCGGTGAGTATTTTTCATTGTGGTAAGTATGGGAAGCTCCCTCTCTGCTTTGCAAGTGCAACACCGCAATGAGCTACAGTATTTGCTGCGTAAGGCTCAGCATGATTGCCCCACTCGAGAACTCACTCTCCTGCTACAGGAGGTGAGTGCCCAATGCCCGTGGTACCCTGAAGCCAGAATCGTTAAGCTAGCGGACTGGGAGCGGTTGGGCCAGACATTGCACAAAGAGCCTCGGGTGCCCGTGCAGGCTTTACATGCCTGGCACCTCTGCCGTGACGCGATACAGCGTGTCGCCTCAGAAAGGCCTCCCTCGCGCCAATAGAGAGGCTGGTGATCTCGCCACTCCCATCCGCTCCTGCAGCCATCCCCCCTCCTGGCGATGCGACACAGCGTATCGCCTCGGAAAGACCTTCTCCCACGCCAATAGAGGGGCTGCCGATCTCGCCACCCCTGCCCACTCCTGCAGCCATCCCTCCCCCTGCTTCGCCCCCAGCGCCTCAATTACCACCACCTCCCCTGTCTTCCCCACCGGAGTTGGTGTGTGATCACCATCCCCCCTTGGGGCCCCATGCTCCGGGGCCCCCCCAGGGGTCGTCCGCGTCTGCTCAGGGGCTTTCGCTGGTGCAACAAATGGTTCACGCAGTGAAGACTCGCCCAGATCTTACAGCAGAGAAATTAGCTGATCTGGTCTCAGTTTGCCCGGTGACCTGGCAGATGATGGCCAGGGCAACCAGCTTGCAAACTGGGTCAGTTTGCCTTACTCGGTGATCCAAGAGGTAAAGAAAGTGATTTGCGAGTTCGGCCTCACTAGCACATATGTACATGGTCTCATTGAAGGGCTAGGTACTGGGTACACCCTGGTCCCGGAAGACTGGAAAGCGCTGTTGCGCATGATGCTGATGCCCAGTCAGTATGTTATTTGGCTTAGTGAGTATCGGCAGATGACGGAACGCCAAGCCCAGGTATATAGAGAGCAAAGTGTCATTTATGAGCACTTGGCAGGGGAGGGCCAGTTTGCTACCATTCAGATGCAGTCTCAACTCCCTCAGGCCGTCTTCCCCATTATTTCCACCTGCGCCCAGCATGCTTTCCGGAAGGTCCCGGATTCAGGCAAGCCTACCAAAAACTTTGCCAGTATCCGTCAGGGTGCATCAGAGTCCTTTATGGATTTTACCAACAGATTGCAGGACAGGTGGATAACCCTGCAGCAGCTCAGGAGATTCTGTTAAAAATGGCGGTTGAAAATGCGAACGAGGATTGCCGCCGTGCTTTCCAGGCGGCACAAGCCGCTGGCGTTCTAGAGCTGTCGGACATGCTGCGGGCGTGCCAAAACATCGGCACACAAGCACATAAAGCTGGGGTTCTGGCCACTGCCCTGCGGAAAAGCGGGAAGGAGGGGAAGCGTTGTTATCGCTGTGGTAAGGAGGGTCACTTTCAGCGGGAGTGCCGCTCATCGACGGCACCTGCCCGCCCCTCAAAGAAGTGCCCCAAGTGTCGGAAGGGCTATCACTGGGCTAATCAGTGTCGTAGCGGGTCGGGAAACCACACGACGGGTCCCCCCCGAATCCAGGACCAAACGGGGGTGTTTCCATCTCAGACAACTGTTCCTCTGCCTTACAATCCATAGACTCCATGAGGGCGGCGACTGCCGGAAGTGCAGGGCTTGATTTGATTATGCAGGAGGACGCTGATTTTCAGTTGCCGGGAGAGGTTTGCACCATACCTATACAGGTGATGGGACCTCTCCCTGCCGGATTTGTGGGTCTGGTTCTCCCTTGCTCACACGCTGGGAAACAGGGGTTTTTTGTCATCTCAGGGGTCATTGATGCCGATTACACCGGCGTTATTAAGGTTCAGGTGTGGACCCATCTTCCGCAGTCGCTCCCGCGTGGACGGTCAATTGCACAATTGATTTTAGTCCCCTATCAGGTGCCAGCCACAGAGGATCGAGCCCGGGGCGGAGGCGGCTTTGGATCGACGCTGTCTCAGTCGCTGCCTCACGACATGTCCTCTCCACTTGTTGCTTTAACAATGTCGCTCTGCCCCTTGAAACCTCTGTTAACACTTCTTTTAAATAATTTTCCTTTTACAGGGCTGGTGGACACTGGAGCTGAAGTTACGGTGATTCATGATCAGGACTGGCCGGTCAGTTGGCCAACAATTCCTTCTAAAGAGTTGTGGGGGATCGGGGGTAGCAAACCCGGGCGCCAAAGTTTGTCTTGGGTCACAGTCTCTAAACCAGGAGGCCGTGCCCTTGCTACAATCCGCCCTTTTGTGCTCCCTGTCCACCTTAATATTTGGGGCCGTGACTTACTTGTAAAGCTGAACACCACCCTCAACATTAATATATAATGGCCCCAAACCCTCCCCCACCCACCTTGCCCTCTGCATTACCATTGGTATGGCAATCCTTAGAGCCCGTATGGATTGACCAGTGGCCCCTCCCCCTAGAAAAGCTGAAAGCGCTTCATTCACTTGTACAACAATATGAACCGTGACATGAACCTCCCAGGACTGGGCTCAAGGCCCGAGAGCAAGGAATGCAGTAGATAGATATTGGTAAATAAGAATGTTAAACAAAGCCAGTGTATTCCTTTTATCTGTTGGAGAATGTAATACGCGGGGGGAGAGAAATAAAAGAGGGTGAAAAGCTGACAGGCAAACCAGCCCATTGGCAGACCATCCTGCTTGCTTGCTTAAAGCTTTGTGCTGTCTTGTATTTGGACTGCAACAATTCTTCCATTTTTAAACTTGATGTATGCAAACACACACTTTCTCTCTTTCTGGAAATAGCAATAACTGATTAATTTGGTTATGATAATACTACTAAAGTATTCAGAAGCCAGGGCTAAACATAGCTGGGGGTCTCTTAAGGAGTAGTATGCCTATATGTTGTGAGGGGTTTTTTTTGTTTATATGGATTTCAAGTGATCATTCAATACAATGGTAATTGGGACAGAGACTTTTTCTGGCTTCTTGCCAATTGAAAGGGAAACCTGAAGGACAAGCATTGTCAAATCCATTAGAAACTATTGTAGATTGGGGAAGGTTGGGAAGGTGTGGCCAATACATTCAATAAGAAGAGAGGCAAGTTAGCACACAAGTTAGTTAATTGTAGGTTGTTTTGGGTATCTTATTCTGAAATTGGATTAAAATTCATACTGGATTATTGTCTGCAACAGGTTTCCCTTCAGCAGGTGAATATTTGTCTTCATACAAGTTTTTCTCCAACAAATATATATATTTTATGTTTGCAGTTTTGTAGATCTGTTGGTCTTAGGATATTAGAGAGACAAGGCAGGTGAGGTAATATCTTTTATTGGACCAACTGCTGTTGGTGAAAGAGACCAGCTTTCCAGCTACACAGAGCTCTTCTTCAGGTCTGGGAAAGGTACTCAGAGTGTCACAACTAAATCCTAGGTGAAATATATTTTTAGCATACATAGTTAACACATATTCTAAGAGACCATTCCAGGTGAAGTGGCCTGTTAACACCTCTCCAGTCATAGGACAAAAAACTAAAATCCATGGCCCGTGACCTGTCCATGACTTCTACTATATACCCCATACTAAATCTTGGGGTGTGGGGGTGCAGCCTGGCTGCAACTCCCACTGGTGTTGGGGGCAGGGGGTTGGCAGGGCCGGCAGGCTTTCTACCTGGCTCCTTGCCTCCCCGGAAGCAGCGACAGCCCCTTCGCACAGCTCCTTGGTGGAGGCGTGGCCAGTCAGCTCTGCGCGTTGCTTCCCCCTGCAGGCACCACCCCCATAGCTCCCATTGGCTGCGGTTTCTGGCCCATGGGAGCTGGGAAGCCAGCACTCTGGGTGGTGGCAGTGTGCTGAGCTGCCCGACCACACCTCTTCCTAGGAGCTGAGCGAGGAGGTAAGCGCTGCCCAGAGCCTGCCTCACCCCATCCTGTGTCCCAACCTCCTACCCCCTCTCACACCGAAACTCCTTCTGCTGCTGGGGGAGGGGAGCATGGTGGCCCGAGACTGCCTCAGCAGTGGCCTGTGCGACTGGTGCAGGGGCTGCCTGAGTTGCCCCTGTACTAGGTACACAGGCTGCTGCAGAAGTCACGGAAAGTCACAGAATCTGTGACTTCTGTGACCTCCATGACAAACTCGCAGTCTTAGTAATAAGCCCTAAATCCAGTGTCTTTATTAAGACCATGTTTTAGTTTCTAGCAAAGTTATGAAATTAAGCTCCCATGATCATCTTGAAGGTGTTTTGCAGGTTTCCTTTGAGGATGAGGACTAAGAGGTCAGATATGGAATGATCATTTTGTGGAAAGTGTTCACCCAGGGGTAATACCGTGTTTTTGTCTTATTTCTGTGTGAGTTTCTTCACGAGCATAGTGATTGTTTGGTTCCACTCATGTAGTTGTTACTGGGCCATTTAGTGAATGAGCTTTTGGTCCTCATCCTCAAAGGAAAGCTGCAGAACTTAAGATAAGCCTGGGATTTAAAGTCATAACTTTGCTAGATATTAAAAATCATGGTTTTAATAAAGACATTGGATTTGGGCTTATTACAACAATCTGTAATCCACTCGCCCCCCTTTTTTGTCCTATGAATGGAGAGGTGTTAAGCCACTTCACCTGCAACGGTTTCTTAGAATATGTGTTAACTATGTATGCTTAACAATCTGTTCCATCTTGTACTTTGTTGTGACAATGAGTACTTTTTGCAGGCCTGAAGAAGAGCTCTGTGTAGCTCAAAAGCTTGTCTCTTTCACCAACAAAAGTTGGTCCTGTAAAATATATTACCTCACCCACCTTTGTGTCTCATTTACATTTTATGTTAATCTTCTTCTTCACCTTATCCTGTCAGTAAGGATCAGCAGCTCTTGTTCTTCATCTTTAAGTTTCATGTCAAGTGCTAACACCAGCCTTCTTCATGTCCTCTGTCAATATCTCAAATCACCTTTTTTGAGGTCTTCCTCATGTTTTTTGTCCTGGGACTATTAGCTCCTCTATTCACAGGCCAACATATCCCACATTTTGTTGTCTCACAATACCTAGCCACCTCAGTCAAAATTCCATCAGCTTCACTGTGATGGGGGGTACCTGTGTCATGGCTCAGACTGTTTCATTGCATAGCCTATTAGCTTTAGTCTTACCCAGCATCCACTGGAGCATTTTCATTTTGGCAGTATGAAGGAGTTGTTCTTCTCTCTTCCTCACTGGCCAGAATTCCAACCTGTATATTAGATCTGGCCTAATCATGATCTTCTACACTTTGGTCTTTAGTTTACTTGGCATATTTTTATCTCAGAGAATTCGCATAAACTCCCTTCACTTATACCAAGTGCTCTTCATGTGGCTTCTAACATTCACATTTCCATCATGTCTCAACATTGAACCAAGGTATTTAATTGTTTCATGGACTTTAACTCTACATCAGCAAATTTTATAGGCTTCTCGTTGTCCCTCTCAATGAAGCACGACATGTATTTTGTCTTGTATTGGCTGATTTGTAAGCCATTTTCTTCTAATGCAGCCTTCCAGAGTTCTAGGTCTCTTTCCAGTTTATATTTATCTTCACAGCAAAACAAAATATCAGCAGCAAAAAGCAAGCTCCGTGGAGCTTCTCTCCTAATCTCCTGTGTCAAGGTGTCCATTACAACCACAAATAGGAATGGGCTTAGGGCTGATCCTTAGTGTAGACCTACCTTGAAAGTGAATGACTGCTTCTCATTACTGTTGTGCTACCCTCAGACATGTCCAAGATAGTCTGAACATATTTTATGTTAACGTTTGTGCATAATTATTCACAGAGGTTAATGAAAAATTAGGTATGCAAAGTAGCCAGGTGTTTTGTACTGGCTTCCAAGATAACTAGTTCTAAAGCATTGTGGCTAGCTGCAAACCTGCACATTTTTACTGACTTGCAAAGTATAAATGTACCTTTGATATTCACCTTAGCTCACTATGTCAATGCAAATGCAAATGACTAAGCATCTCATTGTCCAAACAGGGATGAACCACGGCACAAAAGAGAAGCCAGTGTGTGTATGGGGGAAGGGATGGGGTAGCTGAGAATTGCTCATGGCTCCCCGGTTGCTATAGAAACCACTTCTTTTGTTTGTACATATTCAAAACAGCTGCCTCCTTTGCAGTCCCTCTCTCAGGCAGCGCAGATACAGTGTAGCTGTGTCTGAGGAAAAGAAACACTGCCCTGACTAAAGCCAGTTTGGTGGGGGTTTGTTTGTTTGTGTGGCATGGTTTATTTTGCTGCTTTGTCATTTCTCAATACAAAATTTTTGAAGCAGGGAATTCGCTCAGGAGAAAATGTTTCTAATATTTGCAAGATATCAGAGTCTATTAAAAGAAATGGAACATAATGTGCAGCCAAAGAGTTCCAGAGGTCTGGAGTTTTCATATACCAGAGGCAGCAGGTTAGCAGCTTAATTGGCCTCAAGGAAGGAGAATGAATCCAGAACTTACATTCTAGGAGAGTCCAATCTCCAGGCATTGTTATAGATGCATCTCTCCTTTTTAAATTTCTTAGCAGAAGAATATGACCTCAAATATGCTCAGTTCCTACATCGTTCTAGAGACTCTGTGACTTGAATTCAATCCCTTACTACCATACCATTCACAACATTTGGGAGCAGCTGTGTATTAGACATAAGGATTAATGAATGTTCATAAAAGATGAATATTTATTGGCTTCATGCAGCTGTTCTTAAAGGGACTGTTTAGGAGAGAGTAGGGTGATCATCAAAGAAGTGCTGGCTGTGCCCAAGTGTTGCATCCTCCTATTGGATGCCAAAGGGCTCCTTTGCTAACATTCAAGGGGTTAAAAATGTGATGACAAAGAATGAACAAGTGCAGAGCAGATTATCCTGCTACATTAGATAAGCAAACTGGAATAAAAAGCTCATGAAAGGCGGCTGCCCTTACAAACAAATCATAGCATCAAGGTCTACTCAGTAGTTATTATAGTGCTGTTGTAATACTAACAGACCCCAGTCGTCGGGATCGAACCTGGGACCAATGGAGCTTAGTGCATGAACCTCTACTGCATGAGCTAAAAGCCATATGGCTGTGAGCTAAGACTGTAGAGGAGACTCATTAATATCTCTCTCTCTAAGTGGTCTCAATGCCGCTAGAGGGGACAGAACACTACACCCAGGAGGTGTGTGAGCTACACTGTCAATGGTGTTTGTTTTGTTGAACACTTCTAAAGCTTTAATTTAAAAAAAAAACCTAAAATTCATGGAATGTTTTCATTACCTAAATTTTGACAAAGATACTCTTTACTGAAGCTTGCAGGTGTTCTCCTTCAGACTTTGTACGTTACAGTTTGATCAGAGCTTTTCTGGACACCTCTTCCCCTGTAACACTCACAAGTTTCTTCCCCATTTTATCTATCCTGCTTACCTCCATGATGCACTAAGAAAATGACACGATGCTGATTTGTATGTGCTTTGCCTAAGAAAACAGCAGGAAGGACTGGGGAGCCTCTTATCAATAAACATCTATATCCAATAGATACGTGTGTTTCATTAAGAGAGGCTTCAAACTAGTGGTCACATGGCGCTGGTTCTTATTTCCAGCTGCTAAACTGCATGACAGTCAGCTAAATAGTTGTAGTACATAGTACATTAAAGAGTACATTAAATAGTCTCTAATGTTACTTCTCCATTTACATGCTCCTTGAAGTTGCCACATGGATGCTATTTAATTGCAAAGGAGGGGAGACAATTCATGCAACCATCTAGAGTAGGCAAGGGTGGGCCACCTCTTGAGACCACTTCTCTATTCTCTCATGGTCCACAGCTATGAAAGCCCATGAGAATCCCATTAGGTATTAAGCTGATAGAATGGTAACAGGTGACAGGGTAGCCATGAGGTTTTGTGGCAAAGTCCTTTTCGCCTTACTCACGTGAGTAGTCCCATTGACTTAAATGGATGACCTACATGAATAAAGCATGATTTGGCCCTTAAATTATAGCACAATTTGGACTATGTGCATTAGGTTGGGCAGCGAAAAAACTCAGGAACCTAAAATTAATGAATGCTTTGTAAGGTCATACAGCAAGTCTGTGACAGAACCAGAATTACAACTTAGGAGTTCCTGGCTCTTCCCTTATGCTCAATAAATTGGAGCATGCTGACTCTCAGTGTGATCCAGAATTAGGGTGACCAGATGAAATGGACAAAATATTGGGACACATGGGGAAGCACAAAAAAAAAAAGCAGCCAGAGCCCAGTTGCTCCCTTCTCTTATGTGATCCTACATGGAAATATTAATGATGTTTTAGTGATGTTACAATCATTTCTATGACTACAGATCAAACAGGATTTATGACTTCTCTTGTAGTATCAATCAGGAGAAGCTGGGTCTTGAGGGAGAACCTACTCCTATAATATTAATATTTTTTCAGCTAATCAGAGAGGTCAGAATTTATATTAAGCAGATAAACTTATTTTTCTTTCCCCAAGTTTGCTTTTGCTGAAAACTCCCCTTTTTAAACTATTGTTGACTTACTCCTGGATAGCGATGCCTCCTGCAAAAAGTGAAATGAACATTCAAAATCAGAGAAAGTGTGGGACACTAGACCCTCATCAGTTCCCACTTCATTAATCTACAGACAGAGCTGAACAGAAAATCCTCACACAGAGCCCAACTTCATCCCAGCGCTGAGTTAATACCATAGACATTATGATAGTTCAGTCCTGAGGGATCATTTTACTGAGACCCCATTATTTTTATGGAATATATGAGAGTATTTCTTACTACTATGGTCTGCAGTATTCAAAGTTGTTAAAACAAAACTATCAATAGCAAAATGAAGTCTATTTGTCAGACATTATTCCTGGCTTTTATAAATTCATGCTTATTCCCACAGAGTGAACATCACCCCTCCACAGAGAGTCTACACATGGCCTGTTTAAGGCCCTTAGGGTTTATGTGACACTTAAGAGGGGCATAGGCTTTCTGCTGCCTCTCTGCACCAGGGTGAATTTCATCCACGCTTGCTAATTTACCGTATACAGTAATCTATCATTAGTGGGACCAAGCTAGGTTCCACTGAGTACTGCAACAAATGCTAGCTGACATGACCAGAATTGGAGTGGAGCCCTCAGAAATAATTGCTGTTGAAAACAGATTCTTGGTTTTCTATTTGTATTTAAGCCCACATTTCCCACATCAATAATAAATCATCATTTAAAAAGGAGACAGCCAGAGAGAGCAGGACTCAGTGGATATAGTGCTATTTAGATCACGGCTGCCAGTAACTAAATCCGAAGTGGGTATGTGATTTCATATTTTTGCAGGATTAAGGGTAGGACTCAGGGGGTGCATGAGTGGAAAGAAAGAGAACACAGGTCTCCCAGACTGAAATATTTAAACAGAGCTGAGTGTAATAAATATGTGCAGAGGACAGAAGGCAGAGGAATCCCCATCTCCCTCCACTGGGAGTGAGTGAGAGAGAGTGAGAACAGAAGGGAAGAGGAGTCCTCAACCCCCATGGGAGAGAGAGGAGGTAGAAAGATAGGGAGTTCCCCATTGCCTCTGTAGAGAGGAAAGACGCATCATCATCATGGGTAAGGATAGGAAGGGAATCCCCCAGGGGCCATGGGTAGAGGACAGAAGGACAGGGGAATCCCCTATGTCCATTGGGAGAGGACAGAAAGGGAGGGAAGTCCCCTTGTTTTATTTTATCCTTTGAGCTCTAATTAATCTTGAAGGTTTTGCACTTCTAATAACAAAGTGATTCTGTACCTCAGACAAAACCTGCCTTTCGTACACTGCATGGTGAAGTTGCTCTAGAAATTCTAATAGACTTGACATTGATGTCATATGGCTTCACGTATTTTATCATTTTTTAATTTTATCTGCAAAGAGATTTTGGTTGTTTTAGCCTCAAGCTTTTAACATTTTATATTATGGTTTCAATTTTGTTTCTCTATTATGTAATTGTCACTTCAGTTAAAGGGTGAGCAGCAGAGGCACCAAAAGGGCAGCAAAGAGTGCCAAGAGCAACAGACGGGACTGGAATTCCTTGTCAAGTAAGGATTAAATGTGCACAGTTGGCAGTGGGATATATTATCAGGAAAAATACTGTGGTCTTTGCAGAAATCATACAAAGATTCCAAACTAGATAACAAAATTCCCCCAACATGCACATGCATACATACCCATGCACACACAGTGTGCAATCTTGATTTCTGAAAGTTTTATTTGGTATAGGTAGGGGGCAGTGCTGAGTATCCTGAACTTCCAGAAACCCACCTAGCCCTCTCCTCTGCTAAGCCAACTGGGCTGTCGCATCTTCATTTTCCTGTCAGTTGCTCTAATGATAAATTCTGCACCTCACTGAGCCTTAACTGAGACAGAGGGTGAAGTTATGATCATGTCTCTGCAGGTAAGTAACAAGGGTTGCCATATGTCTACAGATGCTCACCTGTGGAAGAGAGTCTTCTCTGCCACCATTAAGGAAAAACTATGCTTTGAATCTAAGGCCACTTACTCCCAGATCCTGCAAAAGTCCACTGGGTAGCTGAGTGCAAGTTTGGCTGAAGTAACCTTAGTTCCTTTCCTCTCACTCCTTAGCCCCTGCGCAGCAGCACAGGAATGAATTAGGCCTTATGAGTTTTGCAAAGCAGGAAAGCAGACCCTGTGAAAAAGTTACAGCCTCCTGAGGAGAGAAGAGGAATGTGTGTCTATTGAATCCAGATCCCAAGGGACAGTTTTTCTAGGGGAACCTTATTCCTCCTTGAGGGAAATTCTGATTTCATTTTAAAAAAAAGTAGTCAAATGTAACTCCAGAGAGGAAGACCATGGAGCTGTAATACTCTTGTACCTTCATGAAAGTTTAATTTTCTGATTTAGTTGCTGTCTGTTACAAAAACAAACATCACAGATAGGCATGAAACCAGAAGAACCAGGCTCTGGAGAAGGACTACAGCTAAAGTTAAGTCTATGTTTGGGGACCCAAGCCCCAGTCCAGCAAAGTAGGTAAAATCACTCTTAATTTTAAGCCTGTGAGTGATAGGGTGACCAGACAGCAAATGTGAAAAATCGGGACAGGGGATGGGGGGTAATAGGAGCCTAGATAAGAAAGAGACACAAAAATCGGGACTGTCCTTATAAAATTGGGACATCTGGTCACCCTAGTGAGTGAGCCTGTTGCTTTACTTGTCCAATGTAATCATGAGCATGGCCCTTGCCAGATAAAGCCTGGGAGTGAGAGTTAAAGAAAGGAAGATGAGCTGAAAGACTGTTTTGTTTGGGACTCTTGAGTTTTGTTTTTTGGCATACATTGTGGCCAGCCTGAGGAGAACTGGTGAAGAGTAAATTAAAGGATTTGACCTCAGAAGGTCACTTGAAATTGAGTGAGTTCTTTAAAGGGGCTGAGGTGAAGGGGAAATAGAGGTAGATTGGTCATAGAGGAACCCTAGCTGCAAGGGGTTCTCAGGAGGCAGTAAACGGCCATGGTGTTGCACATATTGAAAACAGCAGTGAAGATGCAGTGGCACATTGACTTCAATGGATTTGTACTCTCATTCCTAGCCGGTGCTGAAGACTGTACTGAGGCAGCTTCAATGCTATTTTTAGCATGATAGCTAGATTAAAGCTAGTGTGGGTATGCTTACCCTGTGCCGCAATCATACTCTCAGTTGCAGTGTAGACATACCCCAAAATATACAGAAAGTTATGGGGTAAAAAAGACAAGGGAAATCACTGATGGCATTGCAAGAGATTCAGCTAGGAGTAGGTAGGGAGTCAAAAAGAAGGAATTCTGTACCTCACCTGCCAAAAATAATAGTCATAGACATTGAATTCAGTGTTAATCTTCATAGAATTTCTATATAGCTATTTCTATATAGTACATTATGGTAAGTAACACTGGGTATTTTATTGGTAGCAGAAACAAACCCTGTGACAGTCCAAAGGCCAAACATAGTTCCTCTTGACTTCAGTGGCAGCCAGATGGATGGATTTTTAAGGCATGATTGGTCCCCTTAGACTATTAATATATTAACCTTAAACCTGAACAGTTAAGAATTTGAGATTGGAAATTTAGAAAAGATGATACGGAAGAGGAGGAATATTTGAGACCATTAAGGGGAAGAGGGATACAAAAGGAGAAGAATATTAAATAAAGTGTCTGAGGGAAAGAAAAAAACTGTAAAGTGCCACTGATGCTGAAGTTAAATATATCCTTCCTTGAGAGGAAAGTGATGGTGACAAGGAAGCAGAGGAGTAGATCAGTTTCCACTTCCTTTCTCTAATATCACTTCCACACTGTGCTGAAAGCCGTCAGAATTTGATATGTGGAGTTTTCTACACATGAATACGAAAAACCTGTATGCAAGAAAACAGTATGTCATGACAGCCTGGAACCAATCCTGTCACGCCTACCCGAAAGTGCTATTTACAAGCAATTCACCCACGGCAATATGGTTGTTTGAATATGACACAGGAGATGGGAAATGTATTTAGCTAAGTAAAAGTGACTCTGTCAGCCTGAACTAAATAACTATAATAACTAAGTCAAATATATGTAAAGGCTGAGATCCTCAGCTGGTGAAAATTAGCATTACTTTATTGACTTCAGCAGAGCTAGTCCAGTTTATTCCTACTGAAGATCCAGTCCAAAATTGTTAACTTTATGGGAAGCCACAGAACTATCAGTATCTGTCCCTACTGTGGTAAGTGATATTCACCATAGAGTTTGGCAGATAATAGTGAGTTCAATTGCCTCATTGACATTGCAATGCCCCACCTTATCATACCATCTCAAACAACGGTACTGCATCTGTATAACAATGCAACAGTGTTAATAATGTAAGCCCTATACCATGGTAAAAGCAAATTTATTCATGTAACTAATGTAAGGGTGAGCGGAAAAACATTGAAGGTATAGTATATGTGTATCAAAATTCACCAGTCTCATTCCAAAACAGCATCTGTTTGTGTCAGAGGCTTTTGAAAACAAAGCTACCCTTTGCATCTCTGGGTCTTACAGTGCATGGATAACCGTCCAAATACTGTTAAAGCTTCAAGAACAAATCAATACATGGCTTACTTCCCAAGGTCTTTCTCTTGGGTTCATTATCCCTCACAATGGAGCTAGTATTGAAAAAGAAAATTCTAACACACACACACACACATTTTGAACATATTTTCAGAAGTTTCTTAACAAAAACACTGTACTCCTGCATCAGTTGTTTTATGCCAAACTGTACCCATATTCTAACCATTCAGCAAAAGAGTCTTTAAAAGCTAAAGGAGAAAATCAGTGAGTGATGGTATGTAGTTTAAAAGAGGAATTGTCCATTTGATGGATCTTGACTTGGCAAATGCTGTAGACCAGCAAATTCTATTCATACATACACACAAGCATAGGCAGTACCTGAGCATGGGAGAAGACAGTGTTCTAATTTCTGGACAATGAGACTACTTTTGTCAGATTTTTTTCAAGTCTTTTCTAGAAGTCAGGGAAACCTGGGCAATAGCAGCATAATCAGCACTTCGAGGTCTTTGGAAGACAAGGGCTATAGAATTTCAAAGCTAAAGTACCCCTCATTAGGGTCCTGAAATTCCATACTGAAAATGCCTTATGACAACAGTCTCAATCCTGTACCCCACTCTGTCCCCTTTTCACTGCTTTGGTGGTGCCAAACGGTTGAAAGCCTGGCTGATCTCTCCCTTTACGTGGTATAGAGGTAGCATAGCTTGCTTCTAAACCACTCCCCTCCTGGCCTACTCACCGTAGGGGGATGGTTAATTGGAAGCATGGTTTGAGTGCAGCGCACTTCAGCCATTCCCAGCTGGTATACCAGTCTCTTGAGGCTATAATTCCCAGCATCAGGGAGCTTCAGATATGTATTTTGTTGCTGTCTTGCTTCAGCTGTGCTCTGTGCTTATTGTGTCCAACTGAGGATTGAGGCCAAGGTTTGGAAAATCACCTTACGGCTTTTCCTATGTGCTATGAATGAATTCTTTGACAAAGACATAAGACTTGTTAACTTGAAAAAATCCTCCAAGTACATCTTAGCTATCCAAATATCTCAGTATCTACTACACCTTTGGCATGATATAAAACATGCAATAAAAGGAATACTTTACTTCCTGCTTAGCATTTTTAGACTTCTCTCTGCAGACATCTATTACATATGAAGCTAAAACGTGGGCATCTGCAAAGGAGATGAACTGGGAAGGTGTACTGCATTTGGTATCCAGTGGGCTTGGTGTCACGTGGTGAGAAAGAGAACAAATAAATGACTCAGGCTACATCTACACTTGAGGTAGGGATGTGATTCCCAGCTCACATAGACATACACACACTAGCTCTCATCGAGATAGCTCTCTTTAAAACAGTGCAGTTATGGTAACACAGACAAGGGCAAGTGGTGGCATGGGCTAACTGCCCTGAGTACAAATGCATCTGGACTCTGTGGTTACATATTGACGGTGGCTAGCCCATGTTTCTGCTCACCTCTGCTCATGCTATTATAGATACACTACTATTTGATGAACATCTGATGAAGTGAGCTGTAGCTCACGAAAGCTCATGCTCAAATAAATTGGTTAGTCTCTAAGGTGCCACAAGTACTCCTTTTCTTTTTACTATTTTTAGAGCACTAACTTGATGAGAGGTCGGGCAAGTATGTCCACATGAACTGGGAATCACACCTTCAGCTCCAAGTGTGGACGAAGAGATCAGACAAAGGTTAAGGTTTGTGAATATGATGTTTCAGTAACCAGGCCTCAAGAGGACACTGAAGATGGGCAAGATTTGTGATTGATTGGAGACCAATCAGGTGGTAAGTGCACCAAGGGAGACCAGTGAAGGAGTTGTTTAAGCCCTGGCCAGGGATGTTAGGATGAAGGCAACCTGCTCTATATCGAGGACCTGATGAACTCCTGTTGAAGTCAGTGAGAGTTGAGGATGCTCAACACTCTGCAGAACCAGAATCAGGCTGTGAATGAAGATTTGCTATCTTCACTGGATTCAAGATATAAGAATAATATTCAGCCCTAACTGCCTAATGCTGCCAGTCTGAAAAATGCGAACAGGTGTTGACAGACATATTTGCTAGTCTGATACCTTGGCAAACACTGTCCGAAAGAAAGAGAATAAATATCCTTCTCTGGTGTCTCTCATTTTTAGCTCCTTCCAGCAGTAACTCCTCTTATTCTTCATTAAGAACAGTGCAGGGAAAAAGAGGTGTCATCATTAAAACCTAGCAGAACAAGGTTTCACTTTGTTCATGCCATTGATTTTTGGTGTGATGGATATTTGACTTATACAAAAGGAGACTTGTTTTTGATATAAAAATTATGGCCTGACTTAATTGCAGATGATCTCAAGCATATAACCCGTGCTCTTTCCAGAATTCATTGGAAATGCATCTAGGAAAGACTGTAGGATATTCGGAGCAGAAAATCTGAATAATAAAAAATACACATTATAACAAATTATATATTTTAAATAAATATAAATACCCTCCATTTTTGTAGAGGGGCATAACTCCACTGAAGTCAGTTGGAAATGCCAATTTATGCCAGCTGAAGGTTAGGGCCAAACACCCCAAAAAACGTCCTTTATGCTAGCATTCCTAAAACACTGCTGCTTCTGTTGCTGATGCAGATGACAAGTTGCATGTAACACCTTTACAAGGTGAGAGGCAAAGATACAGTAGCAAGGAATCCTTGGAACACAAATCCCATGGTACTTTACTAATAGTCCCACTTTCAATCCCAGACTTTGCTAACTCACCCCATTGCCAGACATGATGTTACTTTATTTCAAAACAGTGGCTTTGTTTGCTTATTTTTCCAAATATTCTATTAGTTTATATATTTTAATCCGCCATTAGTGTTAAAATATAGAGACAGTCGAGTGTCCTAAGTAACGCTTGGGCGGGGAAAGACTGGCACTCCAGTCAATAACATCAAGCATCAAGTGACTAAGCAAATGACTGCTCTTTATCAACAATGTTTGCACTGCTATTCATGAATGAGTGCCCATCTCATTCCACCATGTCATTACAATTCCCTATCAGTTATCCTGAACTTATCCCATCCCCTACATCGATAATGACAACTGATATCAGGCCCCTCTGGCTTCCTCGGTTGTATTCAGCTGCTCTACTGTTTCTTGCTTTAATAACTGCTTTCTTTCCAGTTAAATTTATCAATTACTTTAAGAGTGCCTGAGAACCACAAGCCTAATGAACTCAAAGCATTTTTGTGGTGGCTGGTGTTTGTTGGCCTGTCATGCAGTAGTTACTGGCAAGCTCAAGTCTGAGAACTAAATCAAACCTCTGATATTCTTGTCCATCTTAAGGGAAGTAATTTGTTTCATAACTGAGTACTACAGCCCTAGCAATTTTAGTTTCAGTATTTTGAGTAGAACAGTTTTCACAGGACATGAATAAAAGCAGTCAACATCAAGCTAGTAAATGGATCAAATCCCATGCTGTGTTCTACCTGTGCATTCCCATTAAAGTCAGTGGGATTTCACAGGTGGAAGAGACTTTAGAATTTGCCCCTGCATGTATCTGTGGATATAGGACAATGGGTTTTCATAGCTCTGTTAGTCACCTGGGCAAAGACTACATGGCACTTGCCTCAGTAGGTGATATCTGCTTCATTAAACTGAACAATTAGCCCCAAGAAAATCTATACTGTGGACCACTAAATCATTTTTTGTAGATACAGAAGTACTCATTAATTAGTGGCAGGATTAGTTTGTGCTTCACTGCAATATCAATCAGGATTAAACGTGTTATATAATTCAGTCATTAGGTAATACAATTATGTTGTAGTTAAAACTAATTTTTTCCATAACTAAGCTAACAAAGTAACTTAATAAACATGTAAGAATATGCTTATTATAGTACAAGAGGAGATCATTGCTGGTTTTAGCAATACAATTTCAAATACATAACTTTATTATGAAAAGAAAATATGTAAGAATATTTCCCTACAATTATTTACTTGAGCTGAAAATATTCAGTATAATTTGGTATCGCAGTCAACACTTTGTTTTCCTTTTCTTTACTATCTTAAGCAGCTTAGAGATTACCATAGCAATTTTTTTTCCATTTCCCTTCACTGAAATCCTTCACTGAAAGTTAAATCAGAGCTATTTTAAAAACCAGCAATACAGAAAATCATTATGGCAGTGTACTATCAACATAAACACACACAAAGATCCAAGCAATAATTAATGATGTATGAGATAAACTGACAATATAAACAAAGAAAAGAAGATTAGATATTATAGGTTTTCAGTTACTTTTTGATCAGTAAAACTTCAGCTTGCTAATATGCAAAAACAAATATAGCAATTTTAAGACTAGAGCACCCACAAATATTTGCTCTAATCCCAAATAAAAAGGCACACAGGAATTAAAAACCTCTGTCTGGTGTTAGTCATATGAGTCTGTCCTTTAATATTGGCCCATTCTAATCTAATAAGTAGCATTATGTACAGTATATGAGGTTCTTAGTTACACCAGTATAGACCTAGAATAACTCCATTGACTTCAAGGTGGCAGATCATAGTAGGGTGGCAGGTCAGATCAGAATCTATCTCTCTCCCCCAATAGACTGAAAGGGGCCTCTCTTTGCATGTATTGTAGGCTCCATTTTAAATCACATTAGTCCTATTTTAAAATGAATAAAATATTCCAGTAAAATATTCAGCACTTCTTGAGCTTGGAATGGAAATTGTATATATTAAAGGGAACTCTTTCTAAAAAGCTTTAAAAATGTCAGTTGTGTTTCAGATGGTTGGTCGTGTTAGTTCCACTGCATTGCAAAGGTCTCCCTGCCTAACTAACTCCTTTCCTTGTGTTCGGTGAGACTAATCCCCTGTTGTCTTAGCAGCAAGAAGCCAGTCATAACTGTTTCTCTTGCTAATGAGGTGTTCTAGGAAACGTTTTGTCTAAGAGATTTAACAGAAGAAATGTAAGGCGATGAGTTCAAGCCAATAATTTCAATCACAATTGTGGTAATAGCTAAGCTTTGACACAGAAATGGTTTTGCTGTTATTCCTCTGATCAACCAGGTGGCCTGCTGCCATCACATTTCTGGCACTTTTCATGAACAATCCCTAGTTAACCAGTATTGAGCAGGATTAGTAGGGAAATAGAGATGGTTAAGTCACAAGTTTAATTATATGCATTTGTGTAACCCACTAGTGAGCGTGTGTTACTGATCCCCCTTTGTGCCTCCCTACGGCGGATGCAAGTTGTTACAGCTCCCAGCTTACAGAGCTTTAGCTTAAGCAGTAGTAGTACATGCTTTTCTCTCTGGAGACCCTGGTTCAGTCCTGGGTGGGTCATTCACTGGATGGCTATCACATAAGTGGTTTCCTCTGCTCAAAAGAAGCTTGTCCTGATCATCTAAGACTCACTGTAGTTCAAAATCCCAAACAAGTCCTTGCTCATGTCCTTGCTCGTCCTGGCTGCCAAGTCTTGCAAGGAGGGGCAAGAGGTAGAAATAGTGTCTTCCCCATCTAGTGCTTCTGTATAGGAGCCAGACAGAATGCTGGCCTGTTACTGTATTGATCATTAGAGAAGGGATTGTCTAATATGTCTGACTGCAAAAAAGGCTGAAATAATTGTTCAGTGTATTAACAGGAGTGTTGCATGTAAGAAACAGGAGGTAATTGTCTCACTCTACTTGGCACTGGTGTGGCTCCAGCTGGATTACTATGTCAAATTCTGGACACCACATTTTTGGAAAGATGTGGACAACTGGAAAGAAGAAAGCAACAAAAATGATAAAAGGTTTAAAAAAACCTGACCTGTGAGGAAAGGTTGAAAAAACTGGGCATATTTAGCTTTGAGAAAAGAAGACTTGGGGGGTGACCTGATAACCATCTTTCAATATGAGAAGAGCTGTTACAAAGAGGACAGTGATCAATTGTTCTCTAGGTCCACTGAAGGCAGGACAAGAAGTGATGGGCTTAATTTGCATCCATGCAGATTTAGGTTAGATATTAGGAAATCTTTCTAACTTTTAGGGTAGTTAAGGTCTGGAATAGGCTTCCAAGGGAGGTCATGGAGTCCCCATCATTGGAAGCATTTAAAACAAGTTGGACAAACACCTTTGGGAGGTGGTGGAATCTCCTTCCTTAGAAGTTTTTAAGGTCAGGCTTGACAAAGCCCTGGCTGGGATGATTTAATTGGGGATGGGTCCTGCTTTTGAGCAGGGGGATGGACTAGATGACCTCCTGAGGTCCCTTCCAACCCTGATATTCTATGATTCTATGATTCTTTCAGGGATGGTCTAGGTTTACTTCATCCTGCCACAGTGCAGGGGGCCGGACTTGATGACTTCTTGAAGTCCCTTCCAGCCCTACATTTCTATGATTCTATTCATGGCAATGTTCATGGTCCCCAGGGGGCATGGCCTGTGAGTGTGCACAAAGGATCATGTTACCCTGTACAGGCAGTCCTCAGACTTACGACCCAATTGATTCCTGAAAATCACATCTTAAGTCGAAAACGTCATAACTCGAATATCCCATAGGAACAATGTTGACTCGAGCGTTGTAAAGGCAAAACCAATGTCGTAAAGTCGAAACATGATGACAGTTTATAAACATAAGTGTCGTTCGTCATAACTCAAATGCCGTAAAGTCGAGGACTGCCTGAACACCCACCTGCAGGTGTCCAGAAGCAAGCACTACAGTAGCAAGGGCTGTGTCAGAATGCATTGCTCTTGCACAGACAGAATGGTCCTGAGGACCTTTTCTATGCTGCTACAGCTCCCCTCCTTTTCTCTTCAGTGCAGCTTAGAGAGAAAGGCAGAATTTAGCCCCAAGGGTAATTGTAAAGCACATTGTAGGTCAAACAGATTAGTAAGTTTCCATAAAGTGTTGGACAAAGATGCTATTGAACAGGAATGAAATTACAATGAAATTATGAGTGGTACCAATCTTCGTGCTTCGGGGCATAAACTGATCATAGATTTTGATATTTTTGGATTGACATTAGGATCTGATCTCCCTTTGAAGTCAATGGAAGTTTCATGAATGACTTCCACAGAAGCATGGTTCGGACTCAAGCACAGACAAGGGGCCTGACTCTCTGCTCCACTAGGCTGGTTTTACACTGATGCAACTCAGAGCTGGTCAGGACTTTTTTGACTAAATGTTTTTTCATGAAATCTGAAACTTTTTGCAGGAACATATCTTTTTCAACAGGAAGTATCTCAGGTCCATGATGGATTTACTGGTCAAACCAAAGAAAACTGTATTTTAGAATAGCCAGTAGCCTAGTGGGTAGGGCATTTATGTGGGCTGTAGGACTATTGTGCCTGATTTATCGAGGTGAGTGCCCTAAACACAACTCTATTCTGGGGTCTCTCCCTGTTTTTTCCAAAAGTCCTGGTGTGGAAATTATTATTATTTTTTTAATCTCAACAATCTGCAGGGTGAGGAAAGCAGATTCCTGTCCAGCTCTAGCCCCAGTGGAGTTACATGAATGTAGATGAGTGGAAAACTGAGCCAAGTGAATTTAGGGCCCAATCCTGTAACCCCTTTTGTGAGTGACTCTTAAATAAGTGATCAGTTTGTGTCTCATTATTTAACATGTTATTCAGGCAGGCACCTGAATTTTCACAATGGATATTACATTTTATGCTCTCATTCCTTTGTTTCTAATCAGTTTTTTATTAATGTTTTCCATGTTTGTTATGGACAAAACTGACACAAAGTAACAGATAATGATAGATGAGATTATGGGTAACTGTAATGTAGGATTCCAGACAGGTGGAATATGTCACTGCAAATAAACTGACTGAGCTTTAGTTCCCATTAAAGCAGCCCATTAAACTAATTTATTTATGCAAACTATGAAATGCAAACATATTTAATAGGTGGGATATTGTAGAAGACCTGTATGTTGACCTGGTGCAGCACTTCTGTCTGAGGCAAAACTGTAACCTCTAGACCAGTGGTTCTTAACCTTTACTGCAGCCTGCACCTCTTTGGTTCTCAAAATATGTTTTCGCACCCCTTATCAAAAATTTGTTGAAGTAGGTCAGTTCTTTAAACCTAGATATATTTTTTGTTTGTATATTACAGTAATCGATAAAAAATGTAGAATGTTAATAAATACGTAGGTTTGATGAAACAAAGTAATTGTACTTACGTGCCCGTGCTTAATTTGTGTTTTTGATGATTTACCTTCTAAAAAAATCTGGCATGTCTCGCACCCCAAGAAAGGGTGTCTCACACCCCAAGTTAAGAACCACTGCCCTAGACCCTTCTTTTAAAAAGAGGATAGTTAACAAGTAGAGAACTCTACAATCCCTGGCTAAAGCTGACTCAGGCAAGACTAAGGTGACGTTGGTAGGTAGAGGGAAATATTTTGGAGAATTTATTTTCCTTGTAGCATCCCACAGCTGAGGGATTTGTCCTCAGATTATTACACTGAACTTCTCAGTGCTACCGGATGCCCAAATAGCCATCACAGCAGAAAATGCCAGCTTCTACCTGCAGCTAGGTATTGATTGTTCCCCATTCCATCAGACACAGTCCGAGCCATGGCAAACCACAAATTCATGATCTCTTGGCTTAGTTATTATTAAAGCTGCATGTCTGAAAAACTACAACTGGTATAAAAGGCAGCAATCTATCTGCTTGGCAATACAAGTTGCCATGAACCCATCACACAGAGCTCTGATCTCCACATTGGTTCTCCATCGAGTGCAAAGTACAGTTGAGGGTCTAACTGCCAGACAGATCAGCTCTCCCTGTGCATCCATGACCTTCCATGACAGCTGTATGCACCTGGAACAATGAAAATGTCAGCCAGTTGCAGGAGGCTAATGAGTGCGGGAGCCAGAATTTTCATGGGAGCTGAACCTAGACTATGAAATTTGCTCATTTTCAGAACTAAATGCAAAACTAATTTCTTCAGTTTAGCTGTCCCTCAATAATTTCTTCTGTTATTCACACTCAGATTGACATACAAATGCACAACACACCTGCTTATACACCAATGAATATGAGTTCTTAAGTAATTATGCTATTTCTCCTTCCAGCTTTGAAGGAAGAAAGTGTGTGTGTTATTTTTAAAAACTCAGGAGGTACTTAGATACTACAGTGGGGGGGGATAAAACTAAATATGTGAGTAAATGGGACAAAAAATAACAGATATAAAACAATGCTGTAAAACAAAAAGGAGGCATTTGAAGTAAAGTTGTATTGGACTGGCACCATTTATTTTAATTTACCCCAACCTGCAGCTCATATAAATGGAATCCATAGTGAATCCAATTTGGTTTGCAAAACGAAATCCTAATCAACAAATGTTTGGAAAACCCAAACTAAATGCAAGGGAGCTTGGCTCATCTCTGATATAAAGTGCTATATGGAGACTCTAAGCAGGAACCTCCATTCAGAGTCTGGGTTTCAAAAGTTCTCTGCACTCACAACTCCAGCAGAAGTCAAAGGAACCTATAGATGCTCAACAACTCTGAAAATCAGATTGCTCATGCCCACTGGTCCAAAAAAGATGTAGTGGAAATCTAGTAGAAATCACATATTGGAAATCTCTAAGGGGTAGAAAAACATAATTCCACACCAAAGTACAGGGAAATTGAAAGCACAGAACTCAGCTCTGTATTTAAATTACTCCAAAGTTCTGAGGTATTCAGATCCAGAGGTTCATTATAACAATGGGGGCCATTTTCAAAATTCCAGTTGGAATCCAGATTTCAAACTCTCCTAAAGTTTGGGAGTGTTCAAGCTTCAGTACTGGACCATCTACAAGACAAATATATTTTCCACTACCCCTTTCTCTTTCTGGGACTTATAATTGGCAAGTTTGGCCAATCAAGGGTCAGGAATCATAGCGCTGAGTTCCCTAAGTTGAGCCTGAGCCTAGCCAGTTCAACCTTCAGGCTCAGTTTGTGGGTAACAAATACTATAGTTTTTTGAGTTTTTGTTTCCACTTTAACTTCCATTTTCATTGTTTTGTCAAATAAATCACTTTGGGGCTGAAATTTTACATTCTTGGTTTCAGGGCAAAGGTGATCATTTTGGATAATGTGAACAAAATGTATTCAGCTGTTCTTGAGTCACAGAAGTGGAGCTAAAGAAAGATTTCACCAGATGTTCTAACTGAAATATAACTCAGAATTGTTGATGGTAGAAAATGCAAATGTGACTTCTTTTTATCATCCTTATTACTAACCATGGAAAAGCATCTCAAAAGTGAAGAAAGTTGGTTCAGTGCTTTTAAAATTATGAACATTTAAATTTGGCAAAATCCTTCTAGGTCTGTAGGAATATCTATTTGTTCTCTCGTTTTGGCCTTCCTCTTGGAGTGCTTTAGAACCTTCTCTGTGTACAGTTAATGATTTGCTAATGATGCTCCTAATAAAGAATCCTCCCTCAAGGGATTTTTAAACAAAGGCCTCTTGATCTAAGGATGTATTTGGCAAGGAGTACAGCTTCGAGTGGAATCTAACCCCTGGCACTTGCTGAGAACCCTTTGACAGTGGAAGAGTTGTGGTTTCATTATGAAAGGGGTGAGGGAGGGAGGGGGAGCTTCAGAATTTGGGATTCCATTCTCAACTTCACAGTACATTAAAAGTTCTCAAACCACATGTTCCGCTGCTATAAACTGGTGTAGCTCTATTGGCATCAGTGCAACTATGCTGATTTACACCAGTCAGGGGACTGGCCCTATAAATGTTGAGATCAAGTTTATTTAAGACGGTACAATATCTCTAACCTTTGTTTGCAAAAATTACATTTCTGAGATCTCTCTATTTTCATTTGAATGCTGGGATGCAGAGCGAAACCGTACCTTCATATCTGAGCAGCTCTCGCAGTCATAACAATCTCTGTAGAATTCAAAATAGTCATCATTTACTGCAAACAGAACAAGTACATTTCAGTGGTACCATTAATCATAAACTACAACTGAAGTCTAAGGTAATAGGGTAGTTATGCCATCCACATGAATGCTTAGTTGTTGGAGGAAGACAACTATATTTTACAAGGGCTACTAAATTAAATATTGGAACTGTAATTAAATTAATGTGATTAGCAACTCTTCACCTTCATGGGACGGATTCTCCTGTCACACATACTTGTTTAGGTCATAAGATATTCCATTAACTTGAATAAAAACAGTGTGAGTCAGAACAAAATCAAGTCCAAATTCTGTACTCTTCATGTTGTTGAAATATTGAAATTTTAATAATTAGTTATTTAACGTATATTTAACACATAGATGTAGACTTAATTTAATAGGATAATTACTGTAAATTAAATAGCCATTAATTATAAATATATGTTGGTGATTATTTATTTTGTAGGCATATGCATCTATTGCATATCTTGCAGCACAACATGACATCTTTATGGTTCAGTTCATAGCATTCTTGTGTCCAAGCCAGGAAGTCATGTGTTCAAGACCCCTACCAGGACTTGGGCACAAACCCAAAACTGATACTGCAATGCAGCATTAGAAGGAAGCTATCCTTTAAGATGTGTAGTCCTTTGGCTGAGTATTAAGATGAGGATCCATCTCTCGTGACTGTTCAGCAGAAGTGCTCCAAAGATGGATTGTCATCTTATATATATAAAGAGTGTGTGATAACCCCATGTTCTGATTAATTTTATCTCTCCCTTCATCCCAAATGGTTCTAGTAATCAAGCTGTTAGTGAGCACACAATGGCTGTTCATTTGTGCTTCCAAAAGGCAGCTCTTTATTTTGGAAAGCACTTTGAAATGAGATGAGTCTGAATGTCACTACATCAGATCAAATTTTCGTCTGTTTACTATTTCAATAAATATATTTCCCTTAATCACACAGGGCTAGATGGTGCTTTAGAGGTACAACCCTGCGTTGGAGGGCATATGGAAAAGATGTGCTCTGGCAGCACCAGAAAGAGTTCTGACTGATCTGGGGAGTGTACACTGCACCAGCAGATCTACAGTCCTGTAAAGGGGGACAGCATCCTTGCTTCTACTGAGTTGTGCTGGTATACTGTCCTGTTCACCTTATCCACCCACCTGATTGCATAGGGCTACAAAATAGTAAAGATTCTTGGATCCTCCCCCCCGTACCAATGTTAAACAAGTGCAACACCAGACATCATTTTATTATTCATATTATTCAGTCTATGTAGGTACCTATTGCTATAGTGTCTGAGCACATCATGTTCAGTGGTGTACTGGTAAAAAAAGAAGTCGGTAAACTAACCTGAACTAATTTCCATATTCCCCATATGAGAAGTGGGTAAACACTGTTTACCCTCAACTACACTACTAATCATATTGACTCTGTTTTTTAATTAGGCCTCTAGTTGGCCTCCAATACTGCATGCACAATCTATGCCTCCATCTAATGCTTTTATTAAATTAAATCATTTTATTCAACTAAAGCATTTTTGGTGCAACCAGGTGTTTGGCTCCCTAGTGGGAGCAGCTGTGGACATTCATGATTGTGCCTCTATTTAATTGTGGTTCCAAAAAAGGTGCAGAAGCAAATGCATATTAAGGAGTTTGAATGTAAACATTACCCCAATTACTTCACGCTGTTCAAAGAAGGAACTTTTTTCTTAGGCCCTGATGGAAGGAGTCCCAGCATAAAACACAATGTTTAATAGCTTGGTTCCCACAGTTACCCTTGAAACCAATATCTCACTTGAGTGTGACTTTACTGCTCAAATCCTTGAGGTTTTCTGTTTCAGTAATTCATAGGTAAAAATTGGGCAATTACCAGTTGCTGTCTTTAATATTAATAAAAAAGCTAAACATTTTTCCTTTCAGCCCTTGGCTTCCACTACCAAATAAAGCAATTTACACTGAGCCTGAGGGCATTCAGTTAAGGCAGGCAGTGGAAAAAGTATTAGTAGATTTACTGTTCAAGCAGGAAAAGTTGCCCTCACCATATGAGTGGTAATCTAATTTCCTATTATATAGTCAAATAACTGTCATTTTTCCTATCTTAGAGTGGGAGTTTGCACATGCAGGAGAAATCTGGAGTTCAGGAGATTCTGAGTTTGTTTCTGGACTGAATTAAAAATGGAAACTCAACAGACCACAAGTTTTAGCCCACAAAGCAACAAAACAGCTGGCGTAAATAAAAGGCTAAAAAACAACGGAATGTGTGGGTTCAACTGAGAAAAGAGGAAACTGAACTATTAATGGAAGAATTAATCTAAAATCTCTGCACCACTTTGCTGGTCTAAAAATGCTTTTACATACTGTTTTTGATAGGAGAAGCAGAGATATATAAAAATATATATATAAAAATGTTTTAAGTTTATAATCAGAGTGCTGGCTATGGGTGAAGAGATAGGAAAAGGAAGGATGTTTAATTTTTCATTTATTTCTCAAAGATCATTATACATATTTCACTATGAAACCTGCCTATCGTTAAGTTATAGTTTTTGCTAGGCATAGAAAAAAAGTAATTGGTCTTTCTAAATAAAGGTGTAAACTATCCATTGCACTTCTACAAATATGTACACCAAAAAACCCCCAGTAGAATCAATGTGGTCTGAATCCTTATAGAATATGAAAGACCTTAAGAGTATTCTGTAATGTAATGTATCACATCTAAACCTTTATCTTATAGTTCTCTGTATTCATAGTAATAAATATTTTTCTTAAATGATAATACTAACAAATCAAATTGGCACGACATCAAGTCTATTGAAATAAAGTAAACAAAACCAACTTTTTATCTATCCTTTTAAAATCTGTATTAGCTATTATAAGTCATTAAATTTCAAGCAATCTCAGAAGGGGGGGAACCCATTATAGACTCAGGACTTGTCTTCACTACCGTGCTAAATCAGCAATGGTGTTATTGATGCAGCAGCTTCAATTTAGCGGGTCTGGTGAAGATGCGTTAAGTCGATGGGAGACTGCTCTCCCGTTGGTTTCAGTACTCCACCTCAGTGAGAGGCGGAAACTGTCAATGCGAGAGTGTCTCCCATCAACCTAGCGTGGTATAGACACCGCTTTGAGTCGCTGTAAGTTACATCGACTTAAGTTATGTAACTTACGTAACGTAACTAGCATAACTTAGATCAACTTACAGCAGAGTTGGGCAAACTACGGCCCGCGGGCCACATCCGGACTGCAGGACCATCCTGCTCAGCCCCTGACCTCTGTTCTCCTCTGCCTATGTACACGTACCTCCTATTGACATTAATGGGAATTATACAATAGGGCTGGTTGAAAATTTTCAGTCAAAAATCTTGTTTGCTGGAAAATTGTATTTTTGAGTAAATGAAAATTATTGCAGAAAGTATCTCCTTTCCTTCAATTTTTTAAAAAATGTATTGGAAGACTCAACATTTGGAGTGAATGATTTTTTTTTGGCAGTTTGGAGTAAAAAATTTTGCATTTCTGTGTTTTATTTTTTCACAAAAAGTTCACATTTGCCGCTGAAAATATTGAGAAAAACATTTTTTGTTTATTTTCATTTAAATTTTCTGTGGAGAAAAAATATTTTCTAACCAGCTCTATTACAAATGCCTAGAAAGAAAAACACAGAGTTTCCCATATCTGGAGACAAAGGGAAGGTCAATATGAACTGAGACTGAGACCTTAACTAAGACGCTCAAGTGAGATCTGGATTCAATTTCCAACTCTGAAGAGCTGGTGATAAAATGGCTACATGTACTTTTTTGTGAAATTATTTGTGAAAATGTTCATTGAAAAATTCCTAATTTTTCAGTTAGTTTTTGTCATCAGTTATCACTTCAAACACAGGCAGCAGAGGCTACCTAACGAAATCCATATTCTCAGTGCATTTACATAGTACAATAATAAACCTTGGTAGTTTATGAATATACATCTCCCAAACTCAGGAAAGTCCCAAATTTGTACGGAAGGGTATCTGACACCCAAATTCCTGACATTCAAAGAGGGGAGCAACTCAAGGTTATCAGCATCCCACATACAAACCCATAGGGGAATTTAATCATTTTATTTATTTATTTATTTGGGGTCAACATTCAGCTACTATCACTTCAGCTGCCTGAACTCTACAGTTTGGATTCACTTGTTTAAATAGATTTTTTCTGGTATGTTCTTCTTTAATAACTGGCCCTTTAAATCTGAGACAGGCAGCCATCATAGTCCTAAAATGGCCATATGGTAGCTGACTGCGGCAGTGTGCACCTCCCTCTAAGCTTGTGAGTATTTTGGCTTCTGTGTTCTCGTCTGGCTCTGCCTCTCTTGAGGAGATCTCCTCACAGTGATAATAGGATGTTCATTTTATATAACCTGTTGGAAGTATTTCCATAGCACTTATCACTGCAGTGCAAGATCTTGATTCCATATCCAGGTGGATGGACCCCTGCTTCCAAACAGTAGCAAAGGGTCTGTCTGCAGAAACTGGTATGAACTGGTTACGTACTTTTGAGATTGTAAAGTTAAATTAGGTAATATCTGTTACTGGCTTTAGCGCTACTGAAGAAAGGTTGTAAAATAATGTTACTGTAAAATGTATCCAAAAGGCACAGAAAGTCAGAGAAGAGTCCCCAAGACAGTAATTTCAAGCATTTAAAAAAAACAATGAAGTGGCTGAGGGGATGTTTTGCTTAGGTAGGTGATTTTATTAATATTTATTGTTTGTTTTGCACCTGGGAACAATCAAGAAGAAGAGACTCCTGATTTTGCATCTGAAACAAAGCATTATTAGCCTGCTGCAGCAATGGAATAATAAGAAAATATTCTTAATTTAAAAATGAATAAATAAATGGCATTCAGGGGCCCACAATATCCCCTTCAAAATAACTGTGGGACTGGGTTGCAGGTAGGAGGAATGGAAAATCTAGGAGAATCTTATTGCAAAGGAGTAATAGGGCAGAGATTACCCATGCTCTGTGGTGTAGGCTGTCATTCTGACCACAACCCCACTGACTCCCAGAGGGTCCAGTACCTTCACACCAGCTATGGGACCCTCAAGGGTGTGGGACAAGGCCTCTCTCCACCCCACTACATCAGAGCCGTATGCTAGGGCTTCGTCCTGACTCAGCCACTCCCTGAAACCTCTCTGAACAGTGGGTCTCCTCAATGCAAAGCAGGGCATTGGAGTGTTAAGTCAACCCCCAGTTTCAGTAAATCTCTGCAGGCTTTTCTTGGTGCAACCCAACCTCAAGTCCTCCCCAGCCTGCTTCAGTTCATTCTTTTCCTGGCTGTGGATCCCTGAGGAGGGATGTTCGGGGTGGGGGGAGGATAGAGGTAGGCAGAATCTAGGACAGAGTAGCACCTCTGTGCTGTAGAGAGTATTGCCCTGCTCCTTTCACTTCCATACAGGAAGTGCTGATCAGTATAGATTAAACATTCTGCATGGGTAATATTGCCCAGGCAAGCTGGCTCAGTGTAGTTAAAATTCAAATGTGGGTAAATAAGCTATAGGGCTAATTACAGAATCTGTGTGCTGTACCTGTAGCAAGTCAGCCCCTCATAAATATCTAATTTTGCTACCATCAAAATGTACTGGGTTACTTTTCTTCTTCCATTGTAATTATCTTCTCCTGATTGACTTCTTTAAAAAAAAGAGATGAAATTATTTAAATATCGGGAAACAAAAGTACATCAAGAAACCAAAACATCTAAATGATGTATATGCAGCAAAGTCTCATTGCACCACTTCAAAGTTTACACTTTCACTCCACTACAGAAAAATCATTAGTCTGACATTTTGTTATCCCTGTAAATATGGAAGCTTTTTGAAAATTAAATGGGAAGAAAATCAGAGTTTAGAATGTTTTAAAGGGCAAAACCTTGAGTTTCAACCTCAGCTCTGCCTGTTTCATGCTTGCCTCAGCTGAGGAGAGTGAGTGGGGAACGTGGCTCTATTCCAACTTTCCCTGTCCCTCCATAGTCCTGTGCTGATTGATCACAGACCGAAATGACGTGTGGGTGTAACTTAAAGCAGCCTATGTTACACTGGCTGTACCTGTCCTAGAGGGGTCACTACACTAGTCCAAGGTCATCTGGAGTGATATGTGCAATGTGCTGCCCCTCCTTTTCCCATGCTTTCTCCTCACTCCTCTTACTATGCCACAGTAGGATTCCCCTGTGCTGCCACTTTGCTTTCTGGCTGTTTTGTCAGACTAAGCAGCCAGATCAGTGACTGACAACTGAGCTCCACGGGTCTAAACCACTCAATTGGAGATGACAATATATAAGAGAGAGGCTCAGACCAAGCCCCCAGATTCAAACATACCTGAATAAGCTATAATAGATGTGAATTTTGAAAATAGTCCACTGGAATGGGCCAACCCCAAAGTCTAGATCCTATACCCTCTATTCTTCCTGCCCTTCCCTTCCCTCCCCCCAACACCCCCCCCCGCCGCCCAAAATCTGGGCTATTTCCAATTCTGACCTAAATCTTGTGACAGGAGCACATCTCTAAATATTAGACTTGTCATTTATAAATAGAGCTTGTCAAAAAATGTTTATGTTTCAGACAGAAAATGAGGACATGATTTTTATATAAATTGGGGAAGGGTCCTTATATTCGGCCAGTTCTAATTGTAAACTAATAATAATATCAGGCTCCCTGAGTCTGTATCATGCAAATATAGAAAAGGATTCCAAGTGCAATGATTATTGCTAACTTTGCGTAAATTCCTGTGAGAAATTTCCCTGCTGAAATAGCTCTCCTTTTTAATGGGGCCTTTGTGAGTTCCATTTTGATTTGATTAAACCTGTAGATGCAGGAAGGACCCAGGGCTGTTCAGTGACAATTTATGTGTTCCCCAGCTGAAAAAGCTTCCATATTAAGTTGTAAATGAGATTGAAGGTCTAGATTTATTTCAATATGTCCTGCCAGAAGGGTTGAAACTATGAAACATTCCTATAACCGCTCAGGATTTACACTTCCATAATGTATCCAAAGTTTAATAATGCCATATAGTACATTCAGGTTGGTGTCCAGTGCATTCTCTGCAATACTTTGAATTGTATTACTGTAGCTCTCATGTCTATGGACACTTTTTGAGTGTTTTTAAAAAGAAGAGAGATGTGATCTGGACAGGGTGTGGTCTGGGAGCCAAGAATTCCTGCGTTCTAATCCTGAATCTAACACAGTGCATTTAGCCATGTAATTTGAGGCTCTAGGCTGCTATTCACATCTATGCATAGAGAGAATATGCATTTGCAGAAGGGTGCTTCCCTCCCCCAATACCAAAGCCCCTCTATAGTGACTCTACTAGGTACCCCCCATGCAAAGTTGATGGGGCAGGGCTGTTGTTGTCTCACAATTCAAGCAGGGAGCTGAATACTTGTTAATACAGCCTCAGGGGGTGTTAGCTTGTGCTACTTTGCCTTTGTGCAATGGAAGTCTTCTTGCTCTCTTTTTGTTCTGCGTTTGTACAGCACTTAGCACAATGTGATCCTGGTCTAGGACTGGGACTTCTAGGTGCTACAATAATACAAATAATAGGATGCCCTCCATGGATAACTCTAGTAAGGGAGCCCTAAAAGCATGACACTGGTAGTCTGAAGAGGGCTTATGGCCAGTCAAAAGTGCTGCATCCAATCTTTTGATCAATCTGCTCTGATTTCTGAGTTTGTAATGAAACCCAGAACCAGATGACTTTCTTGTGGTCTTGCTGACCTTGCACACATCTCTAACTGATACCTAGAGTGCCGGGTGCTTAGTTAATCTAATTACTATAAATTAAGTAAATATGTACAATTACATGCATCATAGATTTAGGTGTATTTCCCCTGCTACTTGCTGTAATTTCCTTAAGCCTGGAAGCTGATATGGGCACATCTAACAGGGATACCACCAAGAATGAATAATGTATTCACTGCTATATGCTGGAGATTGCTCTAATGAGGAAATCGGCAGAGATTTTACAGAACAATAAGAAGGTCTCTGTGCTGTTGCTTTACTGAGCCATGTTCTGAATCCAAGGGTATTCATTGTAGAGCTAACAGTGGAAAGACATGCAGCAAATGATGAAAAGGCAATTCTTGTTCAAAGCCCTCATACCAAATCCCATTCCTTCAAAAATGATTAGACACCAAATCTGAGACTGCAGGATAAAAGATAGAGATGCTACATGCTGATCATAAAAGCTAATGTACCACTGCACTCTTTGTATGCTTAGTGGGCCAGACTTTCAAGAGCTCAGCACTTATAGAGAGGCCAGATTCTCAAAACTGTTCAACTCACATTTAGGCAGCTAAATGCAGGCCAGACTTTCACACCCAGCAGCTCCCACCAAAACGCTTATGGGCAGGTTTTGAAAAGAGTTCAGTTGCATCATCCTGAGCTTTTTTAGAAAATCTGGCCACATACCTTGGTGCCGAAATTAAACTCAGCCCTTCTGATAATCTGGCCTAGTGTGTGTTTATAACCCACTCTACTCCCTTAAAAAAAATCTGTGAGATTCTGGCTAACCAGCAAACTGCATGAGTAAACACCTATTTGTTAGGTGTGCCCAACTGATTCATGCACAGCATATGCCCCATGCCAGCTGTTCCACTTATGCTGAGTTAGAAGAGAGAATCCACGTCCTTCCTTCCCCATTTTTTTCTCTCCCTTTAAAATTTCTAGCACTGTTAAGAAAGCTCAAACCACCCTTGCACATAGGGCTAACTTGGAACCTCAGCAGGTTTTCTCATGCTTGTCTAGCTCTTATTTTCACTTGACACATTGTACTGAGCAAAAATTTGAGCATGGCTATCGCTATTTGATATCTTATATATTAGCAACATGCAAAACAGTTTGCAAATTAATACAATAATGTTTGTTCTTTTACAAATGAAAAGTCTATATCAATGTTAAATTCCTTCTTTTGCATGCTCTGTACTATAGAAGGAAAAAATAACACTGAAGTCTTTGCTGAAAGGATTGAGAACACAACAGAAAAGGCTGGAATAAGAATCTGGCAAAAATATGTTCTTTACTGCAGCTGCTTTATTCTTTCCTTTTACATTTAGTAATTATTTTCTTATAACATTGCATGGACAATCACCCTGGTAGATGGTGAAACACTTGCTAGGAGACTAAACCAGTGTATGAAGTTCCCTGTTCAGATGTGCAAGAGTGAGAAGAAAGGACATAAGGAGTCTGCATCAAATGCAGGATCCAATTACAGTCCTAGTTCTTCAGTTCCCTAGGTGAAACTGTTCCTGGTGTGGAGAATCCTTCAGCTATGGGGGTGGGCCAGGAGTGGTACAGATGCACACAGAGGCCTTTGTACCCCCTTAACACTATAGGGATGGGTTTCTGAATCAGGCCTCTAAAGGCCAAAGCAGAGGGTGAAGTTGGGTATGATCTGGGAAATGGGTCACGGTTACCAGTCTTTGAGCTTAGGGGTAAAAATCAATTAACTCCTATTAAGCATGAGCAATCAGCCTTTTTGGGGTGAAGCAGAGGAAAGTAAAAGGATAAACTGGGTAATTATAGGACTGTCAGTCTGACATTCATCCCAGGCAAGATAATGGAGCAGCTGATACAGGACTCAATTAATAAAGAATTAAAGGGGCATAATATATTTAATGCCAAACAAAGTTTTGTGGTTTGTCACACTAACGTGATACCTTTTTTTATGAGTTTGGTTGATAAAGGTAATAGTGCTGATGTAATATACTTAGAATTCTGTAAGTCATTTGACTTGGTACTACATGATATTTTGATTAAACATTAGAATGATATAAAAACCGGCTAACTGTTAGGTCTCAATACATAATTGTAAAGAGGGAATTGGGTGTGTTTCCAGGGGGTTCTGTAGGGATTGGTCCTTGGCCCTATGCTACTTAACACTTTTATTTCTGACCTGGAAGAAAACATAAAATCATCACTGATAAAGTTTGCAGATGACAACAATTGGGGGGTGTGGTAAATATTGAAGAGGACAGGTCATGGATACCAAGATATGATCCAGATCACTTTGTAAACTGGTCACAAGCAAAAATATATATGTTTTTAATATGGGTAAATGTATGCATCTAGGAATAAAGAATGTAGGCCATACTTACAGAATGGGGCTCTCTATCCTGGGAAGATGTGACTCTGGGGGAAAAAAATTGTGAGTTGTGGTAGATAATCAGCTGAACATGAGCTCCCAGTCCAACACTGTGTCCAAAAGGGCTAATGCGATCATCAGATGCATAAACAGGGGAATCTCAAGTAGGAGAAGAAAGGTTATTTTACCTCTGTACTTTGCACTGTTCTATCCACTGCTGAGATATGGTTCCAGTTCTGGTGTCCACAATTCAAGAAGAATGTGGAAAAATTGGAGAGGGTTCAGAGAAGGACCACAAGAATGAGTAAAAGATCGGAAAACATGCCTTATGGTGATAGACTCAAGGAGCTCAGTCTATTTAGCTTGACAAAGAGAAGGTTAAGGGGTGACTTGATTAGTCTATAGGTATCTATGTGGTGAACAAATATTTGATAATGAGTCCTTCAAACTAGCAGAGAAAGTGGCTGGAAGTGGAAGCTAGGGAAATTCAGACTGGAAGTAAGGCATACATTTTTAACTGAGGATAATTAACCATTGCAACAATTTACCAAGAGTTGTGGTGAATTCTCCATCTCTGGCAACTTTTAAATCAAGATTAGATGTTTTTCTAAAATATATGCTCTAGGAATTATTTTGGGGCAATTTTCTGGCCTGTGTTAAACAGGAGGTCAGGCTAGATGATCACAATGGTACCTTCTGGCCTTGGAATCTGTGAATATGAGTGCCAGCATTCCAGGGAAACAACAGTTACTTCAGAGAATACCAACAAATGCCACTGCCACATTGGCCAGGGCTGTGGTCAGCAGCGAAGGACTTCAGTGGCCAAGTACATTTTATATTTGATTCAGTTATCTCAGTTTAACACTTAAATTAGGCCTTATAATTTATCCACTGAGAGACTGAAGTGCTGAATAAAGTGACTAAAAATGAAACATAGTGCTCTAACTTAGGCCTTGTCAACTCTTAGGCCCATAGTGCTCTAACTTAGGCGCCCCCCCCCCCCCCCAAAAATAAAAGACCTTGCTAGGAAATAATTTTTGAAAGCTGGTCTCTGTATGAAGAGGATGCAGTGTGGTTAAAATTAAAATTGTTGTGAAGTCCATTAGTGCTACACTTGATAGTGCTTATCTAAACTATTTTAGTCACATGTTTTCTCTTATAACTGATTGAAAACTCATGTAACTCTTAATAAACTGTATATCTAAGAAACAATGCCTCAGTGTTTATTTAAAGGGCAGCCATTTTAGTTTGGTTCCAAAAAACAAACTTTTACGAAGCCAAAGACCAATAAAATATTTCTATGGTTTTCAAATCCCAGTAAACGCTGTCTGTTTTAAACAAATAAGCTTTTTCCTGTAATGCTTGCAACTCCAGATTGTGGCACTGAGAACCTGACGTGTCAAAAGTGAAATTGACTTAGTTGCTTTTATTGTGTATTTTGCATTTCTCTCAGCTTGGACAAAGAGTATACATAATAGAAAGTAAACAGATTTCTTTAAAAAATTGTTTGAATATTCTGAGGTTGTGTTACTAATGTAGACAAGGAAATATGTCATATTAAAAATCAGATATTGTAGAGTTCCTGTACAAAATTCAGTGTCAAGAGCAAAGCATGCAAGAACCATCCTAAACTAACAAACCAATGTTTGTAGTCAAATATTAATTAGCAACACTACAATAGCAATTTTGTTACAGTCCAGGAGACCAACAATAACAAACCAATACTCTTTGGTAAGCTTATATATCATATTAATATATAAAGCACTTGTCACACTACCATACATGCTATCTTTTACATAGTGGCAAAAATAAACCATGTAACAGTAGTTACCAGGAACAACATTCTTGGTCTAGAGCTGTTTCCTACAGAAATGATCACAACCATGTTGTCAGTTTGGACCTAATCCTTCTCCCATTGACTTCAGTGGAAACAGGAATAAAAACAGAAAATGAACTTAGCTTACTACACTTACAAGTAAGCCAAGCCACACTCCAAACTTTCACTGTGTTGTGGCCACAGGGGACATTACCATGCAGCAATTTGGTATGCTATAGATTTACACCCTGGCTCGCTGTGTAGTAGCTTGCCTTGCAGACAAGCCTTATTAAAAATAAAGATATCAAACAAATAAATACTTTCCAAATACTGCAGTGTAAACTCCTAGATTTGGGCCTGGCGTGTCATCAAGGTAATGTTCAAATGCCACTAGATCATCCCAGCTGCTCTTACTCGGTATGATGGGAACAGGGTGAGAAGCCGCATATCTTAGAAAATCAATGAGCAGATTGTGTAGTATAACCTTACAGCAACAAACTGGAGTGGTTAAAAATAAAATTAAGCAAGAAACTAACAGACCTTAGTTTAGTTTAAAGTGTCAAATATGTAAAGAGTGAGAGGCCAAAGCTTTTAATAATATGAAAATATCTTTAAAGTCCTTTGAATTAGTGGAAATATACTTAATGAAGCTTATGGAACCCCTTCATACTAAGGAACTTATCAGTGCTAATGCTCATTAAATATGCTTGAATAGTCACTTTACATTTATTAACAGCCATTGTCCAGATAAATATAAAGTATTGAACATAAAGAATAACTTCCCCTAACTGCACATAATAAGGCTGTCATCCCACTGAATTTGGGTGACATTTTAAATTGTGAGTGTCTGGTTTGAGTAGTGAGTTTTTTTTAATATCACCCGAACCCACAAATGAAGTTGCAGCCCTAAATTATAAATAGTTTGGGAGCGTGTTGTTTAATCTTCCTTTCCAACTGCACTGCAATGCTGTGGGGCTACAGGAATCCACAGGTGGGGCTGCTGAAGCATCATGATGTTATTATGTACATCTTGCTCTTTGCATCTGAGTAGCCATAACACTGTTGTAGCCTACTAAAAGTACACACTACAATTTCATTTTAATACTGAAGAGCTTGTTATAGCTGTCCTATGACCTTATACCTCAAGAGAGTAACATGAGAAGGGGTAAAGATCAGAGGGATGGGGAAGTGAGCCATAGGAGACGGTGGCAGGGAGGGAGAGTAGAAGTAAATAAGCACCGGTGTGGGTGTGTACTTACAAACAAAGAAATGAAAGAAGTGACAGCAGAAGAGAAATAGAGAACAAAGATTTTCCTTTCTCCCTATGCCCTAGATAAGGAAACCTTGGTAGTGAACTTTTTCTACTGAGACAGGAAAGTATTTTGGCAGGATTATCTCACTCCAGACTCTCTGATGCTGTTAAGAGAATATTTCTTTCTTGGAAGATCTGTTTTCAGTTCATCTTCAGCAGTGTAGATAGAGTGATGATTAATGGATACCAGGGACACCATAATTGTATGTCAGCAGCAATTGTGTTTATCTCCAAATATGAGGAGACAATTGATTAGCTGCCTGAGATTTACAAGAAAATACACATCACAGTTAGCTTTACTATGCACCGAGCCTCCTAACTTATTCTTCCAATTTAGGAATTCTTCTATTTTAGGAATACAGGATAGGAGGTTTCTTTTCCCCTTGACACAAGCATAGGTTTGGATGAGAAACTGCGAAAGGAAAACCAGTATGCTGCAAGAAGTGGGGTCCAAAGACAGAAACCCTTCGTTATCCACAGGAAAAGTAACAGGTAGTAGAATTGCCATTGCTGCTGTCTCTAAGCATCCAGCAGGGTGCACAATGTCTGAGCTAAAGGAAACTTCATTTAGTGTCAAAGGGCAGGATAGTTTGCAGAGCCATTCCATCCTTGGCCTCCGGTGGAGATGCGGATAAGTAGACCAATTAGTGACACTTGTGATAGAGACTATCTGTCTGGAACTGTAACCATCAGCTCATTTAATGGAAGCCACAGTTTAGCCACAGAGTTGGATAGTTGTAATGATGTTTCAGAATGGTCCATTTGCAACCTACAACCTAGGCATGAAAAATGTGGTTAAAATCTCAACCAACTTGCATGTATAATACCATAAGATTCCACAAGGCATGAGTGTGTATGTACAAGTCAGATGAACTCTTGTGTATATTATACATGACAGCTGGTTGAGATTTCAAACACATCAAACCTTGTTGATGGCAAATGGATCGTTCCGTGGTTAGTACTGACCACACTTCATTACTTCTATACACGTGCACACTCACACATACCATGTGAAATTTTAAACAATATTTTGAAATAACTTACAAAATTCCAGCAAGACAAATTCAGTACAATAATACTGAATTACAATTAGTGTAATTAAAAATGTCAGAGAATGCCCATAATTGTGCTGCTATCTTAAAAATGTATCAAGGAAGCAACTGACCTATCTGTACTTCAGACTTTCTGCAGACACACAGATAAAACATAAATGCATGAGGCTACAAAAGACCAGTGTATCACTTTTACAACAGGACTTTGCTGTAGAAGAGTGACATATATTAGTTAGAGCCCGTCCCATGCTTGCAAGAAGGCCTGCATAAGTCAAAGGTAAACTGACCACTACTTATATGAAGATTCTCACTTCCACCAGGGAACTAAGTTTTGTGAGGCTGTATCAATATGTCAATTCTTAGAAAGAGTGAGGTATAAATGAAGGAAGAGATCTGAGATGGAAAACAATTTATAGTGTAGGACTATCCTACCAGAACATTATTTGTCAATATATCAGAACTAGAGATGAGACAACCCAGGCAGAAAGAATATATCACCTGAGGCAGAGGGGTCTGTTTACCCACTGATGAGTGTACATGACTCCCATTAACAGCCAGAATTCTAGCGAAACAGTGTGGTAAGGGGAGACTATGCTATACAAATTTGTGAAAGGAGCAACATACCAGTGTTTCATAGAACTTCATTCATTCTTTATGGTCTTTTTTCACCTATCAGGAGAAAATAAACTTTCTTGCAAATTATGAGACACATTCAAAATCAGCTGAAGGCAAATAATGCACAACAAAACAAAGCTGATTGTTTTAAAAAATACTGTAATGTAGTGGAAGACTGAGTCACAGCCACTGTATGCCTGATTCACGGCTCTCTTTAGATAGCAGCAGTATAATCTTTAAAATAATTTGCAAACCAAAAGTTTGCAAATGACAGAACTATTTTGTTCCACTTTGAAAAGAGCTGAGAATGCATACAGTGTGAGTCAGGTAGCTACAGCTTTCTTCTTGTATGTTTTCATCAGAAATACTTGTATTGTTTAATTGGCTCCTAGTCTCTGTTTGGAATTCTGAAAGCATAAAGGCTGGATCCTCCAGTGCAGCTGTATCAGTACAGGATAAACAAGGGGAAGAGGTGAAGGTGGATTAATTCCACCTTTGGTTTGCCATTGATCCTGTGATTGGCCAAGGACCAGTTTGGCCCCCAGTATAATTTTGAGCAGCCTTGGAGTGTAATAAATTAGTTTCAACTGCCTCTAGACCCAACGGGCTATTCTGGCAGCAGAGGATCACCAAGGTGTAGAGATGCACTGGATAAACCCCATTTCTCCTGGAAATAGTCCCTTCACCAGAGGTTAGGAATGGGAGCAGTATACAACTGCACCAATCAGGATTCCTTCTCCTCACAGGGAATCTCCAGCTAGCTGGTTAAGCCAGTTTTATGGCCCCACTGAAGCACCAAGAACCTGGCCCTGAATTCCTAAATGTTGGATCAAAAATAATTCCTATTTCACTCTATGGCAAACTGCTATTTTGCAAAGTTAGTTGCTCCTGAATATCTTGTTATATTCTGGTTCTGCTCCTCATTCCTGGGACTCACTCATTCTCAGCAAGTAGCTTGAGTTTGGAGATATATAAAATGCACACACACAGTGCTATTGTTCCTCCGTGGGAGGATTGCAGAACATTGTGGATATGCAGCCCTAGGAAAGGGGGAAGAGGGGGAAAGCAGGTAACAGCATAGGAATGCTGCAGAGAATGCCAGCTTGGAACTATAAACTCACATTGTGTTTCAAAGTTATCAGTCAGAGACTCATTGCTTTAATCATTAAACTCAATATTTCTCCATTTAAGTCATAGATTCATAGATATTAAGGTCAGAAGGGACCATCATGATCATCTAGTCTGACCTCCTGCACAACGCAGGCCACAGAATCTCACCCACCCACTCCTGTGAAAAACTTCTCATCTATGTCTGAGCTATTGAAGTCCTCAAATCGTAGTTTAAAGACTTCAAGGAGCAGAGAATCCTCCAGCAAGTGACCCATGCTGCAGAGGAAGGCGAAAAACCTCCAGGGCCTCTTCCAGTCTGCCCTGGAGGAAAATTCCTTCCCGACCCCAAATATGGTGATCAGCTAAACCCTGAGCGTATGGGCAAGATTCACCAGCCAGATACCCAGGAAAGAATTCTCTGTAGTAACTCAGATCCCACCCCATCTAACATCCCATCACAGGCCATTGGGCCTATTTACCATGAATATTTAAAGATCAATTAATTGACAAAATCATGTTATCCCATCATACCATCTCCTCCATAAACTTATCGAGTTTAATCTTAAAGCCAGATAGGTCTTTTGCCCCCACTGCTTCCCTTGGAAGGCTATTCCAGAACTTCACTCCTCTGATGGTTAGAAACCTTCATCTAATTTCAAGTCTAAACTTCCCAATGATCAGTTTATATCCATTTGTTCTTGTGTCCACATTGGTACTGAGCTTAAATAATTCCTCTTCCTCTCCGGTATTTATCCCTCTGATATATTTATAGAGAGAAATCATATTTCCCCCTCAACCTTCTTTTAGTTAGGCTAAACAAGCCAAGCTCCTTGAGTCTCCTTTCATAAGACACATTTTCCATTCCTCGGATCATCCTTATCTGTACCTGTTCCAGTTTGAATTCATCCTTCTTAAACATGGGAGACCAGAACTGCACATAGTATTCCAGGTGAGGTCTCACCAGTGCCTTGTATAATGGTACTAAAACCTCCTTATCTCTATTGGAAATACCTCTCCTGATGCATCCCAAGACTGCATTAGCTTTTTTTCACGGCCATATCGCATTGGCGGCTCATAGTCATCCCATGATCAACCAATACTCCAAGGTCCTTCTCCTCCTCCGTTACTTCTAATTGATGCTTCCCCTGCTTAGAACTATAATTCTTGTTATTAATCCCTAAATGCATAACCTTACACTTCTCACAATTAAATTTCATCCTATTACTATTACTCCAGTTTACAACGTCATCCAAATCTTCCTGTAGGATATCCCTGTCCTTCTCTAAATTGGCAATACCTGCCAGCTTTGTATCATCCGCAAACTTTATTAGCACACTCCCACTTTTTGTACCAAGGTCAGTAATAAAAAAATTAAATAAGATTGGTCCCCAAACTGATCCCTGAGGAACTCCACTGGTAACCTCCCTCCAGCCTGACAGTTCACCTTTCAGTAGGACCCGCTTTAGTCTCCCTGTTAACCATTTCCTTATCCACCGTTCAGTTTTCATATTGATCCCCATCTTTTCCAATTTAACTAATAATTTCCCATGTGGCACCGTATCAAACGCCTTACTGAAATCTAGGTAAATTAGATCCACTGCATTTCCTTTGTCTAAAAAATCTGTTACTTTCTCAAAGAAAGAGATCAGGTTGATTTGGCACAATCTACCTTTTGTAAAATCGTGATTATTTTGTCCCATTTACCATTGACCTCAATGTCCTTAACTACTTTCTCTTTCAAAATTTTTTCCAAGACCTTGCATACTACAGATGTCAAACTAACAGGCCTGTAGTTACCCAGATCACTTTTTTTCCCTTTCTTCAAAATGTTAGCAACTAGGAACTATGTTAGCAATTCTCCATACGGTACAACCCCTGAGTTTACAGATTCATTAAAAATTCTTGCTAATGGGCTGCAATTTCAGGTGCCAATTCCTTTAATATTCTTGGATGAAGATTATCTGGGGCCCCCCGATTCAGTCCCATTAAGCTGTTCGAGTTTCGCTTCTACCTCAGATATGGTAATATCTACCTCCATATTCTCATTCCCATTTGTCATGCTACCATTATCCCTAAGACCCTCTTTAGCCTTATTAAAGACTGAGGCAAAGTATTTGTTTAGATATTGGGCCACTGTTAGACTCATGGTTTCTTGTGATTGGATGAAGATGAAACTTTGTTAGAGAAGACCTTGGAAATTATAGTATATCTGGATTAATTTATAGTCTGTTTGCACTGGGACAGTTGGAATTTTGGCAGTTTCACAAAGAGCCTCCTAGATCCCAGGACAGTAAAATACCTTTTCTATATCTATAATTGGGGCTCATATTTCATCTGAAGTCTGTTTTCAAATCTAGATCTTATTGTCAGTATCATATGCCTATCTTTCCAATCAAAATAACTCTCTTAGCTGAATCCTATGATATTTCTACTTTCACCTAGTTCTGCAGTTGAGGTACTGATAGTCCTTAATCAAAAGGAAATAGCATCCAGGATCACTAAGTTGGTGATAAGCCTTCTGCATGGCCACACATGCCTTTCTCAATGTATGAGAACTATATATTGTCCAGGCAATGTTAGAATTCAGCTGTCTGAACTAGGAAGGTCCCAAAGATCTCCCCAGTACAGGAGGAACTTTGGGTTATATTAGAGCAGCTACCTCACTTGCCTGTCCTTTTGCCATAGGCAAAAAGTACAACTTAAAGCAAGCCTGAGGATGATCCAAGGGAATGGACCAGCACAGATTGGCCCAGGAATGGGGTAGTGGAAAGGTGGCTTAAGGCCATCTTTTCATACACCTTCCTGAACTGTGTCATGCACCCCTGAGCCAGAGTTCAGGATCTGGTCCATATACATCAATCTTATACATCTTAGATATCAAGCTGACATCTCTCCTGAATAGAGTGGCACACTGCACAACCAGTATACATGGACTTCCACATCCTGCTAGGTCTCATATAATTTTTGTTGCATAGAGCTCTGTGTTAAATTGATTCATGGTATATTTTATAGTCTGAAAACCTTGACAGATGCTTAGAATTGCAATAGGATAAAATTTCCTTACTTATATTACTATTATTAAAAACATCACAGACACCAGAGCTCTTTCTATCTGTGTCCTAAGCCATCTTTACAAGGAAAGAGACAAAGAAGAACTGTAACAGTAGTTTACTTCAAATACGATGAAAATAGGATTTGTGCAATACTGTGTTTCATATTCTTCTGCAAACAGAAAAAAATTGCTTTCTTGTAGAATCGCCACAAACATGCAAAATACTAATGAGATTATCCTGTGTGTTTTTTCAGAGAGGAAGGAGCAGAGCAGGTTGGCACAAATGAGTTTTGAAAGGGGGAAATTTGCAGAGATACAATCACATTGATTTGAATGAAAATCAGCAGAGAACCCTCTAACAAATAAATACTCTGAAAATGGTGCACACTCCAAAGTCCAGGAACATCTCAAGGTAAACGTTTTCATAATGTGTGGTTTAGTATGAGCATTGTTTACAAGACGTTTAACTGCTTTTCAGGTAACTGGGTAAAAGACAAAGGCAGGGAGACAGAGAGAAGGTATTTGTCATCCTTGATCTGAAACAACCACCTTTGTAGATTAAAATAATGGGTTTTTCTTTTGTCAGATGCTTTATAGGTTTTTTATGTAAAGTGCTATTGATCTAAAAGCAACTTCGGCAACACATGTTCCACTTGACTACTAGCTGACATTGCCCCCAAATACCTGCATCATCATAGACCCCTAGAAGACACCATGAACCTGAACTTGAAACACCTGAATGCCAACACCCACAAATATAGTTCAAGTCAATGAGAACTGTGGGTATTTAGTATCTCTGGAAATCAGACCCTGTGTCTTTAAATCAGTGATGGCTACCCCCATGTCCCTGAGGAGGTGGTACTTCTGGGAACAGAATCAGGCACTGGCTGTGTCCTATACTAATACTTTTAAAGAGCCCAACATTTTTTAATATTGTCAAGGGTCCAGGCACACCAGAGAAGCAGGACCTTTTTTCTGAGTCAAGGCCCTCTGATTTGTTTGGCACTCTTGTGTGGCAGGCTGGAGATTCTGTGGTGGCTTCACTTAAATGTAATGTGGGTGATTTTTATTGAATTAAATAAAAACAAAAATATGATCCATGTAATAGCTCCTATGTTGGTTGTTTTGGTATTAAATTCACTTTGGTTTTGGTGTCCCTGTATTTCCAGTTTTCAGTGTGCTGCAGATTTTTGTATTGACTATGTGTCGCTACATCATTGAAGTTGCAAGGGGGAAAGTTAAGGTTTGGATAGTGAGAGATTTCAGCACCCAAGGATGTTTGGGAGGTAGTTTGGGATTCTGGGTTAAATGCTCTTAGCTGGAAACTTTGCTCAAAATATCAACATTGACACAGTTAACAATATTGACATTTTAAACAATCATCTGGTGGTTTCAGAGACAGCTTTTCTTTGCTGAAGACACCCATACCCTCATAATCTTTTGCTGGATAATACATCAGTGCTACAGTACAGGGCATCATCAGAGGAAATTATAATATGGCTCTCTAACACTGGATCTAGTTGATGAAATAGTAGAACATACAAAGCTGCTTACTAACTTTCCCCTTTGTGAATTTTATTCTATCATTACTTTGACATTTTTGATGCTGAGCTTTGTTTCAGACTGTTAACCTGTGAGGTGAGCTTGAGCAATGAGACTTCACTGTGGTTACAGAACGCAAAAAGGTGTGAAAATTGAAATGAAAAAGTGGTGCAGTACTAGTAGCTTATTGGGGTAGCTTTAACTTGTTTGCCTGTGGAAATGCAGAGGGTCAAACAGATTTTTATGGCAGGTGCTGAGTGGAATTCTGGTTCCCAGTTCATGAAATTTCCATTTAACTTTTAAACATGTTTACATAATGTGCATTGTTTCCTAACAGTAACATAACTGAACATTTTTGAAATTAAAATATATATAGAAAAACAGAGACCAAAAATCAAGCTCCATAAAATAAACAACATTTGCAGCTATAACTTCAGAAACAATATCTCAAATGTGGAGTCACCCCAAAGCAGACTCTGTAATTATGGACTAACAATCGGATCTTGTACTGATACTAACTGCAATGGCAGCTGTGGCCCTTCCAAAGAGCAGCTACAGTGTAGTACTTCTGGGTTAAATAGGCCATTTTGTGTGGACTAAATCCAATTTCACATTTATTATCCACTATAAACTGTGCAGCCACCTATGTAGCTCCTAGTCAGGACTAAGTTACTTTGGCTGTACAGAAAGCATAAAGAGTATATCCAGGATCTCTATAAGTTACTTCACAACCGATACCAATGCATTGTTCTGCAAAGCTGATCAAGTCAGAGCAAGAAGTTACTCCAGTCTCCGAGCCACACTGAAAGCGAAAGTAAGAAGCAATATACAGCAGCAGCCTCAAAGACATCAGCCACAGCCAATCCTCCTATGTTTACTGAAAATGGACTGTGGTGCTATACTGGTGAATACATGTGTCTAGGGAATACACGTGTGTGATGCAATGCATGCTGTTGGTAGACACAGATTAGTTCTTGGACAATGTAGTGTGTGGTGACCTACACCTATGAAACTGTTGAAACTCGGAAGACCTTTCTCCATGTGTTCACTTGTGATAAGATATGTCTGCAAATATTGTAAGGTCCCACTGTATACAATGTGATCCAGCTACCTAGTATTTTCCCTCCCTCTCTTGTGTGTGTCTTTGGTGAGGGGGCTTCCTACTATGGCCAGTGGAACTTGCATATATATGTATGCACTTAGATCTGGGTTCACAGCTGCACTTCTGATTGGTTTGATGTGTGTTCCTTTCAGGGTGAGTTGGCCACTCCAACAATGAGCTAGTCTCTTCCACTGCTACTCTTAGCCCTTTGTCGCTTGGTTAGGCAGGTTCATACTTGGCCTGGAAGCTGGTCTGATATATACATGGAGAGGTATTCAGATAAATCTAATTTATATGGAATGCTATAAAGCTGGTCCCTAAAACAAATTAAACTCAGTACAATAGAAACACCACCACTATCCCCTTTCCTGTGTATGAGATCACATAGTGCAGAGTGATAATGTTACAAACATATACTATCCAAGCTGTCATTCTAAAGCTTGTGTAATAACATCTAATGCTTAAGGTCACAGCTACAAGCTTCTAAAGCAATGGCTCTACCCTGATGTCTCTCTTTAAATCTGCTACTTTATTTGCCCCATCTGAGCCTCTTTTTGAAGAATGAGCAGAGAAGAAAGAATTTATTATGGGTATGGGAAAAACTCTCTGCATATGAGAGTGAAATGATTGCAATTAGATTGGAAACAAATAAAGTGGACATGATACAAATATATAAAATGGTATCAAAAACATAGAATCAGAGAACTGGAAGGGACCTCGAGAGGTCTAGTCCAGTCCCCTGCACGCAAGGCAGGACTAAGTATTAGATAGATCAGGAGCTTCTATTTTCCCTGTTTCATAACACAAGAACAAAGGTGGCATTCAATGAAACTGAAGGGAAACAGATTCAAAACTGATAAAAGGAAATACTCATTCATGCAATGCCTAATTAGAACGTGGAAGTCCTTTCCATCGGGTGTTTTCATAGCAAAGACAATAGAAACTTCCAAAAAAATGTTGGCCATTGACATGAATAACAACAATATCTACAGTTATAATAATTAATGCTAGAAACAGTACTTAAGGGATATAAAACTGCATGCTTCAGATTTTACACCAGTCTCTAACCAAGAGGGATTAAGATGAAATCTTCATAGAGGTCAGATTACCCCGCATCTGCCTGCTGCGAGTTTCTTGTTCCTTCTTCTGAAGCTTCTGGTACTGCTGCTTTCAGAGACGAGATACTGCATTAGGTGGCTCCTGGGCACAAGCTAATAACTTCATAAGCACCAGTTATCTTAGCACCACCTTATCATGGAAGGATTTATTTCAGTAATTCTGCCATTTATTGGGAATCATTGCACTGTTATGTGTGTCATTTAAAAACCCTGCCCACTACTTGCACAATGGTTGAAATTCCCTTCTCCAGCTCAAAATCTGAATAATTGGGCTACCTGTGGAGCACAAAGCAAGGGTTGGGAGGGATAAAATACAGCTCCCTGCACATAACGCATGTAGGCGGTGGGGATGCAGTGTATGTATAGCTCCTGTCTTGCCACTCATGCAGCCTGTAGGCTAACACAGCAACCACTGATTCTCTGTACCTGCAGCAAGGAAGGTTTAGGCTACTGGATCAGTATAAGTTGCAGAACCCAGTGCCTCTCCGCAGCCTACCTCAGACCTCTTCTATGAATCATCTTGATCAAGGGTAGTGCAGTTTCTCAATCCAGAGTATACTGGGATGAAAAAGACTCCTCTGTGACCATCCTGCCTTTAGTCCCCCCATTCATACTTGAGTGGCACTTAACTGGTAGAGAGGGTCTTGCACCAATCATTAGCCTCACCCGTGGATTTACCCACTAAGAAAACAATTGCTACTGGCTGTGCTTTTCTCTGTCTCTTAAGATCAGATATATCCAAAAATACTCATCAGGTCCAGAGTTCTGGTAGAAAGACTAATGTTGAAGATAATTTAATTTTTTGTTCCCTTTTCTCCCTCATTTAGACATCCAGTTAGCAGGAATGCCTGGAAAGGAGATAAGTTTCTATATCCCACAAAAAATCCTCATAATAAAGTCAATTTAATGAAAACTTTTTAAAACAACGTTTTGTTTTGTAAATGCTGAGGAACTTGATGATTCAGGGGAGTAGAAATGATATCGACCATCACCTCTAAATAACTAGTTTGACCCCAGTGCAGCTCAGTATGACTGAAAGCTTTTTATCTCCTAACCATTCTGTGTCCTGTGTGAAATATGTCAGTGATTTCAGTCCCATTCCTACTGAACTACTGTAAACAGCCCAAAAAATCAGTCAAACCACAGAGGAGGAGACGAAGGAGAAGAAGGAAAAGAAAAAGGGAACCCACTCCCCATCCTAACTACTATCAGCAAAGGTGCCAAGAATTGAATGTGAATGGATATTGAGCTAAAGCTGATCCTTGTAGCTCAAGGCTCAGTGATGTGGAGATAGTTACAGGGTATCATCACTGTGAAGTGGGGATAGGCCAAAGTCTGAAGTACAAGTGGTTGTACTGTACCTATTCTGTGGAGAAAGGCTGCTCATATCCATTGCTTTCAATCCAGAACATTGCATGATATTCTAATGTACACACACACTTATAAGTAGCTTTTAGAATGTTTTGAAAAACAGTTACAGAAGGGTTTTCTTGTTGTTTTTCTGGGAGAGCTGGAGAAGGGATGAAAGTATAAGACTTCCTTTATCCAACTGCAGCCATATGATGTTGCCTATTTTACTAAGAACTCCTGTCATGATATTGGTATATTTCTACTTTCTTTTCCTTTTTTTGTCAGTTCTGAATCCTGCAGTCAGATCCCTTCTGGTATATCCTGGCACCAATGCCAAGTCCCATTGACTACACTGAGGCCCACGCATGTGTAAGGGTCTGCCCTCATGGACCTATTGTGCCTACCTTGTTTAAATTGACTGATCAATTCTGGGCATATAAGAAGTGAATAGGTGATCAAATGTCTGCTGGAGCTGAAGCAGAATGCATATACCTATTATTCAAAAATGCCATGACATTTCTGACTAGGATCAGGACACCAAGTTAAGTTAATACTTAACTTAAACAATATGTTGGTACATTTTATTTTTCTAAGTGTTGAAAAAGAGCACTTAAAAATGTAGAGGTCTGGAAACCATTAATTTGGAACCTCGGTGAGTTTTGGAATCACAAATATTTTTATTCTGCAGTCAGCTCTAGCACACTGGATAACTCAAATTAGATGAATGCCAAGTACTTCTTGTTGTCTGTAACATCAAGACAACTGTCTGAAACCACGCTTTCCTCCTATCATCTTTTTAGTCATTATTACATCCTTCATTGGTACTTTCTAGCCATAAAATATCTGCATCTATGTAAAGTAGTTAAAGAGCTCCTGTACGTCATACTAATAAGCAGACTTTTTAGGCTATATTTTTAGTTATATCCTACTGTTGTCTGCAGAACACATGCCAAAATAGTATGCAATGACAATATACTTTAACATATGCCCATCCTCAATCTCTGTATAATTTATAGTTTTTTATGTCAAAAACTTTACAGCATTATCACTTCAAGTCATATTTTACTGCTGTCAAGGATGCTTTATGTAATAATAACTTAAACTTTAAAATGGAGTCCTCAAAGGAAAAACTGTCAAACACTTCCACTGCAAATAACTATTAAAACAAAAATTGATAATCTGTGTAAACAATATCTTTCCTTCCAATGTGTCTAATACAGATCATATACTCTAGATAGCCAGTTGGGGAGAAGAAGTTATAAACAGTAAGAAACCTATTGTACTAGATTGCTATGAACTCAGAGTATAATTTATTAATTTAAACAACTGCTAATGCCTCACGGGCAACTTTGAAAAACATTCTATCTGGAAATGATGCTGCTTGTGATTTTTTTTCTGCATTTATCTACCCAAGTTTTTTATTAATGAGGACATTTGCATTAAAATGGAATTTAGGGGCTAATCTCAAAGCCTTACTCCCATGAGTCGTTCCAGTGACTTATGGGACTACTCATGTAAGTAAGAGATAGACGTTTGGGCCCTTAGTTTTTATGAGTCCATCTCCTCTTCTAATCATTCCCTAAAAAACTGTAATCCTTTTGGTGACCTCATAATTGTCTCTTTTGGAACAGACAACATGGGTGAGGTAATATATATATTTTATTGGACCAACTTCTGTTGGTAAAAGAAAAAAGCTTTCGAGCTATGCAGAGCTCTTCTTCAGGTTATTTTGGAACAAATGATTAGGACTTAAGAAACAATGATTGTATTATGCAAAGGCCTTTATTAACAAAGAATCAGGAAAGGGAAATAAAGAAAATATATGCTATATTAGCAGAATTATTTCTGATAAAAATACCTTTCAGATTTCTATCACATGCAAGCATGATGATCAGCAGTAAATTTTCCAAACCTTTGAGGTTTTGGGTAAATTGGAATAAATCCTTCTACCTTGATTAATAAAGATGTCAACCCAAATTCATACCATTAAAATTGTTACAACACACTATCAGGTATATTCTCCTCCCCCATTATATATACTGTAGAGGGAAATGTACATGATGGTGATAGCAATGTAACTGATTAATGGAACTATATGATCATTTAGTCTTTGTCATGCATCTTTTGACCACCTCACCTGCATTCTGCCCACTAATCCATCATCCCAGGATTTATTTCAGTATTCAAAACCTCTATGCAGCTTCAGACAGCTTCCATTTTTCTAAAATCAGCCTGCTACAAAAATGTTTTCCTCAAACCAAAAAATTCAGTCTTGCATAATTGACAGGCTTCAAGTCCTAAATCTTGCAACTTTTCTGAGCTAGAAGTGTGGCCTTCATACCAATGGAAGCTGGAGAATCACCAATATATTGTGTTTGTACAGAAGTATACTGTGTGTGGCTATACAACATATATATACATATATGCATTTTCTTAATTAGCATATAGATTAAATCAAACCTTTAAGTCCTGAGTATTTCACTTGTACTACTCACAAGAATAAGTTACATGCCTAACTGTTCACAGGATTGACCACTTTAAAAAAATAAACTCCGCATAACACAAAATGAGCAGTCATCAGAACCATCAATTCTGCACCCTACCTTGCTGCCCGCTTCAGAAACTTGACAAAGGTCGTAGTAAGCTTTTACTGATATATATGTGTGTGTGTGTGTGTGTGTGTATATATGCTAGAAAGGATTAGATTTTAGCAGTAAATGTTAATAATGCTAGTAAACTTTGATTTCATCATACACACACACACAAATATTTCCATCGATAATAATCATAATTTACAGATAGGCAAAGTAAGAAAATGTGTGTTTCAGAACTTTAGGGTATTTACTTTGCATATATTTGACACATGATGTGATTATGACAATTTATGTTTTAATGGTTATAAATCTTTAACTTTTTAAATCTCAATATCTATTGTCATTAAATTATTGTCTGACCCCCCACCCCATAATTTCCCACAACTGTACAAATTTAAATTGAAAAACATGCTTAAAAATTAACATGCTATCCCTCAAATTATTTTAAAAATTGAATTCTGCCAAGCTTATTTATGTATAAAATACGTGCATACACTTTTTATGAAAACTAAAATAGAACATTTCAGCCACTAATAAGCAATATAATATTAATCTGAGAGTAACTACACACAGCATAATACTGAACATGTTTTTATACTACATTTTAATTTTACAAAACACTATTGCTACTTAGGATTTTTTAAAATATTTTCAAACTTTTCTTATAGTGAGGACTTACAGATAATATAGAAAGAATGCCAAAAAATATATATGTGTAATAAATAGATTTGCCACCAGGTTGTCACAAAGTTATTGAAATGGTCTCCCAAAAATGGTCCAATCCTGGATTATTTTTTTTTCCACAACCAAAGATTGCACTGAAGTTGGTGGGAATTGTAGATGAACTAAGAATGCAGTACTGGGCTCCAAATGGTTGTTGCAGGCTTGTAAATAGTATGGGGTCAGAGACTATAATAGATTTCTGTGGGGATTTCTTAAGAACTAATGGGCTGTTTTGCCTAGAAATCAATGGCTCAGTACAGCCTGGTTGCAATAACAATCCCTTAATTCTCTGTATTTAAGTTCCAAAAGTTGGGCCCAAATGTGCAAAGGTTTATGGAAGTGTATTAGTGCTCATGGTAAATTATTTTGCCCAGTAGTAAATCTTTGAAGCATTTAGGTTCTAATTTGTTAAAAATACTATTTGTGGCTTTCTAAAGGGACTGATTCTGCAAACCCATGGCTGAGCATTAGCTCTACGGACATGGATATCGCCTTTAAGTTTAAAGTGACTAATCATGAAAGTATGGTTACTCTTGTGCATAACTGTTTACAGTATCTTCCCCTAAATGCTCTATAATTTAATAAATTATATGTTGCAAACTGAAAAAAATTAAGTAAAATGTGGAAAAGAAAATAAAAATTTGCCTTGTTTATGTTTTACTCTTAATGTTCTATAATAAGTCAGGTTGCATAATATCGTAATTCAGCATTTCAGAAATGTGTTATTTTTAAAAAAGTATCTGATAGTTTATTAATAATTTAAGTAAATCCCTCTTTTTCTCCCTGTCCCCTAATCATTTTTGAAAACTGAAGTAGGAAGAACGCTTCTGAGTGATCATACCCTAAAGCCAGAGCTTTGCTCTGTTGGCTGTGATCTCAAAGTTAGCTATGGTGTTTCACACTTCCAATGCTACTTTTATTTTATGTTTAATGTTAACATACACAGATTAAAAATTTCCACAAGACACAGAAGGCCAGATCCTCAATGAAATAAACTGAGCAAAGCAGCTCTACCTTAGGTGAGGATCTCTACCAAGATCTGAACTTCCCCAAAGTAAGGAAATGTTCTGATCCAGGGTTTGGGGTTGGGTCTAACTCTAGAGAGAATATGAGAATCTAAAGGGTAAGGAGAATACTTTTAAAATATCAGATGTGAGTGGATAACCTGTAAGCCATATTTTGCTCTCAATTACTTCAGGATAAATCTGGAATAACCGTATTTACTTCATTGGTGTCACTCTGGAATGATAATAACTGAGAATAGAATTTGGGTCTATGACTTTAAAGCTTGAGAGCTTCTGTCTTTGCAGTTCTCAAACTAATGCCAACAGTACTACGACATGTCTTCAAAACTAAATTAAGCTCAATATTTGAATATATGAGTTTCCCTTGCTTTCTCTCTTGAGTATATACACAGTGAGGGACAGAACATAGTACACCATTTTTATACATTACTCAGACCTCTTTGAAGCTAGACATTCCTGTAAATAATGCTGAGTAATCAGAAAAAAATCTTAAACCTAACTATTATTTAGTTATAATTATTTACTCTCATATCCAGATACATCATTTTCAGAACACATGGACACATATTCATTTCATGCTTTCAACAGTAAATATATCAGCATAGTTGTTTTACTCTTTCTTCCATATGTCAATAATAATACAAATGGTATTCTGCTCAGTCTGCATTCTTCCTTGAGGGCTGGGGAGGGGAGGGGGAGACTGAATTCCCTTCAGTTTTGATGGGACCCAAATCCTTCCTTGTTATAACAGCATCATTCTGGATTTCAGTTGTTACTCAGCATTTACAACAGCACCACTAGGAGAAGAATTTGCCTTTTTTTCACTTTTTCTCAATTATGTTTCACTTAACAAGGGCCAGATTCTGTCACCCTTAACTCAGGATAAGTAGTACTTTATTCAGATATCCTTTTTACATCAAGTTACTGCTCAAGCTGAGTGTGGGTAGCAGAGTCTAACTCTCTGGCACTTGTATGTTGTTACTGCAGTCTATGATACAAAACTATCCATAGAAACTAACTGTCTGGGCCTGAATCTCCTTTTACTTACACCAGTTTTACACTATTGAATTCAACAGAATTGCACTAGAGTTATTCCTGATTTATGCCAGTGAAAGTGAAAGAAGAGCCAGACCCTTTATTTTAGTACCATTAAAAGTTGTTTATTTTTTTTTGTACACTGGTCATATAATAAGTAAAATTTGGGATTTTTCTTCCAATTCTAAAAGACAGATATGTGTAGAAATGTATGATAAATATCAAAATTTGATTTTATAGGGACAGATCCTCAGATAGTATAAATCATTGTAGTTTCACTGAAGTCCATGGAGTTACACCAGTTTATACCAGCTGAGGATTTTGCCCAGAGTGTCCAAGAAATTTCTTTAAAAACCCAATTACAAGCCAACTGGTCCCCCAAACACATTAAAAAATCTCTAAAATAAAGAAACTTTACCATCTTTGTGATAATAAGTGACTTCCACTTTCCTCTCCTCTGACCCAAGCAGTGCCTGGGCAATTTGGGCAATATGATGCCTTTTGGTCTCTGGCCCATGAAGGAAATCACAGGTGCAAGGTTTCTGCATGACATCTGGTCTGGAGAATCCAGTCATCTCACAAAACCCATCATTGCAGTAGATGATAGCACAGTTCTGCACTCTAGCATTAGCAATGATGAATTTTTTATCTGCAATACAAGAAAGTGATGCATTTTTCAGTACTTTTTCAACATTCCATGAACTGTTGTCTGCAAGGACAGATGTTGAAGAACCTATTACCTATTTTTTGCATGTGATTTCTATGATGTAGAGATCTTCAATATAGCTTACTTGACCCAGAACTCTTAAAGAAACTTCAATAAACTTGTTATACATTAAATATGAAGATAGTTGGCTTTTAAGAAAATAAAACCAGATCCAAGAAGTCCTTTTGCAAAGCTCTTGTTAAGTTCCAAATTTGTAATACATTTTTCAGTGTCACTGAAACCCAGACTATTGGCTTAGTCCTGCAAGTCTTTCCTGAGGAAAACTCCTTTGAAGAGTTAATGGGAATTTTATCTGCATGAGATCTTGCCAGTATCAAGCCCAAACCAAAGGGCTCAACCCTGCACTAAAGAAGCCAGAGGGAATTTTTCCATTGACTTGAATATGAGCAGGATCAAGCCATTAATCTGGTTTTCAATTAAACTCCCAAGAAAATTAATGTAATATGATCATTCAGTTGCTTGTGTAGTTGTTATAAGCTAGAGTTATTACAGAAAGGGGATATTACAAGTCACATAGTAAAAGATCATCTTGGGTCAAATTCTGGTCTCAACTACACTTGTAAAGTGATGTGCGTAAGACACACATATCTTCTGAAACTTTCATCTGAGAGTAATGTACCAAAGTTGTCTTATAACTATTCTACTTATTTCTGTTCACAACTGCACTATATACTGCTCCCATTTTACAAATGGATATTCAGCGCTGATACAATTGCTATGTTATTACCATTTATGAAGTCCTGCTTGTCTTGTTCACACAAACAAAACCCACAATTTTAATAGGATTTATCATGAGTTAAGTGAGCATTGTATGACCCTATATTAGTATTTTTAATTAAATATATTGTTTTCTAACACATCAAAACATTTGTAGAAAAAAGTGCATTTTATATATACTTTCCCCACTGTCTTCATATTATGCTGAATTTTCACAATAACCTTGTATTAGTGATTTAAAGGAGTGTATTATTTACTAGCTTTATTCACTGCAACAGTAAGTCACACAATTCAATGGCCTGAGTCTGTAAACCCTTACTAACATAAATAGTACCCTTGATTTCAATACTTATATATGTAAAACTTGTAGGATCTGGCCTTTATTTCTTATACGAGTTAGAAGAATATTAAATTTGCTGTAGATACATTTAGAGAAGGAACTGCAAAGTGTATAAGCTAAACTTAGTTTCTTTTTGTAGTGCTCTGATATCTTATAAACATGCTAAATATTTAAATTAGTCCAGCTGTGTCAAACATACTGTTTCTTTGGATGCTGTTATAACATTATTTTTAAGTTTCAAGTGTTAGATGTACAGTAAATTGGAATTAAAAGAAAAATAGTGAAAGCTTCAATATCCTTGACAGGTAGTAAACTACTGCATTGGGAAGGATACATAGACTAGATCAGCAACGTCCCTGGGGATGCATTTGCATTGATTTAATAGATACTTCAAGCTTCCATAAACTAATGATAAAAAAAAAATCACTGATAAATATGTTAAAAATGCAGTGCTAAAGGCAAGCTAATAAGAGTACTTCCCCCCTAACAATTCCTCTGGGTGTTATTTGTCTCCTCTAAATCAAAGTCTGCCTGTTCTGATTTATGTTTTAAAAAATAGCTAGCAATGTTTTCCTTGGATATTGCATAAGCACCCCCACTGTATGATATGCTGAACAGCTGAAATGTAGGTACAGTAGCTACAACACAAAATATAATACAGTCAATAATTAAAACTGCCCCCTAAGATGAGGGGGAACCGAAAACTGTAGTGTAGATCAGTAATAATATCAGCAAGGCTCTTAGGGATTCCTTCATCACCTCCTGTTTTTCCTTTCCAACCTACAAACTTAAAACAGTCTGGAGCTGCTATGCATCTAGTCCCAAGCAGACCCAAACTATTGTATCAAAATAGAGAGAAAGAGAGAGAGAACTTACTTTGCCCTTCAAATTTTCGTATGATTGTACCCAAAAATGTATTTTGTGGTGCCACATGCCCTCTGCGAACAGGCATGTTTGTACAGATCTTCGGCTCCCTGTGCACAATGACTTCTCCAATGATCTCTACACGGCTCCAGCCCAAAGCACTGAGCCAGCTACCCTTTGTGACAAATCATCCTCCTCTGGATCACAGCATCTCTTCCCATTAGCACCACTTCTAGGCACACGCTTTTCCTACTGGAATCAGATCCATCCCCGCTCCTTCCTCTGGGGGACCTCGGATGCTATTGTCTCTGGGCTGGGTAGGGGTGGGGTAAGCAGGGACAGGAGCAGGGGGAATCACAAGGGTGATCGATCTGTTTCTCTAGCACCAAACATCCTCAGTTTTCCAATGCAAATGAATGTGACCCGGGCAGTTTCCCAAGCTGTAGTGATGGTTAGAGAGATGGAAGACTATTGTTGCTCTGCTACCAGAGGGAGTGACGTCCACCGCCCCCCCCCCCCCCCCCCCACCGCCGCCCTCCTCCGGGCTTCACCACAGAGCGCAGCAGCTCGGATTACTCAAGCGTGGCTTAGCAGGAGCCAGCCAATAAATCTCTCTAAAACTCAGCGACAAACAGCGACATCAGGCATGAGATCCACCCCGGCACCACTGCCACATGCTCCCCCTCCCCCACAGCGCAGCAGCTGCAAGGAGCACAAGAACCTCGGCCCTGCCAGGGGAGGAGCGCCTGGGTGGGAAAGCAACTAGCTGCCTTCCCTGCCCTTGCGAGCGCCTCCGGGGTTTGCACAACGAGCTCCGTGCGAGGGCGGCGGGGCACATCCCTGCAGATCCACGCCGGGTGGGAGGGTGGAGCCGGGGGAGCCCCTCAGCCTCCCGCCTGCAGCCACCCACAGAGGAAGCAGCGAAAACTTCTCTACGGTGGATCGTTCTAGCGGCTGCCCAGCGACCCCCCTTGTGCAGCTCGCCTGGGGGGGAGGGAAACTCGGCCAATGTCCGGGCAAGCGACCGCCCGTTGCACCCAGGGGCGCTGGGGCCCGGCCGGGGAGAGCGGCACCTCCTCCCACTTTGTTCTCCCCGCGTGCCGGATGAATGGCTGCTAGCGCGCCAGTGGAAAGCCGCGGAGCGCCGGCTGCCAGCGGGGCTGGGGCAGCCACGGGCACGGATAGGGAGGGAAGGGCAGGGTACAGGGGGCGGAGAATGCGCCTGGAGCACCCCCAGCAGCAGGGGTAAGGGGGAGACCCGCAACCCAGTCCCCGCAGGCCAGGGAGCGTGGCCTCAAATGGCAGCCCCCCTCCAGGCCATGGGGCAGCAGGAGGGGAAATGGCGGGGGGGGGGCGCATCCTCCCCTGAGCCGGGCGCCAGCCGCGGGTTCTGCTCGGGCTGGCCCGGGGCTCTAGCGCCCTTCGGGGTGGGGGGCTCGGTCTCTCCAAGGAGGCAGCGTTAGGGGGAAGCGCTGAGCTGCCCAGCGGGGCGGGCAGTCTGGTGGTGCCGGGCCTCAGCCACGATCCCACCAGACTGCCCGCCGGGGTCCCCCCAGCCAGCCCCAGCACCGAGAGCGCAGGCGGGCACCTTCCTAGGACGGCGGCTGCGGTGGTGGAGGGGCCCCGCTGGCTCAAGCCCTTAGCAAGGGGCAGCCGGGGGCGCTGCGCCCTCCCCTTAAGGGCACCCAGGTTTTACAGAGCAGCTTGAGGGCTGCCCTGCCAGACGTAGGGTGACCAAAATCGGGACAGTCCCGGTTTTGGGTCTTTTTCTTATGTAGGCTCCTGTTCCCCCCCCCGCACCCCAGCCCCTGTCCTGATTTTTCACATTTGTTGTCTGGTCACCCTATGCCAGGGGAGCGCGGGGCCGGGAGCAGGGGGATGCTAAATGCTCGGAGCTGTCTGTGGTGCTGATGCTGCTGACCAGGGACGATGAGCATCAGCCGCCGCCATCCGAGCAGCCCTCTCTGACGAGCTAGTAAGGGGCAAGTTGGGCAGAGTACCCCCGCGCACACACACACAAGCACACCTCCCCAGCCCACGGTAATAGCTCTGGGGGATCCGAGGGGAAGTGTCTAGTAGACACAGGCTGTAATTCAGGCTTCCTGCACTAACAAGAAGGCAGCGCGACCCACACTCAGCGAGGGCAGGGCTAGCCCCACTGGATTGCTGTTCGCTAATACAAAGAGGTAGCTGGAGTCAGTCACGCGGTGCTGCCTGTGCCTGGAGCATCTCCACGGGAGCACAAAGCAGATCGCTCATCTCCGTTCACCAGCAACGTTTCTTTGTAAAGTCTCTGGAGGGAGTGCAGGGGAGGGCACCTGAAAACCACTCTCTGTAATGGCAATACTAACCACAGGCTATCAAGCCTGCAAAGTTCTGCCTTCCACCTGTTCGCCAGCAATACTAGCAGGTGTTTCCTTTCTCCCAAAGGCCTTTCTCAGGTGTAGCCTTTGTTACTATCCTTCATCATAGAAATGTATCACCTGAGAGCCAGATTCTGTGTTTATCTTTAAGGATGCAATTCTGGAGTCATTCCATCTGATCACAGTCAAATAATTCTAGATTTACATCAGCGTAACTAAGGGCAGTAACCGGCCTTCACAGGTTTTTCTTGTTTGCTGGGTTGTTTCCTAACCTGTTGTTTTTTCAAAGGTGGATACAAGATAATGGAAATGAAATCATTCACCTATACAATCAGTCATTTTAAGGATTGAATGCACTTTTGCAGGGCATTTTTATATTGCAAATGATTTATTTGAATGGAGGACTACAAGCATAATGTTTCTAAATTATCCCTGTAATTGTTTTTGAGCATTACCTATTTATAGAGACAAATATTTCACTCTATATTCAGAAATATGAAACGGGAATAGTAATCATATAGGGCTCATTCCTCCGAAGGATAGAAGAAGTATGACATTTTTGTGGCTCTGTGACCTGTACAACAGCAGTGTAATTTATATGGTATTTTCCCTTGCTTATGTATAGTTCAGATTAGCAGATAAGGCTGCCAGCTGAATTCCCCCTCCCCCCCCCCCCGTACACTGGTTAGAAAGGACATACACTGCCTCAGATATGCATGCAAAGTTCCCATTTACATTAGTAGAATTTGTATGTACAGAATGAGAGCTGCATATTTATATACATAACATCTAACACCATAGCACCTAGTCCAGTTTTAAGAGCTAGGATGGATCTCTTTCTGGCTTTTACCTAAAGAAACACCAAAGACATTTCTTTACCAGCAATAGAAAATGACTACCTTTAATCATTGTGAATTACATTGTTCAAAAAACAAACAAAAACAAAAAACCCAATGAGCATCTCAATTTTGAGAGTCCTAATATCTAACTGTAAATCATAGTCATTGATGAACAATACTGGTCAATTGTTCAAGTATACATAATCTTTTGGAAACAGGGCAAATATATGAATCTTGTCCAGTCTCCCCTATCTGGTAATGCAGTCTAGTATTAGCAGTTGGAATGCAAGAGATTCATCTACAGATGGATTGTTCTGTCTCATTTTCATCGAATACAGTCAATGGTCTTATTTTTGCAACATCTGATTAAGACAGGGATCTGAATTAAAGTGAATTGACTGCTGCTCACTGTAGAAAAGAGTGAGGAGGTTCTGTTGGTGGATGAAGATCCCAGTAGGAGGTGGTTGACTGCATGATCTAGAGAAGGTATATATTTACCTTTCATCAAAATTATTCATGCTCTCAGGGTCTCATGGATCTATCTGGAATCCTTAGTATTAGCAATGGCCCACAATGCTCTTATTTTCTCAGTAGGAGTAAATATTCCAGCCTAGGAGTAAATATACCAGCCTATATGTATCCTTCTTGCTTCTGTTAAATTGTCAAATGTCTTTTATATGCAATTCTGGCTGTGGCATTCTAGCTCAATGCCAAGAGAGATTATAAATGAAAAGGCTATAATTACTTAACTAACTTTTATTAATTCAGTCTCCTACACTGAAAAATAAAGGTAGTCTCACATGGTGGGCAAGTAAAATGCAAGCTAGTATAATATTCTCTGGAATGCTCTACTGAGCATTAAAGGTTGTTACTCTGCAGCATGCCAAAATATATTGTTCCTGCTGATTTGATACATTAGTAAAGCTAGGGATCTGAGACAAGTTTTTGAGGTCATAAGTCAGCATGACTTGGGAGTACTGCTTAGGCAGTGTGAATGGGCCATGGAAAGAAAATTATAGAAGTGAAACAAACACATTAATAGAACTCATCTAATCGGTCCCTGTCAGTGGATTGCTTCCTGTGGTATGTCTGCCACTGTGTTATCCAGTTCTGTTCTCAGTTACTCGAGAAATGGAACTTCCTTTACTTTGAGGAACTTTTCAACCATCTCTGTGATCTCACCATGGAATTTTGTTCCCTCATATTAAGGCAAAATGTTCCCTTGTTGAGTCTAATCCCTAGACCCCACCCCTAACTGTTTTTAGTCCTTTTGGTGTTCACATTTTTTAGATGCTTATCTTACTTCCCTAGGTGTTTGGCCCATGATTGCCTCAAGTTATTCACCAGTGACCCATTCTGGCAATTAAGAGGGGCAGTGATGGCTTCCAGATAATGTGTGCCTCTCTAGTCAGCTCACATGCCAATCACAATCATGGTTATCTGTCAGATATCGAAACAGAATGATGATGATGATGATGATAAGGCAAGGTATGAAAAATACCCCACTATTCATTTATTTTCTTCATACAATATATAGAGAGGTTTTAAAGCACATAAATCCAGTGTCCTGCTCCAAAGATTTGCTAGTTTCTATTTAGGTACAAGGAAAATGTCATAAAAAATAAACATGTTTAGTCCTGATAATCTAACCAGTACCTGTAGCTGTTGTAGGATTGGGGAGTGACAATTTAGAAATGTAGTCTACTTATGGAAGAGAAATAGAATAGAACATAATTTATGTGACCCACCACAACTAACCAGCACACCTTAGGTTTTGAATACTGATTATCAGACACATGAAGTCAATCCATCATAGAAAAAATTAAATACCTTGTAAAAGTTAAGTAAACTAGAAAAAAAATGCAAGGAAATTCCAATTTGCTAGCAGACAATCCAGGAGCAGTAAAGGTTATTGAGTAAATTATTTGTTGTGGATCATCTACAACAAGAAGGAGGAGTGCTAGGCAGAGACGGGCTCCACTTAACGAAGAGAGGGAAGAGCATCTTCGTGAGCAGGCTGGCTAACTTAGTGAGGAGGGCTTTAAACTAGGTTCACCGGGGGAAGGAGACCAAAGCCCTGAGGTAAGTGGGGAAGCGGGATACTGGGAGGAAGCACGAGCAGGAGTGTGTGAGAGGGGAGGGCTCCTGCCTCATACTGAGAACAAGGGGCGATCAGCGGGTTATCTCAAGTGCCTATATACAAATGCACAAAGCCTGGGAAACAAGCAGGGAGAACTGGAGGTCCTGGCAAAGTCAGGGAATTATGATGTGATTGGAATAACGGAGACTTGGTGGGATAACTCGCATGACTGGAGTACTGTCATCGATGGGTATAAACTGTTCAGGAAGGACAGGGAGGCCAGAAAAGGTGGGGGAGTTGCACTGTATGTAAGGGAGCAGTATGACTGCTCAGAGCTCAAGTATGAAACTACAGAAAAACCTGAGAGTCTCTGGATTAAATTTAGAAGCCTGAGCAACAAGGGTGATGTCGTGGTGGGAGTCTGCTATAGACCACCAGACCAGGGGGATGAGGTGGACGAGGCTTTCTTCCGGCAAGTCGCAGAAGCTACTAGATCGCATGCCCTGGTTCTCATGGGCGACTTCAATCATCCTGATATCTGCTGGGAGAGCAATACAGCGGTGCATAGACAATCCAGGAAGTTTTTGGAAACTGTAGGGGACAATTTCCTGGTGCAAGTGCTGGAGGAACCAACTAGGGGCGGAGCTCTTCTTGATCTGCTGCTCACAAACCGGGAAGAATTAGTAGGGGAAGCAAAAGTGGATGGGAATCTGGGAGGCAGTGACCATGAGATGGTCGAGTTCAGGATCCTGACACAAGGAAGAAAGGAGAGCAGCAAAATACGGACCCTGGACTTCAGAAAAGCAGACTTCGACTCCCTCAGGGAACTGATGGGCAAGATCCCCTGGGAGAATAACATGAGGGGGAAAGGAGTCCAGGAGAGCTGGCTGTATTTTAAAGAATCCTTATTAAGGTTACAGGGACAAACCATCCCGATGTGTAGAAAGAATAGTAAATATGGCAGGTGACCAGCTTGGCTTAACAGTGAAATCCTTGCTGATCTTAAACACAAAAAAGAGGCTTACAAGAAGTGGAAGATTGGACAAATGACCAGGGATGAGTATATAAATATTGCTCGAGCATGTAGGAATGAAATCAGGAAGGCTAAATCACACCTGGAGTTGCAGCTAGCGAGGGATGTTAAGAGTAACAAGAAGGGTTTCTTCAGGTATGTTGGCAATAAGAAGAAAGCCAAGGAAAGTGTGGGCCCCTTACTGAATGAGGGAGGCAATCTAGTGACAGAGGATGTGGAAAAAGCTAATGTACTCAATGCTTTTTTTGCCTCTGTCTTCACGAGCAAGGTCAGCTCCCAGACTACTGCACTGGGCAGCACAGCATGGGGAGGATATGGCCAGCCCTCTGTGAAGGAAGAAGTGGTTCGGGACTATTTAGAAAAACTGGACGTGCACAAGTCCATGGGGCCGGATGCATTGCATCTGAGAGTGCTAAAGGAATTGGCGGATGTGATTGCAGAGCCATTGACCATTATCTTTGAAAACTCATGGTGATCGGGGGAAGTCCCGGAAGACTGGAAAAAGGCTAATGTAGTGCCCATCTTTAAAAAAGGGAAGAAGGAGGATCCTGGGAACTACAGGCCGGTCAGCCTCACCTCAGTCTTTGGAAAAATCATGGAGCATGTCCTCAAGGAATCAATTCTGAAGCATTTAGACGAGAGGAAAGTGATCAGGAACAGTCAGCATGGATTCACCAAGGGAAAGTCATGCCTGACTAATCTAATTGCCTTCTATGATGAGATAACTGGTTCTGTGGATGAAGGGAAAGCAGTGGACGTGTTATTCCTCGACTTTAGCAAAGCTTTTGACATGGTCTCCCACAGTATTCTTGTCAGCAAGTTAAAGAAGTATGGGCTGGATGGATGCACTACAAGGTGGGTAGAAAGTTGGCTAGATTGTCGGGCTCAACAGGTAGTGATCAATGGCTCCATGTCTAGTTGGCAGCCGGTATCTAGTGGAGTGCCCCAAGGGTCAGTCCTGGGGCCGGTTTTGTTCAATATTTTCATTAATGATCTGGAGAATGGTGTGGATTGCACCCTCAGCAAGTTTGTGGATAACACTAAACTGGGAGGAGTGGTAGATATGCTGGAGGGTAGGGAGGGCCCTAGACAAATTGGAGGATTGGGCCAAAAGAAATCTGATGAGGTTCAACAAGGACAAGTGCAGAGTTCTGCACTTAGGACGGAAGAATCCAATGCACCGCTACAGAGTAGGGGCCGAATGGCTAAGCAGTAGTTCTGCAGAGAAGGACCTAGGGGTGACAGTGGACGAGAAGCTGGATATGAGTCAACAGTGTGCCCTTGTTGCCAAGAAGGCCAATGGCATTTTGGGCTGTATAAGTAGGGGCATTGCCAGCAGATCGAGGGACGTGATCGTTCCCCTCTATTCAACATTGGTGAGGCCTCATCTGGAGTACTGTGTCCAGTTTTGGGCCCCACACTACAAGAAGGATGAGGAGAAATTGGAGAGAGTCCAGCGAAGGGCAACAAAAATGATTAGGGGTCTGGAACACATGACTTATGAGGAGAGGCTGAGGGAACTGGGATTGTTTAGTCTATGGAAGAGAAGAATGAGGGGGGATTTGATAGCTGCTTTTAACTACCTGAAAGGTGGATCCAAAGAGGTAGACTATTCTCAGTGATAGCTGATGACAGGACAAGGAGTAATGGTCTCAAGTTGCAGTGGGGGAGGTTTACGTTGGATATTAGGAAAAACTTTTTCACTAGGAGGGTGGTGAAACACTGCAATGCGTTACCTAGGGAGATGGTGGAATCCCCTTCCTTAGAAGTTTTTAAGGTCAGGCTTGACAAAGCCCTGGCTGGGATGATTTAGTTGGGATTGGTCCTGCTCTGGTCAGGGGGTTGGACTAGATGGCCTCCAGAGGTCCCTTCCAACTCTGTTATTCTATGATTCTATGATCTAATCCATCTATTTAAAATTCTATTTGTAGTAAGTTGTATACAGGCTCTTATACTGCCCCCACTATCATAGCCACCTTCCAATAGTGCATCAAGAGACATGATTAATATCTGTCAAGCATGATTCATTCTTTCATCTTCTTCACAGGGAGAAACTTGTATATGCAGTGTAGTTTTGTTAGATTTTTTTAAAAGTGTACGTACATGATGCTATGTGTTTATATAGTGAAGGTCAAAGAGATCTGCCTAACTTTACTTCTCATGGGAATTTATTCTAAAGTCTTGGACCATCCTTATTCCAGTGCAGGGGGTTTCCCATATAGTATTGGTGTAGAGCTGGTCACAGAAAGGTTCAATTTTGTCAAAATTCCAATGGAACTCAGGTAGGTTTCCATCAGAAACCTGCTTGGATTCCTGCCATCTCATCCTCCCAGCTCCTCCTCAGCTTGTCTGGCAGGCTGCAGGGAACATGGACTTCCAGGGTCTACAGCAGCATACCAAGCAGACTGCCACAGTGCCTGGGACCCCAACAATTACAGGGTCCACAGCTTCTGCATTCTCTACTAGGTAGGCTGCCATGGATTCAAATTCCTTTTCGCCACCCAGCTCTGCAGTGGTGGGAGCTTTTCATCCTGAAGGCCAAACGTTATTTCAAAACCCTTAGAGGATCAAGGGGCCTCAATCAATACTTTAACTATTTTCCTAGGCTTGGGCAATCCCAGTTGAACCTCTATCCTGCTCTCTGCAGGATTCCCGGAGTCTGGCAGGGAAGTGAACCATAGAGGAGGCAGAGCTTCCACTGTGATGCAGCAAGCTGCTAGTGAGGCACTGCTGAACAGCTGTGGCACGAAAAGGACAGAAATTGCTTAAAGTGCTCTGGCTCACACCAGAGCTTCTCATGAGACAGCAGGGGAAGCAATGGGAGGTAGTTGCAGAGGCAGAAACTTACCTTCTCCCTGTAGGAATAGAGGTGATACAAAGACTTTATTTTAAAAACCATGGGGTGAAGGCCAGGCGATGTTTTCAATTAACTGTCAAATATACATTTTTTTTTAACACAGGTAACCAAACAGACTAAAATATGTAGCTTTGAGAGCGACAAGAGGCCCCAGGATGAACATCACTGCTCTACAGTCTATTCTCAAATGTTTTGTCCAGTCTACTTATAAATGTTTCCTGGGAATGGGGTTTCCACTACTTCTTTGGGAAGATTATTAAATAGACCCAAAGAGCTTGTTTATGTCACTACCAGAGAGCAATGACGCCTTCGTCAAATGCTGATAATTGTTTTGCAGGTTCTGGCCCGGGGTTGGGACTCTCTGGCATAGGCTAATCAAATTATATTTTAATCACAAGAAGACATGAGAATAATAAGAGCTTCTGTTAGTATTATTGGCCCCGACTGGTGGTTTATGAAGGTGGTTTCCCTGATAAATACCTTAGTAGTGCAGTGTGTTCTATGCTAATCAGAAGGTCCAGACAAATAGAGCATGAACTATTTCATTTTTAGTGTTCTACATCTTGTTCATTTTTTCACTTGATTTAAATAAGGTAACCCTGGTTTCTGCATTGCACTCAATTAGTCATTAACATTTTTATTATTAGCCTTTTCTAACACTGAATTCTGTAGGTGAAGTCTTCTCCACCAGGTGTATACATTTTCTCTCTACTACTGTATTTTTCCATGTTTAATTCTTCTGTATTTTTGTTCAAGTAATAATACCTCACTGTAATTTTTAACTGTACATAATCAGACAAAATAACTATTTTTGACACAGCATTTGTCACTGTCCTTGCTCACATTGCAGTCAACAATAATTTAAAAATCCAGGTCAGGTATTTCTCTTTCAATATTTTCCACTTTTTTATGATATCCTGGCATGCCCCATTATGTGCAAAAACCCCAGGGTTTGTCTATCTAATCTGAAAGAGATGCCACATACTGAAACCCTTTCAAAGCAACATCTTCCTTCACACATCTTCTCTATGAGCAGATGTATTGTCTTTGCTTTTGACAAAAGACTATTTATACTGGCCAACATTTTCAAACCTGGGTGCCTGTCTAAAATAAGACTCCTGGATTCATATTAATAAATATGGCTAAATATGAATGGTCTGGCTTTTTCCGCAGTGCCAAGCATCCACAAATCCTAATGAAGTCAATGGGAATGGCAGGTGCTCAGCACCTCTCCAACTTATATTTAAATGCCTAATTTTGGATTTAGGAGCCTAATTTTAAGCCCCCAGGTGAAAGCTTTGGCCATAGTATAAAATGACAGAAAGAAAGAGACAAATTACAGATGAGGGTCTTCCACAAGCTGAAAGGGGATCTATTTAAAGGATCTCTCCTAGATTTCCTATCTCTGCCATTATGTATATTTTATAAGACATTGTTTGTTTATTAAGCATACAAGGAAAATGTACATTTTTAGTCTACTCACGTCTTTTACATCCCTTACTTTGCTTTGTCCAACCACCTCATTTTTTCCCATTTTCCCAGTGCTGGCTACTTGGCTGCATAGGTAATAGTATTCTGATGAAAGGAGAATATGGGTGAACACTTTTCCAGGTACTGATAGACATGATATAGTTGCCACATTCAGTGTAAGACCCTTTACCCTTGCATGGGGACACAATGATGCCATGCCTCTGGTAGTCTGTTTGATGCCCACACTTTTAAAAACAGCTGATGCAGGTCACTGCTCCCTGGTTCCAAAGTACCTTTCAGCAGCTTGAGTGGAATACCATCAGGCCCAGCAGCAGGTCTGTTCTACAACTTTTGGATGGCCTTTCATACTGATGAAGGATCAGTGTTCATCATTGTGTCTGTAGCTGTATGATTTGCCAGGTTACTTATATGGCACCGAAGTACATATTCAGGCATCGAAAGCAGTGCTGTGGGAGCTGTACTTTGCTTTGTCTATGTATGGATTAGGTGCCCACTTTTACCTAACCAAGTTTGAAAATGTTGGACAGAACGGATGTACTAATTAATACTAATGATAGCCTTTTGTTGTAGATAAGTATTAGCCCTATTTCATGTTGTGCAAGCATATAAAGGGACTGAAGATCTGATTTTCAAAAATTGACACCCTGAAGCATGCCTTGTTTTCATGCTCAGCAAACAATTAAAAAATGTAATGAGGAGAAAGAAGAGGGAGTGCCTCAATTCAGAGAGATGGAGATCAAAGAGATGAGAAAAGAGATGGGAAATGGGAAAAGAGTTATGAGACTATATTGTACTCCTTTACTGACTCCTTTACTGACTAACTTTTGTGTCTCCTCTTTAATCAACCAACTCCCACTCTCAGGGGGGTCCAAGTTGCATCCACAGTCCTTCTTGCTCAAAAGGATGGGATGTTTTCTAGCATCTCCCCTTAATCGGTCAGAGGGTTTCACTGTTGTGCAATCCTTCCTCCCACAAGCTCGGAGAATACTGTCTCCATTATCACTCGCCATTATTTTCTTTCTGAATAGAAGAGAACAGGACCAGAACTTTAATCTACTGTCCTACATGGAAATTCAAAGCATAATTGCTGGGCCACCAAATTAGCCCTTGTCATAAATATAAAGGGAAGGGTAAACACCTTTAAATCTCTCCTGGCCAGATGAAAAACCCTTTCACCTGTAAAGGGTTAAGAAGCTAGGATAACCTCGCTGGCACCTGACCAAAATGACCAATGAGGAGACAAGATACTTTCAAAGCTGGAGGGGGGCGGTGGAGAAACAAAGGCTCTCTCTGTCTGTGTGATGTTTTTGCTGGGAACAGAAAAGGAATGGAGTCTTAGAACTTAGTAAGTAATCTAGCTAGATATGCATTAGATTCTGTTTTGTTTAAATGGCTGATAAAATAAGCTGTGCTGAATGGAATGTATATTCCTGTTTTTGTGTCTTTTTGTAACTTAAGGTTTTGCCTAGAGGGATTCTGTATGTTTTGAATCTGATTACCCTGTAAGGTATTTACCATCCTGATTTTACAGAGGTGATTCTTTTACTTTTTTTCATCAATTAAAAGTCTTCTTTTAAGAACCTGATCGCTTTTTCCATTGTTCTTAAGATCCAAGGGTTTAGGTCTGTATTCACCAATGCAAATTGGTGAGGATTTTTATCAAGCCTTCCCCAGGAAAGGAGGTGTAGGGTTTGGGAGGATTTTTTTGCGGGAAAGACGTTTCCAAGCTGGCTCTTTCCTGGTTATATATTTGTTAGACGCTTGGTGGTGGCAGCAATAAAGTCCAAGGGCAAAAGGTAAAATAGTTTGTACCTTGGGGAAGTTTTAACCTAAGCTGGTAAAAATAAGCTTAGGGGGTTTTCATGCAGGTCCCCACATCTGTATCCTAGAGTTCAGAGTGGGGAAGGAAACTTGACAGCCCTCTTCCTTTAATTTAACCCCCTCTTTCTTCAACATGGATATGTTTTCTAATAAAGAGAGACAAAATGGGTGAGGTAATATATTTTATTGGACCAATTTTAGTTGATAAGCGAGACAAGCTTTACAAGCTTCTCTAATAGTCATAATAACAAAGTAATGTAAACAACTACAGTAGAGATAAAGACACATGGAGTTTGATTCAATTTTTGTTTAATTTAATTATATGGAATGTAATTTGATAGTAAGCAATGGAATCACAGTGCAGATGGCAAAATGCTAGATATTATTACCTGGAACAACTGAGTACAGTCTGCCTTCTACAGTTATAATTGGCCTTCCCCCATCTTAAAGTAAAAACATCACAGCATAGCCCTGGATGATTTATGACAAAGAGGAAAAGCTGACTAACTTATTTCTGGTTTAATTTTTACAAAAGGGAATTGATTGTGAAGTCCCAGCCAGAATTCGGAGGAGATGGAGATGCAACATACCTGCCTATCCAGAGCACAAAAAACCCTACCAGTGTAGGTGAGAACCCTGCAACGGGACTGGGATGCATAATAGCGGGAGTGGGATTTTAAAAAGTCCTGGGACTGGTTCTAGTATAGGTGTTTTAGTAACAGTTTTATTTTGAATTGTCATTCCGAATAGAAAAACCATGAGTAATATGAGCAATTTAGTCAGTGGTTGGTTATCCTTAAGAAGTTAGCTAATGCTCAAGTGATTGTCACCTGGTCGTTGATTTAATTTGTTAGAGATCTGTTGATATCCTTGGGGTTGTTGGACTAGGGAGGAAGGAGAGTGACTGATCCCTGACCTGCCTGTGGATTTTGTCTGGATACTTCTGCTTTCTGACCCCATCTCTGGCCTCCCAACCAGTATATTCAGCACTGGAAGGAACCACTGTGGAAGAAGAGGGAACAGGAGAAAGGAAGCAGGCTGTTCGTGTTTTTATTTGAACCAAAATAAACAGGCTTGAGCCCATTGATGCCTAGAATATTGCCTGAAATTTTGGAACTGATGGGATGGAGTGTTCCAAAGTTATCACATTACAGAGAAACAGAGACATCTCATGCAATTTAGTGTTAGACTTAATTTCACTTGGCCCATGAGTCCCCAGCTAAATTTAGCCCAGAGTCTATTCCATAAGAAAGCAGAGGCCCACAGTGTTGGAGAGTCTACCAGGAAAACTGCAGTGACAGAAGTCATCTGCAATCTATACTGCACCAGGAGACCAAAGCAGACCCCAAAATGGATATGCACTGGCCTACATAGTGGATATAATCACAGCATCTGTGGGAAGTGTTGATTGAGCCAGCGGGGCTGCAGTGGATCCCTGCCTGTAATTTATGTTGTTTTCTCTTGCTGGAAGACCCTGAGGAATGGCAGTGGCATTACCCATGACCTGCTCACCCATTGGAGTGCGCCTCCTATCCCCACAAGAGCAGGGGGCCTGGCTGGCTCTAGTTAATCTATACCTTCTGTAAATCTGGCCCATGGTTTGACTGATGCTAGTTTGGGAGAAGGGGAGGTGAGGCTGCGTGAAGATGAGGATGGAGAAAGTATATTTCTCCACAAAAGTATTGATTTCCCCTAAATAATAGTCACATGGCAGACACCCAATTTTACTAATAAGTACATTTTCCCCTTTATATATTTGTGGTATCTTTCTAATCTTTGGTAAAGAAAGAACAAATTGAGCATTAGAGTACTGTGATTAAGAGACATCTTCAGCATCTGCTGAGAAAAACTTGCTTTAGTTTCAATATAGACTAAGTTAAATATTCTGCATATGTAAATCATATTTGACGATAACTGATAGTTGGGATACTGACACATAGTCCCATAGTGGTGGTAAATTGTGACAGCCATCACAGTATCCAATTTTTAACAACTGTAATTTTTCTTTCACTTCCATTAGTTAAATTTCCTGCAAAATGATTCAATAAAAACAAAACATAAGGATAACTATTATTTTGAGGAAGAGAAGGACAAAGACTTTGTTTTAGAGGAGCTTTATCTATTTAAATATTCTCTAGAACTTTACCACTCAAACTCTTGTGGATAAATCCTCCTTCCCCCTCTGGATAGTGACACGCTGATGAGTCAGGTTTCAGCAACCACCATTCAATTTTTTTCCTAACATGTATCCATGCATCATTTTGCAGCTTGTCTTATTATTACTTTATATTAATAATAATATATGTGAAATGTTTACATGTTTACTTAAAAACAGTTCCTTCTTTCTTTGATTAACATTTTGCTGAAATTTGCATTTAGATTTATACATGCTTGCAAATAAAAATATCACTCAAATGCTTTAGGCAACAAAATTAATGCCTAAACATAATAAAAGTGTAGCAATACAATTCGAAGTAACCTACCATCAGCAACTAGGCAATATAAATGCTCACATTACTCTCCCCTCCTAGCAATTTCCTCCTATGTTTTACTGTTAATATTGGGTCTGATCCTGCTCTCTCTCACTGGTCACTGAACACAGTACACCAGTATAAATGAGAAGTAATTCCATTGAAGTCAATGGAGTTACACTGTATAAAAGTAATGTGAGTGCAGAATCAGGCTCATGGAGGGATAGAAGTGTTGACTGATCACCATGGGAAATGAAAGAGGTTTTACACGGGACGGGGTGGGGAGGAGGAGGGAAATGCATTGGAGAAGAGAGAAAAACATGTTTTGATGAATTGGCTTACCCAAGGGCGTTGAAGTGGCAAGCATGTGATTCTTAGCCAAAGCAGTGACCATGCATCTCAGCTGACACAGTCACATATGAAGTGAGAGTTCTGACCCTGTGGTGTTGGTTGTCAATGTTTAGTGCCACTATTCAGGCTGGCTACTAGAGGGCATATAACAAGGAGGTAAGGGTCTGTGAAAAAACATGCATTCATCGTTACACTGGTGTCTCGGTCTCTATAATCTCTAGACTCTAGAGTCCATCTTCTACAGATCTAGCCCCAAGTCAATTTAGCACCACCCAACTTCACTTGGGTATAAAATATGTTATGAATATGATACGTTCTTTTCAGCACAAGAGCCCTTGTCTGAATAAGACTGATTCTAATATCTGTACAACTATGAAAATCCCTTCCTGCTACCCAGTAAATAAATAAATAGCAAACCATTTTACTTCACATTTTCCAGATTGGTACAAATATTTTTATTAATGTTACAGTAGCACGCAGAGGCTCCTTTTTGCGTAGTGTTGTGGAAATATAGTAAGAGACAGTCCCTGTTCCAAGGAATCACAATGTAGTTTAAGACAAGATGCAAAGAAGGGTAAAACAACCCATCGAGAGTCAGGTAGTAGGGGGAGTGAAGATGGGGTAAAAGCAATGCAAGCATATTTTTTTCCCCAAAGACTACATGTATATGTAATTTATAGTAATAGAGGAGTTTTGTTGGAACAAATAAGCAAATCAGCGACAGCAGCCTCAACTCTCCATCTTTCTATCCATAACATTAAATTAGGTACAGATTTATGTTTAGAGGGCACCATGTGCACAGTAAAAATTCTGGCCACTTTTGGTCAGGTAAGTACATGGGTACTTAATATCCCTTTGATCACAGCATCATCATCATGTTGCATTTGCCTTCACAACTACCCTTATTATTAGATCAAAAAACTGCAAGTTACACAGTAATTAATCTTTGAACTGCTTAGTAACTTCAAGTATAATTACAGGACCAAGTAATCTGCAAGAATGTAATTACTCTGGGCTATGTTAATCAGAAATGATCCATGAAAACCCATGGCAGCTGCTGAAGGTCTCAGATCATGGCTCGGCTGCCAGCCAGGCTACTCATTTGCAATTTGGTCAGCTTTGTGTGCTGTTCTTCCTTTTGCACATGATAATGTGTGCCACATGACCTAGTCCATTAGAATATAGGCTCCTCTCTCCCCCTTGACCCTCTTCTGAATTCAGTGGACCCAAAATATGACCCAAAACTGTAGTCTAGTTTTATTAAATTAAAAATTAATCCAGATCCTGGCTGGATTAAGTGATACAGATGCCTCCAGTTTACAGAATGGTGCTTGTAGCTGGCTGGCCAAATATGGCTTAGGCTCCCCCCCCCTCCCTCCACACACACATTCTTTCAAAACTGACAGCTCCAGATTGACTAACTGATGATTTCTTTTCATTCACAGAACAAGTAAATCAAGATCAGTAGCAGTGCAAGATCCCTCCTATTCTGCCATCCTGATCTAACTCAAAAAAGTTCCACAAGAACTGCCTCTAAATCAGTGTTTTCAAACTTTTTAGGATGAGTACCCCTTTCCAAATAATGCAGTCTACCATATACCCCCATATGAGATAGGGTCATAATATACCTATGAAAAGGTCTGTAAGGGATAACATGATGCAACACAATGCACAAGCCCTGGAGTGTGTTATCCTGGATATTATTAATTATTATTATTATTATTATGAACAAAGGTGTAATTGGATTTCTATACTGGGGGGAGGCGGGGCCCCGGCCAGCAGCTGCCCTTCTCCAGCCGCCCAGCTCTGAAGGCAACGCTGCCACTAGCAGCAGTGCAGAACTTCAGAGCCGGACAGCTGGAGAGCAGTGGCTGCAGCATGGGGCGTTCATGTTGGTTGTGGCACACAGTACCCACTCCTGCTCCCAGCCACTCCAACATTGTTTCTTGAATTTTTATCCCGCTCCTGCTCTTATGGCAGCAGATCCCGGGGTCCCAGGGGATCCCAGGCCCGCTGCAGGATTCTGAAATTGTCCCAGCAATGGCTGGAAGTGCGGCTGTCAGCAGATGTCTCCACACCAGAACCCCCACTCCACCATAAAGGGATGGGGACACCCCACCCCTCCCAACTCACCCATGCAGTGGGATCAGAGGTCTCATGCACCCCTACAAGGGGATGAGCAACCCCTGCATCTCCCCTTCTCCATGCAAAGGGGTTAGAAACCTCTAACCCTCCATGTGAATGATTGGAAAGCCCCTGAATCATCATGCAAAGTGGATGGGAAGCCCCCATGCCCCATCACCCCAGGTACAGGCAGGGATAGCCCCCGTTGCCACCCTTACTTCTGTGCTGCTGCTGGTGGAAGTGCTGCCTTCAGAGTAGAGCCCTGCAGTGGGATCGCTGCCTTAATATCAGGAGCAGGATAAAAAAAATTAAAGAAACAATGAGGGAACAGTTGGGAGGGGAATGGCTATTGTAGGGAGGGACAGGAGTGGGATTAAAAAAACCAGTCCTCCCGCACTGTAGACAATGTGAACACCTCGGCAAGCAGCTATCTCTCTCCCGCTATCCAGCTCTGAAGTTCTGCACTGCTGCTGGCAGCGGCTGCTGGCCGGGGGCCCTGCTCCCTCACATGTAGCAATCAAACTATGCCTAAGGATTAAACGTTTAGTAGATTGATAAGTCTTACTAAATAAACTGGGTTTTCTGCCATTACAGGATTTTTATGAGGCACCCATTTGAAAACCACTGCTCTAAGAGGACTATCTGTTGTGCTAATTGAGCCCTTTGCTAAATCCTTCAAGGCATGTGGCCAGAAGTATCAGATCAGATGGTGGGTTTCATCTGTGTTCTTCACCCGTATATCGCTTCTGGAATGTTTACCTTCATCTGCTTTAACGTCGCTGCTCATTCAATCTTTGATTTTTATCTTAAATCTGAGTTTATATTTAAATCTTCCTGCCAGGTCATTTACATATAAAATAGTACAAATCCTAGCCTCAGTCCTGCAAATCCTTATGCCCAGATTTCATTTTAGTACATCAGTAGCCACACTGAAACAATAACTTAAAGGGAAGCACAGTCATAAATGTACACAAAATATCTTAATCCAATGTTGAGGTTTAAATAAAGAAATAAATATAGAAGGCCAGGAAGATTAAAAGGTGGGGTTCCAACAGCAATGTTAGGCTTGTTACCCAGACAATGTGGTGTTTGGTATATGTCTAAGTAGCCAGAGAGTAAATGCAAGAGGAGTTTTCTGGGTTCTGGCACTCAAAAGGTCAGAGAACACACTTTGAAAACAATGAGAGTGTTAAACAAATAATAATAAATTCACAGTAAGCTTCATGGTTGTAGTTTGATATTCACAACTTATTTCTCTTGTTCCCTTTTAAAATCAATGGTAGATTTGCAATTGTCTTTGATGGAGCCAAGATTCACGTGTTTTCTTCCCAAAAGGGACTGTCCTTTTTATAGTCAAATCCTGCTTTGTCCTTTTAAGACCCCTACCTCACTTGCATGTAGGGAAAATCCCCCAGGAGCCTTCCTGCACCTACAGTTTCAGCTATTGGACACATGTTATGGCAAATTTCATGTGAAAATAACTTTTTGAACACCCTAGGCAAAGTTAATATTTTGTCACAGATATGCCAAATATATTCAGAAAGTCATTTAACAAGAAAATAGGACTAGAAATTCCTACGTTCTGTACACTATATGCAGTGGGGGTAGCCTTGAGGAAGAAACTAAGAAGAAACAAAACATCATTAAATCATACAAATGTACTTTACTGGTAGGCATAGATATATTTCTTGTAAGTACCACACTGATGTCTCTTGTAAATGTGAATTCCTTTAAGGGCACACTTGCACACATAGAGAGTTTACCCTTAACAGTGGTGCTAATAGAGTGTGTATGAGACCAGTGTCAGTATTTCCAGGAAGACTGAATCTCTCCTCATCAGGAAAAGGGTGGCCCCAGGATTCTTTTGCCAAGCAGATAATGGAGAGCCCAAGAAATGCCCAGATACACTAACCCCCTTAGGGTAATCAGGGAGCATGATCCTTCACAGACTTTGAATTACCCAGGCTCATAAACACCAAATGTATTATAGGGCACAAAGTTGAAGAGTCTGATAAGTGACTTCAAAGTGTGAACTAATGATCTCATCTTTATAAAGATGTAGGAGGGGATAAACTGATACCAGCAATTGCTAGCCTGTTTGTATAATCCATTCACCTGTAAAATGGGAAAAAATGATCCAAGGAGATAAATCCAAGTGTGGCTAAGAAAGCTCCCATGAAATCTGTTTGTTGAAAGCATCCACCTGGGCTAGTGTCACAGTGTTAATGTCAATGTGTTTGAAAGACCTGGATAGTGGTTGTGCATTGCAGATTCCAATTCACTGAATTGCCCTAGCTATCATCAGGGGAATCCCAGAGAAATTTGTTGACTAGAGTACTGACATATTTATATGGTGTCTGCCACCTGATTACAGAGTATTTAAATTCATACATGCCATGTATCCCATAAACTAAAATGAAACCAGAAGTGTTCATTTAACATTGGCATTAATGCTCCTGTGCATAAGATCTGCATTTATAAACAAAGCCATCTGTAATTCAATAAGTCACCTACCACAGGCACCAGAAATGAATGGAACTGAATTAATAAAAAGCGTAAATAATTATTTGTTTTTCTATTAATCTTGCCTATTAATAGATTCACTTCACTAAAAAAAAATGCAGTGACATGCCAGGCTAGTGAAATGTTGTGTTGTGGAAAGAGGGAGTATTTAAATTTTATGACATTATTCTCATGATTTAAGGCATTAGAGGAAAAAAAAAACCACACAAGCTGATAAATCCAGCATGGCCCTTTCTGGCATCTGTTTGGGACAGCATTAAATTAAATATTTTCAGGTATTCATCATACCTAATCCAAATTTCTTTTCCATTTATAGTCAGCAGTGCATTGTTTCTTTGTTCACATTGACATGGAACAAAGAAAAATTAGAGATACAACTTGTTCGCTATTTTATTATTCCTGAGGGGTGGAAATAACTTGGTAGTTAGACATCAATATGAAAATTACTTGTAAGGATGGCCTTACCAAATTCATGATCCACTTTCATAAATTTCATTGTCATAGCATTTTTAAAAAATTGAATTTCATGGTATTGTAACAAAGCATGAATATGGTATTTTAAAACTGCAAAGTATAAACATGTAAAGCCCTTAAGTCAGCATTTCTGAGACTGGGGATCCTGACCCAAAAGGGGGTTGCAAGGCTATTGTAGGGGGGTCGCGGTATTGCCTCCCTTACTTGTGCTCTGCCTTCAGAGATGGGTAGCTGGAAAGTGGCACCTGCTGGTCGGGTGCCCAGCTCTGAAGCCACTGCCACCACCAGCAATAATGCAGAAGTAAGGGTGGCATGGTTAGCTCTGAGAGATGTGACCTGACCCCATCCATCTCAAATCGGGTCTTAGAATTTTCAGACTTATATCACGTCTTCTATGTTTCTGTGATGTCATCTGCACCAAGAAATAGATCAGTGATAATATCATACTGATCAGTATGCATCCGATGAAATGAGCTGTAGCTCACGAAAGCTCATGCTCAAATAAATTGGTTAGTCTCTAAGGTGCCACAAGTACTCCTTTTCTTTTTGCATATCATCAGTATTGTCTTTGTATTATTAGTGATGTTATATCTCTAGGAGAGTGGGAAATCCTGTTTCTTTCCTTGCTACTGCCAGTGGGAGGGGTGCTCCTGCTGCCACTCCTTGAGAAAGACAGAGACCCATGAATCTCAGAGAGGGGTGGGAGGGTCCCTGCCATTGTACTTCCAAGTACTGGGGAGTCCACAGTTCAGGGGTAGAGATGTGGCCATGTTGTTCGAAGGGCCCTGGATTACCTTAATCCGGCCCTGATTATGGCGTGTTCAAAAACATATCTGACGATATTTTGAAAGACCTATCAATATGATGACAAGCCTGTTGGTTGGAAACCATCCGTTGAAGAATTTAAGCAAGAGAGAGTAAATAGGTCAATGGAGAGAAAGTGGGAATGTACTTCAAGATCCAGATCTGTTTTCTTGAAAATGATGCTTACAATAATTAGTTTTAATAGAACTGAAAATACAAGAAAACTCTGATGCACTCATAATGTATATGCTAAGCAGAGAGAATTCATTCCTGAAGAATGTTTATTAGGGCATGGATCAAGAAACAGGCTGTGGGCCTGTGGGTTTCTCAACCTATGCCCTGAGCTCATTGGGGGAATTGATATTAAAATCTGAGAACTATGGCACATAGCAAAATTGTGTAACCTGGCTTTTAATTGCTATGGAGGGGTCCTGAAGGTGTAATTAATATCTGCCCTGGAGACATGAGGGATAGTAGAACTAGTTTATTAAAACACATATTTGCGAATAATTTGAGGTTGTTAACTAAATTACCACTTTTTAATTTATGTTATGTTCGAGTCTGGATTAATAGTGAACAAAACAAAAACCATGAATAATTTATTGTTTATTTAGTGGTTAATAGTGAAGATAGTTATCAAATACACTATCTCTGATAATTATCCAACCATCTCTAATGGATAGTGAAAGGTTTTGGTCATCACTTTAAAAAAAAGGAGAAAATTCAAAGCTTTAGAGACAGAAATATTGTAACTTCCGGATGAAAAACCTCACCCACCTTGTCTCTCTAATATGAAAAATAAAGTAGTTTGGGATCTGATTTCAATGAAATCCGTCAAGTTTTCCATTGACTTCATTGTCACTGGATCAGACAATTAGTGTGTATTTTATATACTGTATTGTAGCTGAAATATATCACTATATACATAATATTTTCACCTTTGTGCCAGAATTCATATTGAACCATATAATGACAGGTTTCAGAGTAACAGCCGTGTTAGTCTGTATTCGCAAAAAGAAAAGGAGTACTTGTGGCACCTTAGAGACTAACCAATTTATCTGAGCATACACTTTCAATGTATTTTAAACACATTGAGGTACCTGTATATGTAATAAAGGGACATAGACATACCAGCTGAGTATACCATCATAACAACTTTATTAAAAACACTGGTCCAGATCCAAAAGGCATGGTTGCACTCTCCTGAACTTGGGGGGTAACGGGAGTGGGAGGGTGGTTAGTCTTCTTTTCTCAAGATTAAACATGCCCAGTTTCTTTAACCTTTCCTCATAGGTCATGTTTTCTAAACCTTTTATTGCTTTTATTGCTCTCCTCTGGACTCTCTTCAATTTGTCTACATCTTTGTTAAAGTGTGGTACCCAAAATTGGACACAGTGCTCCAGTTGAAGCCTCACCAGCACCAAGCAGAGTGGGACAATTACCTCCCTGTTTTACATACGGCTGTCCTGTTAATACAGCCCAGAATGATATTAGCCCTTTTCACAACTGCATCACGTTGTTGACTCATTCCACTTGTGATCCACTATGACGTACAAATCCTCTTCAGTAGTTCTAAGTGGACACAACAGAAAACAGCTACATGAGGGGCTACAGGATCCCATTGAAATCACTGGCAAAATTCCCACTGAAATGTAATTGCGAATAGGACTAGGGCATGGTTACTGTTCTGTGTACAGTCATGTGTTTCCAATACACCTGACTGTGTGGTTTGCATATCACCTAAATACATTTACCCTAAAAGGCAATTACTATATCTGTCCTTAAGGAGGAAACAGATGATGAGGAGGAGCAGAGTTAGATGGATGGTAAGTCAGCCAATGTCCTTTAATCAGTAGTAGGCAGTATATTTCCTTCGAATGCTTGATAACAAGTAGGCAAATGAAGTCTGTATCCTTCAAAAGAAATGTGCAGCCTATCTATGATGATTGAGAGTGCAGGCTTCCAGTTGCAACTTTTGTTGTTCTACAGTTTGCTATTAACCCCCCCCCCCAAAAAAAACCCCACAACAAATAAAAACCCAACAACCCCCCTCCCCCGCCACACACACACCTTAGTTCATGACTAATAGTCCATGCTGTCAACTTCAGCTGCTTAATTGGTTTCCTTCAGTTAAGAATGTAGCTATTCATATAATAAGCTAATAATACATTAAAGGAAATGCAGTAATGGAGACCATATATTTTAGAGTACAGTGAATTATTCAATAGATTCATTGGGTTGTTTTTAAAATCTTTCCTGTGATGGGAAACAACAAAACCTTCCAAGGGCCCTGTGGGCATATAAAAGCTTAACACATATTCGCCAGGTTCCTATGATCTCTTGGAGAGGAAACTAATTTTCATTCAAATGGACTCTGCAGCCGATTAAAGTATTGCCATCTCCAAGTATTCAAAAATCACAAGTCAGATCCAAAAAGTTGTGAGATTGGCTTAAGAGAACATGAGATTTTCAAAAATTGATTTTGGTTTCTTGTCATTTCTTTCTATTTTCTGTAGGTTCACATTTTCTACCTATGGCTTGTCCACATGGTGCATTAGTCTGCACCAAAGGGGTGTAAATTAAAACATACACCATGTGGACCCTGCTGCCACGCACTAAATGTTCCCTACTGCATGTTGATGTAGTACTGTTTGAAATGGGATTACAGTAATGTGCACTAAAGAGCATTTAGTACATGCCAGCAGGTCCACTCCTCTGGTATAGACAAGCTCTATGATAGAATCACTGCTTTCTTTTAATAAAATAAAATCTCTTGAGGAGTGGGGGCTTTAACAAAACCACCATAAATCACAAGACCGATAATACAATCATGAGAGTTGGCAACACTGTGAGTGAGAGCCCATCAAAAATGGGGAAATGATTTGACATTTCAAAATTGTTTCCATTTCATAGAGTTCTAAATGGACCAGTTTTCCATTTTTTAACATTAACTTTTCCCATCTTTTTAGCACTATTGTAATGAAATAGCTTTCAAATGTGTTTGGTTACAGAAAACCCATTGTTTTCAATAAGACTACATTGTTTTCAACAAACAAATGTCAAAAATTATTTCAAAAACGATGTAAAAATATAAGAAACAACATCAAACATTTTGCAAGAACTGGAAAATGTAAATACAATAGATGATCTTTTTAAAGTCATTTTTCATTTTTCAGTTAAAAGACATTTGTGTGATAAAACCTGTTGATCAATTCAATCAAAGAATACTTTGCAACTCGGAAGCATGTCTTCCGAGAATCTGAGGCTGTACAAATATTTATTAACTTAACAAATATCTATTAACACAGAGAGGGAAAGCAACTTACCCAGGTTCACACTCAGATCTCCCAGTCCTGTGCTTAAGCAAGAGACTTTTTTCCCTTTTCTTATATAGAACCCCTCAGTCTAGAAGCTGCATTAATTCTCTTGAACAGCTCCTAGAGAAGTGGGGAAATGAGAACCCAGGATGGAGATAGCCCACATCACTACACATTCCATAGGGAGAAGTTCTGCCAATTATGAGAGGGACTGGCCTTTCTGTCCTATATAACAGGAACATGTGGGGTTATGCATGATTTTCCTGCAGATCCTCAGGCCCTCCAGGATTGCAGGAGCATGCCCATTCTGCAGTGCCTTGAGAACTTCTCCCAAGAGGAGCAAATATGTTGATTTCCCCACATTTTGCAATTGTAGCAGGGTTGCCATTTACTGAACACGCACTCCTGGCCGGATGTGCCTCTGCAGCACGCTCACTCTGGTTTCCCTCTTCAGAACCCCTTAAGAACTTCCTACAGTCTTTCTCAAGGCTACCACCAACCACCACCTGGAGCCGGATTAATAGCCAAAAGCCGTTCAAGATAGTCCTGTGTCTCCAAAATAAAGTTCATTAGAGCAGCACAAAAGTTCATACTCATCTCCAGCTCTGTGCCATATACAGAGCTCTTATTCTGTTCTTTCTAGAGGCACTGATCATGTCCTTCCTAGCAGGAGTCAGCATCTTGGTTCTGGCTTCCTTCTCCCTGTCAGCACACTCCCTGTTCTGAGGGTGAAGGCAGTATATATACTGCCCTCCTTCAGAGAGCTTTCCCCCTGTTGGTTGGGAGAGAAGAGAGCCTTACACTGCAGGGCTCCTGGGACAGTGTCCTGGTTTTTCCCATGCAAGTACTAATCCCGTGGGACAGCTTCCTGTCTTCCTACTACATAGCCATTTCCAGGGCCTTTCTTAATTCCAGTGATCCTTGAATGGAGTCTTCTGGCCCCCTATAGTCTTAAAGGTCCAGTATATTCCATTATCGAAATGTATGGAGATTTTGGAGTATATTTTCCTCTCTCATGAACTTTATATGGTCATGCACCATATTGGCTATAGAAAATATAGGCATTTTTAATGTCTTCTGGCTCTGATTTTATATTAGGTGGCTTATGATTTTATATTAGGTGGCTCTTACTTTCATATTTTCACTCAGTCGTTTACAAATGAGATACCACATAAATTGTTCTATGCGTAACAGATTAAATGACTAACTTTAGTTGATCCAAGGCAAGGTTTTGACACCCTGATCAAGTGATTAAAATAGACTTTCAATGCTGTATTGTTGATAAGCAATATGATGCAGTAATAACAATCCTATGCCAAGTCATTTTCCCACAAGCGTCCATGATTATCACTAATTTCTCCAAAATTGCATGCTTAAATGGAAAACAGAAGTGATTCACAGGGTGACAGAAATTAGAGGTAGAAATGACATATTAGATCATCCAGCCTGTGTCTCTGCCAATGCAGAATTGTTTCTACTTTCTAGTGTTATGTCCATTCTTGTCTGAAAGACCCAAAGCTGGGACTTCTGCCTTATTCCACACCCTAATGCAACTCACTCTCAGATTTTTCCTAAAGGCCTGAATTTTCTTTTTCTTAAATTTCAGACTCTGTTGCAGGGGTGAAAGTGGGCCACCACGGTGTACCAGTAAGAAGCCAGTACCGGCCTGTATGCAACCCATGCTAAAGCACTGCCCCTTTTGCCTCCCCCGTTGGTGGCCCTGCCGATACAGACCCTACCGGCAGGGCTGCTGATGGGGGAGGCGAAAGGGGCAATGACGTTAAAGCGCTGCCTGTTTGCGCCTCCCGGGCCACCGACAGGATGGAGCAAAAGGGGCAGTTGCCCCAGAGCCAGTGATTTAAAAGGGCCCGGCTGCTGGAGCCCCGGGCTGCGGGGGCCAGGCAACACGGATGGGCTGGCTGGGGGAGGCTGACTCCCCCAGCCCCGCCCCTTCCACCCAAGGCCCCGCGCCTTCGGGGGGGTGGAGGTGGCTCCCGTACTGGTAAGAATTTAATATTACTTTCACCTCTGCTTTGTTGTACCGCATTAGATAACTCTCCTCCTTATTGTTAACACCCTTCATATATTTGTAGGCTTTTATTATGTCTCCGTTTAGTCATCACCATCAAACTGTACTAACTGAGGTCGAGATTTCCAAAGGCACAAATGAGAGTTAGGCAATGACCTTCAATGGGTGTTGGGCCCCTAACTGCCCTTTGTGATTTGAAATTCTCTTCCTTAGCTATTTTAATCTTTATTCATTTTATAAATTGAGCTTTTTTTTAACAGGCAGGTAAACTAATTTTTTAAAAAAATACTTTTTGAATTTGAAAATTTTTAAACATTTTGAAATTCTGAACATGTCAGCCAGCTCTGCTTATGAGTCAGTTCCTCCAGTGCATAGATCATTTTGGTTAAGTTTTTGTAAACACCTTCCACTTTCTCATTATCTTTCTGGTAATGTGGTTTAACAGAAAATTAATATTACAGCCTCAGTTGCCTGAGAGCTACATGTGTATCCAGCCCAAAATTTCATTGGTTTATTTTACTGTTGGGTCACATTGAAAATTCAAGTATAATTTGCTACCTACTAGTACCCCAAGTCTCTCACTTCCTAAGGCTTTCCTTCCCGTTGAGTGTATGTGTTTGGGATTATTTTTCCTGGGATCATTCATCTGGACTTTTTAAAGTTAAATCTCATGTAATCATTTTCTTAATAAATTTCTGATCTGTCTAGGCCAATTTACATTACTTCTCTATCCATAATGGTATTTCCACCTCTTTCCACTATCATCTAAAAATCTCAATGAAATACTGTTTGTTTACCAGTCAAATTCCAGTCTCTGTAGTACCTATCTAGACACCATGTTCCACCAATTTGATACATTGACATTTATTTATATCCTTTGTTTATAGACTTTGAAATGACCATTTTTTTAGCCAAGCCACTTTGAGCTGATTTTTTCATGTAAAATTTTATGACACTTTTTCAAATGCTGCATTAAAACCCAAATATTACATCTACATTCTTTCCTAATTACACTAATTTTGTAATTTTGTCAAGAAGCAATCAAGTTTTTCTGGCAAGATTTGTTGTTTATAAGTCCATGCAGAATATTACTCAAGCTTTCATTACCTTTGTTGGGTTTAGATTGTATCTTTAAAGGAAGAGTCTTGTAGTGGGTATAAGAGGCCAAATGGTAGTAGATGTCCAAGAAGGAATTCTGGCTAATTTCTTAGCCCTGATTATCATCTCACTTACACTGGTTTTAGATTAGTCTCATTCCACTGATTTGGGCAGAGTTCCTCCTGATTTATAGCAAGGTAAGTGAAATCAGTATAGGTCTCCAAAATCTGTGAATGTACTGATTCTTTGTAAGAATTCACAGATAGCTGTTGTGAGTACATTTCAGCCTCTGAGTTGTTCGTATACTGTACACTTTGGCTATTTGCCAGTCATGGTGTGTGATTGATCGCTTAAGTCAGGTGGTATTGCAATCCACAAACACATTCCCAAATCCCCTACAGCCACGTGACACGTGCAGACTGCAAACAATGTGTTAAGGGTTGACTATTTTTGTGTTGTTGTGGGGGATAGGGGGTAGGGAAAGGGACTGGCTGTTTCTTTCATTTTGACAGAGGTACCTTCTTTTTATGTTAGTATTTTTCAAATCAAAATAAATAAACAACAAATTTAACTTGCCACTTTTATTTACCACAGTATCCAGAGATCATTAGTTCTGTGCACTATGAGGTGAAAATCAGGGTTACTTGCTGACTTTCCCTCCACTGCCCCCAAAGACCCCTTTCACTGATAGTTTTTTGTCACTGTTATACTATTTGCTGCCTGACTCCTGCTCATAAAGTGCTCCAGCTGATTATCTGCCTTCTCCAAATTAGGTCATTGGGAGTATCTCAATGATAGAGTTAAGAGGATTTGGATCAGTCCCCGAAAGCAGTCCCTTTAAAAATTATTGTAACCTCTTCCCCTTTCTTATTCTTCCACCTATATTTTTGCTAATTCATAACTATTTCATCCATTGTTTCAACTTGTAAGGGTTTCCTCCTCTTCTGCCTCACTGGATTTTGCTTTCTTGGTTTCTCCCCAAGGCTTTAACTACTCAGGCCTGTTAATTTTTTTTCTCATCTAGAAAATAAATCAGCTTGCCTTGGTGACCCCTTAGCCTCCATTCAGGAACACTAACATCAAATGAACTTCCACTTCAGACTGTCCTGTTGTATTAAAGTAGGTGGAATAAATGGTCCAATTGTGTTAACCTAGTCACTGTCCAATATTAAACAGTGTTAAACAAGGTTCAGGTTTTGGTATACAGAGAGTTCAACATGCTTAGTACCATGCCAAACTCACCATTGACCATCCTCTTAACCTTTTATTAAAGATACAGAAAAGAAGGCAAAATAGCTAAATGTAAAGGATTAAGTAAGGCTTTTATAGTAACAAAACTTCTTGTTCCCTTTCCCTTTAGCTGGAAGGAGTTTTAGAAGGAAAACACCCTTTGTTTGACAGCCTCTTAGATGGTATCAAATATGGTAATAACTGTTCTTTGAGGTAAAAGAGAAGAAGTTAGTTAAAATGAGCTGGAGCTGCTATTGTTAAAGTCTGATTCTATTTCATCTCAGGTGGTGTTTGGGATTCAGCTGGAGCCTGTAGTGGTAGCTATGTCATCTGGATCCCGATCTGATCAGCACACTCCACAAGATAAGGACAAAGAAAGTCCAGGGTTCCAGGTGTTGGTGGGGTGGTAGCCATGATAGTGAAGCTTGCTCCAGTAGCCTCCATCTGCTCTTCCATATTCGTCCCTTTCCCCCCGCAAGCCTCTTTCTCTAAGGATCCAAAAAGGGAGTGATGGATGGAATAGCTCATCCTCTCTTTATATTGTCCACTTATGACGTCTAATATCAGACACAACTACTTTGGTTCATTAATTTTCAGACCCACCTTTTCTGGTTTACCAAGCATGATCTTAACACAGTCCTTGTGTAAAAGCAGTAGACCTTTCTGTTTAGATTTCAGAGGAACAGCCGTGTTAGTCTGTATTCGCAAAAAGAAAAGGAGTACTTGTGGCACCTTAGAGACTAACCAATTTATTTGAGCATGAGCTTTCGTGAGCTACAGCTCACTTCATCAGATGTATACCGTGGAAACTGCAGCAGACTTTATATACACACAGAGAATATGAAACAATACCTCCTCCCACCCCACTGTCCTGCTGGTAATAGCTTATCTAAAGTGATCAACAGGTGGGCCATTTCCAGCACAAATCCAGGTTTTCTCACCCTCCACCCCCACACACAAATTCACTCTCCTGCTGGTGCTAGCCCATCCAAAGTGACAACTCTTTACATAATCAAGTCGGGCTATTTCCTGCATAGATCCAGGTTTTCTCACATCCTCCCCACCCCCATACACACACAAACTCACTCTCCTGCTGGTAATAGCTCATCTAAACTGACCACTCTCCAAGTTTAAATCCAAGTTAAACCAGAACATCTGGGGGGGGGGTAGGAAAAAACAAGAGGAAACAGGCTACCTTGCATAATGACTTAGCCACTCCCAGTCTCTATTTAAGCCTAAATTACTAGTATCCAATTTGCAAATGAATTCCAATTCAGCAGTTTCTCGCTGGAGTCTGGATTTGAAGTTTTTTTGTTTTAAGATAGCGACCTTCATGTCTGTGATTGCGTGACCAGAGAGATTGAAGTGTTCTCCGACTGGTTTATGAATGTTATAATTCTTGACATCTGATTTGTGTCCATTTATTCTTTTACGTAGAGACTGTCCAGTTTGACCAATGTACATGGCAGAGGGGCATTGCTGGCACATGATGGCATATATCACATTGGTGGATGTGCAGGTGAACGAGCCTCTGATAGTGTGGCTGATGTTATTAGGCCCTGTGATGGTGTCCCCTGAATAGATATGTGGGCACAATTGGCAACGGGCTTTGTTGCAAGGATAAGTTCCTGGGTTAGTGGTTCTGTTGTGTGGTATGTGGTTGTTGGTGAGTATTTGCTTCAGGTTGCGGGGCTGTCTGTAGGCAAGGACTGGCCTGTCTCCCAAGACTTGTGAGAGTGTTGGGTCATCCTTTAGGATAGGTTGTAGATCCTTAATAATGCATTGGAGGGGTTTTAGTTGGGGGCTGAAGGTGACCGCTAGTGGCGTTCTGTTATTTTCTTTGTTAGGCCTGTCCTGTAGTAGGTAACCACCCTATACCGGAAACCTACTTACCGCTATTCCTACCTGCATGCCTCCAGCTTTCACCCTGACCACACCACACGATCCATCGTCGAGAGCCAAGCTCTGCGATACAACCGCATTTGCTCCAACCCCTCAGACAGAGACAAACACCTACAAGATCTCTGTCAAGCTTTCTTACAACTACAATACCCACCTGCAGAAGTAAAGAAACAGATTGATAGAGCCAGAAGAGTTCCCAGAAGTTACCTACTACAGGACAGGCCTAACAAAGAAAATAACAGAACGCCACTAGCGGTCACCTTCAGCCCCCAACTAAAACCCCTCCAATGCATTATTAAGGATCTACAACCTATCCTAAAGGATGACCCAACACTCTCACAAGTCTTGGGAGACAGGCCAGTCCTTGCCTACAGACAGCCCCGCAACCTGAAGCAAATACTCACCAACAACCACATACCACACAACAGAACCACTAACCCAGGAACTTATCCTTGCAACAAAGCCCGTTGCCAATTGTGCCCACATATCTATTCAGGGGACACCATCACAGGGCCTAATAACATCAGCCACACTATCAGAGGCTCGTTCACCTGCACATCCACCAATGTGATATATGCCATCATGTGCCAGCAATGCCCCTCTGCCATGTACATTGGTCAAACTGGACAGTCTCTACGTAAAAGAATAAATGGACACAAATCAGATGTCAAGAATTATAACATTCATAAACCAGTCGGAGAACACTTCAATCTCTCTGGTCACGCAATCACAGACATGAAGGTCGCTATCTTAAAACAAAAAAACTTCAAATCCAGACTCCAGCGAGAAACTGCTGAATTGGAATTCATTTGCAAATTGGATACTAGTAATTTAGGCTTAAATAGAGACTGGGAGTGGCTAAGTCATTATGCAAGGTAGCCTGTTTCCTCTTGTTTTTTCCTACCCCCCCCCAGATGTTCTGGTTTAACTTGGATTTAAACTTGGAGAGTGGTCAGTTTAGATGAGCTATTACCAGCAGGAGAGTGAGTTTGTGTGTGTATGGGGGTGGGGGGGATGTGAGAAAACCTGGATCTATGCAGGAAATAGCCCGACTTGATTATGTAAAGAGTTGTCACTTTGGATGGGCTAGCACCAGCAGGAGAGTGAATTTGTGTGTGGGGGTGGAGGGTGAGAAAACCTGGATTTGTGCTGGAAATGGCCCACCTGTTGATCACTTTAGATAAGCTATTACCAGCAGGACAGTGGGGTGGGAGGAGGTATTGTTTCATATTCTCTGTGTGTATATAAAGTCTGCTGCAGTTTCCACGGTATACATCTGATGAAGTGAGCTGTAGCTCACGAAAGCTCATGCTCAAATAAATTGGTTAGTCTCTAAGGTGCCACAAGTACTCCTTTTCTTTCTGTTTAGACTAATTCAGTTTTATGTGTCCTGTTCATACCTTTTCCCATCCATATTTGTTATTATAGGTTATTCTGACATTTAATGAACTTTCACATGCTTTTTACAGTTGAGCTAACAATTAGAGTAAATCTGTAGGCCCAATTATCACAACCAGCCTATTTCCCTCATGTGTCCAGTCCACATCCCAGTGCTGTTACTTTCTCAAGGGAGCCTTTTCACTTGCTGAGACTTGTCAGTGTCTCCTTTCTCCTCTGAAACTCCCTTCAAATTGCCCTGTTTGCTACTCTCTCTGATCATTGTTCACAGCGTATACTGACTCATAAACCTTTCTGCTTGCTTCATCTCTCCCCCATTGTTATCAGCAGTAGCTCACTGACACTTTTGCTTGATCAGCCCACACACAGAGCTTGCAAAGAAAGCTGCAACAAAATTCACACTGACCCCTGGGAAGTCAGTGGGATTTTGTTCAGGTGCAGGGATCCAAGCACACAGATCTCATTGCAGAACCTTGGGAACAAAGGGTTTTCTCTAAATTAATTTTATATTTTACACAAGAGTTATAATTAATTTCAATTATTTTAATTTTTAAAAATATAGTGCATTATTTTTCTTTTATAGCCATTAACAACTGTTCATTTCTCACATGAAAGCCAAAATAAATCATGTAGCATTTTTAACACAAAAATACCTTAAACAAAAATTTCTGTGAGTAAAAACCTTAATTGTGTGACTTTTTTTTTAAACCATAGCAAAACTCAGAGCAGGGTGTCATTAGTCTCCTTTATACATGATGCTCTGTGCAATTTATGCTGAGCAGCAATAGACATCGACAGTAAATGGCCACATAGTGAGATGAACACTTAAGCACCCAAAGGCAGCAATTGGTTGCTTTTAAAGAGAATTCAAGGTAATGTCATTATTTTTCAGTCCTGACACAGTCAGCTTTTTCCATTTCAGCTAATTTACTACACCGTCTCTTTGTACTTTATAATCATTTTCCTGATTTTCAATTACACTCTGAAAAAGAAACTTGGCTGAAGAAAGAACTCTGTGTCTTTACTTTGACTTTACACATGTAAGTGAAATCTCAAAGGGCTAGACAGAGCATTTCGGCTCCATCCCTGAGTAAGAGGTGGTACACAGCTGCTCTGTCTGAGAGAGAGAGCTCTAGGAAGGAATTGTGACTCAGGGCTTGTCTGCACTACCAGGGAGATTGATGCTGCTGCAATCGATGCAGCGGGTGTTGATTTAGCGGATCTACTGAAGATCCTCTAAATTGGTGGCGGAGCAGTCTCTGGTAGACCCTGGTACTCCCACTCCCCGAGAAGAGTAAGGTAAGTCGACGGCAGAGCATCTCCCATCGACATAGTGCAGTGAAGACACCATGGTAAGTCGACCTAAGCTACATCGACTCCAGCTACATTATTCGTGTAGCTGGAGTAGTGTAACTTAGGTCGATCTACCCTGGTAATGAAGACAAGGCCTCAGAGAGTGTCATAATTCCTAGTCTGCTCCCATCTTGCTCCAGCAAGAAGTAAGTTATTACAGCACTTGAAAAGATGCAGCTGGCAACCCCAAACCTCACTAGATACTCTGGCCAAGGTATAGAGGGGACAGAGCCAGGGCTGTGCTCATGCCCTCACCGCTCCCTGCCCACTTGCTTGCAGAAGGGAGTATCAAGCCAGTAGGAATCAGGTGCCATACCAGACCCAGACCCAAGATCCTGGGAGGTTTTGTCCAGCTTTACATCCCCTTACTCTCTTGCTTGGCTGAAATAAACTGGGACGCAATCTCTAATCTTGGGATCATCTGCAGGGTTAGTGAGCCACATCCCTTGCCACAGAGAATCACAAACCTCACAAAAGAGAGCATGATGAAGCAGAAACAACCTAGAATTCAAACTATATAGTTTTCCATTTAAATGAGGCCCCCCCCACCTCATGAGTCAGTGAACGACCTGGCCTGATTTCCACAAGTACTGAGCAACCCCAATTGCAAATGAAGTCAGTGGGAACTGCAGGTGTTCAGCACTTCTGAAAACCAGCCCTTCCAGCATCAAACACTGTGGCTGAATTCTCAAATACCCTGTCCATATTATTAAAGAAGCTGGTAAATGTTACAAACTTTAACAGTATTTACAGCTCTCCAAGATAAGATAAAAATAAAGCCAATCTAGTTTCCTACCTTAGAATTGACTGAATGCAAGATCATGAAGGAGTTTTCCCTCTGTATACAGGATTGTATGATCAGCCAGGTGCATGAAGGCATATTTAAGGCGGAGTATGGCTAAGCTAGAACTTACTCTCCAGACTCAGTTTAAACTGGAGCTGGTAGGGACAAAGGGGGGAAAAATCATGATGATTCCCCCCCCCCCCCTTTTTTTTTTTTTTTAATTCTCAAAATTTGGGGAAAACACTGACTAGCTCAATAGTTGGTCAAAAGATGGGAGGGAAAAAATCATTTGAAGTTTGCTCTGGTTTTGTTTTTAAAATCTGAAATTTCAAAATTCAAAAAGCCCTTGACAAGCTCTAGTTTGAAGGTGCCTGGGCTACTGGCACATTGGCTTGCTAACTCATATTACTCTTTTACCCTACAGCAGTCCAAAATCTTGTTTTAAACTGGTTCAGTGAAAATGGTTTTAACTGAAGTGTGCTGAAGATCCAAAGATGCAGAATCCAGACATATGGTAGTTTTGCACTAGAATTTCCAGTGATCCATATTATTTCCCACTTGAATGGTAATCCAGATATATTAAACCTTTTACTATTTCTTGATTTCATGTCCTTGAGGTTTGCATATGTTATTTTTTTAACATAACCAGCTGCAGAATACATAACTGTGTTGCAAGAAAAAAATATAGAGCAAGTAAACTTGAATTTAAATAGGCCACAGAAGATCTTTGAATCAAAGAATCAGACAAGCAAGATTTCTGAGGATCTATGCAGTCATGGGAATAAGGACAAGTTTCAGACTTATGTGCCTGCAGTTAGGTGCTTAGGTCCATAATTGAGAGCCTGATCCATTGGCCTGAAGATGTGCATAATGCAGAACACCTCCACCTTTGTGGTTTCACTTTCAGCAGTGCTCTTGAATAGCAGATAATCAGCATTAGGGCTGGCGGGAAAACAGGAATTCTGTTCCATGAAAATTTTTGAGGTTTTGGCAATTGTTTCCATTCTGATTTGCAACAAAAATGTGACACTGACTTTTTTTGTGAAAAAAAGGTGAGGGACACCCCAGAGTACCCCATGGTTAGGACAGTCACGTGGGATGTGGGAAATTCAGGTTCACATTCCTGCTCAAAAATCAGGCAGAGTAACCTCTTAAAACCCCTCTAGGTTTGATGAAACGCTTGTTGGGAAGGTTTCACAGGTCCAGAATGAAATTTCTGGTAAAACTAGAGAGAGATCCAACCTACAATAGCTAATAGCCTGATGGTTAGGACACTCTCCTTGGAGGTGTGACCAGTCCCTGGTCTGACTCAGAGAGGGAACTTGAATCTGGCTCTCCTACAGCTGAGGTGAGTGCCTTCACCATCTGTCTCTCTACGCTTTTTACCAGAAATTCCATCCTGGACCTTCCCAATGAAATTCCATCCAACCCTCCCAACGAAATTTTACTGAAAAACAATAGATTTTGTGAAAAGTTTTGGATTTGATGAATTGGCATTTTTCAATGAAAAAAAGTTTAATTGAAAAGTTCCTAGCCAGCTCTGATCAGTATAATGAAGAACCGTCTGCAGAATGTACACCTACCTCACCTCCCTCTCTAGACCTTTTGCATGCCAGGCAATTTAACATTGCTCTGGAGAGAAAATGGACATGGCTCAAGTCAGAGGGAGGGAATGGCTAAGTAAAGCTTCCGTAAGTGCTACTATGCTATATAGCAACCATTCCTAGAAATTTCCTGTTCCAACCTAGGGATAAACCTGGAACCCAGAGAACAGAGCACAGCAAGAGGGTGAGAGGCATTCGACTGGTTTCAGCAACACAAACTGCTGAGCATCCCATGCTATTGCGCAGTGCACTCCCTTCTGCACCCCTTTGCTCATCTCCATTAGACTGAAGCCTAGATGAGGGCTGGAACATCTCAGTGCTAGAGATGGGTTCTTTGGGGGAGGAGATCAACATATGGCAGGCAGATCCATTCCTGGCCTTTTTGGCAGCATTCTTCCTCAGTATCAAATGTTCTTACACTCCAAGAGAACAATATAATTAATTTCTGTCACCACTGTATGTGTCTTTGGTAGCTGCATAGCTCGTGGAGGTGAAGTGAAATTAATTTTTGTCTAAACAATAGTGGCAGGGCCAGGGTATTGTATTAAACAGTTTTGTTGTTTTTGTTTGTTTGTAGATACCATACTAGAAAAGCCACCAACAGCACACTTGTGTTTTAGGCAATGCCATTCCAAATATATATTAAGACAACACTCTGAAATATTGTTATTGATAGCACATTGTACTTGCTAGTTGGCCTATAGCATTCAACTAATTTAGAGTAACGATGGGCAAACTTCAGTAGTTTCAGAAAATCAGTTTGGTTTGGATAAGCATCCAAAAGCTCAGATGCTTAATTGTGTCTTTCAGATTTTAAAGCTGGGGTGAAGAATTCACCGGATCAGGTTTTTTGTAGATTTTCAGCACTTTCTGCCCGTGATTGACCCCAAAATACTGTAAGAACATTCTTTCTTGTGACCTTTGTAGCATTTCCAGTCCTGACTGGAACTATGATGTGCAGAGAACATAAAAAGAAAAAGAAATAGCTAAGTAAACTCTTTTAAGTCTCAAAATAAAAATGCTCTGTTTGGGTTCAAATGAAGTCAGGATGGTCTTGACTTACTTAAACCACTTCTCCCATCACTAATTCAGTTTCACATTGTAGATGCAGCCAGAAAAGCCAGTTAAGCTGACAAATTCCAAAAGAGAAAAATCCAAAACTTCATAACCTTGAGAACTACCCATTTTTAGTGTTTGGGGATTTTATTTTATTATTTGAGCACTAAAGCAGTGTGCTCAGCATGGTACAAATACACAGGAGGACATGATTGAAATGAATGTACAAGCTAAGGTTTCAATACTCTTGAAATCGATCAAACTGCTCCATTAGTACCAACCCTAAGCATTCCAAAATCATGAATAAATGTCCCCAAAATCATGATATTGGCTTAGCAATCAGGAGTTTTTAAAAAATTATAAATGTTGGGTTTATTTGCTTTCTGGATTTTGAGCTTTTAGGAGTCAGAATTTAAGCATTTCTCCACACACACAAAGGTTTTTGTTTTTGTTTTTAATGAAAACTGAGATTTTTGTGCATCACATGACCCTACGAGCTGGAGCTTTAAGAAAAACATCAAGTATCACGAGACTAACAATGAAATTGTGAAAGCTGGCAATACTGCCTATACTCAAGCTTAAAGTTGAGCACGTGCTAGTTTTTGTAGAGTTGGGGCCGGGGACCACCTCGAGCTAGCTATATGGCTCAAACAGAGATTGAAGGGGCAAATCTCAAGCAACCAGGGTTGAGCATCATAGAATCATAGAATATCAGAGTTGGAAGGGACCTCAGCCGGTCATCTAGTCCAACCCCCTGCTCAAAGCAAGGGGGTTGGACTAGATTGAGGTTATCAGAAAAACAAATTCTCCCTGAAAAAATCCTACATTTTCCATGAGGAGAGAGAGTTAGACTGGTGCAAAAAGAGAGGGGAAAAGAGAGGAAAATGTGGAAGAAGGTGTGAAAATGAGAGTGAGAGAAGGATGCAAATGAGTCATTCAGGAACGGAGAAGGAAGGCAGTGGGAATACATGTGCAGTTCCTCAAAGGTGACAGTGAGAAGCCTGGATTTGATGTTGGAGGCCAGAGGAAGTCAGTGGAGGGATTCAGAGAGAGGAGTGAGATGGGTAGACCAGCAGGAGAGGAAGAAAACTTTATGGCAGTTTTTTGTATACATAATGGTGAGCTGAGAGTGGCAGCTTGTTAGGTTAGTTTATCTTTCTTTCTGTCAAATGAGACCGCTTCTACCTTCCTATTCCTTCCCTAGCCCCTCCTTCTCAGGCAGCCACCAGTACATCTCACGCCCTGCAGCAGGCCAACAGCCTCATGCGGTGCATCTGCCTTGCTCTGCTGTCAGTCTCACCTCCCATGTCTCCTGCACCGCCTGCTCCTGGAGAGTTCTTCCCTGCCCCTAATTTGAACTCTCTGTGTAACCCACATTTCTTCTAGCTTTTACCCTGCAGGGAGCCCATGAGGATTAATTAATAATGTTTGTACATTGCTGGGAAGATGTGAAGTGCTAAGAATGTTACATGTAGTGTAAATATATTCACGCACAGTGTGAACACCTAGCCTGCAGTACTGGATTGAAGGAGAGGCTTAAATTGATTTTTATAAACTTACCATGATCAAGGTTTTTTAAAAAGAATTATGTGGAAGAGTTTAAATCATTCTATTATTGAAAATGAGGCCAATTTAGTTGTAATTATTTTTTAGTCCTAAGCCTATTGAACCTTTAATGAAATAGGTACAAAAGAGAAAATATTTTAAATTGAAAGCCACTTTTATCTGTGATGTTAATAGGGACACATTGTACACTTCAGGTTTTTTCCATTCATTTGCTCCTAGATAAGCAGTATGCTATTACTCTCTAGTGGTTCTGTCTTCAGGGACTATTTCTGTCCAGCACTTGGGGAAGTGCATTATGAGATGTCAGCATGTGTGAGCAGAGATAGTATGGCTTGTCATGTGAAGATAGGCCATATTCTGCTGTAAAATGATGGCTTTGTCTTTTATCACTGTCACAGTCTTACTTAACAAGCTGTGACTCTGTGGTTCATCACAAAGAAAACTGTCATCCCCAGACACATGCCTTGAATGTCCTTTCATCTTCTGTGCAGGTAGGATCTGTCATGTGACATCAAGCAGAACAGTAACTCCAGATGGACCATGCTAGTGTAGCAGTATATTAACAAAGGGTTTTGCTGGCACAAATCCATGCTTTGCACCTTAGATTAGATTACAGGAATGGAAGAAACATATGTAAGCTTTTAAACCATGTGAGCCTTAGTAATATGTCATAAATATAATTAGAAAGGGAAATGTTAGGAATCAATTGTGTTTAGGTGATAATTTATTTATCATGACGTTATTCTGAGCAACAGATAAATTAATTAAAGATGCTTTTTAAGGCAAATAAATATGGCTGCTGTACCCAAGTGATGACAGACAGGGTGTTTTCAGGAACATAAAAGGTTTGTTACTGGATTTGTCCACATAATTGCAATTACGGTTAAACTTTCACAATCACTGGCCTTTCATAAAAATCTGGATGCTGTTCGCAATTTTTTCTAGATCTTTGCACGTCTATTTATAAGGTCACTGAGCAAAGAAACTGTGTTGGTTGCGTAGATCGTAGATGGATAGCTAAAGAGAAAAACCCCAAGCATTTCCAGAGGGCATATACATTAGACAGCTATTTGGGATGCTTAGTAAGTGCTTTGCTCCACAGCCTATAGGTCAGAATTTTCCTGGCAGAGGAATTTGGGCATATTCTGCTTTCTTCAGCACTTTGCATGGCCATGGGACATATTATACTGCTGGAGTTGTGATTCTGCAGATCAAATTAAACTCCTTTCTGGACATTAAAGTATTAATATTTCATGTGAGATTTCATGGGTTTGAATGGAGCTAAGTGCTTAAAGTACTTCTCCACATTCCATCTTCCCTGGGATTTTGTGTTTTTTAAAACTGCAGCCTTACTTTACATGGGGACGTTACTCTCCAGAAGTGCTTTCTAATTCTGTAAGTGGGAAAGAGCAAAACATTACCCATAATGAGGAACAGGTCCCAAAATAGTGCAGTAAAAGGAAGGACTCAACATGAACATCACTCAACATGAACATCTTTTGACAGTGTAAAATTACAAGGAGTGTAAGGAAAGTGACTCTTCCATTGATGAAAAAAGGCAGTAATTACATACAATAGTGTCAAGTCGGTTTGAGGGATGCCAAAGTAATCTGCATGCATAGTACTACCTGTAAAGATGCCTGCTGGGTTGGTACCAAGGAACTTGAAGGGGGAGAACTGATTATATAGAAATTGATGTTGTGTGACTCCTGACCTCTTTTTTTAAAAAAACAAAACAAACCGATTCGATTCTCTAGTTCTCTGGGCCTATTTGTTAGAAATTCTGAGTTTGCTTAGCCCCATCAGTAGCCAGACATTTTTTAAAGTACAAAATATAAGTTCTGTAGGTCCCACGGAAACCAGATTAGAGATGGAGTTGCTACTCTGGTTTCATGGACTCCAAAGGCTTTACCCTGTACCGTGCCCAGGCCTAGATGAAATTAAGTATGGTATCTCTTAGACTATGCTAAGCACAAGGAATGGCCTAACTGCAGGAAGGGAAGATAAAGCCATCCGTTGAAGCCACCTGCAGTAGAAAGAGATCTAGTGAGCCAGTGAATCAGGCCCACCGATAGCAAGTCCGGGCCCCAGGGAAGAACAGTCAATGGGCCCCCATGCACGCAGAAGCTGTGGACGTGGTCTGCCTGACATTTGGGCGGAGCTGCGCCTGTGCTGGCTGGTGCCCAGCGAGCTGCCGGCTGCGCAGCTGGGTGTGCTCTTCTGGCCCAGCCAGGGCTTCCACATACCCTCCCGGTAGGCTTGCCAACTGTCTAACTGTGCAAACCCAAAGACCCTTGCCCCTCCCTCTGCCCCGCCCTTTCCCTGAGACCACGGCCCTGTCTGCCCCTTCCCTGAGGCCCCCTTCCCTGAGGCCCCCTGCTCACTCCACCCCCCCTTCCTCTGTCGCTCACTCTCCCCCACCCTCACTCACTTTCACCAGGCTGGGGCAAGGGGTTGGGGTGCAGGAGTGGGTGTGGGGCGCAGGCTCTGGGCAGGAGTTTGGGTGCGGGAGGGGCTGCAGGGTGTGGGCTCTGGGAGGGAGTTTGGGTGTGGGAGGGAGTGTGGGGTGCAGGCTCTGGGAGGGTGTTTGGGTGTAGGGTGTGGTGCTTACCTCAGGTGGTTCCCGAAAGCAACTGGCACACCCCTCTGGCAGCAACTCCTAGGTCTGGGGCCCAGGGAGTCTCCGCGTGCTGCTGCCCACAGGCACCACCACCACAGTTTTCGTTGGCCACAGTTCCTGGCCAATGGGAGCTGGGGAATCAGCGCTGAGGGGGGCAGTGCACGGGGGTCCCTCAGGGCCGTAGGGCTGTTCTGGATGCTTTTGGGAGTGGCACGGAGTGAGGGCAGGCAGGAAGCCTGCCTTAGCTCTGCTGCACTGCCCCTAGGGCCCTTTTAAATTACCTGCCGTGCCCCTGGGCAATTGCCCCCTTTGCTCCCCCTGTTGGCAGTGAATTAATTCAATGTGTTCCTATTACATTGTCTGGGGAGGGGAAGGGAAAAGAGCCAACCCATGAACTATAGAGCTTGGGAACCAAGTGATTTTTATTTGTGTGTGTGTGTGTGTGTGTTCACGCACACACACATGCGCTCAAGGTCAAACCTATGGTGAGTTCAGTGATGTGCATCACTCCTGGACAGCTTCATAGCAGGTCTCTGTCAAAGCTAGGTGTGAATGTTAAGGGCAACTTACACTAAGAGACTGAGCCCTCAAACATGTCTAGGAAATGAGCCCAGGGCAGAATTAAAGAGGAAATAGCTGTTTGTTTTTACTTGCCAAGTGGAGGAGATCATTTAAACTGAGGATTTCATCCCTTTGGACCTTTCTACTTTGATTAACCTATTTCTTATTAAAAATAGATTTTGTCTGCATCTAAAGTGTAATCTAACTCCATCTGTAAGACTGAATAATAAATGTACATAATGATGACATCACTGATGTACTGCATTGCTTAGTACTCTAAGACTGAAAATTCTTTGACCTGCTGGAACTAAGGATCAAATAATACTAGGGCCAACTCAGCCTTTCATCCTTCTTAGGTTGATCAGTTTAGTTCCGTACAGTTTCTTGTGCAGAGAGGTGGGGGGCACTCACATGACACCTTAAAACATGAGGTCATTTCTACATCATATGGACATTAACATATGGCAGTCCTTCTCATCAGAGCAAAGATTTGTCCCAGTGTTCTTGGCCAAAATTTCTCTTTCTGGGTATGTTGTGTGCTATTGCTTGTCTGGCTTCTACCCTCTGTCACAGAAATAGCTGCACTTCAGTAGTGCTGTGTGTATATGTATATATTATGGGCAAAACCCTAACCTCACTGAAGTGAGTTTTGTCATTGACTTCAATAGGGCCAGATTTCATCTAATCTATCTATCTATCATTGCATGTATTTTTGCAAAGTGCTTTGTGTATCTTTGGAATAAGGGGGTGGTGTATGCAAAATTACTTGTTGTTTGTATTACGTGTTGCACTGTGTCACTGGACTTTAGTCATTGAGCATAATGGCTGGTAATTCATGAGGAAGAATGTTAATTCAGTTTTACCACAAATGTCTGCAGTGATGTAACGTACACATCTCTTTATCTGGAAAAATAGACTCCTTAAAAGGGATGGTACTTTAGCATCATTTGCCTTGCCCAGTGTTCTTTGATAATTCACATACAGACTCCATTTAATCTGTCTCCTTGAAATGGCATATTGCTTTTCTCTTTGGAAAGCAAACTGTTACACCTTTATTTGCCAATTTTTCATTTCAGCTCATTATATAAATGGATCAAACAAGAACATAAAACAAATGGCACAAAAACACCCAGTGGGAAACCTTACATAACATTATGTATTTTCAGTCACAGATATTGCAATTTGCATCTCTTAATGCAGGATCTATCTTTTTCGTCTTTGGCCCCAATCCCACAATAAGAAGACAGTGTAGCTACTACTGTAGATGGAATGTCGTGTTAGATTTTTAGGCTTACACGGAGAAGCAGCACTGTTCTGCTGACTCAGGGTGGTTTAAGCTAGAACCCAGAGGAGGTCGGGCTCATTGCTCCAATCAAGGAGCAATACAAATGCTTCAGTGCCCCTTTCTCTGAGGGAGAAGGGAGAGCAATGCATTGTAGAGAGAAAGCCTAGGGAAAAGCTGAGCTCTAGAGAACAATTAGGCTCGGGTTTGTATTTGTTATTTAAGTGACCAGTAAAAATGAATACTGGGCAGTGTTGTAAGGTATGTATATTACCCCAGTGTGTTTATGCTATGCGGTGAGAGCAGGATGGGGGCTTTGCACCATGACAGAAATCATGTAGAAACTTGGTGTCTACATAATGCTTACTATAATGGTACTGAAAATAGTTTTTGTCCTACCTTCCTTACATCTGCACCTAAACAATTATCAAAACTAATTGTGGGGGGGTGGAGTGGGGCGGGAACCCATTCCTGACAATCATTGTGAACAACCAGTCATTTTCCTAGTGCAGCTGGGCCCTCTGTTTCTATGATACACCTGTTGTAACTCCATTCAGCTTCTACATTTGAGCTGGGAGGTGTGAGTCCCAGCTTGCACATACACATTCACACTAAAAATAGCACTGTAGTCAGGGTAGCCTGGGCAGTGGCTTGGGTTAGCTGTCTGAGTATACACCTGCCAGGGTATGTCATAAAATTTGCCCAGGTTTTTCTGATACCTCATTTTTTTCTAATATTGTACCGTACAGCACAGATTGATACAATATGATTAAATAGAAAACTGTGCCATGCTAGCCTGACTTCCTCTTTGTGGGGAATTTGTTTCTCTGGTCATTCATTTTTCTAGAGTTGTTTGAAAATGGAAAACTAATTTCATGAACAACTTAAACATTTCAGAGTTTGTTTTCATTTTGCAGGGTTCACAATGGAACAATTATTTTTTTAAAAAAAATCCATTAAGTATTTTTGAATTTTTAAAATTTCCCACTTTTGTTCTCACCCTTGCTTGCCCCGCTCCTCCTTCCCATCTTTTGTCACTGTGTACAATGAAATGAATATTGTTGATGGGTTTGTTCCTCCCCTCCACACACTTTTTCCTTTTTTCCTCTCTTTTTTTTTTCCTTTTTCAAAGTTTAACAAGTTGACTTATGCCAACTAAAGGAATTATTTCAGCCTTTCCCCATAAATGAAGGTACTGTAAGCTTAAAAATTACATCCGGAATACATCAAAGCCGCAGTTGCAAATTTGACAATGCCATTTTAACTTCAGAATGCAGTTTTAGCAAAATTCTTTGAGTTATAAAATCATAGAAATGTAGGCCTGGAAGGGACCTCAAGGGGTCATCTAGTCTAGACCCTTGCACTCAGGCAGGACCATATAAACCCATCCCTGACAGGTGTTGATCTAACAGTTTTAAAATCCTCCAATGACAGGGATTCCACAATCTCCTTGGAAGCCCATTTTTCCTAACATTTTTTCCTAATATTTAGCCTAAGTCTTTCTCTTGCTGCAGATTAAGCCCATTACTTCTTGTCCTATCTTCCCTGATCATGGAGAATAATTGTTCACTGTCCTCTTTATAACAGCCCTTACCATATTTGAAAACTCACTCAGTCCCCGCTCAGTCTTCTTTTCATAACTCTAAACATGCCCTGTTTCTTTAACCTTGCTTTATAGGTCAGGTTTTCTAAACCTTTTATTGTTTTTGTTGCTTCCCTCTGGACTCACTCTAAAAAAGTGTGGACAAATTGAAGTGTGGTACCCAGAACTGACAGAGTACCCCAGCTGAAGCCTCACCAGTGCCAAGCAGAGTGGGACAATTACCTACTCTTTTTTACATCTGACTCTCCTGTTAATACACCCCAGAATATTAGTTTTTTTTCAAAACTGCATCAGATTGTTCACTCATATTCAATTTGTGATTCATTCTAACCCCCCAGATCCTTTTCAGCAAAACTACTACATATTCTCCTTTTTGTATTTGTGCATTTGATTTTTCCTTCCTAAGTATGATACTTTATACTTGTCTTTATTGAATTCTGTCTTATTGATTTCCCAAAAATTCTCCAATTTGTCAAGATCATTTTGAATTCTAATTCCAAACTGCTTGCAACACCTCCCAGTGAGGTGTCATCTGCAAATTTTATAAGGATACTCTCCATTCTATTATCCACATAGGTGCAGGAACTAAGGGTGCGGGAGGTGCTCACTTGAAGTGGCTTCCATTATACATAGTATTTACAGTTTGGTTCAATAGCTCTCAGCACCCCCACTATACAAATTGTTCTAGCACCCCTGCTTATCCATGTCATTAATAAAAATGTTGAAAAGTATTGGACCCAGAACAGAACCCTGTAAGGCCCCACTAGATACGTCATCCCAGTTTGACAGTGAACAATTGACAACTACTCTTGGAGTACAGACTTTCAACCAGTTATGCACCCACCTTCTAGTAATTTAATCTAGACCATATTTTCCTAGTTATTTATGAGACGGTCATATGGAAGTGTCAAAAGCCTTACTAAATTTAAGATATATAGCATCTTCTGTTTCCCCCGATCCACTAGGAAACCCTGTCAAAGAAGGAAATTACTTTGTTTTGGAGAGATTTGTTCTTGACAATTCCATATTGGCTATTATTACCCTGTTATCCTGTAAGTGCTTACAAATTGGTTTCTTAATTTGTTCCACTAGATTTGCAGGTATCAAAGTTAGGCTAAGTTGTCTATAATTCTCCAGGTCCTCCCTGTTCCCCTTTTTAAAGATAGGTACAATGTTTGCCCTTTTGCAGTCCTCTGGGACATTATTTGTCCTCCAGGAGTTCTCAAAGATAACTGCTAACAGTTCTGAGATCGTTTCAGCTAGTTCTTTAAGTGTCCTATGATTAATTTCATTAGACCCTGCCAAGTTGAATACATCTAACTAATCAAAGTAATCTTTACCTGTTCTTTCCCTCTTTTGGCTTGTATTCTTTCCCCTTTGTTGTTAATATTAATTGTGATAAGTACCTGGTCACGATTAACTTTTATAGAGAAGACTGAAGCACAATACACATTAAACACCTCCACCTTTTTGATTGTCTCCATGTCCACGCAGTGCCTCCCACATCTATTTTGCTATTTTTTGCAGTGTAGTGTCCCACTGCCTTCCACCTGCTGGAGCCTTTCCCCACAGTGGGAGCCTTTCACTGTGGTGAGGAAAGACTCTGGCAGCAGGAAACTACACTGCCAAAAAAATCAATGTAGATAAGGGAGGCACTGCTTGAATGAGTAGAGAGCCGTAAAGGATACCTACTCTGGGGTTGTAGCTGTGTAGACCCTCTACTTGCCTAAGTCATATCTTACTGTTTATACTGCTGTTTATATCTGTGCAAGCTGGGTGTGCAGTGACTGTACTCTACACACCACTGTAAGTGTAGACATTGTGAAGGAGAAGGCTGGGGAAAAGCTCTGGCAATGGGGAGAGGTTCTGGCATGTCTCCGCTGTCAGAGGTTTTCCCTGCTACTTCACCCCTCCCTCCTGGATCATAGAATCATAGAATCATAGAATATCAGGGTTGGAAGGGACCCCAGAAGGTCATCTAGTCCAACCCCCTGCTCGAAGCAGGACCAATTCCCAGTTAAATCATCCCAGCCAGGGCTTTGTCAAGCCTGACCTTAAAAACCTCTAAGGAAGGAGATTCTACCACCTCCCTAGGTAACGCATTCCAGTGTTTCACCACTCTCTTAGTGAAAAAGTTTTTCCTAATATCCAATCTAAACCTCCCCCACTGCAACTTGAGACCATTACTCCTCGTTCTGTCATCTGCTACCATTGAGAACAGTCTAGAGCCATCCTCTTTGGAACCCCCTTTCAGGTAGTTGAAAGCAGCTATCAAATCCCCCCTCATTCTTCTCTTCTGCAGACTAAAAGGAACCAGAACCTTTCCTCACTGCCTCCCCACTCCTGGAGCCTTTCCCTGCTTCCATGAAAGGCTCTGGCAGTGAGGAAAGGCTCCAGTATCTCCCTGCTTCTGGAGCCTTTCCCTGCAGCGTATAGCTACATATGTAATGCTTGTATGTACCCTACATGCTGCCATAAGTGAAGGTATAGCCCTGGACAAGTATGCCACTTTTGCATTTCCCTAACATCATTGCCCACCACACCCTTCGCTTCTGTGCCAACAGCTCAGCCAAACTGAGTGACCGAAGGCAGACAGTACACAATGACTGTAAAATGCTGCCATTCTAATTTGATAGTGTTTTACACCCGCTCTGCACAGGTGTAAAGCACCACACAAGCTCAAGAGTAGGGGGAATAGGCCCATATGTCTTCAAGGAATTTGACCATCTGAACAGTAAGTTTTGATTGAGGAAAAAGAAGGGAATGCACAAATGAAAAGGAGCAATAAGAAATACATTTACGAGAAAAGAAGCAATACATTATGAGGAGCACAATCTGTGTAGAACAACTTTCTGCTGTTGAAGCAGCTGAGCTCAGCAAGAGTGGAACTGCTTTCCATCTCAAAGTATAAACTTGTGAAGACAGAAGAGAAGACCTTTTCCATCTGTAGCTCCACCACATGGGTATGCTCTTGCCAAATATGAAGCCCAATGTTTATCTATTACATTCTTTAACACATGGCTGACGATCACTCTCTGTTCTCTTTTTATTGTGTGTGCCATTCTGCTATGCTTGCAGTTAAGTTGGGTAGGGATGTTGGTGGATTTTTTTTTCCATTCTAATCCATAATGTTTCTCATTGTTATTCTACAGAGCTCTGACAGTGCAAAGTGCCCAGGAAATGAGCTGAGATTTCTCTTGGCTGCCTTGTACCACCCCATTTTCAGACTGTCCCTGCCACTTTGTGGATGGTGCTGGTTAGCTCAGGGCCCCTGGCAAAGAAGGACTTGTAGTCTGCTAACCCCTCTTACCATCCCATCACCCTGAGTGCTGTACTGTTCTATGTTTTGTTGTCACACTCATCCCTGTAGCATCTGTGCACCTTCCAGAAGTGCATTAAGCAGCGTGACTAACATCTCTCATGTGTTTTGTTCTCTCATCCTCTCCCCATGGGGAGAAAAGTAGGCAGTAAAATGTTTTGTTTTGGAATTTTTAAAAATATGTATATGTGTACATTGCTCTAAGTTTGTTATGGAAAGCCGGTCAAAGAAATTCACCCTGCACTTAGAACAGAAGGTGGTAAGGTTGTGATGGGCCTTCGTTCCTATGGGAGTTCATTCTAGAATCTGAGCCAAGCCCTAGAGAAAGCTCTGTCCCCTGCACAGAAGAGCTTTTACCCTTATTGTAGAAGTTCAATTGTGCCAGAGGAGTGAAATTGATAGAATCCAAAGAGTGAACTGGGTCTGTTGCTTTTTTCTTATGGTCCTAGAAGCCTTTGCATATTGTAGACCAAAATATTAAAGGTGCTGTTATTATAACTCAAATAGTTTTTATACCTATCATACAAGAATTTGACTTTGCTATAGAGTCAGAATATTCATTACCAATGATAGATAACTGTGAACCCAATCCTGCCAGGTCCTCCTGCATTCCCAACAAAGTGAATTCCCATCAAAGCTGGAGATGAATGCACTCAGCACTTTGCAGACTTGGGCTTGTAAACATTAATTTTAAGTCAATTTTTTTATTTTAAAAAGATTATTTTTTAATTATGTTTCAGAATTCCCTCCCACTGGAGTTTAGTTAATTCTGTTTTATGCTATTGGCTCACGGAAATGTGATGATAAATACCTTCAGTCATGTGTTTGGGTGCGTTAAAAGGATTTGGGGAGAGGAGCATTAGAATCATAGAATCATAGAATATCAGGGTTGGAAGGGACCTCAGGAGGTCATCTAGTCCAACCCCCTGCTCAAAGCAGGACCAATCTCCAACTAAATCATCCCAGCCAGGGCTTTGTCAAGCCTGACCTTAAAAACTTCTAAGGAAGGAGATTCTACCACCTCCCTAGGTAACGCATTCCAGTGTTTCACCACCCTCCTAGTGAAAAAGTTTTTCCTAATATCCAACCTAAACCTCCCCCACTGCAACTTGAGACCATTACTCCTTGTCCTGTCCTCTTCTACCACTGAGAATAGTCTAGAACCATCCTCTCTGGAACCACCTCTCAGGTAGTTGAAAGCAGCTATCAAATCCCCCCTCATTCTTCTCTTCTGCAGACTAAACAATCCCAGTTTCCTCAGCCTCTCCTCATAAGTCATGTGTTCCAGACCCCTAATCATTTTTGTTGCCCTTCGCTGGACTCTCTCCAATTTATCCACATCCTTCTGATAGTGTGGGGCCCAAAACTGGACACAGTACTCCAGATCAGGCCTCACCAATGTTGAATAGAGGGGGACGATCACGTCCCTCGATCTGCTCGCTATGCCCCTACTTATACATCCCAAAATGCCATTAGCCTTCTTGGCAACAAGGGCACACTGCTGACTCATATCCAGCTTCTCGTCCACTCTCACCCCTAGGTCCTTTTCCGCAGAACTGCTGCCTAGCCATTCGGTCCCTAGTCTGTAGCTGTGCATTGGGTTCTTCCATCCTAAGTGCAGGACCCTGCAGTTATCCTTATTGAACCTCATCAGATTTCTTTTGGCCCAATCCTCCAATTTGTCTAGGTCCCTCTGTATCCTATCCCTGCCCTCCAGCATATCTACCACTCCTCCCAGTTTAGTATCATCCTGAGAGTGCAATCCACACCATCCTCCAGATCGTTTATGAAGATATTGAACAAAACCGGTCCCAGGACCGACCCCTGGGGCACTCCACTTGACACCGGCTGCCAACTAGACATGGAGCCATTGATCACTACCCGTTGAGCCCGACAATCTAGCCAACTTTCTACCCACCTTATAGTGCATTCATCCAGCCCATACTTCTTTAACTTGCTGACAAGAATATTGTGGGAGACTGTGTCAAAAGCTTTGCTAAAGTCAAGAAACAATACATCCACTGCTTTCCCTTCATCCAGAGAACCAGTAATCTCATCCTAGAAGGCGATTAGATTAGTCAGGCATGACCTTCCCTTGGTGAATCCATGCTGACTGTTCCTGATCACTTTCCTCTCATGTAAGTGCTTCAGGATTGATTCTTTGAGGACCTGCTCCATGATTTTTCCGGGGACTGAGGTAAGGCTGACTGGCCTGTAGTTCCCAGGATCCTCCTTCTTCCCTTTTTTAAAGATTGGCACTACATTAGGCTTTTTCCAGTCATCCGGGACTTCCCCCGTTCGCCACGAGTTTTCAAAGATAATGGCCAATGGCTCTGCAATCACAGCCGCCAATTCCTTTAGCACTCTCGGATGCAACTCGTCTGGCCCCATGGACTTGTGAACGTCCAGCTTTTCTAAATAGTCCCTAACCACCTCTTTCTCCACAGAGGGCTGGCCATCTATTGACACACCAGCATAAACAAATAATAAAGAGGTTGAGCAGGCAGCAACTGGAAGATCACAAAAATAGGCTCAATGGCTGGGTTGTAGCTAGGTCTGCATCATGGAGAAGGTTAAGATTAGGGCAGTCTGTCAAAAAGAAACATCAGTGTGTCAGAAAAAAACCTAGTTAATTTTTACTTCAATTTGTGTTCCTCCTTCTCCTCCAGTAACCTCACAAAAAGTGCATGGACTATTAGGTACTATCCTGAACACTTATACATTCCTTCCCACTGGAATTTAGTAAATGTAGGAAGTTTCTAAAAATGACTATAATTTTTATTGATTTAAGCATCGGAGTTTATTAAGCAGTATTCTGTGGTTTGTGTATTTTATAACTCCTTACTGTTTGGATTTAAACACAAAGTAACTACTGTAATTTTTGTTTATTATAGATATGCACATCCATATATATATATATATATATATATATGCATCTCTCTATATTAAAGACAGCATAGGTAATGATCTGTATAGTTAATATTGCCCTAAACTTTTCCATTATAAGATCCAATTTTAAATTATTTATAGCTTGGCCAAAGTGTAACCATTTGTAATGAAATTTTCCATGTCAGGTATAGGCCTATGGCTGATTATTACTTATTTTTAGAATTTCAGCTAAAATTGGTTCTGCTGTATCTGAAAATGAGGGAATGAGGTTGGAAGAAAATAAGTTTGCCCCTGATTAAAATTAATTCTTACAACCATTTTATTGAGTTCTAATACCTGCATACGTTGGAGCAGGGGCTTGAAAACAGGATCCCAGGAGGCAGAGATGTGCTTTTTGTTGTTCCAGTGAAAATCTTCCCAAATTTAGCTGGCATGAGCCTCTGAAAAATTTCATTTTGCACATGTTCCCTAGACACTTTGTGACAGGGAGACCTGCCTCTCTAAGGACTAGGAGGCTGGAGTTAACCAACCCTGTTCAATCAGCCCCACCTGACTGCAACTTAGCCATAAATGGCAGGACTATTTGGGGGTCACATGATAGCCTGAAACACCTGGGCCTCATAAAAGGGCAGAAAATGCAATCTAGTGGAGTGGAAGCTCATGAAGTAGGATTTAGAAAAAACCCCAAGGGATTCCAGGGGGAACAGTGTGGGAGTTAGGGCTCTATTTCAGAGGCTGGAAGTTAGAAAGATAGCCCCTCTAGACTGAGACGGTAAGGGCCTCCAGAGAAGCAGCCTGGGACGCAGACCATAAGAAATCTAGAGTGGCTTAGGAAAGCAGCAGAATGGGAGTTACCTGCTGGTCCCAGTTCAGAGAGTTGGACAAGGAAGATAGAGGTCTGTAGAAGGACTCTAGCTAGAAAAGGCTCAGACTGGTTTATTTTGGGACTTGATTTTGAGGACTTTTGTTAATAAATGCAGACCTCAAGGAGGGGAGTTACTGGATGGAAAGCTTTTGTGGATTATTTCTGGGAATGTGGTTAGAGGAAACAGAGGCAGAGAGAACCTGTGGAATAATGCTTTGTTAGCAGGCGGATGCTATGGGATAAGATGTGGCTATGACAGAACTGTTAGTTTGGTAAGCAAATTCTCTGAAGAGTCCATTACCTGAGAGCTTCTATATAGTGGCTGGACTGTGCATGCTCCAGCCCACAACTGCAGGGGTGAGCAGGACTTCTGCTGGGTTGCTTCTCCTGTTGGGCATTAGAATGGAAAGCGGGGGGATGTCTCTCCTGTGTTCTCAGTTCTCCCCTTGCTGTGCCCCGGCAGCATGCAGATGAATGAAGAAGCAGCAGCCTGGTGTGAATGCAAAGTTGTAGAATGGGGAGAGAGGGATGGAACCTTGAATAAGGGGGAGGAGGAGCAGAGGAGGGCAGATAACTGAAAGGGGGAGAAGAGAGATAAGAGCAGAGGGGAAAGGGTGGATGGAAACGGGGAGAAGAACATTGCTGTGGAGCTAGAGGAGCTCTCAGGAGCTAGAGAGGCTGAGGTTGTGGATGGGAAAGAAGCTGGGGAGGATGGCTGTAGAGGTGGGTGCAGGGACAAGAACAACAGAGGAGGAGAATGTGGATGAGCAGCAGCTCAGGTAGCTGCCAGTAGGGAGGGGCAGGCGCTGGGGTGTGGAAGATAGGTGCAGAAGTGGATGGGGGAGGGGTGTAGAGGCTTGTGCTGTGAATCTACCCTGCAGATGACGCATGTTGAGGGTCAGTATGATTCTATGTGATTAAATCGTTTCATTTTTTTAAAGTTAGTCTATTCTGTAAAAACCCTACATTCAAAGAATGCTCAGGATGAGAAGTCAAGCCTTCAGAAATAAGGAAACTGTGTAGATGCCTTTATGTCTTTAATTACATTTTTCACAAGTCCTCTGCCTCATTCAGTGCAGAGTGTAGATAGGGCTCTGGGAATGACAGCTGTTTAGCAAGCGAAGCTGTGGTCTGTAGGACCCCTGCTTCATGTGTTGCAGAAGCTGGGAGGTGTGCAGTGAAAAAGGAGCGGCTTGCAGGAGAGTAATGATGGCCTCATGGTGAAGGCAGTTGAATGCTGACCTTAAGAACTGGATTCTGTCCGTGTCTCTGCCACAGTGTTCCTATGTGCTGCTGGGGTCTGATCTCTAGAGCTACTGAGCACTTCCCCACAGCATCTGAGGTCAATGGGAGTTATGCTCTGAGCATATGCAGGACTATCAAACTAGCATTTGATAAATCAGGTCTTGTATTGGGCACCCAAAATTAGCTGTTACCTCTGACAATTTTGGCCTTCATCTTTATGCTTCTGTTCCCAATGTATAAAATAGGATAATATCACCTTCCTTTGCAGGGGTGTTGTGAAGTTTATAAACCACTAAAACATTACAATAAGCACCATATAAAAAGCCCATGAGGAAATCAATAATTCTGTGCTCAGATGATGTTTGGAAAGTGTACAGTAAATAATTCCTAGGGCCAGTGATGAAGGAAGAAAGAATGATTAAATAGTTACCTATTCAATGAGCGCTGGCCCTTCTGAGCTCTAAGTGAGGCAGGGGTCCTGTGGAAAAAAATAATAGTTTTTGGTTACATAATCATATCATAATGTATATGTGCAAAGGGGGGTTGCCTTAATTCTGGCATTTCCTGCCCTTTGGCTGTTTGACTTACCAGCCTACATTTTCTTTAATTCTATATATAACGAGATATACATACACCTGTAGCTTTAGACATATCAGCAGAAATATAAACAAAAGCTCATATAATTGTAAGGTTATATTTTTGAATGCTTAAAAGACAGGAAATGCAGTAAATGTAACCCTATCCCATTGCTGTTGTACATATAGAACCCAGTTATGCCCTCCACTGCAACCTTCATTGAAATCCATAGATCTATTTAGGTGTATCCAGAGAGCAGAACCGTACTCCCTTTATATTACCGTTCAGTATGTATTTAATAGCATAACTTGTAATCCAAGAGTGCATTGCTTGTGGTACTGTGATTAATTGAAGTGTAGGGGAGGCTTATGGATTTTTGGGAGTTGAATAACAAACAAATTGGTTCTTAAGTATACTAATTATTGGGTCCTGCTATATGTGATTTTTGTTAGACTGGAGGAGAAAAAAAGGAAACGGGCTTTGATGCTGCAATTCTTGTATGGTGTACAGCAGGTTGAATGAAGAAAGGTTGAGTTGATAGCCAGATGTCTTTCCAGCCTCCTATGTCACTAACACAATATTTGGCAGAATAAAGTGCGGTTCTTTCCGAAAACAAAGACATTATCGACATTTATGGAACCTGATGCAGACAATTAGCAGACAAAATAACTTTTATGCTAAGATGAGTTCTTCTCTACTGGGCAAGTATCTGTCCAAACAGAGAGGAAAATACTGATGATTGTATTGTCCTGTTTGCTGTTTATGACCAGCATTCTCACTGGTAATCCTACAGTTCTTCTACAAGCTGGCAGCCTAATCTGAGCCACGCAGCCGACCCACACCCTCTCTATCTACCCCTCACTTCTCTGCATGCCATGCTGGACCTATGTCAGTCACACTTCAGCGCCTCTAGAAATCAGGACTCTGTACTGACAAATATGGCCAGTGGGGAATGGAAAAAAGCTTTTCACCTTTATTATACATTACTATTATAAGATCAGGTGGATGTTCTTCTTCACTGTATGATACATACAAGTATTTACTTAGCTTTTGGCATGGCTCTCCCTTTTCTGATCTTTACAATATCCATTCTTACAAACAGAATTCTGGCCTTCTTCCTAGTTACACACACTCAAGAGCTTGCCATTATGTTGTGGCTAATTAGCAATTAGGCCAATGATTAAATTAGTCTGACTTCCTAAATTTGTTCAGAAAACCTTTCAAAAGTAACCCAAATGTTTAGCCACCTACAGTAAACTCATTACATCTTAGCATAGCAATGATTACAAAGAATGTTTGCTGTATCTAAACAAATGAAGCAGTAACTGAAGAAACAATGTTGAATCTGCATATATATATATGCAGATTCATTCAAATGAATTAATAACATTAATTCAAATGAATGCCTGTTTATAAAACAATTGAATAATCTCACTATTCTCATCCTCACCAAGAAGTTGCCAGCTGAGAATAGTGATGCGTTGGCAATACCTGGTGGTCCTTCCCATACAAAAAGAACCTGCTTTTCATAGATAACAGGCCTGCACTGCTAATTAGAGAACTAGACAGGAACCTAGGATGAGGTGTTCAAATCTAGATTAGGAGTAGACAAGGGCTCAGGGTTTGGGTTTGTGACTGTACCAAGTCTAGGATTTGAGTTCAAGTCTGATGGCACTCAAAACTCATGAGTTTGTCTTGTGAAGTTTTGACCCCAAATAGATGAAATAATGCAAAATCAGCTATTCTCACAGATTTCCCTTATCCTGGGCTGCATATGGCTCTAAAATATAACATCCTTTTCAGTTTTAGATCTGTCTCCCTCTCCCACCACACCTTTTCCTAGCCAATAAGTACTTACTGTTGTATTAATTTTAGATGGGATACATAGGACCAAAGAGTCTAAGGTGTTAATATGACCCTGAAATAGTTCACCATTAAAAGGTTTTAAGGAAGTTTCAGGATTTCGTATCCAGAGACCCCAGCCTGCTTGGTACCATGGCAAGCACACTAGAAAATTCTTACCAAAGTCCAGAAATGTATTAATTGGAACTAGAGGAAAAGAATTAAAACAATGCAAAAAAATAGAAACTGAAACAAGTGATAGTGCAAAACAAACAAAACTTATTAAAGTCTCTTTTTAGAGAGGGTGAATATTGCTTAGACTTTTATTATGTCAAACTCCTTCTTGGCAGGGAAGAAGGGGTTAGTTCTCTTCAATTCTGTGCTGGGAATGATAGACTCTTTCCTGCTTTTGACAAAACAGACAAGTGGGAGAAGACAGAGGCTAGTAAAGATGGGGGAAATATGGTTTTTGTTAATGTTCTCATCAACAAGGGGGCTAGTCAGTCACAGCTGTTGCTCTGGACCCTGGCTCATCTCCCTGGTCAGGGATATCATCTGGTTGGTCTGGTCAAGTCCTTCTCCTTCACTGGTCTTAGAAGACTGAGCAGAGCTGGATGGACCATTTCATCTTGCCATGCTGGTGCCACGCAATGCAGCTGATTTCAGGATCAGGTGATAAGCTGAGAGAGAGTGCAGGATGAAAAGAGACCCATTAGGGAGAGGAAGACAGAGCAGGATCTCACATGTTCATGCTGGAGTCCTTGCTGGTGCAGTGATGATGTCAGGTGTTCCCATTGGAGTGCATAAGGGTGTGGCAGCATGGTAGCGAGCCTTCTGCCACAGTCACCCAATTCTCTCTCATAGGCCTGGGCTACACTGTGGGGGGGGGAGTATTCGAACTAAGATACGCAACTTCCGCTACGCTATTTGCGTAGCTGAAGTCAAAGTATGTTAGTTTGAGTTACCTGGCCGTCCTCACGGCGGTGAGTCGACAGCGGCAGCTCCTCTGTCGACTCTGCTTACTCCTCCTGCTGAGGTGGAGTACAGGCGTCGATTCGGGGATCCCCGATAGATTGATCACTACCCACCAAGCCGGTGGTAGTGAAGATGTACCCTAAGGGCCCCAAAAGAGGTAATGGGTAGAATGGTCCATCCTCACATTATTTTGTGGTCATATTAGGTCTAATTTCTGAAGAACTAATTTTGGTTCTTTGACTTCCAATCCCCTACTCCACCCTGTTTACCAGTCATAATTGTAACATAGTCCTTGAATGGTATCAGTAGCTCCCCCCCCCCCCTTTTTTTTTACATTAATTCAGTTTTGCTGTCTTCTTAAATAATTCTTAAACAATTTTATATAACAGTCATTGTAACAATTCATTAATGCACTTTCCACTGTTTAGGCTCACAATTAAAGTGGGCTTGCTCGGCCTGAATTTACTAAGGGTAGTGATGGATTCTCCATCACCGGCAATTTTTAAATCAAGACTGGAATTTTTTCTAAAAGATGTATTGTAGTTCAGTGGTTTTCAACCTTTTTTCATTTGTGGACCCTTAAAAATTTTGAATGGCGCTGCAGACCCTTTGGAAATCTTAGGCATAGTCTGAGGAGCCCCCTCTCCCCTAGTAGTCCATGGACCACAGGTTGAAAACCACTGCTCTAGTTCAAACAGGAATTATTTCAGGGAAGTACTATGGCTGGTGTTATACAGGAGGTCAGACTAGATGATCACAATGGTTCCTTCTAGCCTTGGAATCTATGAATCAGAACTGGAGATTTGATTCCACAGACACATACACCTCCCTCCAGATGTAGGGGATTCAGATCTCAGTTTCTGGTTCAGGCTAGTCTTTAATTGAAGCATGATTTATGGAACCAGAAGAGACCAAAGGTCTGTCTAATCTGTTGTTCATATATCTCTCATGCGCTCTCCTTTTTATTCTATATAACAGCATGGTATCTAAACCTCCAGCACTAGCCTAAACCAGATATTTCAGAGGAGGGCAATTTGTACATGGAAGGTAAATTACTGCCATACCATTGGCTTCTTATCCTCTGTCAGTGATCAATGTAAGTCCTAAAGTGTGAGGACGTTTATCCCATATATAGCTTTCTGACCAGTACAGAACCTGTAAGACAGTGTCTGTATGGACACTTGTACAAGTTTCTCTGTTTTTTGTTTAACATTATCAGTTTGATCCACAAACTCCAATGATTAATAATCACAGAAGAAAATAAAGACTTCCTTCTTCCTGACAGTTGTGTCGGAGAGAGGATCAGGATGGGGAGATAAGTGCAAGTGAAATTAAAAAATGAATTATTTTTTACTTTGTGTTTGCCATATTTCATTACATCATGGAATATCTCAGAAACTGGAGATGTTCCTGATGCATTGTGACAGCTAACTGCAGTATTTTTTATCAACATTATGTATCCAGCCAATGTAAAGTGAAGGTTTATGCAGTGAGGTGATATAGAGACAGTAGTTAACCACTTCTGCCCCCCATACATGTAAATGTATGTCAAAGAAGACGGTGTAAAAAGGCTTCAATGTGTATGTTCTGAAAAGTGAGCTGCAGTTATGTAATGGACTAAGGAGAATTCCTGAATCAGACACTGTAATCGATTTTCTCAAAAACAAATTCTTGGTTTCTTACATTTCAAGTCAGATTTCAAGGATGGTGGAAAGAACTTTCTGAACAACAAGAACGTTGGATTTTGGAGAGGTTAATTTAAAAAAAAATGTATTTTTTTAAGAGGAAAGAGGGGACAAAGCCCTATTTAGCCAATTCTGTGTAATAATATATATATATATTACGTTATTTTGCTCGGCATAGCTCATGCCCTTCCAGAATGTTCATTTCAGCAAAACTCAAACTTCTGAATTCCAGGAAATACAGAGTAAAGGTAAACACGCACACAGCCTTCCTGGGGCTGGCAGTTTCTAGGGCTAGCTGAGAATTATCCACATGCATTCCAGCTGCATTCATTGTGTTAGATATAGCTGTACTGAGTGGTAGAGGAATAAGCTTGGAAGAGCTGTTACTGTGACATGAGGAGGCCTCCCATGTGTGTTATCAAAGTACATATATACTTTGAGGGTCCATTTCATTTCAATTTCACTGCATCATTTCAGTACAGAATTTTGTAGGCTGTCAGTAGCAGGGTAGGGGGTCTTCTTGTATAGTCATTATTGTCAGTAATGAGGTAGGATATTGCAGTTGTCTGCAGACGTAATGATGGATAAGGGAAAGTATAGGTTTAGATGGTATCCTGTGTGCAAGTGAGAAGGGGTTGTTAAATGTTATGAGTGTACTATTGTCTCTGGGGAGTAGGCTCAGTGTTTGAGTGTAAGGCAAGCTAAGGTAGGGCCTATCCATTACAGTGGAAAGGCAGAGTGGGAACATGTGTGTTACGAATGTTGTAGGGCATCACTCAAAGGGCAGAGTTAAAGTTGCTTGGGTCTTTACCTTATGTCTGTATTTCCTGGTTTTCAGAAGTTTGAGTTTTGCTGAACTCGACATTCTGGAAGAGCACAACCTATCGCTGGGCAACTTTAACTCTCTGCTAAGTCTTTGTGCCATTTAATTTCCTATTTTTTAAACAGAAGAAGAAACGGTTGCTGGTAACAGTTAGTGCTCATTTAGAAGTTGTATTTCTCACCTAGGTTTGCATCTCACATTTTACTGTGGTTAGGTAATAATCAAAAGTGATTTTTGTTAGTAGCTCTTAGAGAACTTTACATTATTGTCCCCATTTTACAGATGAGAAACTGAGGCACAGAGAGGTGAAGTGACTTGTCAAAGGTCACCCATCAGGCCAGTGGCGGAGCTAGTCCAATGGTCTTTTCACTAGGCCACACAGTTGCTATGTCAGCACATGAAGCTTGCAACATGCTAAATGGGAGAAGCAAATTATTTTTGACGTAGCATTTTGATTTTCCCCAAAGGGCTAGTAGATGCCAGGCATCTGCTTGGATAACAGTCAAGCTCTGGACATGCTGGTGTAATGATCTGAGCCATGGGTCAATCTCTGTGTGTAATTGAAAAAAGGGTTGGCAGACTCTTTGAACTTTAAATAATGCTGTTTTTTAGTCAAGGGCTATATCTTGGGAACCCCTTTGTCAAATGGCCCTAAATTTGGAACACTGACAGACCCCGTGCCCCTATGTGGCACACCAAATTTCAAGACAATCCAAGCAACTGTGTAGATGTTAGAGGACTTATAGTGAAGTTTTTAAAAAAAAAAACTTGATCTTAACCTTAACTATGGTAGAGCTTTTGGTGTGTGTGTGTGTGTGCGTGTGTGTGAAAAATAATCTGTTAAAAGGACATTATTAAGGCTGCGAAGTTATAAACTCAAAAGTTAGAAATACCGGAATTAAAGTTGTCTGTGCAACCTTAATTCAACCCCCTTGTGAGCATTCAGATCCAGTCTTTAATTACATGATCACATACTGTTTTACTCCACTGAGCTCCTGCCTCATGCAGTGCGCAGGGACAATGGTGCTCATTTAATGAGCAACTTTTCAGTATTTGCTTTTTGTTTTCTTCTCATTGTTCAATGTGTCGTTCCCATGCCTTATTTATGGCACTCTCTTCAAACTCTGCTCTGAAGACAGAATTATTAATTTCCTTAGGAATTTTCTTTGGTGCTTATTGCTATATTACTTCACTTATCATGAATATTAATGAATGTACTTTCATAACATCCCTGAGAGATATTATTCCCATTTTACAGATCTTTGGAGAGTTTAGCTGCTAAAATCTAAGAAGTCTATACTGATTATGTGAGAACTGAGATTTTTCAAAGACATCTAAGATCGTGAAATTCGGGTGGATTTTCAGAGGGAGGGGAAAAGGCCACCCCTCTGCCAAATTTCCTGTCCCTGTTCCAAAGCATAGGAGGGCTAGAACTTGTCAAAGAAAAGGATGTCTGAATTTTTTAACATGGGAATAATAATGTATTTTGCCCCAACATTTTTCTTGGAAACAGCCAACCCAATTTAGGTGAAATTTTCCAGAAAGATTTGGCATCAGGCAGACACCCTGCATGGGAAATTTTAGCCCAAACAGGTAAAGGTTACATGTTATGAGCAACTGAAAAGAGGGTCTTATAATCAGATGTGTAGGTTAACCTTAATAATAGGCAACGTTATATATAGGTACTGGCTATTCTTAAGGTTCCCCTACACATCCCATTAGAAGACTCTGTTTTCAGTTGCTTACGTATATATAAGTGCTGCTGTGCTGAGAGGATATATGCAAGTACTACTAGTGCAATCTCGGTCATTGCTACTGTGTTGTGAGATCTACTGACCTGCCAAAAATGTAAAGTGGCAATGCTGTATGAAAGTTCTAGTCAAAAGCATAATTGAAGAATGATGGAATGCCAGTTTCTATATAAATATTAATATGTTAAATATTGCTAGAAGGGGTAAATAAGAAATTTATAAATGAAATTTCTTCACTAAAATTAAGGAAAAAATATCTGCTTGTTTTCCCTTATTATCAAACTGTGTCCCCAGAACCAGGGAGGATTGTACACTATCACCCAAAATGGGCAACAGGGTTAAAGAACAATTTATATGCCAGTGGTAGCTACCCACATTAGCTGTTTTTTTCTTATGCTAGTAGAATAATCTTCCATGATACTTGTGACCTTGTTAGCATGGAAATTTATTTTCACCGTAATATGCTTGGATGGAGTCTTTATATAGCTTTACCCTCCAAATGAGGTACTGGTAGAAGTCCAATATTTCATATTGTTTATATACTATTTTTTGCCAGTAAATATGTTCCTGGACACAGTGCTGCTGTTTCATAATACTGCTCTACTTTGTGTTTACCCCCTTCTCTATGCCTGATATGTACCTTCAAAACCATCCAAAATAGAGCACTAAGTGAAAGTTGTTGATAATGCACTGCAGGAGTGATAGCGGAACCAATTAGATTGTGTATTACTTCTAAAAATCATAAAGTTATAAGATGTTCAAAAATGGTAAATAGGAGCCCTCCTTAATTTCTATAAATCTGGTTATAGTCCAGATTGTTTTATCTGATACCTTTGGGGCAGATTCTGATACCTTTACTGTTAGGTAGCACTTTGTTCCATGACTAGGCCAATTGAACTTGATGAGACCTCTCCTGGAATAACGTATAATGCAACATAAGTGTGGGGATCAGAATCCTGGTCCAAAGTGCGTAGGTAATAGAGGGATATCAGAACAGTACCCGATTATGAGCAGCATTGTCCTTTAGGCACATGTAAGTCCTATTGACTTCAGTGGGAGACTTGTCTATGATGTCCAGGGAAGAATTGTCCAATGTATTTAAATGGTACCATGTACTTAAAAGAATTAAATGCAATGATATGAATCAGGATTAAATATAACTCTATGTTTTTTGCTTTAACTCTACATTTTCTGACACACTGTTAGCATTGCTATAATGAAAAACATAATATTCACAGTAGAAATTTATTTTAATATAATTTATTGTGGTTCAATTAAAGATTTTTACAGGATCAGCTCTCATTAAGCATTCTAGCCTGTAATCTTTTACTTTTTCATGACATATGTATCTACTGATAAATCCTTTCAAAGCAATCCTGAGTAAACTCTTCTTGTGTTTCCTGTGCTGTAATGATAAATCCAGTGTTCTCTCCAAGGAACAGCCAGATTGTGACAGGCTTTTGAAACTGCACCCAGTCAGTGATCAGCTGCCTGAAAGATTTCGGCAGGTGTAAACTCTTCTGGGGAGAGGATATTGAACTGATGAATCTCTTGTGTTTTTCAAGAGAAGAAATACTTTCAAGCTGTGTATTCCCATAACTTGTGCTGTCTGGGATTAAAATTTAGCAATTGCAATGACATTTCTATTGTACATGTAAAGGATATGTCCTAAAAAAGACCACGCTAGATCCTTTGGCTGCCCCAAGTCCATACTCCAGTTGAAATCAAGATATAACACATGTAGTCCTGCTCTCCCCTTGAACATCTGTGTGCACAGTTTTCACACAATAGGACAAAATCACCCATGGCAAATTAAAAACTGGATTTCAAGTTGGTCTGTTATTCACTCTTGTGTATATTTGTATCATTAACACTTGGTCTGTGCAAACATTTGTAAAAAGCAAATTGTGGGCTCAGATCTGAGATTAAATTAATCAAGCTACAGCTGTTTGAATGGCGACACAAACGTTATTTTATCAAGGGAAAGTTTATTTTCTCTATATTCTCTATTGTATCTGCACATCTCCCGACATTGGGCCACCTTGTACTTTTAGGCCAACCATACACTTGACTGTAGAGTAAATTGTCAGGAACTATGGGTTTGAGATCCCTTGGCTGAGCCTTGGGCTCCCTGGCTTAGCCCTCAGGTCAATTAATAAATCCAGCTGGCCTGTGGCAGAATTGCCTGATTGGCGGCAAGAAGCTAATAGGACTGCATTTAAGTTTAGCAGCAACAGGAGGAGATTGCTGGTTGCTCAATACTTACACTTGCAATCTGTCCTGTGCCAGCTTTGCTCCCAGACCCACCTTGCCTTGTTCCTGTCTCACTCCAATTTATGCTAGCCCTGTTCCCTTGTCTTCTGATTCCAGCTCTGACCCATGGCTCTGATTCTGGCTCTAGACTGCTTATGTCCCGGTACATAACATAAATACCACATCAGTCTGTATTAGAACTGGTCAAAATTCCATATTTGTTGACATTTTCTGACAAGCTGTAATTAGTACCAGATGCGCAGATTTCTACACAGGAATAAGTTATTCCTGGCTAAAATGGAAAAAGGAGCAAATATTGTCCAGTCTTAGACTCTGTACTATACATGGCCTTTGATGTTTCAGAGACAATCGTAAGCAATCAAGTTACTCTAAGAACCAACCTGGAGTTACAGGCCCTGCACTACAGTACAGTCTGGTGCCAGCTTCACCTGTGTGAGAAGTTGGCCATCATTACCACCAAGGAGTTGGGGACGGTGATGAGGTCCCTGGGCCAGAACCCCACCAAAGCAGAGCTGAAGGATATGATCAATGAGGTGGATGCAGACGGGAACAGCACCATCAACTTCCCAGAATTCCGGACCATGTTTTCATATGTATTCATATTATGATTAGTAGCTCCAGAATGAACTGAGTAAGTGATCCCCAATTACTGAATCATATAGGGAGGGCCTCCCAATAGGTATGTCTGTCATGGTTGTACTATTGGGGTTATATCACCTTTTTGGTGGCAGCGCTCACATTATCTTATTCTAGATACCACATGCTGAAAGGACAGTGCCAGTAAATCTGGCTATCAAACCAGTATTCTTGGGCACTCCAGTCACTGCCTTGTAGCTAGCTAATACTGAAATGCACTCTGCCCTATATCTCCAGGCCCTGCCATTGCTCTTCTTGTGTGCAGATATTATGCATTATTTTTCTAATTTCTACAGTGAAATTTTGGCAAGTTATCAGAGCCAAGGACACTCTGGATGAGTTGCTTCTGGATCACATTCCCCTGCCACCTGAAGAGCATTTCTCTCTCGAATGTCTCTGATCCCTCCCATATCTGAATGCAAACCAACATTATGACTTATGAGAATTAAGCTGAATCTGGAATAGGCTTCTTGTCCAACTGCTTTGCTGCCCAATTTATACAGAGATAGAAAATTAGGTCATGGGTTGCCTATAAATCTTTGATATAGGTACAGATTTTTCCACAGATTTTCCATTGTGTAAAAAACAGAATACACAGTTTGCCTAAGATGATATAGGTGGATGTAGTTAGTTCTCAGACTATACAAGGCCTTCCATATAGTGGAGGTGCATTGAACCATGAAGGACCCAAAGAAATAATGCTGCAGCCCTTAGAAATAAGAGAACCACTGTTAATAGTGCATAGTATATAGAGCTGAGTCCATGCTGCAAAACTGAGATCTAGATTCTGAACTGCCAGGTTCCGATTCTGCTGTCCTAGCCATTTTGCACCAAGGTGGTTGACTTTGCTGGAGGTAATCCTTATTTACACTGATGTCAGTGAAATTAGAATCAAGCAGCTTGAGTTCAGAGATTTTTTTCAGCACATGAGAGAGACGGGCTAGTTGCAATATTCGTATCTGTACTAAAACTGGAGTTCAGAGCCCCAACACAAAGTTCTAGGGTATTTGGATGTAAGGGTTTGATTCAAGCCCATCTCTAATAGAAGTAACAGTAACTCATTTTCTAAACCAACAGTGCTGGCTCACAGCTGGTAAAGGAGACAGAGAAATGACTAAATTTAGTAACGTTCGCATATAAATAAAAATGCAGGCTAGACACAAAAATAGATGCAATCAGATCATTTTGGATATTTCTCTCTGACTGGTAAAAAGTACCATTTTATTTTCCAGTATTTGTTTTGGAACTCAGTTACTTTGGTTGATTTGGAGCCTACCTTTCACATCTATATTCTTTGTATGTTTGCTAATATTTGAACTGAACAACATTTTTAGTGTTTGAAAAATCAAACAATAATCATTTGTGTTTTTGTATTTAGAGGAAAGGATCTGCACTCAAGAATAAGGCAAACAATTCTCAGTCAATTTGAATTAGGAGTTATTTGAGTCTTTCCATAGGTGAGCCTTTCATCAGAGTTGTTGTGATATTTTCATGCAAAGTCCCAAAGAAATATAAATAAATGGCTAAAACAAACCCTTCCATAGGATTTTAGACATAAAGCACTCACAACCGAACACTTTTTAAAGCTGTAACTCTGTGATTATGTGTAATCTTTTAAATCTTCAGGATTCAGTTTGTGGGAACTGCTGTAAAGTAATGTAAATGCTCCTCTTACAGCTGCAGTATAGTACTTGTATGACACTTGTAATAGTGGGGAACTATGAGGCACAAGTCATGATTATATTGAGGATAATGCTTTAGTTTTACACATCTGACTCAGGAAGTAAATTCTACAGCTTGATGCTAGAAGGCAGTACACATTCCTCCCTTTTGATGTTTCTGGACATGTTCCTGATAAGCAGCTTTCAGGAGTAATCATTCACTAGCAGGTTCCCAAAGCCATTACCACATACACTGTGTAGCATAAAAGAGCTGAAGTGAAAATAAGAAAAAGTGTAGAGCTAGATTCTTTTCCTAACTGTGGCCCCACAAACCAGCCCAGTCTTCCTGCTGGGGATTCTCCTGGCACAGGGGGCATTTCAGAAAAGGGAGTGTGTGGCTAGAACATACTGCACTCTGGAGATCACTGGTTGGTGAACCTTGAGGGCATAGATTAGAGTTGCCCTGAGCTGGCAGCATTGAGATATGCTGGGACTCATATAGAATCAGACCATTGATCAGTGAGAATCAACCCACTCCTTTGCAGCTTTCCAACCCTACTGTGCCTATAAGACATTTAGCACAGGAGAGAATCTGGTTGTAAACTTCCAGAGGTGCTCTGATTTAAGTAGCGGTATTCAGGGTACTTGGGCTCAGTTCAAATGATGAGTCACCAATCTCTTGTGACTAAACTCAGTGTGGAGGCAAGCAAGAGTCAAACCAGAGTGTTTTTCTCTCATTACTTCATTGTGGGAGGAGAAGGATCAAGTCACTGACAAGGGAATAGAGGAAAAAAGTGATGGGACAGAACACAAGGGTTGGCGGGGGGGAGGGGGAAGAGGGCGGAACAACAGAGAAAAGGCAATTGGGCAATGGGACAAAGAGACAAAGAATGAGAGCAGTTTTCAAAAAAATTCAGCAGTCAAATGTTGGTGTAACTTACACATTGGGTGTAAGAGTGTGAGAAGGCACGTAAAAGAGGATAAGTGGCAAAGTAGCGTAACTCGTGTCAATCTGCCACTGTGGGTGTGCAAAAGACGTGTCGATGACATGGATTGCATATTCTGCAAGAATACAATGGCTCTGGTGTAAGTGGATGCAACTTCAGAGACAGCAGTGGGGATGCCCTGAACCAGTCCTTCTTCAGGCTGCCCTTCACCCTTCCTGCTCGGCATACCCACTGTTGGGGCTGCACTGGCCAGATGAAAGCTATCTACCTGGTGGAGGAGAGGTTGCTCTGCTGCCCCTTCCAGATTAACTTTCCACCGACAGGGGCCCTTGGCCTGCAGAACCCGGGAGAGACCCAGAGTGATTCTGGCCTAAAACACTGGAATTCTTAAAAGCTGTCTGACGGGTAGTGAATAATCTCAGTGACACACCACACTCACTGATGACTATTATAAATTACTTAGGAGCAGCAGATCACATGGCAAATAGTGTTTTGGGGGAAAAATGGACTGTCATGCAATGCGTGTTATATTTAGAATCATAGAATCATAGAATATCAGGGTTGGAAGGGACCCCTGAAGGTCATCTAGTCCAACCCCCTGCTCGAAGCAGGACCAATTCCCAGTTAAATCATCCCAGCCAGGGCTTTGTCAAGCCTGACCTTAGAAACCTCTAAGGAAGGAGATTCTACCACCTCCCTAGGTAACGCATTCCAGTGTTTCACCACCCTCTTAGTGAAAAAGTTTTTCCTAATATCCAATCTAAACCTCCCCCACTGCAACTTGAGACCATTACTCCTCGTTCTGTCATCTGCTACCATTGAGAACAGTCTAGAGCCATCCTCTTTGGAACCCCCTTTCAGGTAGCTGAAAGCAGCTATCAAATCCCCCCTCATTCTTCTCTTCTGCAGGCTAAACAATCCCAGCTCCCTCAGCCTCTCCTCATAAGTCATGTGTTCTAGACCCCTAATCATTTTTGTTGCCCTTCGCTGGACTCTCTCCAATTTATCCACATCCTTCTTGTAGTGTGGGGCCCAAAACTGGACACAGTACTCCAGATGAGGCCTCACCAATGTTGAATAGAGGGGAATGATCACGTCCCTCGATCTGCTCGCTATGCCCCTACTTATACATCCCAAAATGCCATTGGCCTTCTTGGCAACAAGGGCACACTGCTGACTCATATCCAGCTTCTCGTCCACTGTCACCCCTAGGTCCTTTTCCGCAGAACTGCTGCCTAGCCATTCGGTCCCTAGTCTGTAGCGGTGCATTGGATTCTTCCATCCTAAGTGCAGGACCCTGCACTTATCCTTATTGAAACTCATCAGATTTCTTTTGGCCCAATCCTCCAATTTGTCTAGGTCCTTCTGTATCCTATCCCTCCCCTCCAGCGTATCTACCACTCCTCCCAGTTTAGTATCATCCGCAAATTTGCTGAGAGTGCAATCCACACCATCCTCCAGATCATTTATGAAGATATTGAACAAAACCGGCCCCAGGACCGACCCTTGGGGCACTCCACTTGATACCGGCTGCCAACTAGACATGGAGCCATTGATCACTACCCGTTGAGCCCGACAATCTAGCCAGCTTTCTACCCACCTTATAGTGCATTCATCCAGCCCATACTTCCTTAATTTGCTGACAAGAATACTGTGGGAGACCGTGTCAAAAGCTTTGCTAAAGTCAAGAAACAATACATCCACTGCTTTCCCTTCATCCACAGAACCAGTAATCTCATCATAAAAGGTGATTAGATTAGTCAGGCATGACCTTCCCTTGGTGAATCCATGCTGGCTGTTCCTGATCACTTTCCTCTCATGTAAGTGCATCAGGATTGATTCTTTACAGCATGGATTTACAGCATGGATGCTCAGTTCAACAAGGTACATATTATACATTAAAAGTAAATAATAGGATTATAATCATTCAAGTGCAAAACTCTATGATTAGCTGTAATCTGTCAACATAAATGGGGTATGCTAACTCATATGAGAGCAACAGCTATTTATCTGTTACTTGGACCAGAAGAGACATGACTCTATTCTAATTTTAATGGGTTTTGACTTATCTACACCTGTTTTTCTTCATTCAGTCAGGAAATGCAACTGTTAGAGGGGAAAATTTGTTTAGAACCATAGATCTGGTTTTTAGCATTGTTAAGAAAATAGTTTTCCAGGAGACAGTATACCTGAAAATATGTTAAGATACTTTTGAACTCTCTTTGCAAGAAACTGACCTTATTGCTAGGGGCCACTGTCAGAGAACAAGAATGAAATTGAGATCTGGTTTCTACCTCCAACTATGCTACTGACTCTCTGTTTCAAATTGCCTCTTAATCAGTCTTTGCCCATCTGTAAAATTGTCATTAAAATATACACAGAGAGTTGTGAGACCTGTTTTATGTTTGTAAAGTGCTGTGATTTCCCCAGGGTAGAGTAAACCTCAAAGGAAGTGGAGGAAAGAGAAGAGGGAAAGACTGGAGACAGAAGCAAGAGTGGCAGTGTCTTAAACATTACCCCAGCACCTCAGGAGTAAGAAAAAGAAGGGCCATTGAAAGGACAGTGACAGATACTGAGCTGAAGATTCAGTGGAGCTGACAAAGATCAGATGTCAGGATTAATTTATTCTAGATAAAACAGGATTTCCAGAGAGAGCAGGATGGGGGAAGGTGGAGTGTCAGTAAAAGGCTATCAGTATTAGAGTCAATACATGATGTCATTAAGTATTAGAGTCAGGTCAATCATTAAACCATCTACTAGTAATGGAAGACCATGACACTTTTTTCCAGGCTTATTCTGAGGAGGAGAATGGTTTGGGAAGGTGAAACTATTTGCCTGGGGAGGATTTTTAATGTGGCTATTGGATTAGCTGGATTTTTTTATGTAATATGAAGTGATCTATATATTTGCCCCAGATCTTTGAAGAAGCACATTTTAAAATCTAAATAAGCAAATAAAATAAAATAGGAGAATAAATGTTAAGTTGTTCCGTTTGGATGCTTATCCAAAAGCCATTCAACTCTTTTTGGTCTGGAAACAGTGCGGAAAGATCAAGCTATCTTGTGAGATTGCCAGTACTTCATCGTTTTAGCCAGATTAGGAAATATGATTATTTGTTATATGTATTTCTAAGGTGCCCATTTCCATAGTATCTGGGGTTGTATCTTTCTCACAGTATTTCTGTGGCTCCTGGGTGAAAGTTCTGAATAATGGTTGTTAATTTCTTACTGGTATGCATCCTGGCCATCCATTCCTATTTAGCCTGCTTTTGGCCATTTACCAGTAGTTGCTTGTCCATTTCAAAACATGTCATTTTGATTCCAGTGATTTACTACTTTGTCTTTCAGTTTGTCCCCTATGTCATCCCTGCCATGGGTGCACCCATCAGTTCTATGTCCTCTGTGACTCATGAAATAGCTTTCACACAGTTTGCTGTAAATAAGATTTTCCATGTTGTACACCAACAGATTTCAAGGGCTTTCTTAGGTAGCCAGTGCAATACCAAGGAACTCAGAAAGCACAGTGATGTATGCAGTATGATTTGAACAGAATAGAGTAGCTCCTCTTTTGGTGACAGTTACAAATGCTCATGAATTTTGTCTTGTTTTTTTTTCTCTTCTCAGGGATTCTTTAAGAAACAATAGCACTTTCAGTGTTGTTTGCTGCCCAGTTAAACATTTGTTTGATACACATCATACTTAGGCAAGACCAATTGGTTTATGATAGTGTCTGTCCCATGCTTTCTAGCCTATAGGCTAGAACGTAGGCATGTAATGTATTGTGCCTCACAAATAAAGTTAAAGACAGGATAGTGTGTTAACTTACCCTGATTTAAGCACCAGGCCACCACAAAACCACCTCTGGGCCAATTTTTCAAAGTGTGATAGTGGAAGAGAAAGACCTCGGTGTATTGGTTGATCACAGGATGACTATGAGCTGTCAATGCGATACAGCCGTGAAAAAGGCTAACGCAGTCCTAGGATGCATCAGGAGAGGTATTTCCAGTAGAGACAAGGAAGTGTTAGTACCATTATACAAGGCACCAGTGAGACCTCATCTGGAATTCTGTTTTCAAGTCTTGTCTCCCATGCTGAAGAAAAAATAATTCAAAGTGGAACAAGTACAGAGAAGGGCTACTATGATGATCCAAGGAATGGAAACTTACCTTATAAGAGGAGACTGAAAGAGCTTGGCTTGTTTTGCCTAACTAAAAGAAGTCTGAGGGGAGATATAATTGCTCTCTATAAATACATCAGAGGGATAAATACCAGGGAGGGAGAGAAGTTATTTAAGTGCCAGTGTAGACACGAGAACAAATGGCTATAAAGTGGCCATCAACAAGTTTAGGCTTGAAATTAGATGAAGGTTTCTAACCATCAGAGGAGTGAAGTTCTGGAACAGCCTTCGAAGGAGAGCAGTTGCGGGGGGAAACCTTCCTGGCTTCAAGCCTGAGCTTGATAAATTCGTGGAGGGGATGGTATGATGTCATTGTCTACAGTGGCATGTGGCCCATCGGTGACTGCCAGTAGCAAAAATCCTCAGCTGCTGGAGACAGGACACTAGATGGGAAGGGCTCAGAGTTACTACAGAGAATTCTGGCTGGTGGGTCATACCCACATGGGCCAGGATCTAACTGATCACCATATTTGGGGTCGGGAAGGAATTTTCCCCTAGGTCAGATTGGCTAAAACCCTGGGGATTTTTCGCCTTCCTCTGCAGCATGGGGCACGGGTCACTTGCAGGTATAAAATAGTGTAAATGGTGAATTCTCTGTAACTTGAAGTCTTTAAACCATGATCTGAGGAGTTCAGTAACTCAGCTAGAGGTTAGGGGTCTATTTCAGGAGTGGGTGAGGTTCGGTGGACTGCAAGGTGCTGGAGGTCAGACTAGATGATCACAACGATCCCTTCTGACCTTAAAGTCTATGAGCTTCAGTGTCTGCAGGAGTCTGGAGCTTATTTAAGCAATGTGTGGAGAGGTGCATGTTGGGCCGAGAGGTGCTTTTCAATGACATGTCCGTTATGTTTGTCTCTGTGCTTAAGCCTGGTATTGCTGCATTGGCAGTTTAGAAAACAAATTCTAAAGACTGTAATATATACTTTTCTCTATGACTATTCGATATTGGTTTCACACCGGATAATACTTGTTCTTCCCTTCTTCAGCGCTTCCTCCTTCTTTCAATATTCCGTCTCTCTTGCTTTATTTTTCTCTTTCTTTTTCTCTTATGTGCATTTGAATTAACTGTCATTTTTATTACGGTTGTCTGAGATGCCATTGATGTAAACTATATCAAAATAGGAATTTGGAACAACACGAGCACCAGTCAGTCACCATATATTAGCATCGCTTTGAGTAAAATATTGTAACAGAATTGTAATACTGGCAACGTAGTCTTAGAATCATAGTACACGGAGGTCTGCCTACATAATGTCAGTGCAACTATCATCACTGCTGTTATATTAAAGTGAGTCTGAGACTTGAGCAAATGTGCCCACTTTACACTCACAAGCATTCCCATTGATATTAGTGGGCTTACATGAGTGGGGCAAGCCAGATTTGGCCCAAAGAAAGGGGAAATGATGTCCTTTTTCTTTTAATTTACAATTAACTAAAAGATGCTGTGGTCCAATGTGCCATCTGATTTTCACAGCATGTCTCAAATATTTAAATGTGTCTTATGTTGTGAAATATGTCATTAACTTTTTTTTAAAAACACAGCATTATCTATGACTGATTAGACTATGCCAATCAGGGCTGCATAGAGTTCTTAGTCATCAGCAGGAATGTAGCCTAAGCCCATCTGCTCCAAGAACACTTGAGCTAAATAGTAGTACTTTTAAAGGTTGTATCCTTTCTAGAAGGCAACATAATGACATACACTTGAGCAGGTCTGATATTCAAGAGGACCATGGGGGATTGTGACAGATTTATCAGGCCTTCTCTACCACTTGCTGGAGGCATCAGCACACTGATGCTTATCTGCATAAGGAAAACTTATTTAGGCCAGACTACCAATGAAATTAGTCCTCCAGAGGCCTAAAAGGGCCAGGATGTGACCAATAGCGAGCCCGCAGGCCAGTTCAGAAGGCTTGCTTGATGCTACTGCAGGCAATGCTGAGTGAGCCTGGGATAGGAAAGGAGCTCCTCAGTGTGAGGCTAGGATAGGCCTTTTGCTTCAACACTGTAATGAGGCAGTCATATTTTGTGTTGTGTTTTTAGCTTAAAGGCACAAACAGCCTGTTCTTGAGTTTGTGCTGAGCTCATGATATGGGCTGTTCTAGTCTAGTCCAGCTGCTTCAAGAACATACACTTGAGTATTACAGACTTCCCCCAGTTAGCCAAAACATACACGTGAACAGCCGGATTCAGAGCAGTTTGTTTCCAAAAAGCACATGCTAGGTACTACTATTACAGTTATTTAGTTCAGAGCTCCACAAATGTTGGTCTGTGTCAGGAAAGTATGGAAAACATAAACAGGGAAACAGGAGTCAAAGGAAAATTTCGTAAAGCTATCCGAAAGAGGGAAAAGAAGAAAACATCACATCCCAAATCTATAACTATAGAAACGGGCATTCTGCAATCATATGTCGATATATCTTCAGATCTGTCTCTGATCTTCATTGGCTTTGTCTGGTGTGTTACAGAGGCTGGATTCATCAGGAAAAAATATTTTTTTCAGTTGCAGGATATAATACAGTAAATCATGAGATTCGAATCCAGTGGATTACCCTGATGGGCTGCAGGTTGCCCACCACTGTTCTAGTCGATCAATTTCTTACACAGTGGATTGAAATCCCACCAACTCTTAAGACACCTCAGCAAAATATCAGGATCAGCACCATTCTGCATTCAATGGAGAGACCATGTGTTGAAACAAATCTTAATGGGCCATAGATGGTGTCATCTAAAACGGTCATTTTGACCCGGGTCAGCCTGTGTCAAGCACACTGATGGCGTGTTTTTGCGTTTTCTTTACTTGGTGAGCTGGTCATTGGCTGATATGTTCCAAAGTTTCATACTGAAACACACACACGGATAGAGTTTCAATTACCCATTGAAGTGCAATCTCAGCACTCTCAGTAAATTTCCATATCAACTACCTGATACTGAGAGAATCCTGCTCCAAGAATCCTCTAGTAAATTGAGATGACCCAAGCCATACCAAACTCATGTTCACCATATTCATTCATATCAATCAGAGTAATTCATAATAATAATTTGGCACATTCCCAACACCCTGGGCTGCCAGGTATAGTCACATGGCTCTGGAACTACAAAACAAAAGGTCTGGATTGATTTTTCATGTTTAATGGCCCCTTTTTCCACTAATAGTCCCACTGGGGTAAACAGTGGTTTTGCCATGAGCCCTGAGGAAGGTGCAGTGCATAGCAGTTGGACTGCCCCAGGAGCAGATCAGGAACCGGATTGTGACTCCTGAAGTTCTACTTCCCCCGGGCTCCTCTACCTGGTGCAAATTACTTCCCCTGTCATGGCGGCACAGCTGTGCTGGCCAGCACATTAGAAGAGTAGAGCTAAGGCTCTGCCCACTACCTTTCCCTACCTGTCCACTCCCATTCTACCTGTGCTGGAGGGGCTACAGCAGCCCCGCACAGGCTGTTTTCACTGCGCTGCTACCAGTGATATAAGTATTAAGTGCAGAAGTGTAGGGAGGAGCTTGAAGCCCCATTAGATTCCTCATGGGTATGTTAGCTGAGTTACAATCTGGCCTATTGAAAATGGAATTTCCTGTGCAATAAACAACTGTCCCATATGGGTAAAGAGGTTGGAATTTGGCTCTTAGTTTTCCCTCTCCTGTTGACCTGTTGGTCTGCTGTTGACCTTAGTTTTTCTTCTCCTTAAGTCTCCTGCACAGTTTTGCATGGATCTCATCCTTTGAAGCACTATTTTCTGGGTAACTGTGACAGACTGATATGCCACTATGCATATAGAATTGGGCCCAAACACGGCCTTGGCCGATCTGGAAGTCAAGAATATTTCAGAAAGCCCTAGGGGTGAAGGAAACTGCCAAGCCCTGTGCTCTCAGCATGATTAACTGTGCCGTCTTGTGTCTCTGAGAAGTATGGTTAGAATACAGCATTCCTTTTTCTCAGAGGGATAATCAGTCCTGACTCAACCTCAGTGGGGCTGCAGCAGCCTCACTTGTTAAGCTGTGTAGGTGCTTTGGGAAAGAGCTGGAGTGGTGTTCATTCTTTGTTGGAAGGGGATTATTTTAAATTGTTGGAAAGAAAAAAAGACCCTCTATTTTTTGGGAGGACAAAATATTATGGGGGGTAAAATCTGCTGTAAGAATATGCTATGCTCCCTTCCAGGCAAGTGGGAGGGGGGGTTCCTCCATTGTCCACTCAGGGCAAGCTGCGCTGTGTACTGTTCTGCTTAGCAAGGCTGGGATTTACTGGAGTAATATGCAACATTGCGTGGGGAGGAAACAAAGGAAATCTCAGGATGAAGAAAGATGTAAAAGATACAAGTAATACAGTAGTAGTAGCAATTCTAATGACATTGGCAGAATGACTCTATCAGCATATTCAGAAAATCATGAAAGGTCATCTGTGCTATGCTGTATGTCCCTAGGCAATGCATGTGTTATTGAGAAAGAATGGACATGCAATGCCTGTGCCTTGCTCGATTTTTGTTTGCTTGTTTATTCTGTAAATTCAACCTGAAATTATTAAGCGAGTTATTTCGGGCTATGCCAGGAAGGTTCATGGAAGCAATAGTTTACTGATTGCAACCTACTGGAATATGTTTTCTTTTGAGAAGGAATCCCATGTCTGGTTGGACTTTACATGACATTTAAGTGGAATACAGAGACTAGATTTGACCAGGGCATATTTTTAAAGTTGTTAAACTTTGCTTACATTAGGTGCTAAGTGCTGTTTTAAAATATGTTAGTTAATACATATTAGCTAACATGTTTTAAAATACCATATGTTTCCCTACTCTACACAGGACCATGTTTGTGGTGTAATCATCTATTCTCCACTCTTGATTCAAAAGGTGGAAACAGATCTCAATAGGTTATTTGGTATTCTTTTCTTAGTGGTGTCAATTTAGTACAATGGATGTCAGAGTCCCAGCTATTATTCTTATTATTAGTGGTGTTTGAATTTTTGTTTATTATCAGAGGAAACACAACAAATGAATACAGCCCTGTTGGACAGCCTTGGGTTGCCTCTTTCCATCAGTTATTATTGCATCTCTAAATGTGACCTATTAGATTGGAGGCCAGCACCTGGTTGTTGTTGGCTTGCACGCCTAAAAGTTATATTGGGGACACTATTACTTATTCAATCTTTGGCTGCACTGTGGAATTAAGTCCCTTAGATCCAGCCATCTGCTATCTTGACACATTAGAAAAAGTGAATGCATTATTTTTTTTAAACAAAGGCTTTACCAGTGATGGGAGATTAGTGATTTGGAACAAAAATATCTACTACTGCTTATCAGAATTCATGAAAATCATAACTTTTCTTTGCCTTTGATTTTTTTAACATTGCAAAGGCCAGATATGTCTCCAATTTATAGTGTGTGTTCCCCAGTTTTTATGTCCTAATTTTAAATTGTAGAGTTGCTCAAGACATGTGGCTTGAGGAAAACATGAGAGGAATAAAATCTTGGCAAGCCCCATTCTTACACACCTTTATTGTTACACTCATTTAGGGCCAAATCCTTCTCCCAATGCAGTCAATGACAAAACTCTAGGGAGAGCACGATCTGTTCCTTAATACATTTGTAGCCAAATCCTCGAGTTCTTACTCAGGCAAAACTCCTATCACAATCATTAGGAGTTTTGCTTAAGTGCCGAGGATGGCAGGGTTTGGTGCTTATTAAAATATATGGGAGGTGTTGTCCTGTAACAATTCCTGCTCCCTTAAGAACCAGTCCTGCTCCAATGCCCATCACTGTGAGCAGGATTGGGCCCATAAAAAGGAATGTGATGTGCTAGCCAGGCAAAAATAAAATAAAGGATAATGAATTGCAAAAGGGCCTACCCTCCACCTGAAGCAAGTCTATTTTAAAATGAGCATCAGCCTCATCATGAGCGAACAGTGCTGGAGACATGTACAGTTAAATTTCACAGTAGCCTAACAATGAAAAAAGCATGTGTGAGTCCTCTTGGCTAACGGCCAACAGGCATTGCAGTGTTCCTACTAGTTGAGGCTGAAAAGGAGAGAGATAAGGAGATAATTAATTAGCCAGGAAATATTGTCCTTACTCTGAAAATATGTGAGATATGTGCCTATGGAAAATGCTGGGAAAATAGTTATTTTCTGCTTCCCTAAAATACACTTTAAAGAAAATGAAATGATAATGGGATGAAAATGGCTTCTATGTTGTTTGGCCAGCTGCCTGAATACAAATGGAGATGCACTGACCCCAGCTTGAGCTTTCTGATACATGCAGATAGCTAATTGTTTTCACACACATTCACTCGGTTTCATACACACACCATTTGAAATCACATTGTCTCTTTCACATGCTCTCCTCACTCACAGGTGGTAGTGAGTTTTTACCTCAAGTGCTTTTTTTATTTAATTTTTTTAATAATGTTTGCAGAGCAGCATACATTACTTTCCATTATTGATGCCAGTCATCTGCAGGTGATTGGTGAAGCCAGAAAGTGTTGTATATAGAGTGATTTCTGCTTTCCCAGTTCCCAGGGAGACATGTTTTGCTGTTTTTTGAGCCATAGGAATTCAAATCCCAATATCATCCCAAGTATCTCACCCACTGCAGAGCCAGTGCCATTCCTCCAGGCTAGTTGGCAAATGTCTGAATCGAGCACCCTGGAATCATTCACCCAGCAGGTTAATAAACGTTTGGCTACCCTAGGTGATCATCTTTTTACCCCAGAAGGGATCACTGTGATCATCTGTCTGACCTCTTGCATGACACAGGCCATGGAACTTCCCTGGAATAATTTTCTGCCTGCCCTGTGAAGTTATCCTCCTTTCCATACACACAGACCAAATGCTAGTGCGTCAGATCATCAGCTGGGATGAATCAGTGACTACCATGGGATTGCACCTATTTACCCCCACTAGAAATCTGGCCCAGTATATTCAGATATACATTGGTAATGCTGTCATTAAACATGGCACCTTTGCAGACAATTTGTTGAGAACATAGATAAGTCTTAGTATTTTATGGGAGGTAAAGGAAGGTAAAGAAAAAAGCAACACTCTAGCAAGTCTGAAGTTAGGGACTGAATTATAATCCCACTGAAAATCAGTTGAGTTTCTCCAGATTTCTTCAGTGTGACTCAGAGCAGAATTTGGCCCATGACATACATTGTTCAGGTGCATCAATTTCTTCACCAAGGCTCCATTATTTCTGTCAAACCAGTTTTCAGTCACTCGGTTCTCTATTGTGACTGCTTTGGCTTTAATATTATTACTGAACCCTGGAGTCAAAGCTTCCACTAACTTCAATGGGGCCAAGATTTCACCCATGGACTCTTTTTCCCACCTTGGGATGTAGACTAATGAAAACATATTTTGCCCCTTTTTCATTCCCCTTCTTCAAGATATATATGTACATGTAGTGTAGCTGAGAATCTCCTCTGTTCCTGCTGTACAAGATGGTGAGAGCAGGCCTGCTTGTTTCAGTGCAGGGATTTGCTTCCTGAAGAAAATTGCTGACAATTTCTTGTCCCTTCGTTTGTCCCTTTTTGGCATACCAAGCTCTTTTTCCTTAACAATTAGAGATACTTTGGGAGCAAATTTGTTCCACTAATTAGCACATTTCAGTGAATTAGAGTTGAACAAGCAGAGCTCTCCTACATTCTGCCTGCTGGAACCATATCTTTACATCAGAGTTTTCAAAAATTATCATTCCAGTTTTAAATCAGCTGCTGTTCACTCACACAGCAACTATTTAAATGGGAGTTTTTAATATCTATCTATTCTGTACATATCCAGTACAATACATACATTGAGCATGTTACTTTTGTGGTACAGAAATTCCCAATAATGTGATAGACCTCATTGGTTATCATGATAATAATTAAGGGATATTGACAGGCTTGGTCAACTCAAAATTTGGCTTGCCATTTTTGTCGCTGGTGCATTTACTAAAAACTCTCTTGACTTTTAGTCAAGTCAACTATGAATATAGATTAATTCCTACTTGCTTCAGTTCTAAAGCAAAGAGGAATAATATCTGATCAAAATGTTAAAAATGAAAAATGTCCAAATATGTCAAATTAATAGTAGATGTGAGTTGCATTTTTTAAGTTATAAAAGTGTTAGCTGCTTAAATGGCAAAGATAAGCAAGACATAGTGTGACAAAGTTCCTCCTCTACCTTGGTGGGTCTTGCGCTTATTGGCGGATTTGTTTGCCTTGGAGCTTCATGGCAGCCCTCAGTTTGGCCGTTTTCATGAACACACAGTCCAGGTCAACTCCTCCTGTGTCTGACCAGGAGTTGGGAGGTTTGGGGGGAACCCAGGCCCGCCCTCTACTCCGGGTTCCAGCCCAGGGCCCTGTGGATTGCAGCTGTCTAGAGTGCCTCCTGCAACAGCTGTGCGACAGCTACAACTCCCTGGGTTACTTCCCCATGGAACTCCTTCCAACACCTTCTTTATCCTCACCATAGGACCTTCCTTCTGGTGTCTGATAATGCTTGTACTCCTCAGTCCTCCAACAGTCCACGTTCTCACTCTGAGTTCCTAGTGCCTCTTGCTCCCAGCTCCTTACACGTGCATCACAAACTGAAGTGAGCTCCTTTTTAAACCCAGGTGCCCTAATTAGCCTGCCTTAATTGATTCTAGCAGCTTCTTGATTGGCTGCAGGTGTTATAATCAGCATGTCTGTCTTAATTGTCTCCAGAAGGTTCCTGATTGTTCTGGAACCTTCCGTGTTACCTTACCCAGGGAAAAGGGACCTACTTAACCTGGGGCTAATATATCTGCCTTCTATTACTCTCCTGTAGCCATCCGGCCTGATCCTGTCACAATAGTTAGCACTCAGCACCTCTCAATGTTTTGGTCAAATTTGCCTGTGTAGCTTTGCCAAAGTGAAATCTGTGTGTGGCCAGATTTTCTATTTATATTCTCTAGGCAGGTTATTATTCCTACTTGTTCTAGCTGCTAATACATCTGTCTAGAATTTAGCAGCTTTTGTCCTTCCTTTCTTTTGGATATTAGAAGACATTGGAGAAAAAACATGGTCTTTCTTGTGGGACTCAGGAGATATGGGTTCAATTCCCAGCTCTTCTACTTTTCATTTGATTTTGGGAAAGCCACTCAAGGTCTCTGTACTTCAGTTCCCCATCTGTAAAATGAAGTAATAATATTTCCATATCTCACAGGCATTGTTGTCAAGATAAATTCATTAGTGTTTGTTAGGTGCTCAGATACTATTGCAATGGAGCCATAAGTGCCTAGATAATTGCAGACTGAAAGAGAATATTTGTTGCTGTTTTTTTATATTTTTAAATTAAAGTCCAGATGAACATGAAACCTAAGAAGCCTTCAAGTGGCACTCAGCCCATTCCATCACTAATCTATGTATGCCTGCTATATCTCTTTCTCCTTTTACCCTCAACAGCTTGACAAATGGACACAGCAAATAAAACCTTGCATAAGCTGGGAAGCCTTACCTTGGGCAGTGTGTTTTTTACCTCTTGTACATTCTGGCAACAGTTGTGTAGCTTGTTGTGCCAATAAAGAGTTACTGAACTGAGAATTGGATCTTCAAGTCATTCATGCTGAGTACAGATTCTTTGGGAAACAAGACTTGCTGATAGGTTTCAGAGTAGCAGCCATGTTAGTCTGTATCCGCAGAAAGAAAAGGAGTACTTGTGGCACCTTAGAGACTAACAAATTTATTTGAGCATAAGCTTTCGTGAGCTAGAGCTCACTTCATCTGATGTGCTTATGCTCAAATAAATTTGTTAGTCTCTAAGGTGCCACAAGTACTCCTTTTTTTTTTGAAGACTTGCTGAGTTGCAACAATTCCATAATCAATTTCTTTTCCACTTGTACATGCATCAATGACAAGGCAAGCATGCTTCATTTGTTTTGATATATTATATAGACCTAGCATAGTACACTTTGCAGAACTGGTTTACAATGGTATGTTAAAATGTAGCATAACAGTAACAGAGCTATTTGAATTCCTTTTGGACAGCATAAAGCATATTATCTTAGGTAAACACAAGCCATGTTTGACAAATGCAATTAATCTTTTGGGATATTTGGATGAATACTTTGTCTCCCTCTAAACTAACTGTTTGTTTTTCACTTGTTTTGTTTAGAAAGTATGTTGATTTCATGATAGTTAACTTAATTTGGCATAATGGACTATGCAGTTTGCAAGGCATTTATTCCTTTGTTCATACTAGTATTGCTATACAGTAGTTACTATTATGTATTGTTTGTACCATGTTAATGCCTAGAGGCCATTAGGACCCTGTTGTGTTAGGTGCTGTACTTACGTATAGTAAGAGACAGACAGCCTTTGCCTAACAGAACTTAAACTGAAAACACAGAAAAACGGCAGGTAGTTGGGGAACATCCATGTAATATGTCAAAATACACTAAACACAGGGTGGTAAGGTGAGTTGCCCACGTTTGAGTCCCAGTCCACTCCCTTAATCACAAGACAATCCTTTCTTGTTTAGAAGATGGGATCTTCAGATTGAAAGACATTTTACAGTATCATCTGCTTATTGTATCTACTTACTGATTCCACACCATAGCCCACACATTTGAGTGGATTTCTGCGTAACGAATTTCAACAAAAAAAATCACTTTCTTATCTATATCACAAAAATAGCAAGAATAGCTTTTCTTGAGAATAGTTAGCTAATTCTGTTCTTTTCATATCAGTCAAAGCTAGGAAGTATAGAATCATATACAAATGAAGAAGGCGAAAAAAGAACAAACTTCTGTTTGAATCTCTGAATCACTTTTATTTCCAATCGATAAAAAGTTTCACTGTGGTTGTTTTGTCTAGAGAGGCATCCAAACTGCAAAGATTCTTATCCAGGCCCTTCTAGAGTTTCAAAGTGTTGAAATCTAAGGTTTCAATGTGTCTAGTCCGAGTGAGAAGGGACTGTCAGTTGTAAAGTTTCATTTCAGATGCAAGTCCAAACTGTTCAAATATTCAGTGGTGTTTCAAAACAGGATGTGTGTTTTTGGAATCATGTCTAATTATATCCTAACTCCTTTTTGGATTCTAGTCTGTGGCTTGTGATACTTTTTCTCCATCATTTTACTGTTTGTTTTTTGTTTGCTTTTCCTAGCTGGGGAAAAGCCACAAATGATGTTAGACATAACTCTAGAGTAAACAATGCTAATGACAAAGCAATTTGAAATTATAAAAGGACAAGTGGTGCAACAAAGACTGGCTAAAGGCCTGAAGGAGATAATTAGAAAACCTCCTCCTTAAAGGAAAGCAAGTCTGCTTTTAAAATAAGAGCTTCAGATTAGATTTTAAAATACAGTGGAAGAAAGAACTTAGCAAATGCATCATAAAAGAAAATAAAGAAATGAACCTAGATAGGAAGGGTAAGTATTGGAATTGTTGAGAGACAGGACATTAGGATCCAAGATGGTAGATGTCAGGAGAGGTAAAACATATTGTTTTAAATATCTAGTACTCAAAAGAGTAATACTTTTAGGATAAAGCTGAGTATTTCCAGGCAATGTACTGATGATATTCATAGGGTTAAATGAGTCAATAAAAAGAGATGTTTGTGCCTCTAAAAATAACATTATTTCAACAAGTGCCCCTGGGACAATAAGGCAGACAATGAAACTTGCTAATAGGTTCTGATAAAATGCCCTAAAAACTGAAAACATAAATACCACCAGTATTAATTACTGTGTTCTGGAAGTATTGCTTTACCTCACTGAGACTGTGAGTGGATATATATAATGCCCTATACCATGGCTTGCCGGATAATACTTGCATATAAGGATTAATTATTGTGATTTGGATATCATTAGTTCCATCAATATGTTTTTTTCTTTCTAGCAGAAGATGAGTAAAAATATGCCGTTTTGAGAGAGTGGCAGTATCAGTCAGACATCCTGGTATAGAAGTCTCTGGAGGTAGAAACAAAAACACTAAGGTAGTAATGGTTCTCCAAACTGCAGCGCTAACTGTAAACAATTAAACTGAGAAAGATTTATGACGAAATAGCAGCATTTCCTTCAATAGTTAGTTGACAGCAAAGGGGTAATGCAGGAACCGTCATGACCTGGACATGTCCAAAAGCTATGATGTTTGTTTGGAATGACATAATTTGGGGGAGGTGTTTGACAAATTTGTGTATTGTTGCCCAAAGCTTAAATGAAAGAGATTTTACCTGAAGTATGGCAAAAGATAAATGAAATATGGAAGAATATATGATCAGAAACCCTAATAAAATGAACTAATCTAAACAAGAACTAGAAACACATCAAAGAATAGAAACATATTTCACTGGCGAGGAGGTAAAGCCATGAAATAGTAAGTGGCAAACCTATGAATCCAGGTTCTTTGCATTCCTCACAACAGTGGCTGGCAGTGTGAGAGAGAGTATGAATCCATTGAAAGAACTGATCAGACAACACAGGCTGAAGTGCCAACAGTACACCAAGGCCACCTAAAGCTACATCTCCTTTATATCACATGTATACAGCACTATCTCCTAGCCTTCTCCATGTCCAGCTGAAATCAGTATCTGGGTGAAGAGCAATTGGTAAAGATTAATCTAGGCAAGACTGAGGCACCTCTGGTAGAAAGAGGAAAGGGCTTCAGAGAATATACTTTCTCCTGTTAAGGTCATCTGCTATCTAATTAGATCAGTTTGTGGTCTCTGGGTCCTCTGGACTTTTCCATTACATGCCCAATAGCTATAGCAGCAAAAATCCATGCTTCCATCTGCTCAGGGTGATCTATGTATTTGTCTGGGGCTGGAAAATTCTCTGTCAACTTTTTTTCCCCCACAAAGAGTATATGCTTTCCACAGAAAACTTTGGCTTTCATCAAGAAGCCAAACACCTGAAAACTGAAATTTTCAGCAAAATTCAAAAAAATTAATCCAAAACATGAAAAATTTTGGTTTGTAAATACTGCCTTGGTGCCTCTTGAGATGCAGTTTGGGTACCTCATGACTCCATTCCCCTCTATGAGTCAGACTTCCCACCCAAGTTTCATCTCACATGGTGCAGCATAGTCAGTGATTCCGATGATTCACTGCAGAAGATCACCAAGAGGGGACCGGACCGTGGTGCTTTATGGGACATGATGGCTCAAGGCACCCAGAGTACAACTCCCATGAAACACTGTTTTAGAAATTTCTCATAATTCTTTGATTGTTAAGTTTTTGGTGAAAAATCAAAATTTTCCACTGGGGAGGAGGGGAGGGAATCTTCCAACCAGCTCTATGTGTGACCTTTGCACTTAAGTATTGAAAGTCACCCTAGGCAAAAAGCTCCCACTGATGATTTTAAACAAATGGTTCCAGAATCTCTGTGAGCAATTCACCCCAGTGTTGCACTCTCTGCACTGGCTCCCTGGTGAATAGCATCCAATGCAAGATCTTAGTCCTAATATTCAGAGCTTCCCACGTGTTTAGACCTAGCCAGTGAAGAGAATGAGGGAGAGAGAACTTTCTCAAGAGCTGGAGCTGGACTCAGGCACTCCCGCAAGAGCTAAGAATAAGTATAGGCTACACTATGTCAGCAACTAAAAGCAAAATTCATGTGACTTAGCATCCCCGCAGTAAGTGCTTCACATCCACCCACTCACTCACACACTTGGAGAAAAACCCTATAAAGTAGTCATGCCCTGTTAAGTAATTCAGTTATTTCTCCCAATGGATGGAAATTAACTAAACTCCAGCTGGAGGGAATTCTAAAACATATTTATTAAAAATTAATCTCTTTAAAATAAAACATTTGGCTAGATTAATATTTGTAAGCCCAAGCCTGCAAGGTGTCGAGTTCATTCAACTCCAGTTTCAATGGGTATTGACTTAAATGGGAGTTCAGGAGGCATTCAGGAGGACCTGGCAGGACTGGGTCCATAGATATAAATTGTTCAATCATTGGTAATGAATATTCTGACTCTACAGCAAAGTCAAATTTTTGTGCAATAGGCCTGAATACTATCTGAGTTATAACAACAGTAAGGCACTTTTAATGTTTTGGTGTACAATATGCAAAGGTCTCTGGGACCATAAAAAATAAGCAACAGACCCAGTTCACTCTTTGGATCCCATCAATTTTGCTCCTTTGGCACAATGGAGCTTCTACAATAAGGGAAAATCTCATCTATGCAGGGGACAGAGCTTTCTCTAGGGCTGGGGCCAGACTCTAGAATGGAACTAAAGCCCATCGCAACCTCACCACCTTCTGTTCTAAGTGCAGGGTGAATTTCTTTGACCTGCTTTCCATGACAAACTTAGAACAATGTACACATATACATATTATTTTAAACAATTCCAAAACAAAACATTCTATTGCCCACTTTTCTCCCCGTGGGGAGAGGATGAGAGAACAAACCACATGAGAGATGTTAGTCACGCTGCTTAATGCACTACTGGAAGATGCACAGATGCTACAGAGATGAGTGTGACAACAGAACATAGAATAGAACAGTACAGCACTCGGTGATAGGATGGTAAGCTGCAGAGAGGTTAAGCAGACCACAAGTGCCTCTTTGTCAGGAGCCCCAGCTAACCAGCACCACCCACAGAGTGGGAGGAGCTGTCTCAGAAGGAGGCAGGGCAAGACAGCCAAGACAGCTCTTAGCCCATTTCCTGGATACCTTGCCCTGCCAGAGCTCTGAAGAATAACAATGAGAAACATAATGGATTAGAATGAAAAATATCCACCAACATCCCTATCACACATGAATGCAAGCATAGCAGGATGGTACACACAATAAAAAGAGAAAAGAAAGTGATCTTAATGTGTTAAAGAATGTTATAGATAAAATTTGGGCCTCATATCTGGCAAGAGCATACCAGTGTGGTGGAGCTACAGATAGAAAAGGTCTTCTCTTTTGTCTCCACAAGTTTATATTTTGAGATGGAAAGCAGATCCACTCCTGTGGAGCGCAGCAGAAAATTGTTCTATGCATAGTGTGCTCCTCATAATCAATGACTTCTTTACTTGTAAATGTATTTCTTATTGCTCCTTTTCATTTGTGTGCGCCCTTCTTTTTCCTTTAGAATCTCAATTAAAACTTACTGTTCATATGATCAAATCCCTTGAAGACATATGGGCCTATTCTCCTGTACCCTTGACCTTGTGCTGTTCTTTACACATGTGCAGAGCTGATGAAAAACACTACCAAATCAGAATGGCAGCATGTTGAAGCCAGTGTGTACTTTCTGGTCCCAGTCACTGAGTTTGGCTGAGCCGTTGGCATAGGAGCCAAGGGAGCATTCCATTTTTGTGCTTCTACAGTCAAGAGCTATACCTAAATTTACAACAGCATGTAGTGTACAAGTCCTACATGTGTAGCTCCATTCCTCCATGAAATGCTCTGGCATCAGGGAGGCAATGGGGAAAGGCTCAGATATTACTGTTGTTTTAATTAGCCCATAAAGCATAAAGGCTGAGAGCTCCTGCTAACGGGGGCTAGTACAGAACTTTGGTGGTGGAGAGCTGGGAAAGCGGGATGTGGAGAAAGTATGGTCAAAATAAAAGAGTTCAGAGATTTTTAAAAACCTGTCATGTATCAAATTAATACCAGGACACATTTGTATTTTATTTATTAGGTATTATCCCTCTCTACTGTTAAAGGCTCTGATTGCTCCAGAAACCATTGGAACTAATGACTCTTCCAGCTGACTTTCTCAGGTCCAAGATTTAAATACTTTCCAAGAACAACATTGTTGATTCCTTTTAAATCAAGTGGTAGTATTCACTGTAGATGTTTTCTCCTCTCATTCACGATGTGCTGACTTGTGCCCTCACTCACACCACTTAAAACCCAACTGTATTCATTACCTTAATTGAATTACTCTGGATTTGCCTTGTCAAAATGGAGGGTATGATTTGGCCCATCACCTCTGAAATGTCCTGACTCTTCCATTCTATAAAAGCTTTTGGTGAAAATATTTTAAAAGACGTTTTACAGGTGCTGTCTGTTTTCCCCTGACATTTTTTACTTCGGGATCAAGTTTGCTCTAAACTTGCTAAATAATGAAATATGAAGAAAGTGCAAATTAATTTCTAAAGTGTTGTAATAATTTACCAGAAAAAGTAGTGTGGACTAGTTCTTTTATTTGAAAAGACCACAGACCTCTTGAAAGTTTGATGAGTTCCAAAGGGCTCATTGTGCTGAGCTAGGCAAATGGAACAAAAGGGCAATGGTAGGATAATTGAAAAGTTGCTTTTTTTCCATTTGGAAGGAATATTTAATGTCTAGGCAGGAAAACATTATTGAAAGAAACCAACAGAGAAAAAAGTTTTGGAATAGAAACATACTGCAAAACCATAGGCAGACCAAAGAGAACAATTAACAAGCCAGCCTGTCTTATATATCCTAAACCTAAAACACTGCAACTGCAAAATAAGAGGGTATTGAGTGCCATCTAGTAGCAGCTCAAAAGAACAGCAAGCAATTAGAAAAAGTGTTAGAATCAAGTGTAAGGAAGGGTATAACCATTCTACAACTTTGACCTGGCAGACCACAGTTGGCTGGTATTGTAAGGGCCATTTGAATGGCCAAATCTGAATGGAGCAATACTGTTAGTGAATCATGCGGCAGCCCAGCCCATGAGTAGGCAGTAACAATGACTGCAACCTTTGCTGTAACATATTCTTGAATACATTCTACAACCATGTTTGCCCCATTTATGCTTCAAGCAAAAAAAGCTTAGAAGAACACAAAGCCACTGTCCATGGCAGACCACTTGGAAATAGAGTGACAGTAGTGTGGATGCTCAGTGATACTTTCTCTAAGCTAGCAAGATACAGTGAAAGATCAAACACATAGAAGAGGTATCAGAGTAGCAGCCGTGTTAGTCTGTATTTGCAAAAAGAAAAGGAGTACTTGTGGCACCTTAGAGACTAACAAATTTATTTGAGCATAAGCTTTCAAAAGCTTATGCTCAAATAAATTTGTTAGTCTCTAAGGTGCCACAAGTACTCCTTTTCTTTTTATAGAGGAGGTAGTTACCTTAACCAAAATAAAAATCCTCATGTTATAATCATTCAGGCTGGATTTGCAACAGCACCTAAGTGACTTAAGACACAAGTACCACCGACAACTAGTGGTTGGAAATCCCACCCTAAATTTATAAGAAATATCTTCCAATCGTATACTTTAGGGTGCAAACTGATCACTAGCTACTATTACAGTTGTCCATGGACAAGTCATACTCAAACTTGCCAGCATTGCCAGTAGAAAAACTTAATAAAATTTGAAAAGCTATTGTGAGGTAGGGAAGTATTATTATCCCATTTTACTTATGGGAAACTGAGGCACAGAGTGATGGAGTATTGGGGTCCCACAGGAAGTCTCTGACTCAGCCAGAAATATCATTTAGATTTCTTACTTCTTGGTTCCACTTCCCTTTTTCCCCTCCTTCTCTCTTCTTATCTGAGTTTTGTCTGTGGGAGTACTACAGTTTTACAGTTACTTCTGAAGGCAGTGAGATTTGTAGTCATTCTTGTCTCTTCCATTAATGAGTTCCAAACCTGGGCCCTGTTGTTGAGAGAGTCCTGTTACTCTCACAAGCTTCACCTATGAGGCTGATAGCTTCAGCGTGGGGAATACAGCTGTCAGAAAGGCTCATAGTCCTATATAGAGAGATGCTCTCTGATGCATCCTGGGCCATTTCCAAGAGGCTTTTAAGTTCTTGAATACAACCCAGTATTTTATGTGGAGTCCACATAGAATGTGGAGCACTAAGGTAAGTGCTCTCAGTGACTGATGTTGATGAGGATTTGGGTTGTTGCTTTCTGGACTAACTGTATAGTCTCTTGAAACATTGAAATGCTCATATCTATGTATGGTGAATTGCAACAGTCCAGCCTGGTGGTCAAATATGAAACATTTTTGACCATGACCTAGAAGAGCTTCTCCATATGTTAAAAATGTCATGCTTTTCCAGTACAATTGTCATAAATATAAAAGGAAGGGTAAACCCCTTTGAAATCCCTCCTGGCCAGGGGAAAGCTCCTCTCACCTGTAAAGGGTTAAGAAGCTAAAGGTAACCTCGCTGGCACCTGACCAAAATGACCAATGAGGAGACAAGATACTTTCAAAAGCTGGGAGGAGGGAGAGAAACAAAGGGTCTGTGTGTCTGTCTATATGCGGTTTTCTGCCGGGGATAGACCAGGAATGGAGTCTTAGAACTTTTAGTAAGTAATCTAGCTAGGTATGTGTTAGATTATGATTTCTTTAAATGGCTGAGAAAAGAATTGTGCTGAATAGAATAACTATTTCTGTCTGTGTATCTTTTTTGTAACTTAAGGTTTTGCCTAGAGGGGTTCTCTATGTTTTTGAATCTAATTACCCTGTAAGATATCTACCATCCTGATTTTACAGGGGGGATTTCTTTATTTCTATTTGCTTCTATTTTTATTAAAAGTCTTCTTGTAAGAAAACTGAATGCTTTTTCATTGTTCTCAGATCCAAGGGCTTGGGTCTGTGGTCACCTATGCAAATTGGTGAGACTTTTTATCCAACATTTCCCAGGAAAGGGGGGGTGCAAGTGTTGGGAGGATTGTTCATTATTCTTAAGATCCAAGGGTCTGGGTCTGTAGTCACCTAGGCAAATTGGTGAGGCTTTTTACCAAACCTTGTCCAGGAAGTGGGGTGCAAGGTTTTGGGAAGTATTTTGGGGGGAAAGACGCGTCCAAACAGCTCTTCCCCAGTAACCAGTATTAGTTTGGTGGTGGTAGCGGCCAATCCAAGGACAACGGGTGGAATATTTTGTACCTTGGGGAAGTTTTGACCTAAGCTGGTAAAGATAAGCTTAGGAGGTTTTTCATGCAGGTCCCCACATCTGTACCCTAGAGTTCAGAGTGGGGGAGGAACCTTGACAACAATATTTCAGGATCTTTTAGAGCTAGAAGGTAATGCCGTGGTACAACACTGGAAATGAGGGAATCTTCCCATTCCAAAGCCTCTAAGTCTAATTCTTTGCTGCCTTGCACACTGTGTAGATGTATATGCCTATGTTTTACCATTGAACTGGAAGGGTAGCATTTTACAGCCAATGAACACTCACTTCACCAACTGTTAATGACAAGGCAAGGTATAAGCCAGTGAAGAATCTAGAAAAGGAGTACTTGTGGCACCTTAGAGACTAACAAATTTATCTGAGCATAAGCTTTCATGAGCTACAGCTCACTCCATTGGATGCATGCAGTGGAAAATACAGTGGGGAGATTTTATATACACAGAGAACATGAAACAATGGGTGTTACCATACACACTGTAAAGAGCGTGATCAGGTAAGGTGAGCTATTACCAGCAGGAGAGAAAAAAAACCTTTTTGTAGTGATAATCAAGGTTGGCCATTTCCAGCAGTTGACAAGAACGTGTGAGGAACAGTGGGAGGAGGGGGCAGAATAAACATGGGGAAATAGTTTTACTTTGTGTAATGACACATCCACTCCCAGTCTTTATTCAAACCTAATGTAACGGTGTCCAGTTTGCAAAGTGGGATGTGGATGTGTCATTACACAAAATAAAACTATTTCCCCATGTTTATCACCCCCCCACACACACACACTGTTCCTCACACGTTCTTATCGACTGCTGGAAATGTCCCACCTTGATTATCACTACAAAAGGTTTTTTTTTTCTCTCCTGCTGGTAATAGCTCACCTTACCTGATCACTCTCATTACAGTGTGTATGGTAACACCCATTGTTTCATGTTCTCTGTGTATATAAAATATTCCCACTGTATTTTCTACTGCATGCATCAGATGAAGTGAGCTATAGCTCATGAAAGCTTATGCTCAAATAAATTTGTTAGTCTCTAAGGTGCCATAAGTACTCCTTTTCTTTTTGCGGATACAGACAAACATGGCTGCTACTCTGAAACCTGGAGAATCTAGCTTATGCTTTTAACACTGGAGGTTCAGTCACTGGTGGCAACCTGTGATGGTGGATAGTACAAGTCACATGCATGTGTATATATATGACAGAGAATACATGATGGGGAAGGGTGATATCAAGATTTTATCACAAGAGTATGGGATGGTCCTGGTAAAGTTGTGGGTGCATAGGGAAGATTTACACATATTTTCTGCTACTTCAGCACAGGAGCTAAAAGAGCAAGTAAATGTAAAGGAAAGAAGGAAGATTTTATTTTTAATTATAAAGCTGGAATATGAGACCAGTGATAAAGGTTGGTGTTGAACCCTAGAGTAATTTTCATTGCAGCCATGTGCACTGCTAACGTGGCACAGATATACACCTTAGGCCTGATCCAAACCTGACTGAAGACAATAGACTGTCATTGAGTTAATGGGCTTTAGTCCAGGATCCCCATGAGTAAACAGGGCATAGGGTGGGAGGAAAATGACAGAGTCCACATTATTCTGATTTCTCTGTCCTTTGGTCCAGATTTCCTTTCTGCTGATTCCCAACCAACCAACTCCTTCCTTCCTTCCTTTTCCCTGAAATACCAAGTCACTTATTTGCTCCTCTGCTCTTACAAGAAATGGAACCCCTCTTAATCTCCCTCCTCCTCCACCAGAGATCACTGAAGTCACCTTTGCCAAGTAGCTGCAAGAGAAACCATAACTTTTCTATTCCTCCCCACATCCTGGCCTACTGTTTACTGAAGTACAAGAATGCTATGGTGGACTCTGTTCATGATGGCTCTCTGACTGAGCTGTGAGCCCCACACAATTATGCCACTCAGCACGCAGCTGTTGGTGGCTTTGTACAAGACCGAAAAATCTCTGAGTGCCCACAATGCTAAATGCTTCACTTTCTAAAAAAGGAAACTGGAAAACTTCCCAGATTGTACATCTGCCTCTCTAATTTACACCTCTGAATACCAGGATGAATAAGGAAGATGTGAGAAGGATTAATGAACTACTGTGCTTTCTCTCTCTCTCTCTCTCTGCATGCACACCCCCAATCCAGGCAAATCTGGCAGCAGTTGACTAATTTGATACGAAACTGAATACCTGTTTGTCAAGTTACAGAGTCAACGTATACCACTTCTGATCTATCTCCAGTACACATTTACATCCTCAGAAAATGACTACTGGACATATGTTTAAGATCATGCTTTGGTACTTGATTCTGTGTTGTTGCTGAAGTGGAACCAAAAGATACAAAGCTGAATCTAAAGATTTTATATTCAAAACTAAATCCAGAGGGAAGTGTCTGCACACCCTGGGTCTCATTCTTCTCTCCCTTATTTCAGTCCAAATCCAATTCAGCGAGGCACTAAGTATGTGCATAACTCTGTGTGTGTGTGTGAGCAGTTCCAAGAATTCCATCAAAGCCTGACTCAATGTGAGTGAGACTTGCAGAATCTAGCCTTCTATGAGCAAGACAAACTGAGACAGACAGTATCTGGGGCTTGGCAGTGGGAATTGGGAAGGAATTAAAGAAGCTGAGGTCTAGTGGAAAAAATCTGACAGGAATCAAGTCCTTCTCTCACTCCTGTCAATGGGGCAGCGTACAGCTGCTTCTTCACCGCAATTGGTGGCTACAAACTGTTGTGATGGAAGCACACAGGTAGGCATTGTAACTCTAGCCACTAGAGTTCACGGCTTGCCTCACTGGCCTGTGAAAAGGGTATAAGCTTTCATTCAACTACAGATATGAAATAAAGACCCAGCACTCCTGGGTCATACCTCTATTACAGGTGCACTAACCCGTTCAACAACTCTGTGGGAGAAACTGCCCCGGTCTTCTCTTTGCACTGCAGTACCAGGCTCTCAAGGTGACCGCTAGAACAGGTTTGCATCCTCTGTATATCAAGCACAGAGGGGGACACAACAGACACAGACCCCATTCCTGCAGTTTGATTTGTGCAAGCAGAATGTTGCAGCTGTATGAAGTGCTGTTGCAGGATTGGAGCCATAAACAAGTTTTTCTTCCTGCTTCTAGAGTCCTGGGGGTAGAAAATGGAAATAGATCTATCAGCTACCAAACTTTGCATGTTCAGCTCAAACCTTACTACACTGAAAATCCACAAAACACCTTAGCATATGAATAATTTACTATACAAATGTATTGTGCTCTTTGATGCAATGTTTTGTCAGCTATTTTAAATGCTGAATATAGGACACACAGCATATGCATTCATTTAAAAATAGTTAAGTTGTGTTTGGAAATCAGGATAATGATGTTGAATCAGCCTGTATACACTGAAGCTGTGATACGCTGCTCCATGTTTCTATAGCGCTAAAGATTTTACTGCTAAAGAAATTTTTCTGAGCTGTATTTCTGTGGAATAACAATGACATCCAGTGGCGAACTACTTTAATAATATATATGTATCTGCTGTAGATATAATAGGCAATGATAATGTTTCTCTGGAGGCTTCTCCTTGTTCTAGCTGAGGGTTCTTCCTAGAGAATTTGCCGGTTGGCAGAGGCTGGAGAGGGTGGGCATGAAAAATATCTGGTGCTTTAATGAGGTCATACAGTGAGCAAATCTATCCCTCCTTATCTGTCTCTAAATGCAAAGAATGTTGTATTGAGGTTTGTTCATTCTCTATTCCTCTGAAGGGCTCAAACTCCAGATTTCTTCCCCTAATAACTTATACTAAAGGTGGACTCTGCAGGGGTTCTATCCTATTCCCTGTCTAAAGTGATCATCTGAAAAATACACGCCTAAATTAATATCCTCAAATACAAGCTGTTTTTTCTTTTTTCTTTTTTTTAATAAAAGTCATTTATTGCTGCCCCATCAATGTTCTTTAGGCTGCCTTGGGGCACCCTTCACTTACATACCAACAAAGTGTGTATTTCAAGATAATTTTGTATTCTATTTTTAAAAAAAAGTTGTTACCATAGCAACTAGAAATTCACAAGGTACTTATTGCTGTGGAATTTAATTAGATTTCCTTTTAATAGCAACATACTTAAAATGCAAAGTTTTGTATTTTACTTTATATGCAGAATTTTAAACTTTTTTTCATTTTATGGAAGATTCGTATATTATGATTTTCAGGCTGTATCTTAAAATGTCCTCACTCTGTCTCTCCCTCTCTCTCTCTCTTTTAAAAAAAGGTTTGCAGGAAGAGATGTAAAGTCACCTCTTTGAGAAGGGTGTTTATATGTATAATTGCCAACTGGAGAGCAGGTGTATGATGAGAAAAGAGAGGTTTTGGTTATGAAGATGCAGAAACCAGCAACTGAAATGCACAGTATGATCCCTCTCTTGCCTCCATTGACTTCCATAGGAGTTTCGCCTTGACTTCAGTGAGAGCAGCTGGGCCTGGCAAACTTCTTTTTGCTGTGAGGTTTATGATGTTCTTGTAGCTTTGGCTTCTAAAAACAATTTCCCTGATGTTAAAACAGTTTCAATTAGGCCGTTGCAAGGGAATGGGCTTTACCAGTTAGTGGGATGTGTATGTTGTATATCTCGTTTAAATGGTATAACCTATATAGGAGGCTAGAAAAGCATGTTGTATAATAAATCACATTGAAAGAAGCCTAAATGATAAGGCCCCATTCAGAGAAATGGTATTTTTGCATATTGGACTCCTAGGGTCACAGTATGATTGTTACTTGAGTACAAGCCCTGAGGACAGCTTTGTACAAATTTCTGGTCTGATTGTGCAAACCATGCTCATGAGGGCAGTCTTAAACCAAAAGTTAGTCCTACTGAGGTTAGTGAAACTACTGACAGAACTGTAAATTTGAAGTAATCTGGGTTCTAGGGAAGATGCTGTTACTACCTCACAGAGATCATATTTTGATTCCAGTGCACAGAAGGATTAGACAAATGTATCCAATATCCACTAACCAATAGAGTTGGTCAAAAACTTTCTGACTGGACAGTTTTCCACTGGAAGATGTTGCGTTGATGAAATAGAAATGTTCTTCAGGAACTTGTTGATTCCACTGAAAGTTTTGGTGGAAAATAGACAGGCTGGCCAGCTGATCTGACTGCCCATGATTTCAGGCTCTGCAGCTCCTTGGTAGCCCACCTGACAAAGAGTTTAGATCCCAGGGCTCCTCAGCTCCCTGGCTCCATGGTGTCCTGCCTAGTGGGTTGCTGGGAAGCCTCGGAACTCAGGGAACTTGGACAGTACCTTTTCATAAAATTCCATTTTGTTTCTTTGTGTTCCAATTTGGAATAAATATTTCAGAAATGTGAAATTTTCTGTGAGAATGAAATTCCAGTTCCTGCACAGCTCTACTCATCATCAATCATCATCAACAAATGCACATACTTAATGAGCTGTCACTCCAGCCAGAGTGACCATGTTTGACGGTGTTGCACCAAGCATCTTGTGAAGTTCCCATACATGGTTCAATCCTATGAATCCACAAATTTCTGGCGTGCCCCCATGAGTGCTGCCAGTTAGGTTCAGTTCATGAGCCCCTTTGTGCATTGATGGAGAGTTTGAGAGCCTGGTGTCATGGGACATTTTTATCCATTTGGGTGACCTCACTCAAAAGTGTGCCATGCTGCTTTTGAATATAGTGAGCTATTGAAGGAAGGCCAGATCTCTGCAAGATTATGACATTTTGCACAAAGTCAAATCACTCTATGCTTAGGAATGGTATTGAATTTCACAAGCCCTTCCAACCCCGCCTGTAAAAGTGTCCAGGTTTCTGCCCCATATACCAGTTAGTACATAGGTTTGATAGATTCTGAATTTTGTCTCAGCACAGAGAAATAGTTGCATCTGTAGGTGAGACATGGATTTCATGCATGAAGGTGAGACCTATTTGTCAAAGAACATCTGGTTTGCTGCAATTGTTTGAACTTTGCTTGCAGCCTAGGTTGATGAACTCATCAGTGCTCTATGGGACTTGACCTCATCTGCACTGGCAGTTCAGGTGGCTCATCTCCAAAGTTCTGAGCCTTGGTTTTTTGCCATGAGACATTCAGCCCCATAGAGTGGGCAGAGTTTTGTAGACCTTTAGGGACAGGGCTGTAGTAACCAGTGTGAAATAAGAGCAAACCTTACTGAGAGGCTGACCCACTCACCCAGATTTGCTAGGATGAGGAAGGGTGCTGCAATTCCTATGAGGAGAATGCAGCCCCTAAACCCTCCTCAATGGCTCACTCTTCCTTGTCAACTTCTGGCTGGTAGGTGTCTGAAGCTCCCACTCCTTCTGACTGCTGCAGGAGAGAAGGAGAATTTGAAGGAATTGCAGAAATTTATTTATTCCCACTATATATAAATACACACAAACAAACACACAGAGGAAAGTTTTCTATATATCACTGATTACTGGGCAAGTGAATTTTTCAAATCCTGATGCAGATAATATAGAGCAGAGTCTAAAGTACCAGGAATGACATGGTGCCATAATCTTGATTCATAAAGTGCTTTGTGAATTGAAATTTGAAGAACACTAGGGATGGCCTTTTGGTGAATGACCAGAGGATGAGAGTTCTAAGATTAGCAGGCATAATGGAAGAAGGTATGAATCTGAGGCTTGGGAGAAAGATGTCGAGGGATGCTTGGGAAGAACAAGCAACTGGAGTGAAGTAGGAAATGAGACTGGAGGTATGGGTGGAGTTGAGTCTTTTTTTAATATCAATGTGAAGAACTACAAAGGCTATTGTTATCTGTCCAATCGGTAAGACTAATGCTAATTGCCAAAGCAGAAAGTTGTATCAGATAAATTGTAAAAAGAATGAGCTGTTTTCTTTTGGAGTGATTTTATTGCACACATCCCTCCTGGACCACTGCCTCCTAGAGGAACTTGCTGCATGCTAATTTCATTGCTATGTTGGAGTTAGAAATAACAGAAACAACCAGTAGAAAATATTGCCCTTTCCATTTGCTTAAGAAAGACACAATGTGGGGCCAAATTCTGTATTCAGTGACACTGGTGAAAATGTGGAGTACATCCATTTGTCCCTGAATGGGGGTTCTTTATGAACACTGCCAGCTGCAAGAGTATTCTCAGTACAGATCTAGGAGGGCCACAAAGGCAATGAGCTGGTGGTCACAAGGCCTTTGTGTAGGAGCCATGGTTTCCTACTTGTGTCTCTGGATCCATGGAGATTGGGGACCAGCCCATGGACTGTCCTTAAAGCAGCAAACCTCAAGTCCCTGACAAAACGAATATCTCTGTGAGGGGAAACTTCAGAGACTTCTTCCCCCTCCACCCTCTCCTGCAGGTTTCACTGTAGGAGGAGAAAATGAGGCACCTGTTCAATATGAGAGTTACCCCAATAGCATCTTGTTCAAAGATTGACAGAAAGGTACAGAACAATGCAGCATTTATAATAAGGTCATTCATTTACCATGTTTTGAATTCCATGTGCGTTTCTCTCATTCAGTGCATTAAGCAGTATTTACTATAGAAGTTTCAGTCAAAATGTTCGTGTTCCTCTGTCATTACAGTATCCTCTTCTCCTTCTCTTGTTTCCTTACTTTCCATGTTCTTTTATTTCCATTATATGGTTACCATAGCAATTTGTTCTCTTTCCCATCAGCTTTTACAGCTGTGTTTGAGCGTATTTTACAGAATGTGTTCTAGTTCATTTTAAATCTCAGGAGAAACCTCACCTGCATTAAAATGTTGATGTTTAATTTTCCTTTTCCTGATACATTTTAGATAACAGATTTTTTTAGAAATAACTTATGTATACACAAAGCATAAAGGAAAAACAAGCTTTATTGTAGCAACACAGAATCTCCTATAGATGTCACTGTACTCCATGCATTTAATTACATGAAAGTGAATGTGACTTTCTGGACAATCCAATATTAGTTTCTGACCATCAAATCATTGTACAACAGTGCTCACTGAAGGCCTGTAGTGTGAGCCTCTTCCCAGATCTGAGTGTTTGTTGCTGTAGTACATCATGTGCAGTCAGAGAGTGATTTTACAAAGTATAACATGGTGTTTACTGAAGAGTAAGATTTACCCAGTTTTTGTTTATAGAGTGACCCACAAGCTTCAGGGTGGGAATGTATTTACAAAATTTATAAAATGTATTTATAACATTTCTTCTCCAGGAGTAAAAACAGCCTTGGAACAACTCTGGGAAACAACCCTACTGTGAAGTATTGAGAGAAAGGGGGAAAAGTGGCATATTTTATTAATGAATTAACCTATATAGCGATGATAATTATAGGCAGAGTGGTCTGGTCCAAAGACCATAAAGATAGATGGCATTAGGGCTGGGATCAGAATACAGTCATGGGGCTCTTGGAGGAAAGAGGTTGGCTGTGATTAAAGAGGGCAAGAAAAGAGCTAATAGTGGATCTGGGATGTGAGGGGTGCTGTGGCTAGGACAAAGGAGGGATCTGGGCTTGCTAGGAGAGAAAAAGGACACATGAAAATAGGGAATGGAGGGTACTGTGGCGAAGTGGAAAATGGGGGTTGGGAAATGGGGGTACTGTGGGGAACTGTGACTGCTGATAGAGATGGGGGAGACTTGGGATATCTGGCGAAAGATCTTAGATGCCTGAAAGGTAAAAGATGGGCACTTTATTCTTGGCTGATTACTCTGCACTCATCAAAAACAGTTGGTTCTGAGGTGGGGAGAGTTGGAAGGACTGGCTGGGTTACAGTTCAGGATACTATGCTACAAGTACTAGCTACAATGGATATGTCTTTCATGTAGACAGACAACTACCTTTTCCCTGACCAGCACAGTCAGACACAGTCCCTCTTCACTAAGGTACAGGACACCTGCTGCTGGGCAGGGGACAGTCCCCATCAGCGTTGATCCTTCGTGCAGCTGGTGACCATTGTAGGTGGTATGGAGGACAGGTGAGTGTTGGTGAATGAGTGCAGATGGGCTGTGTGGAAACTAAGGGACATAACCTTTTTATTTGTAAGCATTGATTTGGGACCATGGTTTACAAAAGCTTACTGGTCCTGAAAGTGCTCATTTTGACCTGCCAGTATGTGTCTTCCCTAGAGGCTAGGGATTGACAGGCAGTGTTCTAAACTCTCGTGAATTATCATGAGTCTCTTGATATTTGGTCTTTTACTTAGAGCCACAGGTCATGGATATAAGTGATTGAGTGAGAATCTCAATTTTCAGTTAAAAAAACAAAACAAAAGGAAGTTTGTAGCCCTTGTGGTTGGAGAGAAAATCTTGAAAATGTAACCCAAATATGCCCTAAAGGCTCAAAACCCAGAGAGCAAAGAAAAAGACCCAAAACTTATTTTTTTTAAATCACCCAATTTTTAAGCAAATCTCATTATTTTGGGAAAGGGGGGCTGTGAGACTGTGAACCAGCTGTTTTTTATGAGAGCAGAGTAATCAGCCAAGAATAATCTTTCACCTGTCCAGCACTTTTGAAAGATAGACATTTCTAACCCAACTCTGGCCAGGGTTAGGGTTTTTTTTTTTTAAATGAAAATTGGTTTCCCCAGACTCCTAATATGAAATTATAGCCAGTCTGAATCAAATAGTGAGACTTGTGACGGGTCATCTTGCAGAAGCCCTCAAATAATATCTTTTCTTTTTAAGCTCTCCTTAGATATGTTAGCTTTCAGACTTTGTCTGGATTTCCTTTGAACCAATTTTTAGAATTAGCCAAGCTATTCTGTGCTATTTTCTAGAAAGTTCAAAACAGGGCCATAGCATGCCTGTTTTTTGTTTGTTTGTTTGTTTGTTTGTTTGTTAATGGTTAGATGCATGATTGCACTTACAAAATGTGTACCTAAAGTGTGTGTGCATATACCATAATTGAGCATGCAAACTGGGTCATTGCACAGAAAGAAGGCCAACTGTATAGAGAGGCAGCAGGCCAAGAAAGTCAGACTGTGGCAGGGAATTATACAAATGAAATGACCAGTGCCGGTCACTTGCGTGCAGTTATCTGTTTTGCATAGACAAATATCATGTCACCTGCACAAATAGATATGTATTTTGCACATATGTTTGCTAATCATTTTAAAAATTGGGTCCCTAATATTTTGCGGCAGAGGAAAGGAAAAGGGAAGATTATGTAACTGGTGGTGGTGAAAAGTATACCTATTAACCACATATTCATATATTGGGTAGTGATCAGAAGTAAGGATTTGAAGCTCTTTGTCTGAGCAACATCCCTGCTGTGTCTGTGACTGTGATCTGTCATTGCACCTCTGGCTTTGGTTACTGTATACATTTCTTGTATTCCATGCAGATCAGTAAAAGGAGTGCCATGTTGCTCACAAACCTGTAATCACTGTCGTTGTATATGTCTGTAACCTTTCTGTGAACTCCAGCCCTCTGCAGCAGGTTGTGGAGGCCCATAGCAGTCAGGTGACATACAGTGCCATCTGCACTTCTATACTGGTCATCTGGCCGGAGCTCTGACCTTTCTGAACATGATATAGTGAAATCTAAATCCTGAAAGCTGCTTGGAGGCAAAATCTGCTCTTCAATGTCAGTTTCACTACTCAGTCACTTCATTGTCCATTGCAAATGATAAAGTAACCATTAGATCTAGGTCATGAACTACAGCTTACCACTCTCATGCAATAATATACCCCTAAAGCCAATTGGTTTCTAAATAACAGAAACACAGAGCCCTGTTCCCTAACACAAATTTGAAATACCTGCAACTTTACTTACACAAACAGAACAATATAGCAGGTAAAGTTACATGATTTTTGAACATTTCATGCATTTCAGAATTTTGTACCATATGTTAAGGAAAGAGCAGTACCACTGGAAACTAACACTGGAAAATGTTCTTTTGTATGGCACAGAAATATATAAGGCCCGATTCTCCTCTTTGCTACTATGGTGGAAATCAGGGGCGACTGCTGCAGTCACTGGAGTTACATTGGCATAAAACTGTAAGTGAGAAGGGAATCAGGCCCAGAAAGTGCTAGCCTTGAAAAAGAATATTTGTTGTTAATGTACTTTTTCCAATTCTGAAAATGAGTTTTGAATAGAAAACAAATTTAGTCTAATCACTGCTTGAGAAGGATAACAAGCTGGAGTGCCAGTATTACAACATTAATCCGCCTCTCAATAAGACTAGTACTTTGCAGTTCTTTAGTGTTTTTCAGCTGAGGATATGGCAAAGCTTCACAAACACTATATAAAGTTCACAGCACTCCTGTGAGGTAGAGACGGATTATTATTCCCATTTTACAGATTTGCAGTCTGAGGCATAAAAAGGGGTGAATGCTAGACTAAACTTTACCCTTTTACCTCACACATGGGAAGCAGCCACAGTCTTTATCCTTGATGGTGGCTAAGTTCAACCAGTGGACACATGCCATCCTTTTAAAGGGTATAGCAGTGACGACTGCCTAGGCACAATGGATGAAATTTTGGCTTCACTGAAGTCAATAGGAGTTTTGCCATTGACTTCAATGGATACAACATTTCACCCAGGGCTAAGGTAGAGTCTCTCCTCACCCCCTTGCTGAGACCTGTGGCTTAAACTGCAATACAGGCTTTATCGACATGCCCAATGTCACATAGTAAGTCAGTGGCAGATCCAGAAAAGGAATCCAGTTAGCCTGATGCTCAATCTCTGGTTTTCACCACTGGCCTCCCTAATTCCCTGTGGATATAGACAAAGTATAGATACAGATATGTCAGTATCTCCATTATAAATGCCACATTCTGTACGAAGCTGAAAATATCAAGCTGAAACATCAGTTAAAATAAATATCAATATAAAAATAAAAATAAATATGGGTTGTTGAGGATCATAAAAGGGCTTTCATTTTCAGTAATTTTATGAAGTGGAGCAAAAAAAAAAAAAAGTACTATAGGCTAAATGTTCAGGGAAAAATTCCCCGAAAGTGAGAGCTACTGAACTATGGCAAACTCCAGCTCCTAAGACTTGTAAAACTAGACAATGCTAGAGAATGTCCTGTGTAGCAGCCCTGCTATTGGAGGGGGGGCTCTCATAGCCAGAGTTCTACTAAAATGAGTAACAGAAATGTTAACATGTAAATATCTAAAAATAAAATTACACACCTTAAATATAAGGAAGTTCCTTCTGAAGCTTTTGCATAGCAGGCAGTTTCTACCTTTTAAAAAAATTACACCAAATCCTTTTGTATGCAAAGCTCCCACTGAAAATTGTACAAGCAATGCATAACCGGGCTCTTATTCTGGGGCAGGGAGGAGAGAAGCAGTATATTTGTGTGACAGTTTTACTAAACCAGCCAATTTGAGTCCTCCATGGGTGGGCCAAGTACTTAGGATCTTTCAATTTACCTTTAGTTTAAACTAGAACTTCTATCACTCTGCTGGGAACTCCTCTAAAGCTGCCACATCTTGGGAAGAACCTAGATATTTCAAAGAAATATATTTCCCCTCCCCCCCCCTTTTTTTAAAAACAGAGCTGCGTTTTGAAGATGGTAATGTAAGGAAACTCCCTAGGAGGTAACATAATGTGAGACTGCTCTGTAAATGTTTTTGACTTTGTAATGATCTGCATCCTAATACTAACAAGGTAGTGAAAGGCAATTCAGGCCCTGAACCTGCAAAGTCTTATGCATGCACTTAACTTGATAGACATCATGTTGCTTTTGGACCATGGGCACCTAAAATATGCCCACTGACTAAAACCTTATCACATCAAGGAGCATGAATTGTGTGATCCCACAGTAAGAGATCTCCATTTTAAGCCCTGTTAGCATCAGCTATAGCTTCAAAACCAGTTAGCCATGGTAAAGTTAACAATTATTCAGATGTGTCCATTCTGGTTACCCTAGAAGCTAGTATTTTCATTGTCCCCCTGCTGGGCTGTGCCATATTTCTGTATGTAGGTTATTAGGTTTGGGGCTTTTCTCTCTGATTCTACTAGTATTTTTGCAGCTGTTGTTGTGTTAGCTCAAAATATCCATCTTAGACTCAGAGAGACAAGGCGAGTGAGGTCATATCTTTTCTTGGACCAACTTCCGTTGATGAGAGAGACGAGCTTTGGAGTTTGCACAGAGTTCTTCTTCAGGACCAACAAGGCTACACCAACACCGCAAACATCTTAGATTCAGAAAGACCCAAAATCAAGGGCCAAAGTCATCAATGACATAAAGTCCACTGAAGAGTGTTGCCCACTTACACCAGGGGTGAATTTGTTCCTGGGTCTCTTTCTCTCCAAAATTGTGCTAAGTAGCTCATGATCTACTTGACAAATGAAATTAACTGGAAACTGAGCAGTTATCCTTAGTGGATGTATTGGACATGAGGAGACCTGTAAGGCGGGCAAGTTGCTCCTTTGAAACACTTTGTGATTAGAGCTTTGCAAAACGTTTCAGACTTCAGAGCAATCTTTACTCTGGCAAAAGTCCCATTAAAGTCATTGAGAGATTTGCCTGAGAACTGAGTGCAAGAATCATCCCAATATTAAAACAGCAGAAGAGAAACAAGCAGTAATATGAACTGAGCAGAAAGAAGCACAAATAAAACAGTGCATTGAACATATTTAATTACTATTAGTCTTTCTTATAACTTAACAGAAGTGTTTACAAGAGTTTTTCCTTATTGAATAAAAAAATCTGTTGCTCTAAGAAAAAGAAAATTGGCAGCATGTGACCTCCAGAAGAAGAAAAAAGAGGAGAATCCATATACCCCCAGTGCAGATAAAGGTAAGGAACCATTTTCAGGCTCTCTGCACAGGTACTATGGCAGAGAATGGTTTGGAAGAGTCATCTGAGGGAAGGGATCAGAAGGAGACCCCATCGACCAAAAGGCATGGGTTGCATTGTCCTAGGGATGCGGATTCCACGACCACCACTCCCAAGAGCAGGAGATGGGGAGGAGGTGGTCAGGGACTCCCTCCCCAGGGGGACGGAGTCATCCATCTTCCATGCAGACTGGGAAACTTGAGAAATGTGCTGCTTGCCTGGAGCTAGAATTCAGGATGTGACGGAGAGTCTGCTGATACTGATCAAGCCTTCGAACCACTATCCCTTCCTACTTCTCCACGTGGGCACCAATGATACTGCCAAGAATGACCTTGAGTGGGTCACTGCAGACTACGTGGCTCTGGGAAGGATAAAGGAGTTTGAGGCACAAGTCATGTTCTTGTCCATCCTCCCTGTTGAAGGAAAAGGCACAGGTAGGGACCATCGAATTGTAGAAGTAAATGCGTGGTTACACAGGTGGTGTCAGAGAGAGAGCTTTGGATTCTTCGACCATGGGATGTTGTTCCAGGAAGAAGGATTGCTAACAAAGAGAGGGAAGAGCATCTTTGCAGGCAGGCTTGGTAATCTAGTGAGGAGGGCTTTAAACTAGGTTCGCAGGGAGATGGAGACCTAAGCTCTGAGGTAAGTGGGGAAGTGGGATACCGGGAGGAAACACAAAGAGGAGTGGCCTCCTGATTCACACTGAGAAAGTAGGGCAATCGGCTAGTTATCTTAGGTGCCTGTACATGAATGCAGGAAGCCTGGGAAACAAGCAGGAATAATTAGAAGTCCTGGCACGGTCAAGGAACTATGATGTGTTTGGAATAACAGAGACTTGGTGGGATAACTCATGTGACTGGAGCACTGTCACTGATGGTATAAACTGTTCAGGAAGGACAGGTGGGAGAGAAAAGTGGAGGAGTTGCACTGTATGTAAAAGAGCAGTATGATTGCTCAAAGCTCCAGTATGAATCTGGAGAAAAGCCTGTTGAGAGTCTTTGGGTTAAGTTTAGAGGCAAGAGCAAGAAGGATGATATTGTGATGGGCGTCTGCTATAGACCACCAGACCAGGAGAATGAGGTAGATGAGGCTTTCTTTGGACAACTAACAGAAGTTTCCAGATCACAGGCCCTGTTTCTCATGGGGGACTTCAATCACCCTGACATCTGCTGGGAAAGCAATACAGCAGTGCACAGAAAATCCAGGAAGTTTTTGCAGAGTGTTGGGGACAACTTCCTAGTGAAAGTGCTGGAGGAACCAACTAGTGGCCGTGCTCATCTTGACCTGCTGCTCATAAACAGGGAAGAATTGGTACGTAAAGTAGAAGTGGGTGGCAACCTGGGCAGCAGTGACCATGAGATGTTCGAGTTCAGGATCCTGACAAAAGGAAGAAAGGAGAGCAGCAGAATATGGACCCTGGACTTCAGAAAAGTAGACTTTGACTCTCTCAGGGAACTGATGGGCAGGATCCCCTGGGAGGCTAATATGAGAGGGAAAGGAGTCCAGGAGAGCTGGCTGTATTTTAAAGAAGCCTTATTGAGGGTACAGAAACAAACCATCATGATGTGCAGAAAGAATAGTAAATATGGCAGGCGACCAGCTTCACTTAACAGAGAAATCTTCAGTGAGCTTAAATACAAAAGGGAAGCTTACAAGAAGTGGAAACTTGGACAGATGACTTGGGAGGAGTATAAAAATATTGCTCGAGCATGAAAGGGTGTAATCAGGAGGGCCAAAGCACAACTGGAGTTTCAGCTAGCAAGGGATGTGAAGGGTAACAAGAAAGGTTTCTACAGGTATGTTAGCAACAAGAAGGTCAGGAAAAGTGTGGGACCCTTACTGAATGGGGGAGGCAAGCTAGTGACGGATGATGTGGAAAAAGCTAAAGTATTCAATGCTTTTTTTGCCTTGGTCTTCACAGACAAGGTCAACTCCCAGACTGCTGCACTGGGCAGCACAGTATGGGGAGGAGGTGAGCAGCCTTCAGTTGTGAAAGAACAGGTTAAAGACTATTTAGAAAAGCTGGACATGGGACTGGATGCAATGCATACGAGGGTGCTGAGGGAGTTGGCTGATACGATTGCAGAGCCATTGGCCATTATCTTTGAAAACCCGTGGCGATCAGAGGAGGTCCCAGACAATTGGAAAAAGGCAAATATAGTGCCCATCTTTTAAAAAAAGAAGGAGAATCCGGGGAACTATAGACTGGTCAGCCTCACCTCAGTCCTGGAAAAATCATGGAGCAGGTCCTCAAGGAATCCACTTTGAAGCACTTGGAAGAGAGGAAGGTGATCAGGAATAGTCAACATGGATTCGCCAAAGGCAAGTAATGCCTGACCAACCTGATTGTCTTCTGTGATGACCAACCTGATTGCCTTCTATGGCTCTGTGGATATGGAGAAAGTGGTGGACATGATATACCTTGACTTTAGCAAAGCTTTTGATATGGTCTCCCACAGTATTCTTGTCAGCAAGTTGAAGAAGTATGGATTGGATGAATGGACTATAAGGTGGATAGAAGCTAGCTAGATCATAGGGCTCAAAGGGTAGTGGTCAATGGTTTGATGTCTAGTTGGCAGCCGGTATCAAGTGGAGTGTCCCAGGGGTTGGTCCTGGGGCCGGTTTTGTTCAACATCTTCATTAATGATCTGGATGATGGGATGGATTGCACCCTCAGCAAGTTTGCGGATGACACTAAGCTTGGGGAAGAGGTAGATACTCTGGAGGGTAGGAATAGGGTCCAGAGCGACCTTGACAAATTGAAGGATTGAGCCAAAAGAAATCTGATGAGGTTCAACAAGGACAAGTGCAGAGTCCTGCACTTAGGATGGAAGAATTCCATGCACTGCTACAGGCTGGGGACCGACTGGCTAAGTGGCAGTTCTGCAGAAAAGGACCTGGGGATTACAGTGGACAAGAAGCTGGATATGAGTCAACAGTGTACCCTTGTTGCCAAGAAGGCTAACATCATATTAGGCTGCATTAATAGGAGCATTGCCAGCAGATCAAGGGAAGTGATTATTCTTCTCTATTCTGCACTGGTGAACCCATATCTGGAGTATTGTGTCCAGGTGTGGGCCCCCCACTAAAGAAAGGATGTGGACAAATTGGAGAAAATGCAGCAGAGGGCAACAAAATGATTAGGGGGCTGGGGCACATGACTTACGAGGAGAGGCTGAGGGAACTGGGCTTATTTAGTCTGCAGAAGAGAAGAGTGAGGGGGGATTTGATAGCAGCCTTCAACTACCTGAAATGGGGTTCCAAAGAAGATGGAGCTAAGCTGTTCTCCGTGGTGGCAGATGACAGAACAAGGAACAGTGGTCTCAAATTGCAGTGGGGGAGGTCTAGATTGGATATTAGGAAACACTATTTCACTAGGAGAGTGCTGAAGCACTGGAATGGGTTACCTAGGGAGGTGGTGTCAAGTATGAGGGGGTAGCCGTATTAGTCTGTATCCACAAAAACAACAAGGAGTCCAGTGGCACCGGTGGCACGTTGAAGACCAAATAAATCTGTTAGTCTTTAAGGTGCCACCGGACTCCTTGTTGATTTTAGGGAGGTGGTGGAATCTCCATCCTTACGTTTTTAAGGCCCGGCTTGACAAAGCCCTGGTTGGGATGATTTAGTTGGGGTTGGTACTGTTTTGAGCAGGGGGTTGGACTAGATGACCTCCTGAGGTCTCTTCCAACCCTAGTCTTCTATGATTCTATGATCCTTTGAGGAGCATCATGTGATCAGTTAAAGATTGCATTGTAATCCACGTGCTCAAGAAGGCAGAGTGAAGATTACAGATGCACCCTTAATTTAAGCATTTCCTTATTTCTGAGTAAACAATTATGCCACATTGATGCAGGATGAAGACATCTATTGTATTCAAGTATAAATACACAAAATACGAAAACATATATTATATAATATGACAAATAGTCAAATTACTAGAGACATGTATGGAGTGAGATACTGTATTCTGAGTCTCATAATAGCTCTTCTAAGTGCTTGTTTCTCCTTTCACTTCATATATTTGGTTCATTGCATGGAAGCTTGTACCAGCCCAGCAAACATTTTAAAAAGGAAGTTTTAAGTTGCTTCTCAGTGTTGTCTGTTAACTGTGCAATTCTGCTGCTGTTCTAGCAATAGGTATTACTAGGTGAAATGATTGCACCTCATTGTGCAAACATTAGCCCACATAGTCAGACTTTTCATACTTGTCAGGGCTGTACCCAGGCCTAAGTTATTTATAGAGAGGGTTAAAAAAAAACACAGAATCAAATACTGACTGTGAGTTAAAGAGGGGATAAAAGTTTAGGCTTAACCTATAGGGAAACCTGTGGAATAAAGCAACCTGGTGTCCAATGTGGGGGTGGGAAAAGGAGAGAGAGTAAAAAGGCTAAAAGAGATCAAGTCTAATGAACCGTTGGAGGAAACTGGGAGTCTGGAGCCTCAGAACGAAAGAGAGGCCAAGCAAAGCAGAGATAAATAAGATCAGCCACAATGTCACAAAATTGATCCAGAGTTCAAAAACCATCAAATCACTCTCTACAATAAAAATGAGAGAAAAGAAACATTCAGTGTCAGGATTCCCAAAGAGTGCTTGCTGACGTTGAGCGTAACAAGAAAAAGACATGCTTGTAACATAATCTTGCTCTTTTTTTAAGCACAGAGCATTTGAAATGTACATGCTGCTCTATTGTTTTGTGTTGTATAGTCTGTATGTCATGTAGCTGTAAGTCCAATGGAATTTTTCTACTGTACAAAAAGAGGGAAATTAATGTTGGATGAATGCAGTGGATATTTCTGTTATTAAAGAGTTACAATTGGACCAGAAGTATACGTAGCTGCTAATGTCCTGTAAACTGTTAAAGAACAAAATTACAGCAATTCCTGTATCTAGAATAAAAGATTAATGATTGAGACATAGCAGTAAACAGAAGAAAATCCTAAGGTATGAATTAAATTGAACATTACCAAAACATTTTTGGTAACTGAAACAAATTTATTTTAAAGAAATAGAACATTTTAAATCCTATCTGTGATATTTCTGAAGTACCTATCACCTTTGTATCTAAGTGCCAAACAAAACAAAGCAATCACCTTTATTTTTTTAAAGCCTGTGTACCTCTTAGTGATGTAAATAGGAGGTATTACCCATATTTAGCAGGTTACAATATTTAGACACCTAAGCACCTCTGACTTGGTAGACTTATTTTTGATAAGTGGTGCTTATAAGTGTTGGTATGAAGCGTAAGTAGCTAATGCAAATATGTTCCCGACCCCTACCAGAGCTAGCAATTATGGAAATTTTCAAAGCCTTCATCTTTTATAATTAGACATAGCCGGCTTATAGTGAAGAACTCACCTCACTGGCCAGCTAGGTCCTTATTCGAGTGTTCCATGAGAAATGAAGTATTTGAAATCAGAGGAATGGTGTATTCCGTAAAGGCATTTAAGAGATGGTGGGTATTTTGAAATAATAATGCACAGACTTCTAGCATTTTGTTTGCTGTGCATGAAAGATGAATAAAAAGCATACAAAATCTTGTAATTGATTATAATTAAGTGTACTTTCAAATTCATGTGAAATGCTGATTAATATTATTCACAAAATCCAAAATGCAAGTTTTGTTAGCTTGGATAAAGGAAAGGAGCACGGAGTTAGATACAAGGCAAGAGAGCTGCCCATACGCAAAGCCTAGCAATCTTCCCTATTAGAAAGACAGGTTAATTATTGTTTGACATTTTAAGGGCCTGATGCAAAGCACTCTGAAACTATACAAATATTTCCATTTGGCTTTGAATCAGGCTCCAAGAGATGCATCAATCAGAAGAATGAAGGCATTGAATGTGCATTTCAGTATATAACATATTTCATTACAGTATGAGTGTCAGATTTTTCTGACAACATCTTGCATGTAACACTTTGTGACTAACAGGTGCATTAATGTAGCTGAGCCATGTATGTGTCTTATTACAAGAAATGCAGCTCCAGGTGGACTGATGACTCTTAATAGTGATGGTCCAAAAATATTAGAATAGCTCAGAATCAGCAGGTACCGATCTCCCTCATGGCTAAAGCAGAGGTTTGGTTACATAAGTGCCACTTACTAGCTGTCAGCAGATTACACTGTTTGACCTTTTAGATAAGACCAGACCAATTCCACTGAGGTGAATCAGGTAACTGAATGAGAACGAGAAAGAAAAAAACTTGGATCTGGTTCTCTTCCGTCTTGCCCTTTTTGTAATCATGAACACCTTGACAAAGTGGTTGTAAAATTCTGCCATTCAGACTTGGCAGTGATTCATACCTAAAGAAGGTGCAAGACAGTAGAGAATCAGGCCGCAGGGATATACAAGCCACAAAGGCATGCTTATAACAGCATGTGACAATGCGATTGCATTTTTATATTCAATCCAAGGTGTTGGTGGGATGTGTGTGTGTGTGTCAGAGAGAAAGAGAGAGAATAATGAATAGAGATCAAAGTGCTTCTCTTCTAGATCAATGGTCTGAAGCTTGCTAGGTCTGTACTGATAGAAAATAGTTGGTATCACTTGTGAAAGTTGGGTGGATTCTGTTTACTTAAGAGTAGAATGTTGTCTACCTCAGACACCATAGTTAGGGCTTGTTGATACACAGCAGAGAGTCCAAGGATCAAATGTACATGAAGGTTGAACTATATTCTCACTCTTAAGATTGGTCCCTACAGGTCAGAGGCAAAAGCATTTAGGCAGTAGATAAGGCTAGAAAGCCCATATCTCTTCCTAGGCTTTTGGGGCGGAAGAGGCCTGGGATTTGTGCACTGATGGATTGGATCAATGCCTGAAGCGTTGATGTTTTTTCCACTTGTTAGCTTTGAGGAAGCTACTCGGTTTGTTTTTTACTGTAGTATGTGGCTATTGTTTTACTATATGGCAAAGGCACCTAGAGCCTGGATTGGTGCTTGACTGGGTTTTGTGTTAATCTAAATACAAACAGGGGAGTATAAAGAAATTTGTGCTGTGCCATGTCTGTTGCTCTTATCCACTGGATAAAGACTTCAGTTTCCTGTGCTGTCAATCTAGCACCTTTCATGAGCCGCAAATGAGATTAAAAAGTAAAGCAACTTAACAAAGTTAGAGGTGAGCCACAGCTACATGCTCAGAAAGGGGAAAATAAGGATTAATAACTAGTTCAATGAGGGAAGTGAAGCATGCTCACAGGGAGTAAAGGTAGCAAACATTATGGAAGCTACTGTACGTTATGGGTGAACGTCAAAAGATTTGAAGGCTTGGTTCAGAGGTTTTGATAAATGTATCTCATCCTATTTGAGTGAGAATTCATCCTGCTAATTTCAAAAGATTTGGTTCTCTTGTGAAACCTTTAGTATTTCTGGGCCTGGGTCATATTGAAGTACCACAAGAATAGCTCAGCTTGCACTTTCTGCTTTCTAGCCTAGTTAAAAGTAGGAAGTGTACAGATATTAAAAGCACATACAAATAAAATGTCACCCAACTCTTTCATGCTTCAGAACATCTCTACATACAGTAAAATCAGTTTGAGTACACAGCAAAGATCCAGATAAGTTGCCTCCTTTGTTGCTCTTCCCTAAATGGATCACAAAAAAATCACCTTTTTAAAGACACGCTTTTTCAAACCTGGGTGCCTTAAGTTAGTCACCTAAATCCGTGACTTGATTTTTAAACTCAAACTCTCAACACTCATTTACCTCATTAGGCGTTGCAGGTGCTCACCACCTTTGTAAAGTAGGACACCAGTTTAGGTGACTCACTTTAGGCACTGAAGTTTGAAAATGTGGGCATCTGTTTTGTGTGTCTCCTTTTTGTCTGCTGTATATTTTCTATACAGAAACTATATCTGTTTCTAAGATAGGGTGACCAGATGTCCCAATTTTATAGGGACAATCCCGATATTTGGGGCTTTTTCTTAAATATATGCCTATTACCCTCCACCTCCTGTCCCGATTTTTCACACTTTCTATCTGGTCACCCTGTTCTAAGATATCCTGTGTCATAAAGTAAACATTGGCATGCTCAGAAATTATTTTTTTTTACAGAACTTAAAGAGACATACAGCGATGCGAATTGGTCAGTAACTCATGGGAGGTATTTCTCTAAATGCAATAGCATTACCCCTCCCTACTAGTTTAGTAAAAAGTACTTTTCACACTACAGGCCTTTTTACTCAAAAAAAAAAATCTTTGAACATCACTGATTTTCACAATCAAGCTGCGAGGGCAGTGGTGGCAGAGGTCTATTTTTTTAAAAAAAATTAGTCATTCTTGGGTATTGAACAGATGGAACTGTATTTTTCACAGCGGCAGATGTAGAACAGCATAGCACTATGAAAGCCAGCCTCTTTAAACACTGAGAAGCGCACAGTATCAACACAAGATGGCACCAAGGACCAATATCTAAGGGATAACTGGTTGGCCTTCTAAATCTTAAGCATCATGTAATCACAGGTATTTCAAATACAAAGTGTTCTTTGAGCTATTTTGTATAGTGAAACAAATTTTGATGAACAAGTTGTCTGTACTGGCAGTGTACAACGTTTCTGTCACTAATTTATTTTAGAAACTAAAGCTTGAGAAAAGTGTTTATGCCACATCAATCATTGCCTTTCCTGTTCAAGAAATTTTCTCATAAGTTGTGTACACTATATCCTCCTCAAGCTTTGCTGTGAGCACATTTTCTTTATCCCTTAATTGAAGATTAATGTGCTATTTTTCCGCTATGTTTTGTTAGCTTGCATCATAAGTTTCTAAAGGTTCAAAAAAGAGACTTAAGGTTCATCTTTTTAGGTTTTTGCTGCTGAAAATGGCTTTTAGTTTCAAATTCTCAACATGTAAATAATTCCTTGCCAGCAATTTAGGATACTGGCTATATTCTATTATAATGTGCTTACATGTCTGCTATTGTACAATGGTGCATAATATGACCTCCCTATGAGATAAACTCCATAACTTCTGTGTTCTCCATTCATTCTATTAATGTATTTGTTTCCTCCACTGGCCTCCAAATGGCATACTGCTATTTTGATATGCTTCATCTCTCTCTGTTTTAAACATACCTAACATGTATAAGAAAAAATAAACTGAGGTCCACTATATGCATTAAAAGAAGATTAAAAGAATGTAAGTGTGATGTTGCACTCCATATGCTTTATGGTGATATGCTTATGAATGTGAATATGATGTAACTGCAATATGCTTTATGCAAAAGGTCTCTTGTAAGGTATCATTACAAAGCTTATAATCTACTGAGTGTGTTCATCCTATTTATTTGCATGTATTATTTCTATGTGTGGAGTTAGGAGAATAAGCTATAAACTTGTATTACTGATGTAAACATATTAAGTGGAAGCCATTAAGGGTGCTTCAGAATCAATGAACTATAAATGACTCTGTTTACTTGCAATCCTTCCTGTGTACCTGTGGGCCAGCCCAGGAAGAATGGAGGCTTGGGTCTCACAGGACATGTGACCATGTCACATGATACTGGAATCCATCTTAAATCTGGTACTTTTCCATTTAGAAGGAGGGGTGGGGACCCAGAGAAATAAAAGATTCCTGCCTTGTGCCAAAACTATAAAAGGGATGGAGCAGGACAAAAGGGGCTGCCAGTCATGAGAAAACCCCTGCTTACCACCTGAGATGTCTGCTGGAACTAACAAGGACTGTACCATGGAAAAGGATTGGGTCCAGACTAGGAAGGAGTCTAGTCTGTAAAAGAAGCTTATTGGAACATCCCTGAGGGTGAGATATTACCTATAATCAGTTTCTTAATGTCTTAGGCTTAGACTTGTGTGTTTTTGCTTTATTTTGCTTGGTGACTTACTTTGTTCTGTCTGCTATTACTTGAAAACCCTTAAATCCTACTTTTTTATACTTAATAAAATCACTTTTGCTTATTAATTAACCCAGAGTAAGTAAGTAATACCTGGGGGGGAGCAAATTGCTGTGCATATCTCTCTGTCAGTGTTATAGAGGGCAGACAATTTATGAATGTACCCTGTATAAGCTTTATCCAAAGTAAAACAGATTTATTTGGGGTTTGGATCCCATTGGGAACTGGGTGTCTGGGTGCTGAGCTGTTTTTAGTTAAGTCTGCAGCTTTGGGGGCATGGATGAGACCCTGGGTCTGGGTTGCCACAGGCTAGCCTGTCTGGCTCAACAAGGCTTGATTCTGGAAGTCCCAAGCTGTCAGGGAAAATGGGGTCAGATGTAATTTCAGCACATTAGATGACAGTCACAAGGGGATCTCCATGACCACACCCATCACAGTAAGATTCTTTAGACCAGTGGTTTCAAAACTGTGGTCCCTGGAGTGGCTGCTCGTGACCTGTGTAGAGCTGGCTGGTCCCATGGGGTAGTCTACTCTTGTTATCACATGTTAAAAATGGAAATAATAACAATACAGCACTGCTTTACTAAAATTACTTTTCAGTGTAAATAATCCCTGTAGTTACTACAAATATGTTATGTGATTGTGAATGGGAGTGGAGGTGGTTCCAAAAACAATATCTTTATTAAGATGTGGTCCACACTATGAAAATATATGAGAATTCATGATCTGGATTATAAACTCTTCAAGCCAGGGATCTTGTCACTCTACTTGTATGTAAAGGAATAAGCACACTGTTGGCACTATGCGATTAATAATACTGATAAAACTAAGTAGCAATGATAGGCAAGACCAGTAATCATTTTGTCTCATGATAAGTCAAGGCAGAAATGTTTCAAAGAATGGTTTGTCTAAGGCATTGGTCACAATGAGGCCTCCTCAGATAGAGAAGGCTTCCCACTGATTGTGCAACGAGTCTCACTGAAACTCTGAAGCAAACTTTCTATTATATTATCTCCTACCTCTCTCCGACTTTTTAGTTGAAGACAATGGGACAAATTCTGCTGTCAGTTATACCAATAAAACCCTATCAAAGTCAGTGTAGTTCCACAGGTATAACTCAGAGCAGAACTGAGCCCGGTCTCATAGTGTTTACAGTAATCTGTAGGCATGGACCATGGAAGGAGGACCATCACACTGCTAGCAGCTTGTCACAAATTGTCATTTGAAATTATAACATAGTTGTGCCCAGTTATCATTGTGAGCTGGCCCATAGCCAAAGCCTGAAGCAGCCAGATGAGCTGTTAAACATGGGTGATCCAAATATGAGCAGGTGGAAACGAGATCCATGTCTCATTCTCAGAAGGCAATAAACACGCTATTGCTTTTCATTATGCAACATGGGGGGGTCAAACTTAGGATGCAAATAGCATGTCTGCTTTGTCCTAAATTTCAAAGAAAATAGTCCCTGTGGTCACTGCTGACACATATCAAGTTACCACAATCTCTGTGTATCCACAGGAAAAATTAATAAGCACTGGTGGGAATATGAGTGATGTTTTCAGTTCTGTGACTATTTCCAAAGACACCCTTGCCTGTTCTCAGGAGGTGTCTGAGGGAAGAACTGATCCCGTGGCACTGTCATTATAGCATAATTTGTAATAAAGTGCTGGTAATATCTGATCATTCCTAAAAGGAAAGCAAATGAACAACATCCTGAAATACTGATCACCAAGTCTCAAAAAACATACAGCTGAAACAGAAAGGGTACATAGACAGGTAACAAAAATGGTTAGAGATTATAGAGTTTTATAGTCTGTCATCTAGGACTGTCAAAGTTAATAGCCATAAAATGAACCCCTTCTTTTGTCCCAAATCATTTCACTTACATGCCAAATGAAAAGAGTGGATGTAAATTGTTAATTTCATTAGGTATGTAAAGTAAAGTAATCCCAGGTATGTAACATTTCATATGCTAGTTGTTCTATTGTTAGCCTTAGAGAAGTATGACTAAATATCTATTCTAGTTCAGCACTGAAACCTTAGCTCCTATGTCTAAGATCAACAGAACAGTAAACTCAGAGAAAGAGAGAGAGAGAACAATGGCATATTTTGAAAGCTAGGACTGCAGTGATTGTTGAGTCAGGGTCTCAGAGTTGGTTCTACCAATCTGCCAAGGAAGTCTCAGAGAGGCCTATGGGACACTACTTTCTTGGAAAAGAAAGAAGCCAATAACTACTCCTCTGCTCTCACTCACCTTCCTGCTGGTGTCTCATGAAGGGCAGGGCAGCAAACTGTTTTCCTATCCTGAAAAAACTTTAGAAATTTTGAAAATGTTTCCCATCTCAAAATTTTTCAGAAAGAGATAATCTGAGACTTTTTGGTTTGGGTCAATCAAAACATTTGGTTTTGATTTCAACCTTTTTTTCTTTTTAAAATCTTTTTTAGTGTAACTAAGTCATTTTAACTCTATGAAGCAAAACTTTCTGGTTTGACAATGTTGACACAGGACATTCTACCATCTCAAAACTTTTTTTCCTAAAAAATGTTTATGGCTCCTGTTTAGTTTTGTTTAGACAAATCAGCATTTTTTTTTTGCAGAGAAACATTTCAGTAAAAAATTCCCAACCAGTACGTGCTTTCCACATGTACTCTAACCCACAAACACCAACCTCTACAACACATTATAACACTGCTTCGTCTCGTACTTCCCTAGGACTCACTCAGAACACCTCAAACATGTGCACTGCCCCCTAATGCCCAACCCACTCATATCCTTTGTGCCTCCTTCTCTATACCCATTGCATCTACCCAATCTCCTGAGCTCTGCCTGTTCCCCCTTCTGCGGCTCCTGGGGATGGAGTAGTATCAGTTTTGTGCCTCTACACAGGACAGCAAGAACTGGCTTGACTCCTCTGTATGGCTAGGGAAGGTGGATGCTGCTGCTGCTACTGATGTAGGAGTTACTGGAAGCAGGCAGTGCAAGCTCTGACAGTAGCTCTCAGGTGATGCCTATGGCAGCCTCTCTGGTCATGTGATATGTGACATGTACAGCCAGAAGCTACATGATTTGCAGGTTCTTGGTCGTACTTGTTTGTGGTTAATTATGTGAATAGTTTTACTGAAATCTGTGACACTACTCACATGCTTGAAGTTAAGCACGTGCTTAAGTGCTTTGCTGGACTGAGGCCTTACATGCATTCTGAGAGATGGCAGGCCAGGGCTGGGTGCTTGTCTTTTGTTGGGAGATGGGCACTTGGGGATGGATGATGATGGAATAATTTACAGTTGGGAGGGGAGTATGACAGGATTTCCATAGCTGGGAGGGAGGGACAGAGGGATGGTCTTAGCTCTGGACAAGATGTGAGAGAGAGGCGTACTCAGCAGCTGAGGGTGGACAGGACCATGTTTGTCAGATAGATCTTAGAACCAGGTGTTTGTTAGACATAGGAGGTATTGAGAGTTCTGTAACTGCAACCATGGTCAGGATGGGATGCTTGATGAGGGAATTGCAGATGAATCTGACATTTGAGAGCATTCTTGAGGTTTTAAACAAGAAAGGTATGAAAGGGAATAGATGGGCAAATACTCATCTACCAGGTTCTATAGGCTAATTTCCTGACAAAAACCTTCACTCTGTCCCTTGGCATGTATGACTTCTAATGTAACATTGATGTGCTCTTGATGTACAGTCAAACTGCATCTATTTCTGTAACCTTCAATGCATTTTGTAGTACTGCATAAACTGTGCCTTCATGAATTGAGAGGCCCTCTTGTAATGCAAAGGGACTGAGTTTAAGTTGCTACAGGAGCATTAATCAGATTTACTAACTTTGGTGGGACCAACATTTCAGCTGAAACATTGCAATTAATCTGGCTTTATGCATATAATGTAACAATACTGTATACTTAGGAAAGAGAAGAGGAGTAACTTGTTCATTGAGCCTAGATACAATTCTTTGTTCCTCACCCATTTGCGTTATCTATGATCTGTTTAGTAGCAGGACAAAACTAAAATCAACATGTATGTGAAAGAGGGGAAAACCCGAGTAGAGTAATTTAAACTAGGCAGACAATTTTAAGGAGCTCTGATTTAAACTGAATGGAAAATAGCCATGCGTGTTCAGCAACTGATGGCAGAATAGGTCCCTCATTACCTCATTTACCTTCCCTCTTTTTCCTGATACTCTTACCAGTCTGGCCTCTAGCTCTTTCAGAACAAAACAAACTTTTTTCAGGTTCTTGCAAACAAACTCCTTCAGGCTCCCGGAATTTCAGCTCACATGCTAATTGTTGTTCGCCCATTAGCTTGATCTTCTTTACCATCCTGAAATCACCTCCTTAGGCAGGTAGAAGATGGCGTGTACTTAAACTCTAATGTTATACCCAAATCCACTATAGACTAAATGAAGCTCACTCAGTACTGGAGCCTGTGGAGTTTTGGAAACGCATAATATCAGAGCAAGAGTTTTTAATCCTGCTTTCATGCTGAGTATGAGCTTGTATGTGTTTGTGTGTTCACAGCAGGCTGCAAGATTAAGCCAAGGGAGACTGTACAGTGTCCAGTCTTGCCGAGCTGCGCAGGACCCAAGGGGAGAGGAGCAAAAGTGTCTTTATTGCCATTTTTGTGGTTCCTCTAATCCATGGGATTGCTGGGAGTTGGTTTATTCCCTGGTACAGGGAAAGTTGAATCAGTTAGAGATCACAAAAGCACAGAGTGCTCCAAATGTGCCTTTACCCTCCCAGATACACCCTGATGTGCCCTCTACACTGTGGCTCTAGGAGATTTTTGTTTAGAGACTGTATGCTGGCTTTATGCCATCAAGGGATTCTCCTACACTAAGGGAATCCCTAGCTGGCCACTCTGGCAAAATGTCCTGAGTGGCACACAGCAGCCCTATCTATCCTGAGGATTTGTCCTGCTGAGAAGAAAATATAGGCAAAGACCCTGAAATGCCCTTACAGATAACTTATTGCTTCTGGGTGGAGACCACTCTCACAGACTCCAAAAAGAATGAATGAGAATAAATTCACCTAAAATATTAAAAAATAACTAAAAACTCTGTGTGCTTTGTGACAAAATACTTCATTTCCAACCAGTCAGTACAATGGACTAATCATCTCATGACATACCCTGTCTCTGCCAAAGCTCCAATGCAAAATGCTACAGTCAGGTACTCAGAGTAGTGATACCAATTAAGTGTTTCATTTTGTAAGATTCACTGATCTGTCTCCTGTCCAATTCACTACAGAGTCCAGTTCAGAGTTTGAGCAGCACCTGTGTAGGGACTGTAAGAGGACACTGTGTACTTAACAGGTGACTAGCAAATGAATTTCTCTTCTGGTTCCGAATAAAAGCAAATATTAAACAATCAGAACCTCTGCTGTTGCCTTCTTTTGGACACAACAAAGGTACACATAGTGAGAACACTGGCATTTTTGGTTACTGGATTCTTTGGTAATTTTTTTAAAGCTGTAGCATCTGTGTCAAAATGCACCTAAGAAACTCGGTGCAACATCAAAAACCCTCAGCCAGGTCACTCTCCTAGTGCATCCTGAAAGAGAATTTTTGTGTCTCCTTGATGATAATGGTGCTGAGCCTCATTTGTACCTGTTGAAGACAATATTTTCATGGCCGTCTGATTAAATGGTTTGGCCACCTTCAACTTTGCACCTACTTTCTCCTGACCATAGTTCTTTGATCATAGATTTATAGATCATTTAACACTACTGACAGCAATTCCACAGGCAGCCTTACTGTCATTAAGTGGCAGCCACTGTCAAGAGTTCAGGAGCAGGAACAGCAGGTATGTTGAAAAAATGGGAAAATAGAGCCTACTTCACATAAAAGCAAACATCTGTTACACTAGTGGTGGCAGGCAGGGAACACATTGGAAACGGAGGACAGTACTCAGCTGGTGTCTTTGGTAAACCTAGTTCTAGTTAAGACAATAGGGAAATACAAGAGATGTCTTCTGTAATTCAGCTGAGCTTCCTGTAGATAATGCCTCTCATTTATTTTGTATAGAAACATTGGTTTGAAATAGAAATTAGAGGTGGAATAGACCTATTCTATCCTACTATGGAATTGACCCCTTACCACCAGAGTATCAATGCTCCCCATAGTATCTTCAGTGCTTTGTCCTGTGTAGTTTGTCCTGCCAGAGTTTGTCTTGTCTAGAGTTGGGTCTTCAGCTGTTTCCCTTAGGGGACTCTAGTCCGCAGTCTAATAGACCATACTGTCAGGAAATTCAGCCTAAATGTTCCTTTTTTAATTTTACTCCCTAGTTATGTATCCGGAAGTCACCCTGAGCAAGTCTACTCCCTCTTTTGGTGCTTACACATTTCATTTGCTTGTAGTTTGTTACCTTAACCACCCAGGCTGACTTATCCAGTCAACTTAGCACTAGCCCAGTATGTCCTTTGACCCACTCTGGTTCAGGTTGTAGGACCTAAGATGTCTTTAATCTTCAGTTAGATCAGAGAAAAGTTTGAAATGAGCTCGTAACATACCCTCCTCTCATCATATCAGAACAACACCTAAAAAGTTTGAGATATTTAGTGTAATTTGAATTATCTGAACGTGTTTCAAGTCAGCTTTGAATATGGCCTTGATTCCAATAGATGTTATCATCAAATCAAAATTATTCACACATTTCAAGTTAACATTTTATTTTTGTTCCTTACTCAATTTTTGGCAAGATTACAGAAGCTGTCAGTGGTTCAGTATTTTGAGAAGAATATTTCAATAAAACCATGATGTGCTGAAAAGGGCTCACCAGAGACCCTTGTTAAAATTCTGCCACCAAGCAGAAGATTATTCCCCTGCCTGTTCACCCCCTCTATGGATACTTCCAAATTATCCCTGTCAGGAATGACGTCCATCCCTGAAGCTGATATAGGTACTTCTGAAGAGTAAATTGTTTGCCCTTTGAATGGACCAGTTTACCCTAAATGGCAGACATTTTAAAAATAAATTCTTGTGGGATCAACACCCTTTTCCCCTATCAGGTCTTCACACTCCCCCCCCCCCCATGCCAATTCTACTATACTATCATATATACTCAATATATTTCTCAGGAACAACTATAACCTGTTCCAGAAACTGCACTTAGTATAACTTTATTTGCCAAGTAGAATTTCCTCCTTCCTAGGCTATGGTTATGGGAAAGCATTTTTGCATAGTGTAAAAAATAGAGCCCTTACTTTTCCTACCTGCAAGCATATGCAATCATAGAACATAGCTTTATTCCAGTTTAAAGGGGGAAACACTTGTTAGAATATTGGCAGCAAATCACTATTATAAGAAGAGACATTTAGGTTAAATAAAAGACACTTAGAATCAAAATGAGGATTCTTGTAATCTTGCCAAAATTGGGTTAATTTTTCAGTTCCATTACTTACTCTGATATGAGTGAAGGTTTTGATTAAAATTTCTCGAACCTATACAAAATTTGCTTGAAACAGGTTGACAAATTGGTGTATGTCAGAACTTGTTTGCACACCCTGAAGTGGTAGAAAAGATGTGGGCTTGACCCTATTTTTCTCCGAGGTTGGATCTTATTCTGAACTCATAAGCAGAGCCTTGTCTATTCAATCTGACACACAATCCACCACTTGTCACAGAATTTTGCTCTGAAACATTAATTGTAAGAGCATAGTTACACTGATGATGTAAAGCATAAATGCCAGGTGATGAACAATGTAAAGTAAATTCAAAGGTGGTTCTATTTCTGATAGTCTATATCACTTTGTACAGTATCACACAGTTATGGTGTATGAACCATCAGTGTTTGGCTGATAAATGGAGAGCATCATTTTACACCAGTGAGTTGAAGTAATATGTTTTGGTGAAGATATCTGAATAGATCTCTTGAAGTTTCAATTATTCTCTTCATCTCCTGCACTGCATTAGGATCTACTAAGTCTCTCTACACTTACATGAGATTTCATTGACATCACTGGGATTCTCCACACTTCCAGGGATCCATGCTAGCAGATGCTACTGCAGGACCAGGACCTCAGTAGTGTTGCTACACAAATTAGGTGGTTGCTGTGTTCCACCACAGAAATTAATCAAGTTACTTCTGTATCCCTCCTTTATTTATAAAGGGAGTTGCAGTGCTTATCTGGTTAATGTTTGTAAAGTACTTTGAGGTCCTCTTCTGGTAGTGAATATAGGAATACAAATATTCATTAACACAACACTATTTCTTTATTATTAGGGTGAGCATGAGTGCCTGGGATTTATAAGACACTGAAATATATGGTGTCTTTACTAATAAATATTTAAATATAAATACTTCTTGCACTGTGTGCTGAGCAGGATTACTGCTCATGCTAGAATCAATATGGGTGCCAAGATTTAGATACAATTGCATATAGAATACAGGATTTGCCGTAGTGCTAGAAGAGAAGAGACTTTGCAGCGTATCCAAAAAGCCACTTCTAAAATCTCTTTCTTTGTCTGCTGCACAAATGATATCTGAATCTGTAAGCTCCTCCGGCAGTGTTTGTATGCTCATAGCTGTATTGTGGGGTACCTCACACTTTTTCATGCCTTTTTCCATGTTGTCCCTTATGCCTGGAAATTCTTCCCTTTACTGGTGTATCCAAGTAACCAATTTCCCTTAAATCTAACTCTCTTTTAAACCCACTTCTTCTGTGAAATGTATTGTTAGTTCACCAACAAAAGAAATACTGAAGTGTTTTTCTTATAAAATTTTTGCACTGATTTAGGTTTGTCAATTTCAGAGAAAATTGTGAGCCACTTCAGAGGGACTTAACCAAGCTAGGTGAATAGGCAACATGATGACAGATGAAGTTCAATGTTGATATGTGCAAAATAATGCACATTGGAGGGGAAAAATTGAACTAGTCATACACCTTCCTGTGTTCTAAATTAACTCTATCAATTCAGGAAATGGTCCTGGGTGTCACTGTGGGTCAAAAAAAAGCAAACAAGATATCAGGCATAAGGCATGAGATAGAGAATAATATGGAAAAAATGATAATGCTATTATATAAATCAATAATACATCCTCATCTAGAAGACTATGTGTTGTTCTGGTCACCCTATCTCAAAAATGATATTGCAGAATTAGAGAGGTTTCAGAGACAGGTGGTTAGAATGATTAGGGGCATGGAAAAACTCTCATATAAAGAGACTAAAAAGATTGGGATTGTTTACATTAGAAAAGAAACTAATAAGAGGGGACACGATAAATGTATATAAAAGGTAGGCTGGGAATATCTATTCATACTAACTCATAACACAAGAATGAGAAGACATTCTATGAAATTGAAAGGTGGCAAAGTCAAAAGCAATTAAAAGAAACACAATATGTAATTTAAACTGTGAAACACATTGCTGCAGAATGTGAGTAACACTGGGTGAAATTTTTTTTTGGCAAATAGGAAATTCCCCAAAAAATGCATTTATGAGGCCACCAAAACTATTAGCATATTTGGGTTCAATTTCATTTCAACAATTTTTCAATGAACTGTTTTGACATTTTGTTTTGAATTGATATTTTCTAAATGAAATGTTGAATCAAACTATTGACTCAAATTGACATTTCATCCAGGAAGTTTTGATTGAAAACAGCATTTTGTTGACTCGATCTTCAAAAAATTTTGTTCAAATCAAACCATTTTTTTAAATATGAACCAAAGAGTTTTGAGGGATTTGTTGCTTCAGCCACTGAACTGAAAAATCAATTATTTACTTGCATCTACTTGTGAATCCAAGAACTTAACAAGATTCAAAGACGGATTGGACATATATATGATAAGAAGAACATCTAGAGTTTTAATTGTTAATGTTAAAAAGACTATTTGAGGGGATATAAAATCTTGTGTTTAAGTCAATCTCTAATTAGTAGGCATTAGGTTGAAACCTTCATGGGGGAGAGGGAGACTTTTTTTAGATGTCCTACTGGTTCTTGCACCTTCCTCTGAATCATCTGGTACTGGCCACTGCAACAGGCAGGATAGTGGACAAGATGAATCTTTGATCTGATCCAACAGAGCAAACCCTATGTTCTAGTTAGAGATCTTCTCATCTTGTGTTCATTCTGTGCATTATGGCCAATGTGACCAAAAGCCTCTAAGCATAAATCCAGGGGATGACCAAATTGACTTTAAACCATCATGGGTAGTCACCAGCATAAATTAGATCAGATTCAGGTTTATCTAATCTAACCCACTTACCAACAACTCCATGCAGCTATTCTGGCAGCCTTGCATCACTGGGCATAAGAGAGCCCTTGCTATGCCATCTATTCCCTGGCCATCTATTCCCTGGCCATTTGCCTGACACAGGAGAATCCACCTACAACCAAGTTCTGCTTTATTCTGGAAGAGCAACGCAAGGCAACTGGAACACAGTGGGAAATTAGGCCCTATATGTCTAAAGCATATTGTTTATTTTGCAATGGGCCATATCATCTTGTGCTCTGCACATTCCTAGGTATGCAATTAACTAAAAATAATAGTCTTATCCTAGAAAAGAGAAATAAGAAAGAACTGTTAGCCTAACTCTCTGCCATATATAGTAGTTTAACACCTAGCTGTGGAACTGATTTTATGGGCAACTGGAGGGGAGGAGATCCTGGCATACAGGTCTGCATGAGTCTGGACAAACCTGATAGTCATCTTTGATGCACTTGGAATTGTAAGGTGTCTAGTTAAAGGGAATAACGTAGACAAATACTAATTTTTCTAGATGTTAGCAATATTTTTGGCACAGAAATTCACTGCAATATTGGAGATCTATATCGGGGTAACAATAATTAAATATGTTTGAAAACAACTGTCTCACAGTCAGGAAACAAAATGAGATTATAGACGTACTTGAAACTGACTGGGAGCATATGTCAGTGGGTGCACTTCAGAGGATCGTATTGGAATCAGCGTTATTCAGTATACTCATTAGTGACCTTGTGGATAAAATTAACTAGACACGTTAAAATTTTCAGATGACAAAACTCAGAGGCTCAGAATAAATACAGAAAATGGTAAATTAAAAATACAGAGGGGTCTGAATAGTTTGAGGCATTAGGTAAATTGAAGAGTGATTAAGTTTATGTAAAGAAATGCCAGATAATGTAGCAGAAGAGGAATAATTTGGCTTTCTGCATCATCAAGGTTTTTGGGTTTTTTTTAATGGGATAAAATTTTTGGTTTTCCTCTTCACTTCACAGGAGCCAGTGTTTGTCCTTGCATTCTCCCCAGATAGTGCAGATGGACCAACAGCAGGAGATCCTGCAATCATATCACAAAAGGTCTAAATACCATAGATTCCTTTGTTATGTGCAAACTCCGAAGAGTGATCCTTCAAAGAAGACAGGCCAGCGGCATCACACTCTGATCCGCTCTTTGGGCTGCACCTTGGCTCCTCCAGACCTCAGAGCAGAATATCTTTTTTTAGTAGTGAAACACAAAAGGGGAGAATATCAGGGGTACACAATGGGCTGAACGATGGCTCCTGCAGCCTCAAAGCAGAATATATTTTATTTGTAGTGAAAAGATAAAGGGGAGAACATCAAGAGTCCACAGAGGAAACCACAGGCAGCTAGATCACCACCACCATTCCAGAAGAAGGAATGGAAGCAAAGATACTAATCTGTGCATCTGCCCAAAGGGATAAGGAGTGGAATCATCAAAGGTTAAACTAAGTAATAGTGTTAAGCAGAATATGGTTTGAAAAACTGAGTGTCTTCTAATAACTATAAGGGCAAGAGAGTCTAAAATGTCTAACTTTATATAATATCCATGAAATGATGTTGTATAATGTAATGGCATGTTATGCTACCATTAATACATTATAACTATGTAATTTGGAGGGCTAATTTTTTTTGTAAAACCACTTAACTGCATAACGTTGAAAATAATGGTAATTGTAACAACTTCCATTTTTTGTCTTTAGAAGTTCAAAATTAAATAATCCATAGCAGTTATTTTATGGTGATGTGTAATTTTATGAAGTGGTCCTATAATATGTACAGTAATTATTGACATAAAATTCCTAAATATCTAAATCATCATGTATAAAGTCTGCTATAACACATTCACAAGTTACAACAAAGATAAAATAATCATGTTAAGGAAGCATTGAATCTGAAGCTTCTTCATTCTTACTCCTTTTGCTTTCCTATTATCTATCTGCTTAAAATCTTAGGAGATACAGATAGAAAAGAGTAAAACCTACTAGGTCATTCAACTGGCCTTCTTAGTCAAGTGATAAATGTCCCCCACTATTAGGTTCCCATCACTTCTTTGGTGGCTATTCAACTGTCTAATACAGCTCACAGTCAGGAAGTCTATTTTTCCTGATATTTAGCCTGCTGTGATGGTGCTGCCCGTGGGAACCCGCTGAGGTCACTCAATTAGGGTGAACTGCAAACAAAACGGGGCAGACAAACCCCAAAAGCTGGTGGATATTCCAATACTTAGATTTGCCAAGCCAGCACAAAACAACTTCTGTATTACCTCACTGGTTACTCAGAAGTCCAAATAATGCAGTTCCCTTCAAGTACCCAGTCTCAGGCCTCCATCCAGACACACATGTCAAACATATAATGATAAATTCTGAAAATCTTATTTCATCATATAAAAGAAAAGGTTCTCCTGATCTCAGAGGACCAAGCCCCAGACCCAGGTCAAATAATAACTTAGATCTTACCCCAAAGACACACTTACAGTCAATTCATATTAACTAAACTAAAATTTATTAAAAAAAAAAAGATAGAGCGTGTTGGTTAAAAGATCAGTATACATACAGAATTGAGTTCAATTCTTGAGGTTCAGATACATAGCAGAGATGAGTTTGTAGTGGCCAAAAGTCCTTTTAGAAATAGTCCAGAGGTTATAGTCCAATGTCCATGTTCAGGGTGACTCCAGTCAATGACTGCGGATCTCAATCCTTATGGCTTAAGGTTTCCCCCTCTTGAAACCCAAACCAGATCTGAAATGAAGAAGGATCATGTCCCAAGATTTTTATACATTTCCTGCAGCCTTTTGGCCTGAGAAAACAATAGGCTTAACTTTCCTTCTTCCAAACATTATGGCAATTAGCACAGGATAATTTATCCATTAAACAGTGCAGATACAGGTTATCACAACCTTCAAAGAGACATAGACAATAATACTATTTCACTCAAGTATCTTCCTAAATGTTAATATTCCTTTTTTTATCTTTGAATCAAAGCTATAGCAATAGACAAGACTTGTTTGCTTACATCACAAGACCTGAGCAAACATCTACTCTTCTATCTCTAACAATGCAGGCTTGCATTTCAAAGCTCTATTCATTTACATATCTTCCTAACCAGTATCTAAAGTTCCACCATGGGTCAGGTCACTCTGTGAGTTAATTAACTCTTTCTGGCCCTGTCACCTTTCAATGAGATATTATATTACACTCATAACGTCACACCTACATTTTTCCTTAATTTCTCTCAGACTTTCATGTTTACACCCTTTGAATATGTAGACTGTTATCATACTCTACAGACCCTTTCCTTATGGCTTAGGAAAGTTACATGTATACTTGTTTTCCTGCCTCGATCATGTTTGTTGGCCTTCTTGGAACTTCCTGTAAAGTGTTGTTCTCAAGAAGAGAGGTCCATAGGTACTGGAAGTAGGGGCACTGGGGATGCTGTTAGCACCCCCTGGCTTGAAGCGGTTTCCATCATATACAGGGTTTACATTTTGGTTCAATGGCTCTCAGCACCCCACAGATTTTTCCAGCACTCCTGGAGAGTTCTTCTCCTCTGAGTCATAAATTCATAAATGTTTCAGCCATTTTGAAGTCAAACACTCTAGCTGATGAAGCAAAGTTGTTGGAATTAACAGTTATTTCTTCACAGGAATATCTGAGTGGGAGCATCCAGTTGTTAGAACACTAACTACTATGAGAGATCACCCACAAATTAGAGCTAGTCAGAAAACAGGATTTTCTGCAGGCAGGCAATATATTTTGAAATTTGTTTTCATTCCAAATCTGAACAAAAAACAAATTTCCTTGGCACAAAAATTCTGATTTGGAACCATTGAAACATTTCATTTTGATAGTCATTTTGAGTAATTTTGTTGCAACTTTATTCATATAGTATAAATGTTAATAAAACAAATCAAAACAGTCAAAATAAAGAGTTTTACCTTATCAAAACTTTGACTTCTTCCTTTTTGAAAATGTTCTCCAAATCACCATGTTCCCATTAAATGTTTAGATTTTGATTAAACTGTATTTTTGGATGGAAAACTGTTTAGTCTGAAATTTTTCGACCAGCTGTAGGTTCAGGGGAGGTAGCATTAGAACTGCAGCAGCCTCCAGTGGGTTCTTGCACTGTATGTGATCTGTTGATCAAACTGAAGAAGATGATAGATGAATGGTTCAACAGCTTCTTTACCTTGGTTACATGTGTGGCCTCAGACAATGAGCCCGATGTATTGAGCAGTGTACGTGGTTATTACAGGAAAAGTGAAAGAGGGGTTGTGTGACTTACCTGGTGGCCTCTAATAGGGTAATACCTATTTTATGAGGGGAGCTATTAATGTTAAATAGTTAATATTTGTACAGTGCTTTGAAAGGGTAATGAATCATAGAATCATAGAATATCAGGGTTGGAAGGGACCCCAGAAGGTCATCTAGTCCAACCCCCTGCTCGAAGCAGGACCAATTCCCAGTTATGTAATGAGTTACATTACTTGTGGTATTGGTCACTCTGGCAGCTTGAAGGAGCAGAGAACAACATAGAAACAGAGAACAAACCTCTCTCTCCTGTATGCAGGCTCTATTTTCCAGGGGCCCCAGGGTATGTGGCCTTAGCCAGACACTAATGCGTACCGTACAGTGCTCTGGAACTGCCAGGATGGATACCAAGGCAGTGAATTAACAGAAAGTAGAAGCTCTGATCTGGTTGCCCTCTGCTCCAGTTTCAGAGCAGAGAAAATGAAAAGAGTGTCCATCAGAACTTCCACCCCTCCACATGCACAAATCTGAATAATTTCTTTCATTGCACCCTGGTCATTCCCTCCAAAATTTTCTAAATTGCTGAAATGCCAAAAAAAAAAATTAAAAATAAATCAGCCACCTAAACAATTTAAAAATAAGCAAAACTAAATATGTTTTTAACCTAAAATTTGGACTGGTAAGTATTTCAGAGCCTCCTAAGAAGTTATTTTAATATGGAAATCCAGGATGTTAATTAAAAAAGAAGTTTAAACACCATTAAAATTTTAACTGAAACAAAAACCATGGAACATAAAATTAATGCTGCCACTCAGAAAAAATAATGTCCAACTGGAATGCGTTAGAATGTGCTATAATACTCAGTGGTATTTTAATACCAGCCTGTTGTGGGTATTAACCCTTGAAATTAAAATATTTTCCCCCCTCCATTCAACATGCACACAAGTCCCATTAATGTCAATGGGAATTAGACATGTATCAAGAGCAGAATAGATCTCTAAGATATTTTCTCTGCATACTTAAAAAGACTTTATGTAGGATCTATACTATAATCATTACCTGTGTTATCATGCTATGTTGCACCTAGGAAGTGATCATTATGTCCAAATGTAGGTCATTGGCGGCAAACAGTGGAAAACAGAAAAAAATGCTAACTGAAATTAACAGCTCATTCAGACTTGTGTGAACTAAATAGGTTTTCTGCTGAGAATGCAGGAAATAATTCAAATAATTATTACTGAATCCAGTTGCTATGTTTCTATTTTTCTTTCCATGTAAAAATGACTGGCTACTGCTAAGTTGCCACGTTACATTGCTTCTATTCTGCAATTTTGTGTGTTTGGCTAATAAAATGTTAACTGGCAGGGTAACCTCTAGAAAAACCCAAAGGGAACAAAGTACCATTAAGACATGTTCTGTGAACAGCTTGGAGTTGAAAAGTATCCTGTGGTAACTATTCCATTTATAGCGAACTTCTGCAAACAGAGTTAAGTAAATGTTTTATACCAGTATCCTGCTGGCTTTTGTCTATGCATAAAGATATGAAGTGAGATGCCTTTTGAAATATGGGCCTTAATTTATGCAATTTGCACTGTTTTTAGTGTCAAACAGATGTTCTACTCTACTGTGAAGTCCTCTTGTTTAAATAAAGGAGATGTGAGATTTTTAAGTTTATTCTTTTTCAGTTTTTATATCTTGTACATATCAACACTGGAATGCATAATTTTGCTTACAGAGGAACTAATTCTAAAATCTGGATTGCTATAATCTGACATAATGGCACCAATTTCCTTGGGGGTGGGGGGCACTTCCTTGAAACTTACTTGCTTTCTTTCCCAGAGTAATAGTTGCCGTTGAGAGTAAGGTCAATGCAAAGACAAAATAAAAATGTGAAAAAAATCAATAAATATCTAAATTATTTAAAGAAAAGATACAACAGGGTGTCTTACTGCCATGCACCATACTCTGTATCTGAAAGCAGACAGGTGGATTGTCTATAGCCAGCATTGGTTTGGACACACTATCCAGCATGCTCATTAGTAGCTCAGAGCCTGGGCTCCCTGTTAGTAGAAAGGCAGGGATCACAGCAGGGAAGTTATATCTCAGGCTTTTCACATTCCTATTCTATCTTAGCAAAGCTTTGCAAAGCCTTTTCTGGCAGCTCATTAGTAGGTGCACTGATGCATAAGAGACAGTCATTAGAAGTGTTTTTCAACATTGGCTTTTGATCAGGTGACTAGTAGCTTCGTAGAGACATTTACTTACATTGTTTTCTGTAAGAGATTCTGTTGCTATATTGAGAATGATATACATATAAAATGTTGAAAACTGGCTTGACCTTTCTATGACAAAAGCGGGGGGAAAAGCTCTAGTAGTTCTCTGAATCTTGTCTTTATATTGTCAGCTATGATGTAATAGAAGCAGAGAGTACTTCTTCAGAAACTGCTCTCTTTTAGCTTGAATAATCTATGCCAAGTTCAACTATATTATTTGATTTAAGGATATGATAAGAGGGACACTAGTACATGAGAATACAGCTGGCATGCCTTTAGCTTTAACGATAAGCATTAGTTCCTTTCTTTCCCCATGAAGTTTGGCATTTTTAGCATTCCATGTAAGGGCTAAACCTATCCTATAGGGCAGAGTGAGACACATAGTAAAACGGTATTGGATCAGATGGGGAAGGCTATTTAATGTCGCTAAAAAGTGTTTCAATTGGAAGAACACTCTCCTGCTTGATAAGGAACATGTTTACCAAACTTAACATAAAATATGAAACCACACATGAAATAATAATACAAAAATCCATCTCTCAATGGAGTTCTTTTCAATATATTGTTCTTATGCAATATGAATGAATTTGTACACCTTTAAGCATAAACTGGAGGTGCATTATTTAAAAACTAACCATCAATAAGTAAACTTTGTTTGCTTAATACTGGCACTATTTTCATATACTGCTTCACATTCAAGTGTAGCAACAGTTCCCCATTACAAAAGCCCTATGTTTGTACTATGGTTATGTCCACCAGAAGGAAATCATGTTAAGCACATACTATGACATGTAGCCAAAACAAGAGGAGGTAAAACCTCTTTTGTAAAAGTTTCTGAAACAAAATGCTTCAGCTTAATCAGGCCTGCTCCTGGCTATGTAAGAGCATGACATGCCAATTACATAAAGTTCCAACTCAGCTAAGACTCCTGCTGACTAATTCAGTGTTGATTGTTTTCCGCTACATGGCTTTGAGTGCTTGTTAAGACTAAAAAAGGAGAGAGAGCCACAACAATTGCAGGAATTCTTTGCTTCCTCCAAACTGTCTTATGATTGCCAGCAATTAGTTAAGCTCCTTGGCAGTAAAATGACAAGATGGGACTTGACCAAACACAATGTGGGGAACTCATAGGCATCTGCCCCAGCTGAAAGCCATTACAATGTTTGTTAACCTTAAGGGTCATTCCTGATTCACTTCTCCAGACAGAAAACAAGATTTATATAACACAGATCAATACAGCCCTAAGACTTTCACCATTGAGGATGCTAGATTGAGGCACTTCTCTTTATCAGTTTACCATGACACTAATGTATTTTGCCTGTTTTGCCTGGGCAGTGATGAATCTCTTGGCAAGAGAAAACAAATAAGTTCTGTTGTTGAGAGACATGTTGTCTATGATTTGTCTCAGCAGACATGCCAACTTGCTGGCCAATTCATTTCCTATTTAATTTAAGTGGCATATCTGTCTTCCCCTTTCTGGTATGTCTTTTGCTTGCTGCTCAACCAAACTGGCACTGTAAGAGGACTCTACAGTAGATCTTTTCAGGTAGATTGAGACTGCAAAAGACTAAAACAAAATGAAGCTTTAGTCTCTAATTTTTAATAGCATCTTATTGATAAATAGTGCTGTTGTCTGTAAGGCAGGGTTGATGCAGTAAATGTAATGTAATGATCTATTTTAATTTGATCTTAATAATTTGTTTTGCATATTCATAATCCATGCTGGTGAGAGAAGTGTCCTAATGCTGATGCTGACATGTTTTAAGAAACAGAAAATATTAATGATTATTTTTGTTTGAAAAAGCAAGATTTAAAAAAAATAATTTAGTTTGAAAATAAAATATCTATTAAGAGCCCGATTTAGCTATCCTGGGGCAGGGAATGCTCCCATGAGAAGCATTGACTGCCTAAAGACAGCAAGATCAGTCATTAGAACAAATGTGATTTATACCATAAACCCTTCTGTTGCTTCAGAATAAAAAATTAAGTACTAACACTGTTTCCATGTCTGTTTCAAGGCTGCTATTGCTTTACTAAAGTAATTAGTTACACATAGCTTGTGGAAGTAAGATGAAATATAAATTGAATATAAAATGTATGTTCTTCAACATGTGCCGAAGAAAATGAGTGTTAAATGAATACTCTCCCAAAGAGTCCCTAGACCTGAAATTTCAGGAACTGGTGTCAGAGTACTCTCTCTCTTGAAGCCCCTCAACCCTGGCATTTCCTTACCCCACTGATTTGACCCAGCCCATTTTGTTAACCTTTAGGGCAAGATACAGAGTCCATTTGTTCGTTCAGGGCCTGATTCTGCCACTCTTACTTAGGCTGAGTGTTACCATTCTCCCAAACCAATTCCATCAACTCCAATGGCACCATATGGTTCCATTCAATGTGAGTAAGGGTGGCAGAATCAGGGCCTTGGGCTTTTTCCAGAGATGGATTAAATGTGATGGGGTTTTTTTTAGAAGATTATTCTTCTTAATCCTATGTCATTGTTATGGTGGGGATAGTAGTTATACTGGAGTGTGTTCTATTGGCAACATGTTAATATTTGTTTTATTAGCGTGGTTATGGCCGCGGGCTTAGACAATGGCCACATGTTGTTGTAAATTTAATTATAAATGAACAAAACACCCAAAATTGTAAAGTAGATGGGGAGACGGTTACATATCAGGGATTCAGTCTTGCAAACACTTACTACTGAATATAATATATATTGCTGAGCATAGTCCCTTTAACGTCACTGGGACTATTTACAATAGTAAGCACTGCACACAGTAGTTAGTGCTTGCAGGGCTGGTGCTAAGTTAGGAAAGAGCTTGAATAGTCGGAAAGCAGGTAAATGTAAAACCATGACACATTACTATTCTTTAGCTATGGCAGAACTTAAGCAATGGAATAGTTAACATCGGCCCACACTTCACAAATGTGCCAGTTAAATCTCTGTGGCAGAACACATTAATTATAGCAGTCAGTTTACCTTTATCCTTCACAACATTTCTGATTAAAATTTCACACATTACAAAGATGTGTGTCTTTTCTACAAGCTATGAAATGTACTTAGCATCAATAAGTTCTTATTTTGTTACTGAGATACTTACAGTATATAAAGAATTGACTTCTGATCTCTGACAGTGAAATCAAAGACAGCGTTTTTTGGATATACTTGGGCTACATATATGCAGTGAGGAGTCTGAGTAAAACAGTCATTAGCAGCATTGTAGGAAAAAATAAAGATAAGGAATAACTTCCATGTCAATACAGGGTATGTGGTTTCAAATTTTATATTTGCTAAGCTTAATTAAGCCATAGATTATGTTTTGAAAGGTATGTTCAATTAAATGAATCCCTCAAGAGGAATTATATACAACAAAGATAATCACAACATTTATTTGTTTAACAAATGTATATGCTTATGTTAAAAATGTTCTGGACTTCTATTTCACAGAGGTAAGAAAATTGATAGAAAAATAATTTAAACCAATAATGGTGAATACTTGTGACATTTAATACATGTAACCAAACACTTCTGATTATAGTGACAATGAAACATTTAAAAACTTGATTTTTATTGGTTGATGCTTATTTATGTTTTTTATTTAAAAAACTCATTGTGTCCTGCTTATTTACATCCTCATTTTTAATAAATTCATGTGTGTTATATATGTACAATAAAGTGCTCTAAGGATGTAATGAAATGTTGCAAAAAAAAAAAAAAAAAACCTCGGGAAAATCCTGCTGTCACCTCTGTTGGGTCAGTGCAAATGGAATCCATTCAATCTCCCTGTGCTAGGGGAGGACAGGATCTAGGATCAGTGTGAAGAGGTGTACATACCTGCAGTGTGCAGAGCCCATCTTTACTGGTGCTTCTTGTATAGCAATGCCCAGGGTTCATTCATTGTTTGGGGGTGTTGGGAGGATCATGGGAGTGATGGCACCAGAGGACTTGTCACAAAGCAGAGTCTTTGACCCAACCCTGAAGAGGAAGACACTAGGGTTCCAGAGGCTACTCCATTCTAATGACTGATAGTGTCTGAAGAGTATCTTTACTGCTGCTCCATAGCTTCATGGGGAGGATTTCCCACGTGGATTTCAATAGTACCCCATTGAGATCTGGGGTAATGAGGTTTGGATTTACTCCTCACTGTAAAATGACAATAGTGCCAGAATAACTCCACGCACTGAGCTCCTAAAGTCCAAATTCAGCTGGGGCCAGGTTGCACACACATGCATACAGAGGAGCTGCAATGTATATAAGTTAGGAGCCCTACAGGTATCTGTTGTCTCTCCAGAAGCAAAGGAGTCAGAGATGAGACATGGCCAGGGCAGCTGGAGAATGGCCTGATTTAGCATTGCTCCCAAGCCATCTTCATCTTCATCTTCAGCCATCCAGTGGGGGAACTGGAGTGTTTCTTCAGCTGGGGAATAAAAATGGCAACTTTGTCTTTTGCTGACAATAGAAATGTTGATGTGTTCTACCCTGAAGTTTTCTGCACTGTAGTGGTTGCATGCTAGCTCAGGTGTGCTGTTTTTAGAAAGCACTTATTAATCCCAGGGTAAACACGGCTTTGTAAATGCAAGATTTATTGGTTCATAATGAGGGGAAGGAGGCCAATGGCTGAAATTGTTACTGAAAGGATTCTTGTATAAAATGGTTTAGATAGAGCTCTTCATTCAGATCTTGTGGGGATAATGTGTCCACAGTGAATACCCAAAAGGTCTCCCTTCTGCTCAATTCATTGTCTATATTATCTTCTGTCCGTGAAGGATTAATTTTCTAAATGTCTATGAATTTCAAAGTGGAAATTTCCTACTGCAAATTAATAAAAAGTTTAGCTGTAGGGTAATCGCTGTCCCCTCATATAATCAAGTTCAACATGCTAAATGCATTTCTTTAAGGTTCTTATAGTTTTACCCATGTGTGTTAAGCTGCATAGGAATGTCATAATATAAGTAACATTATTAGTGAAACAATGAATAAAGCCCTGCAATCTCATTTTACCAGAAAATAGAGAATCACTGTCTGTCTTCTTTTTGGGCACTTCCTGACTTCCTGACAGACACAGGAAAACTCAGCAATAGCATCGCTAGTTTTCAAGCTGTACCGCCTCACACCCAGTGTGCACGAGTGTTGTCCAGTGGTGAGATCATAATTTCAGACATTGGTTACAAAAAGACCAATATTTTTCCTTGAAAGCACAGTGTTTTTTTTTCAAGAAGTGCCTCTGCATATTCTCACTGATGTAAAATGCCTCTATACCCTTAAAACGCCCCCTAAAATATTGCACAAATGTATAGAGAGGTCAATAACAAATTACTAGGGGATTATAAAATTCCATTTCCTAATCAAGGGCTCCATTTCCAAGATACTCTTATGCTAACACATACTGCACCATTCACCAAACAAACAAAAACCTACATATGCTAGTTGCTTCACAATACCGTTAAATGTTCAAACTATCAGGGTTTACATATACTTAATCAATACAATGTGTGACATCAAACAGATCAGGCATTAATAAAAATATCCCTTGGCTCCATGAACACATCAACCTATGAGAGAAAACTTGGAACTGTGGTATAATAGAATGTGCTTTGGGACTACATGCCTTTCCATCCACAAGAAGAACCCTCAGAAAGGGCAGTTCTACACTGAGATTAGACACTTGCAACTGGCCCATGCCAGCTGATTTGGGGTTGCGAGGCTGGCGCTAAGGGGCTGTTTAATTGCTGTATAGACATTCGGGCCCTGGCTGCAGACTGAGCTCTGGGACCCTCCCAGCTGGCAGGGTCCTAGAGCCCAGGCTCCAGCCCAAGCCCGAACATCTACCCCGCAGTTAAACAGACTCTTAAACCTGAGCCCTGCAAGCGTGAATCACAGGTAGCACAGGCCAGCCATGGGTTCTTAATTCCAGTGTAGATATACCCATGGGGCCAATTTGTCTAGCTTCAGGGAGATCTTGTGCCTGAGTGGCACAGAATAAGTAGAGCAGACCTGAGAATCAGGCCCAGTAGCCTTATGTTTCTAACTATTTTTGTTTACTTTTTTTCCTTTTGTGGGAAGCAAAGATGATCATGAAATAGAGGTGTGAAAATTTAGATAGCAGCTAATTAGTTTTAGTAAGACTGTTACATGAACATAATGGATTTTCAGCTTTCTCTCTCTTTTATCCTCTGACTTAAGGCAATTATGTAACAGCAGTTCTGGAACAAGTTATTGTTCATAATTTCACAAAATAGGCTGTTTGCACACTTAAGACCACACTAATTAATTGAATTTATGTGAAATTGTTTATTCAATTTATATCAGATTGAGCTGTCGTTTGGCCAATATTGAACAGACTTATTTTGTGGCTTGTTGCTTTTATTGTTTTATTACAAACAAATGATATGTTGCTGTACATTTTTACAGCGCCTTACATACAGAAGAATACATTCCTGTCCCCAAAGTGAAGGGGTGATGTTTACTTCACTCAAAAAGCCAGACTGACTGGGCTTTACCTGGGTAAAGCTGAATAGGGTTCGTGAAGATGAAATTCTTTATTCATAGGCAGGATCAAGATGCAGGGCTGCAGAACAGCCTCTGACACGTTCTCCCCTTCCCAAATTGCTATGAGTGCAGCCCAGGGGTTAGCCTAGCACCTAGAGTGCTGGTCTGGTGTATTTGGAGATGCATATAATAGTGGGTCCTGTTTTTAATTTCCCCCTGGCCTGCTCCTGCTACTCCCTTCCATGCCAGCATATGTGAAGTTAGTGTGGAGACAGTATACACTTTGCTTACACCAGTGTGACTGAATGTTATAGGTAAATATTGCTCTAACGTGTTGCAGCTGTGTGCATAAGGAGTGTGGATCATTGCCTGATGCATGTCTAAGATATAAGCCATCCTGCCAGCACTGGTCAGAGAGAACGGACCAAAGTCAGGCCTGGCAAAGCAGGTGCAATCCTGACAGAACTGCAGCCAACAGAAGAGAAGAAATTAATTTGAACCAACAGTTGCAGAATGCATGACTCTGAGTATAACAGTGTCTCAGCAAGAATCAGATGAGAGTCTTTTGCTCATAGTTTGACTCTTTAACCCAGAATTTAAAGAGGAGGCCCCGTAAACCACTGCTACAATATGTGTTTCTCACAGGACATACTGAAAAATGTGGCTGCCTACCTTCATAGCTTATGGTTGGTCAGACTATATCTACAATTACATATATAAGTGGCCAAAATCTGTTTGAACAATTCTCCATGAACAACTTAACCATCTCCATTCTTGGTTGGTTGGTTAGGGCATCATGAACACATTACACAGAAGTTCCATGCTCTAGCCTGGCTTCCAGGTCACTTCTGAATACAATTCATGTTTGATTATAATCTATAAAGCCCTCAGCAGGAATTGGGACTCAGCTATTAAAATGGCAGTTCTTCCACATGTTGGAGGGGCAGTTGTGATAAGATGCATGATTTGTGTTGTCCTCCTCCAAGGTAGAACATTTGGGGAAAGTATTCAAAGTAGAGGGACCACAGTGGTCAAATCTGATCTTCTCACAGTCTGTTTGGAGACCACGAAACACAGTGTCATATTACAAAACAATACTTTGCTTTACTGTATGTGTTTTTACTGAAATGTGGTCTTTCAAATATCTCAAATTTGGGCCAAATCATAGTGAAGGGATTTGGTTTTTAATTTCTCTCTTGAAGGAAGAGCGATAAAGGAAGAAGAACTAGGCTTAATATACATACATTTTGAGTTCCTGAAAGGTACTGAAATGACCACACTAGATCCTGAAGTCTTTTGTTTATGTACAGAATAGTTACAGCAGGGTAAGTCTTCTTAGCTTATGCGCAATATGCCTCAGGTGGCAAGTGACCAGGATTTATCACTGAATTTAGTCCACTGGTTGTATCATTAGCTTCCCTGGCTCAAGCTGGGTACTGATGGTGAGTGCAACACGAACACTGATCCTTCTAATTAAGCTCAGTCCTGACTTGAGGGGACCATCTTTGAGTGACAAATTTAATCTAATCTCTTTTGCCCATTGTACTGTCAGTTGAGACCAAAGTCACAACAAAGATTTTTTTGGTATGAAGTTAGGCAGGGTTACCTACGATTTAGGTTGTCCAACACTTCCCATTATAATAACCTGTTTTCAGTTGCTTAAAACTTTGTCAAAAGTTCAGGCTGAAGTTTTCAGCATCTGCCTCAAGCTGATTATTTTTGGAAAATGTCAGGCAAAATGTTTTCTCTGTTTCCAAAAACAAGACTAGGGGAAAAATATTTGTCCACTGTAAAAGTTTCAGGTGCACTTTCCTTTAAAAAGCTTGAATATTCCCATGCTTTGAAGCAGGGACTTGAAATTTGGAGGGGAGTGGCCTTTATGTCAGGGATGTGCCATTTCATTATTCTTTTTTTAAAAAAAAAGTTAGCATATGCTCAGACTCTTCAATTTTTAGCAGCAAAAGTATCTCCAAAGATTGAGTCCTCACCAAGCATGCCTCTCACAGCTCCTAGTTCTGACTAGACTCTATCTCTAGAGCCCTGCCTGGATACAAAATTTATATCCACTGAGCTGCAGAACTCTACCAGGAACCACAGCAGCACATTGGGCCACCGGTCTCAGAAGCCAATGCCCAACCCAGGCTGCTCCTACAGAGTGACTGTATCGGCCCCAGCCCTGTCCACTGGGGCAGGCGCCAGGCACACTGGCAACTGTCGCTGGTCATGCTAGTATGTGCAAGTGTGGCCAGGATGGAGCCAGACACTAGATCCAAGAACTTCTCTCTCCTGTGCTCTTGATGACTTCCTCTCCTCCAGCACCCAGGCAAGGTGGAGGAAGAAGACACCTCATTTGAATGCTGAGGGGACAAAACTGGACTGTGGGTGGTGGAGGAAAGAACAGGTATCTAATGAAACTAGCAAGACGAGAGGAGCAACTGTGACTTGCTGGGCAAGGAGACTGGGTGGCTGAGGTCAGAAGAGGCTGGGATTTGGAGCCAGGGGAAGAGAGAAGTCTAGAACTCGTTTGGCAAGGAGACTGAGAGCAGTGATAGAAGTGTGTGGGGGAAGGAATGACTGGGAGGTAGTTAGCTGCAAGGAAAACTGAGATGGAGGGGGAGACTGGGACTAGAACCAGTGAGGGGGGAAGGGAGACATCTGACAAGGAAATGGAGTGTGTGGAGAGAACTGGAACTAGCTGAGCAAAGAGATTAGGACAAGGAGCCAGAAAGGAGACAGACTGGGGCAAGCAGTTGGTGGGAAGACTGAAGTTGGATGAGGACCCAGGGAGGAGCCTCGGTCTAAAAGCCAGTGGTGTGGGGGGTGATAGCAGAGATAGAGATCAGACAGGGAGTCAGAAGAAGGGAACTGGGACTGGCTGTGCAAGGAGACTTGGGACAAGGAGCCTAAAGAGGACTGGACGTATTAGAATAGGAGTGGACCAAGGAGTCAGGAGGAGACTGGACTGGTTGGAGCTGATAGGGCAGAAGGGGGACAAACTTGTGGGGAGGGCAATGGACCCACTAGGTTATACTTCCCTCCAGAAGATGAATTTTGTGCTCCAGTCCAGGAGTTTCCCCATCCCTCTGCTGTCAGCAAATATTTGTGAACCTACTGGCAAAGTGTAGTTCTCATCCTCCTCAAGTGCTGATCCACATAGAGGATGACAACATACTATTAGCTCAAGTAGTAGATGTCTGTGCAGTAGATCTAAAAGCTCCAAACCTGCTGATGACATGTGGGTGTCCATATGATACCATGTGAGGAAAATTTGGATATGGGGTTCAGTTTGCTTCTTTTTTTAAAATAAAAATAACACAAAATATTAAGAACATTATTAAGTCATAACATTAACATAGTCAGCCACTCAAAAGTTAGCAAATGACATGGTTAAGGTTGCCTGTGCAACCTGAATTCAGTCCCCTTGTGCGATGCAGTATGATATAGTCTTTAATTGCATAATCCATATACTATTTTGCACTAAGACCTGGTAAATGTGTACCATCTGTTGTTACACTATTTCACATGGAACAGTAATATTAACTAGTTTACTAAAAAAAAAATATTGGTTTTAAAAATGTGTAACCTCAGAACAAATGCTCAGGTACTGAATACCAACTACAAGTGACAGGATTACTTTGTCTGTCATTTATCTATCAAGACCCTGTTATTTTCACATTTTGTAAGGTGGGAACTTTACATTTACTCAGCAGGGACTTTCTATGACCCATTCCCAACACCTTATCTCAGTTACAAACACCAGTCCATTTGGTTCATTAAAAATGTGTGTCTTCGAGGCAGTGGGAGTTCTTAGAATAAGGGAGCATGGAGAATATTTAGGCACTTGAATTTCCAATAGTGATATCTCCTACAATACACTCTGAAGAATTGTAATATGGTAGAAAGTAAATGAGATGGCATTTAGGAAGGGCTGAAGAGGAGTATTTTTATTAGGTATTATTTTACTTAGTTGTCATTACATGGATTCTTAGCTTGGATATTACTTGTACATTTAATTCAAACACATTTCAGAGATTTCAAAATCTCTGAAAATTTATCTTTATTCTTTATTTGCCAATTTTGCCCATGATGTGATTTTTTTTATATCTAACTAGTTTCTCTGCTCCATCCACTAACACAATCAAATCTTTCTCTCAGTGAGGAGCATTCAAAATAATTTCTCTCAATTTTCCGAGGTATACCCATGAAAAACTCCTGATTAATCCCATGACAAATCAGAAACTTTCTAAAATTTCACATTTTAGCCAATTTAAAAATCATGTTACAAAATCTGATCGAGTCTCACTAATTCCAGTCTGATTAAACTAGACTTGAATTTCAGTTTCATTAAGAATAAGCACAAGCTTTTCAGGAATGACACTGTTCAATCTGGACTTCTGGGGCCTAATTCTGGTCTCGGAGAGATGTGTGCATGGAAAACATCACTCGCTTGAGGACTTAGCTTAATTTGTACAGGTAAATACCGAGGTGCATACTAATGATGTGTGCACAAGATTTGTAGGAATGCACACTGGCGACCCACTGGGAAAACAATGGGCCTTTTCTGGCACTCTCTGAAATATGGTGCAGCAACTTCTACAATAGAGAAATTTGAAATGTCCACAGCAGAAGAAATATAGCTCCCATTTTTTGCTAATGATAGCACAGCAGGAGCCTGGGACCCCTGAAAACCAGGAGAGCAGCTTCCTTTTTTGAGTTTTAAATCTTTATATAATCAGATTGGGATATGTTGACACAAGAACAAAACCTGAAATTAAAAAGGAAAGTAAGAAGCCTTCCATTGTAAAGAAATTGTCCTGGCGTGCTTTCCCTAGTTCATACTTGCTCTTTGGGTTCAGTTTACACCAGCCACATAGAAAATATTTCTATCAGACAATATATGCCCTGGAGATATTTGAAAAGGGTGGTCCTTATCCATACTATTAGCCCCACCTTGGAAATACATAACACAACAGGGCATTAATGGTGATTAATTGAAGACACACTCTAACATCAGTGCAATTTTATTGAATTACCACTTTGTGTTGTCTCTGCATTATCTGGACCAGAAATATTTCATTTCAGCTAAATCACAATTTTGTAAGACAGCCTTGTCTTCTTAATTTGTCACTGTGTACTATATGTCACTGAAGTCTCACCTCCCCAAATCAATGCCATAGGCTACTACTCTGGAAAGAAACCTGCCACACAGAATAGAAAAGGTAAAACCACCAAACAAAGTTTATAGCTGAACTCACCACTCAGGCTTCTCATTCCCACAGGCTTAGCGGTGTGTAAATTACCCAAAGCCAAGTTAGAAAGATATGTACTTTCAACTGCCACATTTTATATTTATTTTACACACACACCACCACTTCTGCTGTTTCCGGCTACTGCCTCTTCCACGGCAGTTCCTGGGTAGCACAGAAGAGAATGGAAAGGGAAGAAAGCATTGGTGGCTAAGAGGAAAAGTTACGATTGACGTGAGGGCATATACTGAAAGTAGCTCTGGGAACTGTGCAGTAGAGTTGCTGGCAAGAGACAAAGTATGGGAAAATAGGATAAAATATGTAATAATCAACCCAACAATTCTAGAACGTTGAAGTTAGTAGTTTCAATCATTGTCCCTTTTACTAAGAAGCCACTTTAAACAAAAAAAGAAAACAACATTACAGGCCTGCCAGGTACTTTTACATTGGTCTAACAAATATGACAAATTTTTCTCCAAAGTGTGAGAGAATGAGCCAAAGGGAGGACAAAGAGTGGTGGTTTGTAGGTTGTGTGCTTCTTTGCAAACAGGGGCTGCTAACAGGGAGTTTCGAGAGGGAGTTCTCCAGGTGAAGTAGGAGCAAATACAGGACCCTTGAGGACCATGTGCTGTGGCCGGCATTTGGAAGCTGTGAGCTTCTAAACAAGGTCTGAAATCTAGAAGACTCTGTTCATTGGCTGAGCCTTAGTCAGGGGGCGGGGCTATCAGGAAGCCCAAGTCTTGACAAAGCAGTGAGTCAGTGACCAGGGAGCTTTGTGAACAGGGAGTTTCGAGAGGGAGTTCAGAAGGGGAGAGGGAAGGGGGCAAGATACACTTGCCATTCTTTAAAACCTTTAAACTAAACTATAACCAAAACTTCTTGATTTAAACAAAAACCCTATCATTAACCTAGGTAGCTATAGGAGAGAATGCAGGCAGAAGCCCAGCAGCAGAATGGGGACTATCCTGTTTATTGCACTCAGTGTAGCATGTATGATTACCTGCCCTGTGGGCGGATGGCATATGTGTGCATTCGGTACAAGAAGCTCATGGCCCTCAGAGACTGTGTACGGGCTTTGGAGGCTAGGGTGGCAGAACTGGAAGAGCTAAGGGAGGCAGAGAGATATGTTGATGAGGCTTTCCGGGACTCTGTAGATTTGTCCCACCTCTGGTCAGACAGCCCCTGAGCTGTTAAGGAGGATGAAAGGCCCAGAGAAGGAGACCAGTCAACGGGAGCAGGGGAAAACCTTCCCATAGTTGGGACCCTCCTTCCAGATGATGTTGGGATATCCTCTCACAGTGAGGTTACCTCTCCGGGGGAGGGAACTCCAGTAATTAGGAAAAGGCAGGTGTTAGTAATGGGAGATTCAATCATTAGAAACATAGATAGCTGGGTTTGTGATGACCGGGAGAACCATATGGTGACTTGCCTATCTGGTGCGAAGGTTGCAGATCTCTCGAGGCATCTAGATAGACTTATGTGTAGTACTGGGGAGGAGCTGGTGGTTGTGGTACATGTAGGTACCAATGACATAGGGGAAGGGTAGGAGAGACGTCCTGAAGGCCAAATTTAGGCTGCTAGGAAAGAGACTGAAATCCAGGATCTCTATGGTGGCATTTTCAGAAATAATTCCAGTTCCACGCGTAGGGCCAGGTAGGCAGGAAGAGCTTCAGAGTCTCAGTGCGTGGATGAGACGATGGTGTAGGGAGGAGGAGTTTAGATTTATTAGGAACTGGGGAAACTTTTGGGATGGGGGAGCCCATACAGGAAGGATGGGCTCCACCTAAACCAAAATGGATCCAGACTGCTGGCACTTAATATTAAAAAGGTTGCAGAGCAGTTTTTAAACTAAGAGATGGGGGAAAGCCGATTGCTGCAGAGGTGCACGTAGATTGGACCGAGATTTCTCTTAGAGGAGAATCTATTGATAGAGATTCTCTAGGTTTTAGTCAGGAGGAGAGGATGGAAGAGGATAAAGTATGGGCCAGATCAGACGAGAAACATTCACATAAAAAAGAATCTGACACATCAGAAAAGGGCAGACAAATAAACAGTGACAAGCTTTTAAAGTGCTTGTACACAAATGCTAGAAGTCTAAATAATAAGATGGGTGAACTAGAGTGCCTCATGTAAAGGAGGATATTGATATAATAGGCATCACAGAAACCTGGTGGAGTCAGGACAATCAATGGGAACAATCATTCCGGGGTACAAAATATATCAGAAGGACAGAACAGGTCATGCAGGGGGTGGGGGAGGTAGCACTATATGTGAAAGAAAATATAGACTCAAATGAAGTAAAAATCGTAAATGAATCCACATGTTCCATAGAATCTCTATGGATAGTAATTCCATGTTCTAATAGGAATATAACAGTAGGGATCTATTATCGACCACCTGACCAGGACAGTGATAGTGACTCTGAAATGCTAAGGGAGACTAGAGAGGCTGTCAAATAATAGTGGGGGATTTCAATTATCCCCATATTGACAGGGTACATGTCACCTCAGGACAAAAAGCAGAGACAAATTTTTTTGATACTTTAAATGACTGCTTCTTGGAGCAGCTGGTACAGGAACCCACAAGGGGAGAGGCAATTCTCGATTTAGTCCTGAGTGGAGCGCAGGATCTGGTCCAAGAGGTAACTATAACAGGACCGCTTGGAAATAGTGACCATAATATAATAACATTTAACATTCCTGTGGTGGGAAGAACACCTCAACAGCTCAACACTGTGACACTTAATTTCAGAAAGGGGAACTAGGCAAAAATGAGGAGGTTAGTTAAACAGAATTTAAAAGGTACAGTGACTAGAGTGAAATCCCTGCAAGCTGCAAGGACACTTTTCAAAGACACCATAATAGAGGCCCAACTTAAATGTATACCCCAAATTAAAAAACACAGTAAAAGAACTCAAAAAGAGCCACCGTGGCTTAACAATCATGTAAAAGAAGCAGTGAGAGATAAAAAGGCATCTTTTAAAAAGTGGAAGTCAAATCCTAGTGAGAAATAGAAGGGAGCATAAACTGCCAAATTAAGTGTAAAAATGTAATAAGAAAAGCCAAAAAGGAGTTTGAAGAACAGCTAGCCAAAAACTCAAAAGGTAATAACAAAATGTTTTTTAAGTACATCAGAAGCAGGAAGCCTGCTAAACAACCAGTGGGGCCCCTGGATGATCAAGATACAAAAGGAGCACTTAAAGATGACAAAGTCATTGTGGAGAAACTAAATGAATTCTTTGCTTCAGTGTTCATGGCTGAGGATGTTAGGGAGATTCCCAAACCTGAGCCATCCTTTGTAGGTGACAAATCTGAGGAATTGTCACAGATGGAAGTGTCGTTAGAGGAGGTTTTGGAATTAATTGATAAACTTAACAGTAACAAATCACTGGGACCAGATGGCATTCACCCAAGAGTTCTGAAAGAACTCAAATGTGAAATTGCAGAACTATTAATTATAGTTTTGTAATCTGTCCTGTAAATCAGCTACTGTACTCAATGACTGGAAGATAGCTAATGTAACGCCAATATTTAAAAAGGGCTCTAGAGGTGATCCTGGCAATTACAGACTGGTAAGTCTAACTTGAGTACCGGGCAAATTAGTTGAAACAATAGTAAAGAATAAAATTGTCAGACACATAGATGACATCAACATGGTTTCTGTAAAGAGAAATCATGTCTTACTAATCTATTAGAGTTCTTTGAAGGGGTCAACAAACATGTGGATAGGGGGGATCCAGTGGACATAGTGTACTTAGATTTCCAGAAAGCCTTTGAAAAGGTCCCTCACCAAAGGTTCTTTCATAAATTAAGTTGTCATGGGATAAGAGGAAAAGTCCTTTCATGGATTGAGAACTGATTAAAAGACAGGAAACAAAGGGTAGGAATAAATGGTAAATTTTCAGAATGGAAAGGGGTAACTAGTGGTATTTCCCAAGGGTCAGTCGTAGGACCAATCCTATTCAACTTATTCATAAATGATCTGGAGAAAGGGATAAACAGCGAGGTGGCAAAGTTTGCAGATGATACTAAACTGCTCAAGATAGTTAAGACTAAAGCATTCTGTGAAGAACTTCAAAAAGATCTCACAAAACTAAGTGATTGGGCAACAAAATGGCAAATGAAATTTAATGTGGATAAATGTAAAGTAATGCACATTGGAAAAAATAACCCCAACTATACATACAATATGATGGGGGCTAATTTAGCTACAACTAATCAGGAAAGAGATCTTGGAGTCATCTTGGATAGTTCTCTGAAGACGTCCATGCAGTTTGCAGCCACAGTCAACAAAACAAACAGGATGTTAGGAATCATTTAAAAAGGGATAGAGAATAAGATGGAGAATATCTTATTGTCCTTATATAAATCCATGGTATGCCCACATCTTGAATACTGCGTACAGATGTGGTCTCCTCGTATCAAAAAAGATATACTGGCATTAGAAAAGGTTCAGAGAAGGGCAACTAAAATGATTAGGAGTTTGGAACGGGTCCCATATGAGGAGAGATTAAAGAGGCTAGGACTTTTCAGCTTGGAAAAGAGGAGACTAAGGGGGGGAGATGATAGAGGTATATAAAATCATGAGTGGAGAGGAGAAAGTGAATAAGGAAAAGTTATTGTTCCCATAATATAAGAACTAGGGGCCACCAAATGAAATTAATGGGCAGCAGTTTAAAAAAATAAAAGGAAGTTCTTCTTCACACAGCGCACAGTCAACCTGTGGAACTCCTTGCCTGAGGAAGTTGTGAAGGCTAGGACTATAACAGGGTTTAAAAGAGAACTAAATAAATTCATGGAGGTTAAGTCCATTAATGGCTATTAGCCAGGATGGGTAAGGAATGGTGTCCCTAGCCTCTGTTTGTCAGAGGGTGGAGATGAATGGCAGAGATCACTTGGTCATTGCCTATTAGGTTCACTTCCTCTGGCGCACCTGGTGTTGTCCGCTGTCGGCAGACAGGATACTGGGCTGGATGGACCTTTGTTCTGACCCAGCATGGCCATTGTTATGTTCTTATGTTAAAGAAACAGTAGTCAAAATAAAAATATGCTTTTGCAGTGGAGAGCATTTTTTAAATAATGATTTATTTCCCTGATTTGAGTTTAAGTTTTTCCCTCCCCGCTGAAATAATTAATCAAAACAAATGAGCCAGCAAACACACAATACCAAGTGACTTGAAATCACTGTGCACATTAACTATCTTTGGGAATTTCATATACCATACTGTGCAGCATGTATAGTATAGCTTTTACTAAAATGAGTTGTGTACCTGATTGTTATTTTAAAACATGAGTTATTGGTAAATGAAAATATAGAATAGATTGTGAAATCATACTCATTCTTTGTTTTTGATTGCTCCTATCTTTGAAATCTTTGAATATAGTTCTGTTGCTGTACAAGATACTGACTGCCTAATTCTTGTAGTTGCCTAGTAATTGTCTCCTTTACCTCACTTTGGTACTGTAAAGGGTCCTTAGAGTAACTGAAAATAAGACTTTTAGTAAACAAACAAGTCTAAAAGCAAGAGAGAAAATCTCAAATCTAACCATTGGAAAATCCTGTCTTGTAAAGATAGTATTTTCTGTGAACCACTACAGACAGCATACATCTTACATCATGGACACACAAAGTGATATGTTCCTGCAGGTAAGACAAAGTAGCTTATCAAGGAAAGTAGATACAGTAGTACAATACTGGAATGACAAACTTCAGAAAAAAAGACATAGCTACTTAGAGTGCCAAGCAATTCAGATAAGAATTTGTCCATAATGTTGAAAACCTTTATACTTTTTAGTCCAATATCCTTATTTTTTCAGTGGGGTGAAACCCATAATTGGTTAAAATATATAGTTGAAGTTCCTATCCCACTCTGAACAGAACATTCACACACACTAGCTCATCCAGACTTACCATTTCCTTGTGGTTGGGCTTCACAAGAAATCCATCTTTGTAACAACCAAACATAAACTTTAGCCTAAGCTTTCTGCCTAAACTTGGATGACTGAGAGTTCATTCTGCTCAAAAAAAAGAGGGGCTCAAAATCACGAGTGGAGCTAATCAGATCCACCAGCTGATATGACAGCAGTAATTAAACTGTACCTTCATGCAAGATTTAAACACCTGATGTATAAATGACTCACTATGGGGTCCTTTTGCAGTTTCCTAGTATCACTGACCTTTTAGTGGACATTATAACTGAACTGCCTCTGAGAACATATGAATGTTTAGGAGTTTTCAATGCCAATTTAGGGAGGTAGTTTAGCAAAGATTAATTGAGACGCTGTTCTAAGCATGAGGGGTGGCACGAAAATAAGAATGTGGGCAAGAGAGAAGCTTAGAAGAAAGTTAAGGTGGGAAGAAAGTGAGTACTGGGATTCCTGTTATACAAATGGGGAAAGAAAGAAAGAAAGAAAGAAAGAAAGAAAGAAAGAAAGAAAGAAAGAAAGAAAGAAAGAAAGAAAGAAAGAAAGAATTCACACCCTAGTCATCCTCCACCAGAATATACTAACTGCCCAGAAGCCAAATCCTGGCCTCTTCCCCAAACCCATGTCTCTGGAGGACCCTTCATAAAGCACCAGAACCACATAGTTTCTCATTACATAGTCTGTAGGGGGATAAACCACAAAAAGTTCATGCCAGGGTCTTTACAAAGAAGAGGAATGGTGGGGTCGGCTGATGTCTACTGACTCCACAGTTATGCTGTTTCATGTCTGCAATGCCCTGATAGGCTGCAGAGTGTCTGAGCTGGGACTCCACATGTGGAAAGAGGAAAGAAGAGGAATTCCATTTTCCCTACATTTGCAGTGATCCCCTGCCCTATGCTTATTTACTCAGGCTTTGCACAGAGGACCAAACTATGGCCCTAAGCATTGAAACTTTCTAGGCTTGGACACCTTACAATGTTCCCTTCCTGTTTGTCCTAGTGCAGCCTTTATGCTACTGCTGTTGTTGCTCTTACACTAATGCTGCCTTTTGGGAATTGAGAACTGCGCTGTGTAAATACAATATGCATGCCTAAAATATTAAATGCTTAACTGTTTGTTTGTACACCTATGAAACATGCTGTAGCAGAATTAAGCTAGGTCCCTAAAGAATCATTAACTTGTATTATCCTGAAGTATTTATTATGGTGGCATATGCAATGGATAATATTTGTTTACATTTTTAATTACTCACATTTTCAGCCAAGAAAATCTCTGAGGATAATGCCTCATTTACAAGAGTCCTGGCAAAAGACAACATAATGTAATCACACATTACCAACAATTCCATGACAACCATGATTTGGTTTAAATAGGAAATTTTTAAAAAAGACATAATTATAGTAAGTGATAAAAAAATTTAAACAGAAGAGACTGTAACATTGCTAAACAGAAATTAAGGGAAAATTCCTCTAGTTCTTGAAGATATTGAGCTTGTTCCAAAGCCTATTCAAGTCAATGGGCTTTGAATCAGATCCACTATGAATAAACGTGTTGAAACTAAATACCTGCTAAAGCTTCATTTTGTAACTCCAGAGTTTCTCAGGTTAACAAGTCCTATTATTAAGAGACCTTAATTTTTTTCATAGTAAATAAATATAGCTCAAACTTAATGAACAGACACATTTGATTTTAAAAATAAAGCAAAGACGCGTGCTTCTAAAAGGTTTTTCTGGGGTAGGAAAGGTTGTAATAGACTGTGCCTGATGGATAACATTTCTAATAGAACTCACAAATTAATGAGGTATACTAACCTCAAATCTTGCTTCAACCATGTTTTTGGCAAGTTTCACAGACATTTCCTATGCTGAATTTCAAATGGATAGAGAATTGATTCTATAGAAATAATTAGTCTCCTGACTCCATCCTTGTTTACATTGCCATAATTCCAGTTCACCTAATTCCAAGGGCCAAAATAGACCTTAAGTCAGTGATCCCCAACCTTTCTGTGGGAATAGCTCATTCCTATTCCCAGAAGACTGTGGCGGGCACCAGACACCCCGCCGCCAAAATGCTGCCGACAAGCGACCGTGCTCGGCGGCGGCATTTTACTTGTTCTTTATTTCAAAAATATAAATCAACTATGGGCCAGATTTTCTGGTCACAGTGAGATCAATCAGGAGTGACTCTACTGATGTCAGTGAAGTAACACCAAAGTTAAACTGGTGTTAAGTAATATCAGATTTGTATTTTAGGAATAAATGTTGAAAAATGTGGGATGCAAAACAGATAATTTTCTTCAAAATTTGCAATTTCCCTTTGTTTAATTTGAAGTTGTATGTTTTATGCATTTTTAAATTATTAATACTCTCCCAGGGTGATTCCACAGCATTGCTATAATTCTGCCCGGCATTATAGTGGACTGATAGGTCTGATCCAAAGCCTGTTGAAGCCAAGGAGGGATCAGGACCTATGTCAGCATTAAGAGGAGATGATGGTTCCTATTGCTTTTCTTAACTTTAGCTAAGCTGAAAACTTAAAATAGTCAAAGCCTAAATCTATGTGACAAGAATCTGACCCCAAAAATGTAAAATACAACACAAAAGAAAATCTTTTAAAAAAATCTGAAAATGCTACAAAAATTGAATTGCTTTGGAGCGTGAATTCATAGTCTGGTTAATTTTCTGCACCCGGGAAAGCACAGATACAAAAAAGCTAAACTACACTATCATTTTATATTAATATAAATGTTTTGCTATAAATATGTCTTCATATACTTCTGGAGTTCCCAGAGCAAGTCTTGGAATGGGCACTGGGCTCTGTATCTGGACTTTCATACTGAGTTGGACTTACTGACCTACAGCAACAATAGTTATTTTGTGAAGCCTTGTCTTCACTGTGTGGATTGCCTTTACTTAGAGTAAGCAGCACAGAACAACAGCATGCAAGCGATGGCTATCATGATTTGAATCAAAAGAGCTGTTTCAACTCCAGGTTATAGTTCACCCAGTGAAAGAAAACTATGCCATTCTACTTTCTTAAAATACTAAAATCATATTCACCTCTTAATGTGTATATGTGTCATTCTCTTATTAATTCTAACAGAGTTTAGCTTGCACTCTGAGAGCAGAATAAACCCTTTAATTGTTATATTTTAGATGTCTGAGTCTCCAGCCTACTGTAACAGTTGATGAGTATCATGGCAAATGCAATGTCTCAGAATGAGTTTGATTAAAAATACATAAAATTAATGAGTTGTCGAAAAGGAGTGTTCTTTAGAAGGCGTAATTCAAAAAAGTGTCTATTTTCATCTTTGTAATGTAACCATCTCTAATATTTCTGTCATTTGGTGACACTTCCAGATATATTCATGGTGGTCATCTTTGATCATATAAATTCAAGAAATTCCAAGGCTTTTTCTATTTGCATAAAAAACAAAGACAGCATTGTCAGAAATCCCCAAATATGCATTTTGAATCAAGTTTCACCTAAATGCTATACAAAGACTCAGTGTCTAGATGCTAATTTATTGAAAATGGCTTTGCCTTGAGGAATTTCCCATTGGCACTTACTAGAGCTGAACTCAAAGTGGCAATGGCAAAAAGCAGCCATCGAAACTGCATTCATGCTGACATCTAAGCCTTAGTGCTCAGATTAGGAGTGCCCTGAAACAAAATGCTGTAGAAAGAAAAGCAAAACATTAAAAATGCTTTGGGTGCCAAGATTTTGCATGAAAAGACTGGAAAAAATATTAAATGTTAAAAATGCAACATAAAGAAAGAATTCAATGGAAAAGATGATGTATAACATGCAGTGTTACAGTGACTGTTATATATATATATATATATATATATATATATATATATACACATTGTTTGTGTATATCTGCAACTATATTCAGATTTAGATATATGGTCTACCAATAACATATGTAAGCGTGATGGTCGAGCTAGTTAATTTTTCTCCTGCTGAATGCCTGTGTTTATTTTATGAGAAGAGACGTGAAAAGTTCATTCATGTCAAAATGTGTTGCTAAGTATAAACATGCTGGTTCACTTTAGGCAGGATCAGAAAAGACCCTGGGTGTGTAATCTGTGAATTGATTCTATGCTGATATTGCCCAGGTTTTGTATTACTAAACTATGGTTCACAACAACAACAAAAATTTAACCTTTAAATAGAGGCACCAAAATAATTTAAAACAGATTGGAGGGTTTAAAGGGCTTCAAGAGTAAGCATCTCATATTTCAGTTCCTCCCCTCTAGGGCCTACCTATTTGGTGTTCAAAGTTCATCTCATATTGCAGCTGCTTATGTTCACATTTTCTGCAATGTATGGATGAGATGTCCCAAGGAAAAAAAAACATAAAATAAAATATACAACATTAAAAAAATCTTCCCTAAAACAATGGTTTGGCTGTTATTGGGCAGGGAATAGGACAAATCACCCAGAGGCTTTTAAGTAAGAGCTAGGGGAAAAAAGAACAGAGAGAAACTGAGACGATTTTAAAGAGAATTTCAGTTTTAGGGGATTTTTTTTATCCAAAGTTCTCACAGGTTATAGAGCCCATTATTTTTTGTTCTTTTATTAAAAATTTCTTTGTAATTCATTTAGACTTCCTTGCCACAAGGCACAGATAGATAGCAACAACAAACAATTATACTACATATTTATCACTTTATTCCGTTTCACAGTGCATCTCTGGTTATGGGAACAATAGATTTTTGCACCTTGCTTTGGTTTCTATTTGTCAAGAGTAGCCTTTATAAACAATATATTTTCCTATTTTAATAAAAGAGTACAGCTGCACTAAATGCGTGGGATGTGATTTGAAACAAAATGGACTAGACTACTGACTAGTACAACACCATCTTACAGCATGAATATCCCTTAGTGAATGATAAGATGGATGCCATACTTGTACTACGTTTTCTAGCTTTACAATTTAAGCAAAACTGCAATATTTTAATCAACATATGACATTAGGGTATATTAGTTTTTGCCAGGGTAATCCTACATTTGGTCCTGCAGCAAATGTAACTTTCCCTGCCAGCCGTCATCTTGCTCTAAGTATTCTATATTAGGTCTCCCATCCAACAGGTCTCCATGCTTTAAGGAAATTTCTTCTGTGTAATAATTTCTTGAGTTTCTCTCCAATAATAATATTAATAATCTATAATTAATAACTTACCAGCATCTCATATTCTTAAGGATACCAAAGCACTTTGAAGACTATGAGTGAAATACTGGCCTTATTGAAGTCAATGGGAGTATTGCTGTTGACTGCAGTGGGACCAGATTTTCACCCTAAAAGCCTAGTGTTACTTACTATGGAGTCGTTCCCATTTACTATCATGGGAGCAGGACTGAAGCCCAAATACACAGGAATATCTGCCCCCACCACAGAAGTGCAGCCACCTTGGCAACTGGATCAGGACCTAGATTTACAAGTTAACAACATGTTTACAAGTTTCAGAGTAGCAGCCGTGTTAGTCTGTATTCGCAAAAAGAAAAGGAGTACTTGTGGCACCTTAGAGACTAACCAATTTATTTGAGCATAAGCTTTCGTGGGCTACAGCTCACTTCATCAGATGCATTCAAGTGAGCTGTAGCTCACGAAAGCTTATGCACAAATAAATTGGTTAGTCTCTAAGATGCCACTAGTACTCCTTTTCTTTTTGCGAACATGTTTACAAGTTAACATTAGCAGTAAGGGGGAAACTTATAATAGTCTCTTCTTGCATTCTGACCGTACATGGCCAAGCAAATCCTCCTATAATCAAGGAAAGGGGAATAGTAAAGATTCCACGAAATCCACTAGGGACACAAAGAGCAGATCTCATTTCTCCAGGAAGTGTTTAAAAATGCTGGTGATGGGCACTATACAAGATCATAAACTAGATACAGAGATACAAGAAAAGTATATTGAATATTTATTTTCATAGGAAAATGATTGGTTTGAAAAGTATTAGATAATTGAAAATAGGGAAGCTTCTATGAGTCTGTTAAATGTGTTCTGGGGATTCAATAGTCTCATTCTGATTCCTGGTCTGAAGATAGGACCTACACAAATCTTAGAAAGTCTTGGGAATGAACATGAGTGAATTTCAGGATTGACAAAACAAGCGAAGGCAGAGTGCTTTGAAAAAGGCAAGATGTTTTATGACTCTGGATTTAAGCATGAGATAGGTGATGAGATTACATCTCCTGCCATACTATTTATTCTTTCAGGTAACACAATAGCAGAAGGGCATCCAAGATGCTAAATTGCCAAATTGAGCTAGCACTAGCCAACTGATTTGCTTGACTAACTGTAGAAACACTCAGTGCTCTCAATGGTTTACAACCTGCCAGTGTACACATTTCTAATACTCAGATGTGTAACAAGGATTCAAAAATAGGGACACAACCAAAATAACAAAGAAGTGTCTTCTAAAAACCAGAACTATCATCAGGTTACTTTTCTCATGGGAATTTGAATGCATTTTTTTCCAACATATCCTCATGACTGCCCTCTTCCACTGGATTTCCCTCATATTGATGAATACAAAGTGACCTCCAAAAGTCCTTTCCACACATGCTCAGGAATTAAGATATTTTTAACCTTTTCACATTTGGAACGCAGTTTAAAGTATATCAGTACTTCTAATATCTTGTAATTGCAGCATTGGGCCCTTGTTTTGTCTCTGTTAAAATGAAAGACTCTGACTGGGGATTTAGTTTGGTTTGCTCCCACAGGCATTCTTCTTTACATATTTTGTTTTATTATTTTATCCCACTATATGCTGTTTTCCCGTAGTGCAACTACATCTTTTTGCCACTCTCCTCTGACCCTTCCTACCACCACACACACACAAAAGAAGAAAAGAAATCTGCAAATAATTAGCTAATTTCTAAAATAAAAATAAGAATGGTAAAAGTAGGGGAACTATCCTGATTTTTCCCTATGAAATCCAATAATTTGGTTTTACAAACATGAGCAAGACCCTGCAGTAAAATGGTTTCCACGGTAAATATATGACCTAAGGAATTCTGCTGTGTCAATTTCTATAACAAAGGGGACATGGGAGAATATTTGGTTTCTCCTTAGGAGTACAACGGCTACATTACTGTTTTGGGCCTGATTCTCTTCTCTCACCAGTGTAAATCAAGATTAACTCCACTGAATGAAAGAGCCTTACAAAGGTGGAGAAGTGGTTCAAATGAGAGGAAAATCAGGCCCTAATAGTTGTTTGTCTATTTTAAATTACGTCCATGTGCCAAAGATTCTATGGGTATGATACCCTGAAATAAACAAATATCCCACCCTCTTGAAAAAAAATGCGTATGTGTGAATCAGTGAAGCTCAATAATGGGAAGGAGAGGGGAGTTTCTAGGGGCAGGACACAGACAGGATGCAGGGGAACTCAACATCTAGCGGAGATCCCTGGGTGTAGGAAACTGCAGTTTAAATAATACAATGGTGTGAAACATGTCTCAAGCCATTACTCATGAAAACAACAAAAATGCGGTGTTTAATGGCGTAAATCTGATAAAGGTATGCAGCAAAATTGTACTTTCTAAGGGCTTGATGTAAACATCACTGAAGTCAGTAGAAAGGAACAGTGGGGCTTCGATAAATTTGCTGATACTTCTGGGGCAACTTCACCTTAACAAAGGAAGCTGGTTTCTTGTATCACTTTCACTGTATTTCCAAAAATCACATTAAAGACTAAAGCACTTGTAGATCACACTACAGAACTTACTAAAGAAGACACCACTGAAAAACAAGTCTGATTCTCACAGTCTGATTTGTCTTTTGCAAATTTGGGGAATTATGGTACATTGCATTATTTTTGCTTATACTTTCTACATACACATTTATTTGAAAGGTTAATGAAAATGCAGATGCAATGGTTCCTTTATATGGGGTTTACCTTCCAGGAGTGCCAGTTTTCAGGCTAATTGATTATGTCAGAAGCTCTATAAATATCAATAGCATATGGAAAGGTTAAGCTGGGGTCTCCACATAACTGGATTCATACTCTTTATTGATGATATAACCATTATCCAACCATAATGGAAGTACTCTGAGTGTGAAATAGAGTAGAACCTGGCTAATTTACACCAACGACTGACTGGGGAATGCATAGTTAATTACTGAATTTTGAAAATTAATGAGCAAATGTACAAACACGAGAAAAAAGCAAGAATAATGTATCATATAATGTACTTTACTAATTTATTTTGCCAGTTGTCATTTAGTTTTACTTATTTATAATATTTCTTAATTTCCTATTAAATGTATAGTAGCATATTGTGTTAAAAATAATGTCCTCTTAGTAATAAGTATTCTGACACAGCATTCTGCTGTTAAACCTTCACTGACAGGTGAGGAGAGGCTCCTTTCCCAGACACAAATTTTAAAAAGCCAGTGCATTTAAACATTCTAGATGTTTTATTCAGTAATTGTAAGTTTTGTTATCTTTTCTTAGCACTTTAATTGCGGTCTTCAGAATGGTTCAGTTTTCTAAATAATACTTTTGCTAAACCACAGTGGGGCCAATCTGGCCCCTATAGATCATTCCCATAGTATCAAGGGGCAGTAAAAAGGCTGTCACAGGCCAGGAGAGAATTCCCCTTGAGCAGAAGCAGTGCAGAGCTGACATAATCAGCCCTGCAAGTGCCCTCTCACAGCCCCTTTGTGTAAAAGACATGTAGGTAGTAAGGTGGGGTGGCAGGGGGCTAGCTCTGCTGAGCACTACATGGATTCTGTGTTGCAGAGCCACCCATAGGCAGCCCAGAATGGGCTGTCATAAGTTAGAGTAGCCCCTGAGTATGCTATATAACTTATGCTGGGGCCACCCTGGACCCGAGGACAGGCAAAACACAGGCAGCACAAAAGTGTCACAGATCTACTTTGCTTCCTGCTCCTCCTGCGCTGAATCTTCTGAACTCCCCCCACCACCTTTGGGGTTCTTTCATAGTCTATAACTTTCTCCACAGGTGATCAGGTGATTGCTTTGTGTGGAATTAGTCAGGTATGGATTGCATTGGAGGTATAGGTAAAAAGTTAAAAGCTAGAGTAGTGCTCTGAGAATAAAGCCACTGCAAATGAGTTAAGGGTGTTAATGGAGAGCACGTGCACATAAAAATTCTGTGAAGCACCATATTTTTAACTTAAGTCAATGAGCGATGTGAGGCTGTACTACCATTTTTTGCATTAGAAATGTGAAGAAATGCTACTACCTTTGGCAGTTAGCTCAATATTTTCCTACCACACACACAGTAAGTAGGAAATAGCATGAATTCTACTGGGTGTGAAAGTATAATCTTTGATTTCAAAGTGCATTCGTGATTCACAGTGTAAATTCCCTTACAAGGAACAGCAAGTAGATACTGTAATACTTTTTTTGCCAGAAAGATTATTAGAGAGAATTTGTGGGAGACAACAAGGAATAATTAGCTCCATTTTTAGCAGCTGTTTTGTGCTTTTGCGCTCTGTTACATGACTCTGTTACATGAGTCAGGAATGAAAGCCTGGCCCTACGTAAGTCAATAGCAAAACTCCCATTGACTTCAATGGACCAGCTTTCACCCCAACTGTTCAGGCTATTGCTGTAGGGCCAGATTTCTCCATCCTTGCTCACGTACTCCATGTAATCCCACTGAAATCAATGAGAAGAAAGGTACTATTCAATGTGAGTAAAGGAGGGAAGACCTGGCTCATAATTTTTAAAACGTACTACACCATTCAAACTGATACACAGTGTATTCGGTTTTTCATATAGTTGACAGTAATATGTGATTTAATGTCTAATTTGTTTTCTTAAGCTTTGTATATGCTGGGCATTCCAGCCGTTGGTGGCTGACCTCAAGTGTAGCAGCTCCAGTGAAAACTCTTGGCATAGACAGTGTAAATTGCTATAGGCTGAGACGTGCACCTGCTTGAAACTAGGGTAAACTGCACCAGTTCAGATTGTAATGGCTTTACCTGCCCAGGGGTTTGCACTGGTGCAGCTACACCGAAGATTGAAATCAGGGCAAATTCCCACACAAAGCTTTAGACACTTCCATAGTCCTGTTCTCTTCATTCATAAGAATCATTTACATCTGAGAAGTAAAGGATTTACAAGGGATATGCAGAACAGAAAATACCTGCTATTTTCCTTTCTATGAAAAGTGAAAAAATATCTTATTTCTCCTGGCTTTTTGGCATGATGTAATTGGACATCACTGATGGATCTCACCATGTCTAGTTGAAAAAGGAAGAGCCAAATCCTGATCACTTGTTTATGCAAATAATTCCAAAGACATCAGTGTGACTATGCAGAATTTAGCCCTGAGTATTGCCTGGGGGTTGGGGGCTGGCTTTGCTTTTAAAAGTATTCTTCCTTTAGTTGCTCCTTAGCCAGTATAGTGAAAAGATTTATTCCAAGCCACAGTATTTCCTTCTTAAAAATTCTGAGTGACAGTTCAGAGTCTTGGGGAAATACAAGTTTGTGTTTTGGGTATTTTTTATTACTGCGAATGGCAAAACTAAATTTAGTTCCCAATTAAAAGAGAAATACATAGGAACAATCTAAGACCAGCAGATAAAGGATGGAAGGGAAAATTATTAAGCAGCATGGTATAACAGGAACCCAGGTGCAGAAGGGCCTCATTACACTTACATTCCTGTGCTATAACACACTGAATCAACAGTAAACAAACAAAACAAAACAAAATCCAAAGGACAATTTTATACAGTGGCTACACTTGAGATGAGCAAGTACATGTTTTTTGAAGAAAGACCATAACAACTTGGTTTTTACTTCCAAAATACAGTGGCATGTTAATTGCTTGAGCAGCCAAATGAAACTAAATGTAATTAAGACTAGTGTGGGGTTAATTTGGTCCATAATTATGTTATATAAAGTAAATGAAAATTGTTTCTTTCCTAAATTGCAATTCATTAAAATTATAGATATTAAAATAAGATACTATAAAATTACATGAAGCATGTACACATTAATAGCCATTAGTAATAGCTTGATATTTCTATCTAAGCAACAGTTTATTAGAATGCCCAAAGGTTATATTTGACAACCCACATGACTGATTTTTTCTCATCTTTTCTGTTCCTCTAAGATACTTCCTTTTACCATAGCTATAATATCTGCAGCTTCATGTTTTAGCACAAAAAGTATCTATTTCTTTTGCATTAGAGTTAACACATTCAAAACAGTTTCTTGTTCACAAACATTCTACATGGAACGAATCACAGAAACTACTGGGCTGCTAGAAAAAATTGCTCTTGAATTTTCCATTGCAACGCATTGATTTTGTTGGAATGCTAAATTCACAATTCCCTGCATCAGCATTGACTTCAGTTTGATGTAAGCATGTACTTACAGTTAAGTATGCACTTAACTGCTTTTCTGATTAGCAGTAGATTTAAGCAAGTGCTTAAGTGCTCTTTTAAATTGGAGCCTTCAGGAGCGCGAGTGGTGGACTTACACATATTACAGATTTGAAGTCAATGAGCGCTGCAAGGTCTCAGTACCTCTAGCAGCTGGACCCAATTCTGCTCTTACTTACACTTGTGAAAACCTATTGAAGTCAACACCAGAGTTCCATGGCTATAACTATGGGCAGATTTTAATCCACACGTAGTTACAAGGAGAAATGTCAATGGGTACTTCGGTGAAGATTTACAACCCTCAGGATATCTGTGTAGACGTCATATCTTGTCCTCTATAGCTAAATGTTTGTCCATTGTTTCTTTTTCTGCACATTGTCATCTCAGGGGCACAAAATATCCAGCAATGATATTTTAACATTGGACATAATGATTCACCAAGACAGCATTCTAGCCAATATTGTCTCCCAGTGGTGTAACATGAATAAATGATTTTTCAGCAGGACTGAATAGTAGATAAAAGGGAAGACTTATAGCTATTGTAGTTACCTGTACTCATCAGATAGCAAACTTCAGGCCCAATCCTGCACTTCTTGTGGAACTCAGTGAAATCAGTGGTTGAATAGAAAATACAGGATCAGACTCGTTATCTCAGCTATCTCTAACTCTTACTGTGGCTGGATTTAAGAGTAAGAGACACATGAAACATTCCGTTGTACCATGCAGTCGGGGATCCCATTTAAACAGAAGACATAGGGCATAATCCTGTTAGTTAGAGTATCTTCATCTCTCATGGCATTCAGCACCTTGCAGGATTGGCTCCTATTATGCTACTTGAAAAACAGGTAACTAAAAATCATTTTAATTGGCTCTTTCAGGTTTTCTCTTATTAAATAAATTATCAAAGTAGTCCACATTATTGGTCCAGAACACCGGTAATTACAAAGTTACTGGAATGTTTTGGTCCATGCCTGTAGAATATTGTATGTACATTTTGTTTCTAGATTTATAAGCACTAAGTAAAATTTACCTTTAAAAACTGAATCTTTGGGGATAGAAATATTTGCATTAACTCAAGATCAGACTGTTTTGTTGGCAGAATGGTGTTATTACCAGGAACAGCAATTATATGACTTGAGTATCTACCAATTTTAAGTGTAATCCCCCAACTAAATGGTTCCTGTAATTTCCTTATTAAAATGTGTTTAAAAATAAAAGATAAGCATCCTATAATGTAGTTTTGGTTACACCTGCGAAAAATCTAAACTGTAGTGTGGCCTTATTTAATAACCTGACAGAAGATAACATTATGTACAATATCTATCATAACCATAGATGTGCTTTTTAGCAAACTAAGGGCTAAATTTTGCAGTATTTAATTGAGCAAAACTCCCAATGACTTCAATGAAGGTTTTGCTTGATTAAGGACCACAGAATTTGGCCTTAATAATATTTTATCATTTCATGCATGAAAATGTTGGGTAATAATAGATGTTAGCATTCCAAGTAAAGAAGAACATGCAAACTATTCTGCTATAAAACATTGAGTCACACCAGATTTCATACCCCCCCAAATAGTTTATATATATTAAACAGGGAAATCACAACAGAAAAAAATGGATTTAGTTCAGATGTTGAGCTGCTATGTAAACCAATTATCTATCCTGAGGGAAACAGCTCTGTCTACAGCTACTTAGGCTCTAGGGCCTATTACAAATCCTGGAGTGGGCTGTTGTTTCAGTTCTCAAGGGAATCTACCAAGTCACATTGGAAATAGTTGACAATAATTAGAAAGCCTGCTTCTGCCAGTATTGCACACATTTTTAATACCTTCCTAAGTGTTATGGGAGATAATACATACGGTTTTTAGAATTCTAGTCATGTTAAGGCAAACCACGGAAAGGACAACTAGACAATAGCCCCAAACTGGACTGCAACAGGCTAATTACTGTGGCTTCATTATAAAACCTCTTTTTACATAGGTCATCTGGGAAGTGTAATTAAAAATGCATTATTGGTGTATTTTTTATTGAAGCAATTAAATTAAAAAGCCAAAAAAAAATAATTATGTGAGGAACAAATAATAATGTTGGTCAACAGCGTTTATCTAAGAAAGAGAGAACATGTTAGTGGTTCATTAGCAGTAAATGTGTTAGCGGGAATGCTGTTTGAAAAATGAGCCATAGAATGGCTTTTAAATACTCAGATTAAAGGATTTATAATGTCAAGTTTATCACAGAAATTACAGATAGTATTACATTGCCATGAGTAATAGCACCTTTAATCTGACTTAGTAAATGATCTACATCACACTGTGTGCTTTCCGCAGTTATGGGGTATATATCTGTTAAAAGTTAAATATCTATATCGACTGGATATGTGGACATATACACATACATCTAAAATATATAGGGACATGTGGGATTCTTTAATACAATAACTACATTTATTACAGAAAAGGCTCTCAACCACCTAATCTGGACTCTCAGAGAAAATGCCAGCCTTTTGGGCATTCACAGATATAGCATTCTGGCTATTTGATTCAGAGCCATGCCACAAGAGTAAGGAGAGCAGGGAGTGAACCATACTAGAGGAGGTGGCTGGAAGCATTATCCCTGAGGAAGTGAAAGACAGGAAAATGGGCCCGATTCTGACTCCACTTATACTTTACACCATTGACTTCAGTTGTCCCACTTCTGATTTATGCTAGTGTAACTGAAGTTAAAATCAGGCCAGATGCCTTTGGAGATGCTTAAGGAGCATCTCTAAAAGAGACTCTAGCTATACCTTTTAAAAAAGTAGACCAGGCCTTTCTCCCCAGTGAAGCACTCCAGTCACTTCCAGTGTGCAGCAAGAACAGAGATGTGGCCACACCTCCAATCCCACCAAGGCATACTTGTTGCCTCCACTGAGCTACTGAGCACTGTTGGTAGCATTAGCAGACTCCCCTTGCACTCAAAGTGTAGGCAGACACAGCATTATTGCCTCCTCCGTGGAAGAGGTATAGGTGTAAGGGTTTGTATAAATATTGTATATGATTATGTATTATATATATTTAAATGTTTAAATATTAAATTAATATTATGTATAATATAATTTCAGGTCCTGATGAAAAGTTTAAACTTACTGACTTGGTTGAGAGTTATTTACTAGGGACCAGAATCTACTCTTACTTCACTGGTGCAACTCCATTGACCTAGGAATAACCTGGTCCTAAGTATGGCTAAACTATTGGCAGGTCGTAGTTTTCAGAAACTGATGAAGGTTCTGTATTTTGACTATTGCAGAATCATGTCAGTTGAAACCTGAAGAAGCAAATTTTCTCTTAACAATGGCTTAAAGTGATCTTTTCTTATGATATATTACACTATACATTTTGTCTTACACTAAACCAAAAATGGCTAGATTTTTTTTAAAGGAAAATTTAAAGGCAGGTAAACAATTACAGAATGATCTAGTCTGAATTCACTGCTAATTGTGTGAAGCTGCTAACGAATTTATTATGCAGTGAAACAACGGCCTTTGAAACACTGGGGCCTGCTCCTGCTCCCACTGAAATCATGGAAATCTTGCTGTTCCAGTAAAACTTTGTTGTACTGGAGCACAGCAGCCTTTTCACCAATTAACTTAGAAACCTTGTGTTGCTATTAAATTTGATTTCTAAGACTTTTCTGACAATAAAATATAGGTCATTTTATTTCCCCCAAAATTCAATACCTTTGAGACTCTCCCCTTCCCCACAAAAAAAAAAAGGAACCAAAGATGAGTTACCATTAATTTTACACCTTCTTATAATTCTCATTCCTAGCAAGAAAATAGAACACCCCAATTTGAAAACCTAACACTAATTAAATACACAAAAACTTACGTTATTGGGCAAATTGAAACCCTATGGATTGAAGTCTACATTAAATTACATGAGTGTAATTCCCCTTGGAGTAGGTTCCAGAGGTTCTAGAAGGAATTCTAGTCTGTAAAAGAGGCTTATTGGAACATCTCTGCGGGTGAGATTTACCTGCATTTAGTTTTTACGTATTAGGCTTAGTCTTGCGTGTTTTATTTTATTTTGCTTGGTAATTCACTTTGGTCTGTCTGTTATCACTCGGAACCACTTATATCCTACTTTTTGTATTTAATAAAATCCCTTTTTACTTATTAATTAACCCACAGTATGTATTAATACCTTGGGGGGGGGGGAAACAGCTGAGCATATCTCAGTGTATCCTGTAACAGTGCTATAGAGGGCGAACAATTTATGAGCTTACCCTGTATACGCTTTATAGAGGGTAAAATGGATTTATTTGGGGTTTGGACTCCATTGGGAGTTGGGTATCTGAGGGCTGGAGACAGGAGCACTTCTTAAGCTGTTTTCAGTTAAGCCTGCAGCTTTTGGGGGACGTGGTTCAGACCTGGGTCTGTGTTTGTAGCAGGCTAGCATGTCTGGCACAGCCAGGCAAGGCACTGGAGTCCCAAGCTAGCAGGGAAAACAGGCTCAGAGGTAGTCTCAACACATCAGGTGGCAGTCCCAAAGGAGGTTTCTGTGATCTAACCCATCACAACTGGTGCAAGTCAAAATGTCGCAGTTAAGATGCTCATGTTTGAGTGTAGTTGTGTGTCAACCAATTTGCCGTGCGATGAATGGAGCCAAGTAGAGCAGAGTAACAGAGGGCTACTTCTGCAGAGTAACTAGCAGAGAGCTCAACTTGAGTTTGAACATTTACTCCCATGAAGTGCCAGCCAATTTGCTTAGAAGGTGTTATAGGACCTCACCTTAGCCACAGTTTTCCACAGGTGGTTAAGATATATGAGAGAGATATCTAGGGTTACTCCAGAGTAGAAGAGGTGGGATTCATGTTTCAAGCAATGTCCACTGAGAAAGGTATTCAGTTCTTTTGTTGCTGTGGCATTATAAAGATGGAACATATTCAAAACTGTCTTGGTCACATCTGGTTGTAAAAATACCACTGATTACAGTATTCAAAATAATCAAGACAGTCTTTAGATAGTCTTCCATTTTCAGAGAATAATTGTGCTTTAGACACCTAAGCAAATATTATCTGCATATGTGAACTTCCAGGACTGGATAAGTGGAAGGTCATTTGTGTATAGGTTGAAAAGCATGGGTGCCAGCACAGAGTCTTGGGGTAGATGGTTGGTTTGTCTTTTCCATAAACCAATTCTGTTTCCCATGTGCACTTGGAAACTTCTATTGCAGAGGAGAAAGTCAATGAAGTTGACTACCCACTCTGCTCTTGGATCCAGAAATACAGCTTCCATCTTCAGATTTTCTGAAAACCATTTTAATGAATGTTGTCAAAGCTAGCACTTGATCGCTGATGCGCCTATCTCTCTGAAAGCCTGCTTGCTCAACATTTAGTATTGATTCAATTTTTGGGAAATACGTTGAAGAATGAGATGCTCCAGCGCCTCGAATGGCTCAGACAACAGAGATATTGATCAACAACTTGCAACATTCTGGGGTCTTTCTCTGGTTTCCGGAGAGCAATGACTTTTGACATTCACCAGGTTTTTGGAAGTTGCTCTTCACTGATCACTTGCATGAAGAACTGTGCCAGCCACTGATGAGCAAACTCTGATGATATGTTGTCATAGCCAGCAGCAGTGCTGCTCCTAATATCACTCAAACTTTTATCTAACTCAGTGTCTATAAACAGCTCTATGAGTTGCCAAGTGGTGTTTCTTTGAAGGAAATGATGCCATTCGTCACGGACTTGTCAGCTGACATGTTTCTCATGTGGAGCCTTTGACACATTCAGCAGATGGCTAGCAGCTTGGTTTGGCATGACAGGTGGTTAGCTTAGGGCGGGTGAGTGCTGATCTTCGCCCAGATGACAAATCAAATTCCAGCATTTCCGGCTTCAGTGAGTGATGTCTACATTCTGAGTCATCTCTTCCTATCATGTCCATCTAGCAGTATACAGTGGGAGGTCTTCCAAGTTCAGACATGATATAGGTGGAGCGTGACCATTCATGGATGGTCCTTGGACCCTTTGTTTACTTTCACTAATGAAATTGCACCTGGAAATAGCTGGTAAGTTCTGTAGCAGAAGACATCTTTTTTTATTTGTTCTGTTTATTTGTTGTTACACTTTTGAGATCTGCATAAATAAATAAAGAAACAATGAGTCTGAAGGTTCCATAGAATACATGATAGATATGTGCTCAAGAAGATTCACACTTGCCTATGGCACAAAGTTGTGGATCTGCTCCCTTCTTTTCTCCATTACTGTGGAAGTTTTCATGGGTAAACAGATACATGAGAGCTAGATGATCCTGTGTGGGATATTAATTACATTTTCTTCTCTAGCAGATTATTGTGAGTGTCAGTTAGGGGATGGAAAGAGAGGCCAAAGCTGTAGCTAGTAAGAATATTAAATTTCAAAGAATTACATGGATGACTAAGGTACAATTTAAAAAAAGGCAGAAATTATAAGGAGAAACACTTAGAGACTAAGACAGGGCTAACATTCATTTAGCTAGAGCAGAGGATGCTGTACAGACAGTTACCATTTTAGCATATGCTGACTGGTCTTCCTGTCTCATATAATAGATCCATTGTCCATAAGAGCAGTTACTGGCAGTTTAATAAAGGCCAGTGTGGGTGGGCAGGCCAAAAGAAGGCAGTGGCACGTAGAATCAAAGTTTACTTGTTGAGAGAACTCTGAAGAACACCTACTTTATTCTAGTGAGGACAAAAAATGATTCAGAAAAAATTTAATATGAAGAGTTGTTACATAATGTATTTCTTCGGTTTTTTATCATACCATAGATGAACTCTAGAAAATAAGTACAAAGAATATGACATCAGTATATGATATATGCAAATTCAGGTAATTAGCAATATTTTATTTATTTATATTTATTAAATAGAGGCCTATCCCATGGTCTAGGTACACTTACAGAATACAAAAACAATTTAAAACACTTTGCAATTTTAAAATATCCAACTGACACAAATTGAAACTCTCTGTATTCAACAACCACCCCCCCAACAAAAGCTTGGGAGGCTTTGCAACATTATGTGATGGTCAGTTCATTTAGGGTCTTATACACCCAGAGGAGAAATTAAATAAAGAATCAAGGATCCATCACTGAAAACACCAGCCTGTTTAAGCTAGGCCTATTGGTTCGAGTACCTCATCTGATTGTAGCTGCTGTGATTTCCCTGCACTAAATAGGGTAATTTTTAGCCTTGCAATGCTCTAAACCTTTTAAAGTTTTGTACTCGGAGCTGCTCTGTAACTTTAGAGAAGGTGCTGATGACCATGCAAAAAATCGTAGCTATTTCTAACATAGATGACCAAATCTGAAATCACTGCAGAGGGTGATAAAATGAGGTGTAGAATGGTTGTCACTTTTAGGTACTATATGGGTTCACAGAAGATGAAGTTATCTTTTGTAAACATCCAAAAGTTCCACTATATGATTTAGTGCTGATAACCAGGGGCAGATACTAATAGGTTATGATTATATGAGCAGAAAATAACTCCAAGAGGTTAGTCTATGTGGAGGAGTATCTATCAACCTTTAAGGCAAGTGTTAAAATTAGTCTTTTCTTAGAGAAGCAGTGAAGCCAGATCTTTTCCCTTTGTGTGGTCTTCCTGACAGTGGCATTATATATGACAGCTGCAGTCTGTTTCAAACACTAAACTGTGGTTGTTTATTGACATGTCAGGAGACAAAGGATTTGGCCTAGAATTCCAGGCATAAAATGGATTAGCCAGAATTGTGTGAGATGGAAGTGTATCGTAAAAAATACGACATTTCAGGAACTATCATTTTTATTTTGGACATGTGGGAGGAGGAATCACTGTGGATATAGTATGGGAGGTAGTCTTTTGAACAGAAACTTTGATGGTTATGCAAGCAATGACTCAATAGTCAGCAGATTCAGGGATGTTGGTTAAAATGCTGGTACGATTGTTTTGAAGTGTTTGCACCTCTCTATAGCTTGCAGGCTTGGACATAGGTCTAGTGGTTTCTGGTATAATCTGCTGATCCTTCTTCTCACTTCTGGTGATTTCATTTCATTTTGCTATCACCAGAGACAAAGAACAACCCGGTTTAAATTTAAACTCCCTGCCCGCTTGTTCGTTAAATGCAGGGGAGGGGCCTTTTCAGGAGCACAGTGGAATCATTGTTGGAGGAGGGCACTGATTTTTAACTCCTGAAGGGACACATTTGGTACTATGACACCGGTGCCATGGAATATAAGGGGTTGAAATCTGGGCTCTATTGAAGTCAATACTACCAGTGTCACATGGGGGCAGCAGTGGAAAGGAGAATCCCTTCCTTTGTTTATTAAATTGAACTCTTCTACAACTGGAGTGAGTGTTTCTGATCTTCATCATAGATTTTAAGGCCAGAAGGGACCACTGAGATCATCTAGTCTAGTGTAGCACAGACCATAGAACTTCCCTGAATTAATTCCTACTTCAGGTCCTATAGCTGTGGTTAAACTGGAAAAAAACCAAACATGCAATCTTTATTTAAAAATGTCCAGGGATGGAGAATCCTCCACAACCTTGGCACATTGTTCCAATAGTTAATCACATGGACTGTTGAAAATGTGCACCTTATTTCCAGTCTGAATATGTCTAGCTTAAACTTCCAGCGATTGAATCTTGTTACACCTTTTCCTGCTAGATCAAAAAGCCTTCTATTACCAAATTTCTGTTTCCCCTGTAGGCACTTACAAACTGTGATCAAATTGCCCCTTAACTTTCCCTTTAATAAACCAAATGGATTGGGCTCCTTGAGCCACTATAAGGCATGTTCTCCAATCCTTTAATCATTCTTATGGCTCTTCTCTGAAAGCTCTCCCATTTTTCAACATCCTTCATGAATTATTACCACCACTGGACACAGTATTCCAGTAGTGGTCACATCAGTGCCAAATACAGAGATAATACACCCTCTCGACTCCAGCTCAATATTCCCCTGTTTACATACCTAAGGATCATATTAACCCATTTGACCACAGCATCCCACTGGGAGTTCATATTTATCTGATTATCCCCCATGACCCTCAAATGTTTTTAGAGTCACTGCTTCTCAGAATGGAGGGTGGCCTGTATTCTTTGTTTCTAGACGTAGGACTTACATTCGGCTATAGTGAAATGGGTATTGTTTAATTGCTCCTAGTTTACTAAGCCATACAGATTGTTCTGATTCAGTGGCCCAGGGACATGACTTCTTCATTATTTACCACTTTCCCAGTTTTTTGATCAGCAATGATTTTATGTTTTTTTTCCAAGGCACTGATAAAAATATTTAATAGTACAAGGCCAAGAACAAATCCCTGTGGGACCCCACTAGAAACAGACCAGCTCAAAGACGATTCTCCATTTACAGGTATATTTTGAGACCTATCCGTTAGTTTTTAATCCATTTAGTGTGTGCCGTGTTAATTTTGTATCGTTTTAGTTTCTTAATCAAGATGTCATCTGGTACCAAATCAACTGCCTGACAGAAGTCTAAGTATATTACACTATCACCTTTTCCATTCAAGCTTGTAATTGCGTCAAAAATTATATCAAGTTAATTTGACAGTGTCACAACTGGGGCTTGCCAGATCCAGTGGTCAGAGCAGGAGCTGGAGTTAGGAGTAAAGCCAAGGGTCAGAACCACAGTCAGAGTCAGGGACCGGGGCAGGGATCAGCTACAAGGCAGGTAGGCAAAAACCAGGAGCAGGTCAGGAAAGCAGGAACCAGGAGAAAGGCTGGGAAATAAGAACCAGAAACAAGTCAGGAAGGCAGGGCTCAGGAGTTAGGTAAGAAGGCAGGGTCCAATGTTGCAGTTTCATGAACAAATTCCTGTGTCTCTTTCTGGCTTAAATAGTGTACCCAGTCCAATCAGAAACTCAGGTTCCTGTGGGCGGTACCTTTAGTGCAGTACCAGACTTTAGGGCTCCCAATTCTCCAGTCTCTAGTAGAGCCATGAGGTGGTGCTGTGGATGAAGTCCCAAGGCCTCACAGACAGGATCTATTTTCCATAAACCCATGTTGGTGTCATTAATTATATTACTCTTTAATTCACTATTAATAGAGCTTTAAGGTGTGGTTCACTGGGAGCATCACAGCCTGACTCTGGCAGGACTTCGCTCCATGGATTTTATAGCATACTAACTTCCATGTAGAGCAGTCATATGAACTGCAAGGTACAGTGGAGATTGACAAGGTGTAAACAAGGAACTACTGGTAGATTTATGTCTTTTTGGATTGAGCCAAGGAAAGAGGTGGGGATTGCTATCTTCTCTGTGACACCTAATTGTCTTTACTTTAGAAGCCTTCACTTGAAGAAGGATTGGGGGTAGCTTCCTCCATTACAAGGGATGAGGAATGATGACTGACAAACTTGCCCAGAGGAAGTAGCATTTTTATCATATAGAGGTATTTGGTATCTATCACTTCAGGTGGGGTGTTCGTAATGGCGAGGTCTGCTTGCTGGTGAGGTCAGCAGTATTCATTTGAAAACCAGAGGCAATATTAATGATTTCTTTGTTTTTATTTGTGCAACTTTGTACTAAGCAAATCATTTTCCTTCTAGCTGACAGCTACTTATTTGAACATACACAATATTTATGTACTGTAATACTACTTAAAGTAATGCATATTACTGGAATGTATATGACTTACTATATGAATCTATAACTTGTACATTTATACACAAAGGCGAAGTGTATGTATGACAGCTGTAGTCTGTTTCAAACACTAAACTATGTTGTTTATTGGGAGCATAGCTGTTGGGCCACTGATCATGCATTCTCTTCTATGGCAGAACTGTCCTGCATGTGTGTGTATGTGGGGCGGGGGGGACAAGGGAGGCCTGGGGGGAGATGATTTGGTATGGCATGGCGTCTTCATCATCCATCCCCATTTAGCACCTATGGGTGCTTGTGTTGCACATCAGATAAGCTCACAGGCTGTAACTGTAGTCTGCCCCTTTTCCTCCCACCCTATATTGTATGTATTACTTCTACCTTGTGGCAATGGTTTGGCAAGTGGAGACTACTTCCTAGTGTACATGCTAGTTTAACTATCAACATCCTTAGTTGCTTCATCCACCTGCTGTATGTTGTTATAAACCTTGACTTTGAACTCCCTGAAGCAGGGACTGTTTACTTACTGCTTGTGTGTATAACACCCAGCAAAATGGGACCCTGTTCCTTAGTTAGTCCCATAGGAGCTACCATAATATAAATAACAATAATGACTGTACTTTGAATGACTAACTTTTCGTCTTATACACGTTGATCCTACTTCTCATCTCTAATCATTTATTCAACTCGGACACAGACTGGTAGAGGCCAAATTGTTATCTGATGGATCTTTGTTTGCTTGTGTGAAATTCATAGATTCACAGTGTTTAAGGCCAGAAAAGAGCATTAGATCACCTAATCTGACCTCCTGTACATCACAGGCCATTCATTTTCATCCAGTTATACCTATGTTGAGCACAATAACTCATGTTTGGCTAAAGTATATTCTCCAGAAAGGCATCCAGCCTTGATCTGAAAACATCAAGAGATGAAGAGACTACCACTTCCCTTTGGTAGCAGTGGTTACTCACCGAAACAGTTAAAAACTAAAATTGAGCTGAATTTCTAATTTGAATGTATCTGTCTTCCACTCTGGCTATTGGTTCTTATTATTCCTTTTCTCAACTAGAATAAAAAAGTCCTTTAGTGCCTGTTATTTTCTCCCTGTGAAGATACTTCTACACTGTAATCAAATTTGCCATCACAACTTATTACATCCAGAACAAAATTCACCACTGAGTTAGGAACAAACACACCCTGGTTAGCAGTCCTATCAGAGAGACTATGGATCCAATGAACATGGAGATTTGAATCCTAACCTCTGCTCACTCCAAAGAGTTGTCCCTCCAGAGTAGGGTTGGTGTTGTTGTATGGGAAAGCCTGCAGGTCTCAAACTATGCTGTAAATCAGCAGGTCCAGATAACTGGCATCCAAGAGTTTTAAAAGAGCATATTAACACTTGGAATACTGGGGAATTCCAGAAGACTGGAAGAAAGTAATGGTGTGCCAATGTTTAAAAAGAGCAAGTGGGATGATCCAGGTAATTATAGGCCTGTCAGTCTGACATCGACCCCAGGCAAAATAATGAAGTGGTTAATTTGGGACTTGATTAATAAAGAATTAAAAGAGGGAAATATAATTAATGCCAATCACCATTGGTTTATGAAAAATAGATCCTGTCAATTCAAGCTAACTATATATATATATATTGAAGAGATTACAAGTTTGGTTGATAGAGAATATTGTTTGTGTAATAGACTGCTGTACAGTATTTGACTTGGTATTGCACAACATTTTGATTAAAAAACTAGCATGATAATGAATTAACATGGCACACATTAAATGGATTAAAAACTGGCTAACTCATGTCATTGTAAATGGGGAGCAGGTGTTTTTGTAGTGGGGTTTCGCTGGGGCCTGTTCTTGGCCCTATGCTATTTAACATTTTTTGTCAATGACCCAGAATAAAACATAAAATAACTGATAAAATTTGCAGATTACACAAAAATGGGGAGTGTTAAATAATGCAAAAGTCAAGTCACTAACATAGAGCCATCTGGATCGCTTGGTATAATGGGTACAAGCAAACAATATGTGTTTTAATATGGTTACATGTAAATGTACACATCTAGGAACAAAAAAAGAAGGCCATATTTACAGGATGGAGGACTCTTTCAGAGTCACTGCTTCTCAGGATAAAGATTTGGGGCTCATGCTAGATAATTAGCTGAACATGAGCTCCCAGTTTGAAACTGTGGCCAAAAGGGCTAATGTGATTCCTTGGATGCATAAACAGAGGAATCTCAAGAAGGAGTACAGAGATTATTTTACCTCTGTATTTGGCAATGGTGTGACCGCTGCTGTAATACCCTATTCAGTTCTGGTGTTCACAATTCAACAAGGATGTTGAAAAAGAAGAGCCACAAGAATGATTAATGGATTAGAAAACCTGCCTTACAGTGATAGACTCCAGGAGCTCCATCTGTTTAGTTTAACAAAGAGAAGGTTAAGGGATTACTTGATTACAGTCTACAAGTAACTACATGGGGAACAAACATTTAATAAGGGGCTCTTTAAACTAGCAGAGAAATATATAACATGATCCAATGGCTGGAAGTTGAAATGCAAATTCAGACTGGAAATAAGGCATAAACGTTTAACAGTGAGGGTAATTAACCATCTGAACACTTGACCAGGGCTCTTGGTGGATTCTCCATCACTGACAATTTTTAAATCAAGATTGGATATTTTATCTTGAAGATATGCTCCAGGGATTATTTTGGGGAAGTTCTATGGCCTGTGTTATATAGGAGTTCAGACTTGATAATCACAATGGTCCCTTTTGTCCTCAAAATCTGAGTCTATGAACTTTCTTGTAGCTAAACAGAGGATTTCACTTTCCAGGACTGTCAATCCAGTATCTCTTACATGCACAAAAACATGTACGTATATTGTAAAATAATTAAAATTTTATGTTGCTATTTATGTGTAAAAAATTGTGTGTATGTACATACACATGCATATGTATTTGTTGCATGAGTAGTTGAGAACTGCTTTCTTATGTTCAGCATTGTTTGTACAGTATACATTTGTACTATTATTTCAACATGAATTGCTTATTAAAAAATCTCAGCTCATAAGTCTAAGAATTAATTATGCAGCCTAAGAAACCTGCATAGTTAATTCATTTTTAAAGAATATCTTTACTGAAATTTTAAAAGAAATGATGTAATTTCCTAACAAATACACTAACAGTACAATCCCACCTAAGCAACTTTCCCAAGGGAAACCAATTTTAAAACCTTTCTCAAGAGTAGTGATGGCATCCCTGTTACTTAAGTCATTTAAACCAGACCAGACGAAGCATTCTAGAATATACTATAGGAAACAATCCTACACCACAGGTCAGAACAGGTCGCTTATTTCATATTGCAATTAAAAAACTCAATTTGTCAAGCATACACACACACACACACACACACACAAAATCCCTCATAAACATCAACCACACAAAACTCCTGACAACTCTAACAATCATTCTGACAACAGAGCCAATCCCGTTCCATTCTGCAGTGGTCTCCTAGGTAACCAACACAGAGCCACAGAAATTGACTGCAAAGAGTGGAACTAAAACAAAAAAAGTGGCAGCATTTTCCACTATTGCCAGTATTCTAGTTTTGTTGAAACATAACAAACATACCAATATTAAAACTGACATGGGTGAGAGCTTGAAACATATTGTAGTATTAGGTTTGTAGTATTAGTATCCTACTAGATGATTAGTAAGGAAAAGGACTACAAAACTGACCTGATAGTTCACCTCTTGTGACTTGTTTATTCTTGTTCTTCATAGATCAGTGTAGCTTACGACAGTGATATCGCACAGCCACAAAATTTACATGCAATATACAGCTATACAAATGTGCGTATATATAATCTGTGCACACAGTGTACATATATTATGTTTAACTGTATCATACACTATGTATATATAGTTTTAAATTATGTATTTATGAGATTTTTATCTAATAACTTAAGTTGTGTGCAAAATTAACATTTCCCATTTGTTCCAGAGTTTTTCATAACAAAATCCCTGAATCTCCATATTCCTGAGTTATAATTTTATATCTGACTTGGCCCATATTACTAACAAAAACATAGGGGCTAGTAAATTGCTCTTTTGTCTTTGTTGTACAACACAGAACTGTTAAGAATGAAATCCATGCCCAATACAATTCAGGGAAAAGGATATAAGTAAAAATAAAGTGCACCATCTCATTGAAGGCTAGAAATTCTGACTCAGAAGTCCATCCAGATTCTCTCTGTAGGACCTCAGGGGGAAGTACTTTGCTGCATCTCTTTACCTAGTGCAGACAACTTCTCCTCATCTTTCACACCACCACCACACCCCTGTCAGCTCCATGGGCTAGTGATGGGAGGAAGTAGAGAGGGCGGCCAATGCTCCTTCCATCTCCTATCTGCTTGGAAAGCCACATTCCAAATGAGATGGAGGAAATGCTTATATGGGATGTGCTGGGGGATGAAGAGATCTTACTTCCTTGTGCAGCTACATCAGTCTGGGCCACAATTTGGCCATAAGTGTTGTGTTATGATAAGAAAGCATTGTCATCTTTTAACTTATGGGAAACACTCAGATACTATGGGGATGGAGGTCATATCACCTAGAGAGAGAGGTAGGTAGGCGTTAGAGAAGCCAAGGTCAATTTCAAATTGAAAAACAGGAAGCACACAAAACACTTTCAGGACTGATAAGCTATAAAATATTTGTTCACAAACTGGTTGGTTTTTGATTTTTAATAAATTCTTTCCTGCCCTGCAGTCTGAGCAGCAATACCAATAAGTATCATATTCTTCCTTTTTATCAATCCCTGGGTGAATTTCTATTTGGTATTTCTCAGTTTTCTTCTTCTATGTAATATAGCTTTTTGGCAGTAGAGGGCACTTATAATATAGACAAACCATAAACATTTATTCTGAAACTCTCAGAAAGCTTTTGTTTAGTTATGTGGAAACTGTAATACTGTCAAATTTTACTCTCTGTTTTGAATGATAAGAATTTAAAAATATAATGAATTTTAGTTTTCCAATTTAAAAATGGGAAAAGCTCATTTCAACACTTTCTTTGTTACAAAGACATTAATATATTTTATATAGTCTATTTAGGGTTACTTTGTTTTGTCCAGTGTTATATCAGAAAAGCAATAATCTATTGTTGTTAGTGTGACACTGTGAATAAAGGAAACCAAATTTTTCTTAAAAGATAATCCGAATTTATTAAATTTCTTTTTACTTTTTTTTAATGATACAGAAGTTAAATGAACTGAGCACAAACAGGTAAATTGAGTAATACAGGGGACCATAATACCAAGAAAAAGTTATAGTTACAATAAAAATAGAGACACAGAAATATGGTTTAAGTACCTGAAAACTGATTCTGATCACAAGTAGGAATGGTGCACCCTTACTGGGGAACAGTCCTAATAAAGGGACTGATCTTGTAAGGTGCTGAGCACTCTCATGTCTTTAGTACTAAAGTACATAGCAGGATCTGAATCATGCAAAGGATTGGGATTTAATGGAATAGAGAAATGTGTCTCAGATCATCCCTGTTTGTAGCCAGATGACACGTTTGGATTTTTCTAATTGAAGTATTTTGCTGGTAAAATGTAGTTCACAAAATCCTGCAATCTTCAGCAACGATCCTGCAAAACCTTCATTGACATGAATTGTCCTTAGAGGTCAATGGCTCTACTCACATGGGTAAGGAATTTCAGAATCAAGCCTTAAAATAACAAGACCATGTTTTACTCCTTTTTTTCTTTTCATTGTCTATCATTCATTTGATTTTTATTACATGAATTTGGTTAAATACTCCCAACACATTAAGAACAGCCTCTGTAAAATAAAAATAACACAAAAAGGCACAAATCTTCACCACAAATTGGCTGTTTGAAGATATTGGATCAGATCATCAATGGGCATCAGCTGGTGTAGTTCTGATGATGTCAGTGAAGGTATGCCGATTGACATCAGATGAAGAGCTGGTAAATTATTTATCAAAACAGTTTCCCCTAACATTCTGGATGAGATATAACTGTCTTCAAAATTTTAATTATTTTAAATATGTTCGCAAAAAAACCCATTCTTACATTAGCCAAGGCCCTATGGAACAATAAATTCAAATGGCCAGTGCTTATAACTTGATCTGGTCTTCAGCTTAACTTGCAGTACTTCCATGACAAAAAAACAATGGGCCAATTTTCTGCTGGTATAAATTGGTGCAGCTCCATTGACTTCAATTGCTCTGTGCCAATTTATACCAGCAGAAAATTGGTTCAATATGACCATAACCGTCATCATCGTGCAGCTGATTTCACTGAATTTACTTAATTCTTCTTGTCTTTCCATTTCTTTGGTAAGTGTCATAGATAACTATTGGCTCTGCCCACTGTCATTCACTGTCCTGGTTTACTTATCCTTTGCCTGTAATACCAACAATACCTCTGTCATGGCAGTTGGCAGAGACCCTCACTGATCCAGCCACATTGACACTAACCTCTGTACCATCTACCAAATACACAGAAGTTATCAATATTACTGACATTAGTGAGTGATCTGTGTGCGCCTTACCGTACAGTGGTACATACCACAAACTAATACGAGAGGATGCTCATCAGCTGATGCTGGGAGTGGTGGGTTACTGGAATGAGAAGAATCTATCAGGACAACTGAAGGATTGGTTGCTGCCTATTCTGGTTTTTATTAGTGGGAGGAGAAGGAGAAAGGTGCAGTGTCTGTTATGGCTGTTGGTGCACGTGCTTACATGCTACATCTGCCGCCCCTGCCCTTTCTGCTATTGCATCTGATATTAGCTGTGCCCCCGTGCTTCCACCACAATTTTAGCAACATCTTTCTTCACCTTTTCCTCTGTTTTTGCCTCTTCTACATCAAAGACATATTTGTAGGGTAGAAGGAACTTAACACTCATAAAACAGAAATTATTTGCTTTTTTTCCCCCTCCATTTACCAAGCTGATGCAGGGTTTTAGCTACGAAAATTTCCAGTCAAGCCTTGGAACAAAAAATAAAACAAACAGTCAAGCAAAAGAGAAATTTTCATAAACTGTTAAGTTTTTACAGTGCTTCTCAAAGGTTTTCCTCTGATGCTTTCAAACTCCCTTCCCGTCAGAGTCAGAATGCTGCTTATCACATGGTTAAGATTCAACTCAAAAACATGTCTCAGCAATTGGAATTTACCCTTTGACCTTCCATTCCCCCTGCACCCCCTCCGTCTGTGATGCACACGCTTTATTTTCACCGAACAAAAAACAGTTACATTGGTGAAAGGTGAACATTGTTTTTTGTACAAGTCCAAAATCTCACCAAACTTCAGTGCTGTTTTTCTGGTGCCTGTGCACAATACCAGCAACAAAAGGACAGAATTCTCTGGTGTCAGTGTCTTACATGGGTATTTTTGTTCAGAGCTATATGCAGCCAAAAGTGTCTGGAAGCTGCAAGGTGTTCAGTGTGCTAACGTATTTCTCCTGTATTAAACACTGTTTATGTCACTGTTCTAAGGCATGGGTGGGGGGTGGGGATGGTAGTAGTGCCCCACTGTCATTATTTAGATTTTTTTTATGTGGAGTCATTGCAGAGGGACAGCACATTTGCTTATGCTGGTTATTTGATGACATGTGGAGATAACTGCTGTGTTACAGCTGGATGTGACACACCACAGCAAAACAAGAAAAACAAACCTGTTAGCCTTTCTCCCCGTCTCCTAAGAAAAAAATGTTTTTCTTCTTCTTTGGTATAATGAAGACCCATTATTAACTGTGGAAAAAATATAAATATTGCTGAGTGTTTCAAGTGGTGTGAACTTGAAGCAGGGTAAGCAGGGTACTTCATGGTAAGCAGGGTACTTCATACACACACACATTCAACCAGTTTCTAAGTAAAAACTAATACTCTCAAAGTAGAGGCTGAGCTCAGTGCTACTCTGCCAGGCATATGAGTTTAGTCTGTGGTGCAAAGTGGGAATAAATCTTCTGCACATTTATGAAGTTACATCTTCTTTAGAGTTATATAATATATTTTATTTAGAAATATAGTATATTTTATATTTTATTTAGAAATATAAAATAAAATAAAATATAGTGTATTTTATAAATATACATATATATGTATATATATTATATTAATATAGTATATTTTATTTAGAAATTGTCATACACCCTCCCCCTGCCTTAAAAACAAGCCATCAAAAATTGGTACATACAGCTTGAGAGATTTTGTTTCCAACACAAGAAGAGTCTAGACATCCAGAAAGGTTTTGTATTCAGGACCTTTGGACTGCAAAGAGACAAGGCTGGACTCATGTCTTTTAAAAAAATTAAAAAAACAGCACCGTCTTTGCTTTTGATGATCGGAAGTAGCTTCTTGTAACAGTTTCTCCAAATTCATTATCATAGATGTCTTTGTAATGACTATCTGACAGCTTAAATTAAACATGCCGATCAACGTCATCAAGTTTTTTCTTGCTGTAATAAAATTGTAGACTTCTTTTTAAGCAAATCTTTCTAGCTTGTATTTTACACTACAAACCATTAATATAGATGTTTCTATGGGCTCAGAAGATACCAAATAGACTATAATAAGGCAAAGGTACATTTTACATTTGGGATAGTTTACAATATTTTTTTCTTTCCCATTTTTTTTTGACTATTTAAATGTTTACTAACATGGATAAAAATGACTGCTTGTCTTAACTGATATTTCTTATTGTTGCTGTACGGTATATGTAATGGTCATTTAATAATATGCACCATCATACAGAGTTTCAAATACTAGAGTCCTTTCTAATTTGTTTCTAAAGAAGCAAAATAGTCTTATAATGGTATTATTTTTTCATACTGCTGAGGTTGCTACAAACCTAAAGATAAATCTGCAAATCTACATGGATATTCTTTATCATTGTCACTAGCTTAGTGGTGGTCTGCCATTTTTCTTGAAAGCCGGGCACCAACTGCTGGCCAGAAGTATTTTTCACTGAATTCTTTGTACTTTAAATAAACTACTGCTTCAAGAACTGCCCAAGTGTCCCTCATTCATCTTCAGGACACAGAGTTTCACGTATATCTTTGCAAGTCTTGACTCTGTGAAATGGTTGTCTCATCTTTTTGCCATCTATAACAGTCTTTGAATTCACTTCAGGTTTATTAATGGCTTTGACTAAATTTATGCAGATGTAAATTTTTTAAAAGATTTAGGCTATGACTAGTCATATGCAAAACAAATCTTCATTTAAAGAAACAGATCTTGTATTCTTTTTTTCCTTTTCTAAAAGGTCTTTCTGTAGATCATATATAAAGAACGTCACTGGGAGCATGTGTGGGCAGTGAAAAGCTTGTTGTTTCTTTTGGCATTTCTCATCTTAAAGGGGTATAGAATATGCGTCTGCTTTTCCCTGTGGAGAGAGAGATAATATGATAACCTTCTGATTATATACATAAGCAGAAACTGATCAGCTTCTCTTGTGGTTCGTTTTTAAGGGCAAGTTCCAGTTGGATTGTGCTAATGCACATATTCATGAATCTCTCCAAACAGGATTCACTGCTCTCCAGGGAACTGTTGAAGTATGCATCATTGTTTCAATGAAGTATCTTCATTATAAAACATAGGGGCTATAAAAGGTGAATACCATTTGCCTGAGCCTAATATAATCTCTAGTTTGACTTTCTTCCAATATGGTGATGTTTCTTATTTTGTTACAGAATCACTGGGAGTAAAATGACACAAAATCAAATGAAATGTTACATGAAATTAGGTACAAAATGCCTTTGCCTTGAAGAGGAAACTGTTTTATTTTCTATTGCTGTATTCTGGTGGTGGGGGGAATAACTTCTCTAAAATCCAAAAATCTGTGTGGTCATACATCTGATACAAAGCCGCTCATGGGAAATTTTAGTTTCTTCGGGTACATACTTTTCTACTTAAGTGCATTAAAAAAGCAGGACTAAAAATTATAAAGTATGCTAAGTAAGTAAACAGTTTTAAGGCATGGGAGGGGAGGCAGATGCTGTAGTCTATTCTGAAATGAGTCACCCAAAGCATTTCACTCTTTGGTATCACAAAGAATGGAGTGGCAGGATTGTCTCTAGACTGTTATTTACTAGTCAGGCCTTATATTATTTCTCTCCTTAGTAGTTTTTTTTTTAAAGGAGACTGTGTTTTGTGGATTATCATATGCATATTACAAAGGATACTGTATAATGGAAGTGAATGGAGTTGGGAGCAAGACAGTGTTAGTGTTTTATATCAGAAGAGGGTGTTGAGTAGGGAACTGTGAGAGACTGTTATAGGGAGGAAACACTACTTATAAACAAAGTTTTATATCTAAAACAACATGCTTTTGAGATCCCAATCTACATTGTAATGCAAGAGTTACCATAAAACTTGTGCATTTGTGACATGTCCTGGGGTAGCCAGGGCTCTGAGGCATCTTATTACCACCTGTCCTTAGCATCAGAAGCCTTGTCTGTGCCTGTCGGGGATCTGCTACCGCACTGGCCATGGGCAAAGCAAGCACTCCCCTCTAGTGCAAGCACTCCCCTCTAGCACTCGCCTCTTAGAGGCCTGCTGAGCATCCCTTGGAACCCTCCAATCATGTCTTGGAGTGTCCATGCCATGTTCTGCTGGACACTCACAGTGTTCAAAGATTCGCCGCTTCCAAAGAAACAGTGTGTACTAGCTTACCAGTTCCAATTAGGAGCACCACACCATTTAACTCATAACACTTAGATATGTTTATAGTGAAGGCAAGTATAAGTTTAGTTAACAAAGCATAAAGAGTCAAGTAATAGTGAGCAGAAATATTGGAAACAAATGGTAACCTATGAAACAAAACCATAACACACATTCATGAGCCTAGACTTATTAGCAAGATACTCTCATGTCTTGTAGAATATTGTTCATCCAAACTCCTTGTAGCATTTTACAGTTGTTTAGAGCTGTGACCCTCCTTTCATAAGACAAACAGATAGGTAGCTTTCCTCCCTGGTGAATGATCCTGTGTGTTTTCTTGTATCCCCAGATATACCTAACCATCCTTTATCTTAGTCATAAACAGGACAGCCCTCTGTGTTTTGTTTTTTCCAGTAGATTTTCTCTCTTACAGATTTTGTAATCATACATACATACATGACCAGACAGGGAATTAAGCATCTGTTACTTCTTGCCTGAAAGGAACATGTCCAAGGTATATCACCTCCTGCTGACCTGCCTTAACTCCAAGACCTTAAGAACATAATTTTCAGTATAGACACAACTCCTTAAATAGTATCCATACATACATTTTGCAGTGATCATGATGACCTACTGGCTGTCGGTAGAGATCTCATATGTCATGTCAAAAGACATAGTTCTCTTTCAAAGAGCTTATGATCTGAATGTGATAGAGACAATACCTTTCAGACACATATGACACAGTCTATAGGTTGACGGTCCAATGTTTAAATGACACTGAATTGTTCTGTTGTTGCAGTTTTTTAATGTAGCAAAATAAGCATGGTATTCAAGGTTAAATATTGGGGAATTCTATCCACTGCTCAACAGCTGTGTTACTCCAGGTAGCCTTGCATTACATTAAGAGATGTTTTGTGTTCTTTTGGTTTTATAGGGTGAAATTCACTCCTGTGCAGAGGACCAGCATATGTCCTATGAACCACTTAATCTACATTTTGAGGTCCTAAGGGGGACTAAAGTGGTAGATAGGCCTTTTCCTGCACCCCGGACAGTGATGACTTTCACCCCTAGTAACCAAGCCATTTTTGAGGTCGTGTCAGTAATGGCACAAGTCCTGTATCCTACAGCATTGTTGTGAATTGCCGTTACTACTACTACATCTACTCCTACTACAAGCAACCCCCTAAAACCAAATGTTGGTGTTGAAACATCGACAGTGGTGATGGCAGCAAGGAATATTATACGTATTTCAGAGTCATGCTAAATACCCTAAGGACTCTGACATTAAATAGTTGACATCTGTAATTTTACTGGGAGTCTCCTGTACTGTTACCTATAGTCTTACAAGTTCTGTTTAACTGAACATGTCGGTAATTAGACCTTGAAAAATGCCTTGTTGGTTGTTGTAGTGCAATTCTTTTAAAAGATGCAGCATATGTCAGCAGAGGTTTCCTTACTGCCTGAGGGTCTTTCTGACTGGCATAATTTATTAGGTGCAGAGCTGCTGCCTACTTGATATACCCATGTAAGCAAGCAAAGACATTTCCATATCCTGGCCAAAGACCTGGACATAGCCAGAATGATTTTGGAGAGGTAATGAACCACTCCATCCCACATGGAAGGCAGTTAGGCAGCACACAGCTCTACACAAAACACCTAGGGCCAGATTATCCTGGGCCTCTGCATCCGTGTACGGGGTGAGGAAGAAGGCCAGAGTCAGCCACAGACTTTGTGCTCAGAGGAATAAAAGGACTGATCCCTCTGTGTACAGAGACTAATTCCGGACACCAAATACTACCTTAAGGTGGTACTCAAAATCAGGGACCCAAATACCACCCAAATCCAACAATGAGACTCTGTGCCAACCTGTAGTGCCTGTGTTACTCTGTTGTCATTTCTACTGTTGTTATCTGGGTGATATGTTGTACTCCTCATGTTCAATAAAAATAATTTTACAAAGAAGCAAAGACTTTTCTTACCAATGGAATGACAGTACAGTATAATTATCATGTCACACTACACAGCATTTTGCTGTAGCTCAGTAAATTATTTGTCATCATTGCACATTTTTGAATAACTAATACTATTTTTTAAACTCCACATTAGTGTCATGAAAGCATCACAGTAGCTAAAAAGATACACGTTACATAATGGTGTGATGGGGAATGCAGAATGATTCTGGTGAGTTCAGACATGGGTAGGATCCAGCCACTGTCGACTAGATACATTGGGTGAAATCCTGTCAATGAGGTCAGGACTTTATCCACTATCTGCACTTCCGACAGTGCATCACTATTGAAATAATGCATTAAAAAACAACTTCTAGACAACTAGGATTTCAGTACAATGGATCTGATGGAGTGACAGATATTGCAAATCAGTGTGGATTACTGTTCAAGATGGACCTCTCGGGTACAGATGGTAGTTAATTCCCCATGACTGTTCAACTTTTGGACTCTTTGCAGAGACTTGCTGATTACAATGGTGGTTTCTAGGACTGTCAGGAGGAACTGAATTAAGACCACCAAACTCATTCACAGAGGTCGCTGGTCGGGAATTTTTTGACAATTCTTTTTTCAATGGAAAATGCTGATTCTTTGAAAACCGAAAATGTCACAGAAATGTTCCTCGGGTCCAGGATGAAATTTCTGAGGGAGACCCTAGAATAGCCAATAGCCTAGTGGTTAGGGCCCTTAGCTGGGATCTGGGAGACTCTGCCTGATTCAGAGCACAGACTTGAATCTGGGTGTCCCAGTTCCCAGGTCCTTTTATTATTCTGGGGACTCTGTGTATGTGTTTTTGTAAAAAAAATTCAAAAGGTCTAATTTTTGTTCTGATGGGGAATGATGTTGAAACTTTTCTCTTGTGAAAGGGAATTCTTGTTTTCTGGCCAGTGTAAACTGGATCTGCATCAGAAATCTAGAAGTCTTCCCATCTCACTACCAGTCCCAGACCAGTACATTTGTTAGTAAGTTTTATTTGAAGATTAAAGGTTAAACCAATCATAATTACATATATTAAATGTACATATTTACATAAAGTATGGCAGAAAAGTTTTTAAATTAATTCTGCTAACAACCATTTTACTCAGATATCTGATTAATTATCTCATAAGCAGCAATCATATGCTGTATTATAAGACTAATTCTCAGAATTTTCAGATAGCTGAATATTGTTAACAAATTGTCAATAGTATGTCAGGATATAAAAATGAGACCAAGCTGAAAAATCTTTGCTTCTTTGTCCTATCCTTTTAACATTCTAAAGGGCATAGGAAGCAAGCCCCAACCTCAGTCTTGAATTTCATGCTGGTCTGAGAGAAAGACTGAAGAAATATTAGTGTGTAGGAATGTGATGAAGAGGAAGCCGTATAAAGCAGGGAAAGAATGTGTAGTACATTGTAAGGGTAAAAGCCAGTTTGGTGAATACAGAAAATTTTATAAATTATCAGTAACAAAAATACACGTTATGCTACAGGCAGAATTTTCTTTCTTAGAAGGCCATAAGGCATGTAAATAAAGGAAAACAAAGATGAAATTAGACATCAGACCAAACAGCTTTGAAAAAAAAATTAAATAAAACATTTTACTCTAGTCAGCCTGATATTATATACAAGAAGGATTCCATTCTTCCAAAAGAATATATACTATAAAACATTCTTTTCAATTTTAAAAAAAAATTTGGATTGTCCAATGAGTGTCAGATATCATTTCAGTTAATATGAAATATACAGTCTACTTTAAAAAAAATGAAAAGATTAGATACTGAAAAATAATAGACATGTTTATTTTTCCTTTATTCTCTCTCTCTCGGTAGTAGGCAAAAACAAGTCATAGCTGTAGGGCTTTTTTCTATGTCATTCCTCATACAAAAAAGTGACTCACATTGGTTATTTATCAAAATCTCCCTCACTTTTCTCCTCTTCACAAGTAAGATATATAGTACAGTACTCTGAGTGAAAACAAAAACATTTATATAATTTTATATATTTAATGTGTATGTATACAAGAACATGTATATATCATGTATATATAATGTGTATGTATACTAAATTTTATATATATAATGTATATGTATACAAAATATGTATATATATAATATACACAGAGACTATATACAGATAGTACTGTACTGTATCCTATTGTGGAGCAAGGGAGACAAAAGGTAATGAAGGTAATTATATTATATTTAGTAATGTGTGCATATATATATATATATATATATATATATACACACACACACACCCTTCTTAAAACACAGGGATAAGCTATAAATTCTTTCCTTCTTCTGTTTAATAAAAAGTATTAAGCAAATTCTGTACAGTGGGAGGTTGGGCACTATACTTTGTTATTTGCACATCACTGGCATATGTCATTAACTAAATGATACTGTAGCAATCTCCTAAAGGTTTTCCCTCTCTAAAAGAAGACCCTCCTGCATGTTTTGTTTTTGTTTCCAGATGACAAAGAAGTAACAGATTCCAAGCATCAAGTAAATAATCTTGTTGTTTGAAAATTCTAGGAGACTGATCAACACCAATTCCATTTGGTGAATATTTCACAAACTTTGTTAATGTCAAAGCCATATATTTTTAAAACTCAACAAAGAAAAAAAAAAGGAATATATATCCACACACTAGTTGTTGTTTTCCAGTTCGGTGTAGGCTCATGCCAAAGACAAATCAGCACTAACTACAAAGTCAAAAATCCATAATAAAAAGTAGGACTATCAATTAATCACAGTTAACTCACACAATTAACTCAAAAATTAATTGCGATTAAAAAATTAATCACGATTAATCACACTATTAAAGAATAGAATACCAATTGATTTTTTTTAAATATTTTGGATGATTTTTTTCATTTTCAAATGTACTGATTTCTATTACAACACAGAATAGAAAGTGTACAGTGCTCAATTTATATTATTATTTAGTACAGATATTAGTACAATATTTGTACAAATATTTACACTGTAAAAATAAACAAAATAAATAATATTTTTCAGTTCACCTCATACAAGTACTGTAGTGCAATCTTTATCGTGAAAGTGTAACTTACAAATGTAGATTTTTTTTTACAGAACTGCACTCAAAAACAAAACAATGTAAAACTGTAGAGCCTACAAGTCCACTCAGTCCTACTTCTCCTTCAGCCAGTTACTCAGACAAACAAGTTTGTTTACATTTACAAGAGATACTGCTGCCTGCTTCTTATTTACAATGTCACCTGAAAGTGAGAATAGGCATTTGCATGGCACTTCTGTAGCTGGCTTTGAAAGGTATTTACTTGCCATATATACTAAACATTCATATGCCCCTTCATGCTTCGGCCACCATTCCAGAGGACATGCTTCCAATCTGATGATGCTCATTAAAAAAATAATGTGTTAATTAAATCTGTGTCTGAACTCCTTTGGGGAGAATTGTATGTCTCCTGTTCTGTTTTACCTGCATTCTACCATATATATCATGTTATAGCAGTCTCGGATGATGACCCAGCACAAGTTGTTCATTTTAAGAACACTTTCACAGCAGATCTGACAAAATGCAAAGAAGGTACCAATGCGATTTCTAAAAATAGCTACAGCACTCGACCCAAGGTTTAAGAATCTGAAATGCCTTCCAAAATCTGAGAGGGACGGAGTGTGGAGCATGCTTTCAGAAGTCTTAAAAGAGCAACACAGCAATGTGAAAACTACAGAACCTGAACCACCAAAAAAGAAAACCAACCTTCTGCTGGTGGCATCTGATTCAGATGATGAAAAAGAACATGCGTCAGTCCACTCTGCTTTGGATTGTTATCGAGCAGAACCTGTAATCAGCATTGACGGATGTCCTCTGGAATGGTAGTTGAAGCATGAAGGAACATACGAACGTTTACCGCATCTGGAACGTAAATATCTTGCGACACTGCTACAACAGTGCCATCTGAATGCCTGTTCTCACTTTCAGGTGACATTGTAAACAAGAAGTGGGCAGCATTATCCCCCACAAATGTAAACAAACGTGTTTGTCTGAGCAATTAGCTGAAGTAAGATTGAGTGGACTTGTAGGCTTTAAAGGTTTACATTGTTTTATTTTTGAATGCAGGGTTTTTTTGTATATAATTCTACATTTGTAAGTTCAACTTTCATGATAGAGATTGAGCTACAGTACTTGTAGTAGGTGAATTGAAAAATCCTATTTCTTTTGTTTTTTACAGTGCAAATATTTGTAATAAAAATAAATATGAAGTAAGCACTGTACACTTTGTATTCTGTGTTGTAATTGAAATCAATATATTTGAAAATGTAGAAAACATCCAAAAATATTTAAATAAATGGTATTCTATTATTGTTTTACAGAATGATTAATTGTGCGATTAATCACGATTAATTTTTTTAATCGCTTGACAGCCCTAATAAAAAGTGAAGAGTTCATTGGCCACCATTTGTATGTACTTGTTCCATTGGATAGACCTCAAAAGCTTAGAATCATTATCCAAAGATTTTCAGACCACCTAAATCTGCAAAAATGGGCCAGAAATCCCTCAAGAAGACATTTTCTTACAGTTATTCAGCAATTCTGCTTCTGGGCAGGCCCGGAGCCTAGAAATGAAGAACCCACATAAATGAAAAATAATGGGAGTAAACCATTAACTAGACTTTTCCAAATTACTAGTTTGAATGAAGACATACAAAGGAGAAAGGATCTGTCTCTTTATTTATCCCAACTGCTTCATCCAACCCTAATCACAAAATGAGATCACAGAGAAGATATGGTATCATTAACAAACATTAAACTTGAGTGTATAACACTGATGCATTATGGCTTTTTGTCAGTGTCCTTCTGTGGGATTTACAAATATGCTGCCTTGGATTAGTATAGTTTAATAATCTGAAGCCAAGCCACCATAGACTGTGATCTCATCAGATTCAATAAATTAAGCAGGTTCACCCTTGTCAGGACTTGGCTGTGAAACCCTCAGAGAAAATCCAGGCGCTGCAAGAAACAGCAGTGGTGGTGCTTTTCCCTCAGGGCCTTATCCAAATGCCATTGAAGCAATGGAAAGATTTCCATTTACTTCACTGTTGTTTTAAGTCCACCCTCAGCCAGCACTGAACCACTGTTCCAGCATTGTATTAGGAGGCACTGGGCTTAGAAAGATGCTATCTTTTTGGACAAGGCATTAGCAATGAGCACATAGAATATTTAATTTGTAGAACATGGCCAATGTTTTTAGCTGAAATTCATTATTTGGCCACCAATCTCTCATTCAGCCGCTGTCAGGAAGAAGGGGAGCCCTGGCAGCCCAACACACAGTCTTCCCTGATCCAAAGGCCAAGTGAGGAGGAAGGGAAGAAGAAAATCCTGCCTGGGGTCCTGGCACTCCTTTCCATGGCCAAAGTGGGGAGAGGAGAAGATGGCATTCCTCTGGCCAATCAGTATAACCTCATTCTTCTGACACAAGAGCCCAATTCAAAGTCCAATAAAGTCCACAGGTGTCTTTCCCTTGACTTTAACAAATGATAGATCAGGTGCCAACTGAAATAAGGAAGAAGAGGGCTCTTGAGGAGCTAGTAGATCCCTTTTCTTCCCTAGCACAAGTAGAAAGTGGGAATAACATACAAAGCTAGACCTGCACTCCCTTGGATTGAGAAGAGTGGGAGGTGAGTGAAGAACTCCAACCAGCCTTCCACCCCAACACCCTCCCCCCCCCCCCACACACACACACAGCAGATGAGAAGGAGGAAGAGGAGGAGGAGGAAAAAAAATATCCAGTTAGGTCCCTCTTCAAAGTGGCCTACCTTTCTCCCCTTTATATGATATTGCTTTGGTGCAGACAGGTAGCCCAGTTGCTTTTCAGCCCTTCAGCTCCGAAAGACTTCAGAAGGGCATCCATCTGGTCAGTTCCAATCACCTTGAAACATAAGGAAGGTACTGTAAGGAAGATAGACCCATTCTACCGCCCATCTTCTTAGATATATTCAGTGAAATGGGTGCCATTAGCCATTCCATCATGGAGCAGCAGAAGTGACAACACTCCTCTTCCTGATGCTACAATTCAATTGACTATGTAAGTTTTTGATTTAGAGATACTGAACAGTATGATTACACGGGGGTATCCAGTCTGTTCCAGTGCTGGACTTTTGGCTCAAGCCCTTTTGGCCACACAGAAATGGACCAAATGGTGAACAACAGCTACAGCTGACTGTTCAGCTAAGCACTGAAGAAGAAGAACAAGAAGAACAAGAAGAAGAAGAAGAGTATGATGCTGTGTTGGGGCATCTGCCCCACACTGGTGGAGAAAGGGTTAAAAGCAGTCTTGGGGTGGCTGTGCAGCAGACAGCCAATCAGTGGGGGGCTGAAAGTAGCAGCCAATCAGGGCAGAGCAGGCCCATATATAAAGAGAGCTACAGGGCAGAGGAGTCAGTTCCTGCTTGGGAGCCCAGGGAGAAAGGATTGGGTTCCTGAAGGGCTAAGGGAACCTCCAGCACCCTGGACAGAGCAGTGCTGGGCCAGGTCAGAGGAGTGAGAGGGAGCTCCATCCTTACTGGCTGAAAGACTGAAGCTTGGATACAGGGGCATAGAAGGTGCTAGGGCTACAGGGAAGTGGCCTAGGGAAATGGATGGTGGGCTTGAAGGAGACGCAGTGCGTGGTTGATGCCTAGAGTGTCCCTGGGTTGGACCTGGAATAGTAGCCGGGCCCCGGTCTTCCCTCCCACCTCGTCCCCACTTGCCACTGAAGGAAGTGGCCAGTGAAGGGCTGCAGTTTGCCAATGAGGCAAGTGGCTAGAACCTTGGGCTGCAGTTGGCCACAGAGGCGAGTGGCTGGACAGAGGACTGCTTCTCCCACAGAATGGTGGGGGAAGAACGGAATTGGGCACAGCTGGAGGGCTGTGTCCTGAAGAGGATGCCTCGATCCTTGAGGCAACACAGGTCTGGAGCAGAAGTGACGGCAGGAGAAACACCACCGAAGGAGGGTGCCCTGTGAAAAGACTGAGCTAATTCCCAGAACGACCAGCAGGAGGTGCCACGGTGGTGAGGCAGAACACTACAGATGCGCATAAGGATGTTCTTGCACTACAATCAGAATTATAAACTCAGATTAGTATGGGGTACATCTCAACACCAGAGGTGAAAAGCTAGCAGGGAGGCAGCAGCAGGAGCAAGAATGCATCCATTCCAATTGCTGTTGAATGCAGCCAGGGAAGATAGTAGGATTGAACTGGGAGTAGGGAAAAATGGCTCAACAATGCTGCTCCTCTTAAGATGCAGGATAGGAGAAGAGGACTAGCCAACAATCTCCTAAAGATAGGAGGTGGAAGTTCAGGCCAATCCATGATCCCTGAAGATGTGTGCAAAAGGTTAAGTATCACTGGGTCCATCTAGAAAGATCGAGTCCGCTAAGGGAGGAAAGCCAGTGGGAAGGAAAAGATGCTTGAGTTTGAATGAGATTCAGTATTTACCAAACAGTAGGACGCACTGAATAGGAATATTATCTGAACCACAGCAGTTAGGTACTTGCCCATCACTATGAGATGCAGAACTGAGGCCCTGACCACTTCTGATCCCTTAAATCCAGTGGCAGCCTTTACAAGAGCTGGGATGTGAACCTTTTTGTCTAGGTCAAATTCCAACTTGGCTAATGGTATTCTCCAATTGAAGCTGAAGGGGAAATCCCTTTTTGGTAGGCAGAAGTTATTTTCACTTTGTGTCCTAACATCTTGTGTGGCATTGCTGTATACTGTCGACAGCTGTGTTTCAAGAGGCAATGCTCATATATCAGTTTATCAAGTCTGTAAAGACCTGAATAAGAGCTCTGTGTAAAGCTTGTCTCTTTCACCAACTGAAGTTGGTCCAATAAAAGATATTACCTCACTCACCTTGTCTGCCTAGTATCCTAGGACCACACAGCTACAACAACACTACAAAGCACTAAGAGTAGAAGTTTTCTGGATAAAAGTTACCATCTGTATGTAAGTCATAATCATAGAGCCTTTCTAGAGTTGTAATATCAAGCCACATTCTGCACTGAACTAGTTTCTGTTTCACTATGTTATAAGCAATACTGACAGCTAAGAAGTGAGTAGTGGCATATTGATAAGGCAAAATAAAGAAGGAAGGGGATAAAATTCTTTACGTTGCTTGAAAGTACGACTCAGACGTAGCAGTCACAGTAGATATGGATTTAATTTCACTACCAAATCACAAATATGACACTACGGTACCTGATATCCTGTGGACTCCCTACACAAAAGTCTAGCTTCTGCTTAGACACCTTGCTTGCCAATTGGATTTTTGGAGTGTAAACTCTGTGCAACAGAGCCTGCACCTTCTTTAACATGCCATGCTGTAATGGTAACAGAACCAAATAATAATAATGAATAATGTTAATACAGGACAAGTGGAACAGGAAGCAAAGTCATATCTACTGCTTCACACAACATAACTATGTAACGTAAATAGAGAAGAAATGTTTTGGGTTTTTTTCGCATCTTACGTTCTGCTGCTGCAAGCCTGCAGAACCTGGGCTATTGGCTCTGAGCAAAAAACCCCTACCTGTGCAGGAGATGCAGCTGCACAAAATAACTGCAACTTGTCCTCACTAAGTGGAGAGGCTTGAGATGGCCTGTGCAGTCACAAAATGAACATGGCTGGTGCAGAAGGGACAAGGCCTATCAGTAGGTGCCCCGAATCACTATATGCACTGATTCATCACCTCCTCTAGGGACCCTCTTCTAGCAGCACAGCTCTCACGTAGTCATAGCCTGAAGATGTAAAGGTGCTTCCCACAGAATGAATCCCAAGAGTGGAAGCCTGCTGTCTCCCCATTCCATGAGGGTGAATACCTTCTCCTGCACAGTTACCTCTGCAGGCAAAGGGATATGCAAACTATGCCCTCTGCACCGACAGCAATGATTCTTTACCACAGTCTTTATATTTTAGTTGAAGGCGTCACAATTAAGAAAGGTTTCAGAGTTGCAGCCGTGTTAGTCTGTATCCGCAAAAAGAACAGGAGTACTTGTGGCACCTTAGAGACTAACAAATTATGAAAGCTTATGCTCTTACAATTAAGAAAGGGGTTAAGTGCAAAAGATTTGGAGGGCTGGGTTGGTTTTGATATGGAGATGTTTCCCAGAACTTATCTGAACTTCTTTGTCTAGATGGTGGGCTGGGAATTACATAAGAATGGATTTCCAGATTTTCATAATTGTTTGGTTTTATCTGGGATGCATATTCTGCAAGTTTTTCTGGGTTTTTGCTTTCTGTCCCAAGCAAACCCACCAAATACGCCAATTCTTGAAATTAAAACTAAAAAACTGAAGCAATAAGCACCAGATTTGTTTTAACTTTAAATCAGGTTCAAATTTGGTTTGGTTCTAGAGTTTGGATGAAAGATTGAACCAGCTCTTACTTCATTCATACCAGTTGGCCAATCCCTAATCATAATGCAACAAACCACTTCAGCAACCTCTACAACCAAGCTATCAACATGACTTTGTCATTGCAATTTTTCACACATTTTCTTTTTGTTCTGTGCCTGTGTACCATATCACACTAAAATCTCATCTCTGCAGCTTATTGCCATGAGCTACTAACCTGTAATACAGCTCAGCCTCAGAAATGTCAAGCGGGATGAAAAAGGTAAAACTCACAAACGAGAAACTTTACTTGGCCATAGCCACTCCCATGAAACTCTCTGTCACAGCCTCCACAGTTTTACTGGTTCATTATCAATCCAGCCTGGGAGGTAGAAGGGCATACCTTTGCCCATAACTGAGTGATCCAGGAAGAATAATGTAGGGTTAGAACTGGTTGTGTACATGAGAGAAGTATCCATGCTCCCATCAAAATAATCCCCTCTTCTTATCTGCCATTAAAATAAGACCAATTCTTGTTTAATTACCTAATATTTCTAAAATTCTCTAATCCTCCTTATCTGTGACCTTTCCCTAAACTGTTTCATTTCCCTAAAAGTATCTAAGACCCATTGCTTTTTTTCACGTACTTGTCCTGATTATAGGAGCTACCCACACCCAGTCAGGGAATAGAAACAATGCCATTTCACTCATGTGGCCACTCTCAACTAACCAACAGTTTGAATTTCAAATATCTAGTACAGATTAGTTGCAGCAAACTGTTCCTGATCAGTCCCTAATATTAAAAGAAAAATTCATTTTAAAATATGTAGAGTAAATTAGAATAATGAATGTATTAAACAAAATCATGATCTGCTCATAGCTATTTGACAAGTAGAAAAAAGAGGCTAAATTCATCTAATAAATTATTTTGAATTATTTTCTCAGCTTCAGGCATGTGTATTCTGAAATAGTGGTTAGAGAAATCTATCAAGCTTCCAACCTGTCTGATCCAGCTTCTCCAAACTAAATCTGCCAGGAAACCTCTGATGTGTAGTAAATATTTTTTCTAAAGCTCATACTGTGATCCATTTACAGGAGTAGTTACACCACTTTGCAGATGGCTTATGTCCACAGCCTCCAACTCTCTGACCTTTCTGTCAGGAAATGGTATCAATGTAGGGGATGAAGGCTATGCACATGTGCCATGCTTTGCACACAACATAAAGTTTACCAATGAAGTTTCTACATGATAATGAAGGGAATTCTATAGGACCAGTGTCCATTATTCTGTGAAAGGCCAGAAAGATCCTCAATTACAGTATGTGCAGGAAAATACAACTTGCCAAAACACCAGTTCAGGTAGAGGATTTTCATCTCTGTGGAAGTCCATTTTCTCTCACATGAAAGGCTTCTGGAGCAACAAAAACATACTTTTTGTTGACGTTCTGTCCTATAACCACTAGACTCATATTACCACTTTTGTTAACATTCTCCCACCATTTGAACTGGACACTTTGGAAATAAGTATTAATAATGCAAGTTGGAATCTTGTACTACCACTTATCTGGTATCCGCCCTTTTGCTAAAGGATTAATTGTATCTGAAATCAAATGGCCACCAGGCGAGAGCAAGAGGCGAAGTCCTCTGCAACACTGTGCCCAAGCCTGAGGGGATGCCCTATAAGTAAGGATATCCATGCTTTGATTTTTTTGGGGGGGAGCGATAGCTCAGTGGTTTGAGCATTGGCCTGCTAAACCCAGAGTTGTGAGTTCTATCCTTGAGGGGGCCATCTAGGGATCTGGGGCAAAAATTGGGGACTGGTCCTGCTTTGAGCAGCAGGTTGGACTAGATAACCTCCTGAGGTCCCTTCCAACCCTGATATTCTATGATTCTATTCTATTTCAGTCATACTGGCAGAAAATCTACTGCAGCTTTACAGCAGTACTCTCTGAAATATTTGAAAATATTTGTGTTGGCAGCATTGACTGATCCATATTGTGAAAGCAAGGTTAACAAATACATCCACCCCACGGAGACATAAACAAAGTGTTGGAAGCCACTCATCATGCCATCCACCTTCTCCCCAGCTTCCTTGACAGGCACATCTCCTGAAACAGAATGTTGTTTTCGAGGAACATCAAAAAGTGCAAATGTAACTAATAAAACAGTGACAATCCCACCGTTACCACAAGGACTAGGACCGATAAAAATCGCAGCTATGTTATTTATGAGTAAACAGACTATATGTACCTATCATGTACCTTTCTTAACATCACAGTTAGGGTCAAAAATAAATTCCATAAGAAAGCTTCGTATATTTCTCTGTCTGAGACTATTTCCATTATGAATGTTCTTACAAGATCAGATGATTCAGTGGATCAAGACCAGAAACGTCAGCTGGGACCAGCTGGGACAAAAATTGTTCTTTTACCTGTGTTCACCATGATGTACTGAACTATGATGCTCCTGGTGGCTTTGTAATTGGCAGAAGAATTGTTCTTAATTCAGTTGTTGTTGAGTGCTTCAGTTTTTAAAATATTAATATAGAAACACTCACAGACGATATGCCTGCTCCTTTCACATAATGGGATGTTGTTGAAAACACAATAAGATGCATTAACTATGACTAAGTAATTTATCCTCTGCTGAGAAGTGCTCTCTTTAATTTTCTATGAAACAGTCAATGATAATTTCGTTTTCCCTTAAACATATTTGATTACTGGTAAGCAGCTATACTAAACACCAGATGCCAGATTGTGGTATTTTGCCCATTTGGGGAGGCTGTGTGCCCATTTGGATGGTGAAGCCTCTGTCTTCAGTACACCTGGTCAGGTCTGCAAGCCATTGTGGATCAAAGATGGGGTCACGGCTTTACCTCCTGTCCATATGCTTTGAGGTGGTTTGCTGGAGCAATACCAGGGCTCCCCTTTTCGATATGGTTCTGAAATACCTTCCTGCTCAGTCATGCAAAAAACAGGGACAGACTAGCCTCTAGATGTCAGTTGTACCACCCCGCTCCCACCACCACCCACCACTGGTACAGGTATATCTGCTGATCTTTCTACAGAACACAATGATATGTTATGTGAGGAGGTTATGTGACAGAATTGAAGCTGAGAGAAGCTAGAGAGTGAGAAATTTAAGTTCAACTTAAGCCTTTAAAAAAAATCTAACCTCTTTCAGTAATGAGTTTTCCTGCTGTTTCTTACTAAGGCTGTCTCTCTCTTGCTATGATAATAGATCTAAGAGGTGATGACCCAAAACCTGAGTGTGAACACAGGTGGTCATTTTGGCATTTTCACCAAATATTAAAACCTTGATTTTGGTTATCAGGTGGCACTTCGGTGGACTGTGAAACTCTCCTGTTTCTAGGTGGTAATTTCAAATCTCCCCTCTCTGGTTATTTCATGGACAGTCCTTCACTTTAAATTTTTTTCCTAGTAGTCAATGGCACTATATTTATCTGTCTTTTTAAAAGCTGTGGAAAGTGTAGTGAGTGTTCCACACTTAGGAAGCTTTTGTAAGCCAGTAAAAATAAAACAAACCTCTTTTACTTTGCCTGTTTCTCTAACAAGCTGCAATGGCCACTAAAAGTTAGAGAGAATAATGCATTTTGACCAATGCCTTTTGGCAAGATACCTAAAGCACCTGATCTCAAAGAAAGGTTTATTATTGAGATTTTCCTTTTTGAAGAGAAGGGTTGGGGAGGGCACTTCTGAATATATGCAAGAGGAATACTACAAAGATTATACCTGAATCTGCCACTTTGTGTTTTAGGCTAGCATGCATTTAGAACTGGAAGTCTACAATTGTGGAGAAAAAAAAGATGCCTTTTTTGTCAGTGAAATCACTGACTTTAAGAACACAGTCTATACACAAGCTGCTGAAGTTGAGTCCTTTCACTTCTGAAACATATCTAGTGCGCTCCTGTACATGATAGTCAACTTCCTTACAGACACCTGTCTTGTGACAAGGGTAAAGCCAATGCTGGGTAGTTTCAAGATAGACAAGTGTAAGTCACCACTTTCTTGTGGTATCTCTGGGCCACAGACATAAGACATTCAGAAACCTAGCTGGTTCTTTTCCAGAGCATAATATTTAAAAATGAAGGCTTTGCTCAGACAGCTAAGCTGACACATTGTTTACAGACAGTAAAGTCTTCAGTTACAAAAGTCTCCAGACATTCCAAGACAAGGCGAGCAAATATTTTCTTCCTAGGAAATGCTACTTGTCTTATTAATTTTATTGGACCATATTGTATTTGTACCAGAAGCTCTAGAAGAAAAACTTCTATCATGAAAAAAATGTTATAGTTATGATTTTAACATTCATATATAAATTGGCCTGAACGTCTTTAATTTTAACTTTCATAAAATTACAGTAGAATTGAGTACTGTTAGCCTTAATCCTTATTTTGGTTTGAAGAGATAGTGTTGCTGATATTATTGTATATTATTACTACATACATTTGTATGACACAAACCATAATATTTCAGCACCATTTTTTAGCACATAGAACAGGTGACATTCATTCCTGGTGATAAGTCCACCAGCTTCCAATATTGACTCAATATTTCCCCAAATAGGAAACAATACCCTGTGTTCCCTATTACTGCTTCCCTTTTCCCTCCCCTCTATATGGAATTCATCTAATATATTTTCTTAAAGAAAACCAGGCCCAGGGAAGTACCTGTCAAGAGGAATACAACATCCATAGTTAGGAAAAAGCCCAAAGAGATATATATTGCTGAGTTCCACTGTGGGGCTGGATTACAAAGAGTCTCCACCAATCAAAACATTTATTATGGGAAATATGCAGAGATGTTGGGCCCTAAGCCATCCAGAGCTTTAAAAATGATAACCAAGACCTTGTGTTCTATATTTGGAAATGAGTTTGCTGCCAATTCTGGACACAGAGCACTGGTGTCATCAGCCTGCCCTAAAAGGCTGAATTCTTCACTGGCTATAAATCAGACCATATCTGGTGAGATAGCTGGGTGATGATTTCTTGAGAAAGGCTGGACCACCATTGTTTGAGACGAGCTCTCCAAGGACGGCATAGCAGCAGTGTTGCCCGAACCCCTCTAGGAAACCCTGCCATTGATGTTTGTACAGCACTTTGAAAATATGCAGCATAATATCCATGTTATATATTATTAAATATCATTGTTTTATTGTATGGGAGAGTGTTAGAAATACTGAGAGATTTGTATAGCCTTGTATATAAAGGGAGGCTATCTTTTGGATACGTCTTTGAATGGACTCTCCCAAATAGTTTAAGGCCAGAAGCTGAGCTACTGTCCTAACGGTTAGGATCTGGTATGGGAATGCGTTCTACATTACAATTAGCTACTTTTTAAAATGATATGAAAACAATTGCTAGAAAATATCAAGGTGTTCATGGTGTCAGCCTTTCCCAACTTGTAAAACCTAAGCACACCTCCCAGTTGTGCAAAAAATTACTCCAGCCCTATAACTACTGTAATATTGGCCTGCTGCATGGACACAGAGAGACACTTTGGAAAATTCCATCCATAAGTGATTTAGGAACACAGATCCTATTGACTCTGCTAAGTCACTTAGGTGCTTTTGAAAATCCTACCCAGGGAGTTTAATGCTCCTGAGAACTCATGATAATAAAGGATAGGGGGTGTCTTTGTGCCTCTTGCTATGCATTATGCCAGAATTTTCAGGTTGAAACCAACCAAAACTTGTTGCTATAGAGCCATGTTCTTTCATCTGCCCTCTGAATAGCTGGGCCTTCCACAAATACAGGGTCCACAGCTATCCAGGCTTTCATGGATCAGAATACTATGGGAATATTATATTCTGTTGGACTCTGTGTCTATCTCTGATGAGACTGGTTATTGCTAGGTGTTTTTCTTGCACATTTTTAGGTTCCACAAAAACCAGGAACACAATGAAAACAACAGGTTGCATTCTGCTCTCAGACAAGCAGATTCACATATGCTAGCTGTGTGTCTTTTCAAATGATCTACAGCGCAACACACAAGTGCAGAGGTGGATTTTATGAGACACCCGCAATGCACGCCTGCTGCATATCAGAGCAGAACTGAACCCTCACTATGGAATTTCCACAGCTGTAATTATTCTGCTAATGTATGTGTGGGCTGAAATTGAGGCATTCTAGCTTCAACAAGAAAGCGGAGTTTTTCAACTTTTTTTAAAAAGGGAAACAAGACTCCATAAGGATTCCAGGGAATGTGTCATTTGCATTTTTACAAGACCCAGGCTCAATATACCTAATGTGGCCCTCACACACTGTGTCACAGGAAGGTTATGAGCCATATCCTGAACCCCGGAGTCAATTGTTTATGCACTGGGGTTAATCCTGAAATGCAAGGAACCCAGGGCCCAAGAGAATTTAGATTCATGTATCCATCTGGTCCAATCCCTGAAGGAAAGTGTGGCCAGGAAGCACAGGAGATGCAGATATGGATGGGAGCTGTCCTCTCTGTTGCCTCTTATGTTTGTACTAACATGACACTTCATGGTGCAGTATGAGGCATGACCTAAGAAACCTCACAATGCCTCACATACGGGCTAGCAGACACCAAGATGGAGAACAGAGGGAGGTAGCATATGGGCAAATGAAAATCCCAGTAGCAGTTATAGGACTGGCATTTCCATCATCCTCCCTGAAGGGAGAAAAGATCATCCCCATTCCCCCAATACCCTAGAGAAGGTGATGGTCTGTAGGCACAACATGAGCCATCACTGGCGAGACCTTAGAGCTCTTCTTTTTTCCCTCCCCTAGAGGCTTTTTCCTCCTAAGTACAATGCCAATTGATACTACAGTGTTCCTAGTACTGTATTTCCTACACAATGGGAATATGACAGATATTCTAGTGACGTTATCTAGTTATCACAAGCAAAACTGAATTGTTCGAAGAAAAGACCACTGTGATCTCTATATGTTTTTCTGTGATGAATTTCCTCAAGAGCAAGTGTAAAAAGGGGACATTCAGCAGATTTTGATTTGAAATTAACTCGTTTTCTTTCCTTCAGTTCCCCCTTTGAAAACAGGTAGAACTTTTGTCTAGAAAACTGTGACTAAGTCAATCAGGTAGAAAGGCTGGTCTAGTGGACAGAGCAACAGACTGGAACAGAACTGAAAAAGTAAGTCTACACTGTGCTAAAAAACCCATAGCATTGAGTCTTGGAGCCTGGGTCAACTGACTCGGCCTTACAGGGCTTGGGCTTCAGGGCTATCAATTGCAGTGTAGTCATTTGAAGTCAAGCTGGAGCCCAGATCTTGAGACCCTCTGCCCTCAAGGGATCTCAGACCCCAGGATTCAGCCTGAGCCCAAACTTCTACTCTGCAATTTTAAAGCCCTGTGAGCCCAAGTCAGCCCTGCAGCAGGTCACTTGTCACAGTGTAGATATACCCAAAGAGACCTGGGTTTAACTTCTGGGTCAACCACAAACTTTCTGTGGGACCTTAGGCAAGTCATTTGATCTACTGTGTGCTTCAGTTCCCCATCTGTGAAATGGGGACAATACTTCTCTATCTCATGGGAATGTTGTGAGGTTCTCGGGTACTATGATTATGAGGGCTATATAAGTAGATAGTCTTAAGAGTTCTTTATGCAGAACTGAGCTATATAATTTTTTAGAAGTCACTTAACTTTTTTAATTTGTTAAAAATATCATGTCAACCATTCTTAACATGTCTCTTTCTTTGTACCGTGATAATTATGAATTTACTGCCAAAAAAAGCAAAGTACATGGACATGCTAAAAGAAACATTTTCAGTGCTAGTCTTTGAATATCTGGTGATAGATTTTGTCAGGTGTCAGATTAGTTTTTCACTCATTAGTTTCAGATCATTTTTAATTTTTCCAACTTTTTTGTGTAAAAATATTTGAGATCATTTCTATTTAATGTCAAAGTTTCATATTAGCTACTGGATGTACCAATTTCACTGCACTTTTTTTTTTCCAGAATTTGAGGACTTCGATCACAACTAGAATGTCTCTTTGTTCTCCCAGCCTGATTTAAAGCAAATTGCCCTATGTACTACAGTAGTTTTGAATGTATTAAAAGTTTTTAAAATTGTGAATTAGGTGAAATATTCTAACACTTTACATTTAAACGATGCAATTAACCAGTTACAACTGGAACTACCAGGCCTTATTTAAAATAATGAGGTCTGACAGTTATGGAGTCTGAATTATTCATTCATAACTAGATTTTCCTCTTTTGCAAACCATGGCTAACATTAATAACAGAGGTGTACATGTGATAACAAAAGAGTTTTACATTGGGAATACAAATATGAATTGCGTAATTCTTCTTTCATTAAAAACTACTGTACTAGTAATATTTTTCCAAAGGAAAATCATTAGCGCTAATATATTTTCTCTCAACTTTCAGCATTGTTTTTCTGTAGGATAGTTGGTGATTAAAGAAATGGCGTCTGATACCATGCATAATACCTTCCATGGAAATATGTGCAAAGCCTGTTCATATATAGGAAAGAATTATTTGTATTGACTTTATTTTAAAATAAAGTGCATTACTTTGTATTGTGATCCCAGTATTTAGCACACTTATGAAAACATACACACGCAGTGTCTGATCCAAAGTGAATTCCACATGTAGAGTTCCCATGGAAGTTCAGGATCATTGGCTTGTTTATCCCTCACTGGACCATGCTGTCTCCCTATAAGATCAGCCCATCTCACTAGAAGACAGTGGTTATCTGCAGAGTACTTGAAAGCAAATGTGCAGATCAACTATCATTCCTATAATCTGTATCCACACTAGTGATGAACACCTGGTGACCAACATAATTTTGAGAAGAACGGAGGTAGCCATCAGTGATTGTGTCTCAATCACATTCATTAGAATTGCTAGAATAAAATATGAGCTCAGAATCTCAACATAAAAAAGACTAAAAATAATGAGCATGTTTGTATAACTGCGTATTCAAATGCCCATATACATCTGAATGGGTTTTATCAACACTAAGAAAGGTTATGCAGGTGCTGTAGCAAATAAAATATTAAACTGGTACATGTTTGCTCCCATTCATTTACAACATCTAGGACAAAACATGTACAAATAGGATCAAAATAGACATTCACAATTAAAATGGCCATTAGGCATAGGTTAACAGTGCCTTTCCTAAAAGCAGGGGTGGGACCCGTGCTGACCTTAGTCTAGGATTCTTGCCCATGGGAAGAGACATCTTTAAATGATCTATCACAGCAGGATTAAAAAGAGGGGTGAAGTGGGCACCTCTTGCTTTAGTGTAGTCAGACAACTCATCAACATTAGTATCTGCAAGACAATAATGTTACTGACTTTGAATGTAACGCTTATGCCTGGCATTTTCAGTTGAGCCTAAGACAGTTAGGTAGCCAACTGGCATTGACTCTTACTAGGAGTTGAGTGCCTAACTCCCCTAGGCTTCTTTTGAGACACATTTATAGGCTTGTAATTTCAGAGGCTGCTATTTCATCTTGCTTCTATTATATTGTATGGTTGTATGGTTCCCCAAATGTTTTGGTGCCAGGAAGATCAGGGGTCAAAAAATCCTTTATACAAATATTTGTATATATTGTTATCCAAATCTTCTAGTTCTTTTTCAGTTTTTGCTCAGTCATTTTTCAGGCAAAAATCCTGTCGACTTCAGTGAGAGTTTTAATTGAGTAAGGACTTCTGGATTTGGCTCATTAGTCTCATTATTTAATAATCAATATTATTGTTTAGTTAAACCTAGAATCTCCTTAAGTTTTAAGTAAAGGATGGTCCTGAAGGAGCTTTTACATACATCTCTGTTACTGGATTTATCCCTCAAAGCTTTTCGTCTTTTCAGTAAGACTTTGAAAAGGAGGATTTGAAAGATGGTTATTTTTATTAGTGCAGATACATACTCTATAACCTGATTTTTTTTGGTGCAGATGTCAATTACAGTATACATATTGGTCACTGGAGATTTTGTCATTGGCTAAGAAAGAAGAGAAACCCAAATGAATGATTAATAATCAATGTGTCTGGGTTCTTATTTTATTCCTCAGAGAGGAAGAATGAATTATCGGTCTCTCTCCCAAAAGGAAGAAAATCACTCAAGAATAGATCGTGCTACCTAAAGCCATGTGTGTAGTGTCCAATGGTCTCTCCACTTTCTGCCCGGGGCCTCAGCCTCCTCCACAATACCTTTCTCCACCTACGCAGACCCTGCTGAAATTAGGCAGAAAAGATAATACAGCCCAAAGCTGTATTGTTTTTTTCTTGTAGCCATCAAGGGATCTTGGAAAGTGCCATGGCCAGGGAAAGGACCTCTAATGGAGGTCTGAGCTGTTGCCCTGACACAGAACTTCTGTACAGATGACCCAGGCCTACAACAAATTCTTGGGGACTCAGTAGGTTTGAAGCAGCCCAAGGGCTTTTTGAGGGGACTCAGGGGCAGATAGGACAACGCAGGGGATCACCATGAGGGGACTCTGGAAAGAGATTTCCTGCACTAGACCCATTCCCATTGAGAGGGGATGGTCTGGATGGGAAGAGCGACAGGATGAGTAACATCTGGAGAAATACAAATTATACGGCTTCCCAGTCATGAGTTCTGTTCAGTCTGGTAAAACAGACTGTAAGGGAGTGATAAATGTGTGTTACCACGAGCCTTTGTTCTCTTTTGAAAAAAGAATGTTAATTTAGAATGATCAATATTATGTGAAATTAGTGGAAATATTGTTCTGTACCATATGGTACCATTTTGTTTTTGTTCCCAGTGGGATAAATCATGTGACGGAATGAATGCTTTGGTAATTATTCAATCTCTGTTAGTAGCAGAGTCAGAATTACTGTAGCTGACTCCCATGTCCTGTTCTAGGTGCCAGTTAGCTATGCCTCCAGGCAAGCTTAATTTTTGCATTCTCCTTTTTGTCAAATTCCCTGTGTCTTTTCTGAAGAAAACTTTGCTCATTGTAACAGCAGCCTCACTCCCTTCCTCCTCCCCTCCTTTATCCCTCTTCTGCTGCTGCTTCCTAGATGGAAACACTAAAAAACAAACCTGAGACATTTAAAACTGCAGTATTTGAAAGCACTGATTATTTTATGCTAATGAATGAACTATCTAGTAATGTAATATTTTGCTTGTTGTGCCCTCCTGGTGGTATCATAAGATAAATCCCACAGTGTCTTTAATTAACTAAAGAAAGCAGAAACAAATCTCTGTAGGTTAATAACATTTATGGCCCAAACATGAACAAACTAAAGAAAGGAGAAAAATAGTGTTAGACAATGCAGATTCACACATATTTTTGGAATTTTCATTCATGAAGACACCTGTTAGCAAAATGTATGCTTATGCAAGGATGCCTGTGACAGGGAACCAGAGTTAAGGCCATCCCTAGAAAGACAGGAAGTGTAGTGTGTGATTTAGAAAAAGTCAAACTTCTTTGGAAAGAATATTTAGGGCTAGTGGAAGATGCCGGACTGGCAGTCCTGCAGACTGAGGTCTTCTATCCACAAAACAGGTGCTACAAGTGCCCCAGAATTACAAGCTCTCCCATGGTGCCAAACCAGACCTAAATTGGAATGGCTCATCGATATGAATGGTAATGTGCATGTGTGATGATTTGGGGAACGTATGTATGACTTATGAATTCTGGTTGATATTATTAAGTTATTGTGAAGATGTTACTAAAATTCCTGTAACATAAATGTTCCTCTGTTTAGGGGTATCCATCATTGCTGACAAACTTTTAAGCATGTAGCTCCCAGACCAGGGACAATAGCTGATCATTAAGGACAATCAGCACCTAAATAGCCTTTACCTGGGGAGGACAAAAGAGTAACTGCATCCTAAAGGAAACCAGTTCTCTCCAACTTTACTCAATAGGTGGTGGGGTTTGGAGAGTGGAAATTTCTCAAGCAGGAAGCTGTAAAAGGACTTGGAGGGCCACCAAGGAAATTTGGGCAGGAGAGGGTAAGGGGATGGACTGGCCATAGTCATAGTGGGCAAGCTGGCAGAGAAGGTTGCATGTTTCAAAATCCAAGCCATGCACTGCAACAGAAGGACCCTGAATGGCCCCAAACTACTCTGATCCCAGCCCAAAGAATGCTCTGGAGTGGTGAGGAAACTGAGTCAGGGAAATGCACGAGGAATTGATTTTTGTATAGATCTGTGTATTTTTAATGCTATAAAAGAAGGAGCCAGAGTGTGTTAGAATCCTGTGCAAAATTTGTGGGTGTTATGCTACACCTATCACATGATTCTTGAAGAGGTAAAGCAGGCTCACATCTTCTGGTTGAATTCTGGGAGAGGGTATGTGTAAGCTACAGGAGGAGTCTGAGAGGCCAGCACTGGACAGTGGACTATATGGTCTGAGTTCTTAAGGAGGGTGCCAGATGGAAGAACTGCATTGTGAGAGTTTGCCCAGAGGCTCTAAGATAAGGACAGTGCTTGTGTTCCGTTTGGACTCTGGATGCTTAAAACACAGGGGATCCAACTGAGAAAACCCCTCACAGCAGTATGGCAAGTGGCAGCATGAAAAATACAGAAAGAATTACGGACAGTCTCTATGCAAAAGAATAAATGGACATAAATCAGATGTCAAGAATTATAACATTCAAAAACCAGTTGGAGAACACTTCAACCTCCCTGGCCACTCAATTACAGACCTAAAAGTCACAATTCTTCAACAAAAAACCTTCAAAAACAAACTCCAATAATAAACTGCAGAACCGGAATTAATTTGCAAACTGGACACCACCAAATTAGGCTTGAATAAAGACTGGGAGTGGATGAGTCATTACACAAACTAAAAAACTATTTCTCCATGCTAATTTTTCCCCTACTGTTTACTCACATCTTCTTGTCAACTGTTTGAAATGGGCCATCCTGATTATCATTACAAAAGTTTTTTTTTTCTCCTGCTGATAATAGCCCACATTAATTGATTAGTCTCCTTAGAGTTGGTATGGCAACACCCATTTTTTCATGTTCTCTGTATATATATAGATATCTTCCTACTGTATTTTCCACTGCATGCATCTGATGAAGTGGGTTTTAGCCCACGAACACTTATACCCAAATACATTTGTTAGTCTCTGTGGTGCCACAAGTATTCCTCGTTCTTTTTGCTGATACAGACTAACATGGCTACCACTCTGAAACCTGTGAAATACTTGAACTCTCATTATTATTACAGCAGCATCAGTGTACATATCACTTTACATTCAAATAAATGACTAGAGGGTGAGCGGGAATTAGACTCTTGCCACAGAGTATATCTCCTTTGCCCAGTGGCCTTAAAGCAGAGGTGGGCAAACTAGGGCCCACGGGCCACATCTGGCCCGTGAGCCATTTTAAGCCAACCTCTGAGCTCCCGCTGGGGAGCAGTGTCTGGCGCTTGCCCCACTCCGGCCGGGGCGCTGGGTCGGGGGGCGCACCATGGGGCTCGGACCTGCTCCAGCACTCCAGCTAGGGTGCTGGGTTGAGGGAGGAGGGGGTGCACCATGCAGTTCCTGGAAGCCATGTGCTCCAATGGCCCCCTCTGGTGCTCCAATGGGAGCTGTGGGGTGGTGCCTGAGGATGGGGCAGCGTGCAGAGCCTCCTGGCCGCACGTCCACATAGGAGCCGGAGAAGGGACATGCCACTGCTTCTGGGAGATGCTTGAGGTAAGCACTGCTAGGAGCCTGCACCCCTGAGCCACTCCCCATGCCCCAACTCCCTGCCCCAGCCCTGATCCCCCTCCCTCTCTCCAAACCCCTCAATCCCAGCCTGAAGCACCCTCCTGCACCCCAAACCTCTCATCTCCAGCCCCACCCCAGAGCCTGCATCCCCATCCATAACCTGCACCCCTTCCCCTATCCCAGCCCTGATCCCCCTCCAACCCTCTGAACCACTTGGTCCCAGCCCAGATCACCCTCCTATACCCCAAAATCCTCATTCCCACCCCAGAGCCCGCACCCCCAACCAGAGCCCTCCCGCCCTCCTGCACCTCAACCCCAATTTTGTGAGCATTCATGGCCTGCCATACAATTTCTATTCCCCGATGTGGCCCTTAGGCCAAAAAGTTTGCCCACCCCTGCCTTAAAGGGTAGCTGAAGATTCCTCTGATGTAGGCCATTTGCTCCTCACTTCCATGTAGGTAGCTTTCTAGGGTGGCTTGAGTAGAAAAGGTGTGATGGGGACCAGAAAGGGCAGGGCTCGAGCACCCTGTTCGCCAGCAATCATGGATACTGTTCCAGGTGGTGTAATTTAGAACAGCCTTTTGCCAGCTCTAAGTTACTCTTACAGTTCAGCTGCCAGAGCAGCCCCAATATCAGAGGAAAGTGGAGCCACATGTGCCTCCCCTCCCTCTGCTTCTCCTGAGCATGAGTTAAGCATAGCTGAGGATCCAGCCCCTAGTTCCTATCACAAACACTTAAATTTTAAATACATGCGGTGCTGAGAATGGAGAGGGGGCAGTTAAGTGTGTCACAAGACTTACAATAATTAAGGTTCCACGTTCTTTTCTGGTGCAAATTGACATTGGACTATGGCCAGTTCATAACAGCTGAGAATTTAGCCTGGTGTCAGGAAGTTCAATTTTTTAGTCTATGCACAGTAATAGTCTATTTAACTATAAACACTGGTTTTCACTTGGAAAGCCTCCATGTATTTGCGTGCATGCAACTGTGCACCTGCTTTTCTTCCATACTACCATTTATGTGCACGGAAACTGAGGGGGGTTGTACATGCACATGGTTAAACGGATAGCACAGGAACAATAAATGCCAAAGTCCATCTAGTTTACGCAGTTCTCTGAACTTTTCCACTTCCCATGCAAAAATTATTTCAGTCAATATTTTAATTTCAGCTTGGGAAGATGGAATTAAAGAGTGACATCTAGGCAGATGGTTGTCAGTAAACTGATGACTATGAACCATAATTAAGAAGTAACGTACAAAAATATCCAGCTGGGTGTAAATGACATAGTATTATTATATGTTTATCCCCAAACAATCTAGGATTGGCAAACATTTTAAGAAAAAACATAGTAATATTCCTTGTGCAATAACATTTTAAGGTGCATTAAATACATATATGATCATGTATATGATCACAAGAATATTAATACAGCAGCTACTACATAAAATAAGCACTAAGGAATGCATTTATGACCCTAAAGTCCTTACTCAGCTGCCTTATGAACTTTCTGAACACCATGGAAAGATGTGTCAGCTGCTTAAATTAAAGGAAGAGTAATTAAAATTACAAAATAATAAGTGACTGGGGTCAGCTTCCACCACCCTACTTCCTAGCTTTCAGAGTATTTTACATTTTTTCCATTAGTATAAACTTTTTAGTTTTTCTTCTGGGAGCCAGAGAATACTCTTCATTAAGAAAAAAATAAAACATGTGATAAGTAGAGGTGATGACTACTGGTTAGAGCTCAAGACTGCTGGGGTTTATTCCTGCAGCTTTGCCCATGTGTTGCAACCTGTCTGAGCCTCAGTTTCCCCAACTGCTGATGAGATTTTTTTCAAAAACAAACATTGACTCATTTTCTTTGTGGAAAAACCAACCAAAACTATGTCTGTTTCTGAATAAGGAGGGATCCATTTTCCAAGTGAAAATGGCTTTCACATTGCAAATATGCAATGATTTGGAGCCTAGCCAGAAGTCCCTTTATACCACTTTGTCAGTGCAAAAGGGCCTTCGAGTACATTGGCAGAGTGGTGCCAGGTGGCCTCGGTGTAAATGAGAATCAGACCCTTCATTTTTGTAAGGCAAAATAAAAAAGTATAGAAATTTCAAGTGCGGTAGGTGCGACACCAGACAAAACAAAATGGAAGCAATTTCTATTTGGAATTTCATGAAACAAAAATAATTATTATCACAGGGATCTCAGTGAGAGGCCTAACTTATTACTGAAGCGCTGATAAATCATTTTAAAACTTCTGAAGAAAGTCACTTTGTAGGTGCAAATGATTTAATAATAATCATGATGATTTATTGTTGTTATTCTATTAAATGTCTATAAGTGGGAGGATTCTTTGCACAATCCAAAAGTAGTATCAAATGCACATCTTCATAAGTGCATTGCTAGGATGTAAGAAAATGCCTATGGGGAAATAAAAATTCCTATTTTATGTTGCTGTCAAGATAAGGTGAAAGGGAGAGCTCTGTCAGTAAGTTTGTCAAGGTTCCTTCCCCACTCTGAACTTTAGGGTACAGATGTGGGGACCTGCATGAAAAACCCCCTCAGCTTATTTTTACCAGCTTAGGTTAAAACTTCCCCAAGGTACAAACTATTTTACCTTTTGCCCTTGGACTTAATTGCTGCCACCACCAAGCGTCTAACAAATATATAACAGGGAAAGAGCCCGCTTGGAAATGTCTTTCCCCCCCAAAAAATCCTCCCAAACCCTACACCCCCTTTCCTAAGGAAGGCTTGATAAAAATCCTCACCAATTTGCGTAGGTGAACACAGACCCAAACCCTTGGATCTTAAGAACAGTGAAAAAGCAATCAGGTTCTTAAAAGAAGATTTTAATTGAAGAAAAAGTAAAAGAATCACCTCTGTAAAATCAGGATGGTAAATACCTGACAGGGTAATCAGATTCAAAACATAGAGAATCCCTCTAGGCTAAACCTTAATTTACAAAAAGACACAAAAACAGGAATATACATTCCATTTAGCACAACCTATTTTTTCAGCCATTTAAACAAAACAGAATCTAACGCATATCTAACTAGATTACTTACTGACTTTTTACAGGAGTTCTCACCTCCATTCCTGCTCTGGTCCCAGCAAAAGCAATACAAGAGAGAGGGAACCCTTTTGTTCCCCCCCGCCTCCAGCTTTGAAAGTATCTTGTCTCCTCATTGGTCATTTTGGTCAGGTGCCAGCGAGGTTGTCTTAGCTTCTTAATCCTTTACAGGTGAAAGCATTTTTCCTCTGGCCAGGAGGCATTTAAAGGGGTTTACCTTTCCCTTTATTTTTATGACAAAGTTTTTGCACCCCCTATCCATCGCAGAAAGGGATTCTCCATCACATAGATGAACACAGAAGAAAGGAGTAGGAGCATGCATGGCAAAAGGTGGGTCAAGGGACTGCATTTACACACATCCCATGATGAGCACAAGGCCATGCTTAATACGGTAAAGGCATATTGCCAAAAACACCAGGCACGGATCTGAGTTCCATGCAGTCCCTGGTGTGAGACAAGTTCAGAGGAAACAAGGTTTCCAAGGAGTAAATGAATTGTCAAAATGTGAAGCCAATAGTACTGTCCATCATATAAATATGTATTTAGGGCTTTTCCAATGTGGTTTATTGACTTGTTAACTTCAATGGATTTTTGCACCATTTTTTAACATTAATCCTATTAAACCTGATTCTTAGCCCCCTCTGTATGATGAAGCTTACTAATGGGTTATAAAATTTGCTTTTCAGAAAATAATTATTATTTTTCCAAAGGATTTAGCAGGGTTTTAGTTTTCTTTTTCTGGAGCCCCACCTGTGTGAACTCCAAGTCAAAAATTTTGGTGGGACACTGTATGTTGCTTTAGCTCTGTAGGCGCTCATTCATTGACTTCAATGGGACTTTTCAGGTGCTTAAAGTTAAGCTTAAGTACCTTGCTGAAGTGGGGCCTAATTAATGATACTTTTGCATAAATCTCTCAGTGCTGCATTGTGGCCTCCAGAGCTATTCATTGAGATCCCGGAGCTACTGCTGTAAATACTGCTGCTTTGGAGTGCACCTACAGAAACATGGACTGTACACTCTGAAGTCTGGGACAGACCGTATGCCGTACATGGATCTCTCATCTGGAAGAGCTATTCTGATAAATGAATGGCTGTGAATGATCCATAATGAGAAGGAAAGTACATTTATTTGACTCTGATTTTAATTTCTCACTTTTTGGCCCTAGGTTCCCCCAATTGTAGATTCTCCACTGAACATCACAAGTGACCTTGTGGAGCAGGAATTTTATCTTGGCCTTTTTATCAGAGATGCTTGCAATAACTTTAGACCATGCAATAATTTACATCCTCATGCACCAAGCACAGCACTGCAGCAGAGGAATGGTCTGGTTTGAGCTCACTAAGACTAGTGTAAATCAGAAGTATCTCTGTTCGAGTCAATGGGCTAGATCAGGGGTTCTCACAACAAAGTTCTTCATGGTCTCAGAGTGGGGCCAGTGGCCGCACTGACACTTCTTCCTAAAATACTTAGTTAACTTTAGGGAAAACGATTAAATATGCACAGATAGATCCAAATCATTGTAATTTATATTTGTAGGGTTTTTTTCAGACTCAATAATAAAAATAATGCTGTGAAAAGTGATATTTGTGTATTTATTAATATCACTTTTCACAGCACACTTAGTAACTGCCTGGGAGGCTTTGAAAAGTAATAAGTGATATTAACAAACATACAAGTGTCACTCTTCACAGCCTCCCAGACAACTGGTAAGTCTGCTGTGAAAAGTGATACTTGCACGTTTATTAATATCACTCTTCTCAGCAAGCCCCAGGACCCAGCCCTGAATGGAGGGTTTAAGCGGGAGGCAGTGCGGGCCAGACGTGATGGTGGGATGAATGCACGGCTAGGGGAGGCAGCAGGGGTCCTGGGGCAATGTGGGTAGTTGATGAGCCAGAGCCCGGGACTGGAATCGGAGGCCAGCACCTGCTGCCAGGCAGCCGGAACCAGGGGCCGGAACCAGGGGCCAGAGCCAGAATCAGGGGCCGGAAGCTAAAGCCCCACAGCTGGAGGCCAGGGCCAAATGGCCAGAGCCAGGGGAGGGGGTCAGTATCCACCACCCTGCAGTAGGAGCCCACGGATGCATGGTCAGGCTCCCGAAGTCCCACCACTGGAGCCTGCCACCTAAACCCCCTCCCCAAGGTGGGTAAAGAACTGACCTTGCTCCTGCAGTGTTGTGCCCCACCTGTCTCCATATGCGGTGCAGGGAAGCGCATCCAGGAGCAACAGGGTGGGAAGGGGAGGGGCTGCTTTGCAACCCCCCCAGTCACCACCCAGAAGGCTGTAACGAAAAGCCCCTGGTGTCTGCATGCAGCCACGGTGGCCACATTTGAGAAACACTGGGCTAGATCTTTGGTCCCAGTAATGGCCCTTTGCATTTGAGTGGCACAATGAGACCGTAAACAAACCCTAAATGGGCAGCAGGGGAATGCTCATCTTGCATAATGCCAGCATAGCCAGAGATATGTTAGGGAACAAGCACAATCCTGGGCTGGCAGAATGGCCCTTAGCAGCCTTGTGGTTGCTCTAACCTACACCAGAATCAGGGGAGTCAGAAAGTTGACTTAGAGCTACCGTTGTTTCCTTCCCCCACTCAGCTGCATCAAGTGTGAGTGTGAGAATTCAGCCCTTTGGAGTTATACTAATGTAAATCAGGAATGACACCATTAAAATAAATCTAATTACGCCAGTGTAAATACAACACATGGGAGATCCTTGGACAGAAAGCACAATGGAAGTGCAATGTTTTATTATACTTTAATTAACTAACTAATAATAATTAATAATACAAATAGTTAGTTTAGTTATTGTATTGCCCTGGCCTGTGTCTTATGGAAAAGCCACTGTAAGTGGAGGGAGATGGACAAAACAAAATCTGCCTAGAATGAGAATGGATTCAAACCAAAGCACACTAAACATATTTGGAGATTCTAAGGCAGTTTTTCTTCTTTTCATTTTTGCACACCTCTCCCCTGCCTTTTGACCCTGAAACTATAAGATATTAGTGGATCCTTAGAAATCTTGCTGTGGCTGATATTGTTTAGAACTAACTCATGCCATTTAACCAGTCTTTGGGGATGGTCTGGAGCCACCCTGCTCCAGTACAGATTCAGTAAGGCACAATTCTGCCTGCCCTCCCTGGAACAAATAAGGGCACACACATTACTACACATGTACCCCACTTTATAGCACGTAGAGAAAAACATCCAATCCATCCTCATAAAGTCTGAGTAACCAGACTCTACGCAGATTAAATTTAGCTGAAGAGGTGAGATCCACCATGAACTTAGATCCAGTTCTTGAGCAGTAGAGAAGTTCCCCATGGCCAGTTCTCCAGCCTATACAGGCCACAGCCCCTCTGTGCCACATGCATAGTGTTCTGGAGCCATCTGCATGATCATACTTCTGTAACCCCTCTCCTGGCATACCCCGCTGCTGCCCTTCACTCTGGACTGTAAGAGATAATCATGTGGATCCCTTCTGCAGCATGCATAGGTCATTGCACAGCTCTTCTGCCAAAGGATGGCTGGGCAGCCTCAGTGTGGAGCCTGAATGGCATGAATGTCATAGGCTGGCCCTCTGCACCTGAGGTAAATTTAATCTATAAATTTCTCAACTCACTAGGGTTAACTAAAGGACTGTACTTAGTTCATTTTGTAACGGCAAAATAATCTCACTTACAGTCCTTAAGTAGACTTGGCATTAAGAAAAGCATTAACGTATGTCCTGCCAAAGTCCTGTATTTGTTTGTATTGTTTGCACAGGTAAACTGAAGACATATGGGAAATGTAGTTTCTTACAAAGTCATTCTTAGTTAGAATGTCACTGAACTCCAAAAGCTTTTATTGCAGTCCTCCAAGAAATTGTCTCTCTCCAATATATTCCTAACCACCACCTTTTGTGATGGCTGAATTTAAGAAGGAAATTCTCATTTTAAACAGTCTATTTTTACAGCAACTTATCAAACAGTGGCCTTTAGCTGTTGTTCTGTGACAGCCACTCTATTAAAATCCTGATGTAAACAAGTGGAGAAGGTGAACTAGAAGTGCAGATATTTGCACAGCATTACTGTCAGGTAAAATTTTAAAGATAGGTTTTATGAACCCATTATTTGCAGTCAAGGCTTTTGACTACAGCATCTGAAATCATTTAAGGAGACAAAGTGTTTTGTCAAAACATACTGCTGGGAGTCAGTATGTAGCTTCTTTTTATGTCATTCAATTTAGTACTGTTGTTTGCATGAAAGTGGAAAATCGAGCTGGGCAGCCAGATTGATGCTGTGTATGATCACAATGTGGTGACTTTCCGGTATGATTAACGTTAAATGCCCTTTGTTTTCATTTAGTACTTAATGCATGCATAATTGCATTGTACAAACAGACCTAGGAAGCTAGTTGCATGAGGATTTTCAAAAACCAACACATTTATAGCCATCTCCCGAAGAGCAGGGAAACACACAAGAATGGGTCTTTGCTTTAAGGGCCCTGATCTTTGGGTCCAGCCAAGCTTTGCTTGACAGAGGATTTGAGAGGGATGGGCAAAGGTGGCTGTATGACACTTCTGCTCAACCCTGAACCCTTGGTCCCAGGATGAGTAAGAGCAGAGCTGTTCCAACTTATGCTGGCTTGCATGACCCTCTAGGGTTATTATGATAGCAGAGTGTTTTTATGCTCTGGAAACACCTCTCCCAACCCTGAACCCTCCCACTCTGCTGGGGTGTGTGGAACAGCTGGGAGGTGGTATTACAGAGCAGACTTTGCTGGTTGTATGTAGGGGTGCTGGAACAATTTGTATAGTGGGAGTTGTGAGAGCCATTGAACCAAACTATAAACCTGGTATATGATGGAAACCACTTCAAGCCAGGGGGTGTGGCAGCACCCCTAGTTCTAGCACCTAGGAGTGTATGTATTCCAGAGATTCCCCCCAAGTTAGAGGACTCTTCATCGCACTTTTCTAGCCCATTTGTACCACTGGAGCCTTAGCAGCAGCAGAGACCAAGATCTGTGCCAAGGTGTTTACAACATAGTTCAGTGAACTGATCCTGAACCCAAACTGCACCCCATGCTCTTGGGTCATCCTGAGGTGCAGAGCTCTTCTACAGTAATCGAGAGCATAATATAAAGGAGTTTGTGTTATACACAATCACCATAATGTTAATATTGAAATTCTGTGTTTGCCAAGTTTGCCTAAGTTTGTGGTCTCCTTGGCAGGCTGGAATGTGGCCAATTCATGTCGGCTCGGGTCCTTGGCGAAACCCTTCACCCATCCCCACTAGTTATTTTGAGTTTGATTCTTAAGTACTCCACATGTTTATTAGACAGCAGGATCTAATACCAAAACTGTAGAACTCATGGCCCAACTATTCCCCCATAGCTCACTGGCAGACCTTCAATAGATACATGGAGAAATCTGAAAGGATATGATGAAGAGAGAACATTTTCGCATAGAAATTTAACGATAAATGTAAGAAAAAAAGATACGCAGAGTAAACTTTGTTAAACAGGAAAGGACAATAATTTGGGGTAACAAGATTACAAATTTTAATAGATTCTTTTCAAAGGGATCTGTTGTTTTTGGACTATATTTTGATTTGCTACACATCAAAGCCCCATGAACTTTGATGAATGCCCAGGTTTCCTTTGCAGAGACACTATCCTGCATATAAATCAGACAATTGCATATGCACTAAACTAGGGTAGAAATAGGAAAAACTGACAAAAGAAAGCAATCCACAATTACTAATGTGGTCTTTATGGGTTTGTCTCCATTATTATACTGGTTGAGAAATCTATATGAAGCGGGACAGCCCTCTAGTGTGGACACAGTTATGCCAGTATAAAGATGCTTTTATCAGTACAACTTACTCTTATAAATTAAGCAGCTTTATATCAAATAACCGTGTATGCCCCAGAGGGTTGTACTGCTTTAACTACATTGTTTTCTATATAGTTCTAGCAGTACAATAACTGTTTGAAGGGGGAAAGCTTGTTTAAGGAAGGAGAGGAAGAGAAAGCAGCTGTCAAAGAGGCTCAGAAAGACCAGTGTGCTAAGGAGAGAGAGTGAAAGAAATTGCTATTAGAACTGGTCAGAAACATTCCAACAAAACAACTCTTCATCAAAATTTGTCAATTTGTCAAAATCAAAATGTTCCGTGGAGATGGTCTGATTTCAATGAAGTTCCAGAGGAACCCTGAGCCTGAGCCTGAGCTTTCAAAACCTGCTTGCCCAGAGAGGTTTCCAAAAGAAACCGGCCTGGTTTCCTGTCACCTCACCAGCAACTGGGGAGCTTGGGTCTTCAGGGCAGCCTGCCATGCAGACTTCATCTGAGTTAGGGAATCCAAGATTTTCAGGGTCCATGGCCCTGGAGCAGTCCACCACCAGGCAGAGTGCCTAGGAGTCAGGGACCTCAGGACTTCCAGGGTCAGTGGCTCAGCCATCTGAACTGTTCCTACTGTGGAAAGCCCTGGGGATTTCCCATTTGCGAAAAATTTCAAAATGTTTGGTTCTGTTCTGAATTGAAACCAAACCAAATTTCAAAATATTGAAATCTTCCATGAGACAACAAAGGAATTACCTTTCTCTGCATAGCTCTAGGTGCCAGTGCTATTAGGAGAATATCCAAGATAGTCCTGATACTAAGCAAAAGATTCCACCGTGAAGGATGTTTGGCAAGTGCAAATTTCTTCAGAGCAGGGATAGTGTGAGCACTACTTACAGCTAAATAAATAATAATAATAATTAATAATAGCCTTAAACCGGAGGAATTTGAGAAAGTACTGTAAGTTGCCACAGTGGTAAAAACATTTGGCTAGTTCTGGTTCCAGACTACCAGAAGGGAGTGCTTTTAAAAACAAACAAACAAAAACAGTGGTCTTTGAGATGGCCAGTTTTAACCAAGAGTCTTTTCTGTCTATCTGTCTCGCTACCTCTGTGTGGGGATTCCGAGCACTGGAGTTCTGCAGGACCTCTGCTTAAAAGTATGTGCATGTTTTACAACTGTAATCCAGCCCAACTAGAATGTCCTGGGAGTTGCCAAAAAGCAAAGTGAGGAGAGGGTAGACTACTTTAAGAAAAAAAGTCACCTTTTATTCTCTTCCTTTCTTTTCAACTTTCAGAACTGTAGCTTCAGTCTCCTTTATACTTTTGGGATAAAGGGAATTTGTTATAAATAGAGATGGATCCATTTCTTTATGCCTGATCTCAATGGATACTCTGGCTGGACTGCTAGTTCTTACAATTCTTCACTATAAGGGTGTGTGGGGAGGAGGAAAGGACAGGGAGCTTGGATGAGGAGGGAAGGAAGGTTTTACTTGGTGAGTCTGGTTTTTAGGGAAGAGGGGAGTTCAGGCAGACCCATAAAAAAGGGGATTTGGTTTGATCCTGGGAGAATTAAGGACGGTGGTGATGGGATTAGAAATTTTGCTAAAATTAAAAATTCACAGATTCATTTCCAAAGTGAACCAAATTTTTAACACCTTCTGAGATTTCCACAAGCTAATTTAATCCCAGATCATTCAGTATGTTCGATGTGGACAGACTCCAGTTATTCAGATTGGTACAAGCCATCTGCATCCATGGTAGCAGAGCAGGAACTCAGTGAGATGGAAGATAGGTCATCTTTGCTTGCATTTAGGTCAGTGTCACTCACCAAGGATCCAGATGTGCCAATAGACCTTCACTCCAAAACCTGTGCTTTGTATCCATGTCCTTCCTGTTTTGTGAAGGCTAGTGGGGAAGTACTGTGTCTTTTACTGGAGGAGCTTGTCAGTACCTCTTTTAAGGATGATGGGCTTCTGAACATTCTTAAACATAAGTTTGACCTTATCTCATTTGAAGTTGGCAATGTAGCCACTATAGCCTTGTGTCTTATTTTACATTAAAGGATCAAATAGGAGCAGGAGCATTCATGGCATGGTAAAAAGTTAATTTTTTCAGCCTAGAATTTGCCTGACTTGACTTTAGTGAGATTTTTTTTTTTTTGCCTTCTGGTGGGTTTCTGGTGAATGTTGAAAGGAAAGTGGCTATTAGTGCTGCCCATAGTTAGCAGAACTGCTCAATGTTTTGTGCGTAGTACTCTCAGAAATTGGTGCCTAATACATTATTAAATGTAATTTTCCCCAGCATTCGGGGAAGGAATATCTACAGGCAAACCTTCTAGGTCAGATCCTGAGCTGGTGTAAATCAGCATAGCCAATTAACACCAGCTGAGGAATTAGCTCTCTGGGTCTCACTGGCAATATTTGACTAACAGGTATGGACATTTTTACTCAGTCTTCTAGGTAGCCTGCTGAGCATATTTGTACACAGATTTCTGCTGTTGCCCCAAATGCCCATGCAAAATTGAGATACACTCAGACCATGCTGTACCTATTTTATTAAATAAAAATTTGCTGCCAGCCATGGTCACACATATTTGCACATGTTTGGGGAAGTCTATTTATTGGGCCTGGTGCTGAAAATCCAGCCTGAATGTCTCATATAGTTATTTCTTATTCACTGTAGTAAAGAGAACCATATTTCAAGAAAATATGTTTCATTGGCAGAGCAAAATAAACAGTGGAATAGATAACCGATAAGTCATTAAATAAGAAGCATGGGCTTTTATCTGGCTCTTCAAACACAATTTAACCACTTCAACAAGATTAGAGAAACACTTTTATGCCAAAAAAAGAAACTGCTTTAATCACTTCCCTTCTAAGAAGATACCTGCATGAAGAGAAGAGAATTAACCTCTCTGCTGCCATTATTCCTTTTACTGTAAAAAACATTTGTGATATTTCTGATACATTTAGTTTTGTCAATTGGAAAAAGCTATGTTTTCAGAAGCATTAATCATAAGGGAAGATTTGATTACTGTTTTAAAGAAGATCTCTTGCTGTGAAGTTCTTACTATGCACTTCGAACACCATTAGTCCACCCTAATGGGCAGGAAGAGACACAGTATAGATCAGTGAAGTTTTTCTGGTTTCTCAAGTGCCAGAAACAAAGTCAGTACCAGTGACATCATGGTCCAATAGGAGAGCAGTGTGTCATCCTCTGTTTTCTCTCTGCGCATGGGTAAATATAATAGGGATGTTGCCAGATACTTTTTTGTCTTTTGGGGTTAATTAAAACCAACAAGAAAAAGAAAAAGCAGAGTCTCAATGAGAGAGTACATGATGTGTTGTCTGCTGACAATCTGCACTGAACTGACAACCAAATGTCTGCCTGTCTCTGTAGACAGTAACATCCTTGGAGAAGTAAAGTACAGTAGGTGAAAATTAAAAGCATAACCATGCATAGCTAAATTCATTCCAGTCTTGAACATAGTGTAAGCCTTGAGGCTGAATACTACCCATGAATGCTCTTGAATGTATCTCTTGCTGCTGTCATGGATGATGAGGGAGCTGGTTCTCACTGCTGTTGTGTGGTTTTGTTGGGGCAGATTCCAGAGTTAATTGGAATGGGGGGAAGATGGCCTTGGGGACTGGCATCCTCCTTCAACACAGGGTCACTTTCAGTCATTTACCACAGTTCTATTTAATGCCATTGTGAAACAAGGAGCACCTTGCATCTTTCCTTTGTGACACATGTGCAAACTACTTGAGATAAAATAAAAAAACAAGTCAATCCCTTGAACCCAACCCATTCTGGATCTTTTTTGAAAGCTTAAAGGTGTTTGTTACTCATTTTGATCCACTATTGCACTTTGAGTTTACAAAATACAGTAAACAAGATTGTACTTATGGTCTGTCTGTTCAGCCCAACCAGCAATAGGAAGTATTCTCCACTAATTTCATTAAATATCCTGTTCTCATGAGATCTGCAAACAAAGCAGCTTCAGATCATTCAGATTAGTATGTGAACTTCTGGATACTTACCCAACTTGAATTTCGCTTTTGATGTTTCCCCGTAGCTACTTTAAATGACTCACCTCAGACTTCCCCTATCATTATGCCTAACTAAGGCAAGTTATTACAGTCAAGGGATCAGTTATAGTGGAAGCAACAGAATGTATAGAGTATATTCAAGGGTGATGAGTAAGTTCCATTTCAATAAATGTGCACATTATGCCCAAGAACAGTCAAAAGGGTTAAAATACAATCATTCCAGATAAGTTTCTCACCATATCAGGCTCAAAAAGTCAAAAGATTTGAAAGCTATTAGTACTTCTGTAGATCATCCTCTTCCAGACACTTTTCTTTTTTTTACTGACAGGTTGCAGTTAAAAATTAAAGTAAAGAGGGGCCTGCTCTTTGCTACATACTTTTAATGGAACTGAAGCCAAAATAAGTCAGACTAAATTATGGGAGTAAATGACCTCCTGGGAAGTATAATACCAAATTCCAAAGAACTGTAAAGAGTTTCCTTTGATCTTTTTAGCTTCACAGCCTGAAATTCAAAATCTGTATTTAATTTTAGATTGCATATGCCAGCTTTTAAGTTTCCTTTCTAACATGATATATCATTTTAAATGATAGAACACCTTTAACTTGTATTTCTTGAAAATGCTGACTGTCCTTTCTTTATTCTTTTACACTATAAAAACAGATATAAATATTACTAATTGCAAAAATAATTTGGGGTTGGGTGCTGTAATGGATAAACCATTGACCTTCACTTAAGAGACTGTGCCTTCAAGCTCAACCTGAGTTTCTGAGTGAAATGACTTTGATCTGAGACACAAGTAACTTCAGTTCAGTGCCACAGAAAGATACAGATCTAGAGAAAGGACAAATAGAGAACATTTCATTACACACTCTAGTTGCGGATGTAGACTAAGGGCCTATTTAGCCAAATGCTATATACAGATTTATTTCCCTGTGGCCAGATAGGCACACTGAAGAAACTGTATTCCTAAACCAGAAATCCCAAAATGTGCAAAAATTTGAGTTAGCATCTGTCTGGGGAATTTTCTGACCTATACACTTGAGCATGGACTTTAAATATGGGCAGGTGAAATAATCTCTTCTGAATGCAGATGTGGACTGCAAAAGTCTTTATACCTTATTCATTATGAAAGAAACTGCCTTTCTCAGAGCAAAGTGGATAGTAACAGGTTGGTTGAAAGCACAGCGTGCAAGAACTGCCTCTAACCAGTTTCCTTATTCTGGTAAAGTCCTAATGGATGCTGCTTATATGCAATCTGTTGTGCTACATCTATCCAGTGACTGGCCAAGAGGCATAAACATAGTCCAGAAACTTACAATATAATAACATTATGAATTAGAGCCTGAGGGAATAATTTGTAATGCATAATTTATCCACTGAATTTAGCTTCTTTTTCAACTTCCAGAATGTCTACAAGCAGATCATGATTTCCTCACACTTATTCGTTATTCAGAATCACTCGATATATTTTTTAACTAGATGAGCTAAAAATTCTCTGAGTATTTGATACCATTAGGTCTTATAGTATAGGTTAGTTCTGATTGGTCAATCAGTATTAAACAGTATTATTTCTCCTCTCTGACTGGGTGAGGGCAAAAACATTTCTGGCAGGAATACACCTGGGTGCAAATTTAATATAGTATTTATGGAAAACATCACAAATACAACTTTGAGTTCCGGCTCCTGTGCACCAAACACAGCTCAGAATGAGGGGAAGGCTTATTTGTGGTGTTCTAATCTTCAGGCGAGCTGGATACTGGCATGTTCCTGAAAAACAATTTAGAGCAGCCTTATGGCCCTAATAGTGACATTCTAGCAGCCAAGGTTTGCCAGGCTACAAAGGAACTTCAGCCACATCTCTTTTTCCTCAGACATGGCCTTTTGTCTGATGAGGCATTCCCAAACTGCAAAATGGTTGGGTCAGCTGTCACCCTTCTGTCTTCACCTTCATTATAGGGAAATACATTTCCCTACATTGGTGACAGATAAAAATGGTTGATGTTGGTAAGTGTCTTTCATAATGCTTCCTCACTGGTAAATGGGTATGCCATATCATATGCCAGGAACTCTATTGGGGCATGCCATGAAAGCCAAACTCTGCCTGGTGCCAGACCCAGAAAATAATTCCTCATGATGGAATCACTTCCCTGGGTTGACCTGTTCACATAAATTCAAATGTATAAATTTATCAATTTCTAAACTGATATGTACCAACTATTGCTATATTTATAAAATCAGACATTGAACTGTGAAATCAGACTATATGAGCCAGTTCTCTATAAATTAAAGATTGGTCCAGCCACAAATTCTGGATGCAGATCCAAACTTTCCCAAAGGTTGGGGTTATTTGGATCCGTGTTGTGGCTCAGCCCCTTGTATAAAGAAGGACCAGTCACAAACTTTAGATCTGTATTTGAACTTACTCAGAGTTTGGGATGTTGGGGTCATGGGTTTTAGTTTGGTCTCAGCTTTGCTATAAATAAGACAATTTGTTAAAGAGTACTGAAAGTATTTAAAATTTCTCATGTAAAATGTTAACCTGTTAGTATTTATCTCATGGGCCAATAAATCTTAATGTTTACTGCAACAAAAGAAGTCAGTTTATCCATATTAGTATGCTAGGATTTATTTAATGTTTACATATTAATAGCCTCATTCTGTAATAGGTTCACACTCAGAACCCCATTGACTTCAGTTGATAGATTCCAAGGCCAGAAGGGACCATTATGACCACCTAGTCCACTGTTTCTCAACCAGGGGTACGCGAACCCCTGGGTGGGGGGGGGGGGATACGCACAGGCCTTCCATGGGGTACGTCAACTCATCTAGATATCTGCCTAGTTTTACAACAGGCTACATAAAAAAGCACAAGTGAAGTCAGTTCAAACTAAAATTGCATACAGACAATGACTTCTTTATACTGCCCAAAATACTATACAGTGCACTGAATTGTAAGAGCAGTACTTATATTCCAATTGATTTATTTGATAATTATATGGTAAAAATTAGAAAGTAAGCAATTTTACAGTAATAGTGTGCTGTGACATTTGTGTATTTTTGTCTGATTTTATAAGCAAGTAGTTTTTTAATGAGGTGTAACTTGGGGGTATGCAAGACAAATCAGACTCCTAAAAGGGGTACAGTAGTCTGGAAAGGTTGAAAACCACTGATCTAGTCTGACCTCATATATAACACAGGACATAGAATTTTCAAGCGGCAGATCCACACAAAGAGGAACACCAGGATCAAAGCTGCTTCAATGATCAGTTAATGATAAAAGAAAAGAAAAATTTATCTATCAAGTCTCCAAGTTAAACCTTCAACCATAGGGGAAATGGGTGCATCAGCACCAAATGTGTGTGAACCAACCCACTGCGACTGCAAAAACTCATTGTTGTTTGCATGCACATGAGTTCGCGCACACACACACATAGACATGTGTGTGTGTTTATTGGGTGATTGCATGACCAATTGAGAAAAGGATAATTTCAGTTGAATATCAGAAAAGATTTATAGAATCATAGAAATGTGGGACTTGAAGGGATCTTGGTAGGTCATCTAGTACAGTCCTCTGCACTGAGACAGGACTAAGTATTATCTAGACCATCCCTAACAGGTATTTGTCTAACCTGTTCTTAAAATCCTCCAATGACAGAGATTCCACAACATCTCTAAGTAATTTGTTCCAGTGCTTAATTACTCTTACAATTAGGAAGTTTTTCCTAACATCTAACCTAAATCTCCCTTGCTACAATTTAAGCCCATTATATCTTGTCTTGTCCTCAGTGGTTAAGGAGAACAATTTATCACCGTCCTCTTTATAACAACCTTTTACATATTTGAAGATTGTTATCCTGTCCCACCTCAGTCTTCTCTTCTCCAGACTAACCAAACCCATTTTTTTCAATCATTCCTAATGGATGTTTTCTTAACCTCTAATCATTTTTGTAGCTCTCCTCTGGACTTTCTCCAATTTGTTCACATCTTTCCTGAAGTATGGTGCCCAGAACCAGACACAGTACTCCACCTGAGGCTTTATCTGTGCTGAATAGAGTGAAATAATTACTTCTTGTGTCTTGCTTCCAACACTTCTGCTAATGCATCCCAGAATGATGTTCACTTTTTTTGCA